>NW_026775549.1:0-2404853 GCF_031216515.1 Neocloeon triangulifer
ACTCGTACTGCTTCTAAATCTAGAAAAAAAGCTTTAAAATAGTGTGGAAGAGCAGCCTTGACTCTTAATTCTACGGCACAATTGAAAGTTATTTGCTCCGCTCGTATTAAGTACCAAACATGGTATTATTGAAATATTGAGATCTCAGTCAAAGTATAGCTCGTACTGCTTCTAAATCTAGGAAAAAAGCTTTAAAATAGTGTGAAAGAGCAGCCTTAACTCTTAATTTTACGGCACAACTGCTGAGTTTTTCCCAACGCTCGTATTTAGCACCAAACATGGTATTATTGAAATATTGAGATCTCAGTCAAAGTATAGCTCGTACTGCTTTAAAATCTAGAAAATAAGCTTTAAAATAGTGTGGAAGAGCAGCCTTGACTCTTAATTCTACGGCACAATTGAAAGTTATTTGCTCCGCTCGTATTAAGTACCAAACATGGTATTATTGAAATATTGAGGTCTCAGTCAAAGTATAGCTCGTACTGCTTCAAAATCTAGAAAAAAAGCTTTAAAATAGTGTGAAAGAGCAGCCTTAACTCTTAATTTTACGGCACAACTGCTCAGTTTTTTCCATCGCTCGTATTTAGCACCAAACATGGTATTATTGAAATATTGAGATCTCAGTCAAAGTATAGCTCGTACTGCTTTAAAATCTAGAAAAAAAGCTTTAAAATAGTGTGGAAGAGCAGCCTTGACTCTTAATTCTACGGCACAATTGAAAGTTATTTGCTCCGCTCGTATTAAGTACCAAACATGGTATTATTGAAATATTGAGATCTCAGTCAAAGTATAGCTCGTACTGCTTCTAAATCTAGGAAAAAAGCTTTAAAATAGTGTGAAAGAGCAGCCTTAACTCTTAATTTTACGGCACAACTGCTGAGTTTTTCCCAACGCTCGTATTTAGCACCACACATGGTATTATTGAAATATTGAGATCTCAATCAAAGTATAGCTCGTACTGCTTCTAAATCTAGAAAAAAAGCTTTAAAATAGTGTGAAAGAGCAGCTTTAACTCTTAATTTTACGGCACAACTGCTGAGTTTTTCCCAACGCTCGTATTTAGCACCTAACATGGTATTATTGAAATATTGAGATCTCAGTCAAAGTATAGCTCGTACTGCTTCTAAATCTAGGAAAAAAGCTTTAAAATAGTGTGAAAGAGCAGCCTTAACTCTTAATTTTACGGCACAACTGCTGAGTTTTTCCCAACGCTCGTATTTAGCACCAAACATGGTATTATTGAAATATTGAGATCTCAGTCAAAGTATAGCTCGTACTGCTTTAAAATCTAGAAAAAAAGCTTTAAAATAGTGTGGAAGAGCAGCCTTGACTCTTAATTCTACGGCACAATTGAAAGTTATTTGCTCCGCTCGTATTAAGTACCAAACATGGTATTATTGAAATATTGAGGTCTCAGTCAAAGTATAGCTCGTACTGCTTCAAAATCTAGAAAAAAAGCTTTAAAATAGTGTGAAAGAGCAGCCTTAACTCTTAATTTTACGGCACAACTGCTCAGTTTTTTCCATCGCTCGTATTTAGCACCAAACATGGTATTATTGAAATATTGAGATCTCAGTCAAAGTATAGCTCGTACTGCTTCTAAATCTAGAAATAAAGCTTTAAAATAGTGTGAAAGAGCAGCTTTAACTCTTAATTTTACGGCACAACTGCTGAGTTTTTCCCAACGCTCGTATTTAGCACCAAACATGGTATTATTGAAATATTGAGATCTCAATCAAAGTATAGCTCGTACTGCTTCTAAATCTAGAAAAAAAGCTTTAAAATAGTGTGAAAGAGCAGCTTTAACTCTTAATTTTACGGCACAATTGCTGAGTTTTTCCCAACGCTCGTATTGAGCACCACACATGGTATTATTGAAATATTGAGATCTCAGTCATAGTATAGCTCGTACTGCTTCTAAATCTAGAAAAAAATCTTTAAAATAGTGTGAAAGAGCAGCTTTAACTCTTAATTTTACGGCACAACTGCTGAGTTTTTTCCATCGCTCGTATTTAGCACCAAACATGGTATTATTGAAATATTGAGATCTCAGTCAAAGTATAGCTCGTACTGCTTCTAAATCTAGAAAAAAAGCTTTAAAATAGTGTGAAAGAGCAGCTTTAACTCTTAATTTTACGGCACAATTGCTGAGTTTTTCCCAACGCTCGTATTTAGCACCACACATGGTATTATTGAAATATTGAGATCTCAATCAAAGTATAGCTCGTACTGCTTCTAAATCTAGAAAAAAAGCTTTAAAATAGTGTCGAAGAGCAGCCTTGACTCTTAATTCTACGGCACAATTGAAAGTTATTTGCTCCGCTCGTATTAAGTACCAAACATGGTATTATTGAAATATTGAGGTCTCAGTCAAAGTATAGCTCGTACTGCTTCAAAATCTAGAAAAAAAGCTTTAAAATAGTGTGAAAGAGCAGCCTTAACTCTTAAATTTACGGCACAACTGCTCAGTTTTTTCCATCGCTCGGATTTAGCACCAAACATGGTATTATTGAAATATTGAGATCTCAGTCAAAGTATAGCTCGTACTGCTTCTAAATCTAGAAATAAAGCTTTAAAAAAGTGTGAAAGAGCAGCTTTAACTCTTAATTTTACGGCACAATTGCTGAGTTTTTTCCCAACGCTCGTATTGAGCACCACACATGGTATTATTGAAATATTGAGATCTCAGTCATAGTATAGCTCGTACTGCTATTAAATCTAGAAAAAAAGCTTTAAAATAGTGTGAAAGAGCAGCTTCAACTCTTAATTTTACGGCACAACTGCTGAGTTTTTTCCATCGCTCGTATTTAGCACCAAACATGGTATTATTGAAATATTGAGATCTCAGTCAAAGTATAGCTCGTACTGCTTCTAAATCTAGAAAAAAAGCTTTAAAATAGTGTGAAAGAGCAGCTTTAACTCTTAATTTTACGGCACAATTGCTGAGTTTTTCCCACCGCTCGTATTTAGCACCACACATTGTATTATTGAAATATTGAGATCTCAATCAAAGTATAGCTCGTACTGCTTCTAAATCTAGAAAAAAAGCTTTAAAATAGTGTGAAAGAGCAGCCTTAACTCTTAATTTTACGGCACAATTGCTGAGTTTTTCCCAACGCTCGTATTTAGCACCACACATGGTATTATTGAAATATTGAGATCTCAATCAAAGTATAGCTCGTACTGCTTCTAAATCTAGAAAAAAAGCTTTAAAATAGTGTGAAAGAGCAGCCTTAACTCTTAATTTTACGGCACAACTGCTGAGTTTTTCCCAACGCTCGTATTTAGCACCAAACATGGTATTATTGAAATATTGAGATCTCAGTCAAAGTAAAGCTCGTACTGCTTCTAAATCTAGGAAAAAAGCTTTAAAATAGTGTGAAAGAGCAGCCTTAACTCTTAATTTTACGGCACAACTGCTGAGTTTTTCCCAACGCTCGTATTTAGCACCAAACATGGTATTATTGAAATATTGAGATCTCAGTCAAAGTATAGCTCGTACTGCTTCTAAATCTAGAAATAAAGCTTTAAAATAGTGTGAAAGAGCAGCTTTAACTCTTAATTTTACGGCACAACTGCTGAGTTTTTCCCAACGCTCGTATTTAGCACCAAACATGGTATTATTGAAATATTGGGATCTCAATCAAAGTATAGCTCGTACTGCTTCTAAATCTAGAAAAAAAGCTTTAAAATAGTGTGAAAGAGCAGCTTTAACTCTTAATTTTACGGCACAATTGCTGAGTTTTTCCCAACGCTCGTATTGAGCACCAAACATGGTTTCATTGAAATATTGAGATCTCAGTCAAAGTATAGCTCGTACTGCTTCTAAATCTAGAAAAAAAGCTTTAAAATAGTGTGAAAGAGCAGCTTTAACTCTTAATTTTACGGCACAATTGCTGAGTTTTTCCCAACGCTCGTATTTAGCACCACACATGGTATTATTGAAATATTGAGATCTCAATCAAAGTATAGCTCGTACTGCTTCTAAATCTAGAAAAAAAGCTTTAAAATAGTGTGGAAGAGCAGCCTTGACTCTTAATTCTACGGCACAATTGAAAGTTATTTGCTCCGCTCGTATTAAGTACCAAACATGGTATTATTGAAATATTGAGGTCTCAGTCAAAGTATAGCTCGTACTGCTTCAAAATCTAGAAAAAAAGCTTTATAATAGTGTGAAAGAGCAGCCTTAACTCTTAATTTTACGGCACAACTGCTCAGTTTTTTCCATCGCTCGTATTTAGCACCAAACATGGTATTATTGAAATATTGAGATCTCAGTCAAAGTATAGCTCGTACTGCTTCTAAATCTAGAAATAAAGCTTTAAAAAAGTGTGAAAGAGCAGCTTTAACTCTTAATTTTACGGCACAATTGCTGAGTTTTTCCCAACGCTCGTATTGAGCACCACACATGGTATTATTGAAGTATTGAGATCTCAGTCATAGTATAGCTCGTACTGCTTCAAAATCTAGAAAAAAAGCTTTAAAATAGTGTGAAAGAGCAGCCTTAACTCTTAATTTTACGGCACAACTGCTCAGTTTTTTCCATCGCTCGTATTTAGCACCAAACATGGTATTATTGAAATATTGAGATCTCAGTCAAAGTATAGCTCGTACTGCTTCTAAATCTAGAAATAAAGCTTTAAAAAAGTGTGAAAGAGCAGCTTTATCTCTTAATTTTACGGCACAATTGCTGAGTTTTTCCCAACGCTCGTATTGAGCACCACACATGGTATTATTGAAATATTGAGATCTCAGTCATAGTATAGCTCGTACTGCTATTAAATCTAGAAAAAAAGCTTTAAAATAGTGTGAAAGAGCAGCTTTAACTCTTAATTTTACGGCACAACTGCAGAGTTTTTTCCATCGCTCGTATTTAGCACCAAACATGGTATTATTGAAATATTGAGATCTCAGTCAAAGTATAGCTCGTACTGCTTCTAAATCTAGAAAAAAAGCTTTAAAATAGTGTGAAAGAGCAGCTTTAACTCTTAATTTTACGGCACAATTGCTGAGTTTTTCCCACCGCTCGTATTTAGCACCACACATTGTATTATTGAAATATTGAGATCTCAATCAAAGTATAGCTCGTACTGCTTCTAAATCTAGAAAAAAAGCTTTAAAATAGTGTGAAAGAGCAGCTTTAACTCTTAATTTTACGGCACAATTGCTGAGTTTTTCCCAACGCTCGTATTTAGCACCACACATGGTATTATTGAAATATTGAGATCTCAATCAAAGTATAGCTCGTACTGCTTCTAAATCTAGAAAAAAAGCTTTAAAATAGTGTGAAAGAGCAGCCTTAACTCTTAATTTTACGGCACAACTGCTGAGTTTTTCCCAACGCTCGTATTTAGCACCAAACATGGTATTATTGAAATATTGAGATCTCAGTCAAAGTATAGCTCGTACTGCTTCTAAATCTAGGAAAAAAGCTTTAAAATAGTGTGAAAGAGCAGCCTTAACTCTTAATTTTACGGCACAACTGCTGAGTTTTTCCCAACGCTCGTATTTAGCACCAAACATGGTATTATTGAAATATTGAGATCTCAGTCAAAGTATAGCTCGTACTGCTTCTAAATCTAGAAATAAAGCTTTAAAATAGTGTGAAAGAGCAGCTTTAACTCTTAATTTTACGGCACAACTGCTGAGTTTTTCCCAACGCTCGTATTTAGCACCAAACATGGTATTATTGAAATATTGAGATCTCAATCAAAGTATAGCTCGTACTGCTTCTAAATCTAGAAAAAAAGCTTTAAAATAGTGTGAAAGAGCAGCTTTAACTCTTAATTTTACGGCACAATTGCTGAGTTTTTCCCAACGCTCGTATTGAGCACCAAACATGGTTTCATTGAAATATTGAGATCTCAGTCAAAGTATAGCTCGTACTGCTTCTAAATCTAGAAAAAAAGCTTTAAAATAGTGTGAAAGAGCAGCTTTAACTCTTAATTTTACGGCACAATTGCTGAGTTTTTCCCAACGCTCGTATTTAGCACCACACATGGTATTATTGAAATATTGAGATCTCAATCAAAGTATAGCTCGTACTGCTTCTAAATCTAGAAAAAAAGCTTTAAAATAGTGTGGAAGAGCAGCCTTGACTCTTAATTCTACGGCACAATTGAAAGTTATTTGCTCCGCTCGTATTAAGTACCAAACATGGTATTATTGAAATATTGAGGTCTCAGTCAAAGTATAGCTCGTACTGCTTCAAAATCTAGAAAAAAAGCTTTAAAATAGTGTGAAAGAGCAGCCTTAACTCTTAATTTTACGGCACAACTGCTGTTTTTTCCATCGCTCGTATTTAGCACCAAACATGGTATTATTGAAATATTGAGATCTCAGTCAAAGTATAGCTCGTACTGCTTCTAAATCTAGAAATAAAGCTTTAAAAAAGTGTGAAAGAGCAGCTTTAACTCTTAATTTTACGGCACAATTGCTGAGTTTTTCCCAACGCTCGTATTGAGCACCACACATGGTATTATTGAAGTATTGAGATCTCAGTCATAGTATAGCTCGTACTGCTTTTAAATCTAGAAAAAAAGCTTTAAAATAGTGTGAAAGAGCAGCTTTAACTCTTAATTTTACGGCACAACTGCTGAGTTTTTTCCATCGCTCGTATTTAGCACCAAACATGGTATTATTGAAATATTGAGATCTCAGTCAAAGTATAGCTCGTACTGCTTCTAAATCTAGAAAAAAAGCTTTAAAATAGTGTGAAAGAGCAGCTTTAACTCTTAATTTTACGGCACAATTGCTGAGTTTTTCCCACCGCTCGTATTTAGCACCACACATGGTATTATTGAAATATTGAGATCTCAATCAAAGTATAGCTCGTACTGCTTCTAAATCTAGAAAAAAAGCTTTAAAATAGTGTGAAAGAGCAGCCTTAACTCTTAATTTTACGGCACAACTGCTGAGTTTTTCCCAACGCTCGTATTTAGCACCAAACATGGTATTATTGAAATATTGAGATCTCAGTCAAAGTATAGCTCGTACTGCTTTAAAATCTAGAAAAAAAGCTTTAAAATAGTGTGGAAGAGCAGCCTTGACTCTTAATTCTACGGCACAATTGAAAGTTATTTGCTCCGCTCGTATTTAGTACCAAACATGGTATTATTGAAATATTGAGGTCTCAGTCAAAGTATAGCTCGTACTGCTTCAAAATCTAGAAAAAAAGCTTTAAAATAGTGTGAAAGAGCAGCCTTAACACTTAATTTTACGGCACAACTGCTGAGTTTTTTCCATCGCTTGTATTTAGCACCAAACATGGTATTATTGAAATATTGAGATCTCAGTCAAAGTATAGCTCGTACTGCTTCTAAATCTAGAAAAAAAGCTTTAAAATAGTGTGAAAGAGCAGCTTTAACTCTTAATTTTACGGCACAATTGCTGAGTTTTTCCCAACGCTCGTATTTAGCACCACACATGGTATTATTGAAATATTGAGATCTCAATCAAAGTATAGCTCGTACTGCTTCTAAATCTAGAGAAAAAGCTTTAAAATAGTGTGAAAGAGCAGCTTTAACTCTTAATTTTACGGCACAACTGCTGAGTTTTTCCCAACGCTCGTATTTAGCACCAAACATGGTATTATTGAAATATTGAGATCTCAGTCAAAGTATAGCTCGTACTGCTTCTAAATCTAGGAAAAAAGCTTTAAAATAGTGTGAAAGAGCAGCCTTAACTCTTAATTTTACGGCACAATTGCTGAGTTTTTCCCAACGCTCGTATTGAGCACCACACATGGTATTATTGAAATATTGAGATCTCAGTCATAGTATAGCTCGTACTGCTTCTAAATCTAGAAAAAAAGCTTTAAAATAGTGTGAAAGAGCAGCTTTAACTCTTAACTTTACGGCACAACTGCTGAGTTTTTCCTAACGCTCGTATTTAGCACCAAACATGGTATTACTGAAATAATGAGATCTCAGTCAAAGTATAGCTCGCACTGCTTCAAAATCTAGAAAAAAAGCTTTAAAATAGTGTGAAAGAGCAGCTTTAACTCTTAATTTTACGGCACAATTGCTGAGTTTTTCCCAACGCTCGTATTTAGCACCACACATGGTATTATTGAAATATTGAGATCTCAATCAAAGTATAGCTCGTACTGCTTCTAAATCTAGAGAAAAAGCTTTAAAATAGTGTGAAAGAGCAGCTTTAACTCTTAATTTTACGGCACAACTGCTGAGTTTTTCCCAACGCTCGTATTTAGCACCAAACATGGTATTATTGAAATATTGAGATCTCAGTCAAAGTATAGCTCGTACTGCTTTAAAATCTAGAAAAAAAGCTTTAAAATAGTGTGGAAGAGCAGCCTTGACTCTTAATTCTACGGCACAATTGAAAGTTATTTGCTCCGCTCGTATTTAGTACCAAACATGGTATTATTGAAATATTGAGGTCTCAGTCAAAGTATAGCTCGTACTGCTTCAAAATCTAGAAAAAAAGCTTTAAAATAGTGTGAAAGAGCAGCTTTAACTCTTAATTTTACGGCACAATTGCTGAGTTTTTCCCAACGCTCGTATTTAGCACCACACATGGTATTATTGAAATATTGAGATCTCAATCAAAGTATAGCTCGTACTGCTTCTAAATCTAGAGAAAAAGCTTTAAAATAGTGTGAAAGAGCAGCTTTAACTCTTAATTTTACGGCACAACTGCTGAGTTTTTCCCAACGCTCGTATTTAGCACCAAACATGGTATTATTGAAATATTGAGATCTCAGTCAAAGTATAGCTCGTACTGCTTCTAAATCTAGGAAAAAAGCTTTAAAATAGTGTGAAAGAGCAGCCTTAACTCTTAATTTTACGGCACAATTGCTGAGTTTTTCCCAACGCTCGTATTGAGCACCACACATGGTATTATTGAAATATTGAGATCTCAGTCATAGTATAGCTCGTACTGCTTCTAAATCTAGGAAAAAAGCTTTAAAATAGTGTGAAAGAGCAGCCTTAACTCTTAATTTTACGGCACAACTGCTGAGTTTTTCCCAACGCTCGTATTTAGCACCAAACATGGTATTATTGAAATATTGAGATCTCAGTCAAAGTATAGCTCGTACTGCTTTAAAATCTAGAAAAAAAGCTTTAAAATAGTGTGGAAGAGCAGCCTTGACTCTTAATTCTACGGCACAATTGAAAGTTATTTGCTCCGCTCGTATTTAGCACCAAACATGGTATTATTGAAATATTGAGATCTCAGTCAAAGTATAGCTCGTACTGCTTCTAAATCTAGGAAAAAAGCTTTAAAATAGTGTGAAAGAGCAGCCTTAACTCTTAATTTTACGGCACAATTGCTGAGTTTTTCCCAACGCTCGTATTGAGCACCACACATGGTATTATTGAAATATTGAGATCTCAGTCATAGTATAGCTCGTACTGCTTCTAAATCTAGAAAAAAAGCTTTAAAATAGTGTGAAAGAGCAGCTTTAACTCTTAATTTTACGGCACAACTGCTGAGTTTTTCCTAACGCTCGTATTTAGCACCAAACATGGTATTACTGAAATAATGAGATCTCAATCAAAGTATAGCTCGTACTGCTTCAAAATCTAGAAAAAAAGCTTTAAAAGAGTGTGAAAGAGCAGCCTTAACTCTTAATTTTACGGCACAACTGCTGAGTTTTTTCCATCGCTCGTATTTAGCACCAAACATGGTATTATTGAAATATTGAGATCTCAGTCAAAGTATAGCTCGTACTGCTTCTAAATCTAGAAAAAAAGCTTTAAAATAGTGTGAAAGAGCAGCTTTAACTCTTAATTTTACGGCACAATTGCTGAGTTTTTCCCAACGCTCGTATTTAGCACCACACATGGTATTATTGAAATATTGAGATCTCAATCAAAGTATAGCTCGTACTGCTTCAAAATCTAGAAAAAAAGCTTTAAAATAGTGTGAAAGAGCAGCCTTAACTCTTAATTTTACGGCACAACTGCTGAGTTTTTTCCATCGCTCGTATTTAGCACCAAACATGGTATTATTGAAATATTGAGATCTCAGTCAAAGTATAGCTCGTACTGCTTCTAAATCTAGAAAAAAAGCTTTAAAATAGTGTGAAAGAGCAGCTTTAACTCTTAATTTTACGGCACAACTGCTGAGTTTTTCCCAACGCTCGTATTTAGCACCAAACATGGTATTATTGAAATATTGAGATCTCAGTCAAAGTATAGCTCGTACTGCTTCTAAATCTAGGAAAAAAGCTTTAAAATAGTGTGAAAGAGCAGCCTTAACTCTTAATTTTACGGCACAATTGCTGAGTTTTTCCCAACGCTCGTATTGAGCACCACACATGGTATTATTGAAATATTGAGATCTCAGTCATAGTATAGCTCGTACTGCTTCTAAATCTAGAAAAAAAGCTTTAAAATAGTGTGAAAGAGCAGCTTTAACTCTTAATTTTACGGCACAACTGCTGAGTTTTTCCTAACGCTCGTATTTAGCACCAAACATGGTATTACTGAAATAATGAGATCTCAGTCAAAGTATAGCTCGCACTGCTTCAAAATCTAGAAAAAAAGCTTTAAAATAGTGTGAAAGAGCAGCTTTAACTCTTAATTTTACGGCACAATTGCTGAGTTTTTCCCAACGCTCGTATTTAGCACCACACATGGTATTATTGAAATATTGAGATCTCAATCAAAGTATAGCTCGTACTGCTTCTAAATCTAGAGAAAAAGCTTTAAAATAGTGTGAAAGAGCAGCTTTAACTCTTAATTTTACGGCACAACTGCTGAGTTTTTCCCAACGCTCGTATTTAGCACCAAACATGGTATTATTGAAATATTGAGATCTCAGTCAAAGTATAGCTCGTACTGCTTTAAAATCTAGAAAAAAAGCTTTAAAATAGTGTGGAAGAGCAGCCTTGACTCTTAATTCTACGGCACAATTGAAAGTTATTTGCTCCGCTCGTATTTAGTACCAAACATGGTATTATTGAAATATTGAGGTCTCAGTCAAAGTATAGCTCGTACTGCTTCAAAATCTAGAAAAAAAGCTTTAAAATAGTGTGAAAGAGCAGCTTTAACTCTTAATTTTACGGCACAATTGCTGAGTTTTTCCCAACGCTCGTATTTAGCACCACACATGGTATTATTGAAATATTGAGATCTCAATCAAAGTATAGCTCGTACTGCTTCTAAATCTAGAGAAAAAGCTTTAAAATAGTGTGAAAGAGCAGCTTTAACTCTTAATTTTACGGCACAACTGCTGAGTTTTTCCCAACGCTCGTATTTAGCACCAAACATGGTATTATTGAAATATTGAGATCTCAGTCAAAGTATAGCTCGTACTGCTTCTAAATCTAGGAAAAAAGCTTTAAAATAGTGTGAAAGAGCAGCCTTAACTCTTAATTTTACGGCACAATTGCTGAGTTTTTCCCAACGCTCGTATTGAGCACCACACATGGTATTATTGAAATATTGAGATCTCAGTCATAGTATAGCACGTACTGCTTCTAAATCTAGGAAAAAAGCTTTAAAATAGTGTGAAAGAGCAGCCTTAACTCTTAATTTTACGGCACAACTGCTGAGTTTTTCCCAACGCTCGTATTTAGCACCAAACATGGTATTATTGAAATATTGAGATCTCAGTCAAAGTATAGCTCGTACTGCTTTAAAATCTAGAAAAAAAGCTTTAAAATAGTGTGGAAGAGCAGCCTTGACTCTTAATTCTACGGCACAATTGAAAGTTATTTGCTCCGCTCGTATTTAGCACCAAACATGGTATTATTGAAATATTGAGATCTCAGTCAAAGTATAGCTCGTACTGCTTCTAAATCTAGAAAAAAAGCTTTAAAATAGTGTGAAAGAGCAGCTTAACCTCTTAATTTTACGGCACAACTGCTGAGTTTTTTCCATCGCTCGTATTTAGCACCAAACATGGTATTATTGAAATATTGAGATCTCAGTCAAAGTATAGCTCGTACTGCTTCTAAATCTAGAAAAAAAGCTTTAAAATAGTGTGAAAGAGCAGCTTTAACTCTTAATTTTACGGCACAATTGCTGAGTTTTTCCCAACGCTCGTATTTAGCACCACACATGGTATTATTGAAATATTGAGATCTCAATCAAAGTATAGCTCGTACTGCTTCAAAATCTAGAAAAAAAGCTTTAAAATAGTGTGAAAGAGCACCCTTAACTCTTAATTTTACGGCACAACTGCTGAGTTTTTCCTAACGCTCGTATTTAGCACCAAACATGGTATTACTGAAATAATGAGATCTCAGTCAAAGTATAGCTCGCACTGCTTCAAAATCTAGAAAAAAAGCTTTAAAATAGTGTGAAAGAGCAGCCTTAACTCTTAATTTTACGGCACAACTGCTGAGTTTTTCCTAACGCTCGTATTTAGCACCAAACATGGTATTATAGAAATATTGAGGTCTCAGTCAAAGAATAGCTCGTACTGCTTCAAAACCTAGAAAAAAAGCTTTAAAATAGTGTGAAAGAGCAGCCTTAACTCTTAATTTTACGGCACAACTGCTGAGTTTTTCCTAACGCTCGTATTTAGCACCAAACATGGTATTATTGAAATATTGAGATCTCAGTCAAAGTATAGCTCGTACTGCTTCTAAATCTAGAAAAAAAGCTTTAAAATAGTGTGAAAGAGCAGCCTTAACTCTTAATTTTACGGCACAACTGCTGAGTTTTTCCTAACGCTCGTATTTAGCACCAAACATGGTATTATTGAAATATTGAGATCTCAGTCATAGTATAGCTCGTACTGCTTCTAAAGCTAGAAAAAAAGCTTTAAAATAGTGTGAAAGAGCAGCTTTAACTCTTAATTTTACGGCACAACTGCTGAGTTTTTTCCATCGCTCGTATTTAGCACCAAACATGGTATTATTGAAATATTGAGATCTCAGTCAAAGTATAGCTCGTACTGCTTCTAAATCTAGAAAAAAAGCTTTAAAATAGTGTGAAAGAGCAGCTTTAACTCTTAATTTTACGGCACAATTGCTGAGTTTTTCCCAACGCTCGTATTTAGCACCACACATGGTATTATTGAAATATTGAGATCTCAATCAAAGTATAGCTCGTACTGCTTCTAAATCTAGAAAAAACACTAAAATAGTGTGAAAGAGCAGCTTTAAATCTTAATTTTACGGCACAACTGCTGAGTTTTTCCCAACGCTCGTATTTAGCACCAAACATGGTATTATTGAAATATTGAGATCTCAGTCAAAGTATAGCTCGTACTGCTTTAAAATCTAGAAAAAAAGCTTTAAAATAGTGTGGAAGAGCAGCCTTGACTCTTAATTCTACGGCACAATTGAAAGTTATTTGCTCCGCTCGTATTAAGTACCAAACATGGTATTATTGAAATATTGAGATCTCAGTCAAAGTATAGCTCGTACTGCTTCTAAATCTAGAAAAAAAGCTTTAAAATGTGGAAAAGCAGCCTTGACTCTTAATTCTACGGCACAATTGAAAGTTATTTGCTCCGCTCGTATTAAGTACCAAACATGGTATTATTGAAATATTGAGGTCTCAGTCAAAGTATAGCTCGCACTGCTTCAAAATCTAGAAAAAAAGCTTTAAAATAGTGTGAAAGAGCAGCCTTAACTCTTAATTTTTCGGCACAACTGCTGAGTTTTTCCTAACGCTCGTATTTAGCACCAAACATGGTATTACTGAAATATTGAGATCTCAGTCAAAGTATAGCTCGTACTGCTTCTAAATCTAGGAAAAAAGCTTTAAAATAGTGTGAAAGAGCACCCTTAACTCTTAATTTTACGGCACAACTGCTGAGTTTTTTCCATCGCTCGTATTTAGCACCAAACATGGTATTACTGAAATAATGAGATCTCAGTCAAAGTATAGCTCGCACTGCTTCAAAATCTAGAAAAAAAGCTTGTTAAAATAGTGTGAAAGAGCAGCCTTAACTCTTAATTTTACGGCACAACTGCTGAGTTTTTCCCAACGCTCGTATTTAGCACCAAACATGGTATTATTGAAATATTGAGATCTCAGTCAAAGTATAGCTCGTACTGCTTCTAAATCTAGGAAAAAAGCTTTAAAATAGTGTGAAAGAGCACCCTTAACTCTTAATTTTACGGCACAACTGCTGAGTTTTTTCCATCGCTCGTATTTAGCACCAAACATGGTATTACTGAAATAATGAGATCTCAGTCAAAGTATAGCTCGCACTGCTTCAAAATCTAGAAAAAAAGCTTTAAAATAGTGTGAAAGAGCAGCCTTAACTCTTAATTTTACGGCACAACTGCTGAGTTTTTCCTAACGCTCGTATTTAGCACCAAACATGGTATTATAGAAATATTGAGGTCTCAGTCAAAGAATTGCTCGTACTGCTTCAAAACCTAGAAAAAAAGCTTTAAAATAGTGTGAAAGAGCAGCCTTAACTCTTAATTTTACGGCACAACTGCTGAGTTTTTCCTAACGCTCGTATTTAGCACCAAACATGGTATTACTGAAATAATGAGATCTCAGTCAATGTATAGCTCGCACTGCTTCAAAATCTAGAAAAAAAGCATTAAAATAGTGTGAAAGAGCAGCCTTGACTCCTAATTCTACGGCACAATTGAAAGTTTTTTGCTCCGCTCGTATTAAAAACCAAACATGGTATTATTGAAATATTGAGGTCTCAGTCAAAGTATAGCTCGTACTGCTTCAAAATCTAGAAAAAAAGCTTTAAAAATAGTGTGAAAGAGCAGCCTTAACTCTTAATTTTACGGCACAACTGCTGAGTTTTTTCCATCGCTCGTATTTAGCACCAAACATGGTATTATTGAAATATTGAGATCTCAGTCAAAGTATAGCTCGTACTGCTTCTAAATCTAGAAAAAAAGCTTTAAAATAGTGTGAAAGAGCAGCTTTAACTCTTAATTTTACGGCACAATTGCTGAGTTTTTCCCAACGCTCGTATTTAGCACCACACATGGTATTATTGAAATATTGAGATCTCAATCAAAGTATAGCTCGTACTGCTTCTAAATCTAGAAAAAAAGCTTTAAAATAGTGGTGAAGAGCAGCCTTGACTCTTAATTCTACGGCACAATTGAAAGTTATTTGCTCCGCTCGTATTAAGTACCAAACATGGTATTACTGAAATAATGAGATCTCAGTCAAAGTATAGCTCGCACTGCTTCAAAATCTAGAAAAAAAGCTTTAAAATAGTGTGAAAGAGCAGCCTTAACTCTTAATTTTACGGCACAACTGCTGAGTTTTTCCTAACGCTCGTATTTAGCACCAAACATGGTATTATAGAAATATTGAGGTCTCAGTCAAAGAATAGCTCGTACTGCTTCAAAACCTAGAAAAAAAGCTTTAAAATAGTGTGAAAGAGCAGCCTTAACTCTTAATTTTACGGCACAACTGCTGAGTTTTTCCTAACGCTCGTATTTAGCACCAAACATGGTATTATTGAAATATTGAGATCTCAGTCAAAGTATAGCTCGTACTGCTTCTAAATCTAGAAAAAAAGCTTTAAAATAGTGTGAAAGAGCAGCCTTAACTCTTAATTTTACGGCACAACTGCTGAGTTTTTCCTAACGCTCGTATTTAGCACCAAACATGGTATTATTGAAATATTGAGATCTCAGTCATAGTATAGCTCGTACTGCTTCTAAAGCTAGAAAAAAAGCTTTAAAATAGTGTGAAAGAGCAGCTTTAACTCTTAATTTTACGGCACAACTGCTGAGTTTTTTCCATCGCTCGTATTTAGCACCAAACATGGTATTATTGAAATATTGAGATCTCAGTCAAAGTATAGCTCGTACTGCTTCTAAATCTAGAAAAAAAGCTTTAAAATAGTGTGAAAGAGCAGCTTTAACTCTTAATTTTACGGCACAATTGCTGAGTTTTTCCCAACGCTCGTATTTAGCACCACACATGGTATTATTGAAATATTGAGATCTCAATCAAAGTATAGCTCGTACTGCTTCTAAATCTAGAAAAAACACTAAAATAGTGTGAAAGAGCAGCTTTAAATCTTAATTTTACGGCACAACTGCTGAGTTTTTCCCAACGCTCGTATTTAGCACCAAACATGGTATTATTGAAATATTGAGATCTCAGTCAAAGTATAGCTCGTACTGCTTTAAAAATCTAGAAAAAAAGCTTTAAAATAGTGTGGAAGAGCAGCCTTGACTCTTAATTCTACGGCACAATTGAAAGTTATTTGCTCCGCTCGTATTAAGTACCAAACATGGTATTATTGAAATATTGAGATCTCAGTCAAAGTATAGCTCGTACTGCTTCTAAATCTAGAAAAAAAGCTTTAAAATAGTGTGGAAGAGCAGCTTTAACTCTTAATTTTACGGCACAATTGCTGAGTTTTTCCCAACGCTCGTATTTAGCACCACACATGGTATTATTGAAATATTGAGATCTCAATCAAAGTATAGCTCGTACTGCTTCTAAATCTAGAAAAAAAGCTTTAAAATAGTGTGAAAGAGCAGCTTTAACTCTTAATTTTACGGCACAACTGCTGAGTTTTTTCCATCGCTCGTATTTAGCACCAAACATGGTATTACTGAAATAATGAGATCTCAGTCAAAGTATAGCTCGCACTGCTTCAAAATCTAGAAAAAAAGCTTTAAAATAGTGTGAAAGAGCAGCCTTAACTCTTAATTTTACGGCACAACTGCTGAGTTTTTCCTAACGCTCGTATTTAGCACCAAACATGGTATTATAGAAATATTGAGGTCTCAGTCAAAGAATAGCTCGTACTGCTTCAAAACCTAGAAAAAAAGCTTTAAAATAGTGTGAAAGAGCAGCTTTAACTCTTAATTTTACGGCACAATTGCTGAGTTTTTCCAACGCTCGTATTTAGCACCACACATGGTATTATTGAAATATTGAGATCTCAATCAATGTATAGCTCGTACTGCTTCAAAATCTAGAAAAAAAGCTTTAAAATAGTGTGGAAAAGCAGCCTTGACTCTTAATTCTACGGCACAATTGAAAGTTATTTGCTCCGCTCGTATTAAGTACCAAACATGGTATTATTGAAATATTGAGGTCTCAGTCAAAGTATAGCTCGCACTGCTTCAAAATCTAGAACAAAAGCTTTAAAATAGTGTGAAAGAGCAGCCTTAACTCTTAATTTTCCGGCACAACTGCTGAGTTTTTCCTAACGCTCGTATTTAGCACCAAACATGGTATTATTGATAAAATGAGATCTCAGTCAAAGTATAGCTCGCACTGCTTCAAAATCTAGAAAAAAAGCTTTAAAATAGTGTGGAAAAGCAGCCTTGACTCTTAATTCTACGGCACAATTGAAAGTTATTTGCTCCGCTCGTATTAAGTACCAAACATGGTATTATTGAAATATTGAGGTCTCAGTCAAAGTATAGCTCGCACTGCTTCAAAATCTAGAAAAAAAGCTTTAAAATAGTGTGAAAGAGCAGCCTTAACTCTTAATTTTTCGGCACAACTGCTGAGTTTTTCCTAACGCTCGTATTTAGCACCACACATGGTATCATTGAAATATTGAGATCTCAGTCAAAGTATAGCTCGTACTGCTTCTAAATCTAGAAAAAAAGCTTTAAAATAGTGTGAAAGAGCAGCTTTAACTCTTAATTTTACGGCACAACTGCTGAGTTTTCCCAACGCTCGTATTTAGCACCAAACATGGTATTATTGAAATATTGAGATCTCAGTCAAAGTATAGCTCGTACTGCTTCTAAATCTAGGAAAAAAGCTTTAAAATAGTGTGAAAGAGCACCCTTAACTCTTAATTTTACGGCACAACTGCTGAGTTTTTCCTAACGCTCGTATTTAGCACCAAACATGTTATTATTGAAATATTGAGATCTCAGTCAAAGTATAGCTCGTACTGCTTCTAAATCTAGGAAAAAAGCTTTAAAATAGTGTGAAAGAGCACCCTTAACTCTTAATTTTACGGCACAACTGCTGAGTTTTTCCTAACGCTCGTATTTAGCACCAAACATGGTATTACTGAAATAATGAGATCTCAGTCAATGTATAGCTCGCACTGCTTCAAAATCTAGAAAAAAAGCTTTAAAATAGTGTGAAAGAGCAGCCTTAACTCTTAATTCTACGGCACAATTGAAAGTTTTTTTGCTCCGCTCGTATTAAAAACCAAACATGGTATTATTGAAATATTGAGGTCTCAGTCAAAGTATAGCTCGTACTGCTTCAAAATCTAGAAAAAAAGCTTTAAAATAGTGTGAAAGAGCAGCCTTAACTCTTAATTTTCCGGCACAACTGCTGAGTTTTTCCTAACGCTCGTATTTAGCACCAAACATGGTATTATTGATAAAATGAGATCTCAATCAAAGTATAGCTCGCACTGCTTCAAAATCTAGAAAAAAAGCTTTAAAATAGTGTGGAAAAGCAGCCTTGACTCTTAATTCTACGGCACAATTGAAAGTTATTTGCTCCGCTCGTATTAAGTACCAAACATGGTATTATTGAAATATTGAGGTCTCAGTCAAAGTATAGCTCGCACTGTTCAAAATCTAGAAAAAAAGCTTTAAAATAGTGTGAAAGAGCAGCCTTAACTCTTAATTTTTCGGCACAACTGCTGAGTTTTTCCTAACGCTCGTATTTAGCACCACACATGGTATCATTGAAATATTGAGATCTCAGTCAAAGTATAGCTCGTACTGCTTCTAAATCTAGAAAAAAAGCTTTAAAATAGTGTTGAAAGAGCAGCTTTAACTCTTAATTTTACGGCACAACTGCTGAGTTTTTCCCAACGCTCGTATTTAGCACCAAACATGGTATTATTGAAATATTGAGATCTCAGTCAAAGTATAGCTCGTACTGCTTCTAAATCTAGGAAAAAAGCTTTAAAATAGTGTGAAAGAGCACCCTTAACTCTTAATTTTACGGCACAACTGCTGAGTTTTTCCTAACGCTCGTATTTAGCACCAAACATGGTATTACTGAAATAATGAGATCTCAGTCAATGTATAGCTCGCACTGCTTCAAAATCTAGAAAAAAAGCTTTAAAATAGTGTGAAAGAGCAGCCTTGACTCTTAATTCTACGGCACAATTGAAAGTTTTTTGCTCCGCTCGTATTAAAAACCAAACATGGTATTATTGAAATATTGAGGTCTCAGTCAAAGTATAGCTCGTACTGCTTCAAAATCTAGAAAAAAAGCTTTAAAATAGTGTGAAAGAGCAGCCTTAACTCTTAATTTTACGGCACAACTGCTGAGTTTTTTCCATCGCTCGTATTTAGCACCAAACATGGTATTATTGAAATATTGAGATCTCAGTCAAAGTATAGCTCGTACTGCTTCTAAATCTAGAAAAAAAGCTTTAAAATAGTGTGAAAGAGCAGCTTTAACTCTTAATTTTACGGCACAATTGCTGAGTTTTTCCCAACGCTCGTATTTAGCACCACACATGGTATTATTGAAATATTGAGATCTCAATCAAAGTATAGCTCGTACTGCTTCTAAATCTAGAAAAAAAGCTTTAAAATAGTGTGAAAGAGCAGCTTTAACTCTTAATTTTACGGCACAACTGCTGAGTTTTTCCCAACGCTCGTATTTAGCACCAAACATGGTATTATTGAAATATTGAGATCTCAGTCAAAGTATAGCTCGTACTGCTTCTAAATCTAGGAAAAAAGCTTTAAAATAGTGTGAAAGAGCACCCTTAACTCTTAATTTTACGGCACAACTGCTGAGTTTTTCCTAACGCTCGTATTTAGCACCAAACATGGTATTACTGAAATAATGAGATCTCAGTCAAAGTATAGCTCGCACTGCTTCAAAATCTAGAAAAAAAGCTTTAAAATAGTGTGAAAGAGCAGCCTTAACTCTTTATTTTACGGCACAACTGCTGAGTTTTTCCTAACGCTCGTATTTAGCACCAAACATGGTATTATTGAAATATATAGGTCTCAGTCAAAGAATAGCTCGTACTGCTTCAAAACCTAGAAAAAAAGCTTTAAAATAGTGTGAAAGAGCAGCCTTAACTCTTAATTTTACGGCACAACTGCTGAGATTTTCCTAACGCTCGTATTTAGCACCAAACATGGTATTATTGAAATATTGAGATCTCAGTCAAAGTATAGCTCGTACTGCTTCTAAAGCTAGAAAAAAAGCTTTAAAATAGTGTGAAAGAGCAGCTTTAACTCTTAATTTTACGGCACAACTGCTGAGTTTTTTCCATCGCTCGTATTTAGCACCAAACATGGTATTATTGAAATATTGAGATCTCAGTCAAAGTATAGCTCGTACTGCTTCTAAATCTAGGAAAAAAGCTTTAAAATAGTGTGAAAGAGCACCCTTAACTCTTAATTTTACGGCACAACTGCTGAGTTTTTCCTAACGCTCGTATTTAGCACCAAACATGGTATTACTGAAATAATGAGATCTCAGTCAATGTATAGCTCGCACTGCTTCAAAATCTAGAAAAAAAGCTTTAAAATAGTGTGAAAGAGCAGCCTTGACTCTTAATTCTACGGCACAATTGAAAGTTTTTTGCTCCGCTCGTATTAAAAACCAAACATGGTATTATTGAAATATTGAGGTCTCAGTCAAAGTATAGCTCGTACTGCTTCAAAATCTAGAAAAAAAGCTTTAAAATAGTGTGAAAGAGCAGCCTTTACTCTTAATTTTACGGCACAACTGCTGAGTTTTTTCCATCGCTCGTATTTAGCACCAAACATGGTATTATTGAAATATTGAGATCTCAGTCAAAGTATAGCTCGTACTGCTTCTAAATCTAGAAAAAAAGCTTTAAAATAGTGTGAAAGAGCAGCTTTAACTCTTAATTTTACGGCACAATTGCTGAGTTTTTCCCAACGCTCGTATTTAGCACCACACATGGTATTATTGAAATATTGAGATCTCAATCAAAGTATAGCTCGTACTGCTTCTAAATCTAGAAAAAAAGCTTTAAAATAGTGTGAAAGAGCAGCTTTAACTCTTAATTTTACGGCACAACTGCTGAGTTTTTCCCAACGCTCGTATTTAGCACCAAACATGGTATTATTGAAATATTGAGATCTCAGTCAAAGTATAGCTCGTACTGCTTCTAAATCTAGGAAAAAAGCTTTAAAATAGTGTGAAAGAGCACCCTTAACTCTTAATTTTACGGCACAACTGCTGAGTTTTTCCTAAAGCTCGTATTTAGCACCAAACATGGTATTACTGAAATAATGAGATCTCAGTCAAAGTATAGCTCGCACTGCTTCAAAATCTAGAAAAAAAGCTTTAAAATAGTGTGAAAGAGCAGCCTTAACTCTTTATTTTACGGCACAACTGCTGAGTTTTTCCTAACGCTCGTATTTAGCACCAAACATGGTATTATTGAAATATATAGGTCTCAGTCAAAGAATAGCTCGTACTGCTTCAAAACCTAGAAAAAAAGCTTTAAAATAGTGTGAAAGAGCAGCCTTAACTCTTAATTTTACGGCACAACTGCTGAGATTTTCCTAACGCTCGTATTTAGCACCAAACATGGTATTATTGAAATATTGAGATCTCAGTCAAAGTATAGCTCGTACTGCTTCTAAAGCTAGAAAAAAAGCTTTAAAATAGTGTGAAAGAGCAGCTTTAACTCTTAATTTTACGGCACAACTGCTGAGTTTTTCCCAACGCTCGTATTTAGCACCAAACATGGTATTATTGAAATATTGAGATCTCAGTCAAAGTATAGCTCGTACTGCTTCTAAATCTAGGAAAAAAGCTTAAAAATAGTGTGAAAGAGCACCCTTAACTCTTAATTTTACGGCACAACTGCTGAGTTTTTCCTAACGCTCGTATTTAGCACCAAACATGGTATTACTGAAATAATGAGATCTCAGTCAAAGTATAGCTCGCACTGCTTCAAAATCTAGAAAAAAAGCTTTAAAATAGTGTGAAAGAGCAGCCTTAACTCTTAATTTTACGGCACAACTGCTGAGTTTTTCCTAACGCTCGTATTTAGCACCAAACATGGTATTATTGAAATATTGAGGTCTCAGTCAAAGAATAGCTCGTACTGCTTCAAAACCTAGAAAAAAAGCTTTAAAATAGTGTGAAAGAGCAGCCTTAACTCTTAATTTTACGGCACAACTGCTGAGTTTTTCCTAACGCTCGTATTTAGCACCAAACATGGTATTATTGAAATATTGAGATCTCAGTCAAAGTATAGCTCGTACTGCTTCTAAATCTAGAAAAAAAGCTTTAAAATAGTGTGAAAGAGCAGCCTTAACTCTTAATTTTACGGCACAACTGCTGAGTTTTTCCTAACGCTCGTATTTAGCACCAAACATGGTATTATTGAAATATTGAGATCTCAGTCATAGTATAGCTCGTACTGCTTCTAAAGCTAGAAAAAAAGCTTTAAAATAGTGTGAAAGAGCAGCATTAACTCTTAATTTTACGGCACAACTGCTGAGTTTTTTCCATCGCTCGTATTTAGCACCAAACATGGTATTATTGAAATATTGAGATCTCAGTCAAAGTATAGCTCGTACTGCTTCTAAATCTAGAAAAAAAGCTTTAAAATAGTGTGAAAGAGCAGCTTTAACTCTTAATTTTACGGCACAATTGCTGAGTTTTTCCCAACGCTCGTATTTAGCACCAAACATGGTATTATTGAAATATTGAGATCTCAGTCAAAGTATAGCTCGTACTGCTTCTAAATCTAGGAAAAAAGCTTTAAAATAGTGTGAAAGAGCACCCTTAACTCTTAATTTTACGGCACAACTGCTGAGTTTTTCCTAACGCTCGTATTTAGCACCAAACATGGTATTACTGAAATAATGAGATCTTAGTCAATGTATAGCTCGCACTGCTTCAAAATCTAGAAAAAAAGTTTTAAAATAGTGTGAAAGAGCAGCCTTGACTCTTAATTCTACGGCACAATTGAAAGTTTTTTGCTCCGCTCGTATTAAAAACCAAACATGGTATTATTGAAATATTGAGATCTCAGTCAAAGTATAGCTTGTACTGCTTCAAAATCCAAAAAAAAGCTTTAAAATAGTGTGAAAGAGCAGCCTTTACTCTTAATTTTCCGGCACAACTGCTGAGTTTTTCCTAACGCTCGTATTTAGCACCAAACATGGTATTATTGATAAAATGAGATCTCAGTCAAAGTATAGCTCGCACTGCTTCAAAATCTAGAAAAAAAGCTTTAAAATAGTGTGGAAGAGCAGCCTTGACTCTTAATTCTACGGCACAATTGAAAGTTATTTGCTCCGCTCGTATTAAGTACCAAACATGGTATTATTGAAATATTGAGGTCTCAGTCAAAGTATAGCTCGCACTGCTTCAAAATCTAGAAAAAAAGCTTTAAAATAGTGTGAAAGAGCAGCCTTAACTCTTAATTTTACGGCACAACTGCTGAGTTTTTCCTAACGCTCGTATTTAGCACCACACATGGTATCATTGAAATATTGAGATCTCAGTCAAAGTATAGCTCGTACTGCTTCTAAATCTAGAAAAAAAGCTTTAAAATAGTGTGAAAGAGCAGCCTTGACCCTTAATTCTACGGCACAATTGAAAGTTTTTTGCTCCGCTCGTATTAAGCACCAAACATGGTATTATTGAAATGTTGAGGTCTCAGTCAAAGTATAGCTCGTACTGCTTTTAAATCTAGAAAAAAAGCTTTAAAATAGTTTGAAAGGGCAGCCTTAACTCTTAATTTTACGGCACAACTGCTGAGTTTTTCCTAACGCTCGTATTTAGCACCAAACATGGTATTATTGAAATATTTAGGTCTCAGTCAAAGAATAGCTTGTACTGCTTCAAAACCTAGAAAAAAGCTTTAAAATGGTGTGAAAGAGCAGCCTTAACTCTTAAATTTACGGGACAACTGCTGAGTTTTTCCTAACGCTCGTATTTAGCACCAAACATGGTATTATTGAAATATTGAGATCTCAGTCAAAGTATAGCTCGTACTGCTTCTAAAGCTAGAAAAAAAGCTTTAAAATAGTGTGAAAGAGCAGCCTTAACTCTTAATTTTACGGCACAACTGCTGAGTTTTTTCCATCGCTCGTATTTAGCACCAAACATGGTATTATTGAAATATTGAGATCTCAGTCAAAGTATAGCTCGTACTGCTTCTAAATCTAGAAAAAAAGCTTTAAAATAGTGTGAAAGAGCAGCTTTAACTCTTAATTTTACGGCACAATTGCTGAGTTTTTCCCAACGCTCGTATTTAGCACCACACATGGTATTATTGAAATATTGAGATCTCAATCAAAGTATAGCTCGTACTGCTTCTAAATCTAGAAAAAACACTTTAAAATAGTGTGAAAGAGCAGCTTTAAATCTTAATTTTACGGCACAACTGCTGAGTTTTTCCCAACGCTCGTATTTAGCACCAAACATGGTATTATTGAAATATTGAGATCTCAGTCAAAGTATAGCTCGTACTGCTTTAAAATCTAGAAAAAAAGCTTTAAAATAGTGTGGAAGAGCAGCCTTGACTCTTAATTCTACGGCACAATTGAAAGTTATTTGCTCCGCTCGTATTAAGTACCAAACATGGTATTATTGAAATATTGAGGTCTCAGTCAAAGTATAGCTCGTACTGCTTCAAAATCTAGAAAAAAAGCTTTAAAATAGTGTGAAAGAGCAGCCTTAACTCTTAATTTTACGGCACAACTGCTGAGTTTTTTCCATCGCTCGTATTTAGCACCAAACATGGTATTATTGAAATATTGAGATCTCAGTCAAAGTATAGCTCGTACTGCTTCTAAATCTAGAAAAAAAGCTTTAAAATAGTGTGAAAGAGCAGCTTTAACTCTTAATTTTACGGCACAATTGCTGAGTTTTTCCCAACGCTCGTATTTAGCACCAAACATGGTATTATTGAAATATTGAGATCTCAGTCAAAGTATAGCTCGTACTGCTTCTAAATCTAGGAAAAAAGCTTTAAAATAGTGTGAAAGAGCACCCTTAACTCTTAATTTTACGGCACAACTGCTGAGTTTTTCCTAACGCTCGTGTTTAGCACCAAACATGGTATTACTGAAATAATGAGATCTCCGTCAATGTATAGCTCGCACTGCTTCAAAATCTAGAAAAAAAGCTTTAAAATAGTGTGAAAGAGCAGCCTTGACTCTTAATTCTACGGCACAATTGAAAGTTTTTTGCTCCGCTCGTATTAAAAACCAAACATGGTATTATTGAAATATTGAGATCTCAGTCAAAGTATAGCTTGTACTGCTTCAAAATCCAAAAAAAAGCTTTAAAATAGTGTGAAAGAGCAGCCTTTACTCTTAATTTTCCGGCACAACTGCTGAGTTTTTCCTAACGCTCGTATTTAGCACCAAACATGGTATTATTGATAAAATGAGATCTCAGTCAAAGTATAGCTCGCACTGCTTCAAAATCTAGAAAAAAAGCTTTAAAATAGTGTGGAAGAGCAGCCTTGACTCTTAATTCTACGGCACAATTGAAAGTTATTTGCTCCGCTCGTATTAAGTACCAAACATGGTATTATTGAAATATTGAGGTCTCAGTCAAAGTATAGCTCGCACTGCTTCAAAATCTAGAAAAAAAGCTTTAAAATAGTGTGAAAGAGCAGCCTAAACTCTTAATTTTACGGCACAACTGCTGAGTTTTTCCTAACGCTCGTATTTAGCACCACACATGGTATCATTGAAATATTGAGATCTCAGTCAAAGTATAGCTTGCAACTGCTTCAAAACCTAGAAAAAAGCTTTAAAATGGTGTGAAAGAGCAGCCTTAACTCTTAAATTTACGGGACAACTGCTGAGTTTTTCCTAACGCTCGTATTTAGCACCACACATGGTATTATTGAAATATTGAGATCTCAGTCATAGTATAGCTCGTACTGCTTCTAAATCTAGAAAAAAAGCTTTAAAATAGTGTGAAAGAGCAGCCTTAACTCTTAATTTTACGGCACAACTGCTGAGTTTTTCCCAACGCTCGTATTTAGCACCAAACATGGTATTATTGAAATATTGAGATCTTAGTCAAAGTATAGCTCGTACTGCTTCTAAATCTAGGAAAAAAGCTTTAAAATAGTGTGAAAGAGCACCCTTAACTCTTAATTTTACGGCACAACTGCTGAGTTTTTCCTAACGCTCGTGTTTAGCACCAAACATGGTATTACTGAAATAATGAGATCTCCGTCAATGTATAGCTCGCACTGCTTCAAAATCTAGAAAAAAAGCTTTAAAATAGTGTGAAAGAGCAGCCTTGACTCTTAATTCTACGGCACAATTGAAAGTTTTTTGCTCCGCTCAAATTAAAAACCAAACATGGTATTATTGAAATATTGAGATCTCAGTCAAAGTATAGCTTGTACTGCTTCAAAATCCAAAAAAAAGCTTTAAAATAGTGTGAAAGAGCAGCCTTTACTCTTAATTTTCCGGCACAACTGCTGAGTTTTTCCTAACGCTCGTATTTAGCACCAAACATGGTATTATTGATAAAATGAGATCTCAGTCAAAGTATAGCTCGCACTGCTTCAAAATCTAGAAAAAAAGCTTTAAAATAGTGTGGAAGAGCAGCCTTGACTCTTAATTCTACGGCACAATTGAAAGTTATTTGCTCCGCTCGTATTAAGTACCAAACATGGTATTATTGAAATATTGGGGTCTCAGTCAAAGTATAGCTCGCACTGCTTCAAAATCTAGAAAAAAAGCTTTAAAATAGTGTGAAAGAGCAGCCTTAACTCTTAATTTTACGGCACAACTGCTGAGTTTTTCCTAACGCTCGTATTTAGCACCACACATGGTATCATTGAAATATTGAGATCTCAGTCAAAGTATAGCTTGCACTGCTTCAAAATCTAGAAAAAAAGCTTTAAAATAGTGTGAAAGAGCAGCCTTAACTCTTAATTTTACGGCAAAACTGCTGAGTTTTTCCCAACGCTCGTATTTAGCACCAAACATGGTATTATTGAAATAATGAGATCTCAGTCAAAGTATAGCTCGCACTGCTTCAAAATCTAGAAAAAAAGCTTTAAAATAGTGTGAAAGAGCAGCCTTGACCCTTAATTCTACGGCACAATTGAAAGTTTTTTGCTCCGCTCGTATTAAGCACCAAACATGGTATTATTGAAATGTTGAGGTCTCAGTCAAAGTATAGCTCGTACTGCTTTTAAATCTAGAAAAAAAGCTTTAAAATAGTTTGAAAGGGCAGCTTTAACTATTAATTTTACGGCACAACTGCTGAGTTTTTCCTAACGCTCGTATTTAGCACCAAACATGGTATTATTGAAATATTTAGGTCTCAGTCAAAGAATAGCTTGTACTGCTTCAAAACCTAGAAAAAAGCTTTAAAATGGTGTGAAAGAGCAGCCTTAACTCTTAAATTTACGGGACAACTGCTGAGTTTTTCCTAACGCTCGTATTTAGCACCACACATGGTATTATTGAAATATTGAGATCTCAGTCATAGTATAGCTCGTACTGCTTCTAAATCTAGAAAAAAAGCTTTAAAATAGTGTGAAAGAGCAGCCTTAACTCTTAATTTTACGGCACAACTGCTGAGTTTTTCCCAACGCTCGTATTTAGCACCAAACATGGTATTATTGAAATATTGAGATCTCAGTCAAAGTATAGCTCGTACTGCTTCTAAATCTAGAAAAAAAGCTTTAAAATAGTGTGAAAGAGCAGCCTTGACTCTTAATTCTACGGCACAATTGAAAGTTTTTTGCTCCGCTCGTATTAAAAACCAAACATGGTATTATTGAAATATTGAGATCTCAGTCAAAGTATAGCTTGTACTGCTTCAAAATCCAAAAAAAAGCTTTAAAATAGTGTGAAAGAGCAGCCTTTACTCTTAATTTTCCGGCACAACTGCTGAGTTTTTCCTAACGCTCGTATTTAGCACCAAACATGGTATTATTGATAAAATGAGATCTCAGTCAAAGTATAGCTCGCACTGCTTCAAAATCTAGAAAAAAAGCTTTAAAATAGTGTGGAAGAGCAGCCTTGACTCTTAATTCTACGGCACAATTGAAAGTTATTTGCTCCGCTCGTATTAAGTACCAAACATGGTATTATTGAAATATTGAGGTCTCAGTCAAAGTATAGCTCGCACTGCTTCAAAATCTAGAAAAAAAGCTTTAAAATAGTGTGAAAGAGCAGCCTAAACTCTTAATTTTACGGCACAACTGCTGAGTTTTTCCTAACGCTCGTATTTAGCACCACACATGGTATCATTGAAATATTGAGATCTCAGTCAAAGTATAGCTTGCACTGCTTCAAAATCTAGAAAAAAAGCTTTAAAATAGTGTGAAAGAGCAGCCTTAACTCTTAATTTTACGGCACAACTGCTGAGTTTTTCCCAACGCTCGTATTTAGCACCAAACATGGTATTATTGAAATAATGAGATCTCAGTCAAAGTATAGCTCGCACTGCTTCAAAATCTAGAAAAAAAGCTTTAAAATAGTGTGAAAGAGCAGCTTTAACTCTTAATTTTACGGCACAACTGCTGAGTTTTTCCCAACGCTCGTATTTAGCACCAAACATGGTATTATTGAAATATTGAGATCTTAGTCAAAGTATAGCTCGTACTGCTTCTAAATCTAGGAAAAAAGCTTTAAAATAGTGTGAAAGAGCACCCTTAACTCTTAATTTTACGGCACAACTGCTGAGTTTTTCCTAACGCTCGTGTTTAGCACCAAACATGGTATTACTGAAATAATGAGATCTCCGTCAATGTATAGCTCGCACTGCTTCAAAATCTAGAAAAAAAGCTTTAAAATAGTGTGAAAGAGCAGCCTTGACTCTTAATTCTACGGCACAATTGAAAGTTTTTTGCTCCGCTCAAATTAAAAACCAAACATGGTATTATTGAAATATTGAGATCTCAGTCAAAGTATAGCTTGTACTGCTTCAAAATCCAAAAAAAAAGCTTTAAAATAGTGTGAAAGAGCAGCCTTTACTCTTAATTTTCCGGCACAACTGCTGAGTTTTTCCTAACGCTCGTATTTAGCACCAAACATGGTATTATTGATAAAATGAGATCTCAGTCAAAGTATAGCTCGCACTGCTTCAAAATCTAGAAAAAAAGCTTTAAAATAGTGTGGAAGAGCAGCCTTGACTCTTAATTCTACGGCACAATTGAAAGTTATTTGCTCCGCTCGTATTAAGTACCAAACATGGTATTATTGAAATATTGGGGGTCTCAGTCAAAGTATAGCTCGCACTGCTTCAAAATCTAGAAAAAAAGCTTTAAAATAGTGTGAAAGAGCAGCCTTAACTCTTAATTTTACGGCACAACTGCTGAGTTTTTCCTAACGCTCGTATTTAGCACCACACATGGTATCATTGAAATATTGAGATCTCAGTCAAAGTATAGCTTGCACTGCTTCAAAATCTAGAAAAAAAGCTTTAAAATAGTGTGAAAGAGCAGCCTTAACTCTTAATTTTACGGCACAACTGCTGAGTTTTTCCCAACGCTCGTATTTAGCACCAAACATGGTATTATTGAAATAATGAGATCTCAGTCAAAGTATAGCTCGCACTGCTTCAAAATCTAGAAAAAAAGCTTTAAAATAGTGTGAAAGAGCAGCCTTGACCCTTAATTCTACGGCACAATTGAAAGTTTTTTGCTCCGCTCGTATTAAGCACCAAACATGGTATTATTGAAATGTTGAGGTCTCAGTCAAAGTATAGCTCGTACTGCTTTTAAATCTAGAAAAAAAGCTTTAAAATAGTTTGAAAGGGCAGCTTTAACTATTAATTTTACGGCACAACTGCTGAGTTTTTCCTAACGCTCGTATTTAGCACCAAACATGGTATTATTGAAATATTTAGGTCTCAGTCAAAGAATAGCTTGTACTGCTTCAAAACCTAGAAAAAAGCTTTAAAATGGTGTGAAAGAGCAGCCTTAACTCTTAAATTTACGGGACAACTGCTGAGTTTTTCCTAACGCTCGTATTTAGCACCACACATGGTATTATTGAAATATTGAGATCTCAGTCATAGTATAGCTCGTACTGCTTCTAAATCTAGAAAAAAAGCTTTAAAATAGTGTGAAAGAGCAGCCTTAACTCTTAATTTTACGGCACAACTGCTGAGTTTTTCCCAACGCTCGTATTTAGCACCAAACATGGTATTATTGAAATATTGAGATCTCAGTCAAAGTATAGCTCGTACTGCTTCTAAATCTAGAAAAAAAGCTTTAAAATAGTGTGAAAGAGCAGCCTTAACTCTTAATTTTACGGCACAACTGCTGAGTTTTTCCTAACGCTCGTATTTAGCACCAAACATGGTATTATTGAAATATTGAGGTCTCAGTCAAAGAATAGCTCGTACTGCTTCAAAACCTAGAAAAAAAGCTTTAAAATAGTGTGAAAGAGCAGCTTTAACTCTTAATTTTACGGCACAACTGCTGAGTTTTTCCTAACGCTCGTATTTAGCACCAAACATGGTATTATTGAAATATTGAGATCTCAGTCAAAGTATAGCTCGTACTGCTTCAAAATCTAGAAAAAAAGCTTTAAAATAGTGTGAAAGAGCAGCCTTAACTCTTAATTTTACGGCACAACTGCTGAGTTTTTTCCATCGCTCGTATTTAGCACCAAACATGGTATTATTGAAATATTGAGATCTCAGTCAAAGTATAGCTCGTACAGCTTCTAAATCAAGAAAAAAAAGCTTTAAAATAGTGTGAAAGAGCAGCTTTAACTCTTAATTTTACGGCACAATTGCTGAGTTTTTCCCAACGCTCGTATTTAGCACCACACATGGTATTATTGAAATATTGAGATCTCAATCAAAGTATAGCTCGTACTGCTTCTAAATCTAGAAAAAAAGCTTTAAAATAGTTTGAAAGAGCAGCTTTAACTCTTAATTTTACGGCACAACTGCTGAGTTTTTCCCAACGCTCGTATTTAGCACCAAACATGGTATTATTGAAATATTGAGATCTCAGTCAAAGTAAAGCTCGTACTGCTTCTAAATCTAGGGAAAAAGCTTTAAAATAGTGTGAAAGAGCAGCCTTAACTCTTAATTTTACGGCACAACTGCTGAGTTTTTCCCCAACGCTCGTATTTAGCACCAAACATGGTATTATTGAAATATTGAGATCTCAGTCAAAGTATAGCTCGTACTGCTTTAAAATCTAGAAAAAAAGCTTTAAAATAGTGTGGAAGAGCAGCCTTGACTCTTAATTCTACGGCACAATTGAAAGTTATTTGCTCCGCTCGTATTAAGTACCAAACATGGTATTATTGAAATATTGAGGTCTCAGTCAAAGTATAGCTCGTACTGCTTCAAAATCTAGTAAAAAAAGCTTTAAAATAGTGTGAAAGAGCAGCTTTAACTCTTAATTTTACGGCACAACTGCTGAGTTTTTCCTAACGCTCGTATTTAGCACCAAACATGGTATTACTGAAATAATGAGATCTCAGTCAAAGTATAGCTCGCACTGCTTCAAAATCTAGAAAAAAAGCTTTAAAATAGTGTGAAAGAGCAGCCTTGACTCTTAATTCTACGGCACAATTGAAAGTTATTTGCTCCGCTCGTATTAAGTACCAAACATGGTATTATTGAAATATTGAGGTCTCAGTCAAAGTATAGCTCGTACTGCTTCAAAATCTAGAAAAAAAGCTTTAAAATAGTGTGAAAGAGCAGCCTTAACTCTTAATTTTACGGCACAACTGCTGAGTTTTTTCCATCGCTCGTATTTAGCACCAAACATGGTATTATTGAAATATTGAGATCTCAGTCAAAGTATAGCTCGTACTGCTTCTAAATCTAGAAAAAAAGCTTTAAAATAGTGTGAAAGAGCAGCTTTAACTCTTAATTTTACGGCACAATTGCTGAGTTTTTCCCAACGCTCGTATTTAGCACCAAACATGGTATTATTGAAATATTGAGATCTCAATCAAAGTATAGCTCGTACTGCTTCTAAATCTAGAAAAAAAGCTTTAAAATAGTTTGAAAGAGCAGCTTTAACTCTTAATTTTACGGCACAACTGCTGAGTTTTTCCCAACGCTCGTATTTAGCACCAAACATGGTATTATTGAAATATTGAGATCTCAGTCAAAGTATAGCTCGTACTGCTTTAAAATCTAGAAAAAAAGCTTTAAAATAGTGTGAAAGAGCAGCTTTAACTCTTAATTTTACGGCACAATTGCTGAGTTTTTCCCAACGCTCGTATTTAGCACCACACATGGTATTATTGAAATATTGAGATCTCAATCAAAGTATAGCTCGTACTGCTTCTAAATCTAGGAAAAAAGCTTTAAAATAGTGTGAAAGAGCAGCCTTGACTCTTAATTCTACGGCACAATTGAAAGTTATTTGCTCCGCTCGAATTAAGTACCAAACATGGTATTATTGAAATATTGAGGTCTCAGTCAAAGTATAGCTCGTACTGCTTCAAAATCTAGAAAAAAAGCTTTAAAATAGTGTGAAAGAGCAGTCTTAACTCTTAATTTTACGGCACAACTGCTGAGTTTTTCCTAACGCTCGTATTTAGCACCAAACATGGTATTATTGAAATAATGAGATCTCAGTCAAAGTATAGCTCGCACTGCTTCAAAATCTAGAAAAAAAGCTTTAAAATAGTGTGAAAGAGCAGCCTTGACTCCTAATTCTACGGCACAATTGAAAGTTTTTTGCTCCGCTCGTATTAAGCACCAAATATGGTATTATTGAAATATTGAGGTCTCAGTCAAAGTATAGCTCGTACTGCTTCAAAATCTAGAAAAAAAGCTTTAAAATAGTTTGAAAGAGCAGCCTTAACTCTTAATTTTACGGCTCAACTGCTGAGTTTTTCCTAACGCTCGTATTTAGCACCAAACATGGTATTACTGAAATAATGAGATCTCAGTCAAAGTATAGCTCGCACTGCTTCAAAATCTAGAAAAAAAGCTTTAAAATAGTGTGAAAGAGCAGCCTTGACTCTTAATTCTACGGCACAATTGAAAGTTTTTTGCTCCGCTCGTATTAAAAACCAAACATGGTATTATTGAAATATTGAGATCTCAGTCAAAGTATAGCTTGAACTGCTTCAAAATCCAAAAAAAAGCTTTAAAATAGTGTGAAAGAGCAGCCTTTACTCTTAATTTTCCGGCACAACTGCTGAGTTTTTCCTAACGCTCGTATTTAGCACCAAACATGGTATTATTGAAATATTGAGATCTCAGTCAAAGTATAGCTCGTACTGCTTTAAAATCTAGAAAAAAAGCTTTAAAATAGTGTGGAAGAGCAGCCTTGACTCTTAATTCTACGGCACAATTGAAAGTTATTTGCTCCGCTCGTATTAAGTACCAAACATGGTATTATTGAAATATTGAGGTCTCAGTCAAAGTATAGCTCGTACTGCTTCAAAATCTAGTAAAAAAAGCTTTAAAATAGTGTGAAATAGCAGCTTTAACTCTTAATTTTACGGCACAACTGCTGAGTTTTTCCTAACGCTCGTATTTAGCACCAAACATGGTATTACTGAAATATTGAGATCTCAGTCAAAGTATAGCTCGCACTGCTTCAAAATCTAGAAAAAAAGCTTTAAAATAGTGTGAAAGAGCAGCCTTAACTCTTAATTCTACGGCACAATTGAAAGTTATTTGCTCCGCTCGTATTAAGTACCAAACATGGTATTATTGAAATATTGAGGTCTCAGTCAAAGTATAGCTCGTACTGCTTCAAAATCTAGAAAAAAAGCTTTAAAATAGTGTGAAAGAGCAGCCTTAACTCTTAATTTTACGGCACAACTGCTGAGTTTTTTCCATCGCTCGTATTTAGCACCAAACATGGTATTATTGAAATATTGAGATCTCAGTCAGAGTATAGCTCGTACTGCTTCTAAATCTAGAAAAAAAGCTTTAAAATAGTGTGAAAGAGCAGCTTTAACTCTTAATTTTACGGCACAATTGCTGAGTTTTTCCCAACGCTCGTATTTAGCACCACACATGGTATTATTGAAATATTGAGATCTCAATCAAAGTATAGCTCGTACTGCTTCTAAATCTAGAAAAAAAGCTTTAAAATAGTTTGAAAGAGCAGCTTTAACTCTTAATTTTACGGCACAACTGCTGAGTTTTTCCCAACGCTCGTATTTAGCACCAAACATGGTATTATTGAAATATTGAGATCTCAGTCAAAGTATAGCTCGTACTGCTTCTAAATCTAGGAAAAAAGCTTTAAAATAGTGTGAAAGAGCAGCCATAACTCTTAATTTTACGGCACAACTGCTGAGTTTTTCCCAACGCTCGTATTTAGCACCAAACATGGTATTATTGAAATATTGAGATCTCAGTCAAAGTATAGCTCGTACTGCTTTAAAATCTAGAAAAAAAGCTTTAAAATAGTGTGGAAGAGCAGCCTTGACTCTTAATTCTACGGCACAATTGAAAGTTATTTGCTCCGCTCGTATTAAGTACCAAACATGGTATTATTGAAATATTGAGGTCTCAGTCAAAGTATAGCTCGTACTGCTTCAAAATCCAAAAAAAAAGCTTTAAAATAGTGTGAAAGAGCAGCCTTTACTCTTAATTTTCCGGCACAACTGCTCAGTTTTTCCTAACGCTCGTATTTAGCATCAAACATGGTATTATTGAAATAATGAGATCTCAGTCAAAGTATAGCTCGCACTGCTTCAAAATCTAGAAAAAAAGCTTTAAAATAGTGTGAAAGAGCAGCCTTAACTCTTAATTTTACGGCACAACTGCTGAGTTTTTCCTAACGCTCGTATTTAGCACTAAACATGGTAATATTGAAATATTGAGATCTCAGTCATAGTATAGCTCGTACTGCTTCTAAATCTAGAAAAAAAGCTTTAAAATAGTGTGAAAGAGCAGCTTTAACTCTTAATTTTACGGCACAACTGCTGAGTTTTTTCCATCGCTCGTATTTAGCACCAAACATGGTATTATTGAAATATTGAGATCTCAGTCAAAGTATAGCTCGTACTGCTTCTAAATCTAGAAAAAAAGCTTTAAAATAGTGTGAAAGAGCAGCTTTAACTCTTAATTTTACGGCACAATTGCTGAGTTTTTCCCAACGCTCGTATTTAGCACCACACATGGTATTATTGAAATATTGGGATCTCAATCAAAGTATAGCTCGTACTGCTTCTAAATCTAGAAAAAAAGCTTTAAAATAGTGTGAAAGAGCAGCTTTAACTCTTAATTTTACGGCACAACTGCTGAGTTTTTCCCAACGCTCGTATTTAGCACCAAACATGGTATTATTGAAATATTGAGATCTCAGTCAAAGTATAGCTCGTACTGCTTCTAAATCTAGGAAAAAAGCTTTAAAATAGTGTGAAAGAGCAGCCTTAACTCTTAATTTTACGGCACAACTGCCGAGTTTTTCCCAACGTTCGTATTTAGCACCAAACATGGTATTATTGAAATATTGAGATCTCAGTCAAAGTATAGCTCGTACTGCTTTAAAATCTAGAAAAAAAGCTTTAAAATAGTGTGGAAGAGCAGCCTTGACTCTTAATTCTACGGCACAATTGAAAGTTATTTGCTCCGCTCGAATTAAGTACCAAACATGGTATTATTGAAATATTGAGGTCTCAGTCAAAGAATAGCTCGTACTGCTTCAAAATCTAGAAAAAAAGCTTTAAAATAGTGTGAAAGAGCAGTCTTAACTCTTAATTTTACGGCACAACTGCTGAGTTTTATCCTAACGCTCGTATTTAGCACCAAACATGGTATTATAGAAATAATGAGATCTCAGTCAAAGTATAGCTCGCACTGCTTCAAAATCTAGAAAAAAAGCTTTAAAATAGTGTGAAAGAGCAGCCTTGACTCCTTATTCTACGGCACAATTGAAAGTTTTTTGCTCCGCTCGTATTAAGCACCAAATATGGTATTATTGAAATATTGAGGTCTCAGTCAAAGTATAGCTCGTACTGCTTCAAAATCTAGAAAAAAAGCTTTAAAATAGTTTGAAAGAGCAGCCTTAACTCTTAATTTTACGGCTCAACTGCTGAGTTTTTCCTAACGCTCGTATTTAGCACCAAACATGGTATTACTGAAATAATGAGATCTCAGTCAAAGTATAGCTCGCACTGCTTCAAAATCTAGAAAAAAAGCTTAAAAATAGTGTGAAAGAGCAGCCTTGACTCTTAATTCTACGGCACAATTGAAAGTTTTTTGCTCCGCTCGTATTAAAAACCAAACATGGTATTATTGAAATATTGAGGTCTCAGTCAAAGTATAGCTCGTACTGCTTCAAAATCTAGAAAAAAAGCTTTAAAATAGTGTGAAAGAGCAGTCTTAACTCTTAATTTTACGGCACAACTGCTGAGTTTTTCCTAACGCTCGTATTTAGCACCAAACATGGTATTATTGAAATAATGAGATCTCAGTCAAAGTATAGCTCGCACTGCTTCAAAATCTAGAAAAAAAGCTTTAAAATAGTTTGAAAGAGCAGCCTTAACTCTTAATTTTACGGCTCAACTGCTGAGTTTTTCCTAACGCTCGTATTTAGCACCAAACATGGTATTACTGAAATAATGAGATCTCAGTCAAAGTATAGCTCGCACTGCTTCAAAATCTAGAAAAAAAGCTTAAAAATAGTGTGAAAGAGCAGCCTTGACTCTTAATTCTACGGCACAATTGAAAGTTTTTTGCTCCGCTCGTATTAAGCACCAAACATGGTATTATTGAAATATTGAGATCTCAGTCATAGTATAGCTCGTACTGCTTCTAAATCTAGGAAAAAAGCTTTAAAATAGTGTGAAAGAGCAGCTTTTACTCTTAATTTTACGGCACAATTGAAAGTTTTTTGCTCCGCTCGTATTAAAAACCAAACATGGTATTATTGAAATATTGAGGTCTCAGTCAAAGTATAGCTCGTACTGCTTCAAAATCTAGAAAAAAAGCTTTAAAATAGTGTGAAAGAGCAGTCTTAACTCTTAATTTTACGGCACAACTGCTGAGTTTTTCCTAACGCTCGTATTTAGCACCAAACATGGTATTATTGAAATAATGAGATCTCAGTCAAAGTATAGCTCGCACTGCTTCAAAATCTAGAAAAAAAGCTTTAAAATAGTTTGAAAGAGCAGCCTTAACTCTTAATTTTACGGCTCAACTGCTGAGTTTTTCCTAACGCTCGTATTTAGCACCAAACATGGTATTACTGAAATAATGAGATCTCAGTCAAAGTATAGCTCGCACTGCTTCAAAATCTAGAAAAAAAGCTTAAAAATAGTGTGAAAGAGCAGCCTTGACTCTTAATTCTACGGCACAATTGAAAGTTTTTTGCTCCGCTCGTATTAAGCACCAAACATGGTATTATTGAAATATTGAGATCTCAGTCATAGTATAGCTCGTACTGCTTCTAAATCTAGGAAAAAAGCTTTAAAATAGTGTGAAAGAGCAGCTTTTACTCTTAATTTTACGGCACAACTGCTGAGTTTTTTCCAACGCTCGTATTTAGCACCAAACATGGTATTATTGAAATATTGAGATCTCAGTCAAAGTATAGCTCGTACTGCTTCTAAATCTAGAAAAAAAGCTTTAAAATAGTGTGAAAGAGCAGCCTTAACTCTTAATTTTACGGCACAACTGCTGAGTTTTTCCTAACGCTCGTATTTAGCACCAAACATGGTATTATTGAAATATTGAGATCTCAGTCATAGTATAGCTCGTACTGCTTTTAAATCTAGAAAAAAAGCTTTAAAATAGTGTGAAAGAGCAGCTTTAACTCTTAATTTTACGGCACAACTGGTGAGTTTTTTTCCAACGCTCGTATTTAGCACCAAACATGGTATTATTGAAATATTGAGATCTCAGTCAAAGTATAGCTCGTACTGCTTCTAAATCTAGAAAAAAAGCTTTAAAATAGTGTGAAAGAGCAGCTTTAACTCTTTATTTTACGGCACAACTGCTGAGTTTTTCCCAACGCTCGTATTTAGCACCAAACATGGTATCATTGAAATATTTAGATCTCAGTCAAAGTATAGCTTGCACTGCTTCAAAATCTAGAAAAAAAGCTTTAAAATAGTGTGAAAGAGCAGCCTTAACTCTTAATTTTACGGCACAACTGCTGAGTTTTTCCTAACGCTCGTATTTAGCACCAAACATGGTATTATTGAAATATTGAGATCTCAGTCAAAGTATAGCTCGTACTGCTTCAAAATCTAGAAAAAAAGCTTTAAAATAGTGTGAAAGAGCAGCCTTAACTTTTAATTTTACGGCACAACTGCTGAGTTTTTCCCAACGCTCGTATTTAGCACCAAACATGGTATCATTGAAATATTTAGATCTCAGTCAAAGTATAGCTTGCACTGCTTCAAAATCTAGAAAAAAAGCTTTAAAATAGTGTGAAAGAGCAGCCTTAACTTTTAATTTTACGGCACAATTGCTGAGTTTTTCCCAACGCTCGTATTTAGCACCAAACATGGTATTATTGAAATATTGAGATCTCAGTCAAAGTATAGCTCGTACTGCTTCTAAATCTAGAAAAAAAGCTTTAAAATAGTGTGAAAGAGCAGCTTTAACTCTTAATTTTACGGCACAATTGCTGAGTTTTCCCAACGCTCGTATTTAGCACCAAACATGGTATTATTGAAATATTGAGGTCTCAGTCAAAGAATAGCTCGTACTGCTTCAAAACCTAGAAAAAAAGCTTTAAAATAGTGTGAAAGAGCAGCCTTAACTCTTAATTTTACGGCACAATTGCTGAGTTTTTTACTCCGCTCGTATTTAGCACCAAAAATGGTATTATTGAAATGGCTGGAGTCCCGTCAAACACTCTACTTGCGACGGTCTTGACTGAAGAAAAAAAAATGTTTTTTAGCAACCATCTAATAATTTCGGACAGACCATTTGGATCATTTCTAGCCAAAGTTTTTGGAAAATTTTTTTTTTTACCTACTCCCCTTATTAATATTATATTTTCAAAATCGACTTAAACAGACAATTTATGCTCGAAAATCGACTTAATTTAGGCCGAAATTCGACTATTTTGACCTTAAAAATAGACTAAAACGCTCAGCCCTAGTCATTATAATTTGATGATTTTGCATGTTCTTACTCATGAAATACGGTTGCTGACTGGAACGATTTTTTTATTTAAATAATCAAGAAGAAAAAAGCGCGACTTTTACGTCACAAATGTCTTTTCAAGTGCCCTGCAACTATTCTTTATTTTTTAAATAATTCGGTTACTCCAAAAATATTAAAAATTTCTAATTTAATTTTTTGGTTAAGATTGATTATATCTCAATTTAACAACAATTTTTGCACTTGCAAAAGTTCGGAACGATTTTCACATTGAAAGAATAAATTTAAAGTTATTAAAATATATTCACTTCAGCTATTTTATCATACAACGCACTTGACTAAAAATTGATAAGTGAATTGTATGAAAATTTTTAAGTTAATTTTAGGTTTTACTCAAATCAGTTTGAAATAAACTTGTGCACTGCAGTCAAATTAAAAATAATTTTTAACTTATATTAGTCTCTGACGAGAATCCCAAATAAAACCCTCTATAGAATATCAGAGGGAAATAAATATTCAACTCATAACCAAGAAAATGGTAATCTTGACTAGATTCCACCAACCCCGCATCGTGCGTTAAGTTCGTTGTATATAAGATACATTATTTTTCAGCATCTGGTGCGCTGGCATTTTTTCGCTTTTATGAGAAGCGCACCTTGGACGGTTCCGCATCACAGGTGCTGAGAGATATCGCAGCACACGCTAGCCAATTTCGTCGCGACGCCCGCCCCAACCCCGGCCTTATTTTTTTCTCAGTATGCTGACGAGACACGAGAAGGGATCGAGTCGCTGGGGGGTGAGCGAAAAGGAAAGTTTCGGTTTTTATTAAAAAGAACGAGTCAAGAAAGAGTGACACCCACTTTGTGCAAAAGAGCTGGCAAATTCACGCCCGGCTTGATAAACAAACGTCGGCAGAAACAACAAGCCGCCGGAAAAAAGAAGAGGTAGTTTGTCGAAATACATAGCAGGGGAATATAAACAGTTTTATTTTACGGCGGTGGACGGAATGAGATGTTGCAGCCTTAAATCACATTCTCCTCTCGCACTTTCGTTTCTTTAGCACATATTTACTGAGTGGGAAAGAAAAGGCTCTCGGTGCACGCACGATGTCTGGAGCTGCGTGAAATTTATTAAAAGTGTAACGTGGAAGCCGTCCAACGGCGCGATGGTGGCAGTAAAACAAATCCCAGCGCCAAAAATGCGAACGGACAGTTATAGTGAGAGATAATACCTGTGCCGCTGTACTTTTGGCAAGCGTGCTTCCTTTTTTGCGGTCGCGCCGCGTGTGGATTCGCGCCACATAAAGCACCGGTTGGCCCTTCTGGTGGCACCTCACGTGGAAAGCGAAAAGGAAAAATGGAGTGGAATGGGATTTTTACACGGGAACGTGAGGAGCATATTTTCCTTTAACACCAAAACGGTTTTGGAAAGTCCAAGAATAATCTTTTTTATACAAGATATGAAGATAAAAAATTCACAGATGTAGCAGTTGAACTTTTTTCCAAATGACATAAATATTTAAGCATGATTTAAGAAGATTAATTAAAATATCACAGGTTCATACACTAATTTTAAGTAAACAATTAACATAGTTGCTATTTTTTTATTTATTTTATTCATTTTTTTTTTATTGATAAATTTAATCTATCGGAGAAAAATGTTTCATATAGAACGAAAATAAGACTGAATTTTAAAATGTGCAAGTAAAACTATTTTTCCTACACGTTGCAGAAATTAAAGGAAGTTGATTAAAAATTTTTAAAGAAATTTATCAAGGTTATGAATAAGGATTAAGAGTCAGAATACCAAACTTAATACCTATTGGCATCCTTCACATGAAGCAAATCAACAAATTTTCAATTTTAAAGGATTCTTTCTAAATATTGAATAACGGTAAGCTAGAACTTTTCTTATTAATTCCCCTTTTTCCAAACGGAATTTCTGAATCATAACCTTTTTTTAAATTGACCAAGTAAGGAGCGGTGATTAATTTCCAATTAAAATGTTCTACAATTCGAACTAAAAAATGGCATCACAATAACAAAATTTAACCCTTCCTTATTGTTTTTTTTTTTCAAATTGAAGCTGCTTTATCATTTATATTATACGTTTGTAAATAAACACCAGTAGTTTCTGTCAGTTTCTATCTGAAAATAGATCAGCGTTGTTTGCAATTCTCATTATGCTGAAGGTAAGACAAGACTAACAGCTGTTTGTGCATGTGTAATTATGTGTAAGCGACTCGCTCGCTCGCTTGTCTGGCGGAACAGTAAACCAGCTTTGAACAAACTTCACTGTTGCTGCAGTTGTACAGAGTGAGCGCTTTGTTATTTAGTTCTTCAACGGCGTGTGTGTTAAAATACAGATGTGAGATACCTTATGATAGAGTTTCCAACATTCTCTACAAAACTGTGAAGCGCCATTGAGGAGAGAGACATTATTTTGTGTCACCACCAACGAAAACAAATAATGTTTTCTGCAGCTTGCAAATGACGTCTTTGAATAAAACACGGGCGACGAGTTCGCCCAAAATGACGGCAATAATCAGCTAATGCATTTCACGATTAATGCGCGTCGGCAGAATGAATATGAAACGTCGAACTCAGCAGTGACGCTCAAACGCATAAATTCCCAACTGTCTTTCGCAGCCATTTTAAACGCCATCAATAAACTCTCTCTCGATGCGCACAGCGGCCACATCTGGATCCATAATTTGCCTATAAAAGGCATTAAAGGCTTTGCAAAACGCCACAAAATATTCTGCGGATGACCGCCGACAGGGACGTTTATTGATAGTATACACACGGCCTGGGTGCGCCGCCGCCGAGAGCAAACAAGCTCAGTGCTTTTCGGAGCTGTTTTCGTGTGGAATGGGGCGGCGTTAATGCAATGATATGTAGCTCGTAACGACTTTAATTTCGCTCACTCTCTATATTTAATCTTGCTACATTCGCACATTTGGATCGCATTCTCCTGGCAATCATCAACTTCTGGTATGTTTCGTATTTGGGAGAAATTATTTTTTAATATCATGGTTTAAAATATTGCATTTAAATACAAACAAATTGTGGCAAAATTGTGTGAAAACACTCAAGTTTTTCTGTTAATATTAATTTTTAGATCATCACAAATTGCAACTTTTTATGGAATTTGAGAGAGTTTTTGTAAAATACTTCTGTGTAATACATTAAAGATTTTGATTAATTTATTAGATTATTTATGCATATTTTTTGCTCTTTTTTTCTCATTCTTTCAACAAAAATCTTTCTAAATCATCAAGAAAGCAAACCTTTGAAGCTCCTAAAATGTAATTGATAATTTCAGTTTGCAAATTAGTGCTTTATTTTACGTTTTGTGAGGTGTGAAAACCTTATTTAGCACTAACTGAAATAATTAAAATAAAAGGTACGTTGAAGAACACACAGAGGTAATAATTGGTGCGACCGTTACGGAAATTTACTGCAGGACAAAATGCTACAGCGAATTTCATTACAGACTCGTCGCTGCCTTGTTGGGATATTAGAAAAGGGCCATTAGGATGAGCCGCAAATGCACCTGTTAGTTGGTTGGCTCGCATAATGAAGAGAGCGGACGTTTGGACTGGTTGTAAAAAGTGATGATATTTCTGGCTTAATCCGGGGCACATTTTTACAGCCTCATGCATAAATAACGTCCTTGGCCGGTGCAATTATTCGGGAGAGTAAAATTGAGCTACGCCAGCCGAAAAACGCACGCATGATTGGACTGATAAGCTGCTAAAAAATTTACCATCAGCACGTTTTGTTATGCAAATAGTTGGCGGAAAAATTCGCTGATTAGTCAGAAGTGTTGTTTAATTACTCATAAAATGTGTGATGCTCTTTTGAACTTCAGAAGTTGGTGTTTAAATATTACAAATATAATGAAAGGTATTTAAAATATTATTATTTTTTTTTGTGTAAAACATTTATGTTTTTGTTTTAGAAACGTAAGTTGATAACAAAATTAATATTAATGTCTCATTTAGTATTTTGGAGAAAACCAAAAAGGAAATTTCTCGTGGCAAACGAAAACCCACGGAAAAATGAAGTGCAAACAAACATGATTAAAGAGTTGCTTGGATAAATTGCTGCTCAAAGTTTCTTTGCAAACTCTTTTAATTTTTTTTCCGGCCTAATGTCAACAAACGGAGTTGTTGAAAGTTACGTGGGAAATTTCTGTTAAACGCACAGATCGTCTACGAAGAAAGTTGAGGCACGTGGACCGAGAAAGGCGAGTCACAGTTTTTGTAAATTTAGAATTCCCCCAAGGGCTGCTGATAAACAATTTCCGCGTGCTTCGGAGCACAAGAAGTTGTTTATCGGAGACAAATTCGCGCAGCCTCCCGGCGGGAATTGATCTTCTTTGTCACTGGCCTGCGGATAAAACGATAAACGCAACGAGAATGCAAACAAATGGACGGGTTCACTCATCTTTTAACGGCCTACATAATTCGTAATTTTACGAGACTTTCAAAGTGGTAATTTATATTGGCAGCGGGCGCGATCGATACTTTCCGCGCGCGTGCATGCTTTATCGGGGGTTGTGCTTTATCTCAAATTCATACCTGACAAAGTTTTGATTAAAAATTTCCAGAGCAATTTTCGCGGGCAATCATCCGTCAGGCGATAAAGCAGGCGGGGCGAGCGAGAGAAGATGTGCAAATTGATTCTCGCCCGTCGCGCGAAATGAGCCGAGCGATGGATGGAGCGAGAGGCCTCTCAATGGGGGTCATTTGAGAGGCCATTACCGCTGGAAAAGTGTGCTCGTTTCATGACTGGATTCATTAGTTAATGAGGCCGAATTCCGCCTCTCTTTAATTAGACCCTCGTGATGATCATGCACTGCAGATAAACCGTTTTTCCTCTTGCCAACGATCCGATTCTAATCTAGAACGGAGGACATATTTTTCGCATAATGGGACGTAAAGTTTAAAAAAAATTGCTTTCGGCAAGTCATTAAAATACTCCATCACTTTCAGTTGTTTTTCGATCATAAAAGCTTTCAAGATGTCTCTCGTTTAGCACGAACCGCCTGAAAGTTGTTGCGCGCCGTTAAAACTTCTTCTCGCGACGAATAAGAAGGAAAGTTCTCGATGTGAAAAGTAAACAGGGTTATGCAACCGGTTCAACAGGCGAGAAAGGCAGGTTGTCCAGTTCTAAATCCTCCATTGAAATGGGAATAATTATTAAAATTTTAATTTCCGTTCAGAGAAATGAAATAAATCATTTGCAAGGAAGCTTTTTCAGTAGACGTCGGAACTGTTGTGTTATGCTAAATAAAACATCTGCCACTCTACGCAAATGGATTTTCTGGCGTTTGCATTCAAATTCAAAGTCATTTACAAGTGAAATAAATGCAAAACTTCTTGACGGCCTGGGACAAAAACAGCCAATTTGCAAGTGTTTCTTCGGGCAAAACAAGAATTCGTCCTAATTTATTCATCGAATTAAAAAAAAGGCCTGACATTCGCACTTTAATTCCAAAATTTATTTGCTGCCCTGCACATTCTTGAGGCTTTGGCGGGTCACTTAATGACATTGGCTTAAATATTTAAATGACACAAACTTGGTGTGCGCTACATTATGAAATCCCTGGTGGCCATTAATAAAACATTCTAGAGGCAAAGCCGATTACGCCAAGAAGTGAAAAGTTTTGCCGGCGACAGCGCAATAATAACAAAACTGGCAGTGAAGTGTGGCATTCAGATTTTTGAATCAGCAACTCGGCATTTTTAATTGCCGCCTTTCAGCTGCTCGGAGCGGAGAGGCATGAAAATTCATCGCCTCGCTTCAACAATAAAAACGAGCCGCACCGCCTAAAGTTAATTAATTTGCATAGAAATTGAGAGGGCGAGCTGTTTCTTTCACTCGGCGAGAAACGATTTCTTTTTCTGTGAGTAAACTGGGAGGAATATAACCGTTATTTTTCATTAACTCTAGAGTGGCTTTAATTAAAACATTCCCCTTTGTTGTTGTTAAAATTCATAAAGTGGGGAAGATTCCTGACGATTAATAAAAAAGATGATTTATCACTGGAATTTTTGACGAACGATTACTTCTAAAAATATAAGTCAACTATTTTTATAAATGAAAAAGAAAAAGAGTTTATTTCATTCAACATTAGCGTTAGGATTGTTGTTTTAAATTTAGCACTGGCAGAAGAAGAGACATAGACTTATAAAAAAAATCAGAAAATATAATTTTTTAGGAAAACATTCACTTTTGAATTAAAATAAAATGGACTTGTTGCCATCAATGGGACTTTTAAGAACATAAAAGTCCTTTTAGCACGGTGCTAATGAAAGTCTCGTACTCGCTCATTACACCACGGAGCTTTTAATTTGTCCATTTGTAGCCTCGGGCGTAAAATCCCAGTTCCGCGAAATGTGTGTTGTTGAATGTTGCCCGGGAACATCAACAGTAAGGAAAATCATATTAAAAAAGTTTTGCAAAACAGACGAAAAGTCGGAAACGGTCGTTGGCAGGCGCTGCAAAAAGTTTCCGGGCACTTCCCCGAGAATATCATAAGGCTATTTACGTCCTCTTCTCCAACTTATCTCGCAAGACGCAACAACCTGCTCAGTTTGGCCAATTACATTTCGCTTAAAAGCTTTCGGCTGACGTTGATTCTGCAAAACTTCTCGCCCCTTGCCAAAGTGGGATAAAAGTCTCAAAATTTCCCCGCGAAAAAGGTATAATTTTTTGTCGTTTCCTGCAGACAAATACAAATCCCGTTCTCGATTGTGCGGCTCAAGCGGAGGAAGACAAAGGATAAACCTTGAGCCGATTCGGAAGGGGGTTAACGCGATTCCTATGCAAATGAGCAAGACGCACTCACCTCGTAAGGGGGCTGTCCGAGTCCGTCCGTCGCCTCCCATTTGTTGGCGATGCGGATGGTTTCTGCAGTCTTCTGTTGAATGGATTTGGTGTCGTCGAGCAGCGTGAGCTCGTAAAATTCTTGTATATCTGCAACAAAAGTAAAGGAATTGTGATGAATGGTTAGCGTTTTTCAGAGTAAACGTCGGCGCTGAAAAATGAACTTGGCCAAATCCGCGGCACCGAAACGGCGAGGGGAAAAATCATCAGAGGCTGCGTGAACGAAAACAAGCCGAGGAAAGAAAAAAGAAAGCTTTCTCGGTGTGCGTCTCGAGGGAAAATCGCGGCGTGGGATGAGAAATTCTGCTACCGCTTCACGCTCCTTGCGTTTTATCCAACGAGACATTTATTATGCACGAGCTGACAAAGATAGGGGTAATTTTGTTTATTTGTGGACCTGCCCATTGCAATCACTCCAGAGGCACTTGAATTTTTCATTCAGCTCCAAAACAACTTCTGGTTTTGTTCAATGAATCTTGAATTCCAATTGAAAGGGCAGCATTTATATATTTAAATTTTTTATTTCAAATAAAAAAGGAAATTTGAAGACAAAATTGATAAGGAATAGTAAGGACGTATAAAATGAGCAAATAATTTTATTTTTGAATACAAAAAAATCTCACCCTTGAATAGTTTTATTCAGTTTTATTAATATTCCTTCAAAAAAACCTTTAATTATTTTGTTTCTGATTTTTTTTCAGTCTTTAATGAATAAAAACAATCTATGCAATCTATGGAAATAATCTTAATATTTTATGAAATTAAAAAAAGAACCACATACAATACATTTAAAAATAAATATTAGAGAATATCAATAACATTTCATATTTTCTTTAGTGGAAAAAGCATGATTTTAGATTCCAGAGAAGATTTTAAAAGAACCACACAATTAATCTGGGCTATTTTAAGGTTGAATTGTGATGTGGATCAGATTATTTGAAACTTGACCGATTTTCATCTCCGCAGCAGTGTGCAAATCTCCTTTCTTAGAGAAAAAATTGGATCCAGCCGCAACAATGAACCTTATAAATTAGACCAGTTCAAACGGCAGCAGACTCGCAAATCCCCTCGCAGTAAGAAAAGAAGAAAAAGAGGATAATCTGAGGGAGCTTAAATTTCGTGGGGCAGAAGAAATGAGGAGTCTGCTCGAAATACGCACTGCAGTGGCAACTGGTAATGCAAAAAAGAACGAGAGAGGAGCAAAAATGAAATATATTTCAGCAATTTGCGCGCGGATTTACGACCTAATAAAATGCTTCGTACCGATCTTTCCGACATTCCTGCCTAGCTAAGTGCGTTTTCACAGGGGCAGCGATATAAAAGACCTGCTTTTCGCAGGCATGCAAAAGTGCACTTGTGTGTTTATTTATTGCAAACGGGGGCGGTGCTCGAGTGAAATGCAAAAGAGCAGCGACTGGTCTCTGTGGCGTTTGCAAAGGGCCTGCAGAACTCTGTGCGCCGCCGCTCGGTGCAAAACAAAGGGTTCAAAGGGCACGGGAGAGAGAGAGAGAAGCGTTGCAATGCGCGAGATATTTATGTGCGCGATGCGAAATAATTGAACCCGGCCGCAGAACGAGTCCGGGCGAATAATAATCGAGGCCTTTGCTCTCCACCACAGCGCGCGGGCACTCACAAAGCACAAATATTAATTTCACATTTCGTCCGACGCACGCGTTTACTGCGAACTTTCATTATTTTCTTCCGCCAAATTATGGCGGATCGCACTGCGCAAACATTAGTTATTTGCAAACAACGTTATCTGCGAATCGCCAGTGTTTGCATTGTTCATTTATTAATTGGCCATTCCAATCTTTCATTGGGTCAATTGCTTAGAAATATTTGCTCAATTAATTTTAGTGAAATTATTTTCAAAAATTGACCAACGGCTGTCATATTTAAAAAGATATTTATTTTCCTATATTAAAACAAATTCAAAGATTATTCAATCTTTTGGTTGTTTTGAACTATAAAGTGGAAAAAAGACTTTGTACCATTATCTAATACTTATAAATTGGAATTTGAACGGTTGACTTCAACCAAGCACAACAAATTTAGATATAGATTGAAGGTGGTAGTTAACAACATTCACAAAATATCATCATTGCTATTGTTGTGCGGATTCCGAGGCTTTGACAAAATTGATAAAAAAAACTTCATTTGTGTGGTTTGCAAAAGTTGGTTATTATAAGGAAAGGCAAAGCAAATTAATTTGAACTAATTGATTCTCCAATTTATTTTCATTTTTCTTTTGTTGATGTGACTTCAAAGAGAGTAATCATTTATTAAATTGTCTGCTGACGAGATTTTAAAAATTAATTTTGCATTCTGAATTTATGGATTTGATCTGGAATTTTAAAGATTGGTTTTTATGATTTTTCCCGTTGGCTAATGAGGATTAAATTTTATCTCTATCGTAAGCGGCTTTGCTGATGTTCCTTTGATATTTTAAACGCGGCGCTCGCACTGAAATATAACGTAATAAAATTTAATTAAACGCGATCGGACGTTGAACGGAAAGGCCGTAAAAGCCTTTCAGCCAAGCTGATCAAAGCGCAAATTGCTTTTGCAACGCGAGCGGCGGCGAATTCTTTTTGCGCACCACATCAGAGGGTAAAAGACACGGAAAGCCAAAAACAGCGGTAATAATTCGCTCAGCCGCTCCATCAACGTCCGGACGATTCTCACGGCCTCTTCGGTCTCCCATCAATTCCCCACACACAGCTCTAATTAAACTTTTTTTTCCATAGAACAGCTTTGGCGTGCGAGTAAATAATAGGCCTAGCTCGCGGGTATCGAACCGAGGACGCTTCTCGTCGGATCAAAGGGAGGGTCGGATTATGCGGTCGCAATATGATTGCTAGGCGAGGCGAGCCTTTGTTCAACTCGATCCAGCCGCCGCAAATGGCCTAAATAAATTACGGTGCGAGACGTGACACGCCGCTAGAATTCGCCTCAGCCTGCTTCTTCAAATTAATGACCACGAGTGCCTGCTCGTCGACGCGACGGCGTTCTGCGTTTTCTGCTTTCGGGCCTCTTTCGTTTGCTACTCTCTCAAAATCAGGTGTTTCATCAGCGTGTGTCAAATTTCGTGCCTCTCGAGTGGCGCGCCCACTTGGATTCGGTTTCATGCGAGCAGCACTCAAAGGTGCCTTTTGAGAAAAGCGAAACCAAAAGTCGCTACCGTCACTTTTCAAGAAATTCTGCGGCTACTTTAGAAGTCAATTGCGTCTTTCGGTACGAAAGCTAATTACGCAGCCAGAACTTAAAACAAACTTTGAGTGCTGCCTTTATTTACCGCTTTTAATTCTGAATTCAATTTTCGATTGCAAGATATTCATTTAAAAAGGGGGAGAAGGTAAAAAAACCTACCTAGTATTTATTCAATAGAATAAATTGAATGAATTTCATTTACATTTCAAAGGTTATTTAATAAATATATAGGAACAATGCAAAAAATATTTGCGAAGAATATTATCAAGAATAATAATAATTATTATGAAGTGAAAAAGTGGGCTTATTCTTGTTGATTTTGGAGGACGTTTTCCCATTCATGATCATCTCCTGTAGTGTCCATTGCACTTCTTAAACTTTATACTTATTTAATTTTTATTTTTACTGCCTCAACTTACAAATTGAATTATATATATGTATATTGCTGTTGTTAATTTTCTAAATTGTTGCAAATACATTGTTTATGTTCAATTGTTGAAAATAATTTATTTAAAATAAAGAAATTTCTGGGCAAAATATTTATTTGGTTATAAAATTTAAAAAAGCCCGTTTTATGTCACTTTCATGAACGCCCGCTTGAGATCCAACTTCTTTACATTAATTATTATTAATTTCTTTTCATACATTAATTTCTTTTAAATTCAATTTCAATATGATTTTCTTTGACACAGTATTAATTCGTAAGCAAATTTATCTTACCAATTTCCCCTTTGCCTTCAATTAGTTAACAAATTTGTTCAGCCTCGCTCTCTTTTCAAGCATCAAATTTTGCTCGCCCAGCACTTTGAAACAACTCAGCTGATTTAGGCAGCCGGCACGGCACGGCGCTCAAGACGGCTGCATACGCTGGCTTTCTGTAGGAGCTTTGCGAACAAACATACGCACAGCTACTTTGTATTGCATGTGGGCCCAAGCTGCGTTAGTTAGTTAAACGGATCCGGCGAGGCTTGGGTGCCAAAACACTCGTTTACCGGCGTCGTTGTTTGGTATTGGAAAATTTATAACCCTAGCGCAAGCTATTCAATTTAAACAACGCCAGGCTTTTTCAGCCCCGATCAATATTGGTTCACCATTTTTTGCAACAGGCCGGGCTCTTTGATCATGCATAATTAACTGTGAAATGTATTTCCTCGAAAAAAAAGCTAATTTTCGCGTTTCAAAAGAAATTGAATTCGCAGCCTCTCAGAAAGCAGAGCGGAAGCGCACGTCACGCGTGGCAAAGAAAATCAGCGGGCGCACATTAAATTGCGAGCCGAAAGTGGGAATTCTCGAGAAATAGGAAGAAGCAGCCGCTCTTGCAAGTCGCCGAGGCGTGGCCCAGAATTTTGATTAGTGCAGCCCAGGAAATTCAATTGATTCGCCAGATAAGAAGAAGTTCCGACCACAAAGGAAGCGTCTGGCGCGAATCGAGTTTTTCCCCGAGCGCCCCGGCACATATATTGAAATACGCCGTGAATTATTCAGGCACGGGAAATTACACGTGCGAGTAGCTCGGGAATTTCCAATGAAAAGCAAACGTCGCGGATTGACATTGGCTGGCTGGCTGGCTCTGTAAATAGTACTCGTTCCGCCGTGCAATTTGACTGACGCTCATTAAAATTCGGCCGGGCCGATTGGAAGTGGGGGTGGGCATATTAATTTGCACCAAGCCGGCTTCGTTAAGTAATTGGGGCACTTGGGCTTCCACTCGACTTCATTTCCTGTTACACGCCCAAATGGACCGACATGCAGGACCCGATTACAGGATTGCGGCTGCAGGGCTTATTGAACTTGCAAATTTGCATTAATGTTGGCAAACACGCCGCGATGTAACAATTCACCAACTGTTTGTTTTCAGGCGGTATTTCCTTTTTCCCAATTTCCTGCTGGTCGTAAAATTCTGCTCGATCAAACATGCAGCAACGCTTGATATGCACGAAAAACTCAATCTTCCGCGATCTCTATGCCTGGGCAATAAAATGCAATAGTTTGATGTTTCTGGTCTCGTAACCCCGGCCGAAACAACAGCCGGGGGCGAACGGATTTTGTTGCCGGATCAAAGAACGAGGGGCCTCGCAGCCTGGAGGTGGGATAGAAACGACTACAGCATTTTTCCAGCCAGAAAGATCGGTTGGGGAAATTATTAAGCAGAAAGCTTTCGAGTGGAGGAGTTGGCGGTGGAGGAGGTGCCAAATTGAGGTGAAGTGGAGCTCAAAAGAGATGAAAAAAAATTGTGGAATTTCTTCATTTCTGTTAAATTTTCATCGGGCTCGTCCAACCGTTACGAGTGCGGTCGGGATAGCAATTTCGCCGAATGACTGGGAAAAAAAGAGAAAGTGCAAATACTTTGTTTCAAATTCAAAGCATTCCTCGTGGCACGGAATTTCCAATGAGAAGTATATATAATGGTCAGGTTTTTACAGAGCATAAACATTTTGGCCGAGTTACTATTTCAGCAGAACGGCACGTGCGAAAGCGCTGTGATGGTTTTCACGGCCATTCCGTTCTGCTCCATTGGACGCCTCCAGCCGAGGAAACTTTCTCAATCTCTCCGCCACTGTAACGCCCTTGGAAATATACACACACACAGATAGAATTTCACACCATTAAGCGGAGAAGAGACGGTCGGCAAAGATATAATCTTCGGATGGCAACCCACACCTTTGGGATAACACGAAAAAAAAAATAATGCTAATCCCACCCTCCATTTTCATATCTGCGGAAACCTGCGGGCCAAATTACCTCCAGGGCCGCGCGACATCCAATTTCCTTGATGGCGTCTCCGGTTTTCGCAAAGCCTAGCCAGAGAGCGCTTCCTTAAATAATCATGGCTGCTGACTTAGGGCTTGGGTTACCTTTTCTGATAAACTCCTCTTGCGGCAGGAAAAGCCCTGCTGCCAAATGTACACGTCTGCCGGCCCACAAAGGGAAAACTTCATTTTCGAGTGCCACAGAGTATGTTGGTGGGGTGGAATTTATAAATTTCAGCCGACTGGTCCATTACAAATGCACCGCACTCAGTTGGGAGCGTTCGCAGCTGCTTCATCATGCGCCATGAGATTCTGACACATGGCATACAACTCTATCTCTCTACCTGCACAATGATTTATGAAAACCGGCGAAATTAAAGCGGACGCCCCTTTAAAGAGGCTCATTTTTGCCGGAATTCAAAATCCAGGGAAACATGTATATGCTTCAACCTTTTTTGTATTCTTGACAATACTTGTGGCTTTCCCTCATTTATTCAAAGCAGCTTACTGGAGGATGCGTGTTTTGATAGCTGACAGACGCTGCCGACTCTTAAATGGAACATAAATTCGTAATTTTAGGACAAAGTACAAAGACGCGCACGTCTCAGCAGGTACGTAAACACACAGACACAGGAGTGTCATCATTTATTATTTGGGCCGGCGGCGGCGGTGCTCCATGACATTCCATTTGGCATTCTGTTTGTGCCTGCCTTAACTAGAACAATAGAACTTTGGTCTGCGGAAAGGAAGGTTGAACGATTGCCAGATTGGAAAATAAATCTCTCTTGATTACAATCGAACGTGACGCTCGATCAAACATCTCATATTTCTGAGAGGCAAGCGAGTAAAGAATTTTTATTTTAAAAAGATTAAACGTGAAATTAAACTAGAGAAAGGTGAAAGAAAATTTTGTTTTACAGTTTTTATTCAAAACTTTTTAAACTCCAATGAATTAATTAATTCATGTTTAAATTTGATGCTCCCATTTTTTAAAACATACTAATAGGGTATAATTTTTTTAGTTCAAAAAAGATTGGGAATGTAAAATTAATTTAGACATATACATTAGCAAGATTTTTATTAATTATTTCTTTGCCTAAAAGTCACTTTTGATTCTCAACCAAGTGGAAAATAATGCGATCTTCCGCAGAAGATCCTGTCAACAAAATATTCATTCTCAGAACCAAGAGTTCTAATAATAATATTCCCAGAAGATTTTAGCTTAAGCATTATTCTGGATATTCAAGGAAAACTGGTCTTATGGGATTGCCGCTTTCCGGTCTCTGAAATTCAACACCCGGCTTATGAGCGGAATAAAATACCATATTCCATCATGGGAATTGATAACAATGAAACAAATGCGCTACATTTTTTTTTAGCAACATTACACACACACAAAAACCAGTGTGTCAAATGAACGTAAATTTATTTTGATTTACCACGCTTTTGCTACTGAATATAATTATCTCATTAGCAGGACGAGCTGAAAAATTTTACACTGCGCATGCAATTAACAAAATTATAAAGGCGATTGAAAGCGAATAAATAAATATAAGCATGAAATACTCAACGAATTTATTAAATTTGTTTTCAAAAAGCCAAGAACATGTTATCAGAACAAATATTTACTTTAATAGGAGAAATCTCTTTCGTAATCAGTGAATAATTTATAATTACATGGGACCAATAACTCAATTTATGCAAATTGTGCCTCTGCTATGAGCAAAATGATGAAATGGTTGGTTCTCTCTCAATTAATTACCAGCGCTATAGGCACAAGCCGCCGTAATCCACGCACCGAGCGAGGCAGAAAGGGGTGCACCGGTCGGCTCAGTCAGTCAGTGCAGCGCAATTAAAAAGTTAATTATCACTGCCGGCAGCAGGCTAATTAATTAGCAGCGCACACAACGCAAAAACACGCACGCACGCGCTGGACAAAGAAAATCAAGCAAGGAAGGACAAATTTAATTTGGCAGACGCGAATTAATTACATTTGCATGAGTGGGGCTTGTGTCGTCCTTGCTTGCCGGACGAGCGAGCGAACGACAAGGGAGACAGACAGGCTTGGCTGGCAAACAAAGCGTGTTTGCCATCGGTTATTGTGGTCGGACCGCAAGAAGCGAAAACGCGCAGTGCTTTCCACGTGCAGAGCAAATACAAAAGTGCTGCCCGTGCAGCCTCTCGCAATTCTGACACTGTTGCTCAAACACAAAAAGTGCACGCACGCGAAAAATGAAAGATTCGGGTGGATTTTCACACGCTTGGGTTCTGCCGTTGGAATTTGCATAAGGGACTTGAATTTTGTTTTAATCCCCAAGGGAGGATTTGGTTAGATTTAACATTAAGCTGGCTCAAGTTTTTGTGAAAACCCCAAACTCTTATTTAAATTCATATTAATCTAATTAAAAAAATGATATAAATTGTTATAATTTTGCTGATTAAAAGTTTAAATTTTAAATAATAAAAATATGCAATTTTTTGGCGGTATGAAACACATAATATTTTGTAGGAATTTAAACAGAAATTTCTTTCATAGAGTTCACTTCAATTTCTTTTAGGATTTTTTTTTACTCAATTTAACTAAATGAAAATCATTTTAAATTTCATATTTAATAGTGTCTACCAGATTGCATCCCATTTGTTTTTCTTTGCTTCCAGTGACCATAGCTGCCGGTGATTTAATTGGAATATATAATTTTTTTGGGGAATTCAAAAGCTCAAAAACGAGATAAAAAACAACTTTCAGCTTAAAATCGCAGATCATTTCTTTCTGAAATTAAACATTCAAATGGAAGATTTTCATATTTGGTAGATTTTTTAGATATTATAAGAACCAAATCAAAATAGAATTGATAAATATAAAAAAAAGAGTTTTAAATTCAAAGATGAATAATTCACTTTATATATTATTAACCATGCAAAGGAAAATATTCAACATCCAAAAAGAAATAATTTAAAATCTTAAATATAGGAGATTAAAATTCATCTCTATTTGAACTTTGAAAAAAAAAAACATGATCAATATAACTTTGCAAGGCTATAAATTATTTTAAAAGATTTATGTAATAATTTGAAGTAAAAACGTTACTGAGCCTTCAAAGAAACACGAGATCAAGCAGCAAGCTATAGGAGCAAAGTTTTCAAGCCCGACCCTAAAAATCACATGAACAAGGGTTTCGGCAATGATTAAGGACGCAGCTAACGTGAGCCGTAATGTAATAATTCAGGCAGACGAGCCTAGTATATTACGGTGCTATCGCAGACCCGACAGCGCAGTGTCGCAAAATTTACAGGGCGAAATCGGTTACCTCGGCGACGGTCGCCGCGATGCAGATACGCGTTGGAAACCCGGCGGCGTTAATGTGTACAGCATTAGGAGCGAAGGGTCTTGCAAATTTCTGCCGCACAACACACGAGCCGACGGCAGGGCGCACACTTGCAATTTCATGGCTGGGTTGCCGGCAAAAATCTCTCATAAATGCCGAGCAATTTAATCAAGAACGAGCGTTCGTTTTCGGTCAGGTTTAGAACACGCACAGGAAATTGCGATCCGCCAACGCCGCGCACCGAAAATCGAACGAACTCCTCCACCGCTTTTTTAATTTAATTTGGACTTGGAATTAAATCTCTCCGCAGAGAAGAGGCTGCAAGGGCTCTTTGGGGAGATTGGCGAGAGCGAAAATAAGCGCAGTAAACTTTTTCATTGGAATGCACGACTCTCTTTGGCCACTTTGAACACCTGCCCTCGCAACACGAGGGTAAATAAAGAGAGGGGCGATGAGTAAAATTAACGACACGCTGGCTGAGTGCAAAATCGATTGGGTGAAATACGAAACCGGTGTTTTTTTTCTTCAAAGGAAAAACCAATTCTTTTTCTTCTCTTGCGGAAAGAATTTGCATTATGCGTTTGCAAGAAAAAAGTAAATTATTTTATTCCTGGAAAGAAAGGGGAGAAAAGTTTGGTTCTTTTTATTCGGAGAACCTGGTGATTGGAGAAGTTTTCCTTCCTTTCATTCCCTGGACCGGCAGGAATGAGGCATCGATTATCACTTTTTCATAAAAATACTTTTTGTTCTGCTGGGCAATTTATTCATTGCGGAAAAAGTCCGATTATTCCCAGCAAGTTTTGTGAGAAAAAGTTGCGCGCTCAGCAGCTGAGGTTAATTTTATTCAACACCTGTCCCCGCGATATTTACACACGACCGCAAATTTATCCGCTTTGTAATGAATTTTAGCGGCTTTGACGAAGCGGAATGCCAAAAAGGGAGCCTGGCAACTCCGGCGAAATATCTTAAACAAAATTTATTAGGCACGGCGAATTTCCCTCTCTCTATGGACGTGTTTGCGCGCCCAAAGTTTGCGGAAAAGTTTTAGGTGAAAGAGGTGCATTGGAAAAGGCGAGCTAATTAGATTAGCTTCCACGCGAGGCGCAATTTTTGTTCCTTTGACGCAGCAGCAGCCTTTGATATATATTTTTTTCCGCAGCAGATCATTTCGCTGACATTGAGCAACTGCTGCGCAAAAAGCGGCAGCCCTTAAATCGAGCCAATGACGAGTTATGAGCTGAAAAAAGCGCCAAGATGGAGAGACGGAGATAGTTTTTGCTCGGCGCATGCAGAATCTATTACCCTGGCGGATATACATCATATTTATATAATGCCCCCCAGATATGGAGAGGGAAAATAATTTATTGCCTAGCCAAACCTATCGCTTTGACAGCGGCGTGAATTATTAAGCGTCGAGCGAGCTCCACTTTCCCGCCGGAGAATCCTAAGAGCGGATTTTTATCGCTTGGATGGAATAATTCTCGGCCGCCCTGCGGCTTGTTGGCTCACGTCTGTGCGATGAATGTGTTTGCTAAATTTCAATCTCGGTCGTTCCGAATCGAAGGATTTGAGAGACGGCTCGAGCGAAAAGAACTGAAAATCTCAGTTCAAGTGGTAAAGCCGGGCTGGATCTCGACTCTACAGAACGTTAAGATGGATTTTATGACTGTATTTTTCCATATCCTTGAGCCTTTATACGGGACGAATTTCCGTGTACGAAGTGCAGAAAAGAGGTTCTTTTTCTCGCGATACAGAAGTAATATCAAAAGGAAGTACGCGATTTACAGGGAGGAAAAGGTTAAATAATTTGCTGTTATGGGTTATGGAGTTCAATTTCCGACTGCAATTTTAGTGCTCTTTTATATCAAATGTATATCCTGACCTAAATGTGAAATAAATAAATAATACATATACATGCGCCTTTAATTCTATTGCAATGGTTGGTTGGATGTCATTTTTGGCTCACTGAAAGTTGTTAATTTACGCTGAAATAAGAATTGAAAATTTCATTTTCGTCAAACAATCCAGTGCATCATGAGCGAATTACTTGTCGTGCAGACTTTATTAACTATGAAAATAATAACGAAAGATGGAAAAAATTTAAATCATTCTTGCAACCTATTCATAAAGAAAATGTTCAGTTGCAAAGCGTGAATTTAACAGCATTCTTATGTCATTTGAAAAGCAAAAAAAAATTTATAATGTGATGTTTGTCAATTCTTTTGAATTTTTCGTTGAAGATAGTAAACTATTTAAAAATATCAAGTTTAATATTTAAAATAATTGTTAAATTTTAATTTTTTTAAATATTCATATTGATAATTTTTAATAACCCTCATAGAATTATCTAAATCTTCTGTTCAAAATTTTAAATTTTAGGATTTCATATCGGCTTTGCTTTATTAGTACACCCTTTTTAAATTTTAATACGTTTTAACCCTCCTCCCAAATTTTGGAATAAATGAAGAAAATTAATGATCATAAAAAAACTGAATGCCAACACTCGAAGTGGGTTTCTTGAAAAATTGAAACCAGCAAACAATGTTGCAACGAAAAAAATGAAGAAAAAATTCTTTGCAACAAGATTCGCTGGGTTTTAATAACTTATTTTTATTATTATAATATCTAATATAAATAGATAATTTAGAGTTTGTCGCTCTAATTTTTGAATCGTTTTAAATTTTTTTAGAAAAATCAGAATTTTAAATAAAACAGGTTGATCACAGTTCTTACTGATTGCAGGTCAATGAAGTCCAGCGGCTTTTTTCAGAGCCAACTCTGTTTGTTTAAAGCCGCAAAACGGCATTTTTACAGCTGCAATTAATAAATCAGAACCGGCGCGAGAGCAAGCGAGCGAACGGGCGGCGCCGCTCTTTTATGATGACAACCAATAAAACACACAGCTCGAGCCATTGCGGATGAAACACGAGCCGAGCGCGGTGACCCGAAAAGTGCAGAGCACCAAAGTGGCGTCGTTAATTCAGGAAGGCCCAGATTGCGGCGCCAATAGAGAGGTGCACCTTCGTGTGTGTGTAAAAAAAGCAAATACACATAATGAAGCCGCGAAGCGAGCGCGCGGGCGCGTATGCGAGAGATTTTCCTTCCGTTCGAAGAGAGCCCCTTTAACGGCTTCATATTTTTTTCGCACCACCGCTGCCAACTTTAATGCTCTCCGTGTCAATCATATCGCGGCGAGCATTAAACGGAGGGAAAAAAATACACGTCGAGGCAAACATTAAGGCTCGTTTATTGCAAAAAGAAGCGCCATTTGCTGCGCCACTGACGACATTCGAACAGCAAAAAAATAAACAGACGCCAGCGAGAATCTCGAAACACAAAACAGTTTCGCGTAATTAATTAATGGAATTCGCAGCGGCGTTTGATGCATGCAAAATGGAAGCCGGCAGATTTGCATGAGACGGGCCAATTCGACCGACTGACGCGCTCACTCGCCCTGTAATTACTGAGCTGCCTGCTTGTTTGCTGTTAATGGGAATTTATGAACGCGAATCAACGAGCGCTGTTGCTTTTTTGTATGCCAATGATGTTTGCTCCGCAAAAAGCTACGAGCGCGCGAAATTACAGGATTGAGTTATGCGGCGGCACAACGAAATTATCAAATTAAAGGGACGGACGGAAAGGCCGGCACTTTCAATTTGAACCTATTTTTCCGGCATGACCAGTGAACATTGAATAACAAAATTCATGAAGCAGATGATGTGAAGGTGAACTTAAGAAAACTTGCTGCTAGCGATTGAATAATGAATTATATGTTAAACGATAGATTCCAATGCATAATAAATAATTCAATTTTAATTTATTTTTATTAGAAAAAAACTGGTTGTAGTTTCGCACCATTTCAATAAAAAGAAATATCATCAACATAATAATTTATACAATCTTAATTTTTCGAAGTTTGGACATTTAAGACAAAACTGGATCAAATGTTATAAAAGTTAATTCTAAACCCAAATATAAAACATAACTAATTAAATTTAATGCTTTTAAAAAACTTTTATCAATAGTAAATTAAATTTTACGTTGGCAATTTTAAGATCGTTTTTATTGCGTCGTTTATTCTTTAATAAAAGTGAAACAAAAAACGACGCTAAAATCCCACGAAATTTAATTGACCAAGAATTCATTTTTGAAGCTGAATAAAAATTTTAATCAATCAAATAATGCAAGATTTTTCATGAAATCTTATCCAGCTTGCGTTTGGCACGTCTCTCTTATCTTACAATTGACATAAATTTAGCAATAAAGCTATTTCGGTTTAAAGTTTAATGCCGCAGTTGCTCAAATTGCATGAATTATTCAGAGCAAAGTTTCAAAGCAGCAAGAGCGGTTACCGTCTCTTGAGACAAATTTGTAGCCGACTTTTGTGGATGTGTACAAAACTTGGCGGTAAAATCTTTCGCGAACAGCAATTTGCGAAAACAAAATCAAATTTGTAGGTAATTTTTTACCCAAACTCATAAAGAGTAAAAAAATAGCACAGCCGTTGTAGGAAAAAAAACCCATAGTAGTTTGTTACTGGAGAGAACTTTTATGGCATCGGTAAATATTTTCAGGCAAATCGCCAGCAAACGCCAAGTAAACAAAATCCAATCGGCAGCGCCGAAATAATTCAACATTTTACGTTTGACTTTAATTTCAGTGAAACAAATAGCTTCAGTAAACACCAAGCAAACGCAATTAATTTTGCCGCTCGAGCGCCGACCGGACGCGATTAATCAGATAACATCACTCTAAATCGAACAGAGTTTTACGAGAGCAATATTGTATTAATAACGAGGCGATAAATCCAGCAGTTCATTTGCAATTCCGAAGAGAGAATTCACTATACTTGTTTTGCAGCAAACGTAAAATTGAATTACTCCATTTGGCGTGAGAGAAATTTTTTTCTCTTTCCCTCCAAGCAGGTGGCGTTAGAATTTTTAACTCTCACGCGCGCTCACCACAATGCTAGGTGCTAATTGACCCGCGTAAAATGAATTACAACTTCAATATCTCACCGCCCCCGGGGCCCAGCTCCCTTTTCCCAGAGAGCAAAATTGCCCGATCTTCAAATGCAGGTCGCCGTAAAAAACGAACGCTCGTTTTTTATTATTATTTTCTTTATCCCCCTCAAAGTAAAACTGCGCTTTGAGGCGTTGTAAAAAAAAAATCGTTTCGACAAATTGGAGAGTAAAATGCCGGTTTACTACACAAGCGGAATTTATGCTCCTATGGCTCTCGCAAGAAAAAAACACCATTAACGTCACCGACCGTTAAAAGCCCCCGTTTTATGCGTTTTCAACGACGGACGAGTTAGCTTTGATTCTAAATTTCCTGCCGAACGTGCAGAGCGAAATAAAATAATTTTGACCCTTCGTTTTCACTCGCATTCAATCAGCAGGCAGGACCAGTCTCCGATGTGGTTTGGGCTAATTTTTGCTCCAACGGAGAGAAAGGGAAGGAAATTGTGTGTTTGTGGACACGACAACCTGGAACAAAGACCAGAATGGAAAGGTGCGGTGGCCGGGGCGACGTGCTAATTCAGCACAGGGGAGACAGGTCAAAAGCATGGGACTCGCCACATCCTGTTTTGCAACCTCAAAGCTACAGGGTCAAAATTATAAGTGGAGCTCAATCAATAACAATATCTGTAACCACCAAGACAGGATGATTGATTTATTGATATATACATAATATTTAAATAGTAAACTAATTATTTTCATCACCAGAGAGTACATTTAGAGTGGGAAGTGAAAAAAAAGCTTATTGCAAAGGCTATTTAAAAAAAAAAATAGTGTACTAATAAGTAATTAATTAAATATTAAAATTGACAGTTGTTATATAATATTATAGACCTATAAATTAAATAGCTTAAGTCTCAATAGCAAAATCAACTAATTTACTTCTTTTTTTAAATAATAATATTTAATTAATTTTGCGTAGAAATCCACATTGCTAAATTGTTAAATCACACATAATGCTTTTTATTTCATATTTAAAAAAAAATATTGATTCAATTCTTGTCTAATAAAAGCTTTGTTATATTCTATTTAAAATGTATACTACATTTAACAAACTGTTAACTTTCACAAAAATTATTTTATACTTAGTTTGACGTGAGAACTTAACTTATTGTTTGTGGCGTTGCTATTTTACTTGGAATCTACTAGATGAGAAAATTCTCAACTAACGCTAATCTGCAGGGCTTTGCAGAATAAATTTAATCATGGCAGACCTCGCTGTTTGCTTTCCTTTCCGAGATAAGTCAACTTTGAGTGAATATCAACAGCAAAATATGAGCAAACAGATAACAAGACAATTTTCCTGGGGATTTCATTACACCAGCCTCTGGAAGAGGAGGAGAAACCCCGACACGCTTGTCCTTCCCCAGCGAGTACATAAAGCAAGGCTTTCACGCCTAATTGGATTTGGAGCCACCGTAAATGCACGACGCCCGGTGACCATTTGTCACTTCATAATTGCCAGCATCCCTTATGAATATTTCATTCAATTTTATCACCTCGTCCGTCGGCCAGCGCCGAGCACTCGATGGCAAAATGGACGATCGAAAATCTTTTCACGGCTCCGGCCGGCCAAATAGAGAAATCCCTTTTGTACGTCAATATGTGTAATGTGTATTGACACACTGGTCGTGCCGCTGTCGGTGATGGAGTCCTTTTTGCGCGCGAATAAAAGATAAAAAGCCTCTCCAAATGGAATCACGGAAAAGGGAGAATTCTGTTTGCACGTTGGGAATTCCCGAATTTCTACGGCTTCAAAGGCCGCCGGTCGGAAAGTCTGAATGCATTAAAGCCGCAAAAACATCATAAATAAACATTTGCGCGACCGGGCACGCTGCTTTTAGCAAAGGTAAATTTTTAATATCGCCGTAGGAATTTTTCCATATTTACGCCAAAACGAGGCTAGACCGCGGCTGGAGCAGACGCTTCCCGCTTTTTATTTCGCACAAAAAAATTGGAAGAGCGAAAATCCTTTTCTGCGATGATAATACATATTTTTGCTGGCAGAAGAGAAAAAAAAATGTTGGTACATCTGTAGTCTTGCTTTATCACAAGCCCGCAAATGTCCTCAAAAGCAATATCTTTTCAAGGCTGAACGCGTTTTATTTTACAATATCTCGCAGAAACAAACGGCGGAACGAGTGAGTGAGGGAGAATTCCTCTCTTTCTTGCTTTTTTTATTCTTGGCCTTCTGTGGAAATAAAACGGCGTGCATTTGCAACAGAAAAGCAGATAAAAAATCCAGGCCTCACTCCGTGTGTTACAAACAAACGCGAATATATATTTCATGTACGCAGCTTTGAACAATGGGGGCGATGGAAAGGAAGGCTTTTCAGGAAGACGGAGGATGAAAAATACTTTCTCTGCGAAGTTGCGATGATGCTTCGGCCGTTGCTTGGCATTTTAAGTGGGCGGCCGTGCCGACAAAGTTTGAATATTTGTCAAGAGACTATTAACCATATAGCCCCTTCAATGGCCTCTTGCGAATAAATCAAACAACGTGGAGTGCGTGGCGAGAGTGGCAAGAGTAAAAATTCGCTGTTTGCTGGGTAGGCAACCGGCTCGACGCGGACGTGCGGCGAAAAATCTAGCCTCTTTAAAATATATGCGAGCGTGTCGGCGAAACCTGCGGGGTAATTATTATCGCCGAGGTGCGAATTTATGGGGCGTGACGAGCGAGCAAAGAAAAATGGGCGCCGCCAGCCTCGCGAATAATAATTGGTCGGCGGGCGAAATGGCGCGCCTAACCGGAGCCGCCGCTCTTTGTGGAGCAAATAATGCCTTAATGAGAGGGATTAGCGCGACGTGCCAGCATCAGGTGTTATCAACTCATTTCGCACAAGGCGCCGCACTCGCGATCTGCAAGTTTTAAGAATGGTGACGTCATTGGGAATTCGCAAAGTCACATTTGCGGGCCGGAAATTGAAGAAGGAGTTTCAAGACAGATCCATTACTGTCAGTGCAAATTGGAAAAGTCGCTGGATGGGAGCGTTATTTGAATAAGTTTTCTTAATTTCAAATGAAAGCTGCCTTTAAAGCGAAAAATTAAGCTGCAACTTTCTATAAAATATGTATATTTACATATTTATGAATAACCTTAAAAACGTTAATCAACTTATATCTGCAGGTAATAAAAACGATATTGTTGTAAATTTGCGCAATTGTCACATCGCATTGCTTAAATTCTTTTTGAGAAAAACGGTAATTGTTGCACAAAACGGAACCACCAATAGCAAGAATTTTGCTAAAACTTCCAAGATAAAAAGATTCAAAAGATCACATCCACCGCAGTTGACAACTTAAACACTATTACTTTAACAAATTTTTAATTTCACTATTTATGGAAAGAAAAATTATCTCTATGACTCATCCTACAAAATAGTTTTTTTTAGATGTGTATTCATGACTTATATCGAATGGAGAATAAATAGGTAAATAAAAAATTTGGGAAATTATTTTTTGGTTTAACTTAATTTGTGCAAAAGAAGCCGTGATAAGTTTTCATAAAATTAATACTTTTATATTATTTAGTTTGAATTCTTTTGTCAATTTAAATTGATTTTATTACTGTTTATTTCCACTTCGGACTATTAAATCTTTGATTTTGCCTTCTAGCAGTAATATTGAAATTCTGCGTTAGTATGTAATATGAAAGAGTCGTTTTCGATTCTCAACGAGGCACATTCCAGAAAAATACTAGGAGGCGGTCGAACCAGCACAGACACGCGCCATCATAATGCAAAGGATGATTTTGCATGGCTCTTGGGCCCTTTTAATAAAAACTGACAGGCAGAATGGATGTTTGGAAAAACGTGCTTGAGACAAGAGGACGTCGAATGAAATTAAACTTCATGGATATATACGCAGATTGCTGCCTATGTATGTACTTGGATGAAGTGCATTGCATAAAATCATTGAGTGTCCAGTGGTCTGTCGGCACCCGAAGTAATTTTCCCGCTGGCGCACGATCACCGCGATCAAATTGAATTGCCAGGCGTGTACGTAATGTTTAATGGAGGTCCCGTCCGCATTTATGCACGATTCAAATTTCAAAAGGCGACGAATTCCATCATAAAGCAGCGCTCGCCGGATGGCTATAAAATTCCGCTTGCCAAATCCAGTTAAAGTGGAGCGAAAACAAAGGGCACAAAGTTGTGGCGGTCTCTCCATATGCATATTATGCCTCTCGACAGCAGCGCTGAATCAATAAAGAGTCATAGGAGTCGTCATCATTAAGCGACAGAGCGCGACCCCGAGTCACTTCAAGTGGAGTCAACTTTCCGCTCGCCCACCCACCGAGCTCCATCCTTCCCGTGCGAGTCGCCGTTATTTCCCCTAAACTCTTTTGTGTCCTAAAACCATATAATCGTCCTGTAATAGAAAACCTAAAATAAATTATCCTAAAATATTTATTCCAGTGTCCCGAAATGTAAAATTTTCTAAAAGCAATCAATATAAAAAGTACAAAAAGGAAGATTCATAGTTCTACAAAAAATAAATAAATTTAAAAATATTTAAAATCATTTTATAAATTTTAATTGGAAAAAAATTTCCTTCAAAAGGCTAAATTTGAATTTTTTTCTACATTTTTTTTCTCTTTTTTTAAAAATAACAAAACAAAATTCTCGCAGGAATGTAAATAGCTTCACTTATGATAAATATTTTTTTACAAATAGGTCACCACGGTAAATTTACGTTAGATAAATTGCATTTTCAGACATTCGAAAAGCAAGTCAAGGGACTCTTTATAGTTTAGTTTGCACCAAGGGAGGAATTTAGGGGCAACGCGGGTCTCCCTTCACGTGTGCGATATTATTATTTCTCGTCTGGGGAGGCCGCCTGGACGGATTTGCCATTAGTCACCCTGCGTTTAATTCAGTGGAATAAGCAGTGCATGCACACAGTAAATACACACACGATGCTGGCGAACACTTTGCGCCCCTCAAGGACTCGTTGCACCGCCGGCAATAATGGTAATGGCGGTTGTTGTGCTACAATGTAGTACTTTACTGCGCTCTCCACTCGAGCATTCATTTGTGAATTTTTCATTGTCCGGTGCCGTTTTGATAAGGGTGTGGCGCTGGTGGAAAATAATCTCGTCGCCTTTCAGTGTGTTTGTTTGCGCCTTTTTGTTTCATTGCACTCGTGGCACACGGTCGTTTGGTGGGGAAAAATAAGTGACGGTCGGAAGGTAAGAGGATTTTTAATTGGATGCGAAAATGGCGACGAACCGGCGGCGAGAGAGGAAATTTGCACGCCGGCCTGATGAGATGCAAAAATAACTCCGCAGCATAAAGCTGATGAAACCGAGTGCCTGGTTGAAAACTTGCAAAAATTTTGTTAAACAGTCGCATATTTTAACGTTTTTCTTCTTTGAATTACGTGGTTCTAAGAATACTTAAAAAAATTCTTAATTACAAAATAATTGTAATGTGTCATAAAAATAATTGTGTCTATTTTTAATCAATAAGTTTTTTTTTTTTAAATATATCAAAAGTTTACTCTAATTTAAGTGTTTTCTTTAATATTGTTTGATGGCCTTTAATTTTTTATGAATTGATTGAATCAAATTATTTTTAGCGGCTTAAAACTTGATTATTTCAGCTGATCTTGACTGTTATTCCGTTTATTAAAATTACATTTTTCGTGAAAAATATATATTTCTCATTATTTTGAATTCAATTAAAAATTGAATGAAACTAAAAAAATTGCCTCACGTCCTCTTGTGGCTTTAAATGTCAAGAGAATTTTGCTCATATTTCAGGGTTCTACTTCTTGGTGATGCAGAAAGTTTTAACAAAGAAGAATTTTAAATTATTGTCCCTAGACAAGAGGAAACTTTCTAGTTCTGCTCGCATGCATTACCAACTTTAAATCACCAGGCAACAGGGCGGTTTTATTTTTGCTGAACATTTCATAATTAAAACGCACGAGCCTTTGTAAAAACTTTTGTACCAGTGTGAATTTTAAGTAGCATCATTTTCATATAGCTACGAAATTTAATATATTCTCACTGGTATACGCATTTCCATTAGAGGAATAATAATATTCGTCTATGAGCCTTGTGATATTTTCATTACATTGCAAAAGTCCATTTTATTGAGTTGATAAAAAGTTATCTGTAATTAATGAACGACACGCAGCAAGCGAGGCGCGTAAACAGCATGCCTTGCGTTAATCTTATTTGGAGTTGCCTCCGAGACTTTGCTTAGCCAGTTAACCGCAAAGTTCGGGTGTTTGGATAACTTGTCTGGAGCCGTTTAGCCCATCTCAAGTCTCAAGTCCGTGATCACAGTTTAATTGCAAATGATCTTCACAGGTCAAGTATATCAAAATGAACTTCCAGCACAAAATTATCAACCAACGCAAAACTTTTTTCAGTTTTTTTTCTCATTTTCCTGCAACCAGCACAAAAATTAAATAATGTATTTTCTTCATTAATTAAATATTTATATTTTAATGAAAAAGTATGTTTTAATTTCTAATCAGTTTAAATTATTTTTATCTCATAATTGAATTATTGAAAAAAAAAATAGCGCATTATATTTGGATTCTGTCTGACGATTAATTTTGATAACAAAGTGACGAGTTAAGATATGGGCCCAGAAGATAATAAATTATCTTGCCTTTGCCAATAAAGAGAGGGACGAAAATATAATAAATCACTCGTTTTGACCCAAAGTAGAATTTAATTTGCAGCGTTCTTACCAGGCGTATTGTATCCGTGCACTTCGCAGTAGGGCGAGGAGCTCCTCTTGTTCCTGCACCGGACCGGCCGCGGGGGTGGCGGTTCGGCCTCGTCAGGGTGCATGCGGGGCGGCCGCCCCTGGCCGCACTTGGCGCACTGCTGCATGCTGGCGCGTACCCGCATCAGCCACACCATGCCGAACAGGGCCATCGGCACGCGACTCTCGAGAGGCTCGTCCCGGCCAGCACCCATTCATCAACGAGTCAGGCTATTGTCTGTCAGACGGAGGTCTGCCCCCGCACAACCGCGCGCCACTCAGCCTTGATATGATGAATTCATCCCGCTGGCTCGGCCCGGCCTGTGATTGAAAGGTGGAAATTAAGCGCCCACGCTGCCGGAAAATGCGCGCTCGGATTTACCTGTGGAGCCGCAAATGAGTTTTCTCGCTCGTTTTTCCACCCAACTTCATTAAAATATTGCTCCACGTGATAAAGTAACTCCACCGTGAAATTGCTTTCGAAATTTTCATCTGCTCGTCGCGATATTGATTGCAAAGGGGGCTTTGGAAAGAACAAAAGGAAATTCCGAGACCTGCAGGCCAAAATTGATATATAAATTCCAATCGTGTCTTCATTTATCAAAGAATTTACATTATAATTGTATTAGCAGAGACATGGTCACGTTCGGCAAGGACAATATTAACTGGCAGCTAATAAAGCACAAATTCATTAACGCTACTAGGAAGCAAGATTAATTCCGCAATTAATCTATTCGATCAACGCACCAGAGCTCATAGCAGCAACAAAAGCCAGAGATTAATTGGCAAAAGTTTCAGCTTTGGCTTGGGAGCTCAAGTACATTGTATATAAATTGGTAAGCCGACACACCAGAATCTTATTACGCAACAATACCCGTATTCGAACGGCGACACACTTGTTTAGAGGAGGTGAGGCGAATTTGCGTCACCGAGGCAAAATCTAAATATCTTGTCAGGCATTCATGAATATTACGGGAAATGAGAGAAGCTGACAAACTCCCTTGAATAAGTAGATTTTACACATAAATTTGAAATTTTAACAAACGGGGTTTATAGAACTTTAATAAAAAGTCCAAAATTAAAATAAAAAAATATTATTAAATAATTAATGATTAATGATAAATCATTTAAAATATTGAAAATCTGAATATTATTTGGATTCTCAGCCAAAGTAATGAAATAATTTTGTGCTGAAATGATTTTCAAACCATTTTAATATTATGGTGCCAATGTAGACATCATATTGATAAAACAAAAATTGTGTACATTTGATAAATATTATCAAATGCTGCATACAGTTGTTTGAGCCGGCTGATCAGTCTATATTTACCATCATAATAAATACAATTTTAATATCAAAGCCGAAATCCATATTCAACGAGCGTTTCAGTGACGGAAAGTTTGTCACAAATTTAGGACGAGTTTGCAAAGGCGGCAGCATATAAATACCAAAGTGCTTTGTGTAAGTTCGAGTCTCGAAAAACTATGGTGAAGTTAAAAGAACAAATAAAGCAGCGAGCGTCCTGCGGAATTATTTGTATTGCCTGTGCGTCTCATTTGCATTCCATCTGCGAATCGAGCCTTTGAGAAAAAACAAACGTCCCCTGCACGACAGGCAAACCCGAGGCGAATTTTCAGAGGGAGAAAGAAACGGAACGGGCGCTTTTCGAAAAAGAAGGCAGCTGGGGCGAAAACAAACCCTGTGTTTCACGCTTGGACGGGCTGGTGAAGTGCGTGAGCGGGGCGCGAAAAGCAAGTTCTGGGCGCGCGCGTGTTCCCTCGGCTCCTTGTCACCCGGGCGGGCACACAGACAACACTACTTGGATGGGGCGGCCGCGCGCCCGCCCGCCGCTCTCAGCCGCGCCAGAGCCCATGTTGGAGTGTGCGCGTTCTCGGCAGGGCCAATTGTTCGCAATCGTGCCAATAAAAGGGCCAGCCATAACAATGAATGGACCTGCTGCTGCTTTTAGCAGTCTAATAACCGACGACAAAGGCGATAAGGAGCACTCCAGGCCACGGATCACACTCGTTTCTTTTGCTCAGTGCAAAAAGCAGAAGCAATATGAATATTCGGACGACAGATTCGATTTCGCACGTTTTCGCCGGTGTCGACGCAGACTTTGACAACGATCGCTCTCGTGAATTTGGTTTCGGAGTAAGAGGATCAAGCTAGACTACTATCGATGCGGATCAAAGCGTAACTTCTAAGAAAAGCTTCTCTTTGAAAAGGGAAAAATGCGGGGACTCTGTCTGGCTCTTTTGAGTAGAGCTTTAAAAATATGGGTGATTTTTAAAAGCTTACTTTTATAAAAATTAGATTTATAATTTAATAATCTGAGTAAAAACTTACTCAACGAGGCTCACTGCGGCGGAGGGGTCTTTTTTATCTCGGACGTTTTAACAAAATTCTTGATAGTGGTCGTGGCGTTTTTCCCAACAATTCTTTTTCTTTTTCAAATAAATTGTTTTCAATAATTGAATGTAAACAATGTGATGTAACAATTTAGACAAATAAACAATAATAATTATTATCCACATTTGTGTGATTTAAAAAATTTCACTACAAATCGTGGACTTCTCTATCTTACTTTTTTTAAATTTATTATTATTGTTATTGTTTATTTCTCAGAATTATTAAATTACATTTTTACCATTTTTACATTCAATTATTGAAAACAATTTAATTGAAAATAAAAGGAAGCCTTTCTTAATAATTTCTTCCACTTCAGTAAAATTGTTGTTGTTTTTTTTAAGCAGAATTTTTGTTTTTAATTGTACTCTGAAAAATTGTGTTTGCCTTTTTCTTTCTTACGTCACAATTGGTCACTATTTTTCATCCTTATAAGCTTTTTTTTGATAAAACATTCCTAAATTAAAACGTAATTATAAAAATTAAGTTTATGAAAAGTTTCTCTAACTGAAAACAATTTTATACAATTGTATTTATAAAAATAGATGTTAATATTATTAATGTGAATCGTTTAGGACACTTTTAGGGTTACTAGACCATTATTATTTGCATTGAATAAATGGAGCATAAAAATAGCATTACAAGTTTAATGAGTTGTAATAGCTCTTGTAATGCCGCCGTTTGTGCACAAACAATTATTTGGCGTGCAACATTAATCGCGAGCTAATGAAGGGATCCTGAGAGGAAGCATTCGTCTGCAGCATTTCAGACGCCGCGACAGCAATTACAAAAGTTTTAATTACAAATTAGTTAAAAAGTGCGACGGCATTCAAATGCTCGCCCTCTCGCGTGAAAACTTTTGAAAAGCACCGAAACGCCGTCGGCTCTATAACACAAGTATAACTTTTCGCTTCGTGACTCGCCCGCGTCGGGAAATGGCCTTGCGAAAAAATCAAAAGCTGAGTTCGGAGATCGGCCCACGCTGCTTTTTGAAAATGTTGCTCGGTCCAAAGAGCCGCAGGCAAAAGAGAGATTCTATATACGGCGAATACTTGCAACTGATCGATCTGTGCGAGGAGAGCATAAAACGTCGATTCTACATCAAAAACTATCGAGAGCAGCAAACGTGTGCAATAAATAAACCAAGTTGGCAGCAAAGTTGGCCGGCTCCTTTACAACTCGACGCAACTTTCTTTCGGAGAAACTAATGATCTGCGAGTTGCGACTCGTCCTCTCCAATAATTTGGCCAATTCTCGAGAATATATCAATAATTCAGCAGCGACTCTTCTTCCGACACATTTCACCTCATGAATCTCAAAAAGAATGCGACACGACGAATCGAGAAGAAAGAAATAGGGGGCGGCCCTCGGGGGACCTTTGCTGCAGATAATGCGAGGGCAGATAGAACCGGGGGCCTGGGGGCGTCGACAGCACCATTACTCTCAGCCAGCCAATACGTATGCGCATTTATCATCATCGGGCGAACGCAGAGAGAAAGTATTCGCTGACACTCAAAAGTAATGACTTGCTTCTTCTTTTCTTTTCTATTTGCCGCAATAAGACGGGCGGGGGATAAATATATAAATCGAAGCTGCCATTTGAATACAGATTTGTACGGCCAAGCATGTACACAGAGGGCGAACGCTCAAGCTGTCGATGGATGGAGATGGGAAATGTGGTTTGCCGCACGCTCAAAGGGTTGGGGCGATTTCAATTGGATTTCAAACTCAATGGCTCCGTCTCTGAAAAGGCAGCAATTCCCACCATTTGATACTCTCTGGCACTACTAGTCGCTCTCAGGGTTTTTCTTTCACTAGAAATATGGGTGAACTATTTTGCATATCGCTTTTGTCGAGTGCTCCGCTAGATTTGGCCTGTTTATGCATATTGAATGGAGACGCCGCAAGTGTTTTCCCATTCAATTGAATGAAAAGGATATGTTAAAAGCCCTCTTGGCTGCAGTTGATTCAATATAAAAATTATCACGAACCCTCCACGTTGCTTGGATAAATTGTTTGGAAGTAATTTTAAAGTAAAAAAGTGCGCTTTCCATCCTTTTCAATTTGCTGTCTACGGAGCTCATCAAGCAGCTTTTATCTTCATAAATATCCTGAGAACTTCCGCTGCTGAAAAATAAGCCATGCTAAAATATGCGCAAATAGATTAAAAGCAAAAGCATCTGCAGCTGATGGAAGTGCTAAAAGCGTGCCAAGTAAAAAAGGCGAGAAACAACGGGGAGGAAAATGCACTCGCGTCGGAAGTTGGTCGGTGTCGAGGGAGGAAATGGAACTATCACGAAGTTCTGCTGGCACTTGCATAATAAATTGCCAATTCACTGCACCAGACTTGCTGATTGCGTTATACGTGTACGAGTTTGCAATTCAATTGGAAGCAACAAGACAAGAGCTCGGTTTCCTCGGGCAAAGCTTTGACAATGCCGTTTCCATTATGCTTTTTTGCAGCTTACCCGACAGTCAGTCAGCCGGCAGACAAAAAGACATCAAAGTCCCGCAGTTGCTGCTGCCGGCTGCCCCAGTTGCTGATCAATAACTAAAATCGAGCTCTGACGGAGAACAATGCACTGGTAGTCTGGTGGAAATTTTTAATGAAGCTGCCACGTTGGGCTGGCGAACTAATGCGCTCGAAATAAATGCTGCCCTTTCCATTCTCTCTGGAGACGAAACTCAATTAAAAGCCGTCAGAAATGATTTCGACGAGAGAGCTCTGGGTTTGGACTGGATGATTGGAAATTGCATTTTGTGCTGACTTTTCTCTTTCAACTTGGCTGCCTTTTTATATTAACCCTTTTTATATAGTCTGCTTGCCGCCCGGTCAAAGAAGTTTGCCAAAAATACACACAGAGGGATGAAGAGCTTGCTGCTGAATATGTTTGCTCGAGGGATAAATTCTTAAGGATGGCGTTCGAGTGAGAAAATTTCACTGCGGCATTATGGTCTCTTTTATCTCTGCGTCCCTCTTGTGCCGGCAGATCCGCCCTCGACGGCCGGATTATTTTATATAATTATTGGGCTGCGAATCGGCACCGCTTTTTATGTTTGCCTTGCACGCTCCACTAAGTCCCTAAGTGCATGATCTTGCGCAGGATCATGAATAATGTGATGGTCTTTCCAATAATAGTACATACAGCGCGCTCTAACTTATCGTGCCTCCTCGCGTCGCAAAATCGGCTTTGAAGACGCACAAATCAAAAAGGAATGTCGACGTAATTTACAACGCAGATTAGTGTGCGGAAAATCCGCAAAGCTTGTGTCAATTATTCTTTGGCGGCTTCCGACTTTCTAAAAAGAATGCTCACAAGTGCTGGGTTTTTTTTGGTGGTATTTAAGGCTTGGACCGAGATTTTTGTGACTTTCAAATATTTAATCTTCCTTCAACAATCAAGAAGTCTTCCAAATTAAATTACTTCTACGTCACAAAAAAAAATGAAATGTTATTTTTAGCAAAATGTTTATCATTTGATAAAAAAAAAATATTTTCAACATTTTTATATCAAAATTTTTCTATCAAGTATTTTAAGAAATTTTACGACACTGGACTTAAGAACTTAATTTGGTTCAAACTTATTAAAATTTTAATTCAAACTATTAACGTACAAATTCTCATTTAAAGTTTACGACTTAAATTATTCTCTTGCAAATTATTGCCCTCCAGAGATCATTTGCAAAACTAAGTAGCTGAGCGTTTCACATTCTCATGCTTTCTCTATAGTTCTAGTTATTAACCATGTGGCATGCGGCGAGTGTACGCCTAAGTTGCCAAAAGACCTGCAACTTTGCAGAGATTCTGTGAGTGCAGCGCTTCTGATTATCACACAAAGCGACAAGCCAAGAAGCAAATTCCTTCATGCGCCCACTATGCGGTCCGACTTTAATCCTGGGCGACCATAACAGAGTAGCGTCTTTTTCAAAAGCATCCCTCGGCAGAACTGCGAGTTGTCAAAACAAAATGCGGACTCGGCGAGATTAATCCAGGGATTTGTCTGCGTCAAAATGCCGCTCATTTGTGCATACTTGAGTCAATACAAAATAATTTCTCACTGCCATTGTGATTTCCCGAGGGAGGAAAACGGCATTTTTCCTGAACAATCAGGCAAGCTAGCTGACTGGTATTATACACAGGCCATTTTTTTGCTCTTGGCGTGCGTTTCAACAGTAAAAAATTGCCCCGGCGCAGATTTAATTAGCGCGATGGATCATCAAATGGCCGTTTTTCACAGAGAGATATGAGCAATTTGTTGTTCAATCGGCCATTAAGAGCGGCCGCAATTTCTCTAATGTAATACAATTTGATTTATGCTCTGCAATGTATATTGCATGTTAAACGTACCATAAATTTTGAAAAAATCTGATTATGAATTTATAAAATGTTAATTGGATATTTGATTAGTGTGATGCATGAATACTCTAATTAATAAAAAATTAATAAGCTATATTTTTGCCCAAAATATTAATAATGATGGCAACAAATAATTGAAGAATATCATCACATATCAGTATTTTTCTTTAAATTCTCCTTTAATGTCGATGGTTATTGAAAATGTGAATGAAATATTCAAGTTTCTATTTCATAAAAAAATAATTAAAAGGTTTGTTAATAGAAGGAATAGAAGCAAAGTTTTATTTTCATCCGATTCAATGATTCCCCTCAGTTTTTTTCGCATTCATTTTAAGACATTTTTTTTAAAATATTTTGAAAATTGCAAGTTAAGAATTTAAAACACTATTCTCAACTTAATTTTTCCAATTAAACCCAATTTAAATTCTCCCGATTGTAATTTCTCCTTCAAAATTGTGCAACATGAAATTTTAATAATATCTCAACAATCAAAACAATAATAAAATTGGAATGCATTGTTAAAGGGTAATATGCTCGCTACCACGCTGAATTCAACTAAGATTGCTAATGTGCTTCGACAAAAGATCTTCCATCAGCGGAACGCCCTCCAGCAATCTGATTTGCATGCCAATAAGGCAACTTAAGGAAAAATTATTCCAACTTGTCTGTATGATAATGTCGCCTTTGAAGTAAAAGCCCACAGGGCGAATCCTTTCAAGAGCAGGTGCACACCCTGCGCATACACAGTGCAGAGCACATCCTCACAATAATACGCGTGTCTGCTGGATAAATTTCTGCCGTTGTGGGGCTTCGGAAAATTGACATGTGAATAGACCTGTCGTTTGTATGTAGAGGAAAGTGATCTTTGTGTGGATAATTATCGGCGGTTCAGAATCACACAATAGATATCGACCGGGATAGTTGCAGGCCAGGGCCAAAGATTGCAGCACGACTAAAGGGCGACGAGGGCTGGGCGCGCCACCAGCTTTGGCGGATTTGTGCCAGATGGCCTATTTTCCCGTTTTCCGCAAAACCTGTCGCAGCAGGCCGGACTCTGCGCCCGTGGAGACAATTGCGGCGGAAAAATCGCAGCCGAGATTTTCCGCCCTTCGCACTCAACACGTAGCCAAAATAATTTCGCGTGCACTGGCCCAAGTATTTTTTGTACTCCGTTTGTTCCACGTTTGTCCATTAATTAGTCGGTGCGCTTGATGGGTTTCAATTGGCACCTGCCACGTCTACAATGTAAACTTTATGATGTACGCGAATTTTGCCGCATGAAGGTTTTGATTTAATTTCGCACTCTGATGGTTTGTCCGGAAATAACAAGTGGCGCGAATGACAGGGGTGGCTCGCTAATGGCAGTGTCGTTGCGTACCGCGTGAATAAATGTTTATTAATTGACAACCAACGTTTATGGTGTTTGCGGATGTGAGGTTTATTACCAAATATGATTTGATTCTGGAAGAGATTTACGTTTTGGATTAATTTACCAAATCTAATCGTTTCGCACCTATTTAATTTCAAAAATTAAAAAAAAAATTATTGATAATAAATAGCTATTTCAAAAATACTTAATAATCACAGCCCCATGGCGGAAATCTTTTTTAAAGTATATTTAATTTTTTTACAATTTATTCACACTCAAAAACTTAAAATCGATATTGATTCAAAAATTCTCTTTTCATTCCACAAAAATAATAACGCTTAATTTTACAAATTCAAAGCTTTGATATTAAAATGACTAATAAAAATAATAAATTTTATTATATGATGAATGAATTACTTCAAATTTCATTGTTAACCACTAATGCTTTTTTGTTTCATAATTGGCAAGATCATAATATTTTTTAACTATATTATTCATAATGCGAAGATTGCCAAAGTGAATATAAAGCGGTAGACGAAATTGGCAGCAGTCTTGATTCCAAACCTCATGTCTGTTGAGTGCCAGAAAAGCGAGCGGGCCAGTCGGTGACAGGCGAGCAAATAAACTCATAATTGATTAGTCTGGTACTCACCGAGCAGCGCCTGGAAGAGTCTGGACTTGAAGATGCGGATGACCCTCTCGATGGCCAGTCGGAGCTGTTTGTCTTGCGGCCGGGTGAGTTTGGAATGGTAATCCTCAAGTAACTCTAGGGCCCGGTGGGCCTCTGTCAACACAACAAACAACGTCGTCCAAATCACTTAGCTGCCCCATTCATCATCGTCTATGCTTTTAGCTGAGTTTGTTTTACAGAGCTTCCACCAATTACAAATTACACAGTTGGCAGATCTATTGAAATGTGTCTTGTTTGCTCAGACAAAGACAGACAAGCAAAAATCAAAGGAAGAGGATCTACGAAATACACAAAGAGTGCCGAGCAGTCTTTGTTAAAAAAAAATTAAAACTATTGTATCTACTTTGGAAATTGAAATGAAAAATTAAATACAAACTTGCTAGTAATTCGTGTGGGTTCAATAATGGCAAATGAAATAATAAGAGAGATGTCCAAGGCAAGAGTGCAGTTTATTGATCTGATGATCGATAAGAGATGACTGTTTACAATTACAGCAACAAACAACATGCAGAGTACATGATTACATTACAAAGTAGCGGACGAGTGATTTACTAAAAAAAGTGTAGTCTTCCAGTTTGCAGAACTGAATTTTTACGTCAATCGTGCAGAACTCTTTAAAATGATGTAATTTTGCGTAAGTGGCCTCTGAATTTTTTTTTATTCAGCAATCAATTCGTGAAATGTAAAGTTTGCTGTCTTTCTCATAAAGTACTGTAAAAATATTAATTAGAAATGTATAAGTTAGGTGTGTTTAGTTTGATTAGTCACTCCGAAAAAAAAACAATTACATTACTTTGTTATATAAATAATTGCCTGGGTTAGACACGCACATTATGTATTATTCAAATTTGTGATAGCTTGATTAGATAAAACAATCATCACTTTGCCTGCCGTTAATAAAGAGTTTGGGACGGGTTAAGAGAGAGCCACACTGCAGTCTCGTTTCGTGACTGGGTGCGACAAACAGGCCACTAGCTATAGGTAGATAATTCACTCAAATTAGCCACTCTCAGGCAGTGCATGCGACTTCCGAGGAAGAGCGAGTTCCAACTCCGAGCAAGCCAAGCAGCAGGACAAAACTTTTTATCGACTTTCGACGACACACTACTCTACTCTATAACACAACATAAATAATTGCGGCGGTTTTTATGCTTAAAAAAAGTGCATCCGCCAGGGACATGCATTCGGCCGCAGACGAGAGATTCGTCATTCCAGTAAAACACTCGTCCCGGCCGACTAATTCCTATTTAGGACATGGTCTTACCACCTTGTTTACGAACTGGCATCGGGGCTGCTCCTTTCGGTTCCGCAGCCTCCCTGATTCCGTCTGATCGGCCAATGCAGATACTCGCCGACAGAAACGCCTCCTGAAAACAAAGGTCGCGTCAAAAGGTGTCCGAAGGTGGCCCCTAATCGATCCGCGGACTCTCCGCGACATTCAAACCACTGACCCGGATTCTCACCTGATTTTGTCACCAAAATAACCCTTTGATAACCGTCACGGATCGAAGATGGCTTCCAAAATTTTGCACCCTGCCTCCCCTAATGACGTCAGCTCATGGCGACTGCGCGCACTGCTGGAAAAGGGGGCGTGGCTGCCGTAGCAATGTGTGTCGCGAATAAAAAATAAAAACAAGCACAGGTGATTCTGCTGGACTGAAAAAAACAACTTTTGCAATACTTTTGAGGACTGACCGGCTGCAAAATGATAAGGACTTCGCTGAAACTTTATCACGTATAATTAATTTAGTAAATTTGTCTTGCATTTTTAATTTAAAAATTTAATTTCAGACGTCAAGACTTTTGACACCTTTAGCGAACAGAAATTTGCCAGCATTAACTCCTAAATTAGCCGTCGTGAGTTCAGCAAACACCACTTTGTATAGGCACAAATCCACCACCTCACCAGCCACTGCTGTCATACCACAAGAAAAGCCTGGACTCTTTAAAAGAATAGCAAAATCGTTATTCGATTCGTCAAGAGGAGTAAGATTTTTTTACACAGGACATTAATTTTATCTCTTATATAATCACTTTAATTATTTTTCTGCAGAAATATATTTCACTGGGAGTTCTGCTGTACGAAAAATGTGCAAATGAACCAAATTTCGTTGAGTTTGTGAAAGGTAAAATAATTAATTTTCTAGCTTGAATTAATATTAATATTTTTTCTGCAGTTTTAGGATTGCCAGACACATTTAATTCATGGTTCCTGGTAACCGAGCTGCACGTTTGGATGGTCATGACAAAATGTTCTGTCATGGAAAACAATGGGAGACACATGAGGAACTCTATGGTCAAAATGATGTGGGACGATTGCTCACAAAAATTAAAAACCTTACACGTGAGCTCACAATTAGAAGTAAAATAATTTTCAATCAAGTCACGTAAATAATTTTTTTCTGCAGGTTCCAAGGTCAGGAAGTGTTCTCCAAGAATTGGACCAACAACTGAAAGCTGCAATTTTTGCTTATGACGAAGGAATTATGTCGTCCGACACTGTTCTTGCAAGTGCTTTGTGGAGGCGTTTTTACATTGACAACAGCAGCGACATTAAAGGAGAGGAGCTTGAAATTCTGGTTTCGTATGTCAGGCGGCAGGTGAGATTATTAAATTAGTAATTTAACTGCAAACATCTTATTTTTAATACAAATAGATTGCTGAGCTGCATGCGTTGAGTGATGAAGAGTTCAGCAAAAAGCCCACATTTACTTGGGTTCCTCTTAAAGTGTAATTAGATGGTGCAGAATAAATTATTGAAAAAAAAAACCAAAATTGATCTTCCTTATTGACTCTGTGCAAAAATTGACTTTAATTACACATTTTAAAAAATTGTGATAAGAGCGAATACTCCGTACAGCAGCGCACACGGATATGCAACGAGCAGCAGCTGGTGCTCCATGTTCAGCATGGAGACAAAAAGCTTTGACGCTGAGAGCGAACACCATGCTATTGTCAGTCCAGTAAGCACTATGCCAAGAAATCCTAAAAAAAATTAAATTTTAAGATAAAATGAGACTTTTTATTGTTGAATAAAATTTCACCTTGCAGGGACAATAGAACGTTGATCCCGGAGAGACCAACCATGGGCAGCAAGCAGTAGCCGAGTACCGAGACAACCGCCCCCAGGGTTGTTCCGTCCACAGTCATGAGGGTGAGAAGGGCATACATGGCCATGCAGCCGAGGACTCCGATACCGTAAATGTAACTAAAGTGGACTTTGCCGCTGAGAAGAAGGAAACTTCCGAAGGCTAGGCAGAACACGAGAGGGCCTGCCATGTCCGTGTCCTGCAGGACGGACGACTCGGTCGCTCGGAAGGGGTTCAAGACGGACAGGGTTTTCTGCACAATGTGGTCAGGGTTGATGCCCAACTCTTCCAACAGGGGTGGCTCATCATCAAAGTCGGTTGTTCCATGAGCCTGGAAATAAAAGCAAATTTTAAAATAATGTCCTATTGATTATTAATTTAAACAGTTGTTTTTTAAATCAAGAATTTAATTTAAAATCAGAGATAATTTAAGTACACAGGGAAAATAGTAATACATACTTCCAGAAGGAGTACATAAATTTTTGGGTTAAGATATTTATGTAAGTTCTTGCCTGATGCCCAGCTGGCATAGAAGGGGTGAAAATCTCGCCCGTGTAGGGTGCAGAGGTGGCCGAAGGATCCAAGTAGGGGTTGGAGGTGTACTGGGGTGGCTGCTGAGCCTGTTGATAGTTCTGTTGCTGTTGCTGGTTGTGGTCGAAGGACTGAAAAGCCAACTCCTGGGGGTGTGAGCCGAAGTCGGCGCCCGACAAATCGAAGCTGTAGACGTTCTGTTGAGGGTGCTGGGGGTCGTCCCACTCATTATTATAATTCGAATACCCGGACATGTCTGCGACAGTAGGTTTCAATCGAATTAATTCGATTTTTATAATGACATTAGCCGCTAGTCCAGTCACAACAAAACAGACAGGGTGGCCCGATTCGTGCAAGGATTGGCCGGCAGATGGTGTGGCGCGTTCAATTTTCAATTTTGGCTCCGGAGAAAAGAAGTTGCGGGTTGCATAACTACTTAGAATCTCATCAGCTCTTCACTGAAATTGTCTTATTTCTCGAATTCTGTACATTATCTTTAAATGTTTCCTGTTAAAATATCATATCTGTATCATATTAAAACTTATTTTAATCCTGAAATAACTTCAATTAACGCTAAAATTATACTTAAACAGAACTGAAGATATAATTTTTGCAAAATAAATAATTTGCCTAAATTAATGCTTTCATTTTTGTGTCACATAATATCTTTAATATTATTTGAAATATTATATGTTTCCATTTTTTACTAATTTTATAACTCTGATGCTATCTACTTTTATTTTTGAGAATTATTCGAGTATTTTAAATGTCACTTTATAATTAGCAGGAAAATTATAAAGCAACCGCCCTTAAAAATTTCTCATTTGTGATAATATTATTCCTTACTTCTTGCGCCTCGGCGCTACGATTAAGTCGATTAACTAAATTGTAAGGTTTAAAAGTTTTTGCTGCACTTAGTTCTCAATTCGCAGACGCATTAAAATGTACCAGAATGATGCAAAAAATCAAACTCTCTAGCTCTAATCTCCGTCACATTTGATCCGTTTTTTGCGTCAAAAGTAATTTTAAAATAAATGCCATTCCACCCTGGCGCACAAGCGAACGGATAGAAGGAGCTGCCGTATTGAGTGGTATTTAATGATAAAATAATGGCATAGTCGATTTGCTTGTGTCTTTATTTCAGATTAAATGGACACTTTAGCGCAATTAGCTCGCTTGTCTGCTGATTCGCAGAGTCATAAAAATAAATGCTACCAGGTTTTTCGTGACACGGAGATGGTCGGAGGCATTTCATATTATTTTGCTGCGCGAGAGCGATCATCAAAGCGAAGCAATGTCGGAACTCTTTAAATTTAATTGCATGGGCGAGATCTTTCTCATTTTTTGTCAGCTCTCAAAAAGAACTACTGCTGTTATTTATAATCTAAATTTAATTTCACTCCATCTTGCGCTAAATTGTCTCCTGCTTTATATCATTATCACCAGCAGCATGCAATAGAATAATAAATGCAGAAGCTCCTATATGTAGTGCTCAATTCGTAAAAATAACTTTTGACAGTTAAAAATACTTTCTATGAAGCTATCAAAGTTTTGCTTTTTTGTTTGTTTATTTTTATAAATCATTCAACTAATATTTTTATAAAGATTTTCTTCCTGGCATTTTGAATGGGATGGCTTGCGTTTCCAAAATATAAAAAGCAAAGGATAGTCGGGGGAAACGCGCGGCGCATTGTGTGTGACAGGCAACACAACGCCAGCCAAACTTTCACGTCGATTCTCCGCAAGAGACAAAGAGACAACGGCTAAATTCTAGATACAAAAACAACGTCATTGTTAATTCAAAAAATTTCAATTGATTATAAATTTATTTCTCTTACAAACATTCAAGGGTTAAAATAATAAAATTATGGAGATGTTGACTTTTCTTAAAAATTTTTGTTTTTTATATTTCTGCCATAGTGGGAATGGAGAATAAAAAATAATATCAATTTCTGCGTTTGTAATGGAAGGTCATCGGTCTTCTGAGGCGAAAACTTTTCTCCGACCAAATTTTCGACCAAAAATACGCTTAAAAATATCTAGTTTGCCAAGTGGGTGCTAAAAAGTAAAATTGCAAAATATTAAATTTAAGATCTAATTGTAAGTAAATTAAATTAAATTATTTCTAGTCAATAAAATGTAAATATTATTTTATACAGAAAAACAAAATTGTTTAAAAGTGTAGCTGTCTGAAAAAAGATAAATCTGAATCTGACTTTTTTTTGTGCAGCAGAAATTATCAATCACCAATTTGAAAATATGAACATGCGTCGTATTACCAATGGTTGCAGAGATTTTGTTGATTAATTAAAAAATTAATAATTATCGCAATTTAATTAAATAAGTTGGTTTCAGGAAATTTAAAAAAATAATCATGCAAATTTGTGCTGAATAAAATGTTCTAAATTTTTATTAAATGCAATTTTTTATTAAAATTTAAAAAAAAAATATGCTTAAAAGTAAACTTTTAAAAAATTTCTTTAAAAATATTAGCAAAACATCTTTTTTATATGACTTTTTTTAATATCTACATTAAAGCTATTAGATGCGATTTAATTAATTGGTCACTTGCTCACATTCCTAGAAAAAGGGTTGCAGAGCTAACTAAATATAAAATTCGCCTTGTGGGCAACCAGCAGGCTAATCAAATGATGAGTCCACGGATCCATTGGTCATATTTTACTAAACAATCCCAGGCGTTTTACACCCGGGATCATTTTGTGCCGACGTAATTTCAATCGTGGCTGATTATACAGCAGTTGTCCTAATGCAATAATGAGCCACAGAGCCGCAACGTGAAATTCAAACAATTTTCCGCGGAGAGGCCGGCGAAACGGGCCGCGATTATAATAATACATTTTTAACGTGTCTCGCGGCTGGGCACACACCACAAAATGCAACTGACGAGGTGCCCCTTCATAGCACGATGTTTGAAGGATGACCGAGCGCAAGATGATGATAATAATTTATCATAAATGATGAATTCCCGGCTCCGAGGCACAAACACAAGAAGTCTACGCGTGGGAACCAATGCCTTTACCCCGTTTTCTGTACCACACATTAAACTTGCATAATAATAGAAAAAGAAACTCATTTCCAAACTGTGCGTTCACACAAACTGTAGCGAAGACGTGCATAATCGGAGAGAAATGATATGTAGAAAAACGAGTCTTTTTGTCAGATTTGTGGCACAAACAATTGATTTGACATCACACTCTCAGGTTTTAGCGGTTCTTTCCAGTTTTCTTTTTGAAAAAACGTATGAATATGAAGCGCTCTTGTCTTGCTTCGCTGCCTAGAGGGTGCTTTTGAATTTAACTTTTGTCTTATTTAGTCACTTGTGGCTTGTAATAATTATTTATGATTCTTTTTCGCATTTATAAAAATAAATCGTGAAAAAGTTATTTCTTTGAAATTTAATATCTAGGGATTGAAAAATATATAAATTATAAATAAATATAACAAATAAAAAAAAAAATTCGTAACAAAATTATTTTGGAGTTCCCAAGTGAATCAAAGTTTGTAAAATTACAATAAGTTAATAATAACATCTAAATCTAATTATTGTTTCAGATATTTTACGATTTATTTTTTCAAAAATACAAAAGAATGATGAAACAAAATATTTTCAATAATTATTTGGGAATAAAATCTTTTAAATATGTGTACATAATTCGAAATTTAACTCACAATCAGCCAGTGGATAGAAAAAAGTTAATGGTTAATATATTGTAATATTGGTTGAATTTCTAGAGTGATCTAAGCAATTCCTCTTTCAGACATTCTGGAGTAATTTTCAACAGAGAAGCCATAAACCATGTGCATGCATTCTTCATGTAATCATTTTGGTAGTCACTACTGTTTGTTTGTTATTTATTATGTTCCTAACATTGATGGTTCCATGTGCAAGTTAAATCTCGCTGCGCTTTTATATTCCTCTCTCATAGTGGGCTGTAGTTCCCAACAGCAGCAAAATCCCTATTTGAAAGTCGGGCGTGTGACTAATTTCTTTTTAGAGCTACTCAAATCAAATTTATGGCACGTCTTAAAAAAGGATTTGAAAAAAGCTCTTGACACACACGCACGCACTTACTGCCTAGTCGCAGTAGAAAGTTTAACATACAAATGTGGCCTCCTTGTGGGAACATCAACGGCGGGGGCGTCAAATAAAATAACTAATAAAATTCTCTTAAAATCCGATAAAAGTTACTGTGACAAAATCAGAGTGTCCATATATGAAAAAAAAATTATTCTATACACTTCTTTAAATAATATTATGAGCCCTTTTAAAAGAAATCCTTCGCATAAATATTGATAATTGTATGATTGCTCCATATTTTCTGACCCCCATCAATCTGGTTAGAGAAATTGGTGCAGTCAAAAATCGCGGCAGTCATTCCATCACGTGCAGACAAACAAGTGATTAAAAGAAACCTTCAATTGCAAGGGTCCCTAAAATCAGTGGTCCTCCCCAACTAAACGCCGCCAATAAAGAAAGAAAGAAAATAATGCGCACCTTCCTGCAGCAGTTGGAATCATTTTTGTAATACCTATCATTACGGTGGAGCCAGGCTGGTGAATATAGGAAAAAGTTCTCACGAGACTAAATATCAAAGCGCGAAAACACAGAACTCAGCAGCGAAATTAAAATTACGCAGAAAACGGAGAGATAAATTAAAAAGGAAGCGCTTTCCTCGTATTCGCGGCCGACTCTTGATTTTTTGCCTCGCTTTTAATTAAGGAGCAGGTTCGTCTCCGGAACAGGTAGAGCGTGCGTAATATTGGGTGTTATTAGCTGAAGGCGCCGCTGAGGGCGGGACTGCGGGGCGCCCCGCCGAACCCTTATGGACCATCAGCAGGCGCCGATCCAAATATTTAGGCCACCCGCCAGACATTAGTAGCAGAGTAAAATCGGGCAGTGTTATTAAGTGGCAAATTTATACTCGCCCGCAGTTTATGGTGCCTTTATCATCATTTTTCACGAGATGGCCTATCATGCAGTTGCAGCTCTCGCGGGGCTTTTGATGGTTTTCCATTCGGCAGAGTAAATTCATCAACGTCAGCGCTGAGCAAATTAGCCGAGTCTCTATATTGCCGTAATTACTCGCGGTGCAGACTGTGTTTCCCCGACTTTTGTTTCATGCGCTCCTCCATGCAAGGTTATATAATCACAAGTTTTGGCGATGAGTGAACCGTACCATTAAATATTTTTGATATGATTTCAACCTTTTCATTAAGATAATGAGAGCTGCTCTTTCCATGTTTGCTCTAATTCTTTTGATTTATTAAAGAAACGAATTAAATGTGTTGTTTATCTGTAATTCTGAAACTAATTGTATCCGCCTGCTCTCAATTTAGTATTAATGGTGAACTATTCTAATCTAATTTGACTAAATTATTATTAACTTACTAATTTAGCTTTTATTTTCAATTTCCAGGTCTTTTGCATTTTTATGCTTGTTGTTTACATGAGTAAAAAATTTTCAATTACTTTCATTGTCAGTGGGTTTTTGGAGGGCAGGGAAGGCTTTAGAGTTTGGAAAAATGTTTGGGCTGTAATTCAATTTGTATAAAATAGCTTCATTGTGAGTACCATTATTCAATTCATTTTATTATTTTGATTGTGCTGTTTTTGTTTTACAAATAAATAATAATTAAAGTAGCCCTTTTTAATATTTTCCTCTCATAATATAGTTTTATTTATACTGGGAAACAATGATGTTTTAAAATTTAAAATTACAACAATATGTACTGGTGTGTGGCGCATGCACAGTGAAAGTTTCATTGAAATAAATATTAAAATTATTATTCCACAGCGTTTAATATTAAATGAAAATAAATAACATTAGGTCATAAAATTATATGATCTATAACCGTTGGAACTAGTAAAGACTACTACCTTTTAATACATAAATTTACAATAAAGATATAAAAATTTAAATATGTTAATTTCATTAAAAATTAATAACATTAAAAAAAAATTTAAAAATATCATTTGAACGATATAAACATAAAATTTTTATATTATATATCTATATTTTTTTAATTAGATTTACTAAAACATGTATTATGCAAACTTATTATATTCATAAAATGATCGTCTTTCCAAATCTAAATAAGCCATATAAAACTACAATGAATCAGTATTACTTGGTTGATTTAAAATTGATTTTAAGATATAAAAGTTTTAAAAATTCCTTTTAAAATAAAAAATAAAAATATGCAAGTTTTTAGCTTTTATTAGAAAAGTTCAAAACAATTTCATATTGATATTTTGTGCTCCCTGCATGCGTTTCTATGCGAGGACGGTTTTGCTCCTGTGAGGGCTGCCGATTGAGCTGTGATGCGAACAACAATTAAAGCCCGTTTTCCACTTCATTGATGTTCGAAATGCAATTAGCCGCGCGCACCAGAGACACAGAGGCAGCAACCCCTGCAGCACGCGCGAGATAATATCTCTGCCATCCACAAAGCCAGGGCAAAGCGTTGACGCTGCTGCATATCATTTTGAAAGTGATATACAAACACGCACATAGAGACTGTGCGCGCTTTGAATGTACAGAGAGTATGGTTGGATAATGTCGTTTGGCCAACCAGCCCAGCAGCATCCACTGCCACATTATGGCGGAAAATTCAGATTGCCTCTGAGAGAGACAAAGGGCACGAGAGTGAGATTGGCAATTCCATCTGCATGAAAGGTAAAGTGAATTACGCCGAGCGCCCTTTGAAGTGAAAATACCCGCGGCTCTGTAATCTCGGCGCACTGTAGTTTGACTTGGTAACTGAATTTAAAATATTATTGACATCCTGCTCATTTGAATACAGCGCCCGTCACACTTTTCGCTCTAGCTGCTGACGCAAAAGTCTCTCGTTTTCCCTGCTCTTTGTGCCGCCGCTTTATTTTCTATCCTTTCTGCGCGCAAATGTATATTTGCATAAATTTGAGATTATATGTATGTGCACAGGCATTTTACCCCGTGTGGGTGCCTCGCTGGCGTCTCCCTTTCAAGTCTCCCGGCTGCAGCTTTTTCGCCAGAATTTGCTTTGCTCACAGCGGCAGCCAACGCCCCGTTTCCACGAAGATAACATTTTCGCGGTGCCCCGTCAATGAGGAAGTGTGCGGCCTTTGTTGATGCTGCTTCTTGCAATTTGTAGTGCTAATAAAAAATATTGATTCTGAGGTCACGGAGGTGTGGAGGAAGTCGTGCTATATGCATGGTTGTAAATGTCTCCCAAATTAATTTAAATAACAAATGATTTTTATATGATGTTTTATTATAATGTAATATTTTTTGCACTAGTAAAAATTTTCAGTATCACATCCTTTAGCAATCGGATCAATGCAAAAATATACACAATATGAAATCAATTTTTGATATAATTAAAAAATTTAATTTAATTTTATCACATATATGCATTTTATCACATTTTAATTTTTTAATAATGATCTTCTTGAAAAACGGAAATTGAACAACTTTTTAAAATTCACAACATTTTTTAGTGCATTATTTTTTAAAGTATTCATATTTTTCTTTTAAAATTGCGTAATTGATCCTCTCTTTAAATTTAAGTTAGCCTTTTTCCTAAAATTATAAGAGATTCAATAAACTTTCTAGTCTAGTCTTATTCGCTCTTATAAAAAAATCTGATCTTCTATAGCTTCATCAACTGCTGGAGGATTTTGTGAAATCTTTCCCCCGATTAAGTTTGCGTCAAACAAATAGCGAAAACGGCAGTCGTAAAATAGGAGAGTAACGAAAGCGGCCTTGCTTGTGCCGGGGTAATTGCAGTGAGAATGGATTCATTACACGCCAATGTGCTAGACAAACACAGGCGTGCTGCGCAGACACGGTGTTAATTAAGAGTCCTCTCGCTAATAAATCCAACTTTACAACCTACGATTCAACGGCTATGACATATCTCTCTTCCAGAGAAAATTGAGCTGACCTCACTTTCAGCAGGGCATTTATCACAGCTATTTACTGCATGATCACATACTTCGCACTCGCGACTGGAAATGTAATAGCCGTAATTTATTATTTTCCATCAATATTTACGCGCGAGGCAGTATAAAACTTCTGCTTTTAATATCAAACTAAAATTGAATTAAATGCCAAAATCAGTTTTCACTAAGTTAAAATTAGCAATCCAGAAACAATAAACAAAAATTTTCAATATTATTAATTTTGTATGAAATTTCTAGTTTCATATTTTGCATGACAAAACATTTTCTAAATACTTAAGCAAAATTCAGTGTAATAATAAAAATAAAAATAAATTTGTTTTTTATTTTACGTTTTTAGGGTAAATTTTATTTATACACATTATTATTAATAGAATTAAAAAATATTTGAATTTTATTAATAATTTTGTTTTATCAAGCTTTTCCCTTTTTTTAAACTTGATTTGATCATTTTTATAAAAAGATTTATATCAATAATTGTCGAAAAATAAAAAATTAAATTATACTGTCTTAAACAGAAGCCAAACGCAGAAAATTGGCTACCGCCTACAACGTTTTACTATCAGGAAGTTCTGTGAGTTCCAAATGAACGGGTATACTAATATTTATATCTAAATAGATTTTATTAACATTATAATGAAGTAGAGGTATAAGGAGCTTTAAACAATTTTTTTTCTTTATTTACATTTCACGCACGTATGAATACATGTTGGATATTTGTTCACGAAATTAAAAATCAATCCTATTTAGACAAACAAGTAACAAAAATGTGCAGAAGCGTCCTGTTTTTGATTAAAGTTAAATTTAATTATATCATGCTATTAATTTATTTCAAAGGTTGAAAGAGCGGCGTTCAAATAATTCAAGCTTAGTTATGTTCAAATCTATATTTCTAATTTCTGTCAATGCACTCTCCTTGGTGCGGAGGAGGCGCGAGAGCTGCACGGAGAGATGAGCGTCTGGATTTAATCAAGAGCGGATCGGGCGCTGGCTGTGGCGAGCAAACACCATAAAATGTGATGATGCATGATCCACCCTGTGCAATAAAAGCGAGGGTGGCGGTAGCCACTCTCTCGATGGACGACGCACCACAGCATTACAGGCAACCGTCTCTGCTTGCTTTAAATTGAGCTCAACTTTGTTTGCCAAACATTATTAATGAAAAAGACCATCTCGATCTCCGGCCTCGACAAATTGCCAACGCGTGAGCTGGATAATTGAATTACACAAGGGGCAGTATCTCGACGTACTCATTTTCGTCCCACATCATATTACAGTCTCGAGTGAGCCATTTTGTAATCAAACGTGTTTAATTTATTCTCACATTTTTTTGCAATAATAAAAATATATAAAAGTACAAGGACAATTACTTGTACCATTTTAAAATTCCCACGCACTTCATTGATTTTTTTTCTTCGTGATCCGTTCAACTCCGAGTAAATCACAATCTTGAAAGACGTGCGTTTGTCCATAATTTTATTACCTGTGGCAAACGCCAACACAGTGAAACCCTAAACTTTTCCCACCCTAATGAGTGAGAAGTATGGGCTTTAGTCACGCGTGATGTTTTTCATAGATTTTGGGGAGATACATGCAGGCGCCCAATCGTCGGTGTATAAAAAAAATTGAAAAAAATCCGGCTCAAAAGAATTAGACCAAGAGGGTGAGAAAATTCTCAAGGGACGCATTTATTTATTTATTATTATTTTACTTTTTTATCTGCCCTATGTTATTCATTTTGTAGGGTAAATCAATTCCTTTGCAATTTTATTATTTGAAAATAAAAATATAAAAAATTGGAAAGAAAAATCGGACAAAAAAACAACTAATTTTGCGGTAGCAACTTCACGTTTGAAATAAAATTCAATTGTAATGGTGTAAATTATATCTAATTTACACCATACCCTATAGTTTCAATTGTATGCTTATGGAGAGAAACAAAGGGATTATATTATATTATTGTTTTGCATTTTTTCTTCAAAAACCATAAAGATAACAACATCCGTATTTTTGCATTTTTACACGATTGACCCTATTAGACCTATTGAAAGCGATTGTAACAAAAATTAAACGCCATATACGTTGTGTGGATACTAATTTATGCACAGCAAAGTTTCACTCCAAGCAGTATGAGGATCCAGTAAGTTATCACATTAAATTCTTGCGCAAAATTCATTTATTAAAAAAAATTTGCCACAAGAAAATCATTTCTACTTCTTGTTGCCATCCTCTGCTTTCATTTGGCTAACTCTGCTCAAAAGAAAGAAAAGAAAAAGCCATCGCTGGTGTGCAGTTTCTTGGTAAAATATAATTAATGAAATAGTTTAAAAAAATTTATGCGACTGGAACTATTTGAAAGTTTTTAAAATAATTATTATCTAATAAACGCAGCGGAATTTAAAAACTTGCTCGCTCTTGAACTCCAAAAGTAAAAATATGCTAGGAAAAATTGATGTGGACTTACAAACCTGCGACAATGGAAACAATAGAGTCCAATTGACAATAACTACGACCAGACGTAAGCCAGGTACCTACGAGGTAACGTTTTCTGGAGCGGACACTTCTAAGGTATCAATTATTATTATTTTATTATAATTTTAATAAAAAAAGAAAAAATTGGTCAGCAAATATCTAAAACTAGAGTCACTGTGAGTGCGAGTTCATTGAGTCCAACTCTTGGATTTATTGAGGGAAAATCGATTGCACAGGACATACAAAATTATGATAGAATTTTGGGATCCATCGTTCAGGTCAATTTTGATAAAGTGCCTCTTATTCTTGACTCTTGCCAAATTGACTTCTGCTTATCTGAGGTATTGAAATGGAAATTTAATTATTAAATTAAATAAAAAAATATCGAATCGCTTTTATTCTTATGACAGAAAAGCACTCAAATGTATTGCTACTTGGATAGTCCTATCTACTATGATTATGCAAAATACGCTGTAAGGGAAGAGACGATTGCCCCTGACATTAATAATGACGATTCTGTAACGTCAATCGTGACAGACATAGCTCCACCGGCAACTAGCCTTCCTTCAGAAGTTCCCAGCAAAGTTATAGGAATTATGCCACCAGTGCCAAATGTATATTCCATGAGCGCAATGCTGATTGAATGCGGAGAAAGAGGTTCCATCGTTGGAACTATTTGGTACAACAACTACTACTATGCAAATGATTTATACGTGCCTTACAAACGGCTATTTCCTCCAATCACTTTAAATTTGGTGGTAATTCATCAAGGTGGAAAAGCAAAGGTACGTTTAATCCATTGAATTGAAATTTGAATTTTTTATCATGATGATTTAGTCGCAGGCTTCTGTTTTGATCCATCCCTCATCTCCTGACAGCAGCAAATCGTTCAAATTCGCTAAAATTTTGCTTCCTATAAATGAAATTGTGATTTACAACGATAAGACTGGCATTTCAATCGGCACTTGTGGAACTGCAGAGAGGAATTATATCAACCAACCTCCAATTGGATAATTAGGCTGAATTTTATTTATGGTTCTGATTACTTATAACTATTAATAAATTGAAGAATCTTTGAACTAAAAGTAATTAAAAAAAGTACCACAAAATAATATTCAGTGAAAATGAAATTCAAACCAAAATAATTATAAAGCGATAGTTACTTTATAAAAATTAATTTTCTAAATTTTCATACTGGAATAAAAAAAAATACAGATCATGAACATTGTTGCCGTTGTTTGAAGCTATTTAAATAACCTGATATATTTATTTTATTGATCTGTGAAATTTTTGCTTCTTGCAGGCTAATTGATTGTATTATTTAAAAAAAATCTGGTCTTCCACTTTCCACTCCATTCCTTTACCAAGTTTAATCCAAGTAATCTGACACAAAATATTCAATGAAGTAGCAAAAAGTGAATTTATGTGCAAGGTGACATCATACGCACCCCCTTTTTTACACGGACAATCGCACGGTCTCATATTATCTGTGGCGGCGGTAGTGCAATTTACTTATCGCTTTATTTGACCTTTTGAGGTGCCGCCGCCTCTTTTTTATTATTATTTGTTTCCCCGCTTGCTCTGATATTGCTGCAAAATTCACACAGCAAACAGAAAAAAGGAGAGAGCGGTGCAAACATCAAATAATAAAACTGCCTAGTGCAATGGAAGCAGGTAAAAATTTATTGTGGTTTATTGCTGAGGAGCTCTGGGGACGTCGGCAGTTCGTGCTTCTGATGGCATATTGGGGCCTTATCTAAATAAAAACCAATAAATACATTTCCTGCTGGCGCGCGTGATATTTGCTCTTTCAGCGGTCATTGTTTAATCCTATGTTTGCACTCCCCCGAAATTGGGTAAAATGGATAATATAGAAACAAAATCAAATAGTCCTTTGGCCAAACCAAGATTTAATAAAACGTTTGGTTTTAAATTTTGTTAAAAATTTCATTAAAATACTAAATTAAGCACGTTAATAAATTAAATGGCAAAATTTACAGCATTTATCGATTTTGAGGATGAAATTTTCTTTTTAATATTCATCACCATAATATTAGGCTACATTTTGTTATCTACATGTACTTAAAATTTAGAGCTCTATTATTTATTTCACATAAAATTAATTTTTGAAACCAAGGAAAAATTGTTCATAAAAAGGCCTCTCCCAAGAATCACAATTGAGAATTGTTGACCAACGCCCACACGATTATTGATTTAAAAATTGCACTGCGTCAATCTCTCATCATTCACAATTTCCGTAATATTGAGATAGAAAGTGCTGCTCTTTGTCCCGTCGTAATATATATTGGGTGAGTTTTCACATTAAGTGTATCACCGCACAGCTCACTAAAGTAGTTGTCGTGTCTGTCGGCGTCTTTTGATCTTTACCTCTCTTTGACAAGCCTCACAATGCCGCGCTCACACTCTTGGACTGACTATTGGAACCGTATTATAAACGCGACCAGGCAAACACCAAAAAAGGTGGTGTGGTGGAAGTTGAGAGGGAAATGAAAAATATAACATACACACAGGGGCTGAAGTTACTCTATATTAGACAGCAGGGTATAGAATACTATCGACTATTGAGGTTTTAAAGTTTGTAGTGGTTTTTAGAATTGAAATTTTTTATTAAATGCTTTAATTTGTACACTTTAATCTCAAAATAAATACAGATTTTTGAAAAAAAAAAAATATTTGCTATGCTTGAAATAAAATTTTGTTAAATGTTGCAAAAATTAATTATGCAAATATTTTGTGAAAGAAATTCACAATTAAAGTTGAATCATGCTGAATAGGTGAATTGAATTTGCCAGCTTTTTCTTGAACATGATTTTTTCAAATCTTTTCCCATTTATAAATTTAAAACTAATATTATCTAATTTTATTTTGATTAAATCAAATAAGCAACCAAAAAACGTATCAAAAAACTCCGTTCAATACAATATGTCATAAAATTATATCTTATTCAGATAAAAATATCATTTTTTTTTCAGAAGAGTTTCTTTCTATTTATATAGTTTTGGATTTTCAAGTTGAGCATCATCATCAGTTCATTCAAGAGACTTAAAATAACAAGTCCGCATAATGCTTCTACCGACTTTCGCGGGATCACGGAGCACAATAGGAAGGGTTTAAACCAAGGTGGCGCATGCAGCATGTGCTGTGAGTGTTGTTATTATTTTGGGTGGAGTCATTTGTAGATATCGCCCAGGACGCGACAGCGCGCGCGGCTCTATAGCTGTGTGATGCGCGCGGGCGGCCACATCAAAGGCGCCGCGCACAAATCTATATATCGTTGTAAAGTGAATTTATAACCCGCAGTTCTGCTGTGCGAGCAGCGACGATTACGCAGAGATAAAGAGCAATTTGTGAGAGCTGATGATGAACGCACCATATCGGCATCAGTCGTCTGCCGCGCGCACTTCCCCTCAGCAAATGCGAGCTTTCGTTAATTCTCACCTACTGCGTGGAGTTACACCTGACGACAAAATTCGCGATAGTGCTTTTGGTTAACTAAGAATTATGATTATGAATAAGAACAAGTGTCCCTAGATAAGTTTGTATAATTATAAATCATATTTTGTAAATTGAACTTCAATATAAACAATACCTTGATAATCAAAATCTAACCTCTTCTACTAAACACGGAAAATGCATTAATATTTGCGGACTTAATTAATTCGCTGGAATATAGAGTCATCAAACTTTTTTGAACGATTACGAATAATCATTGAAGTTTTTACAAATGAATCTTAAAATTTGTTTCTATGAGTTTGAAAGAAACAGATTGAAATGTATTGTATTATTTCGGGAAAAGTTTTATTTTGATGCTGCGATAGTTAAACTTTTTGATAATCGCTGCGACAAAACAGTAATTCCTCTCAGAATTAAAAAAAATTAATTTCGAGAGAGGATTTTGTAATTTCACTGATAAGACAAATACAAATAATTTATATTATCGTGGCTTTCAGTATGAAAAGTAAATTTTGCGTTTGATGACACAACTTTTTCAAGGCTGCCTCAGGAGCAAGTTTTTTGTGTGAAGCGAGCGCGCAGTATGGATTTTGGCCAGGGAGCCAGTTGAAAATCTGCACGGACTTATTTGGCGAGGGCTTGCGAAGCGGGCACGGAGAGGAGGACGGGATTTGCATAGAGCGCGGCGGAAGGGATTGGCACTCGGCGTTGGGAAACTCTTGCGCAATCCAGTAGCGAGTGATATTGGACTCATTAATAAATAGGTAGGCGGTGCTGATAGAGAAAGAGTCCGCCGCGACCAATGGTACCGGGCCCCTTGGACCCGCGGCACAAACGCATGCGCGCCTCGCCGAGCATCCTCGGGATTTTGTGTTAAAAAAGTTTCCTTCTTTTTTATTGTATATGTATCAGGTAGCTGCTGCAACTGCTGGAAAGGAAGCACGCACCCGCCGAACGAACAGCGCGTTTTATAGAGGCAACCGCGGCAGTCGCAAGCATCTCCGCCAGTAGCTCCTCTGATTGACACCGACAGAGATGGATGCAGTCCAAGGTAAGGCGTTTTGCATTTTGCTTTTCGTCCGCCGCGCCGTTCTCTTTTGCGCGCCCATAATTCTTTTTTAAACAAGCTGATTTTTGCCAGGGGTTTTTCAGATTTTACCTTGCAATTGATATTTATTTTTGAATGACACAATTAAGACTGTTCAATTACTTGATATTAATTTGCACAGTTTTTTTCTCACAAATTAAATTGCATGCAAGGTATTGATAAATATTTTTATAGATTCAAAGATTTCTTACGAATATCAGCATTAGCAAATAGGTGGGTTTTAATAAAAATATATTTAATGCAGGCCATTTACTTTGTGATCATATAATTTCACTGCGCTATTTAGAAGCTGTTTTTTTTTTTAAATATTTAATCACGATCCAATTGCTTTAGCTTTATATTTAAATACTTTTTGTTGTACTTTTATTTCTCAATGTGCTCACCAATCCAAATCACGAATTGAAGCGTGGCTTAAATTTTTCCGTGCATGAGTATTAATAATTTTACCTGCGAAATAAAATGAAATGAATTATCAAACAAATCAAACCGGATAAAAGATAATTCTTTAAGAAAAGTATGTAGCAATTTTTATACGCATACAAATATAAAATTATTCAACAATAACTTTGTATCCTTTTCATATTATTTTTTGTTGCATTGAATAATTTTTATTTTAAATTTTGCTAACAGAAAACGACGTGTCAGCCACAGCGGCCCTGACGCCCCCGAACACACCCCCCGCAGCACCTTGCAAAGCGCTGGCCCCCGCCAGCAGCAAATTCACATTCGACCTGGAACGTTCCGCGTTTCAGCCAGCGCTGCAACGGCCGCCCGCGGTGGTGGACCACAAGCAGCTCATCATCAACAACCACCTGCACCAAACCTTCTACCTGCAGCAGCACCCTGAGGCGAGCAGCCTTCTGCAGTACCCCCCGCAGGACCTGCGTCTTCACTACAACATGCTGGTCGGCCAGTGGCTCCGGTACTACCGCGGCCAAGTGGCCAATCCGGCGACCCCGGCCGCCGCCCCGGTGCCCTTGACCACCGGAGTGGGTCGAGGAAGGGGCGGCAGGGGTGCGTCCAACAGACCAAAGAAGCAATTCATCTGCAAGTACTGCAACCGGCAATTCACCAAAAGCTACAACTTGCTGATTCACGAACGGACGCACACCGACGAGCGGCCCTACAACTGTGACATCTGCGGAAAGGCCTTCCGCAGGCAGGACCATCTTAGAGACCACAGGTAAATTTTAAATATAATTTTTAAAATTTTCAGCATTGAAATTACTGCTTTGCAGAATAATTTTTCCGTCACTTGAACAAAAATTCAATTTTTCTTTTTATTTCCCAGGTACATCCACTCGAAGGAAAAACCTTTTCGGTGCTCGCAGTGCGGCAAAGGTTTCTGTCAGGCGCGCACTCTGGCCGTGCACCGCATCTTGCACCAGGAAAGTGCGCCGCATCGGTGCCCGGTTTGCGCCCGCGCCTTCAACCAGCGCTCCAACCTGAAAACCCACCTGCTCACCCACACCGACCACAAACCCTACGAGTGCCACTCGTGCCGCAAAGTCTTTCGGCGCAATTGCGACCTCCGCAGGCACGCCCTGACGCACGTCGAAGGCGCCCTGTTCCCTCCAGAGCTGCTGGCCGAGGCTTCCGAGCCCACCCTGGACCTCTCAGTCAAAGGCACCCAGCCGTCAGTTCCTAACAAGCCCTTCAGCTTCAGCATCGACGACATCATGCGCAGATAAAAAGGAAAAAAAGCACCATGATTCTACTTATTAATTAATGAATTGATTTGAAGCCAAATATTTGCACTCAGGACTGGCCCGTTTGTCAAAAAGCGGGGCCGGGTTGATTTTGACTAAATACATTGAACTAGCTGATGAGTTTTATTGATCATCAGAGCGGTTGATTAAGTGTATAATTATAATATATAATGCCTGTTATGCATGGGAGTATAATTCTATTATATATTATTGTGAAATATATAATTATTGTCAAAGAACATAAATTATTGTAATGTATGTGCTTGTAAATAAATTTACCGGCTATGATTAATGTATAAATTAACTGTGCATTTGCTTTGAAAAGAGATTTCTGATCAGTTAATTGTGCTATGATACGTCATGAATAAATATATATGATTATAAATTAACACAAAGAATTTTATTTTAAATATTAAAAAAAAAGTTTACAACTCTTTTGGTTAAAAAAATATTATAATATCTAGTTTTATTAAATATTAAATTAATATTTTCTTCAAAAAATAAAATAAATACAAGAGGTTTGGGCAGCTCAAGTCGCGACAAGCAAAGCTGTCAACCATCTCGACTCCCATGTTACGCCAGTTGCAGATATCACTCCACTCCAGGCGCTCTCACTTCAGTTCCCTTTTTCTCCACTCGCTGCAATTCCTCTCTGAAGGCATCAACTCAAAATATCCCAAACTTTTATGCATATTATTTTCTCGAGATAACCTCCTTGATTATCTCCTGTGCACAATTCAAATTACACACAGACAATAGCGAAAAGGTCGCGGCGCATATCAATCAGATAAAAGGCGCATCGATCTAGGAGGAGAAACGCGGCCAGAGTAATTTATAATTTTGCTGAGCGCGCGCGGCAAGACAAATTTGTGATGCTCACGATGCTGTTCGATAGGCAATGCATTCGTGCATGATGATGGATTTATGTGTTTGCTCGCTCACTCTTTTTTTTCTTCCCGGGGGCGGCCGAAAAAAAAGATGATGTGCTCAGCCGTGTGATAACAGCGCGCGCCATTTATTTCCAGGGCTCATCTCACGATGTGTGTTTTTAGCGCGCGTGGATCGTCGTGATCTATCCGCTGGCTGATGGTTAATAGTGTCGTGAGTCCCGGATGCTTATTCTATTATGACGTCATAAAGGCCAGCGAACATTAAAGCGCAGCAGTTTTATATTTTTTATTTTACTACCACGCAAGAGACGCAATTTTGTTGTCAATAAAAAAAAAGTAAGGAAGAGAAACGGGCCTCCCTAAAAAGTGTTCATAAAATTTTGTTCCTGCTTTATTTTTTTGTTACACATCCATCATTAAGTGCAACCTTTTGGAAAATAACACAGCTCGCGCGAGCCAACAAAAAAATTGGCGCCCTTGATTGCGGGCTTAATTACATAAACAGCGTTTTGAGCGCTTAACTACTGCCGCGGTACAAAAACGGCGGCCACTTATTGTTCGAGATTCATTTTATTGTCCGTCGCCAGCAGCGGCATTAGTCGAGGGCAAAACGACGGCGCCGCCGAGAGAGGAAAGTTAATTAACAAAAACGACTACTACCTGCGAGCGGTCTCCGCGCATTTGTGATTTCACGCAGCTCATTTGTAAATGTTCAGAATTTGAACTTCGCAGAGAGGCCGTTTGTTATTATATAAATCAAATCACATTCGTTTTGTTTAATTCTTATTCTTTTTGTTTCCGGAAACAATGGACGTGGAAAGAAGGAACAAAAGAAACACGAGTGGTATTATTAAGTAGTCAAAAGTTTAAAGGTGAGAAAGAGGAATTTCCGAATGTTAAAAAGTGCCAAATAAACTTTGAAGATCGCCGGCGGCAACACGAAATTTCTCGTTTCCTTTCGAATTTTATTTACGTGTGTATTTTGCAAGGGGAAAAATGTGTCGAGTCAATTATTTTGATTATTCAAGTGGTACGTGACGGCCGGTCTGGAGAACAATGCTTTCGATGGCCAGTGCACCCAGCGAGAGCGGGGATCTCTTTCATAATTAATGGCCTGCGCGATGGGAATTGTTTTTTTTTTCTTTCTTCTGTTGTTGTTGTTGTAGCTGCGACTAAAGGGGTCCATTCTCACGGTAATTTGATCATCTCGGGCGGCATATGATTAAGGAGGGCATACCTGGCATACCTGGCGCTAAATCACGGCAGACTGAGCCATTAGCGGAGGCACAACTAGATCAAATCAATTTCCAGCTCGGCAAATGACTCAACACGGAACGGGGAAACGCAACGCTCAAAAGGTGCATGGGAAAATTGCTCATGAGTCGCAAATTGGCAAAAATGATTTTTAACGATGAGTGTACATAATTTTTCTCTTTATATAAAATGAAAGAATTTCCTTGTTCAACAAGCAATGCTATCAATTGCATTAGTTCAAATACTAGAAAAAAATATATTCAAAGGAGAAAAGTCATAATATTTTGATAATTTTTAAACATAACAAGTTTGGTCAGAGTGGGGTATTCACAAAATTAGAAACTCGTAAAAAAATATAGTACCATTTAATTCATAAAATTTAAGAAGGTATTATCTTTATAGTTTATTTTTCCACATTTTGGAGTTTTTCTTCTATATATTTGCTATTGGCATTTATTAAAAGTTGCATATAATTTTAATAAATTAAAATGTTATTTCCTGCACTTTTTCAAGAGGATTCAGTGATACTTGAGGTCTATTGCGATATTGTTTCCTTATCATTAACACAGTTTGACGCAATTAAACGTCTCATGTAAATGCACGAGTGAGAGGGATTGTCCGATGAGGTACGACATGTCGGAATGCAAAGTACTTTTTTCACGTGCTTGCAAGTTTTGAGTACACTGGAAAAGCATTAGCCACTCATCAAGATTACAATTATATTACGCCGCCGTGGTCGTGTGTTGTTGTTTTGTTTTTTCAGTATTTTCGGACTAGTTTATGATGTACAATGCGCGCCGTGTGGGAGTGTTGGTTGCATATATTATTATTACGGATTATGGCTTTTTAGTAGGCGGCTGCAGGTGGGGAAAAGAAGTTTATGGGCGAGCGAGCAAGAGCGAGCGCGAGAGATTCTCATTCCTCAGTTCTTCCCATCGCGCACATAACCAAAGGAACGAGGGGGTCACGACCCGGGCACACGCCTAGAGGCATGGCGCGAGCTATCTCAGAGATGCTGTGTGAGCTTCACAATTGTGATCATCCCTCCGAGACAAAACCGGTCCAGCCATCCGCCAAAACTCGCTGGCTTCCCACTCGTGCGCGGCGGCGCTCTTTGCCTTTCTTACTGCAAAAGCGACGAGCAAGTAGTGCCGCCACCGCACATATCATATAATGCATTTTTTTTAAATATTAAATAAAAGCGCATATCATTAATTATATCTATTAAATCTTTAATGTAAAAATGGAAACTGGCAAAATTTATTATATAGTGGATTGGCAGCCAAGTTGTCTACATGATTATAATAATTAAATCCAAAAAGCTCGCTTAATAATTAATAATTAAAAAAAAATAATAATTATAATAAGTAAATAAATAATAATAATAAATATAAACACCGGAAGAAAAAGTTTATTAAGACAATCTTACAACGTTTGTTTCGTTAAACTCATAAGAAGGAAGTTTGATTTAGCAGGTTTTGCAAATTTGACTATGCATTGAATTTCCATGTAATTTTGAATTTTCACAGATATGATGAGGCAAGTTTTGAAGGGAAAAAAGTGAAGTATATTAAATTAAAAGTGAAAAATGTTCATTGTGGACTTTTATTTTCATCGTGCCTTATTTTGTATTTTAAGCCAGAAAGATTTATTACTATTTTGAATTTTATACTTGCTACACAGTCTTTCTACCTACAATTTGATTAGATAGATAAATATAATGTGCAGTAATCTCGTTTCCGGTACTTTTTACTTCCCTACAAGCCTATATTTACGTTGGTTTTTACAAAATTAAAATTATCGCAAGATATCTATAATCTGCAGATACGAGCAGTGCGCACCACAGATTATCACAGGCCCAACCGCACGATCGCAGCAAGTTTGCCTTATGCTGTAAACTTGAGAATTGACAAGACCTGCAGTCACCATGCGGGCGTGGCACTTGTTGGTGCTTTTTGCCGCTGCAGTTTTTGCAGATTCCGGAGGAACTGGGTTTGAATCAGCAGTTCAGGTAAGAATTTGATATTTTGAAATCTGAAGAATTGAGTGACGAAAGAAATTTTAAACTTCAAAATAGCAGGCGGAGGAAGTTGTGAATGACGCCGCCGCTGCTCGGGATAAACGTAGCGATGATGAAGAATATGCCAATGATGATGACACTGAAGTCAAACCAGCAAAAAAACAAGCGGTATATTTTTTCTCAAAAAACTGATTGATTTTAATCTTTGCTGTTGTTTGTTAGGTGGCTGCAGTGAAACCTACAACCACCACCACCACTACAACCACAACTACAACTACCACCACAAAGAAGCCACCAACGACCAAAAAAGCAAGGAAACGTAACGGTAAACTTAAGAATAAGAAGAACAAGAAATACAAACAACGGCAACACAATAAGCCCAGGAGCCGCAGCCACTCAAGGCGTCGCAGTGGCTCTAGAAGGCGCAGTGGCTCCCGTAATCGCAATGGGCGCCGTAGTAGATCGAGGAGTATCAAAAATTAACGTCAAATCAGTTACCAATGAAACCATTCCTTCATTATGGTTTGCATATTCCTGCATCAATCTCTGCGCTGAACCATGATAAAATTATGAGAAAATGCTTTTCAGAACATTCCGATCTCAATTCCTGTTGTTATTCTGATGTTAAAAATTTGTAGAATTAGTTTCTTCAAAGCTGATCAAGTTTATATATGTTGTTGCTATAAAATCTTCTCTGCAATCCTATCATGCTTACATCATTAATAGATTCTATTAATTACCGTACTTTCAACCTATAATGTGCATGCTTCAAGAATAAATAAACATTGCAATTTTCTTTACAAATATTATTTTTTTATTATTCATTAAGTATAATAAATGTATATCAGAGAAACTAAAAACAATATATAACGATAACAATTAATTAATGCAATTTCAAACCATATATTATAATGTGTAATATAATGTAATATTATTAAAACGCAAATTATCTTTTTTCAAAGATTTCAGTTTTTCAGAAATTCCTCCCTCTTAATTTTTGCGGACAAATATGAAACTCTCGTTTTTAAAGTACAAGCCATGACACAGAATGAGCATTCAAATCAGAAAAGATATTTACTTCTAGTGTATTCCCTTAAAGAACTATTTGCTTTCTCCTGAAATTTTTGCAGGAAACGGGTCGTCTTCATTTGAAATATCGTGCCGGTGTCACTTCCCAAATTGGGGATAATTGGCTGGGCTCATCCTCCATGTTCTCATGCATTGGGGCAGGCGGTGGGAAAATTCCGAAAATAACGGGGCGTGAAATGATACAGAAATAAGTGATTATCATTTGGAAACATTTATCATTATCCAAATCGTGGTGTGTGTGCGCTCGGTATAGAGAAACAAAAGGAAACAGCATTTGTGGCGAGAGATTTTAAGGCGCGCACGACGCGTGAGTTTAGCCCCGACTCTCGCCGCATTGTGATCGATGCGCCGCACTCGTGGGTGTATCTCTCGCTTTTCCCACGCTTTCCAATGCACACAAAGCTCCTTTTTCTTTATATTTAAGTGAAGTTTCAACGACGCATATAATACACCCGTCAGCCGGATAATTGCGTTTAAGAAGAAAACGAGTGCACTCGCCAGGAACAAATGAGGAAAAAATGAGTCAATCTCGCAACGGCACTCATGCAAATTTTAATATATAATATTTCTGCTGCACTGCCCTCGAGCTGGAATACGACCGCTTTAATGATCTTGTTAATGTGAAAATTAATTTATGAAATATCGTATTTCATTCAACGATTTTATCGCCGCGTGCACCGAGAGGGAAAATATCTTTTTTGCGCAGCGCTGCAGAGACCAGTTAAGATGTTTCACGCGAAGGACTGAATTAATTTCTTCACGGGTATCTCGTCGCTCTCGCGAGCGGAAAATATGCATCTTGACTTCTGACTATGAAATATCTTTCTTAATACATTATTTTTTCCCATACTCGACGTCCGAGGGGGACGAGAAATATTTCGGGTCAGTGCAAATCCCGCAGCGTGAGCTGATGTTTGTATATGTTTTCGTGAAAAACGAAGTACACACAATCCTTTTGTTTCATTTTGTCACGGAAACATATACGAAGCGGCACTCCAATTTCTCTCTAACGCAGCGTGTGATCGGAGAGGCGAACACGTCTGGACATTTGAATGGCCATTAATTTCAGCTCAATCACACATTATGGGGTCAGGAATTTTTATCATTTGGAACCACGGTAAAAAAATCTTAACAAGCATGGGAAAGATGCATTTTTAAAATTAAATCAGAAGCAACAAGTTGGTCAAAATAAAAACAATCAATCATCCCCTCACATGCTTTTCAACAAGAGAGGCAACCCGATTTTGATGAACAGCAACATGCACTGCCCTTTATCATGACATGAGACATAATTATTTATTTATTCTCAATTTTGTGCGACATTTTACATCAACTAGAAAATTGATACATCAAAAATAAAAAATTAATTTCATTACACATTGATTGATTAAGGAAAGGCTGAATATAAAAATAGCAATATATTCCCTATAGGGAATAAATTTTGCATTTAAATAGTTGCAAACTATTGTTGGGCTCATAATCAAGGGCAATATTGCCCCATAAATGAACTCATCCAAATTAAATACAAGAAGAAAAAAATCAAAAGAAGAGAGAAGAGAACATTATTATTTTTTATAATTATTTGCTTTTTCATTGTTCATTTTACAATGTCAAATTTTCATTTAAGCACGCAGGTTTGCTATGGTAGCGCTTTCCATACAATCATTGGACTTGGGAAGCAGCTACTTCTTACTATTTCAATGATCGTAAAGTAGGCAACGTATTCTCATATTTTCTTGGATTTTGCATTTTATTGTAATTTAAGAGAATTTAAATTAATAAATTAAAACGTTTTAAATCTTGAATATCAGTTCTGTAGAATCTTAAATAGATTTAAGATGAAGAAATATAACCATTTTTTTCTTTTTCAAAATCCGAATGCCCCACTTCAAAAGCCTATAGCTTGTCAAGATGATGTAAAAAAGTTAATTGCTTTATTTGATCAAGATAAAAAGGACCTCCGGTGCACAAAAAGGTGAATTAAGAGGTTTTCGAAGGATCCCGAAGCCATTTGTCGCGACGGCTTGTTTTTCGTAGACAGAGGCGTGAAATATTAGAGGAAATTGTCAAAACACCGGGCGAAAAAGGAGCCTTTACGTGCACGGCAGAGAATTAAAAATCGTGGCCACCCGTATTTTGTGTTGATAAGAAATTCAGGGGACATGTCGTGCTCTCGGGGAAATTCGCCTTTTAGCCATAAAAAAGGTGAATAATTCATGTTCATTCACACTTGGGTCGGTGTGGCGGACCGGCCGGCTGGAAGAAATAAAAACGTCGGTGGTGCGCGCCGTGTTCAGTGTGACGAGCTCCATCTCTGGCCGCTGGAAATGGAGAGGTTAAAGTGGAGAAGTTGGAGATAGGATCTCACAAAAGTGAATGTCTCCGGTGTCATATCGTGATGGCGCGCGCAATATATGCATGTTCTCGACCTCCCAGCGCGTTTCATTTCAACAAGAAAGAAAACAACACCGCCCAATAAAGTGAGCACCTAACAAATCACACTCTGCTTAAGGTCCCTTTTTATGCGCGGTACGAATGGTCATCAAGCACTTTATTGATAAATAAAGAAAGAAATAACAGAATTACCACACACGTGGCCGCCGTGCTCATTGGTCGCCCGGCGCTCTTTTCTTCTTCCAGTCAACAGCACAAACGCTGATTATGCTAATGGCTTGCGATGGGCACGCATCTCGGAATTTTATTGCCAGCTCTGTTTGCTTTTACACCCGAGCAGAGAGACCCGTTGAGAGGGTGGAGTGCGCGCGTGTAAATTATCAAATCGAACACCGTTCGGCAATTAGCCGTGGTTTGTTCCTCTTGTCCAAAAAAAAAAAATGTAATGAAACTTTCAGCAAACATACAATTTTAAAATTTACAGTTTAGGAACTTCACTCACGCCCATTCAGAATCAACAAGCTGATGCAAAAAAGAAAAAAAAATGAATTTTGCAACGTTGAAGCAAAATAATGCTAGAAGGAAAATAACAATTATAAGCACTGGAAGAAAGGAACAAAAGAGGAAAAATTTAACCCAAGAATGTTATACTGGAATTTTTAAATATAAGCAATTTGATAAATATGTATAACTGAAATAATGGCAAAATAATAAGGGAAGATAACATTTAGTTTGAAATATTAAATATTTAGTTTACATTATTAATAAATAATATAATTATCATTTTAGTATATTTTAAATTTTTTGACAAAGCAATCAATGTAGATTTATAAATCAAAATATTCATCGATAATCCAGAGGGCCTTAAGCACACCTACGCTGTTTTTTTTTAAGCCAGAAAAATTTATATGCTCTCAGCGCACGTTGAAATCCAACACTGATTGCTGCCCAAATTTGGTTTAATCTGCGTTAGCTCTCTGCTCTGCTGCCACGAATTTTTATTTCAAGGCGCAGGTTTTTATAACTCGGCTGACCCGTGACCCGAACCACTTGGTTAATAAATTAAATTTGTCACTGCTATTTTCTCGCCGCGCTCGAAAACTGCTGCAGACGCTTTATATTTTTCTGCCACACGAGCGAGCGGCGCACCCATAGAATTTTATGCTAAAACAAGCCGCTGCCAACAGCAAGCATAAGCACACGCTTGGAAATCGGCAGATCTTATCCAAAGTTAATAATTATTATATATATTTATTTGTGAAAACCTTGAACCTTTTGCGGCTTTGTTTGTGCTGCTGCTGCTTTAATCGCACATGGTGTGATTTTAACGACGCATTTCCTTTTTTTAGCGATAAAAAGCCAGACTAAAATGAGTAATGCGATTTCACGATCTCCAACTGAAATTTTGAATAAGATAACTGGTTGAAAATTTTAATAGCTGAGCCATTTAACGTAACTTACTGTAGGGGAAAAAATATTCATATTTTATTTAAAATAAAAAATTTAAAAAATGTTTTTACCTAAAAAGATATTAAGTTCTCTATTTTTTTTTCTTTTAAATACTTGATAATTAAATATCAATAAGCAATAAGATTATTTTTAAATCAGAAGGAAAAAACCGGTTTAAAATATTTTTTTATAATTATTTAGATGCCTTTAAATATTAATATTTAAAACAATTTGTTTTATATCTTTCTATTTCGCACAATATCATAATAAAATTTATATTTTTAAAAAATTTTTCAAATATAAATTTGGGTTTTTTACAAATAATTTAACAAAAAGCACTAAAAGTTAAATATTATTACTTAAATTTACTTTATTTTGCTATTTAAATCAATTAATTATAATTTTCTTATTAAAATTAATTTTTATATAAGATTGGGCATCATCATAAATTATAGTTAAATTAAATATAAAAATCATTTTCGTCTAGTTTCCACAAAGAAGATTGCAATTTAAATTTTTTCTCTATCATGTAAAAATTTAATCATTTTTTCCTTCTGATATTTTTTTCTGGTGATCTAAAATTAACTGCCGAGTGTGGGAGCGAAAGGAAAAGCAGTAAAAAGAAGCACGAGCTCTAATATTTTATTCTGTCTGCTTCGTAACTAATTAAAGGTTACGCACAAAGAAAGGGAAAAACGGTTTCGCGATTAAGGGCTGCGCGCGTGAGAATGGAGCACGAATCCTTCCAGGTAAAAACACACAGGTGAGATACTGGTGGGCGCCGCCTCGGGTGCCATCCCTCAGGTCCCTCTCAGGTAGAGCACCGGCGGCGTGTGTAATCGAGCCGCCGCGAGGGAGGAACAAAACCTTTCGGGCTTTTGACTGTCGGCGAAATTGCCAAAGGTCAAGGGTCCGTCTGGCTTTAGGCGCCTCATTTTTTCTTGGATATATCTCGTGATCTATTCTCTCTCGCTTTTTCCGCGCCGACCTACAAGGGTTGCCAATTAAAAATGTACAAACCTCAAATTTACTGATTTATATGTTTATGTGCGCGGCCGAGTTTTGATGTTTTGATGGCTGTTAAATGACGGAGAAGGGTTTTCAGGCACTGTTATTTGTGTTTTATGCGTGCAATTAATTGGGTATAGTTTTATGGTGAGGGATGCTCGAGTTTTTCTTCGGCTTGAGAAATCATTGAAAATTTTATAATCCATAACAAAGGCAGTTATTTAAATAGTTTTTTCATTAAAAAAGTTTGCTAGTCAAAATATGTATAAGTTTATGATGGTACATATTAATTAAATAAAAAAAATGCAATGCAATGCAATTTTCTGATATCTATATTATTTGTATATCATATTAATTTTAAATTACTACTGTTTGAAAATTTACGACATGTATAATTTTTAATTGTAATAATATCTCAATTTTTTATTTTTTATTGTTCAAATTAAATTATATTCTCATTGAAACTCAGATCGATGTATGACGTATTCATTAGGGGCAGTGATTGCCTCTGTGATTATCAATAAATGATATTTTTTTACAACTAAATCCTGTGCGTTCAATATTATGGTTATTGAAAAAATAAACATTATTGCACATTGCAACACATTGGGTAAATATATTTGATGATAAAAAAGTGTGTTGAAAAATATGAATTAAAGTTTGAAGCCTTTTCCAAAATCTGAAAATCATTTAAAAGATATATTATTCTTATTATTCCAGCATCTCTCTCATAGATTTCACATTTTTTTAAATTTATTTTATGAACAACATGGTTGTAAAATTCGATTGTTGCTGAAAGTTGCTTGTATACATATTATTTTATAATTTATTGTTCAAAAAATTGCAAAGTAACTTTTCCTCTTAAAAATTTTGCTCTCCGATGAAAAATTGCTAAAATTGGATATATTTTCAACTTTAATCAGATCTCTAAGAAAAATAGTTGGATTTTTTTGCTCGCTTGCTAGGTATAAAGGATTAGAATAAAAAAAGTTGATTTGCAATCTGGCAAATTAAAAAAAAAATGAATTGTTCAATAGTGTCAACCACCTTATTTTCTGTGGAATTCTTATATTGGAAGGTTCTTTTGGGCAAGTCGTATGCAGGTCGTGTATAAAAAGTAGACCCTTGTTGACCTGATTGAAAAGTCTGTAAAAAGTTATAGTTATAATTAAAGCAGCCACCGTCCGGCAGCAGCATCTTGAATCATCCTTTTTGGAGTTTTATATTAATGTCATTTTTATTTCCCGCACATCAACACTTTCTCATTAAGCAGTCCCGTGAAGAGGATAATTTTTTAAGGCATAAAAAATGGGCAGCCATCAAGTGGGCCTTCCTACTGAATCTCGTTTTCAGGCTAACCGACGAGAGCAGCTTTTTTCTAATAGCAGGGGGTCAACTGCAGCACTCCCATAATTCACTCGGCGACTCTGTCGCTTTTCAGACCCAACTCACAGGGTGGTAGAGGGACTTTTAATAAAAATAAATTACCAAACAATGATGCCACCTAATGTAATCAAATTTCCGCGAAGCATGTTTGGCGCGACCTTCTGCTCAACTCGTTAAGGCCGCGGCCAGGCACTTATTTATCGCGGCACCTTCTTGTTCCGAGCTCAACAGAGAGCCAAAGAAAAGGGGCCCGTTTGTGTTAGCATAAATTTACAATTAAATGAAATTACCAGGTTAATGAATATCAAATGAGGATGGTAATTTTGGGTTACAAATCAGAATACGATTAGATTTTCAATTTAATAATATGATTTTCTAATTCTGCTCCTGCTGCGTCGGCGGCATTTAAATATCCTAGCATTTTTATTTTCAACCAACTTTCTCGCATAACTCATTATTTGGGACATTACGAGGAAAAATTAATTGGTCCGTCTCTCGGGAAGAACAATCAAGTATAGAAATGAAAAAGCAGCTCTCGTCGTGAGCGAGTGTGTTGGAAACTCTTTTGCGTTTCGAGCCCATAAAGTCGCCGCTGCGGTTGGGTGTGGGTTTGAATCTCACGAGCGGTGATTTATCCAAGCAAGAGTTAAAATTTATCTTGCACGCTGGAAATTTATTTTTCCTCAGAAAACGCGCACCTTCCGCAGCATGAATGAGAGAGAAAAAATAAAAACACCGAGCATCATTCATTAGCATGAACGTTCTCATCCATTACCTAGCACACCTCTTCGGCCTGCCAAGCATTAATGGAACGCGATTTGGAAAATTCACGCGCGCCGGCGATTTTTGCTAATGACTCGCCATTTGTTGACAGTGAAATAGCGCAATTTAATAGCCCCGCGCGCCTCTATAAGGTGAGGGGACGCACTTTATTTCGGGCGAGTGTAAGTGCAATGAAAAATTATGTTTAGTACTTTTTTTGCATTATAGTTCTTTTCGCTCCAAGGCACTTTTAAAATGATCAATGGTGATGTAATTCTTTTTAAAAACACAGAAATCCATCACGAATTTCAAGTCTCAAGGGCATGTGAGTTATTGCAACGTAATTGCCTAATTACTTAAAAAATTACTACAATACTTTGTGCAGTTCTATCTCTTGTTATTGAAATTAATTAATTCAAATTTACTACTTGTTTGGCTAAAATGTATAATTCTTCTAATTCTTAATATATGCTAATTATAACTAAATGACTTAACTGTCAACCTATGTAACTCTCAGTTTGCCTAAATAAGATTGTTCCTTTTCGGTTACTATATATTTATAAAGTGCGCAAAAACATTGAACTATTTTTTTTTGCAAATTATGCAAATAATAAATATTGTCAATTTAGTAATATAATTATATACAAATAAAAATGAGTAATTATTTTAACACAAAAATAAAAACATAACAAGATAAAAATTATACTTGGAAAGTTGTAATATATCAATATTATATAATTTTATTTTAATTTTAATTTTTTACATATAGCATTTTATTTTCAACGTAAATTTTTGATTCGGGCCACAGAGTGTCACATTAATAAATTTTGTTAAAATCCTTTTGAAATTTTGCACTTTGATCTAAGGCATAAATTTACAGTATCTTGTTGAACTATATTCTTGTTTTAAAATTATTAATTTATGATTAGTATCAAATTTACCTTCTTCTGCATTTAACAGTGAAGGAAAAGCATAAATATAATTTGAGGGAATCCGATTTTTCACTGAAGACTCTCATAGACCTGGGGTTGATTCTCACTCCAGGTGAATTTTTTCGGCGGCACCTATTGATTTCTCATACTGGAACTGGGATAGAAGGGTTTTTCTTTCTGATGCCGGCCCAGGGACGCAGGATTTTGTGTTGTGAATGGTGCACTTTGTCACCGCAATTGTAGGACTATGCGTTTCATATCAAATCGGGGTTTTTGACGACTTTTTTTACAAGCCCATTTTTACAAGCAAGGAAAAGAATAAAAATAAAAATTGATTTTGTCTTTTTAAATACCCGTGAACCGAAATCGGTAGAACTTTTTTTCTTTTTGATAAAATTGTAATCAGTTTACGATAATTATAGTTTATTATATTTCTTTCATTGTTTATATGATTTTATTTCCCTAAATGAATGTTTTAGGCTTTTAAGACTTTGTAACTTTCACTGTGGAGAATTAACAGCATCGCTCTCGCCCAGTGAACAGTGATTTACTCTTCGTTTGACCAATTACCATTGTGTCATTTGCGCTGCAAATTATACCCCGGTGGTCTATCGCAGGATTTATTGTGAAGGCATTCACGTGTGAGTGTATCTCATTATGTCAATAGAATACAACCAGCTCGGCAATCAACCGTGTGCAGCAGACTGCGATATTTTCTCTCTGCGCCGTCTGCGAATTGTGTATGATTCCATGTAAAATGAAGCGTGACATTTGTTGGCGAGATAAGGGAACAGGTGTTGCAGAGGAATGCAACCTCTCGTATGCTGCTTCACATCTGATATAATTGCTGCGGCACATTAACTTTTCATTTTATCATATTCGCAGTTAATTGCAATGAAAAAAAACAATCATGAATTGATTGAATACTTTTGGGTAAAGAAAAAATGTGATATTTTTTAGTACGTTTAAATGTTTATATTCACTGATTCCTGATTCAGTTTGATTGGCCAGAAATGGTGAATTTTATTTTCATTTTGGCACATTAGAGTGGAGACAATGGAGGAATAAAGATATTCATCGGCAGCAATTCCTCAGCCCTCTAATCGCACCAAGACACGTGTGTGCAGCAGTAAATAAATAATGTGTTGGCAAGGCAGCTTTTTTATTCGCAAATAAAACGACCCGGAATGTTGTAAGCCTTTGCCGGCGCGGAACGCTCGACCCTTATCAATTTGTCTTTGAATAAAGACGGGCCATTGAGAGACATTCCGACAAGCTATTGTAGTGCTTGTTGCGATCTTATCAAGGTGCGACCTGACTGATGTTTTCATTAAATATGTTTCACGCCTAGCGAATTTTAAATATGAAACTAAAAGACGTGCCACTCTATAATAATGGAGCAAAATGTAGCTTAAGTTCTAAAATTTATATTTTTTTTTTAAATGTGCATTATTTGTTAAAAACACGAATAACATTTTTATCATTTAATTTTTTTATAAATAAAATCTTTTATTCTAAAAGTTAATTAAATTTTTAAATAAAAAAATTTTAAGGGCAAAATCCGTTTTTTCTGCAAGTTTTGTCATCAATTACAGAAACACCAGAAATGCAAATTTAATTCGCAACATTTTGAAGCAATAAAATGACTTGATCCAAATTTTATGTAAAAAATTGAAATTTGTTGGAAACCATAACAAATATAATAAAAGCGCAAAAGTCAGATTTCAGGCTCAATAATTTTTCATTCTTTTTATAATAGACATGTGATCTCGCCAGCCCATTGGTAGATTGTCTTGACAGGTGAATCGAAAAGAAGTGGACCGAAAAGAAGAATGAAGTTGACTTTTCTCACCAAAAGCACGATCCTCCTTTTCATTGAATTCAACCCTTTACTCATGCATGAAAATGTATCTAAACGTGATTAGAGATCTTTTATCTTCCCACAAATCCAAGCGTGAGTCTGATGTTTTCATCAAATATTTTGACCGCTTATCCTATACGAGAAATTAATATGAAAAAAAAATCCTCTTGACCGAAAGTGTGATAGGCGAGCGAGAGAGAAAAGGCTTGATTTTGGGTTGACGGCGTGAGAGTCACGCTATGTGCGTTTGACAACAATAGGGGCAGCGCGAGTTGAGGATGAAAGGGCAGAGCCGCAAAGAAAATATTCGCGGCGGCAGCAACAATGGTGTCATTGGCAAGAAGGCCCTCATCACATTGTTGTGCTAAACAGGCGCGTGTGATAAATTGTTATTTTTGAATATTTTTATTATGTCATGGTGGCGTGCTTTGATATCACTGCGGGGATATTTTAATGATTAACAGTCTCGTCTTGCTTTATGATTCCCTTTAATCTTGTCCGCGATTGTTTGTTGCTACACACACAGACACTATGTACAGCGTCGGTAACGAATACATACGTCTGCTCTCTACGTGTATGTGCATGTATAGCCGACGCGCGCTATATAGCGCTGAGTATTATATTATTGGTGTACAAGACACAAGAAAAATACCTTTGTCTTGTATTGCTGCGATGAGCACGGCCATTATTCATTATTCTGCCGCGCGGGGCCACAACACAACTTGCAATAATCGAGAATATCAGAGAATATATCCGGAATTTCTGCTAATAACTGAGCGCGCGCACGACCATCGTTCATGTATGCACAACATGAGTAGGTTTTTCTTTAACTTTTGCTTTTCTTTGATACCCATATGTGCTTGAACAGAAACAAATTTATTTTCTTTATTAAAATAAAGCAAAGAAAACATATGTAACAAAACTTAAAAACAAGTAAATACAGTTTAATTTTTTTTAGCAAAAAGGGGAAGTTAAAAAAAACGAAGTTTTATACATTTATTAGCGCTAATTTTACTTTAAGAATAATTATTTTGCATCAATGCAATTAAAATATAAATTTGTGGAATAGTAAATTCAAATTACTTTTTTTTGCTTGAATTTCATTAATTATTTATATTTAAAACATAAGAATTGAGAAAAGGAGAAGCAAGATTATCTCATCAGACGATGTTTAAACACTAAAGAAAGATGAGATATATATACTTTTGTGCCATAATAAAGTAAAATATAATTATTATTATTTGTATTATTTATTATTATTTAAACTCTTTGAGAAACGTTCATAGAGTTGCCAATGAAGTTTAATTTTTTTTATTAACTAAAATTTTAACTACCATGAAGCAAGAACTTATTTAATCAAATAATTTAGTTTATAATATGTACTTTTAATAATATTTTAATTATATTAATTTGATAATTTAAATTTTTTTTTATTTTTTTTATGTTTTTTTTACTATAACAAGGTTTTTTTTTATTTTTTTATGTTTTCTAATTTTGCAAGAAATAAATTTTCTCAAAGACTACTTTTTAGTACATTCATTGAAAGCAAATCTTACTTTCTTTTTAAAGTTCTCCAGTAAAGGGGCATAAATGTAACATACAGAACAAAGAAAATAAAATATTTACTAGAAAATAACTAATGATTAATGATTAATCAAATTAGGTTAGATTCACAATAAGTGTTCAATGACTTATCGAATGGAGAATAAATAAATAAAAATAATTCCAATCAAAGAAAATGAAGCTATCCATCGAATTCACCAACTGATATAAGTGAAATGTAAATTGAATGCCACTCTTCTAAATTTGATTAAATTTTGGATCATTCATAGCTAGTTTCAAAATACAAAACTTGTGACTGCTCTAAAATTTGCATTCATTTCGCCACAGATGCAGCACGTGCCTTCAGATGGAAACAGTATAATTTCAAAACACAATCTTTTCCTTTGCTCATTTTGTGCTCTGCATTTGAATGTGATCGCGAGCGAGCCACAGCTGGCGTCTTTATAAAGGAAAAAATAAACTAATTGCGCATTGTTTCATTGTTCCGAGTTGGTGTGAAGTTCAGGGTCGGGTCGGAGGTGAGTCGTAAATGACAGAGAGAGTGACACTGGAGATGTCGCAGACTGAGAAACACCGAGACCCATCTCCGTGCAGGACCACCCTGCAGTTTATATGCGTGCGGCGATCAAGCAAGTTGAGCCCACGGCCGCGCCCGCCGCGTTTTAACATAATCTTCGCTACAAGCAAACTCTGCAAACACAACTTTTTCAACAGCCCTGGCCAACAAAAAAGTATCTCTCGGGGAATTGAAAGGATACCTTTTCCACCTCGCAAGTAGAAGTCAAAAAATTGTTGTGCTCTCAAAAGAAGAAAAAAAAGTGTCAGTTGCTCCCCTGAGGTGATTTTTTTTTTCAATATTTATGAAAAGGACCCTAATAAGTTTCAGCTACCTGAACCTGCAATTATTCTCAGCTATACTTTTGTACCACTGTCGGCAGCTTTTCTCACACAGCAGCGACCGTTTTGAAAAGGACCAGAAATATTTTTGTCCGTCGTTGCTACCGGTGCGGCCCAGCTCTCTGTTAATTGATAATAAATTAAAAGCGGCCAGGCATATTTTCGGTCACTCGGTGCTATAAAAACGCTGGATTTATTTGGGTGAAAAAGACAGCGGGGGCTGGGATAATAATATTTTCATTGCCCATAACACAGAAGTCTCATCATCTACTGGTATTTAGGCGCGTTTATATATATTCGGCAACGCAAGAGAAATATTCAGCAGTGCAGCAGGTGCCTGTGTGTGCCACGGGCGATTAATCATTTTATTTATGGTAAAAATGTGTATTCCCGGCTTCTGAAAAGAAGTCCCCGGCGTTTTTACGCCGCGCGCATTTAAGAGCGCATATACCGCCCGTAGTTTTGGGTTTAATGCAAAGTTTGCCGCGGCGCGCACCAAAACTGTAGGGAGCCGCGGGAATATATGGGGAAAATTACATGTTTTCTTTTTGTGAGAGATATAATAAATGGAGGCTAAACGCTATACCTGCGCGACTCTCCGTCAAGTGACAGCACCTTTTATTTGCCACAAAAGCTTCTGCTGCTCCTGTCATTTATTTATGCACGTCGGTTCCCAGAACCATCACTGCCCAAGCACTTCTCGCTCGGGTTTATTAAAAACGAATGTAATATGACAACTTGCGTGATTGGCTTTGGATTGATACAATGGAAAATATAGGTGGGCCATTCATTTATGAGCCATACATTACCAGCTTTGACGTTTGTAATTTGATTTTCAAAGAAAAACTCACCCAAAGTTAAAATTTGCATTGACAATTTTGGAGACACAATAGTGTGTAATATAATTATTGTTTTATATTATATTTCTTTAAATGTTTTAAATAAGGCAGAATAAAATTAAAAGTAAAAATTATGTAGTTGCAAGAAGATATAAAAACGCTCTATGAAAATTTATCACATTTAAAAGGATGACAAAATATTTTCAAGCACACATCAGAAATTTATTGCATAAAGGGGGAAGTTAATTGAATATGAAAAAAATATCCCGAATCTATTAACACTGTTTACAAAACATAATGAAAATGGTGTGAAAAATAGGCAACAGCAGCATTAACTGTATAGATTTTGTCTACTTTACACTCTTCAAATATATTATTCAAAATGAGGATCAATATCAGAATTTAAATGGTAAAATTAAAAGAAAATTTTTACATTCAAATTTTAAAAATTTGAATTTTTAAAAACGTTCTTCAATGTTCTTTTATATTGGTAGAAGTAAATGAAATAGAAAGGAAATTAAAATTAACAAGCAAAGTTGAAAGGTGTGCCTCACAATTAATTGAAACGTGCCCTGTGAACAATGAATTGGCTGAAACAAAATGCCTTTTATTTGAATAATCTGTTAAAAAAAACTATATTTTGATATCGAATTAAATTATAAAAGATGTAAATAAATCTGGCAAGTATGATAAATAGAATTAATACATTTAACGCTTGATAATGGACTCTTGCACTTGAAATTAAATTAATTTGGTAAAGGCCACTTCAAAAAATTCAAGTCTATAAATTCCGAGAACAATTGAAGCAGAAGAAAAGGTTTCTTTAGTTGAAAGGTCTCTTTGATGTAAAAAGTGATCTCTCTCGCAGCTCTCAATGGCCCACTCGTCGCCGTCACGGAGCACTTCTTCCCTTGTCGCGTGTCAGTCAGGAACAATTACCTGAGTAATGACTCCAAAAGGGTTCTTTTCTTCGCACATAATAAGCCGCGATTTGTCACAATTAGCTGCGTGAAAATTATCTCCGGCGGACGGCGCAGATAAGGGGTTGATTTTGTACGTTTCCATTGTTGTCGTGCGCGTGATATTGATAGAGGTGGATATGAAAAAAGCGCACTTTCATGTTGGTTCGACGAAGCAGGCAGCGCGGCGATGACAAATTTAATCCTGGGCAGGAGGAATTTCCCACAGGTGAGTGAGAGTCCCCGCGGGATTATAAATGAGTGCGACGATGACGAGTGACATGCTGATTTTGGGAATGACTCTGCCGAACTGTCTATCGGGCCATGAGATAGGTCACCGCCTGCCCGTGACCCCCGCAATCCAGACTTGTGTCGAGCTCGCGGGGGGCGCACTCCGTCTGAATTTTACTCTCCATTAGGACGAATGTTGATGTTTGTTTCGATTGTTGTGTGCAGCGAGCAAGAGAGGCTCTATGATTCGGATTATTAGAAAACACCCAACCATTCACTTTTAAAAAATTGCTTCCCGTGTAGACAGGGCGAGAGGAAACTAATGTAAGATTTGCTACTTGATCTTATTCTCGCAATAATCGATTTAAGTATACATTTTTATTCTTTTGACTGGCATTATATTATTACAAGATATAACTTATAATATTAATTTATTTATTTATCATTATATATCATAATATTCCTTTCTTTTACTGTTTTTCAATAATTGAATGTAAACAACGTGGACAAATATTAATTATAAACACGTGGCGGCTCAATGATAACAATAAAAATTTTAAAGATTAGATTAACATATTATTGTTTTTAAGCTACAATAATGTCGGTAAGGAAATTGGTAAAATATATACGCACAAAAAATACCGAATACCAAAAATTTATTTTACAATTGCTGCAGATTAACTTCTCAATCTTACAATTAGCTCAAAAAACGTAAAAATTTATATTTTTTTTTATTACATATAATATTACTATTGGCCAAAGAAGATACTATAAAAAAGTAATAAGTGACCAGCAGCTCTCTGATACTATGTAATTTAAATTATATTTAAAACATTAAATTTTTATTTAATGCAATAAAAAATAAAATTACGAAATTTTTAATAAAAATAATAAAATACTCAATAATAAATTTAAAAAAAAAATGTTATTTATTTTGCATCAAAAAATATTTTTTAATCTGAAACAAAATATGCATTTTAACTAGCAAATATTTATTTTGATGGTCTATTTGATTCATGATGCTGAGATGCATAATTTGACTAATGACAGTGACAAGGTGCAGAAGAAAAGGCCACTCTAAACACAATAATGTTGGCGCACATGTGCACGCCTGACAAATGGTCCTTTTCTCGGTCGTGACGGAATTCTTCTGCATGACAATACTTATGGGCAAAACGCGCACCTTCAACTTCTGCCCGTCGGTATAATTTATTATTTGAGGGGGTTGGTTGGAAATTTATTTCAATGCACACAATGCCGATCGAAAGAGAGACGAACTCTTTCAGAGTGTCTATAGCAACAGGTATTTTTTTATGTTATTATTTATATATAGACGTATTGAGTGATTTAAAAATAAATATATTTAGATTCGGAATTATTTTCTTTTTTTGAATTTATATTCTGTTATGATTTTAATTGTGATAAAAATAGCTAAAAACTTCTTTTAATATATCTATTTAGCCAATTTTTTTCTATGTCAAGTTCATTTAATTTTCTGCATTTTTTGCTGCAAATGGATTAAAAAGGCACCAGCATATTCCGTGTAAATCAGAGGGTTGGATTTAGATGCAAGGAAGCAGCGGAGCCCACGCATATTATTCTATTCATGCTAAGTGTCCAAGCCTTGTTTCTCTTCCAACTGCTTATGTATTTATCTGCCTATCTTGGCTTGTATCTGGTCGTGTTGATATCAAACCTGTCGCCGAGATAATACCCCCTGATGCTCGCCCGCCGGATATTTGTCATCTTACCAAAGGACAAGACACGCGGCGGTCTCACGCCCACGTTTGCTCGTGGACGCCGGACCGACACTTAACTTATTTGGCCTGATGAGCGCGCACGACAACCCGAAATATTATCACCAGCTTTGTTTGACATTCAAATAAATGAAAGACCGTGCTCATTATATTACTTTCATATAGTAACATTTCTTATCATTTATATATTTTAATGAAGTCACAGTTGGATTCAAATTTTACAAATTTTGAAATTTATAATTTAATTTTTTTTTTCATTGTGTTTTTTGCATGAAGCAAAAATTAAAATTTCAACTTTTTAATTTTTTAAGAAGATTAACAATGGAAAAAATAAATTTACAGGCCAAATTTATACCATTTCTAATCCTTGATTTGCAATAGACGCCGTTTCAATGCATTGCTGTAACCGTAAAGAATAATTAGTATATCAATAAAGAAAAATTGCAACTTAAGTTTTAATTATTTACAGGGAAAAAATAACAATTAACACACTTGTTTAATATAAGAATTTTGAATGATGTGATAATAGAAGGGTTACATTTCATACAGGTGCCAAACGCTGAAGTGGAAAGAAGATGGATAATCTTACAAATAATCTCGGACAAGAGAAGCGGTTAAAGTCATAAGTCGCATCAAGAGAAAAATGCCCCTTCGGTGGTTTGTTCACGGTGGGAAAAATTCTCCGCGCGCGCAACGGCAGCAGCATCCGAAAATGAGAAATGCCAAAGTTGAAATGTCGACGAGGAAACTTAATTGAGCCTTCGGGACATAATTCCCAAAAACCTATGCAAGGAAGGATAAAACATCCTCTGCATTTTCCTTATTGGAATGATAAGAACTCGAGTCCATAATGTGCACATCAGGCGCAGGGCAGCGTAAAAAAGATGTCTTGAAATTTACGTTGAAACTCAAAATTGAATTACTTCAAATATATTTATTATAAATTGTTTCTAATCTTTTTTCATTAGTTAGTGCAAAATTGTAAACTATATTGTTTGAATTACTGTCTAATGCATTCAAAACTTAAAATGACTAAAAGTCATAAAGCTATTTTAAATCTATAATTTACTTTAATTGTCTTTCTGGAAAAAATTTTTGAAATAAAATTTAGGATTGCAAATTTTGAGTTAATAAAGTATTGGAATTGAAATTAATTTGCTAAAGAACTTTGGAAGAAATCACAAAATTTATGATTTTATTAATCAAGAGAGTAAAAACAAAAGAGAGCAGTGTTTTATGGTCGTGCATCACTGCCCTTGTAGCAATATTTGGGTGAGTGTGCGAGATGAGAGAAGAAAAAACAGCGTCTCAGCAGGTGTCAAATTAGAAAACGAAGCGTTGCTAACTGGTGCTCGCCCTCGTAAATAGCCTTAAACGCGCGCAGAGGGCCGGCTGATCACGCGTCAAGAAGCCGCGCGGCTTCATTAGTCGAAATATTCAATCTCGCGCGCGGCACAAATCACGCACGCGAGAGAGAGAAAAAGAGCCAGCCAGGTGCGTTCGATATTAATGATTTTGGCTTTGGCTCGCGATAAAGAGAACAAAGAGACGCGAGAATTAATTCAATTTACTCAGGCCATCGGAATGCCATGAATTTTTATTGTTCGACTCCAGCTCGTGGCGATAATTTGAGTGTGTGCCTTTTCGACCGCAAAGGGTTGAACTCTGCGCAGCCTGCACAGCTTGACCATAAAACTGTTCTCAATTAACCCTGGCATGCGAGGAATTTTGATTGTGACTTTTGTTTGTGTGCAACGCTGCCCACAAGAAATGGTTTCTTTCTGACGTCACTTCAATTCATGCAAAACCGTTTGATAATTTCAAATGCATAATATAATAATTATTTCTTTTATATCACTCACAAATTGTTTTTTTGCTGCACTATTGTGATTACTTCTCTATTCAAAAGTCTGATTTTGTATTTCGAATTATATACATTTTTTATAATCAAATAAAAATGGTTCTTCAAATCTGAACCCTTTAACTGGAATTACACTTGATCAACACAAAAACATGAAATACTATTCTACTCAAATACAATTTCAAAAAATTGCACAACTAAAAATAAATAAACTCTTGAGATACATTTCAATTATGTTTGTTTTTAACACCTAAATTTAATATTTGAACAAGGAACGAAGTATAATTAGAAAAAATAAAATAAACATTTGAATAAAAGAAATAATTGAAAAAGAAATAAAAACGATAAAATGCAGGTTAACGTACATAACCTTTTTTTTCAATTAAATAATATTTCTATAAATTAGATTAAGCTGGGCATGGTGTCGGATAAATTAAATTTCATACAGAGAGCAATATTTTTTATATTATTTTGATTTGATATGCAGATCCGGATTGAGAACCCTGACCCGTACACTAATTCAGAGGGTCCGGCCAGCGGGAAGCACGCGCGCGAAATGTGGGGAAAAGCATGCGAGATGTATATATGTGTATAAATAAACGAATTGTATCCCGCGGCTGCCCTTCGGCTTTCTCACGACGTGGTTTACTCGGTTTTGGTGCTCACGCGATCCGCCCCCGCCCATGTAACCCCAGCCTCATGCATCAGCCCCGAGCGAAATTCTGCTGGCCCGAGTTATCTCGGCGAGATCCTTATGGGAAAGCGTGAGAACGCCGGCCGCGCGCGATCTCGGTTAACTCTTTGCGGCCGCGAACGTGTCAATCAAGCCGTGAATGAACCAATCATTAAATGCAGTTTATTTATCCGCATAATGTGCGGTTATCCCTCCGAGGGTTCTTTGACGGAGAGATGCACTTCTCGATCGACCGCAACCCAATTTGTGGTTTTCCCTCCTTGCAGTGCGCCAACCTTCACAATTGTTTGGATATAATATTGATGTTTTTGTTGTACATCTCCTCCATCAGACATGGAGACTGGGAATTTTCAAAAGTGTTTAAAAGTACTTTTTGCAGCGCAACACGTAATCACTGTTCAGAAGCATATTTTATTTACCTTAAATTTGACCTTGTTTAAAAAATTTTGTATTTTATAATAAACTTCATCATAAAAACAAATAAAAAAAGCTTATATTTATAATTTGACTTTTATATGATTATCGTAAATAGTAACAAGTTTTACATTATTAAAAATGAATTTTACGTTTATTTTTTGCAGACCTATTTAAAAAAATTATTTTCTAGTGTTTTAAAATCATTGTTTTCATCGCTCTGTTGATTTAAATTGTTATACATTATATATTCACAAGCAGGCAAAGTGCTACTTGGTAATAAAATTCATAAAATTATTCAATTTAATAGCTCTTCTGGGAAAACCACATACTTACCAAAGTATCCAAATTGGAAGTGTTGGATGATAAAACTATAATTAAAGAAATGATCCAAAAATAAATAATTAAATAAATTTGAGAGTTGTTTAAAATAATTTTATTGATCCATGAACTTAATCTCATACGCGCAGCAGTATATTTTTTATCCAATTATTTATTTATTTTAAGCTCTCAAAATCGTTAAGATGGATTTGATAAAGTTTGTTCGTTTCTTCTTCTACACGCACAATTGAGAAAAGAAATAACAACATTTTTTATTGCTTAGCTCTCTTGACATGGGGAAACAATACCAATTTCGTCTCTTCCTTTGAAAATGAAATAAATGAATATAATTTTTGCCCCCGCTTATTTGATGGCAGATGATGACTAAGGGTGAACAAAACCGGTGCGGCGAATACCTGATTAATGAGAGGAGCCGCGGGAGAAACTGGATCGACTTGGAGGAAAGGAAGCAGGAAGACGGTGTTGTATATAATTTGATAGCACACATACGTATTAATCGCCGCGTGCTGCAGTTTTTTTATATGTATGACGAGCGAGAAAGTACCAGAGAGGCGCACGCGGTGATTAAGCAAGAAAAAAAAAACGATTCCAGCAAGAGATGAAGGAAACGCGCGCGCGAGAGAGATAATTGCAGGCTTCATTCATTCGACTGCGTACTTGATATGAAACCATAAATTTTTTTCTCTGAACCTTTCGCTAATTCTTTTTATATTTTTTATTTTTATGTCTCAGCGAAAATGAAATTAAATTTATCTTCGGGGAAGAGCTCTTTTTATATTCCATCATTTTGGGCTCGTAATTCATGCAAACGTGCGAGAATTAATTTCCGCGCAGTGACAGCACCAATCATCGCCGCACAAGGGAAAAAGCGTAGTGTTGACTCGAAACAGAAAATATACTAATAAAAAATTCATGATATTTTCTCAGATTGTGAAATCCCCGCCGAAGAGCAGAATAATATACAATTTCCATTAACGAAACTGTCGTGTTTGGGTGGATGGGACGTCAAGCGTTTAAAATCATCACCCGTTTGACGCGATGACGGCTTTCCCGCCGCCGCCGCAATCATTATAAATTTCCGTGTGTTGAAAACTTACGGCAAAAGCAGCCAACGGCGGCAAAATGAATTTATATTTTCATTAAAGCAGCTTATTTTTGTAATATTTATGAGCCGCTGGAGTTGATAAAAAAAAAAATAAGCAGTTTTGCCCCATGCTGCTCTGGTCGGATGCGCGCCTCTTCTTAATGACCCGCGCGCTCTTGAATAGTGCGCCATTATTCTCGTAATTACTTTAATAGATGCGCTTTATATATATTTGGCTTGTGCTGCTTTTGAAAGGCGGAGAGGAAAAAAAACGAGTTTGCGAAAATGTGCAGCTTTTCGCGTGTGTGTTGTGTTGTATGTGTCGCCCATTCGTTTTGCGTGTCGCAACATTTTCCATTCATAAATCTAACATCAGACCGGCGGCGGCTTCGGCTTCGGCCGTGATATACCTTTACGACTATCGCCCAATAGGGGGTAGAACAACGAAAATTAAACTGGCAGCGGTGAAATTCATTCGAGAAAATATTGTTTTAGCTAGCGGCTCTGTTATTTCCTGAGAACAAAAGTAAAAAATCTCGCTTTTTACACTCTTGAGTGCATACGTGAAATCAATCAAAGAGGGGCTGCGCGGAAAACAGCCGCTTTGTTGCGATCCGCGGAGATAACAAAAGAAAGAGAGGATCGTTTTTCGGAGGAGATGCTGCAGTGATAAAAAGAATCAGCTCTATTTGTTCTCCGCTAATAGAGGCCTCTTTCTCTTATAATATACCGACCTAAGCTAATATTTTAATAAGCATGAAAGGAAGTCTGTCGGACCCGCAGTCGTGTGCCTGTGCTAATATTTATATGGTCGAAGAAAGAGATCACCACAGATAAATCGGCTTTAGGACAAATAGGTTTACTTTTAACTTTTAAATGCCGTCTTTTCATGAATATGTGGGAACTATGGACAAGAAAGCTATTGCTGAAAGCTATTTTTTTAATTGTTAACATTGATAAAATCAGATATAAATCAGTTCTAAAAAATTTAATCGAAAAATTTTGAACATTCACCAAAACCAGATTGGTTGTTTGTTTCTTTTCTTTCTACATATCAACCTCAGTTAATTGACTTTAAAAATGATTTTAATTGTGTTGAAGAAGACTTGATTTAAGCAACAAAATTTATTTTATAGTTTTATTTTGCAAGAGTAAAATTTCAATCAAATTTCTATAATTAACGCGCTACTAATTATTTGAATTGTGTTAATTTCTAAATTAAATTCACTACATTAATTGTGTTTGTAATGTTAACTATCTTGAACAAACATTTTTTTCAATTAATAATAACAACATAAAAACGAAAAAATTCTCTGCATTTATTTGTGCAATAAATATTTAATCAAATGTTGTGATGTTCTCCGTTACAATTAAATTAATTTTTCAAAGTAAATCATGCAAAATAAATTTAACCCAGAATATATGATAGTATGAAATTGATTATAGTACATTTTTTTATATTGAAAATTGAGAAAAAACATAATTTATAAATAATTGTTTTTTTAGTGAATTTAAGTGTAAAAAATAAAAGAAAGAAAAACACTTTTAAATATAATTCTTTTAAATTATTTTATAGCTGCTTCAAATAATTAAAAAGGCTTATTAATTAAAGAGATTTACATGTTATATGGTTGAAATTACTTGGTATGATATAGTTTGAAAAACTTACAAAACATTTACACGATTTTTTTTACTTATTTTTAGGTACTAAAAAAAATAAAGAGGAATGTTGGAAAAAATGAATCAAAGAGATTAAGATTTTATTTTAAATACGTACAAGTTCAAATTGATCGAATTAAAAGGAAGACAAAAAATGCATCACTTAAATTTATTTTAATTGAAAAATTTGCATGGAAAAAATGAATTTTTTGCTGGCAGCAAAGAAGCCAATTGTAGCCATCATGAACAGTATATGCTCGTTAGAATGATGTGTTGTAATACTTGCGCTCATTACCAATATCATTATGTTCATTGAAAACACTTCATGCTTTAAATTTCAAGCGCACGGTCTGAACTTAATACACTTCATTTTTCATCCGCGCAGGCCAAGCGCAGGAAATCGTTTTTAATGCATTCGCCGATGAACATTTCTTTTAAGCTGCTCTCTCGGCACATAAACTTTTTGATAAACGCAAATTAACAATTTTGCATGGCAATACCAGCCACTTAAAACGCACACGGCTTGTTAAAAAAAAAATCATTTTCTCACCTACTCTTAAATCTCTGTCTTGTAATTTTACTCTTTTGTGCAACAACGCGCGATTCCAGCGTGCAGATAATAATTGCCAAAAGAGAGAGAAGAGGTTTTTGCTGGCGAGCCAAGCGCAGATTATGACTGCGTTACGTCATATTTTTATGAAGATGATTAAAGGTGCGGTGTGCACAGGCTGGACATCGGGCCGGCGCTTGCTTGCTTGCTTTTTCAGCATTTTATATTTTGTTTCCCCTCCTTGGTCTCTCTCGCGTACCTGCGGCCGTAGCGTGCCGATGATGATGATGGTACAACCTGCGCCCCTCTCTTCATACTCGCCGGCCGGGGACCTGAACGCACGGCCACGATCTGCTCGCGCTTATTCTCTCGCCCAAATGCCATTGTTCTGGCGTGTGTACTTTCAGTAAGATAGAGGGAAAGAAAGAGGCTCATTTCAATAATTCCGATTGCGGCGAAAAAAAATTATGATTGATGACGAGACGAGTCGGCAGGACGTGCAGTTTTGTGTATTTTTGTGAAATCATCATATCTCGGAAGAAGTAGAAGAAGGATTTAATTTCACCCCGCCAAACAAAAAGGTAGGATCATATTTTTAATTATATTAAAACTTAAAATAAAAATTAAATCCGAATAATTTATAAATAAATTTTAAAACCTGGGCTCTAATCGCGATTTTTTTTTCTATTCATCAGAATGCTCGAGGAGGAAAAAAAGAGCGGGGAAATGCCCGAGCCCGTGTTGCCGGCCGCGTCGTCGTCGCTGACGGATGAGACGGTTGAGCAGTCGTTCGGTCTGATGGAGCCGGCTTCGCAAAAAGACGACAGTCTGCAGGCGTCGCAGTTCAACGCGGCGGCCGCCGTCATCGCCCTGCAGAACGTCCTCAACCTGCAAACGGCCGCGGCCATGATGCAGCACCAACGCTCGGGCTCCTTCCAGCAAACCCTTGAATCCTTCCTCGCCCTGCAGCGCCTGCAGCAGGCCATGACGACGGTGCCCGAGGCGGCCGCCGACCCGGCCGCTGACCTCGCCGAGCCCGACGACCTCATCCTCAACAACAACAACCTGCCGCTGTACCCGTTGCTCATGAACGTCCTCTTGCAACAACAGCAAAACCTACTGGCCTCGGCTGGCGGGGTCGAGGCGGCAGTGGCTGCGCCCCCGGAAACCACCCCCGTTCTCCAGATGGAGAAGGCGGCGCCGCCGGCAAAACCGAGTCGGCCGAAAAAGCAGTTCATCTGCAAGTTCTGCAACCGGCAGTTCACCAAAAGTTACAACCTGCTGATCCACGAACGGACGCACACCGACGAGCGACCTTATTCCTGCGACATTTGCGGAAAGGCCTTCCGCAGGCAGGACCATCTCAGGGACCACAGGTGAGCAAGCAAGCACCTGGTGCTAATTTACTAACCCGGGGACATGTGTTTTGTTTGCCTTTGAATGGGCCGCCGCATTCAACCCTGCGCGTATAGTGGCATGCCCGTGATAATTATTGTTCGGTGAACACGCCCTTCAGCTTATTTTTTTGAGGAGGCACGCGCGCGCGGGTCGAATATGAAACGGACTGTATATTCAGAGCAGGATGTACATTCAAAGGGAGATAAAGCCGCGGGTGTAATTGCATGGTGTGTGAATTTATGCATGCCTGTCGGCCTGTTTTTAGATTTGCATAATTGCGCAGGGGGCAGCAGGTGCATTTTATTTTGTATTCCTTGCCCCGCAAAAATTAATTGCTGGAACATATAACACTTGCAAAAAAGCCTCGCAGGCATAAGCCTTGTTAGTTTTCTGCTAATCTTTTGTTGCCTTTTAAATGAGATGAGAAAGTCTCGCCCACGCACGCGAAACCTTTTACTTTGTTTTAAAACAAATAAATAATGCGAGCGGAGTGTAGAGATAATTAATGATTTATTGGCCTGCTTTAGATACTCATCGGTAGAGAGAGGAGTGTTTGACCCCTGGCGTAGGGTTGCTCAAATTGATACGTCGGCGAAATTTATGCCCTCTTTTCAGCACCTTTTAAAACGTTTCACTGTCTTCCATTGCTGATCTGATTGAGTACTCAAAGAGTTTGGAATTTTATAAACAAATGGAACTTTGTATATCCTTTGAAAAGGTATTTTAGCATCATTGTTCATTTTTCAATTAAGATTCAAATATATTCAATTATTTAGGGTTTCCATACTTTCAATTATTAACCTAATCACTTGAAATCAATGCATGCCAATTTCGGAGTCGATGTTGATTAAAATTTAAGTTAATTGTGTTTGACATCCTAATAATTTTTATTAATTAGAGTGTTTTTTCTCCTCTACTGATAATAATAGCTTTTAAAAGTAAAATACAAATTAATTTAAATCTTAATTTAATAATAAGCAAAAACACAAAATTAAATAAAAGAAAAAATGTGTCCGTTAAAATATTTGGATAACTTTTTTTAAACAAATTATAGATTAATAAAATAAAATTTTTGTGTGACCAACAAATTTTATAATTTTAGTTCACAATTTGCAACTACTACTTTTAAGTTGAAACGTTTTCAAATTTGTGGGACGTATATTTTGTTTAATTATTGAGAAATTCTTAGCTTCTTTCAATTCCTGCCCAATCAAACTTTCAATTTTAAATTTTCCTTTTCGTCTGATTTTAGGTACATCCACTCGAAGGAAAAACCTTTTCGGTGCTCGCAGTGCGGCAAAGGTTTCTGTCAGGCGCGCACTCTGGCCGTGCACCGCATCTTGCACCAGGAAAGTGCGCCGCATCGGTGCCCGGTGTGCGCCCGCGCCTTCAACCAGCGCTCCAACCTGAAAACGCACCTTCTCACGCACACCGACATCAAACCCTACAGCTGCAGCCACTGCGGAAAAGTGTTCCGTCGAAATTGCGACCTCCGAAGACACAGTCTGACGCACAACCTGTCGGCCCAGCAAATCGGTTTCGACGATTCGTCGCCGAAATTAGCCGGGGGACCTTCCGCAGGGCCTGCTTTCAGCATAGAGGCCATCATGAAGGCGGTTGCCAAATGAATCACTTTATTCAAAGTAAGACAGTCAGTTCGTGCAGCGCGATCTTTGATTTCGAAAGTCCGATTTCAGAGAGAGACATGCAGTTGTGATTTGTTTGTTTGCAGTGCGATGTGGAGCAACGAACAACTTTTGTATATTTATAAACGTTAGAGAAAAGTATACTCGACTTTGAATCTCATTTTTGTACAGTGAATGAATGACGAAGCGATAATGAGGTCAGAATTTGTTATGAAAAATGTTTTTAGAGAGGGCGCGGTGCGGTGTTTCCCAAAGGTTAAAGATCAATGAATGAGACGAAGAGAAGCCCAACCCAATTTACACGTGAAAATCGGTGTTTTACGACCGGCGGATGATAAATGTAAATGAGTATTGGAAATAATTTTTTTTAAATATATATGAAAATCCCACGCGCAGAAACGGATGTTGGGTATGATGAAGTGACCGTTGATGCAAAACATGTAATTAAATTTCATTCGTAAAGATCAAATTACAATAGAGATTTGGCTGCTGGAAATATATAAAATTAAATCAACAGATTTGCAGATGAATTTATTTGGATTTATCATCATGAGAATAAGGACACTCAATCTATCTGCGAAAAAATTCAAAAGGATGACTCACAGTTGGAAACTGTAAAATATAATAAAATTGCCAGCAGATTCTTTGAAATGCAACAGACGCACGCTCTATGTAGTTTTGCGTATAAGTTTTAAGGTAGACCGTTTTTTATTTGTAATTGTGTACAAAGAGTCCTATTGTATAAAACTCGAGCGCGCGGAGTTCTCTCGTCTCGACGACCAGTCTGATATTCGGTGGTGCATATATTTTTTATATTCCAGCGCGCAATCACAAGCCGCTGCTTTATGTTAAAAGCGCGAGAGGTGTGAATGTTTATTATTGTGTAATAATAAATACACGCTCCAACAATCATTTTGTATTGATCTCAATTTATTGCGCCTTTCAAAAAAACACATCTAGAGAGTGGAGTTTTGGCGAGCTGGGTGGCCCGTCGCGGCCGCAGAAAAAGGTGACAAAATCTACACTTTGCTTGGGGATAAGAACAGGATCATCTCTGGTCATAATTTATTTCGGTGATGCCGCTTAGGAAATCTACTAGTGGGAGGTCGACGGAATGCCTTTTTTGTCAAATTGCTTTTTTATTGTGGCGCGCGCACCTTTTATGCAACAATAAAAGTTCGCCTCCTCAACGAGTAAATCTTCCGCTAAACGCCGCCAGTAAAATATTTCTACGATGCATTTAATGAAAAAAAAAATTATAAATATAGCTTCGGATTAATGAATAAAAGATATGGAGTGAAAGGTTTTGACGTTTTAATTATGCAACCGCGCAATTAAAAAAGGTAATTTGTTCAGTTGAGTTGTGTGGTCCGCGATAAGAGATCAGGAGGCAGCCGCCGCCGCCGTCGCCGGCCGGGATGGATGATTTTCCAGGACGACACCTGATACTTTGCCTCTCGCAGGCCCTCCCCATGTTACCCTGACGTTTTTCGTAATTTACACACGCAGCACCAACCACACGACGCTCTCTTATCTTGGCACCCCTCTCTTGCTCACTTTCAAAGTGACACTACATTTTTATTCTTTGTTGGGTTTAAATTATTTCTTATTTAATGGAAAAAAAGTAACGATCTATTTTCTTAAAAAAAAAAATGTTGCAGTTCCTCTTAAAAAAGACAAGTAAAAACAATTTTACTAAAAAAAATTAATGGAATATAACTGAAAATTGCACATTTCTGTTTCATAAGACTTCGTTAATATTATTTTATTGCAAAATCATAATTACTCAGTTTAAGACTTTGGTGGTTTTAATTTTGATACATGTCAAAGAAGGACAAAGTTAACCAACATTTATTTATGCTATATTAAGAGTTTTGCTATAAAATTTTATTTTATTGGACAGAAATCTTTGTTTGAAGGGGGAAAACATAATCAAAACACATGATAATTTATCGTCGCAATAAATGTATGAAAATCTCCTCCTTATCCCCATAGTCCCCACCCAATTATTGCACAATAAATTCCATCTTCGTACACAAGTTTACTACACTGCTCCAGGTTCCATCATAACACAACTAAATAGGCTCATAAATTTTACTGAGTGTGATCTTGAAGCGAGTCATTAAAAATTAATTGATTTATTCAATAAAAGAAGTTCCGTTCTGCTTGAGCAATTTCCTCGTTTTTTTTTCAAATGTGAAAAATATATTGTTTTTAAACGTCTTCATTTTCAAAACAATTCTAAATAATCATGTTGGTTTACAATTTTTGACAGTGGTGCTAATGAAACTATCACACGAAAGTGGATTTTTGAAATGTCGAACAGCCCGACAGCGTTTGAAGAATGCGACCTAGATGGAGGTCCGACATAGTAATAATAGATATGGGATGAGGTGCTAACAAAAGTGCGAAGGGCCCTCTCATCTTGGCCGCGTGCTGGTGTAGCAATTTAAATATTTGAATAAGACGCGAGAGAGCGGGCGGCGAGCGAGCGCCTAATCATCAAAGGTGCAGAATTTTAATGTACCAGAACGCGCACGGAGAAAGAAAGAGGTGTGTGTGTGTAAATGGTGTTCTTCTCTCTCTATTTTTATAGGCGCGGACGCGGCGATATTTTTATTCTCTAGCAGCGTGGTGGGCCATATAAATGTAACAGAATATACATCATTAAAAAGTGCTACAAATAATAAAAAGCATGTGGCGTGGAGGAACTCGACTCGCCGCCGCTTAATAAAATATAAATGTGTGTGTGCATGTGTGTGTTCTTATGATATTTACCTCAACAAGCTCTCTTTATGTGTTTGCTGAGGTGTGGTGCAACAAAATCCCTGTGTGCCCTCTCCACACTAGACAGCTGGTAAAAAGTGAAAAAAAAAGTAAAAAGTGCGCGACAAGGCGCGAGGCTTTGTACTTTGCCGGCTAATCCCCCTTGCCTCGCCGCCAACAGATGCCGACTCGCATCCCCACTTTTTTGACATATATTCTGATGCAGTTCAAGTACCACCAGATAATCTCTGTCGCCCTAATGGGTGTCATTCTCCTCGCGAGCAAAAGAGCAGCCACGCCAGTAACTGTCGCTCGCGGCTTTTGTGCCGCTTCGGGGGTTGCATAAGTCGCGCGGCTGCCGGTTTCAGAGTCGAACGCGCGCACAAAGGGATGCCCCAATTATCTCAGCGGGCGGCACGCGCTTTTCTAACAGAAGCTTGTTAACATGCACAAGCCGATCGATTTAATGATACCAGACAATAATTACATCATGTATACGGCAAACTCCCGGCCGTTTGATCTTGAATAGAGAAAACATATAAAATGAAGATTATGAGTATTTTCACAAAAAAAAAAAAAAAAAAAATCTACATTTGTTCATCAATTTAGTTCTGGCTGCATTACATCTTACTATGGTATTGGCATTTTGAGCCAATTCTTACTAAAATGAACTATAGTTTATTTGAAGTAATAAATAAATTTTAATCGCATACAATGTCAAATTATATATTAATTTTTGTCTTTTATTGGCAGTTAAAAAGCTCATAATGATATTATTTTTAAATTCATACTGTTCTTGGAACAATGAAGTTGTTATTTTAACAACTTTCAAACAAATTTTGAATGCGTCTTGAGGAAAATCTCTGATTTCAAACTAAATAAAATTCCGTCAAAAGAAGATTATAGGCAACAAATATGTGTCCTCGAAGCAAAGATTTTGCCTGCTTTATGCAGGTAGAGTATAATATGGAAGGTTAAATTAATATTATTGTTAAATTGTTTATACCAATATAAAAGCAACTAAAAATAAATTTTATTTTATTTTTCTATTTCTTTAAATTTTTTTTACGTTTTTAAATTTTTAATATAATTAAACTATATTTAATTTTAATTTTTATCATTATTTTTATCAGAAAATTTCGTTTTCAATCATGAAAAATACACATTCAATATAATTTTTTATTCATTTTTATGTGCATAAAATAATACTAAAAATTTATATATAATTAATAAAGTTAGAGTGAAAATATAATTTTGTAATAACTCTAATTGTCAGTTCTGTTGCAGATGGTTGATTGTAAATTGTTATTGTTCAAAATGATTTTCTTATATGAGAAACAATAATAAAAATTTAATAATAAATAATATTGAATTTGTATAATTTTGAATGTATGAATGATGTATCCCGTTATGGGCAGCAATTGCCTTTGTGATATATCAATAAACACAATTTGCAACTAATAAATAAATAACCGAAAATGAAGGGAATTGATGGAATGTTTTAACTAGTGTAATATAAAGGTGAATAAATTAAGAAGTCTTTTTTTTATGAAAATAGATAAATGTTAAAAAATTTATGAGGTTGATTTGGAGCAAACATTGGAAAAAGCGGAAAATAGAAATTACTACACAACCAGTCAAGCGACATTGAATAAGACGCAGGTCTAGTATTTTATCGTCCGTTTGTATAGAAAAGAATGCGCCAAAATTCGTTCCGCCCAAAAAGACGAAAATTCCGCCCCGTCACGATCAAGATATTTCCTCACGAAAGATAGCACCGTTTTAAAATGTGGAACTCTCCAGATAAACAGAAAAAAATGCCACAACACATCTCCGGCAGCAGCAGCAGCAGTCACAACAATTAGATAAAAAATCGAAGCGGGCGAGGCTGCCGTGAAAAAATAATCGACGCCCAGGAATGCATTGAGAGAGAATTTTTCGAGTGTCTTCAGGTTATCGCAATCGCCACCCCCGGCGCACATGAATAATAATGAAGCCGCCCCTCGCGGAATATGGCCGAAGAGAAAGAAGTCGCGCCTGCGAGCATTTCGGTATCAGTGGGAGGCTGCGGGAATCAATTTGCTCCTCGCGAAGGGGGGCATAATCGATGATTGATTGTTACCCATTTTTATTTTTCGATAATCTGCGCGCACCAGCGGGTGTATTAATAAAAAAAATCACGTGTACATAATGAAGCGGAGAGGGAATTATTCATTAATTAAAAAGTGGAAAACAAAAAGGTCGGAGCGAGCGAGCTGGCGAGGGACGCTCGGGTGACTGCTTGCTGGATCGATGTCATGTCGGCCGAGTCAAGAGAGCGCGAGTGATCGGATTCGGGCTGACGTTCAGCCTGGTGGGAACTGCCACGCCGATACTCATATCGGCCGCCTAATCTACGCCAAAACGATATTTACTTATTTATGATGTATGGGCCGAGTGCACGGTATAGACACGGTAGCACCAACTCACTCACAAACACTGTCCAACCGCAAGGGTTGCCCTTTTTGGCTCGTGGAAAAGAATCACTTAATTAGTTTTGCAAAACTATAAAATTTTGAAATATCATCAAATAGTATTTTAAGAACTGATTGCTTTTCCTCAAAAAAAATTAATGAAGTAAATAAAAAAAAATATATATATATATATATAAAAAAGAATCATTTTGTTCTGAGTAAATTTGATAAAATTCACAGCATTATTCCTTCATTTGAAAGTAATTATTATTTTAGGGTGTATATTTGTCAAAATAATTGGTATAGGGGTGCGTCCAGGAAAGATTTGAGGGTAAATGTTAAAAATTTTTCTTGAAAACATGCCATTCCAATTTTCAAGTATGTTGTTGGGGTGGTCAAGAGGCCTCGCTCACCAAATTTTCAAGTCAAAATAAGGGGTGCTTTTCCGGGAAATCAGATTTTTCCAAAAACAAAAAATATGGAATATCTTTGCTCCTATTGAGAAATTATTAATGATCTTTTCACTTCCAGACGTAACTTTTTACGCCCGACAACTTTTCTGTTGACAACTTTTGCGTAGGTCAAAGGTCAAGGTCACTAAATTGCAAATTTCACTTTCTGACGCAATTTTTGCAAAGAAGCACCCCTCAGAAATTTTTCGCAGTATAGGAAAAAATGTAGCCCCAAGTGTGTACAACAACATCCTTGATTTTCAGAATGGCATTATTTTTAGCTTTTTAATTAATTTTAAATGAATATTAAAAAACAGTGAAAAATCGCTTTTCCGCAATAGAAAGTAATTTTCAAACAGCGATAACTCATTTTCTGTTAGAGATACGCAAAAATGTTATAGAGCATAAAGGATTTGTTTTGACTTTTTGCATCTAGCCATGTATTGTTTATACAGGTCAGGTCACTTGGGGTCATTGACCTCGGTGACCTGTGACCTCAAAAAATAATTTGTGGGAAATGAGCTTATTAAAACCATTCCATAAAATAGTTCTTCCTAACTATGTGCCAAATATTCAGTAAACTGCTCTTAAAGGTCACAGGTCACTGAGGTCAATGACCCCAAGTGACCTGACCTGTATAAACAATACATGGCTAGATGCAAAAAGTCAAAACAAATCCTTTATGCTCTATAACATTTTTGCGTATCTCTAACAGAAAATGAGTTATCGCTGTTTGAAAATTACTTTCTATTGCGGAAAAGCGATTTTTCACTGTTTTTTAATATTCATTTAAAATTAATTAAAAAGCTAAAAATAATGCCATTCTGAAAATCAAGGATGTTGTTGTACACACTTGGGGCTACATTTTTTCCTATACTGCGAAAAATTTCTGAGGGGTGCTTCTTTGCAAAAATTGCGTCAGAAAGTGAAATTTGCAATTTAGTGACCTTAACCTTTGACCTACGCAAAAGTTGTCAACAGAAAAGTTGTCGGGCGTAAAAAGTTACGTCTGGAAGTGAAAAGATCATTAATAATTTCTCAATAGGAGCAAAGATATTCCATATTTTTTGTTTTTGGAAAAATCTGATTTCCCGGAAAAGCACCCCTTATTTTGACTTGAAAATTTGGTGAGCGAGGCCTCTTGACCACCCCAACAACATACTTGAAAATTGTAATGGCATGTTTTCAAGAAAAATTTTTAACATTTACCCTCAAATCTTTCCTGGACGCACCCATAGACAAATGTGTATAAATGTGTACAAAATCGTTTAAATATTTTTAAATTCAATATAATTTTAAGTGGGGTCTTGTATTTCCACATTATTGATTTACATAATTATGAATTTTGTGGAATTTAGCAGATTTTATTTTTCCTTCAAATTAGCTGGACTATATGAATTTTCATTTAAATTATCCTAGAATTGTTATTGAAAATTTTAACGACATATTTGAAGGTAAATGTTATATTCTGCAACCCTTGAGAGGCTATATTAGTTGCGCAACTCGCGCCTTTCTCACGGCCCCAAATTTTTGTTTTATAATATTTTATTAGAGGCTCCTTCACGATATTTTTTGTATCGATCGTGTCCTAGATTATCCCATGTCAATATTTATTATTTCACCTGTAATCGTGCGTTTAAGTCGCCGAGGCTGCTCTTTATCTGATCGGGCGACTTTGCTGCTCTCTGTTGTATGCCTTGCTCTTGTGCGTGCTCGAAAATTTTTTCCAACGCTGCTTGATGGGAGGGATGTGATTTTACGTCGGAGTGACGTTCAGATAGGGACCTCCACCTTGTTGCAAATTGGAATGGAAAACGCTTTTTAAACATTCAACATGTCAACGCAACGACCTCCTGACTATTAAGATTTCGCTCCAACAAATTCTTGTTTTAATTTTGTATAGATAATTTTATAAAAATTCATAAACGGCTCGTGCTGAAAATCTGCTGAATCATGTTGAATTCGTTTGCTACGTACAATGGATTGGATTGTGTCATTCTAATTCAAATTATTTTGAGACACTAGACATATTTGGCACAATTTTAATTTTTCGCTCTAATATAATTATAAATATGATAAGTCGCCTTTAATTCAATATTTTTGCAATATTCTACCAGAAAGTTTAAATACTACCGCGTAAGAAATTTTACTGTAAAATTATAAGTTTTCCTCGCCTGATTAATAAAGAGAATGAATATAAATAATCAATATTGTTGTTTTTATATGTACACAGTGTTAAAATATAAAAATATATTGAAAGAAAGGGAAACGGCACCGCAACTAGCAAAGATTTTGTAAAACTTTTCTTTTTGTTAATAATTTTAATTTTTACACTTTTTTTAAATTTAACAGGTTTTATTTTTTAACATTAAAAATTAACCATTTTAAATAAAAAATAAACAAATGTAATTTAATATTTAAATCTTGTTTTGTGCAATGCATAGAAAGCAATTTTGAAAACTCAAAATTAATTACAATGAAAGAAATATGAAGAGTGATTATCTTACTCTGAAAGACTATAAATGTTGAGATCAGCTTAAAATTGTTAGAGAGAAGTATCATTAGACTTAAAATATTTTGCAAACAATTTGCTATCAGTCATTTTCAGTGTTATTTTTTTGCGCATTTTTTTTATTGACGGCCTGAGAGAAGCTCCTAAGAAGTGCGTTGTGTTGGTCGTACCATTTAAACATCATAATGTGTTTAGCACTGATTCTCGTTGGTCGCGCGGCAAACAAAAGAAGCAGCAGGCGAAAAATTAAGTCAGCAGCGCAGAAATGAATCGTCGGCGTGAATCAGAGACAAACAGCCCGAGCAGAGATGTGTGTGTTTGCATCTCATTGTCGGTGCCTTTCAGGCCGCCACAGAGCAAAAGACCACACAATCAGTTTGTGTATTCAATCACACACAGACAGCCTCGCCTCTTCCTTTCTGACGAAACGTGTGTTTGTCACCGCGCGCACCAATGTGTATAGCGAAAACCTGCCGGTGCATAAAAACGTTCGCCGTTAAGCTGCGAATGCGAATTCAACACACAAAAATTAGCCTGCGCTCTCCTTTTTTCCAGGAAGTGCGCGATAAGTTGCTTAAATGTCCTCCAGTTTTCTCGTGGCCTAGAGCAAGTTTGCCTTCTTGATTATGATTATAGACTAAATTTGCATAGAAAAAATGCGACAGCCAGAACTAATTTGCGCGTTTCTTTCTCAGGAAGAGTTTCAAGAGAAATTTGCACAAGATATATTAATTAATTTATTAATACAGAAAAATATTAATTGTATTTTCTGTTTAAGCTGTTTTCTAAAATTTAGGGCTGAGAGTTGAGAAAATATAATGCATAAACCTGATAAACCCTATTTGCTTTAGAAGACCTGAATACAGAAGGAACATTTTGAGTTTCAAATGAATTACCACCGTAAATGATCTCTATGCAATTATAAGAATTAAACTTCTATTTCAATTAAAATCGTTAAAACAAATTTTGCATTTTTACCTTAAAATAACCCACTGGTTTTGCTCAAAATGCTTTGTAAAAATACTGCCTATTTTTTATCGAAATATTTTTTGCTTATATCTACTCCCATATGCAAAGTAAATAAATAAAATGGGAAATCTTGGTGTAGAAATTTTCACCTTTTACAATTCGCGGTAAAATTTCACTCTTCACATTGAAAATTTTAAATTTATAGAGCTGAAATAAAAATCAAATATTTAAGCCTTTACGTGTTTAAAAATTGATAATCAAAGTAGTTTATAATGTTTTAAGTTTATTTTTTTATTGCTACTTAAATTTTACATTTTATCTTCCTTAATAATTATATATTTTGTTTTTTATTTTATTTTAACAAATTTTTTTTCTTTTAACAATTCAATCAAATTTGCTATAAATTTCTTTTGATGAATATTTAAAAGTTACTTAATTTTTATAAATTAATACTATTAATTAATAAAATCATTTCGTGGAAAAGAATTGTCAGAGTATACCTAAAATGTATTTAAATCCTGGAGTTCTTCATGATCGAAATTAAATTGATTGAATATTTATAATAATCAAATGAACAAGTAAAACAAAGAAAAATCTAGCTTCCTCAATGAAGATGAGTACCTTTATTGTTTCTGCATGATACAGAATATCCCTATGTATCACGCAGAAACAATAAAATTGCTTATCTTCACTGAGAAAGCTGGATTTTTTTCCTCAAACTATGAACACCTTAAGTGTCAAAAGGTTCCACAACAACAAAACTACAAGAACCTCTATAGAAAAGTAAATAAAACCCAATGAATTGCCCGAAGCGAAAATAAACCTTAAAGGGTAAAATTGCAATTACTGAATTGACTAGAAAGTTTTTCTGGGGTGCCTTGCTTTTTTAAATTTAATTTTAACCTTTAACTCACACGTTTTAAACTTAAACTCTTGTCTACAGTAACTTTGATTCCTCTCTCCCTGGCTCGGTGTCATGAATGGTCTATAAAAGCTGTTGATCCTGGGCGCACGTGTTCGATTTTCTGGCGGACAAAAGGTACAGAAAGAGCGCACCTGGCAGGGCGAAAATCGGAGCTTCTCGAATCCGTCAAGATGCAAATTCAGAGGAGAGCCGTCGTCAAAAGCGGCTTGTTTCGCGCGCGAGTGTGCGCCTCGCAGAAAATGTAAGTATCGGCAATGTGCGGTCGTATATCACTACAAAAACTCGTTGTAAAAACTTGGCCGCGGCCACGGCGGCGCGCACTCTCACAATATAATAATTTTGCTGCCTTGTGTCTTTACTCGTTTTCCTGGCGAGCCACAAAAGGGCGTTGTCTAACATAACCTGAGTGACCCTTACCAGAGTCTCTCGCCTTTGACACTTGTATCTCTCTACAAATTAAATGGTCCCCTCGCGCGCCATTCAATCCGAGCCGATAATAGTTTATAATATTTCTAGGAGAGAGGAATTTATTCTTCTTCTCCTTCGGAAAGAGATTGATACAGCCCGAGAAATTCCAATATCAGTGACGTCAGGCGCGGAATGAAAGGTGACTTGCCTCTTTTTTCCAATAAGGATCCACTCAATCAAGCGGCGCACGGCCAGGGGTTAAATATTCTTTTGGTGGTAGGTCATGGCATGTGTCTTTCACTCTACGCCAAATTGGCTACGATCTGGGGGTTCTCGAGAAAGGAAACGCCGAGCAGCAGCTTGTCTCTAATTTTTTGTAGGTGAATATACGTATAATTTTTATTTATCTTTTATATGTATAAGTTATACAAAGAGGAAAATCATCGTGTCGATATAGCCTTTCTTTATTTCTTTCGAAGCAGACAGGTGTAATAGAGGCGTCTCGTACAAGCATATAATATTAATCACTGACTATCAGCTAAGTCTCTACAAATTAACAGGAATTAAATAAATCTAGACAAAGAATAGCAAAAAAGAAAAGGGTGGGTTAATGAACTCCGGTAAAGCACTAAGTGAGTAGCTCCTATTATTTCTCTATTTTTTTTTAAAGACTGGATATTTACAGGTGCATATAAACTTATATCAAAAGAACATCTCAAAGACTAAGAGGATTAGATAATATCTGCGAGGAGATGAATGGAATATAGGGATACATATATCGCTTTTTAAATTAATACAAACAAAAAAAGTCTAAAAACTCAAATCGCTCGCGGTGTAGCTCGAGAATCTCCAACGCACTGACCATCAGGAACAAACTTATTTTCACATTCTACAAGAACATAAAATCTCTCAAAACAAAAGCCTGCGTGTTAATTATATTAAATCAATCGAGGGAATGCGTGTACGGATGTATATAAATATTGATCGTATATTTATTAAAAAATAATTAAAGCAAGAGAGTTGACTAATCAGCTATAAATTATATAAAATATGGAGTATGTTGAAACGTCCAAGTAATACGGTTATACGGTGTTTATTATCTTGAAGGGTTTCTGTCCGTTGTCAATAATTGAAGTTGCTGGGAGCTGTGGAAGTGTCACTCGCTTGTCGAAACTAAAATGCAAATGAGTAGCGAGTGTACGTATTTTCATCGGTGCAGCCAGCGAGGCGGCACTTAATTAATATATGCGGCATGGGTGCGTGGGATATAGGCTGTTGATCAGTATACATAGCGGTCGTATCCGTTGTAGCAGGGGTTGTTGGGGTAATGGCCAGACCTGCGAGCAGAAACAGTCACATCAGATCATCATCCGCCGCACAATCATAAAATGCCGATCCACTTGTGTGTTTATTAATTATGCATGCAGCAGTTCAATGACTAGGTGGGTTTATCCTTGGCACAACTTTTGCATCCAAGTGCATTGACTTTATAAATTCTTATTTGGAATTTCTTTTGCAAAAAGCCGGAAATTTGCCGAGCGGATTTTTTGAAGTTAGAAAAATCCGGTTCGACAAATTTCGAGCTGAATAAATGTAAAACTTTGAATTCATGCAAGTCCGAAAGGTAGAGCCTCAGTTCACCATGGAAGAATGATTATACAATATATATATATAAAATACGCTGTACAAATTTTTTTATTATTTATTTTTTGCTCAATCAAGGTCCGAAACCAGTTGGGTGATTTTGCACGTGTCTATCATTTTTCCATAATCAGGCTGTCGTTTGGTTGGCAAAAATAATGGGCCTTGAACGCGTCAAGAGGAACAAAGAGATATAGAGAAACCGCGACCTTACTGTTAGTGAGTGTTGGGAGCTATGCTACGAGCTTATAGCCGGCGCTTGCCCTGCAGCTCACCGCATCATCCCACATCTAAAACACACGATCACACGCCGCGACGTTGTTAGTCATACTGTGATCGAGAAAATTATGTTCTTTTGTTTTCTACTCAAAAACTGTTTTTCTCATGTATCTTCTTTACGAGGTCTCCAGAAACACACTGGCAGAAATTGTACAGGTCAAAAATCTAAAATTTTGCTGATCAAAATTCAAGGGTGCATGCGGCACGTTTTTTTTTAATATTTAAATATAAAAATTTATTTTATTTATTTTGGCTGCAGTTCCATCATTGGGGTTGAGAAACACGTGCCGATTATTTTCGAATCAATATTATTATGTACAAAAGACATTCAGCCTGGTTCGAGTCGTACAAGAGGAAAATTTTCATGCGTTCCTCAACCCTAATGAGAGAATAATTTTGGTTAAAAGGATTAAAAAGAAAGTTTTAGAAACAAACAGGAGAATAAACGATATAAATATTTACAGGAAAATTTAAACCCAGATCATCCAATTTAAAAAAATAAACTATTGGAAAATAAAACATTGATTGAAAATTAAAAATAAAATTCATCACAAGGTTGGAAGTGAAAACAGGACCAGGAAACGCGCGGCTTACCTGTGTTGCTTAAGGTAATCCTGCCTCTTGAAGGACTTTCCGCAGGTCTCACAGGTGAACGTGACGTCATCCTTGTGACTCCGCTCGTGGATCATCAGGTTGTAGGGCTTGGTGAAGCGGCGCTGGCAGTACTTGCAGACAAACTCGCACTTGGCCCTCATCTTGCGTCGGAATTCGGAACGATTGGAGTTCCGATCCTCAGCTTCTATTGGCATAATCGCAAACATTGGGACGATTGGGGTTGCTCGGGGGCGCCAGGAAGAAAACAAAAATCAACGAATCGACGAGACGACCGGACGGACGAAATTTGGAATTTGGCAAGCAGCAAGCACGGTTGCTTTTTAGGGCCGCCACGAGGACAGTGGGATCTGGAACGCGAGGTGAAAGAACCCAGCCAAAGGACGCTGACAGTTTTTCGATTTTCCGCTCAGATTTTCCACTGAAATGTTCTCTCGCTACAGGAGTTCATTGTTGATCGGCAACACTCGCAAAATTCACAACCTGAAACAAAAGGAAATTTGCTTTTTTCAGAAGAAGAATAAAATAAGAGAAATCTGTATAATTTTGCCCCAAATTAATCCTATTAAAGTATTTAATAAATTAATGATTATTATAAATGAATAAATGATGAAATTTTTATAATTATTAAAGGGCCTATCTGGTGTTTATATCCACGTTATTTTTTAACTTTCAGACCCTTTAATAAAAAAATCAAATTATTAAAAATTTAAATATCCCATTGAAATAATTGATGCTTTTTTTAAATTCATAATTGTAATTGCATTAAATCCAACTAAAAATATGCGCCCCTCACGAATTTCTGCTATTTTTATATTAACATTGTTAGCATGTACAAATATTTGGCAAAATTCCACGTCACGCGCGCCGTGTAATCTTTTTCGTCTCGATTGGGCGGCATCGCAACAAAAAAGAGAGATCAGCAGCACCCACTTTTTTCTACGCCATGTTCACCTTTCGCAAATCTCTAGCTTACAATAATAAAACGAGCCGAACTTAGTGAAGAACAGTGAATCATAAATAGTGTCATCGCGGCCTACTCTTTGCTTCATCTCGCAGCCGGTTGTTGTTGTGCCAAATTATTTCCTCTCTACTGAGCACATTCAATGGCTTCTCATTATTGCCGAGAAAGATGCATTGATTTTGCACGCCGACCTTTCATAATATAAGTGAACCGCCACAAGATACAACGTCCACCGCTTTTATGCAAATGAAATCGACCACCATGGTGACGAAAAATAAAGCAGCGTGCAATACAGGACACGCAAAGTGTAAATAATATTAAAATAAAACTATTCCCAGTAAGCTATTTAATCTCATGTTATAGGGAAAGAAATTATGAATTTGCAGAATAAATTTCAACAAAGGGCTTTCTGGAGATAGTTTTAGGTAAAAATCAATGTAATATATAATATTGAATGTATGGATGATGTATGTATTTGAGCAGAAAATGCCCGGTGGTACATTAATAAACACAATTTGCAAATAAAAATTTGTCTGGTGTCTTTTTTGAATACACCGTTTATATTAATAATATTTTTTTCTCTTGTTTCAAGAGGTTGATGAAATCCATTAAAGAAATCTCAACCTTTTAATTGACAGGTTACGCTATTTTATAATAATAAGTAATTGTAAATACATATAATATAAATAATAATAATTTTTATTCTAGTACTTTGAACTTTAAAATAATATAAATTAATTTATCATATTATTTATCAATAATTTTCACATTAAAAATTAAATTTAGTTCCATTGCCACACAATCAACTAAATTTATTGTAATATTCAATTTCTTTTACAAGAAATGCGGTATTTTTTTAACCATAATTAAAATAAAGATACACTCTTGATCACTAATATCAATTTTTCCAGAAATATGACTTTCATTGTTTCCTTAATGCTCAACAACTGATTTCTTGAATGTTAATTTGTTGTAACGATTAGGACAATTATAGTGTGAGACAACAAATGATTGATTAATTCTTTTTAGTTTTTTTTATCACAACTCAGTTTAATAACTACCAAACGCTATTTTTTCATTACATGTCTAAGATTAGATGAAAATAAAACTCTTTTGTTCAATCACATGCAATTATTTACTGCATGTGTATCAATAAACAATTTAATAGCTTCGTTTATTTTATAAATGACACCCGCTATAATCGACAGGCAATTTCACAAATTGGCAATATTGCGACCCACACAATGTGTGCGGCATTACCATCAGGTGAATATTCAATTACCCGCACATTAACGACTGTGTGCGCGCACAAGTTGCTCAACACCATTCATAATTTATTTCGTTATTTGCTTTGGATTGCGTTTTATTGATTATAATTTACGTCAATGAAACCGAACACCGGCATCGATAATTATGCCGGTCGAGTGGTGCATGCAAATGACCATATAATATCAACTCTTTATAATGTACGTACGTGTGTGTGTGTTAAGGGGAATAAAGAAAAGAGGCTGTGTGTTGCTAAATGGTGATGAGGTGTTTGAATTACGAGGAGGCTTCGTGCATGCATGGCGCACAAGAATGTCGACTTTCAAGGTTTCAAATGTGCCATCGAGCGGCGGCGGCGGCTTATTATCCGCGCATTTATAAATCTATGTATATATGTAGAAGTGTGCATCTCTCTCTACTGGGGATTTATTAACATACTGTGCGGTGAACTATTTTCACAGCAGATTAACTCTTTACCTTGTAATGCATACGAAATCGTTATTAGCTCTCAGATGAGTGCGTGATTAGTGGAAGGTGACAAACTGTTTGAAAAGTTGTTGCTTTTTGTGGAAAAATCTCACGCGACGTAATTGACCGTTTTTCTCTGTTAGATTTATGAACGAGTTCAACCTTGCATTATGGATGCTTAATTGAAATGCAAAAATAAAAATTACAATTTATTTTTCAATCATGAGATGACGATTGAGAGCAAGAAATGTTGTTAAATTTGCATGGAACTAAAAATTATTATTTAATAAAGGTGGAACTTGGTCCTCCCAGGATAGCATTGCTTTCAACATAATTGTTTTATTGTTGTCCCGTGGAGACTGATAATAATATACCTCAATAGAAGATGCCTTTATTTCAAACCCAATAAACATTCTTTGTTTTACTTACTTTAAATATAGTTTATTTTTTTCTATTTTCAATTTAAATTTAAAAACTACCAATTTTATGTCAAAATATTTTTTTATTAAAAAATAATATTGATCACTTTTGAAAATTTGATATATTTTCAAAAGTTATAAAAAGGAACAATAGTGTATTAAATTAGTCATAAATAATTATATAAATCTTTCTACAAGTAAGGTTCATTTTTATCACTTAAATCCTTAACCCTTAATTTTTACAACTAAACATAGTATATTATCTATTTATGAATATTACAACTTACAATTTAATAATGCTTTGCAGGAATATAAAATAAAAATAGGTGATAATTTAAATTTAAGCGTGTACAGTATCAATTAACATCATTGCCGTTATTTGCTATCAGTGCAATACACAAATAAACTCAATTATTTATCTCCCAAAATTGTAGCCTCTTTGTTTGAGTTAAAATAAATATTTTTTTTCCTAATGATCAACCCAAAAGAAAAATCCTTGGTAATGTTTGTTGGTTAGAAATAGTGAAAAAAAAAAAACCATTAATCTTGCATCGGTCATATTTCATTTGTTTTTCCTTGACCAGAAGCACAAGGAGTCCTGCAAACAACGGAATGAAAGGAAAACACGAGGGAAACAAATCGACTGAGTGGCACAAGAAAAACACGGATAATATCCGAAAAAAGGAGCCGACTGCTGCATTTTTGCAATTATTATTAATAGCCGGCAAGAGAAGTAAAAAAATTGGCCCGTCACCGTTAATGATAGTTCCCTCTTGAGATGAGAAGGAGGATCTTTTTCTCCACAAACAGCCCTAGCTGGCCTGGGAAAAAGATCGGTAGTGTTCCACTCAGGTGAGGAAATATTTTCGCGAGATGACATGTTCAAGTTAAATAGCGGTTGATGAGGGTCTGAATCATAATCATAGGATACAAGCGTTCAGGTATACATGGAGGGCCGCGCTCTTCTATGAAGTAGCTACCCCGTAGAAAAATATGTGAAATGTATATCTGTCGGCCTGCGCAACCTACTACTGGTATAGAGAGCGGCGTCAATTAACTTTATACCTGCTCGGCCCCTCGCGTCATTTTTTCAACTCTTAAGGTGATATATTTGATTACAGCGGCAGTGCCTCTGCATTTTTTTTTTCAGTTTCGTGCGTTGCTTCGAAGAAAACTCTTTTTCGGCGGCGCGGGAGGCTGTAAAATTTGATGCGGCGCCTGCGTTTTATTTTTTATTCTTTCCTTCTATCTTCTATCCCTCGCGTCTTGAAATTCCGCGGTTCTTTAATTAATAAAAAAAAAAAACAATTCAAACGATGCCGAAAACGTGTATCGGTGGTGTTATAGAGAGTGGAATTTTTAATCTAATTGCGGCAGAAATAAGAATAAATATTAAATACTGTTTACAGTAACAAACACCATCATGTACCTAACAGTCAAAATCATAGTAATTGAAATTTAAAAAATTCCAAATTTGGTGTATAAATTATTATTCAACTAATTTTTTAAGTTTTAAATTTGAAATCTGCGTGATTTTATCATTTTTCTTTATTGATCTACTTTTGGCTGGGGAAAAATGGATTGAATTTTTCAGCAAAATGTGATCTAATTGTTAGGGTAAATCTCTATAATTTTCCTAACATATAAACCTCGATTGTTTTAATTTTTTAGAATTAAAAAAATGTATCCGGGCCTTCCCGATCTTCCCATGCTCAGTCTCTTTTTAATGTTCTCATCTCTGCCTCTGTGTCCTTGTTGGAAATTTCAACAGCAGCAGCGAAACGTTCACGGCGGCGGTCGTTTATTTCAATTTAAAATACAACCTGGCAACAAGTGTAGTATAAATAATAATAAAATTCCATTCTGTTGATAATAAAGAATATTTAATTAAAGGAGAAGAGGTAGCCGGACGCAGTGAGGGGTCGCTTTGGAAGAAATAGTCACCGAGCGCGCTACCTCGCAGTGGATTTTCATAATGTATTCAACGGTTGCCGCGCGCATCTCTTCGTCACAATATAATATTTTAGGTCATCAAAAAATGAGCCGGCACTCTGATGAGGCAGGCGGACCTGCTGCTGAAGAAGTCAAACATAAAACTACTTTTTATTCCCAGGCAGAGGCAATAAAATTCCAAAAACGACTCTGCGCTGAGCGCCAGTGATAATTTTTTTTCCATTCGGAGGTGGACAATTTTTTCTCAAAGAAATGATGCGTTTTACAGCGTTTTGATGGTGCCCAATCTGGAAATTAATAACAACTAAGCGTGTGTATATGAGAGAGAGAGAGGACGTGAGTATAAAATAATAATGTAAAATACGGCCTGGGCCCAATCGTGGGATGAATCATTATTGCATCAGGTTTCTTTCAAGACAACACCGGTGCTGAGCAACTTGGAAATATGACCATTTGTATATTTATAAACGGACGGCGTGTATATTCAAATTCCTCTCTAGCAGCCGCGACTGCTGAAACGTTTTGTTGAGGGAATTTTCATGTCTCGAAATTCGATCCTCCATATTTTACGTTATGAGACCGCGCGTTTTGCCATCAGCAAGCAACTGAATAAAGTTTGAAAATTATGATTGGGATCAAGTTCAATTCGCGTCCCAGGTGAATTGTGCCAATCTGCACAATACAGTGTACATATCAGTTGCATTGAGTTGAATTGTTATTAGTGGAGATTATTATTACATTTGAAAATTGCTTGCTAATTTTTTATTCATTGTTTAAAAGGATAACATTTCAAAATTATTTAATATGTATTCTATACAAATACTATGGAACAAAGTTTAATTTAATATATATGGATTTCATTAATGACCTTTTAATTAATTTTAAATTATTTTCTTATCATACAGTGCATAGGTTTAAGGTTTCAATTTCCAATGACACAAGATAATATTAATGGGATCAATTTAGGAGAAATGAACTGCATCAACATGATGGGGATTTCAAAATTTAAAAATGTCTTTGTTTCAATTCAACATATCTGTTAGTGACGATAGGGATACCTTTAACTCCTATTAACCGTTAGTGGCTTACTTATTTTAGTAACAATATGATCATATAAAATTGCTATATCTTGTCTTCATCGTCCTTTTTTTATGTTAAGCTTTAGTCTTATCGTCTTGTCCCCAAACTGTAAGCATTATCATGAATGCTAAATAAAAATTAAAATATTTCTTCAATATTAACAAAAAAAAATAATAAAAAGTGTTAATATCCTATATTTATGAAGCTTATTTTTTAAATTTCGGATTTTTATTACTTTTCTATTAAGAAACACTTTTATATTTTTCTTATAAAAAATAATATTAAGTTTTACGCAATCAGAAATTAAAACTTCCCATTTCTTACACTAACAAATATTGTACAAATATTTTTTATTGTTTATAGATCTAACGGGAAAATAATTAACTAAGCAGAAAGAGACAGATACAAGATATCGTTAAATTACAGGTGCTCTAATCATAAATTTGTTAGCGGCAGTAAAGTAAAACAATTAAAATTGTTTCCTTTAAAAATAATTACAATAAATATTGCAATTATACCCAGTATCTGCGCAGGAATGTTAAAAGATGAATCACAGATGAGTCACTGCAGTGTGTTGCAAAATTTAAAAGCCATTATTTATGTTCACTTTAGAGTGTGCGTTCCAATCGATCACTAATTTTATTGCTTTTTTGCACCAGGAAGCGAATTAGGGCCGAAATAAAACCAGGGACAATTAATGAGCGCGGAAATTTCGGCAACCGCGCGCACAAAAAATCGTCTCAGTCGTAAAAAAAGAGGACTGCCGTTGAAATAAAGCAGTTAAGTTGAAATTTGGCCCGCGGCCTGACACGGGCATAAAAGAGGACGTTGTTTTATTGCGGGCTGTGATGTAGGCGGCAACGGGCCTTGGGCAATCCACATGCTTCCTATACGGTAAGGCACCTAACTACCACCTACCTGCCTTCTTTTCCCAGCGTATATACAAAAAGAGTTTATTGAAATAATAGCTACGGGATAACAAAATAGGCAACAAATCTCGTAATGATCCACACCCACATCTCTCGTCGGCGCGGCGGGTTCTCTCACGGGAAACGAGGTTAACTTTGTGCTCTATGCCCTTTGGATTTTAATTGATACGTGCAGCTCAAATACACAAAAAGGCGAAGGGGCGAGAATCAAAGGGTTACTTTCGGTGCCCGCGAGCATTGGGAATAGATAAATAACCTGCTGGAATGTTCTGATTTGTTCGGTCATGGATTCCCATTGATTTAATGATCATGGGAAATCCACCAACAAACAATATGAGGTTTAAAAAAATTCTATTCTTAAAAATTTTAATCCAAATCTTCAACGTAACTGATTTTATTTTGAAATGAATATATGTACCATAAGTAACTTCATAAAATATAAGAAACTTCACCTAGAGGCGTAACTGCAATAATATATAAATATTTCTATGTGTTAATTCATTAAAATAATAGTATATAATTAGATTATATAAACATTGATAAACATCACTAATTATTTGGTTATGCATATAAAATGAGAGTTCTTAAAGAATGAAAATGGGATTATAATTGACATTCAATAAAATTAAAGTTAATTAAATTAATCGTCATTTTTACCAAATTAGGAAATTATAATTTTTGTAACATGTGTCTCAAAATATTTTATATGAGTATACAGAAATATTATATATTATTAAACTTAATTTTTGAATAAATTCTGACCCAATTGAAAGCTCATAAAAAAATGCAAAATTTTCACCGGCGCAGCCTCTTAAGTATGCCGAAAAAGCGAGCCGGGCGCGAAAGTTGCGTGCAAGGGCCACAAGTCGAGTATCAATTTACGGCAGCCGCATTATGAACACATCAAGATATTTACCGTAAGAGGATTACATATGTCACAGCAGCACAGCTTTCTGCTGCTCGTCCAACTCGGCGCGCATAAAAAATATTTACTCCCACCGCATGCGAGAGAGCGGCTACCTAAATATACATAATATCACAACGTGCGCGCTTGAGAATAAACGCACATTTCGCACGTACACATAATCTCGAGTCATAATCTGGCGCGGCGTATCTGTTAAATGACAAATTGTGAGAAACGCGATAATCTGCTAAGATGCTGCCGCTCTTTAGTTATGACAGTGTAGGCTACTGCGTTTTGTCCTTGGCATTCCACCGCTTTTTTCAGGGATTAGAGAAAGAGAGCGACTGGCGAAAAGGTTTTGTAGAAGAAAGAACGTTTAATAATTTACCTCTCTGGCTTGACACGTGGCGAGATAAGAAAATAAGAGTGGTCTAGTGCTCGACCCACACGAGATTGAGATGCATTTTCTGTATACCAAGAGAGGACAGATAAATATATAAATCTCGGCGCACGTCCCTTTTATCTGTCTGAAGCAAATTAATATCGCGCGCGCAGACAAAACAATTTGTCTGCTGATTTAATGCACTCGGTATTTCTCTAAAAGCGGCAATAAAATAAATGTGAAATATCCGAGTTATCCATCAAGGAAAGCCTTGCTGGCAGTTTAATTACCGCAGATCAAATTTAAATTAAATGGATGTCTTGCATTTCAAATGTACAAGAAAATGAGCATTATGCAACACGTGCAACCACCTGCGACAAGCAGGTTGCATAACTAGCGACGAGACCAATTTATTTATTTTTTTTATAAATTTAAATTAAAATAAAAGAATTTAAAGTTTCGGATCAATGAACGGTTTTTTTATTTAAACTGGTTGAATTTTCAAAATGCAGACACAAATCATAAAATTAATTTTTATTTCAAATATCAGGTGAAATCCCTTTCAGCAAATTTTAACACTTCATTATTACATCTTGGCGAAAAGATGAATAGGAGAAACTCGGCGGGCACGGTGTGTCTGTAATTATTTTCACGGCCCAGTAGTCATTATTAATCCCTAAGCCAGGTATTAAATACGAAATGAGTTTCTCCGAGTGGAAAGCGCTGCTGGGCAAACGGCTCCCGATCCAAATAAAAACGGGAGCACCTACGTGTGTTACAAACTTACAAACAGCCTTCGGAGAGCGATAAATAATTCAAGGTAAAATTATTCCCCGAAACGAAATTAATTGGACCGCTCTGAGCCACAAACAAAACACACCCACGCCGCATATTTAGATGAGAGTGATAGGAATGGGAAAAAATATAGAGAAGCTACCTGTGTTGAGCGTGATTGGTACAAAAGAGATGATTGCGTGACGAGCGCGTTATTACTATTAGTGCGGTTGGAAGGAAAGGATTGGCTGGCGCGGAGAACCAGTAGCCTTTTTGATATCAAAGCAACAAGTAGCAGCCGCGATTCCCCCAGGTGTGTAGTTCGGTAGTCCCCACTATTTAACCGGTAGCGCCGTCCTTCCTAATGGAGGAGAACGCACGTAAAGCGTGTGCGGTGCTCTTTCGCAGAAAAAATAAATTGCGAAAGCTGCGACGTCGTAATCTGGGTGTTTTAATCTTTTTTTTTAATGTACGCGCTTTTCTTATCTTTCACGTCGGTTTGTGTGCGTGCTACATTTTTAATATTTAGAAAGGACCACCCATTCGGCGACGTGACGAGTTTTACAAGTTTCCTGATATGACGAAAAAGAAGAAGTGATGCTTTTATTTTTGGGTTTTATGGCAAGCGGCGGCGACCCTGTGCTCTTTTCTCCCGTAATCGCATCTCTCACTCGGATTTTGAGCGACGCCTACGCCAAATGAGGAAACAAGCTGTTGTGTTTGATTATTCACCTCTCACCGCAGAGACCGAGTGATATCACGCGTGTGATTAATCCGGGATGCTGCGAGCTCAGATTTCGGTCGATATGCTCATGATTCTTATTAGTCACTGCAGGAAACAATGGAGTTTATAATCTGATATTGAGACCCAACTCGTGGGAAAACCGCGTTTATATAATTGTTTCACAATATACTTCATTGTTATTTTGTACAGAACGTTAATTTTTTTAGAGAGCAATAAGCAAATAATGGTAATCATATAAAGCTGTTTTAATGCTTCATTATTCATTTTGGTTAAATCTAAATCATATTTTAATTTTATAGCTTTTAATATTTTAATTTAAAAGAGAAAATTATATACCTATTCATAAATTATTTTATAATATTCATGTATCATAAGTAATTTATTTAAAAGTTTATTTTTTTAAATTCTAAATAAATTAAGCCCAAGCCAAAGTTTCTTTTCTTAATACATTAAAATTTTAAGTTATATAATAATGAATTAATTAAAGTAATACTATATATAATACTATAAAAAATAAAAACATTATAAAATAGGTAAATCATATATGGATTATTATAAAAATTTTTAATTTTATATACAATATTAAACTTTCTTACTTAATAGTTTTGTGTATGAGTTTAATATGCATTCACTGTTATCACGTTGAATGCCTCTTGGCCACTTACTAGAAGCTAATTGCTCGAAATTTCACGGATACTGCGTGCTAGCGACTTATAACTCCGAGCCGCGTGTTTAAACATCCATTAATGTGACATGACTTTTAATTAAGTCCAAGAGAGTTAATGAAGAGAGGGCCCCCTGCGCATTGGCGGCTAAATTTCGTTTGATTTTCTTAAACACCTCATCATCGTGCGGTGCTGCTCACTTTTTTATGCTGGACCAGCGTCTCTAATAATAACTAATGCAGATACCTACCGCGTTAAAATATTAATGTTTCTGCCACACCTCAACGGTAGTGACCATTGCGCGGCTATATAATACGCAGGCGGCTATTTTAAAAGGTATTATACTTTTCGATTATGTATTTTTGACTGATGGATCGTCAATGGAAACGGATTGGGTTACTCGTGTTCAGAGCAAAATAGCCGCGCCGAACCTTTGAGTCGCTTCGGCCGCGATATTATACAGAAGCAAACAAGTTCATTAATTTTCTCTTGAAACAGAAACTCATCGTTGGGGAAAAGACCGCGCCGGCTCTTTAAAGTGCGGAAACCGCCGTTTCGAATCGAGTTATTGCCCTGGGTAAACATCTAGATAACGAGAGACCGCCTGGACCGTTTTCCAAAGGTTAAAGAAACGGAAAAAATGGTTCAATTAAATATTAATTAATTTTTTCAGAATGTAAAATACATTTGAATTAAAGTGTGGCAGAATCATTGAATAAATTTGGTCGACAGAGACAAAATCTTACCGTGTCCTGGGAAATCACTGAAATCAGCTGGTCGGCGGTCGAGAAAATTCTCAGAAAATGCTCGAAAGTCATGCAGAGAAAGCGAAAATACTTGGCCGGAGCTCGGCCGAAAAGCAATAAAGCAGTGTGAAATATTACCTTAGCGGTCGGTAGTGTTGGCGCAGAGTTGCAGGAGGACTAAAAAAGCAGCAGGTCTGCAGTCCCGGTAGCCAGAGGTGCTTCTGAGGGTAGTAGCCGAAGATGATGATGCGGTGGAGGACAGACAAGGACCATGAATAACACCAGGAGGCCCCAGCGCTCTCCTACCTACCGTCAGGAAGCCACAGCCCCCCTCTCGCAGTCTGGTAAGGTTCTCGCGGTAGCAGTCTCCGTCCCACCTACGATTCTTTGGCTCCACCTCCGTCAGGGCTCCCGCATTTTCCATTTTTGTACTTTCCAACGGGCTGCATCTCACTCACTCGGAGAAATAATTATATGAACCCACACACATATCTAGCAAATAATATATTTATGTGCGATTTATGCTTACACGTTTGATTTTCTAGTCGGAGACGCGCGGAATAGTGCAATTCTACACTGGCTGACCTGTGACCCGCCGGTGGTAGCACCGCTATAATAGTGTGCGTCACTCTTGATGATGATGAATAATTTAATTTTTCTCTAGTCGTGACTCTTGGCCGTTGGCTGGTTGAAATGATGAGGCACCAAATGAGCACCGTTTTTTGCGTTTCAGGGAGGCAGCAGTTTTTCTATTGCCGTTAGTCTCGTAGGCGAAAGAGATAAAGAAAGCCCCGCTTTTCAATATGTGTCATGAGACAAAAGGCAACGGTCGCTTCTTATTTTTTTGGTGCCAATTTTTGAACCTATACTTATTTTGTTCCAATCATTAAGGAAAATGTTTTAAATTTCTAAAAGGCTCAAGATCAAGATTTATTATGTGATGTAATGAAAAATATTTACTCATTACTGAGAATGATTTAATAATAAATTAATTTTTAACGAAATCCCGTTCCCTGAAAAGAACATTATTATGCAACCAGAACACATATACACCCACATGGTTGCATAACTTGAAATTATTAAAACGATACAACTTCTAACCTCTTCCTCCTCGTTTTATTAAAATTTAATATGTTTATTTTGAGTTATGCAAAAAATAATTAATATAAATAAACATAAGGATGATATTAATGCTAATCAAATTAGCGCACATACACCATGACTGTGTTCAGGTTTATCAAACTTAATTATTAATTCAATGCTACTAAAAAGTTGTAACATTTCTCGATCACAAAAGCTTCCACACTAATTGTAAGTAAATTTTCAGAAGAGAGTGCAATTTTTATGACTCGTCACGGTTCATTATAAAGTAATAAAAACTTATAGGCGTTGCATTTAAATTATTTTCATCTTGCGTGCACGTTGGAAAGTTTTTTTTTCTTTAAATGAGTAGTTAGCAGGTGTATACCGATGACCTGCACGCGTTTACTACTGCTAGGATAATTACTTCTCAGTTTAAACATTTATCGCACCCCTGCACTTACGTGATGACTCAATTATGAACCATTTGCGAAGACATGTTTGTATAAAAGTTCAACTGCAATCAAGCGGGGAAATTAAAGAAATAAAAACAATATATTTTTATGAATATTAGGTACAATATATGAATTAAAAGATGACAAACCATCACTAAGAGCTAGATTAGAGATTTCTACTTAGATAATTGGATTAAAAGCATTGATTAGTTGAATACTTTATGTCTTTGATTTTTTTATTTCTTACTCAATTTCACTCCAAATTTCCCAGTATTTTTTTTTTCAGTTCTTTTAACTGGGTTCTTTTTTATTTTGGAAAAACAAATTTAAAAAAATCTTATATTGTTATGATTCAAAATTAATTTAATTTGTAAAATAAAATACAAGTTTTATAAAAACTTTTAAATAAAACAAAACTTTTTTATTATTTAGCACTCAAATCCCTCATGTGCTTTCTTTGTGCGATCGGAAGATAAGGAGCTGAAATTTGAGAGTGTGCTTTTTATTGATACAAGATAAGCTCGCGGGCCGGTTGGCCGACTTAATGTCAAAATACAATCCATCATCAAATTATTAGTTTGAATAAACATAATATTGTAATAATCGGGCTGGCTGCTCGCGATACCAACTGGAGCATTAATGGTGCTGAGCCATTTAAGGTCACGATACCTGACGACGAAAAATAACTTTCTCATAGATCTCTCGGCCGGCTGGGGCTGGCTGCTCGCTGTTGGTGGGCAGTCCTGAAAAATATTTCTTAACAGTTGCGTCTACCGAACAATATTCTTTTGGGAGCGGTGAGTGAGTCGAGAAATTTTTCTCCGTCGTGGGAACTGCACAGTAGCGTGGCCAAGGCCCCCTCTCCGCAGTCGTGCTATACTTGGAGGTAGGCGTTGATTCTGGTCGATATAAAAAATATTCCAGCCAAAGGGTTACCTCCTTCCGAGCGGCCCATTGGCCAGACCAAGTCACACCCTATGCCTTGATAAAAAAATATTATTCTCGATTGTAACATCCTTTGCGGCACATTAAATTAATGCAGTCGCCCAGCGCGCTCTGCCTCTTTTTATTTCTCCGAATGGAACTCGCTCGCTTGCCCGGCGCTTTCCGTTCGGAATGTGATTCGACCGCAGATTAATTGCCCCTCGTAAAAATTAAAAAGTAGTTAGGGTCGCGCCGCTTCAACCCTTTTACATGATAATTAGCGCCAAGAGGTGGATGATTCATGGGTTCAAAAGTTTACGACTCTTTTGGGTCTCTGCCGGCGAAAGATGTCAAAATTTACTTCTGTATGATTGATGAATTTCGTGGTATCAATAAGGAAGAATTCTGTTTGCACTTAAGTGCGATTTATTACGAAAGTATAAACAACGGTCATAAAAATATAAAGTCGAAGATTTGCAAAGCCCATTATACATATTATATTTTTTTATTGAAGATTGTCGATTATATATGTTGCTATAATCTAGTGGCAATTCATAAAATAATCGCTCCAGAGAGATTTCCCTCTGTAAAATCAAATTTAAAGAATCGGACGCCTGAACAGTACAGTGACAACGAGTGAGGGGAAAAAACTTACAAAAAGAAAAGATTCAGCTCCACAGTGGCAATTCAGTTTTAGTTATTACTACTAAATTTATTACGTTAAATAACAAAAGAAGGAAAATATCAAATAAATTTAAAATTATAATAATTAAAGAACTTTATTGCAGCAATCTTGAAATAAAAATGCTCAAATTGACCAAATTTGTAATAATATACGCTTTTTTGGTTGAAAAAAAAACTGAAGAGAAATTTATGATTGAAGTATAAAACAAATAATTTGCACTATACCTAAATAAAAAAATTGCCGAAGTAGTTTCGACTTCTGAAAATCATAAAAAATTAAACAACTAACTGAATTTTATATTGTAAGAGCTATAACATTAAAAAAAGAGTATTAATAGTTTCATGAAAGTTGATTGAAAATAGGTTTCTCCTCAAGGGGTTTTATTTCCAGTCACTTATTGTTCCATAGAGAGGGAAAATACAGTATATAGGTTTTTTTCTGATTTTAATGTTCAATTTAAATTGAATTAAATCATATTAAATCATCATGAATCAATCCTAGATTTGGAAATTCACCTACAAAAATATGATGTTCATGACAAAAATACAAAGGGAAAAAAGCATGGACTCTTTTTGAAACACTTTCATTAACTTATTTCTAATCACATGCAGCTCACGTAGATCAAGAAGTGCCGTTTGTGTGAAAACTCATCTCATCGCATTTCACACGTGAAGAGGAAACAGTAAATTACGTTTGACAAAAAGTGTGATTGCCAATTGGTATTATAAGTCGGAGAGGGCGAGCAGAGGAGAGTTGTGTAGCACGGCTGGCGACTGCTATGCGTGCAGGTAATTACAAGATAGAAGTATCAATCATTTTGGTCGGTGATTTGCATAGAAGACGCATTAACGCGCTGCGAAGCCGAGTGCTCAATTATCGTGACACGGCGCGGTAAATTATTGAAGAGGCCTGCCGCCTGTGAGAAATAAGCAAAACGCTCGTCTGTATGACGAGTCCGCTCTTTCCCAGTGCCCAGAGTAATTTGCCTCGCAAAAACTAAAGGCAAAATTGGCAAAAATAAATATATTATGTAATTCTTGAACGTACAAACACACACCCTGACCAACTCACATGGGCCAGAATTGAAGATCAAAGTTCACCAGACGAAAAAAAATTCTTAGTATGTGTGGGAAAAGTCTTGCTCTCCAAGACAAGTGCCTATACAAATACTATTTATTTGCGTTTCGTCTAAACAGCCGCCTACTCGACAGTTTTGCACAAAGGTGAGATAAGAAAAATGGGCGCCCTGAAAGAACAGAAAAGCACTTACAATTAGTTCTGCTCATTCTTGTTTAAGTATAAATATACAACATACATGAAATATACAACTACAATAAAAATAAAAATATTCACCTTAGTTAAAAGTAATTAATTATGGTAACGTATCGTTCACTTTTTATTTTATTTGCCTCTGAAGCTGATCGATTGCATGAACTCCAGTAATTCTCTCGATTTACGAGTAGAAAATATTGAGTAAAAATCCTGATCTCCTTAATATGGGTTTAAAATTTTGTTGAAATTAAAGAGTAATTATTTCAATCTAATATTAAATAAATTAAGATAAAAGTTATTGCCTATACAAAGTATTTTGCACGTTAAATTTGTTTAAAGTTTACAAAATAATTAAATTAATTAAAAAAAATCATAGAAGCAAGTAAAACAGTTATTTTGGATAAAAAAAACTGTTATTTTTTTATATTATTATTTAAAAGATTTAAATTATTGTAAAATTCTATATTTAACTTGTAATTTTATATCAGAAGACACATACAAATCATGTTTTTAATACATAATTATACATTTTTTTTATAATAAATTTTGTATTAGTTTAAGCCTTCCAATATTTTTTTCTTTATTTTTAAAATAGTTCCATCTTATAAATTTAATTAATAAAACTAAAATTGAAATATTTTTTACCTCAGTAAAATGTTTTCATATACCAATATTATTATTTTGCTGACATGTATTTGGCACGTTTGATCCCTAAGGGTAAATTGTAAATTCAAATTCGGTGCGTTATTCACATGTAATTATGGTGATTATTTGGCTGCTTATTTCGTTTCACGCGCGAGCCTTAATAACAATTCGTCGGCTGCGGGTATTGTTTCCAACTTGGGCGTGACTGAAACAAAGCCATTGTTTTCACCGCCACCTTATGATAATTCGAGAGTATACGACGACAGACAGGTGACACCCTGTCTCTGCAATCGATCTTCTGAAGTGGCGGAAATAATGGAGAGATAACATGTGGAGATCACAGCACGCGTATACAAGTCTTATCGGCTTAAGCAAATAAATTTTGATTTGTATAAAAAAAATCATGAACATATTTTCAGACCGACTAGCCTTGAGGTTTTTCACATTATTGTGTTAATTTTCTTTTGGCCACGGAAGTTGATTTTTTGCTTTCTTTTTACTCCCTCGTGCGGAGGAAATGGCACATTTTATGTTGAGGTGCATTTTGTTTGAAGGGTTGAATCAACAGGCCAAGAGGACGGAAGTGCATCGTTTTTTCAGAGAGTGTGCCACACAACTTGGGTTACACAGCGCACGCACTACTCTCTCAAATATATATCCCATTACAAATACAAAGAGTTGTGCGAGTTGTTTGCTTTTATCTGCGCCGCGAGACGCGCAGCGTGTCTCCTCTTTTTTCCGTGTCTCTCTGCAAACACGACGAGATTATGAGAAAAACGAGGCATAAATCGGAGATACCTCTGGAAAAGTACACGAATGAATAAATAAGCCTAAGCTGGCAGTGAGTAGGCAATTCTGCTAAAAAGCATCACGCCCACGCACCGAGGGGCTGAAAATCTCACTTAGCGCGTCTAGTCGCCGCCGCCGCAGCTTTATCTCTATCCAGGTGTGGGGCCAACGAGTTTTATCGAAAGTAACTTAATACGTTTCATTTTGTGCCCACACCAACTACTTCAACGGCAGGAAATGATTTTGTAATTCTCCGCCTAAACTGTTGACGGTTAAATTAATTGTTATCCACAAGGGTTTTAAGTCTGGGTTTGAGCTATATTTTCATAAAAAAGTCTCACTAATTTGGGGATCAAAGTTTAAAAGAAACAAGCTTGTACTTTTAACAAGAAAAAAAAATGTTTAAAAAGCTACATTTTTATCATTTTAAATATCAAATAGTCTCTAATTACAATTCTGGTATACAATTTTTTTTTTAAATTTGATACAATTATAATTGTGACTTAATTGTGTAAATTTTGAATATTTTTTTTCTCCACAAAATAAAGGTGAGTAATATACCTTACCTACTACCTGCAGCAAACTAGATGCGTTTGAATTATTAAAATTTTAAGGCGGCATTAACTTTTTTCTGTTCCTGCAATTATATTGTTGACCTTTATTTCAAAAGTTATAAAGTTATTTTGAATATTATGTTGGGCAACACATATAATGAATTAAAAAAATTAAATATAGGGACAAACAGATTATTGTTTTGTGTAATAAAATAATTTTATGTAATCTGCAATAAATTCATTTTACAAATAAACCTAGTCGTGATAATAATTTTGGTACCTACATTCCCAATAAAAATTAAAATTTTATTCTCCGCCAAAACATTAATTATTTACTTTTTTCTTCAAGATATTTCACATTTCAATAGAAGAAAATTGGAAATTGTCAATAAATTTTTTTTTTTAAAAAAGAGGATTGATATAATGCAAATTTATTATTGAAATTTGTTTTTTATAAAAGTCAATCTCTTTTGTTCCATAGAGAAGGTAATCTGTGACTCTTTTAATTTTCGCTCTGATCAAATGCTCGATGATGTTGATTCTCAGTGGCCATTTTATTTTGAACAACGGCTCCCACAGCCTGAACGCGGTGGCAACGAAGGTCAGAGCCGGCTGGGTGGACTGCTCTGCGGCGGCAGCCATGTTGGTGCTCACTCAAGAGCATTGTTGAATGATTAAACAAAAAAGATCAGCACGCGGTGATGGCATCAAAATCACGATGGGTGGGAGCTGCTTTTTTATTGGCCAATAAGCTCGACCCGAGCTGCACGAAGGTGACCTCTGACCCAAGCACTCCAACGTACACCGAGCAGCCATCAACTTGGCAGCCCTTTTACGTACACGGCATTTTTATCTTTGCCTACGCCCGTCCGTCCTTTGCATCATTTCTGCTCAATTATACACGTCGTAAAACTGTGAGGCGCTCGCTCACTCCTCGCTTGGCTTGTCAAGATATTTTCAATTTCAAAAGAATCACTCGCTATACGTGATTTCACTCGAATCAAGTGCACCTATCACTAGCACGCAACCTAGCCTATGTTTCTGTGTGAAAATCAGATAAAAGAGATATTATATATATGCGCCGGCTTTGGAAATCGGGAAGTGAAACTAGATAATTAATGCGAGCTTTCTGATCGAATCGTTTGCAACAGAAATCGCTGCATGCGAAACTTTGCTCACGTTTTAAATGCTGCTGGAAGTTCATAAACTTTTAAAAAGTTGAAAAAGAAAGACGGATAATTTTTATTTTGCATCTTAAATTTTACATTTTCAAGAAGATTCAAAATTTTTAGTCAATTCAAAAAGCGGCGGCATGTTATTTTGGTGCCAAAGAAATTCTTTGCATGACAGAGGCTAATCAAAATGAAAAAAATGACTCAGTCGGTCTCGCTCTGTGTGAATGTGATTGAACAAAAGAGCGATATACACAATGGAGTCGGCAATAATAAGAACACAATGCCTCTATTATGCTAGAAGGAGAAAGATGCTCTCCAGAGAGATCGGGCATTCATGCATTAGTAATGCTCTTTAACTTTGATGGCATGCAATATGGGAATGGCGCGTACATATATAAAATAATAATGCCGTAAATACAATGCAAGCCGCGCCGGTCAATTCTCAGTCAGCAGACTCCATCAACGCACGCGTCTGCTGCTTTTTCAGTAATTTGGCCATGGTGTGCATTTCCAAGAGGTGCCTCAGCTCGGCGTTTTGCTTTTTGATCCGCCCAACTTGTTCGTTGACTTCGTGCCGGTCTGTCAAAGCTTATTATTATTACAAGTTTCAGTGCGTAAGACACTCTCCAAAATTTTTAAAAATATCTGGTTTTACTTTTACATATTGGTCTTTTTTAATGATTCTCAAAAGATTTAAAATTATAAAGTGTCCTTATCACACACACAAATTACGTTCAATCTTTTACAAAAACAAAATTTATTTTTGTATTATTTGTGTTTTTAAGAGAATTTCTGCAAAATCCGAAGATAAAAACATTTGAATCCAAAAACAACGCTATCTCAATCTCCCCATAGTTATAGATAAATTTGATGGAAATCTATTTATGTTTAAAATTGCCAAAACTAAAAATCGGCTATGTAAAATTGAATTGTAAGTAAAATGTTAAATGTTGAATCATACCACTCAAAACTGCCAAATGTTGGTTCATCCCAACGTATAGGCTGTCCCATTTTTCCTCCAGATCATCCGGTAGAAGCTTCAAAAATTCAGACCAACCGACAGACTCTTCAGATTTTGATTTTGTTCCACGGAGCAGCGCTGTAAATGCACAACAGCCGTTCTGAATATGCAACCAGCACGTGTCTCCGTTACAGCCGGTTGCCTATCTCTGCTCGAGGCAGGCGCTTATAAGACGACTATCTACCATTTTTTTACATACCAGATGAACTTTTCTGTGAATCTTGTGCTAAATTTGTTTCCGAATCCACCGTAGCACCTCGAGAAAACTTTTTCAGCCCAGCCAAAATATTTTGGGCCTCCAGATAGGGCTTGTGTTTCGCACATTCTGCATTTATATCAAATGGCTTTTGGTTGCACTCCTGACAGTAGGTGAATAAAATCAACGCATGAAATAGCTGGTCAAGTTCGTTTTCCGTTTCAATTCCGAGAGCCTGTGTTCAATTTTCAAATTTTTTTTTTTTTTTTTTTCAATTAAAATATAATAATTTATATTATTACTGAAAGACAAGCAGATAAATCAAGCAGAATCTTCTCTTCGGAAGAGTCGGTTTGCAAATCGTTATTTTCCGGAGCCAAAAATTCAACAGTGCTGTCCAAGAACTTCATTAAAATGTATTTTTTCACTCTCTCGTTTTCGCTCGCATCCTGCACCAGACGGATAATTAATGGAAGCCGATGCCCATAATTGATAGTTTGAAAACAATTACTTTGCGGCGTAGCAAAGACGAGGCCTCCTGCAGCGCCTCTGAGGACGAGGATTTCGTTGAAGCGAGGGACCTCCGACCGTCGCAAAGGTCATGAACCAGTGAAGCGAGCCTGCTGTCAAAGTTCTCCGGCAAACTCCAAGGCATGCAGAGTTGCTCCTTGTGAATAATCTCGTCCAGAATCATTATCTGCGAAAAGATAAAAAAAAAAAATAATAAAGAAACTAAACTTGCAGCCGTAAAAATGCAAAATAAATTACCCTTTTCAAAAGTGACATTATCTGTTTCCTAAAGTGGTCAGTTAATAGCTTCAACTGCGCCTTAGTCACTGGATTGAATGCGTCACCGGAATTTGCTGTGAGGTGTTCAGCTTTTAATTTTCTGACGCGGTGACTGAGAATTTTTCTCCTTTGGTTAGTTTGTTGTTGCTGCTCGCGGAGTTCAGCTTGTAAAGTGCGAACTTTGTCTTGAAGTCTACAATAATTAAAATATATTGATTTTAGAATTTTAAATTGCAAATTTAATCCAATCACTTGCTAATTTTCTTCTTTTGATCTGCGCGCAAAACTTTTGCTTCTTGGTCCCTGGCTCTCAAAATGTCGATGTTCAGCTTCATTTTTTCTGCGTTCAGAATGCATGATGCTTTTAATTCTTGCAACTGGAGGCCCAGTTCCTATTTATAAATTGTCTAATATTAATGAAAATTTTCATGAAAATATTATTTTATAATTAATCAGTAGTTCTTTTCTCTTCATGCAATAAAATTTAAAAAAATTATTCCTTATGAAGGAATATCGTTTTGCATTAATAACTATGATTTATTCAATTTATTACAACATTTAATAAAAAATTCAAACTTTACATGAGATTGCTTTTGAAGCGTCAACCGCACGTCATGCACACACTGTGCAAGCCTATCATGTAAAAGGTCCTCGTCCGTGGCCACATCCTCTCGCAAAGTTTCCCTCTCGTTTGAAGTTTGATTCAACATTCGTTGCAGATTTACCCACAAATCAGTCCAACGACTACAGCCGAGGGAAACCTGATCTGCTCTACAATTTGACGTAACCGCCTTTGAATTGAATTAAAAATAAAATTATTTTTTATTAAATTATACACGTTTATATAATAATTAATAACCTCTAAAAGAGCAAGCTCATCTCGGTGAGTTTGTTGCAAATCTGAAACTTGCTGGTCAACTCTTTCCGCGGCTATTTTCAGCTCTTGCCATTGATCATTTAAAGTTTGCTGATATAGAATATCTCTTTCCAAGATTTCCCTTTTGAGTTGCACAATTATTTTATCCTTCTGTTGTAAAACTTCATCGCAACTGTCTATAATATTGCGTGAGATTATATTTTATTAATTGGGTCACTTAAAAATTACTTTTTTGTTCCAAGATCAACGAGTTGAGCTCAAGAGCGTCATTTCTCTGATCAGCGAGGCCCCATTTCGCAGTGAGCGCCTCAATTTTCTGCCACGAAGCTCGAGCCTCTGCCGAGAGCTCCTCCTGTCTTGTGGTGCTTTTCTTCTGATCATTTACGATTTGCAATTGTTTTCTGGTTTCACCGGCTTCTCTTACGTTGTCCACCTAATTTTAGCCATTTGGCATGTTTTATATTGATTATACATCCAGTGAAAATATTAAAAAATGGTATACCAGCTCATTGCTCTCAATATGAAATTTGTCTAGTAGAGAATTTGACTCCTCTATCTGTCTAAATATTGCTTGCTCATCAAACTCAATCAATGATTCGTCGATATCCTCTCTAGAATTGTTAAAAATATTTCTAAGCATATAATTTTAAAATAAGTGTTTTCAATTTAATTAAGCCGTATAAGCCTGCAGAATGTTAATTACTTTGGTAACCTACAACATAGCCAAAATTATTTTTCTATTATATAAAAAAAAATAGCATCAACCAACCAATCAATAAAAATTATTAAGGCTTTTTAAAATTAATATAAAATTATTTAAATAAAAGATAACTTAAAAAATCAGCCGTAGTGTAAATAAGAAATTTAATATATAATAAAAAGGTTAATTCTTTTTTTAAGTATTCACGCGCACTTCTTTAATTACTATATTGCAGAAATTTACTCTAGATCTACTTGAAAAACACTTGATTTGGTTCAATTTGATTAAAAATAAAACGTCCGATAAAGAATAAGTGCGAATAAGTGGTTATAAGCCTTCAATTATCTAAAATTTCTCACCCTCTCAATGCTCTCTGCCGCTTCTCAATCCTCTCCCTTCTGGCAACAATCCTATCATTCTCAATCTGATCCATTTTAACAATTCAAATCAAAAGCTAAAACTGGATTTAATTAAAGCAGTCGTTGAAAATAAAAATGCAAAGAACAATGATCAGTCAGCGCTTTGCTTACTGGATATCAGTATGCGTTTGCCATGGTAACCTACAACCGGTATAAACAGTCCATTATTATGGTGCCCATAGAAATGGTTTTGGGGGTGGTTTTGTTTCAGTCTGATGATTTACGAAAGAAAATGCATGATTACCGTTGAAATGTTATATATTTGAAGCATAACAAAAATACCATTACATATTATAATTACAAATTTTGAAAATTACGCAATGTTATAAGATTAAATCATTGAAGACAGTGAATGAAGATGTAATATCTATTCAAATCACATTCAGTTGCTCCAAACTTCTCTCCGAGAGCTGCTTATTATTAATGTTGTGCTACAGGAACAATCTAAGAAAAGTTCGAAAAATTCCATCTTTCTGCGACCTATACATACACATGTTTTATACAACGATGTGAATAATAATGCTCCAATTTCAGTTTTATTTACTTAACAGTAATTTGATAAGCTCTTTTTGCTTATTTACAAACTCCTGATTAAATGATTAAGCCACGGAAGCAAACACAGAGCAAGAAGACCATCTGCGTTTTAGAATACAGTAACATCTAGCTTGCCGCATTTTTTAAGGTTTGTGGACTAGGCATTTTACTTTTGATCTTTAATGAGCGATAATTATCACTTTTAAGTGTTCGTCAGACACTGTGAGAATCAGATTTGAAATTTCTTAAACCAAAACCGATTTTCCTCAATGCAGAAGTCAACGGTAGACATTGCTCTTTTGTTTCTTGATAATGATAAACAGCGACAGCCCTAATAATTTGAGATATTGAGCTTATCACGTTGAACATTACAGTAATGACATGGAAATTGTGTTCATTTTGACACCCACCGTCTAATTTGTCTGCTAAATTGTGTCAGAGAACAAGGAATTGCAAGTCTTGACAATATCACCTTGTGGCTGCATAGTATTATTTTTAAGCCAATTGTTCTGGGTCAATTTTTTCTTTCCTCGAGCTCATCAACAGGTGTCTGATGGCCCTGCCAACAGAGGTGGAGCTTCTTAAACTTCCAGAGGGTGATTTTTTGCCGTCCCTCAAAGACGGAGAGCGGGAAACTGAAGACGCTTTTTCATAGCCGATTTCATTGTACACACTTACGTTGTCGTCAAAACGAACATGCTCGAGGCTTATATCTGAACCCTAAGAAAAAATAAATAAATAATGGAACAAAAGAAAATTCTCATTTACTTACTTCTTGGGACTTTTTGGACCTGGCCTCTTCCAGGAGCACGCGCTTTTCTCTGTGCAGCGGAGTACTGCTGCTTGGCTGATTTTGGTGCACTTCTATGCTTGCGTCAGCCACAGGGACGGTCTTGCTGCCAGTTTCACAAACGACCTACACAAGAAGAAAATTTAATATATGTGCAAAAAAAATTGGCAATCCAGTTTACCTTGTAGCTCAAAATGGAGCCTGCAAGAGCCCTGGTAGAGGCAGCGCCATCATCTAATGTGTTCCCTGATTTTTCCGAACCAATAGTTTCCTCGCTGCACAAACTATGGCGATGAGCTTGAACGTCCGCTTGAATTTCCATGCTCTGGCCCCTCTTTTTTTCTGTGAACACTGACGGTTGCAAAATCTATTTATCACAGATTAAATAAGCATGCATACTTGTTTCAAGTTTGCTTCCAGCTGCCTTGTCTGTTTCTTCGTCATCATCGTGCTCCACAACATGACTTCCTGAATCCATGGACAGAGAAGCTTCACCAATTGAAGGGTTTGTTCCCTTGTTACTTGACGAGTCCGTAGGCACAGCATCTAAGAGGAAATTATTTTTATTTTATTTTATTTTTATTTTTTTGTCAAGTAATTTTAGAAGAAGCTATAGAATAAAAATAAAAATGTATCCATTTATAATTTTGACCATTTTTCAGAATATTCAGTTTCAGATTAAAAAATGTGTACACTTTCTAATACTTCAACGTGGCAATTTGATTTCATTTACAAACCTGCAATATTGCCTCCTCTATATCCCAGTCTAGCACCAAGTTCGGTAGTGACCATGTGATGTCTTCGTTTCCCCTCCGCACCATTGCTTTTCCTATCACTGCCATCATCGCCGTCTTCATCCTCATCGGCGTCACTATAGTCATCAAAGTCAAAGTGGAATCCAGACCCACTCGTGGACACATCACAGCCTCCAGAACGGCAAAGGGAAACTGGCACTACTCCGTAAATGTAAAAAAGGAGGATTGGCACTCCAATGCTTACAACGGTGAGAGCAACAAACGGCGACACAAATATCTAATGCAAATACAAAATTAGAGCTAATGAATGGGTATCCTAATCTGGAACTTACCGAAGCAATGACGCCACTGGTGATGATCAAATTCCTCTTGTGCTTGCTCAAATATCTATATCTGCCATACAACTTCCTCCCAACCCACACAGGAATTCCTATGGAAATGACATTGCGATTACTCATGTGGGTTGAAATAATCTTGTAATTTACCAATGGTCATAGCAGGCAAGGCAATTCCTGCAACCAGGCCAATTCCTACGGGGGCTCCAACTAACATTCCCAACTGCCAAAGAATCTTTTTCTTCCTTGACCAAGGCTTCTTACCCCAAAATGTGCATCCAGACGGGCTTTAGAAAAAAAATTATTTTGAGAACTAAAATTTCTAAATTATATAAAACTGAATCCACCTCAAGTAATGAAGGTCACTTATTTCCTTCATACAAAGCCAGCAAAATTCAGCTCCACAAACAGCACATGTCATGTGATTGCACGAGCCATCATCCATTTTCACAATCAGCACTGAACACCTCGGGCATGGCTTAATGTCGGAATCTCCTAAAATGTCAATTACAATTCACCAAGCCTTAACGAAAAGTGATAGCTTTACTTGAGGTGGACAATCCAAATAAAGAGGGAGAAGACGATGGCTGAAATGAGGCCGAAACACCTCCTGAGCCGGCAGGATCGGTTGCGGTAGGTTTCCTTTGTGTCCTCGCAGCATCACAGGTCTGATTTGGGTGCCAGTCTGCCTTGCAGTGATAGCAAAACACGCCTGGGCACCCTGGTCGTTGGCATTTAATTTTCGGGCAACTGGCACACCCACTAGCTATGATTGCAAAGCCACAGTCGGGCTGAGGACACCAGCGAGTGTCAGGGTCGATTGCGAGCACTCGGCGAACCATGAAATCTTCATATTTATTGTAAATTGCCGAGTTGTTGAGTATCATCCTCACATCTACCAATTATAATAAAATATTTTAGTTTTCTTACTTTTTTGGACTTTAATTGGCTTTTTTTAATAAATAATTGTTGGTAAATTCAAGTATTTCTACCATTGGGATGCAGACGCTCAGAGCACTCGGGACACGCTATGGATGTACGAGACTCTGATATTTCCACTTTCAAGTATTGCTGCAAGCAGTCGTAACAGGACCTGTGCTCACATGTCGAAAGCGACGGGAAGCACGGCTCGGGCAGTTCAGACAAACACAATGGACATTCCAGGTTCTGCAATATTTCAGAATCGTTTTTAACTTTAATAAATAAACAGGACTTTTGATCTCTAACCTGGATATTTTTAGTGGACTTTTCCTGGGGCAGTGGATGGAGTTCCGAAGATGACGATGGAGTCGATGCTGGCGACGGTAGAGGAGAAAGGGGCAGGGTTTTGTGCTGTGAAGTGGGCGAACCTGAAGGCGAGTGAGTCACAACTTCAATGCTCTGCACTTCTGCTGTAGATGTGGATTTAGTTGCAGTCTCTTTAGCTGTTTGAAAAAAAATTAATAAATAAATTATAGTTTTTTTTATGTACCTTGGCTTTTCCTCGAAGCAGATCTGTGAGTGTTGGTTCGCATTCTGCTAGGGAGTGATCGGTACAGCAGTCGCTGGATTGAGTGTCTGTTCCACAATCGATTCTGTGGTCTGCCATTAGCGCCTCCGGAACTTGAGGAACAGGCTGGCTGCTCCTCAGCGGTTGTCGGCGCCCTCTTGCTCGACTTCTTACTCATCATTTGGCAACTGGTTATATGAATAAAGAAAGTCAGTGGGATGTATACACATTACACAGTCATATAAATACAGCAAACAAAGCACTGAGAAAATGTAAATAAGATATTGTACAGGTTAAACTCTCTAAAGCCAATTTCTACTTCTGACTCATCGATTTGTCTGAAAAAAGCACTGGTCCGAAAAATCGAGAGGAGCCAGGCACACACAAAATTAAAGTGAAGTGAGCCGGAGAGAAGGATTGGCTCGTTACGTGACAGATGGGAAAGCTGCCGCTGATCAACTATAACTGATGACCTCATTGCAAATTATGTAGGTTAATAAAACTCGCTGCTAACGGACACACGAAAAGTCAACCTCTAGATCGCATCTCGCATCAAGTTGGACCCGATCTGGGTGCGTGTGCATTATCTCAAGTGCGTCATTAACGTCAGAAGACGACTTACACAAGGAAAATGGATTCACCATTACATAAACAAAGCCAAACCCCGATTCCGAAAGACGGACAACAATTTACCTGCACTTTCACGCGTTCCGTGGCGATTTATCACCTCATTGCCGATCGGTAGTGACGTCTGCTGCAGTTTCGACGCAAAGACCAAAGTGATGGCCCGTTTCGGCGGTCAAAAATTGGGAAAATCAAAATAATAAGGTGTGAACGGAACGGATACCATCTGATTTTATTCGACTGGTGTCTTCTCTTGCTTGCGGTGAGTGGAAGGGGCAGGAAGAGTGGAACGACCTGGCTGCCAACTGAACAAATGGGAAAGTGAAATTCGCACGTACCGACGGCAAAAAAATCCCTCTCACAATCACAACCTAATACCAAATGTATAAAAAAGGCTGTGACGTGACCAACTGAGATTAATATAAGTTAGTGTAATTAAAATTTGAAACTCAAAATGAATAAATAGCACTAATATTAGCATTTAAAATTAAAAATTTGAGGTGTTTTTAAAACAAGGTGTCTCATATCATATTATTTATTTGAATAGTATTTATTTAATTAAAATTTTTAAAAAAAGCTACACAGAAATATTCATTCTTAAAAAAAAATTAAAAACAAATCATGCTTGCGCAGTCTACAATAAATTATGATAAATTATACAATAGAAAAAAAACAATAATTTGCAAAATGCAATATCGGAAAGTTTAGGACGGAATGCTCACACAGCACTGTTACCTACATAATTATAGCATGAGTATAATAATTTTTTAAGTGAATATGTACCCTAAAAATTTCACTCGGTTGAAGTATTTTTTATATTTTCATTTGAGATCTGCGACGCCACCTCTGTAAACAGATTGTCCCAGGTCCAAGGCACGTCGGGCTGAAATTTTTTTAAGCCTTTATTATTAAATTGCTTCCACTCTAATTAAATATTATCATACTTCTTTCAATTCAGTTTCAGGAGACAGTACAGTAGTAAGGAGTCGAAGGCTTATATCCTCAATTTTCGCAAAAGCTGCATGCTGGAATAAGTCTGTATCAAGTTCTTTGTAGGCTGCAACTCTGTTAACAGCGACTCTAGAAAATTTAATACTTTCATTGAAAATGCATGCAACGGAAAAAAAATTTGATTTAACTAACGATGGAGCTTTGGCAATCTGTGACGCAAACTCCTCTTCCTGAAGATCATCCAAATCCGGAATGACAGGGATTTCTAAAATAAAATAGAAAATAATTATTTAAGAGCAACAACTTCAGAATTAAAACAAACCTTTTTCCACCTCCGGAGAAATTTTCGCTGTTGTCACTGTAGTGATGTCCCTGTGAAAAAGGTAATATTGAGCGCTTCTAAAATTTCCAATCACATTTAATTGTTTAAAACCTACTTGCTGCTTTGAAACACAGTGTCACCCCAAACACCAGTTCTCTTTGACTTGGGTGGCTGAGGGGCAGGTCCCTGTTAGAATTAAAAAATTTGTCTTATTTGAGCATCATTAATAAAAAAAAAATCTTGATGTTTTTACCTTTCTATTGGTTTCAGGCTTGTGATTAGGGCTGTTCGACAAAAGCAAAGTCGAAGAATCCTGTCGACTTCGACGAGGAGGCGGACGTACGCTCTGCGTAAACTCCTGATCTGTCATTCCTTAAATTGATAATATGAAAATTTAATTACGTTTTCTATAAATACATATAAATTTTTCCAAAATTATTTTGCGATAAAAATAAATTATAATTGCAAACGTTGCAACTTCCTTTACTTTTCATTTGATGATTTTTTTTAAAAAATGTGACCCACAATGTCACGCACCCAGAGGGCTGGAGATATCTTCAAATTCAATGGCCTTAGCTGAACCCCCAATTTCGAAAGCGAGCGAGAGTTAAGCAAGTAGTTTACACCCAAATGCACCCTAAGTGAGTGCTCTTTAAGGTTAAACATGATCCAAATGCAAATCGCGGCTCAGACGCTGAGAACGGACTCGTGAGAATCGACATTCCAACAGTGTCCTCGCATCATATCTCCAACACCATTGGCCGAAAAATTCAGTATAAGACTTTATAAATGCAAGTCTGGTACGATTTCACAATGCTCAGACTGGGCCGAAAACTAGATTAATTAGATCCTCAAGTAAAACTTATTTAATATATTTTTAATTCTTAGGAATCAAAATATTACAAAGAAACCTTTGAATTAAATTTAATATAAATTATTCGTTAGATAATTAAGTATTTTTTAAATATTAACTGAACTTGATTTTGGACAAAATGCAAATTCCTACTATGACCGGTAGATGTCTCGCGAGAAGCACAGCGGCACGAACGGATGAACGGGATTGTCAATAATTTCGAAAATCAAAACCTGCATTTCTTTCTGATAAAATTAAATTTGTGCAGTGTTAATTATTCACCAAAGACATATTATTTATTCTAGAAAAATGAAAAACAGCCTAGAAAGTGAAATTGCGAGACAGATTACCTGTTATTATCTAAAAAAAACACGACTGCACGAAACATAAACAAATAGTTACAAGAAGTTAACTTTTCTCTCACATGCAGCGCTTCAGGCGCTTAGAAAAAAAACAAAAAGGTGGGCGTGAGAGTGAAGTGAACCAAAAACCAAACTTACCAAATTGTGGCCAAAGCAAGACGATACCAAATTACCAAAATAATAATTCTTTGAGCAGAGGCATTATTACTCTTCTGCTGTGAAATTTGCAATTAAATATGAGACTTACTTCAGTATTTCTTTCCTTTAAACGTATGCCGAGAGGACACATCTGGCGGGGGTAAGATTATTATTGCTTTTTTGTCAGAAAATTTAAGTCGCCCCAACAAAATAATAATTGTTTATTTCATTCATTTTATACGAGAGTAGATTGGTTTAAAATAGTCAGATACAAATAATAAAGCAGAAATACTTGATTTTAAATTGAATTGAAGTATTTATTTTTCCAGTTTCTCTTTCTTGCACTAATTTTATATAATGTTATCGAATGTTATGTTATTATACCATGCACGTGTTGTGATGCATAGACATTTTGTTATAAATCAAGAGCAGGACACGTTTTGCCGTGAAAGCAGAAATTATCATATAGTTTATTTATTTATCTACACTCTGGTGCATTTCAGGAAGCAAAGATTTGTCAGAGAAGTTACACCACTCGACAAGGACATAATGCTACAGAAATTAAAGGTGGAGGAAGAAAATCTGTTCTACTTGCGTCACCCTTACCTTACTGTTGTAAGTTTTCATAGTAATAATTAATGTTTCAATCAAAGAATAATCTGAATAAGTGAAAAAAATTCAATACAACAGAAGACGAAAATAAAATGCAGCTTCTCAAATTCACATTTCTAAAATTTTTCAGCAACAAGAAGATCTCTTTATAAAAGCTCACCCTCCTAGAGATCCAGAACTTGTGAAGCTTGAGAAGCGTAGAGCAACAGTTAAACCAAATGTTACGATTGAAGAAAGACTAAATCATTTGCGGCACACCGAAGGTTGGGACTAGACGCTAGTTGTGTAGTTGTTAATAAACCATTTAGATGAGTAATATTTCAAATCTTTATTTTCATTTCTATCTGTAGAGTATAACACAATATTTTACAACAAACTATTCAACAGAGATTTTTTGTCTCTTAATGGTGACTTCCATCCTTGTAAAAACGAAGTCCGCAATAACCACAGATGTGGTTGCCAGGTTTGTCCTGTAAAAAATAATGCAGGAATATAAAAGAGGTTCACACAGAAAAATCATCATGTATAATCTACTAAAATTTGTGCTCATTGCTGATAGAATCAAATTACAAGCAATAAATATTATTTTTGACGCAGTTGCGTACACCAATTTTTAGTCTAGATTAGTTGGATTTTATTCATAAAAATTAAATATTGATAAATGAATTTTTCAGAATTAAAAAACTATAAATTATAAGAACTTAATAGACCAAGAATAAGGTCCGGCCTGAGCAACCAATGCTTTACACAGTGTCAAGTTTCAGGAAATTTTAAATTTACTTATATGTAATAAGGAACTGAAAGTCTAGAAGATTTAAAATTCACGTCATAGAATTATAATTTGAATTGCAAAAAAAAATCAGCTTAACATTTTTTTTTATTTTACCAAATTGATGTAAACTTTGGGATGTCCTGTAGGACCACCACCTCCATCGCAGGAAATAACCCTCTTTTTCTGGGGTGTTGGCGGAACCTTGTTGATTAAGTCGATGGCAAATTGCTTGTTGACTTGCTTCGGTGTCTCAATAAACCTGGCCAATCTGTAGTCATCTTTTTCAAATTGCTGAAAATTCAAGAAAGTTGATTTGAATTTGGTCTTGATCCCCATTGTGTGCATGTTTTTAATCCAAATAAAGGATTATTTCAACCTATCTATTCATTTACCTGCCCAGTGTGCGTTGGGGTATCACCAGAGGAAGAGGAGGACGCAGCTCTCAGGGCGAATACACGAACATTTTGAATGGAATTTGCTAAAACTCGAATGTTTTTTACTGCGGCCATGGCTGATGTTGATTTCTGTCGACTTTAATTCAGCGCTGCGCTCTGATTGGTGGTACGCGGTGAATAGTCAGTGTTGACAACTGCACGGCGTCAGATTTTGAGGCTTGACGGCGCCAGACTATTTATCAGCAAAAAGTATTTCGTATTATTAAATTTACTAAAGACCTGCGTCCTGCAGCAATTATCTGCAAAATTTGACGATTTAAATTTGAAATAGTTCCTTATTGCATGCTGCACAGATGCTGCATGAATTTTTTTTTTAATTCATAGCCAGAAAATGCACAATAAACAAACCCTTCGTCTTCATCAGCATTTGTCAAAAAATGCTTTGCATAATGTTTTCTATTTTCGAATTAATTTTGCAAATGGAAACGATGGAAAAGTATTCAGTCTTCTAAAATTACGGTATAAGAAATAATACTAATATACTGCGGCCAGTCAGCCACCTATAGCCAATTTCAAAATGTTTTAGACATTTAGGCACATTCGATTTTGCTATATATACAACAAATTGATTTTATTCATCTTCAATAAATACGCTTCTTTTCAAATAGAAGTTCCTACTAAAATACTTGAGGGTTCATTTTATGGTTGAAAAATAAAGGAAATATGCAGTGATGTATGGATGCATGCAGATTTCAAGAATGATCTTTATTAACATATTCAGAAAGTTTATTATACAGAGTGAATGAGTTCACAACTAATGGTAATCCAAACTGTGAAGAATGCACAAGATTTCTCTCACCATTCTGATGCGATTAAGCATCTTTCCCACAGCATCCTTGGGCATGGACATTGTCGAATACCACACTGGACTGTCAGGTACACAAGATCTTTCTGGCAGCAAGTAAAAAACATCATTCCTTCCTCTCACACTTTCTGGGCTGAAATATTCCAAAATTGAATTAGCTGCTTAAAAGTAATGGTGATTATTTTACCATTTTGACACGTAGAATTCATACAGTTTTACAGGACATCTAAGTGGGTTGGACTCATTCTCTTGTTGCTCATACACTTTTTTCTTGCGCTCATCAGCATCTAATTTTTAATGGCGTATTTAGCTATTCTTATCATTACAAATTAATTAAAATGCTGTTTACCAAGGACAGATTGGGGAGGGTAATAGCGTAGGAGGACATTCCTGCTCGGGCCAGATTTTCCTGGCTGAGTGTTGTTTCGCTTCCAGTGCTTCATGACATGAGTGAAAGAGAGTCTCATGTGATCTTCTACCTCGGTCAAGTAGAAGTACTTTGTGTTAAAATACATCAGAGTAAAAAGCAGGACATGCGGGGAATGTGCTCCTAATTGCTGGCTCTCCCAAAGGTGCTCTTCTTCAACTCGAGTAAGCAGAGCTGGAGATGGCAAAAGGTGAATGACCTATTTTAAATTTTTAACTATATTTTAAATAAATTACTTCTGTCATTCAGTCGAGCTATGAATTTGGAGCTAATTTGATTGAGACACTCGGTAAATTTCTCATAAAATGCATCAGTGAAGATGTTATCAACTCTTCCACTTCTATAAAGATACAGTTGAATTCCTGTAATTAAAAATTAGTTTAAAAAAATCAAAAATTGCTTTAAAATAGATTTTTGAATCATACCTAAGCAAAGATAGAAAATAATGTCGGGGGCATATTCATCCCCATCTGGCTTCCTGACTTCTTTCACAAACATGCAGAGAGTGAAGTTGAGTTCTTCAGTAGACAGCTGCAAAATATCAGTCTTGAAAAGCTTAGCTGCTTTTCCCGACAGGGCCAACTCTGTCAACTCCGAGTTCTTTTCTTTAATCCACTTTCGGAATGCCAGCACACCATAACTGAACTAAAGCAAATAGTTTGAACGGTGAGAAAGAACCTTACGATTGATGCTTACTTTGAGCTGAAGGTCAGGGTCAGGTTCAATGACAGGGTCATTGTCACCGTCCAATGTGGTTTTTTCATGCACAGGCTCATGATGAGGCACCAGTTCTTGATGATGGGATATATCTCGAGATGACGTCCGAGTTCTTTTTGCCGACGTCCAGTTGTTGTTGGCCGAGCCTCGCCCTCTGCCTCTTTTCCTGCCTCTTTGTGGAGGTTCGTTTCTTTCCTCAGCTAAAGCTGTCACAGTAATTTAAATTTAATTTTTTTTTTTTAGAAAACAGTTGGAATATTATTACTTGAAAGTGGTGGCGGTTGGATAGGTACAACTGGCTGGGGTGTCAGCACAGTCTCCAGGTCCAACGACTGTGTTTGGGGTGGTGGCGGTGGTGGTTCAGTCATTTCCATGGCCATGTTAACTGCCATCTGCAAAATGTCCTCACCACCAAAACTGGTGTTAACTGGTTCATCTAAAATTATAATTCATTTCATATTTGTAATTAAATAAATTTGGAAAATAATTACTAGGAGCAGCAGGGGTTGGTGGATCAGCATTATCATCACTGTCGTTGATCGGGGAAGGAGCACCCAAATCAACATTTCCTCGATCATCGTCATCGTCACTATCACTTGTGACATTGCCTTTCTTGTCACTAGCAACCATCTCAGCCATCATCAAGAGCTCTGCTTCATATGGATCATTTGGCACTTGGTCAGTGATCCTCTGAAAGTAAAAAATAGCTTATTAATCCTAATAAACAAAATAAAAAGCAAGATATACCTTGATTTCTTTGAAAATGCCTTTGGCCGAGTTCCTAGTGGTAGGAATGAACATTGGCACTGGAATTGGCAATGGGAATGGCACAGGCATGGGTAACGGGAAGCTGTACATTGCCAGGGGAACAGGGACGTAGATCGGCACAGGGATGGGCACTAAAGCGTGTGTTTTCTTTTCTTCAAAGTCTATTAAAAGACAAAGAGTTACATAAAAATTATCTCATAAATTAACAAGGGTTTTACCTGTCTGACAGGATTTGGCAGCCATCTGAGGTTTGTTCATGACTCCTTTAGATGAAACATTAGGCTTGCAAGATGTGCTTTTGTTCGAGAGGGTTTTTACAGGAGAAGGCCTAATGAAGGTTTGTTGGACAATCTTGATATGCTGAGCAGGAGGAGCACTAGTAGCTGCAGTGATAACACTGGGGCTACCAACAGAGTGTGCAGGAGTAGCTGCTTCCTGGAACAAAAATTTTATTCAATTTTGCCATGAGTTAAAAGTAGCTTATTTACAATTGCAGAAGAAGTGCTTGAGCTTTTTGAGGCCAGCGACGTCACACTACTAATGATCGGTACATTTGTCTCAGCTAAAAGTGGTAAGAAAAATTAGCAGAATGTCTTTACTTAATCCATTAAGTTATTACTGTTGGGGCTAATTGCTGGTGAGTCCATCATGGCAGAATATCGCGATTGGTATGCCATGCAGCAACTGTAAGTACAGAATTCTCGCTTTTCTCCATCTGGCATATTTACATGATATAAACCAAGTGCCACTTTGTTGCAATAATCACACTTAAGCCTAAAGAAGAGCACATACTGTGATTTGAAAATCATTTAAAAATTAATCTTACATGTTGTTACTTGTAGATGTGGATGTATGTGATACTTTGTGGAGCTGTAAGCACTTCAGAGAGCACAGCTGAGCTGAATTTGGGCCACTAGTTTCAATCATGTCAAAGTTATACTTCTTGACCTATGACAACACAATTTTAAACGTGAGAAAAAAATTATTGCAAAAACCAAACAGAAGCTTGTTTTAATGGTTTTTTACCTTGCACCAATTGCAAGAAACAATTTTTCTTGTCGACAATGTGTGGACGTTCAAACATTTCTTGGAGCAGAAGTTGTGCATGATGTCATTATAGTACACCCTTTGCCTACCAGGCAGTAGCTCATCAAATTTTCTTTTGCATAGCTCACAGCAATCTAGGCAAAACACAAAATGCGTGATATAAAAGGATGAAAATTAACTTCATAAAAAAAATACCAGCTTGCAAATTGTTGGCAAATTTGAAGGCAGCAAAGCAAGGATCAGAGCAGAGTCTCTGAATGCCACTCAACTGAATTACTTCAATGGAGATGGTTTTCTTCTCACTGCAAACTGCACAATTGTCCTCAATTACTGGTTTTGGTTTGTTTGAAACCATTATATCATAGTCGTCCATACAATTTTTGCTGCAGAAATCCTGCAGATATCAAAATATTACTCATAAGAAAATCAAGTTTTTATTTTTTAAATATCTCACTTTGAACTGGCCTTTGTCTCCAATAGGAGCAAGGAATCCTTCAATTTCCCCAGAAATGTCACGTTGGCAATAGCTACACACTTTCAGGCCCTTTTTAAACTCCTCCAAGCACTTGCTTGAGCAAAATTGTCTTGCATTATATCCAAAGCGGACACAATATTTTCCCATGCTGGCTTGGGGAACGTCTCCTTTGCAATTGGCACAGCACGCTCCAAGCTCATTTTGATAGGATTCTAAAATGTACTTATTATAGAAAAATAAAAAGAAACTCAATAATACGTTTACCAATGCATTGTTCACTGCAGTATTCCATCGACTGCCATGAGAGTTTGCTGATTTTATCTGACGAAAGTTCATTTTTGCAATGAAAGCATCGTCTTGTCAAGTCGGGTTCACTTTCAGGTATCTCAGCTTCTTTACTAGGCTCATTCAAATCCAAGACTCGGAGTTTGGTTGATGCTAAAAACGTCAATCTATTTAAATTTCTAAAGCAATAAAACCAAAATACTAACCAACTGCTGTTATTTTTGGCCTATTTTTAAACTCCGAGCAACACTCTTTGCTGCATAAGTAATACTTTGTAGTACACTCAGCATTAGTCTTGAGCCTGATGCAGCACTCTTTGTCCTAAAAGAAATTAACCGCAATGAAGTTCATAGCAAGAAATATTAATCAACTACCATGTTGCACTGGTGGCAAATCTCATTCAGGGGCTGATCTAGCTCTTCGTATTCCGATTCCTCAACTGCCGGCGTTTCAGCCTCCGATTCTTTTGCTTCTTCAACAGAGCAATCAATTTCTTCTACTTCACTCTTAGGAACATCTAGTGGTAATTCAAGGTTTTTGCTTGATGTTTGGATCACATCATCACTTTCTCTCTCAATTTCTTCACCAGCAACTGGAATGTGTGTTGAATGTGAGCCTAAAATCTCTTCGCCATCATCAACCTTAGATTCGTCAACACCATCTGCAGCTTCCAAAGGATCAGCCCCTTCATGCTCTTCAGGGACGACCTCGTCTGCTTCAACAGCTGTGCTTTCATTAATGTTGACATCCTCTACATTGTCAACAGTAACCTTTTCAGAAGAGAGCCTGGAATCATCATCAAACGTGGCAAAATTTGTGGCACTAGCCCGGCCAGAACTTTCGGCATCCTCTTTGTCTTCTTTTCCCTCGCCACTTTCAGCTTCCAGTGCTCCCATTTGATTTGAAGTAGAATCTTCTTCATTGATATTTACAGGCTCCATCGCTGGTTCTGCAACTGCTTTTTCCATTTCAGCATCCACAACTGGAGACTTTTCCATTTCAGCATCTACAACTGGAGACTTTTCCTTTTCTGCATCTACAACTGGAGACTTTTCCATTTCTGCATCTACAACTGGAGACTTTTCTATTTCTGTGTCTTCAATAGGTGCTTTCTCTGATCCTATGACGTTATCTCCTGCCTCTGCTACATTCACGCTTTCCTCTTCAAATGACCTGCCTTTGTTAGCAGATGAGGCTTCAGAAGTTTCCGAGATCAGTTCTTCAATATTAGCTGGAGGTGGCTCCATTTCTTTGTCAGGCGGACAAACCTCCATCTCATTTGAATTTTCCATCTCAGCATCATTTGCTTCCTCTGGGACTTGTGCATATTTTTCTGCAAGAGAGAAATTCAGTATGTTAAACATTTTGAGCACAATTAGACCGCAACTGCTTTCTTTGTAAGCAGCAGCACGGTAATATCGAGTGAGGCAATCAGTCCCAATATTTATTAGTAGATTCTACAGCCAAAAATAGAAGTAAAAAATTACCTATAGGACTACCCATTTCAATAGGCGAACTTCCACCTTCAACCGGTCCTGCACCTTCTATGGGCTCATCTTGATTTGTGCAGGGTGTGGTGTCCATTTCAGTCGCAGAGACGTCCTCCATCTCCACACTATTAACTGGCTCCTCGGCACTGGGGAGCTCATCATCGTTGTTTAAGAGACTCATGTTTAAGTCTGTAAAAAAGTATATTCCATTAGTAATGAAGAGTATAACCATTCTGAAAAAATGAAATACTGTAGAAGCAAATAAAGTAGAAACAAAATATTTTTGCCGGCTAATCGAATACATACTTTATTTCGACATTTCGGCCGGAATTTTGACGATGATAGTACAGTGTTATTTAAGGTAAGCAGAGTGACTTATTAATCTAACACCTCTTGAAATGGTGAACGACTTGCCGAATTTAGAATGAACACGTAGTTTTTGCAAAATGAAACGTGAAACTCGCAAAAATAACACAACAATACATACAAGCGAATGCCGCTTTAAGCTTGTTTTCAGTGATTATTCGGAGGAGCAAATATGAAATACTGTATTTTATCGTTGATAAGCTGTTGCAGTGTATTAAAAGTGCAAATTTGGAACAATTTACCATACCTTTCAAAAGAAATTTGCAAAATTTGCTCGCGAAATAGCGTCTCGCGCTTCTTAATGCTGTTTCGACGCCATGTTTTTGAGAGGGATACAGCAACGTACCAACGTAAAAAAGTTACATATTCTCGATCTGTCAATTTAAAGATCACAAAAATTATACTAAAAAGCAAAAAATTTAAATTTTACTACAAGTTTTATTTTAAAATTAATGCAAAGAATTAAAATAAGTTTTACTTTATGAAAATTTAAAGTCTATTCAAAAATAATTTGTTTTTATTTTGTTGGTAAAATTCCTCCGCAGGCTCTTCCATCCAAGGCTTCCATCCACTTCTATCGCATCGGGCCCGCGCGATTCGGGGCTGGGGGTACCGGCGGGAGGGAGGAGGTAAGATGGGATAACAAAGTATTATGTACATTATGTATGTATGTTAAGGCACAATAGCCAAGCCACAGTTCATAAAGCATAACGCATAAAAAACAGAAATAGAATTGATCGAGGTTTTTATTTACACTTACTTACATTTTTTCTTAACAGAAAGAGTCCGGAGTTTTGCAGCATTTTGTTTTACATCAAAGAAGGAGAATATTTTGGAAAAATAATTAAAAGGATTTTTTGTTTCAGCATTCAGAAATAATAAGAATTGATAAAAATAATTTTGTTACACAGTGTGTTAATCCTGCTAATATAATAAACCCTCTTAAATTATCATATATAATTTTTGAATATTTAGATGATGTATCTCGTTGCAGGCAGAGATTGCCTTGTTGTACATCAATAAACTTAATTTGCAACTAAACCAGGCTGATAAATAAACAGGTAGATGGTAGATCCATTAGATATATTAAAATTGTTATCAATCCCCGCCGCAACAGCAAGTAATGCGTATATACATTTTTATAGAAAACTTCCAAAAACTTCAATGACCAACGGAAAATTAAAATTATTCTCTATCTATACAAAATAATGAGCAGCATTAATTAATGCTTATCGGTCTCTATGGTTTTCAAAATAAAAATTAATTATGAACAGTCGCACGTGACTCGAAACCCTCATAAGACCTATTTATTGGACGTTTTTAAATGGAATTAAGGAATTTTAAACTTAGTGTGCCATAAAAGTAACGTCTATATATTATTCTCACTAATAACTTTTTACGTAAATTAATTTTATTTATTTAAATATAAGATGCTTAAATTTATAAACCGATCATTTTTTTTTTAGAGATTCTTCTAAATGAACCATTTGACTATATTTTTATTCATTTTTGAAACAATATTTTAGCATGCATTCACAATACACATTCAAAACAACAATTACACAGTATAATATAAAATTAATGTTTTAAAGTTGCGCCCCGCGGTTCTCTTGTCCCTTGACTGACTCGTTGGAGCTCACTGATGTATCTTTTTCAAAGACTTTGCTGAATGCCTTTCGACTAATAGCTGCAAAAGTGGCTCGGAATTGCCTGCTCATGAGGCAGTAGAGTGGAAAATTCAATGTGCTCGAGGTGAGAGCCAGTAGGTCCATCAACTCACCCAGGCTGTTGTAGCACTGGGCGAAAAAGTCATAGCCGAGGAAAACGGTCATCAGGCCCAAAATGCCTTGCGGTAGCTCGGTGACCAGAAATAGAATGAGAACGGCCATCAGAAGTCGGCTGGTGCGATCGCCTTTAAGAAATAAATTTTGCAATTAGCCTATTAAAGCGAAGGGGCTAATTAGAGGGTCATTGATTACCATCTTTGTCGTCTTTATTGAGTAATGATCTGCGCCGCTGTTTGTTCTCCCAGAGAGCGGCCAATAGTCTTTGGCTTAGGAAGCTCAAGATGACGCAGGGCAGCAGTTTTATTAAGACCGAGTAAATCCAAAAATTAATGTGGATCAATAGTCGCTCCCCAACACCGCCAAGTTCGCTCAGTCTAACCTAAAAGGGGGAAATTTTAATGATTTATCCTTTACGTCTCTTGTAAGAAAATCAACTTACATAGTAGACAGTGCCGTCCTTGAACGGTGACACGGAAAATGACAAGTAAAGAGGGATGCAAATTATCGTTGACCCTACGCATGCAGCGAGAATGGCATATCTTGTTCCCTTTGCTGTGCACCATAGTTTGCTTTGAATAGGGAAACGCACGGCCAGGTATCTCCAAACGGCCAAGGTCACAGTCAGCCAAATGCTTATTGTATGAAAAATCTGAAAAACAAAATCAATTGATTTTTTTATACAAGGGAAATGAATTTTCAATTTTAGCAAATATCACTGACTTGGGAGATCGATAGAAATATAATTATTATGCTGTCGATCACAGCCACAGGAGGCGCATGGCTTAGAGATCTAATTATGGAGCGTTGCCTGAGACAGTAGCTCAATTTCCTCTGCCTTGAACATTTTATATCCGGTTCAGTCCGCGCAAATAAATATTGAGTCGCTACTTTTGTGACATTACAATACTATTTTGAAGCGTTTGTTTCTCTCCATATTTTCACAGATCAAAATTAAACTTTCAAAATAAAAATTACAAACATGTTTTTTTAAATTAAATTTAAAAATTTGTATTTTTAATAATGTTTTTTTTTACGTTAAAACAGATTAAAATTAAAAAAAATTTATATCACTTTACCTGAGTGAAAATTGCATGGAAGAGAACGTACACGGCCCAACCATAGGAGAATCTCTCTGCTGCAGGTCGGTCCACCAAAATGTACTGGTGCAAGGTATACGGGACATACTCGAGCATGACCAGCGCATCTGCGGCGGCCAGCGCAGAGAGAAGTGAAGAGGTTGGTGCGGCCAGTTCCGGCCTCGAGAGTACCACCATGCTGAGACCGGTGCTCACCGTTCCAGCAAGACAAACAGCGAGACTCGCATATCCGTGGATGCTGTAGTAGGCAGAAACCAGGTTGTCGAAGTCGCCACAATATGACGAGTTTGCCATTTTTGGCTACGGATCAAATGCCTCAATTCTGCAAAAAGAGTCAAGAGAGGTGAAAATAATGTATTTTTCCAAATGTGTGATTGATATTTCATTTCAATTTGAGCGTAACATTCTTTTTAAAAATTAAAATTCCTATTAATAACTGCAAAAATGCGTATGCTTATCAAAAGTAACTTGAAAAAAATTATTAATAAAAATTAAGAGGCGCTGGTTTAAAAAAAATCGACTCAATCTCTAATTCTCTCCAGGTGGCGGAAAGGGGGGATACTCTAAAGTAGAATTTAGCAAGCACTATGTCTGCATTAATATTTAAAAAATATTCTGAAAGCTTAAAAGTTAAACTAATAAAAAATATAAATTAAATGAATCGCCTGCAAATCGTGCATTATGCAACCGGCGTTGCTTTCACACTGTACAGGTTGCATAAATATTACAGGCTTTTTAAACACGACGCCTACAATCAGAGAAAATATTTTTTAAATCTCCATAAATAAATTTGAAATCATAAATTCATGACAAACTTTTTATTTATAATATAAATTAATCATTTCTCAGTGACTTGTTGTATGGCTGCGAATTTCTAAATTTGGAGGTCTGTCCGTGCCATTTTTTCAGCCCATTAAGCACTGTCTCGCACATCCCCCAGCGGGCCGCAATTAAAGCAAGGACATGCAAGATAATGACATTCGACCCTCCGCATGGTTCAGTGACTTTTGCACATTATTTACGCCCGCATACGTCGGCCCGCCTTGGCGCTGCCAATGTTTTATCGGCTATAACCTCATTTGAATATGTCATCCTCGATCAGGGGTTGTGATTTAATTTTCGCTCCACCTCTCGGGACGATCTGATTGATTTTCATGGCTTGCTGCATCTCTTGCAAACGCACATGCTGATTTAATTCAATGAGCTGCCTGCCATGCCCTGATTGATTCAACCACCATCTACTTTACGTTATTTGTGCCTGCGCTCCTATATACACACAGCACGCCACGGAAAATAATTTTACTTGTTACTAGATATTTCAAGTCAATAAATCCATTAAAAATATTCTGCCGACCATGATCAATATAATTAATAAAAGTAAAACAAATGTTACGCGTACTTCACCTAAAAATCCTATCAAATAGGAAAGTATTCCTCTAGCATATGTTATCAATTTGAGTAGTTTATTTCGTTTTATCAGCGATTGATTTTTTTTAAATTACTAGCATTCGTATTTTGAGATCTGTATAATTATATTTTTGCAATGTCGAGAAACTGTTGGAATGGAAACCGTTGAATTGGCGAAACCATTGATTTCTGATATAAAAAAGAAAAAAAGAATAATTATCTCACTCTCATTATTCTGATCAAAGCATTTATCTAATCAACTTCCAAAATCTTATATATTGCAAACTAAGCAAAACTTAACATAAAATATTATGTTCGATGTTGATATAAAACCAAATTGTCTTTTTCAAAATTACTTATTGAAGCAATTTTATAATATCTCATTCCTTTAAACACAATGTGAAAAGTATGATTTATAATTAAAATATCTACAGAAACTTACCTTGTATAAATATTATTATGGTGGTTATCGTCGAGAGTTTACTGTTGAAGTGGTGGTGTCCTAATAATGCTGCAGGCTAAAGCAGAATGCACCTTTCACCCGCAGACGCTGAAGAGGGTGACATGCGTACATGGGCAGAGTGATGAGCCCATCGCTACCCCGCTACTCTCAATCACAGTGCTGCCTTTGGCATTGCTTGTTTACATAATATATCGTTTATTTCATAAAGAATTTAACTTTCCAATAAAATGCAAAAAAAATCTATTATTTTTTATTTATGATCAAACTCAAAATGCAGCTTCTGTAAAATCATTTTCTGAAAGATGGGGTTTGGTAATATATTAATATATTTTTATTATATATTATAATATATTTATATATTACCAAACCCCATATCCGTCATTAATAATCCAGAAATATAACAATAAATTTTAAGAATGCACTGCTTTTTACAACAAATCCCAAACTTAACTCTATATGATGATTAAAAATCAGCCAATTTTTAGTGAAGACTTATTTTGAAAAATAAATATTTAAATAAAAAAGCTTTCTGTGATTAATATATGCACATTATCAAATAAAAAGTTTCTCCATCAAGGTAATTAATTAAAATGTTCTTTGTAAAAAATATAAATCTATATCTCAATGTTTTGTCTTTTTTAATAAATTTACTTCAGTAAATTACTTTCTTTACAACGTGAAAGAAGTCATCCGGTTTCCTGTGTACCAAAAACATGTTATCGCCTTCTCTTGTCTTGCGCGGTTATGTTAGTAACAAAGAGAGTGATAAGAACAAATTATTTGCCAGTCTGATTTTCTGTTTCTCCAACTGCTCGTACAATGGCAATAATGGCATTCAAACTTCTACTTATACTTTTTTCCGTGATCGCCATAAGTATATATTTCACAACTGGCACCGTGCAAAAGTTTGCTGATGCACCACTTCGCACAACCACACAACCGAACTATAGCAAAAAGTGTACCAGCAGAGGCCAGGTATTTTTCAACGGAAGGTGTCGACCCCTCTTTTATTTGAAGCAAATTAGGAGAGAAAAACAAACTTGATATGGTTGAAATAATATCAATTTTCAAACTATAATCAACTATCACAAGTAATTCCAATTATTTTCCAAGATGTTCTCGATTTTAAAAATGTCATTTCATTTTTTCCCCCAACTTTTCTATTATTGTGTGCCATATTTTATTATATGTAATGCTGCCTCATTTCCAAAACACAATAAAAATATTCCTTTCTTAAAATTTATTCCGATCTTTGAGTTTTTTTTTATAATTGCAAAGATTGAAAATATAGCAGGCTTCCTTTTTCCTGTAAGCTTTTGGTCAACATCCTTGCCCAGTGGTTTTCATAGTGATAAAAACTGAATTCCATGACAAGCTATTTGCCTAATACTTAAAATGTCAGTCACCCCGTCGACCTCTGTAACTATAAACACGCAAAGATGTCGGTCAAATTTTTCCTTATAATTGCTGCGATCATGATATCAATCGGTGTTTTTAATGCCGCTGATGTAACTTCTCGCCGGCCTGTCTTGTTTGAATTTTTGAATGCATTTGACGCACCATATCGTACCGCAGAAAAACCAAACATATGTGCCAGAAACTTTAAAGTATTTTTCAAGGGAAAGTGTCGACGCCGATTTTATTGGTGAGCGAATAACAAAAGGAAAACCAACTGGCTGTATTTGAAAAATCAATTGTAATACTGCTTGTAATGATTTGAAAAAAAATTAAAGTTGTGACACTTGCGATTAATAAAAGTGTACCATTTTTCACTACTTGTGACTTTATTTTTATCACTTCTTAAATCATTAAAAGTATCAAAATCCTTAATTATTTACTTTTCTTAATTGCTTTCTGATAAAACCCAATAATTGCGGTTTTTGGTTTCCTTTTTTTAAACGTTGCTGCCTTGTGGTTTTGATTGCATGAAAGAATAAAAAGAAATGGTAAAGTTGCTGAGTTATATTTGTTTGTCAGTCTGCAAGCCCGTCTCTCCAATTGCAATCGCGCAAAGATGTCGTTCAAGCTCTGCCTTCTTATTGCTGTGATGCTAACGATGAGTGTTTTGAATGCAACTGATGTTACTGACAAGCTCCCGGTGCAATTGCCGCCTCCAATTAAAATTGGCGCGGCTGACGCACCACTTCGAGCCAGTGATAATTCCCAGAAGAAGTGTCCCAAATACAATGAGGTATTTTTTAATGGGAAGTGTCGACGCTTTATCTTTCAAAGGAGATAATTTAAAAATACGTACATGTTTCACAAGGAAATTATAATGTTATTTGAAGTTCAATTTTATGATAATTTTTGTTTCTCTGTATCGCATGTTTCGTCTTAATAAAACAGTATCCTCTCGCTAACATTAAACTTGTTTTATTATCTTATTGATTAAAAAAAATCAATGTAAGTGTAAAAGTTAAAATAAAAATCAGTGTAGCCCTTTCTTAATCTTGTTTATACAAAATCGTTCTGTATATCAGAACTAAGTCTGCATTTGGAGTCATTAAGAGTAATAAAAGCTCTTATTTGGCTATTAACTTGCACGGTCATGTACCAAAAGTCGGAGTCGATCTCCATTAGCATTCATTTGTTGTCTGTTGTCTGCTGTAAATAAAACAGAGACCGAAAAAGAAATTTCCTGTGGATTGCCATATTTGAATTGTGGAATGACAGATTTACGATTAAAAGGCGAAACATTTTTTGTTATGCCTGCATGGTTTTGGTCAATTCAGGTGCGAAAAGGCTGCACCAGACTTGGTGTCAAGCTTGCCCGTGCACCAGACACACCTCTGGCACTGCTCTCTCACCCATACCTGATTTTGCAATGCCCTTGCAGACTTAATTAAAGAGTTTGAAAATTAAATGACAAAATACATTATTTTATCTGATAAGAAAACAATTCTTTATGCACCTTCTAAATATTCAATTATTTATATTATGCAAACAATTTAGAGTTTGACTTACGTGAGGCCCCTGAATTAATTTAGTTTATTTGTTACTTGCTTAGTTTTCAAGTGGTCAAGCCTCTAGTTGGTGATTTTTTAAATTAAAAAATCTTTTAATTAAAATTTTAACTTTTTTTTTTAAATCATGTGTTAAAATATTTATAATCACCTGATTTTTGTTGATAAGGTGCATTTTGAATTTTGTTTGATGTTTTGTTGAGCTTGATCCAAGGTCTATAAATTTGGATATTGAACTTGAACTTACATAATCCATTCCTAATAACCAGTTATTCTGGGAACAAGTTCGCTCAAAGCAATAGCGCGTACATTTTTTTTTTGCAACGCGGGCCCCTCCCTTTTAATAAAGAGGAATCTTGAGACTGAGTTGCAATTTTCTCCACCTCCTCGCTTTGGACCATAGCAACAGGATGGAAAGCTTCGGAAACCAGATTATGAGATTGGGCTGATATATAAAATCGCTGTTGCTCTCTCGAAAGGCAACGCGTGGGCCATTGTGAACATTGCCCTTGTGAATGTCACCAAACTGCGAGCGATCGAAGCTTATACGACTCACTTTTATTGACGTTCACAAATTGGCGACGAACAGATGAATTAATATAGGCAGGGGCCTATTTATGAAAATATATAGAAGAAGATTTGTTATGTTTTGTGATAGTTGAATTACTTAAATTGGGGGAAAAAAATCATTATCTACATTTTTGACATGTGAACATTTATTTAATATTTTTTTAATTGATGGATATTCATGACAGACATAATGCGGACAGTTTGAGAAGACAACAGAGGACCTTGCATTTTGCTTGCGCGTGATCCAAAACTGGTTATTCCGCCCGGCTTTTTCAACAATTAAAATTTTATCTCTTTACCAAAGTTAAACAATATAAAATGGAATGACATGTGCAAAAAATATAGCGGAACACTCTGGAATTTTTTGCCACATTTTCTCAGAGTGCAGAATGCTCAATGTCAAATCGATTATTTTCCAGTTTCGTTGGGAGGCAATAACAGGTTAATCTGCGTGCGCTTTTTGGCCAAACGATGCTTAAAGCTAGAGTTTTACAATCTGCGATGATTACTCTCAAGAAAATCGTGAGCAATCATCATATGGAAAACTTCAGCTTTGGGTCAACGAATTTTGCTGCGCTTCTCTTGAGCAGGTTTCTCTCAAGGAACCGCAAAAATAGCCAATCAATAAATTGCTTATGTAACTCTAGCGGTAAGAAGAGCAGCAGAACTGGATTTATTCTCTTTGTTTTAAAGGAAAGAGAAATAAAAATTTGCTATGTGGCAACGCGTAGAATTAGGATTAATTAACACTTTAGCAGAGAATGTGCCATATTAAATTAATATTTTTATCATAACCAAACTTTTAATCAAATTTTATTTAAATTAAACATAAATAAAAAAAAACTATTTGAAATAAAAATTAATTTTTTAAATTTATCTTTGCATAACGTTTTTGTGCAAACATTTTTCTTTAAATTTACATAAAGAATATATTTCTTTTTTATTTATTTGAATTATATTATTTATAGGTATGTGTAATATTTAGGTACGAAATTCACTGTAAATATTGTGATATAAATAACAATCAAAAAAGAGACATTAATTGTGACCAATCAGGTACTAAAATATCGCTTTTGACTCTTAAGGCGAGTTTTCTATTGTTTTTATGATATTGACAGCTACTGAGGTGTCACGCTCAAATTTGTGAGGATAATTTTTCCACTTTCAAGGTTTTATTAAAAGCTGTGAGTATAACTCCAAACAAAGATAAATATCTTTTTTTGTTTTATCTTTGCGGCATCTCCCACTGTGACGTTGTCACGGTCCAGCTTCAAATAATATAAATTCACTTGTTTTACTTGCATTATAAATTTCAATTTAAATCCTACGCTGTCTCGGTGAAACACACAATCACGCTTAAAATATATACCAGACGTTGAACGGAGACACCACCACATCTGATACACTCTCTACCTGTAAATTTGCACAAAAAAATCCAGCGTCCTCTGCAGGTGCTCTTGTTGCTAGGTAAGCTGGTATTTGCTCTGCATAGTTGGTTGCTTCGCAGAGAAAACATGGTTTAACAATAAGTACAAATATAAAAAAAAATATAATTTCCTGTTGGATTGTATTGAGAGCTTTGACTTAAAAACTGAAAAGATGAAAGGCACGTTAATATTTAACAAAATGCTCTTGAACAAATTGCCTTCTTTTTCAGTCGTATTGAATTACTTGTCGTTACTTTACTTTAATTTTCAGCCCATAAATAAAAATTAACTGCCGGCGTTTATGTGTAGCAGGATAAAATTTTGATAGTTGTTTGTCCTTGACAAAGAGCGGTTATCAACTCGGGATAACTCTTCTTATGCTTGTTGGACAAAAAAAAATTAAATTGATATCACCGCAGAAGCGTGAAAAAAATATTAAGAATATTCAAGAGAAAAATCTCGACTTGTTCAGTTTATTGCATTATCTTGAATATTTTAAGTGCTGCATCAAGAGATACAATCACGAAAGAGCCGCAATAAATATTCAGCGGCGTTAATTTCGGAAGAAAAAGGCGAATCTACGAGGAGCGACCGCAACCTTGAATAGAACCGGCCGAAAAGATGATCTGCAACACCCACGACTCGCTCGTGTGAGGCTAGGTCTTTGCTCTAGCGTGCGACCCCGGGGTCAGCCGGCGGCGCGTAGCAACCGGCTTTTCGCAGAGATGGGCACCAGCAGGGATGACAAAGAAAGAAGAAACCACGCCCGGCCGGAGAAGCGACCGGCCGGCCCGCGGTCTCTCAGGGCACACCAAGGCCATCAGGTGGGGGGTGGCATCCTGCCGAATATCGGCTCCTGGTCCGCACTATAAAAAGTCAGGGCGTCGATGGACAATTCGCAGAGTACCTCAGCAGCTCAACAAGCAACAACCATGCAGTCCCTGGTGAGTGCCGCATTCGACACTCTGTGCCGCCTCCGAAGCTAAATTTGCCAATTCATTTCAGGTCGCTTTCTCCCTCCTCGTCGTCGCCGCTCTGGCCGAACCCCAGGTCTTCTACCCTGGCTACGCCGGCTACGCTGGAGTCCCGGCCGCCGGAGTGTATGGATATGGAGCTTACCCCTATGCGGGTGGCTATGTTGCTGGCAGCCCCGTGATCACCAAGACCATCGCCGTCCCCTCCCAGGACACCTCTCGCGGTCTCCCCCAGCCCGTCCAGGACACCCCTGAGGTAAATTTGGATTTTTTTTTGCGAATTCTCAATTTTAATTCATTTTATCCTTTTGAATAACAGGTTCAGGCTGCCAAGGCTAACTTTGCCGCTGAGTACTACAACACCGCTGCCCGTGCTGCCGTTGGTACCCCTGTGGTGTCATCCCCCTACTTCGGAGGATACTATGGCACCCCCGTGGTTGGATCTCCCGTGGTCGCCCTCAAGAGCCGTAGCAAGCGTGCCGTGACCGCCGTCCAGACCCCTGCCTCCACCACCCCTCTGGTGTACTCCAGCGCTCGTTTCGCCGCCACCCCCTACGCCGCCGCCACCTACGCTGCTCCGTACGCCGCCCCCTACGCCGCTGCTGCTTACACCACCCCCTATGCCGCTGCTCCCTACACCTACGGAGGCGCCTACTACAGCGCCCCTGCCGCCTACGGATACCAGTACGCCGGTGCCGCTGCTCCCGTGACCTATGCCTACTAAGCGATCTTAATGACAACGGACTGAACTTTAGTTGTACGACAATCATCTCTATGAGATTCCCGACTTTAGGCCTTATGCTGAAATTTTTCCTCCAAAATGAGAATAAAGCAAATATAGCCAAAATCACTCGTTTCAATTTTCGCACCGCATTTCAATGAATATATTTGAAAAATTGTATTAATGATAAATCAGAGTTAAAAAACAGGACTCTGAAATTTAAAAAAAGGTAAAATAGATAATACACTTATCAAGTGAGAATCTGAGAAACCTGCAGAACTATAATGATTTAATGCGTTTAAAGAATTAAAATGGTCAATCCGTTTTTTCGTCTTCTTTGGTTGTTGTAAAAGTTCATTGTGAGCTTAGTTAGAGAAAAGCAGCTTTTCTCCACAGTCCATGTGCATGAAGTTCTCCCGCATTAGATGTATGGAGAACCAGTGAGATGACAAAGGCAATCGAGTTTTGAGTAAGAAAAAATTACGCAGCACGGCAGCATCCGCAGAAACTTGTGAGCAGATCCTCATTATTGTTTCAATCATGATTCACAAGGCCACCTTCTGTCATTGTTCTTTTTTTTAAACCACAAGCCCCATCAAATTAGCAGATTTTTCATCTTTCGCCCAAAAGATGTTTTGCTTAAAATTATGATCCATTACTAATCACAAATCAATCTTGTTAAATCCACATTATTTATATATCAAAATGGTAAATTTTTTAAATATGGTGGTGCAAGCGCCCTCCAGAATTACAGAAATTTGACCCTAAATTTTGGAAGCAAAAGGCGCAAAAGCAAATCAATATTAATTCCAAATAAAATAGTTCTGATTCACAGCGTTATAAGAAAGGTAATTGAAACTTTTTTGTTTGAGTAGGACCGTTTGCCAGGAGTTGCAAAATATCATTTTTGCAATAATTATATTAAAATCTCGTTGGAAATCCGGGCCAGTTAGGCAACCGGCTTTACTTGAGAGTAAGGCGTATTGCATAGGTCTGTATCACAGGTTTAATTTTATTGCACCTTTTGATATTTTGATGATCACTGCATAGAGAAGTATATATATTTATGTATTTATAGACTAGACCCGTAAGAAATTCCGCATTGCATGGAGATATTCAATATTAAATTTATTGTAGAAGAAATCATAAAAAAATATTATTTGTTAAAAAATATTTTCAAATAATTTTCTTTAGTTTGCAATCTTGAACAGTAGATGCCGTGCCAGCTTCACTTTTGCATAATAGTAAACTGACCTTCCTCATTATTCTGCAGTCACAAAGCTAGCTAAATTTAAAGATAACATCAAGAGACTTCTTTTAAATCATGGCCAGATACACTTTAAATAGAAACATCACCAATTTTTTGGTCTACAAAAATATAAAATCATTGCAATCTGTCCTAATAAAGAACTACAAAGACTCTGCTGATTTAATAAGCCAGTGGCTATGATTAAATCAAAACCATCAGCAAGAGATTGATCATGAATATGCAAATAAAATTTATAGTTAGAAACTTACATTGAAATGATCTTGGGTTGCCCACCCATGAAGCGCCGGTTGCTATTATTATTTCCGTACACTTCTTTACGCAAATCGATTCGAAGAGAAGGCACACATTGTATGTAATTACGGCATGGAGATATTCATTCGTGTAACTGTGTAGTTCCCATGTTGTTCTGATGATTAATGGCGTATTGTAAATTGTTCAGCTAAGAAGTAAGACTAGTAGCGTGTTGGCTAATTATTAAGCTCCTACCGTATTGAAGAAGGCAGGGCAGAGAAAATTAATTTTCAAGTGTAATTTTTATTTAAAAAATATGATGTGAATGATCATATTAATTTTTATAGAGAGAGTGAACGACGTCTCAATGTATGCAAATTATAGGCTTTCAAGATACAAATTATATTTCAAATTGGCCATTGGATAAAAATTAAAAGCGTGCTTACTTAAAATTATTTTTCAAAAAAAATTGCCAAAAATAATAAAATTTAAAAATTATTATATAATTTAATATTTTTAAAACATTTATTGGTATTTAAATCTTGATACTCAAACAGGTATTTAGGGTAATATTAAGCCTATTAAGGCTCAGGAGCAGGTCTAACAGGAGCAACTTAAGACCCATTGCGTGGCACATAAATCATGCAGGTGCAAAATCCGATCTCACGCACCGCCTGCTAAAATTCTTAATTGAAATGGTCCATGAGATACGATCAAAATAGCTTTTCCTGGAGCGGGCGAGCCGAAAAGCGCACTGGTAATTAATTACGGTTGTGCCGGATGAAGTGCAGTAATTTCTGCACTCTCTCGCTCGTTCAAGTCGCTCGATTCGTCCTTAGAAATCCGTCTCCCTTGAGCACAGACCAATTAATTATTACTTCAATTCGCAGGTGCATTCGTCATTGTAGGCTGACAGGCGGACACGCCACAACAAACAAACTGCATTTTCGCGTGCAATTCATAACAACACATCTTGATTGCGTTTCCTTATCGCCGAATTTAACGCAAGCAGCCTGGATATGTCCTTTGCCGTCGAGATAATTGATCAGTGCGGCCAATTTTATTACGCGAGTCGTTTGGTCAAGGTGTTCAGCTCCCAATTGATCCCACGATATTTATGTTAATAAAATGCATCCAAAACATTTTTAAGGTCCACAGTGATTTGCACTCTTTTAAAATGTATTGAGGGCAGAATGTGATTCATAGAGTGTCGCGCAAAATTCTCGATAGTTGCAGCAAACAACTGTATGGTCAATAGAAAGGAGTTTTGGCTCACACTTACCTTACGTTTTATTTTGTTATGCTTGTCAATCACCTTGAATTTAGAAGTTCAATGCTAAAGTTACAGTAAGTGCGCAGAATTGTTCCCTCACACGTTATTTACGTTAAATTAAAATTTAATAATTATGTGCTATTTGAATATTTTGATTCATAACATTTTTTGGGAAGAAAGAAATAAATTTACAATTGAAGCATGTATTATTCAATAGCTTAAATTGAATAATTTAGAAATAAAACTTATATATATTGCCGTTATTCGGCCTTTAATTTTAAATATTATTTTAGCTGATGAAACCAAAGAGATGATTTCTTCTTTTAAATTTGAATACTGCCCATCAGAATAAAGATACATGTATGTCTAATCTATAAACCTATAGGTTTGTAAATAATGTAATAATTATTTAAATAGAATAAATTTTTACTGTCATATTCCAAAATTTTGTATGTGCTGTTAATTAAATTTAAGTGCTTTAAAATATTCACAAATTTTTTAAATTTTTTTTATTCCGGTTATAGACTGAGAAACACTAAACAACAAAACTAGACTTTGTAAGGAAACATAAATTTATTTAAATTGTGAGCTAAAATTCAAAATTTCTAATAATTTCTAGGAAAATCAAGATACTCAACTTATAAAGATCTTTATGGATGAAATTTGCTGGTACTAACTTACATAACATGTAAATATCCATTTACTATTATTTATTATTATTTCTTGACATTGATTTAATCCTGGAACATTATCGTACTTGGAAAACGCAATTGTCCATTTTGCTTTATCTCTTCACAGCCCCCTCGAGAGATAGTGTTGTGGAGCGTAATTTGTCAAAATAGTTGGCGGCGCGTCACGCAATTAGAGCAGAGCGCGCAGATGAAGAATTGCTGCCGCTAATGTGCTCCATGCACAGCTCGCCACTTTTCTGGCCTTGGACTTGGCCGAAAGCCTTGAACCGCGGTAAAAAATTCTTCATACATGAGTGAGGATTGAGCACCAGCCAAAGGACCTGCTTGGTTGGGTCTTCGGCGGACCCCTCCCATGCCTTAGGGGGTACCACAAGTGAATTTTAACGGCACACGCACTCTTTAACCTTTGCGCTCAAAGTCGGCGCCCGCAATAATCGCAACCCTATTAAGGTCGAAGTGCCCAATTTTGCTCAAATCGTTTCCTAAACCGGAATGCTGCCAAGGAAGTGCACTTTTTACGCAATTAGCATAAAAAATGTTAATTTTACATGTTTATTTTTATTACTTCTTCAGAAACAGTATGTTTTTACTGGTTTGGACGATAAAAACAAAACGGTGTCGTTGAACTCAAATTCACTACATAATTAAGTTGCAAATTAATATTGGTATTTCTGCCCCAAGCATATCATTTAAAAACGAAATTTTCCAAAAAGAGCAAGAATTATAAGTCAACACAGTTCAAGTAATAAAAATTTTATTATTAAATTTCCAACGATTTATGGAAAATCATATGCAAGTCTTTGCGACCTTTAAGCAATTTTGAAAGAAATTCCTAGAGAGAACAGCCAATTAAAGCAGCTACTGCATATAAATTTTAATGCTTATTAGTGCGTCAAACAATAGAAATAGTAAGCACCTGATTCCAACGCAAATGCACTTGTTAGAAAAGCGGTTCTGATAAAAAGATAACTACATGCAGAGTTTACAATACGCCACGATATCAATCAGTTCGTGATCTGCGTGAAAAATACATTTTTTTTTAATGACTTGCATCTCCTTATGTAGTAAAAAAATACGGGCATAATAATAACGATGGTATGTGGAGGAGACTGTTCAGAGATAAATGAATAAACATGTGCAGTTTAACTCTTCATCCTTTCCTCTCAACCGCAAATAGAGATTTATATATATATTTGCTGTGTTTATTGTTGGCAAATAATGCAAAAATGCGAGCAATTTTCCTCCTCCTCCTCGAAAATTAACTCGAAGGGAGACTGGTTGATTCTCTCGGCGTGATTTACACAAGAAATCGTGGGGCATTATTTTATATTTTTACAAGGAAAGAAAAGTCAAGTTCAGGGCCACAAGCGACGTGCACTCTTGGCTGACCGTTTTCTCAACTGCGCCTCCGAGGAAATTAAATTAACGAACTCTCGCAGTTGGTTTAATTGAAAGAGCTTGTTAGCCGGTCTGCAGGAGCTCATTAATATTTGTGTGGCTTATCTGCTTGACGTAGTGTGCTGCGTTTTGATACTAAGTGAAAGAAAAAGAGAGACAATCCGCGTTGCACTTTCTGTCGGCAGCCCCTTAATCGCGCCCGTCGCACCACGTCCTTGTCACTACTGATTTTTATGTGATGTTTATATTTCGAGAGAGCTTGATGCTGATTTGAATAAATTGCATTCGATCGACGACAAAAACCAATGGCTTGTCCGCCGATTAGATCATTATCTTGAATGGGCAATTTATCACTTTGAGCTTGTATTGAGTATTTGTTGCACTCCTCGGACATCACTATAATAAATAAGCAATTGTATTTAAATTTTTATTTATTTTTGAGCTAATTAAATATAGTTACATTTTTTTTAGAATAATAATGCAAAAACCAGGGTGGGAAATGTTAAATGTGCTAATTTGAAAAGAATTTAATTAAAAAATAGTATACAAAAAAATATAATAATATTTTTTTAAAGTTATGATTGATTTCGAATTTTTCTTCTGTATTAATATTTAAAGTATTTATCGGTATTTATTTTAATTTTTTTAATATCTTTTTTCAATTTTTTATTTCATGTTGGAATTGAAACTTCTTTCAATTAAAATAGTAAAAAAAAAAAAAATTTATTATATTTTTTATTAAAACAGCAACTGAAAGTAATTTATTATAAATTAAATAATTGTTTCTAATATCTGCATTTTTAGTTCTTGAACTTTGGAAATTTAATTATTATTATATAATAGTACATACCAAAAAACTTAACCTCTTGTGAATAAGGGAAAATGATTAAGTTAAAATTAGTTTTAAATATAAATTATTTAAACTGTGTATGTTTTATAAACTAAAATTTATAAAACAATCGTTTTGAGTAAGCAACCGTCTTGAGCTGACTCGGCGTCAAGTGCGTTCATTGTCAGCTTATTCAAATTGCAGTGACGCATCGACACTGCAGCAGGATAAGACCAATAAAATGCACTGCAATTTGTTTCCAGCAGCTTCTGTGGGTGTGATCCATGTGGTCGGAGGAAGGTTTATCGGTATTGTTATAGTACAGGGATTCAACTATCTATAAAAAAAAGCCAAGCACCTCTCTGTGTCAAGTGCAGGTGCGCCCATTTCCTGCACAAACGTGCTCTGCGAAGTGAACAGAGACCAATAAAAAGCGCATGCAAAAAAACGGAGTGTGTTACAGAATTCTCCGATGGTACAATAGAGCAAATAAATTTAATGCCGCTGGCGGGATTTGCATGCACCGCGTATCATTTCGAATGCACCGCTCTCTAGATCGGCTGCAGCGATGAATAATGCATAATTTATAATATTGGCGGCCGATAAATCCTTGCGATTAGCAGAGTAGATGAAAATAATGCAGCCATATGTATGCGGGTTTTGCCCTCCCGCTAAAATATTTCCTCACACTTGGACTGCTAATTATTCATCAGTTTCAGTTGCTTTTCTTGGGAATTAAATATTTCTGTGACTTCTGTGGGTGGCCACGTTGCGCTGCTCCAACAATAATGCGAGTCAGTTGACACTAGAGGATTTGCATATTGATATTTCCATGCACTACTTGCATGAGCACTCAATGAATCGCATAATTCATTTTAATTAAGATTTATTTCTCACTCGCCGCATAAATTACACAGGGATTTATTAATCGTGTTTCGAATGGAATCGAAGGTTTATGTATAAATTACTGATTCATTTCTGTTGGCAAGTGTGAAAGCGGCCCACGTTGGGTGCCGTATATTTTTATTGGCGCTTAAAGTCATCTCAATCACCATCCTTTTTATCATTCCGCTCATTAGCCAGACTTGTTTGCAATTAAAGAATTCGCTGCTTGATTAATTGTCAGGGACACACTTAAAGAATCATAGGAGGCATTGACTTAGAGAAATATTTCTGAAAGCGATAAATTAAAAGCAGAGATAACAAAAGGGAAACTCCTGCCTTGCCTAGCAATTATGTCCAGTTAATTAAATTATTATTATAAAAAATGTGTATCCTCAAGACCTTTTATCCATCCTCTCCGCCTAGAAAAGAGAGGAAGTCTCTCGATTGAAATCCGTTTCGGTTATAATCAGCCAACCAAACCAGCTTCTTCTTGTTCCCTTTATTTTATCTCCACGCCGAAGTGCGTTCTTTTTTACATATATATCTGCATTGGTGGCAGCTTGTTCTTATATAATTTTTTGTGGAGCAGCATCAACGGAGAATGTAGCGGGTCTTTAAATTGAATGCTGGGTGTGGTCTCGGAATAGTTTTTGCCAAGTTAGGCTACACTTTTGTATTTTAAGAAGGAGAGACCTCGCGATGATAATTATTTGATTAGACACACATTATATTCAGAACGTTCGCGTCCTGACTTCTGTAAGTGAAGTAATTTTAAGGGAGGCGAAGTGACTGTTATAAATTATTGCATCACTTTGAGCCATTATTACTTGTAAAGCTAAAAATTAATCTGCGTCTTTGGAATTATCTATAGCATTTATAAAAATTTAAGTTTGGCTTCTTTACATGGGAACGAGCTTTTAATAAAATTGAAATTTAAGACAATAATTTAAAATTTGAATGAGATAAATTATCAAATAGTTATGTATGTATGTGTTCATTGAACTGTTTTATACGAAATTTAGATATTATCAAAATGAGCTCGCGGAAACCCGTTTTTGTGGATATAATTTTGCATTTTAACTGTAGGGCCAGTTCACATCAAAATGAACTGCGAAACATCATTAGCTTTCCAAATTGCCACGCCACTGAATTCTTGGTGAAACGTTTTAAATAGGATAGCCGACACCTCTCATGATCATAAAAGGCTTCGAAGGTGCAATTTGTATCGCACACTCGATAAAATTCTGATCGAGCGTGTCAAAGGCGCAAAGTGCGCGCCGTAAAATGGCAAAATATATTTAATATGACTCGTTATTTGCTCACTCTGTCGGGCGCGACGCGCCATAAAACCCAGGTACACGTACACAGTTGATATTTTTATTTTTTTATTTTTAAATAATGGGACTGCGGCGCGGCTATGCGAGCACACACAATGCGCGTCGTCGCCGGACGGGACGTGCAAAAAGGCGGGCTTTGAGGTTTTCTCGGGATGTGCTGCGCGCCGCCGCTGCTTTTTATGGCAAAAGCAAATTTTCATGTTTGATTTGTACTTTTAACGTTAAAGACCTGTCGTCTTTTGTTGCGACAATAAAAATGTCAGAGCCTTTGTGCTTTGTCTTAACCTTGAATGAGACCAATAACAACAAACGGCCGTCAAACAATTCATTTACCTATAACAGCAGCAGCAGCAGCAACGGCAGACGACTTGAATTTATAATCATACCTCCTTTCGCTCCGCATTTGTATTAATTTCGCCGCCGCCGCCGCGGCTTATGCATATTTTCCTCCACCGCGAGCCAAAGAGAGAGATGCAAATGCGTGTACCGCCTCTTTATTCGTGTTTTTTTTCCAGCTTGGGTACCGCACCTACTCGTGCTGCAGCTCAAAATTAATGGCTCTGTCCACTCGCACAACTGTATTCGCTTACACACATGTTGGATATTTATTGAGCGGTCGTTTTCTTTAAAAAGGGTTGCCACTGTGCGGTGCGGCTCCCGGTGAAAAGCGCTTAAGTGGCGGATTAATTTGAATATGAGGAAGCGAAGAGTGAAAATGCATTCTGATATTTATATAAATTGCTGCAGTATGTTTTGTCGTGGGTGGTGCATATGATCGTTTTGCCTTGAACTACATTCAAAAAAAGAGGAGAAAAACCCAGCGTGCATGTCTCTCTCTCTCTGGTTGTGCTTTTAATTGTTCGAAAAGGGTGTGGACGCCAGCAGTGACGCTGCGATCACTGAGAGATTTGTGAGTTGACATTATCCGAAGCAAAACACCGGCCGAGGTTATCACATTACTTTATAAAGTGCAATTAACACACAGCAACAACAAAACGCCCGTGTCGCCGGCGCATTTTAATTGAATTAATTAAACTGCCTGTGGTGCACTTTGGTCCGAATCTTGTCGTGACGAGATGAGCCCGCACTAAAAGCCACTCGTGTTAATTACGCTGCTGTTTTTAATTACGATGCAACTCTTTTATTTTTTTGGGAAGAAGCAAAGCATCGATCGTGTTGGGAGCTGAAATTCGCCGACCTTCCTCTTGAAAATTATTTATTTCTCGACTTGGAAGCAACATATGCACCTTTCGCTGCAACGGAATCTGATAAAAAGCAAAATGCAAACTTGAGGAGAGAAAAATTAGCATTTCACAAGAACATTTATTTTAAATTTTTTATCTCCTCTCAGCAAGTTAATAATTGAATTTGATATACTTTTGACTTATGAAGGATTAAAATTAATCTTAATTAATGTTTTTTTTAATTCTCTACAGTTGAAATAAATAAATTTGTATCTGCTCCGATGACTCTAATGCTAAAGCTACTCTACAAATGTAATTTTATGACTTGCCTATTTTTTTTATTTTTTTTTTTTTAATTTTGGCTCTTTATGTAGAGAATAAAACAAATTGAATTGAATTGTAAGCAATGAGAAAATTGTCATTTTTTTTTCAGACTAGTTTGTTACAGGAGAAGTTTGTATAATTTATAAAATTAATATATATCAAAATTATAATGTATTATATATTTTTAAAATGTTTATTATTCAAAATTCTTATCCTAGTATATTTAAACTTTTAATTAAAAAAACTAAATGTAAAAAAAGTATGTAAATATTTATCTGACTTAATTCTGATTAATGTATATTATTTTTTTTTTCAAGATCTAGAGTTGCGTTGTTTTTATCTACTTTATAAAAATTAATAAAAAAATTTTTTTTTACAAAAACGGCACTTTTAATTGCAAGTTGCAAGAATTTTGCTAAAACTTTTTTTATCAAAAAGGGCCACAGTGAGCCTCTATTTTATTTTTATGAATTTCATCATTCATATTCCTTTTTTTAACGAAACTGTAAATATAAAAATTAAACAATTCCCTCCACTCAAAATAAAAAAAAAATCTTTATATGCGTGATGCAATTTGCAATCAAAGAACAAAGGGTCACAAATAGAATGGAGTAATAAACCGCATAAATTTCGGTGACTCATTTATTTACAATTGTTTACGAAGAGCACCCACAACTTGCGTTGCAAAACTAGGATCATCTTCCGCCACCACCGCAGCTTGATTGGATATTTCAAGCGAATTCCACGCTCATCACGCGTGTTGCGCCGCATAATATCAACACGGCAGCTGCGAGTTGAGTCGCAAAAGCAGCTTGATTATTATTTCCTCTCGCGTGTCGATCGCTGATCGACGTGTTATCAATCGCTCCAATTAGCTGGCGAGTGTTTCGCCGTTTGACCTGATAGCCGGACTGACTGGCTGCCGAGGCACCAGCAGAGCAGCGGCAGCGGCAGGCTCACCTCGCGCCGATGGTTTCAGGGGCGCTCTGCTATAAATGCCCTGATCCTCCCCGCCTCGCGACACTACTTCTTTGACCACACCATGTTTCGCCACGCGCTGCTCCTCGTAAGTAAAGAAAGATTATCGCTCGCGCCGCGCGTTCGTTCGTTAATCACGACACCTAGACGACGCCTATCTCTCCATCTCAAATTAATTAACTCATCCTCAATTAACTATATAATTCAATCTCTTAATTTTAATTTCCTAAATATTATTCCAATGAATTTTTTAAGGTTATACACTTCTTTTTTTTTCGCGTTGTACGTGACGCGACTCGGCTCGCCCGGGCGTGTTTCAAGTTTAACGAGATCATTATTAATCTCGGAATGTGTGAGCGGAGACTTTTGAGGACTCTTTACAAGCACACATAATTTTCATTTTTTACATTATTTCAACGCTGCGTGCAGGGGTTTGATTTAAAATTAAATTTACCTCGTTTTGTTGCACCTGTCGTGTATAGCATAAAGAAATAACAACAAGTCGAGCCATCATTTTGTATATTTATTATCAGCTCCCGCTCTCATTTATACCTTCTCGCATTTTCTTATTATCCACAGGTTCACCTTGTAAGCAGCGCATACTCCACACCCACCTACTATGACAGCGCTTATCACCACCCTGCCGTGTTCTACTTTCAACCGCCCTCCCCTTATTTCCGTTCTCCGTTCCACCCTTACGTGCCCACCCCAAGTTACTATGCACCCCAGTCCTACCCTGCCTATCACCAAACCGTGACCCCCGGCTCGGATGTGGTCGCCAAACCCACCCTGAGAAGCAACTACCTGCGAAACGAAGTCTCAGATGACGCCACCGTCGTTGAAGCCGCCCCTGCACCCCCATCGGGGTCCATCAACCCCAAATATGTGCTCGACGCCTCCCAAATCGCACCTGGACTGATTTATAGAACCTCCCCTGACGTGGTGTCCCACGGCGTCCACCTCGGCAACGTCTACCCTCCTCAGGAGGGATACTCTCAGGACGGATTCGCCAACGATGCCCCACCTTCAACCTTCACCCAGGGTCCTCACCCTGGATCCTACACATCCGTTTCCTCTGACGAAGAGTCTGAAGGGACTCTTTTCCAGTCTCAGGACGGAAACGGAAACATCCTCTTCGGCTACAGCAGTCCTCAGCAGGCCCGTCTCGAGGCCAGATCTCTGGACGGCTCCGTTCGAGGCTCCTACAGCTACATCGACCCTGAAGGTAAAACCGTTAAGGTCAGGTACTCGGCCGGCAGGGACGGATTCCAAGTTTTTGACGAAGACGAGGCCTTCAGTGTCATTCCCAAACAGGTCAAGGACACGCCAGAAGTGGAGGCCGCCAAGTCTCTGCACGCCCGTCTCTATCAGCAGGCCAAGTGGCTGGCCGAGCAGCCTGAATCCTACGAAGACCCTCTCCAGGTCGTTCATCCCGTGCCCTTGCCCGTCCAGCCAGTTCAACCCGCCCAACCTGAGAAGCAGGATGAAGCTCAGGAGCAGTACAACGACCCTGACGACAAAATCCACCCTCCGGACAGCATCTACACCGTGAGCGAGGGCGTCAAGGGGGTGGAGGAGGACCTCGAGTACTACGGCGCCGCCAAGGGCACTGTGCCCATGACCTATGCGTCCAGGTTCAACACTTATGGCACGCCCTTGAGCGAGCAGCAGCACCTGAGGAGGGCTGCCGGGGCCCCCGCGCCCCTGCTCTCGGCGTACTCGGCCCCGAGTTTGCGTGAGCTGCAGCACCTGCACCGCGCAGGCAAGAGTCTCAAGTCGGAGGAGAGGAATCCCGTTCCCTTGGGCGCTTTCCCGTCGTCGTACGGTGGGCAAACGGTGCCGGTGTTTGTGGGTGTGGCACCTCAATCGGACGAGATCGCGAGCACCAGATCGGCGCTGGTCCCTCTGCCCGTGCACGCAGAGCCGCCGAATAATAAAGAGCAGCAGGCGATCCCGCCAGCCTCGATCTCGCAGAAGGCGAATTTCTTTGGAGCCGTGCCAGTGGCCGCCGTGCATGACACGCAAGTTTCGCCCCAACAAAGGGTGTCCGACCACCAGACCAAGCCCGTCTATGTCGAGGCCAACTGATTAATAGTGCTCAATTGCAAAATCGATGAAAAAAAATGGCTGATTTCTAAGTGAATCTGAGACGAGTGCATTTTTTTTATTACATAAAAATTATGTTGAAATCTGATACGCTCTGAAGGTGAATAAATTAAATGCACGTTTTTATTATTATGCAGACATTAATCGGCCATTTTTTACTGCGGACACTAATTGGATGACGACTTGAATCGAGTACAAAAAGCACACGCAGATTCCTTCTTGCCATACTTAAGCACACACACACAAGTGATTACGAAAAAAAGACTTTATAAAATGTGGGAAAAAATTATGGCACGTTATAGTTTTAAATAAATATAAGCAGGGCGTGTTAGTGCTGCGGGGATTTTGTAATGGACTCTTTTAAAATTAAAAAGTGAGCGGTGTTTATGCATATCTTTATAAACGTAGCGGAAAACTGACCGAGCGATCCTGAGGTTGCACTCGATTGAGAGAAGATTGTTTTTCCTGCACGCAACGAATGATACTCGACACCTCTCACGCTTCGGAGTTTGGTATCAACGCTTTAATAGCAAGACGACGCACGATTTTGTGCAGGACTTTTTACAAGTGCAAAAAAATTCGCGGATCAATTAATTTAAACGGGACACAGCAGGAGACCTAGAAAATAAAAATATTGTCACGCTGAATGTAGCAAAAACTCTCAAACTAATAAATTAAATGACGATAAAAATCTAAATTATGTGTTTTTGTCAAAGAAAGAATTGCCTTCTCTAAAAGGAATTTGAACTGCTATAGAATTTAATTAATCACATCTCCAGTCTTTAAATGAATGAATGTGGATAATTACAAAAGGAAGTCATTTCAACATAATGTTTTGCAAACAAATTTTACAATATGCGAAAATATCCCCTTCCCAGAACTCATAAAACCTGCTTGGTATAGTTGGCAGTCTGATTACGACACTAAATTTTCACAAGTTTATTACGAGTATGTTCTAAAATAAAATACACTTTCAAAATAAAGTGAAGTGAAATAAATGAAATTAAATTATTTTCAAACGATCGTAACTAAAAATATTTTATAGCTGCCCTTATTCAGGTCTCGCATGAAATTCAGTCAAAACACAAAGGCTTTTCAATCACACGCAACCAAAAAGGCTAATTCACGTAAACTTGTACACCTAAACGACTCCGCTGTTCGCCGTTCTGGACAAAAAAGTACAAATAATGGGCCGTCTGTCTTTATATTACCTTAAGTATGACTTTGATTGAATGCAAAAGTTTTTCGCACACGCATTTAGCTGAAGCGGAAAGCAATAAATCTCAGCTTTTTGCCCATTTTTTGACAAATCGTCGGCAAAAGGAGACAAAAGCGACACAACGCGGCTGATGGCCACCTCTCCAATTTTTTTTCCGTTGCATTGTCACGCTGCTTTAAATGCAGCTCTTATTTCTCTTGTGTCTTGTGCTTTTAACATACCAATGGACCGCTGAGATTGCTTTGAAATACGCAAGTCAGACGGTTTATTCAACCAAATTTCATGGAAATGAGAAGGATAAAAAGTGACGCTTTGGTACCAAGGGTCGGCAGAAGATAAAAGCTTCGAGTTTTTAAATTGAAAGGTGTCTTTCACTCCACACCTTCTTTGTTCAACCGTCCAGCGATGTTGATTCGGCTACTCAAAAAGGTTTATGCAAATCGTCATTCAATACACTAATTTGTTTGAAAATGCAAAATCCTCCAAATTCACAAAAGCATGAATTCAAGTTTTTTTTTAACAAATTCCTTAAAATTTATTATGCAGTAGATTGGAAATGAAAAGGTCCTTTTTGCCGAAAATGATTGTTATTTATTCAAAATTAAAAAAAAACATATGGAACAAAAAACCATTTCTGCAACGAGGAAAGAGCCCGATCTTTTCATTTCCACGATCATCTCCTCTAGTGTTAAGTTCTTCAAATAAATGAATTAAATTGTTTAAATTTTAATTTATTTCAAATGAGCATTGTTAGTATTTGAAGGTTTAGTTGGGGACAATGAATAAAGTTTAAAAAGAAAATTCCCAGCAAAATTTGTTTCTTCTCATCATGTTCATTTGAATTTTTGTCAAGTTGGAAAAAGTTTAAATGAAATAAACTCAGCTTTTTTTTGTTCTCAATTTTATGTATCGTGCAGCTTTCGTATCAACTGCACATTTTACGATTATAAAAAATGATAATCTGCAAGAGAGTCGTTCGTGACTTGTACCTTTGCACGCAGTGATATTTCATTTCAAACAATGTAAACAATTTTGGCATCAATATTTCATGCTGCAAAATGTACGGCCCACCCATGAATCGCAGTAGTCAATTTTTATTCACATCGAAAACGGAAACATAACATTAAAAAATAAATAAAAGCAGAGAGAAGCAACAGAATTCGACACGTTATACAAAAACTAGCGATTCATCACTGACCTTTCATTCGATTAGAGCGCAAAACGAAAGCATTTATCTCCAGTCCACATCTCTTTCTCATCCGCGGCGAAAATAAAAGCGCGAGAGAGCACGAAATAAACAAACTTTTGAAATCAGATGATGAGCTCATCGTCGGGGTTGGGCAGCCTGTCAGGAAGAGGGTCGACGGCCGTCGGGTTGTTGGCAGGTCTGTTTTGCCATGCGGTCTGCACCGCCGTCGACACGGCGGTCACCCTGTTGGCCACCCCGTTGAAGATGTCGGGGATGTTGATGGTGACCGGCAGCTGGGGCAGGACGCCGGAAACTGCGCTCGTCACGCGGTTCGTCAGAAATCCCACCGCTTGAGTGACGTAGCCCTGAATCGTGCTCGCCACTTGACGGCTTGGGTCGTAGACGAAGATCGACACGGGGATGAACGTCTGCATCGGCTGGGGCTGAGGCGACCTGAATCGCATGCGGGTGAGTACCAATATTTGTTTACATAATTTTCCTACCCCAATGTGTTGGTTTGTGCGTCTGGGGATCTTGATTGGGGACCGAGTTCGGCCTGGGGCATCTCCATCATGGGGAAAAACATGGGCCACGAAGGCGAGATGAAAACAATGGATCGACTGCAATCACACACATAAAAGAATTATTTTTATTTATGATACAATAAGAGTGTTTATCGATATAATTTCTAATTGGATGGGTTGTTAAGCTGGAAATTTATCGCATTCCACAAATGTTTAATGGTTTTATTACAAGGGCAATTCAGCCCCCGGACTTGGTTAGGTTGTAAATTTGTTCGCACATAGCAATGGAACAAATTGGTGATGCATAAAAATGCAAGTAAATAGTTATGTTGTTCTTCCCTCCTCTTCATCTGTTTACCTAACTGTATATTTAGGTTGCAAATTCTTTTAATTTAGTAACAAAACATTTTTAATGCAACTGCATTATTTTAGTAAACTAAAAATTATTTAATTTAAAGTTTTTCAAGTTATTTTAAGTTTAATTTAAAAATAAAATATTTTTTATTAATTTTTTTTTTATATTTTCATATTTATAATTTTTAATTTGATGTTTGTCCAAATATGCATATAAGCATAATTATTTTATTTATAGTTTTAATTAGACTGAAAGCTTAAACAAATAAATTTGACAACGCTCACATGAACAATGCATATAATTAATACAGCTAAAACTTAAATTGAATCTCAATTGTCCAAACTTCTATGACCTTCTAATATATATTACAAATTTTTGATAAAACCTTTTTTATTTATTTCAAATCTTAAGAATTATTCTATCAATGAGATATATTCCTCCAAGTAATCGACTCTTATTTAATAACAATTCTTTTTTAAAAAATCTGAAGCCTTGCAGCTGGCTTGCAGGAGAAATTTATTTTATAATTTTTAAATTCAGTTCTCATTTTACAAGAGTGCATAAGAATTTATTGTTTAATTAAAAATTATTCCCGGAGAAGCTTTAATGCGATTTATCATTTTAATAAATAAATTAAATGTGTAGGTATGTACGTCACCTTTTTTTATTTCCTTCAATTTTCCAACAAGGTGTGAAAGGCAGCCATAATAAATAAAGTAAAGGAAAATGATTATTGTAAAATCATCCAAGCGAGAAATTTCTCGGTACAAGATATAGGCAAATAAAGAAATAAATTACACTAGTAAATCAAATCTAAAACTTTATCTCAAAGGTTTTTCAACTCATCTTAACTCTTTAATTTAGCACGTGCGCACATACGAAAAACATCAAATTTCAATTACGTTTTTTGCACTCTGCTTTTGAGCACTTTGCAAATTGCAATAAAAAATTTGACTGCAATAAAATGTGCTTTGCTAAAGGTTGGGCTGTTGAACCACATCAATATGTTTTATGAATGTCGATGAGCGAAGTGTGTCCGAGAGATAAAATCGCGCCTTTATGACCGCACACGATTTTATTTCTTGTGTCGGCTGCAGTTTGTGTGAGTTCGCGATAATTGGCGGTGTGCTGAATGGCCGACGTGTTCATTCAGCTGCGTCTCTCTGCCACTGGTGTAACTCGCGGTCAGCAGACACACTCGGGGTCGACGACCTTTGCCGCGGCCAAAACCCACCTGGACCTTTGCAGAGGTCACCTTCGAGTGAGACGCACGCGCTTGTGCAGATTGAAATCCGCGGCTTTGTCGGTTTTGTTGGCCCAAGAAAAAAATGAAAGTAAACCGCGTTGAAGTGAAGAACTAGACGGAGCGTGGCGAAAAGTGCATTAAATCGCCATGTAAACAGCGCGAGTCGAAAAATAATAATGTTGCTGTCAAAAGATTTGTGCTGCCGTCCGCATCAATTTGCAACGCTCGAATTGAACGGGTGCCTGGAAATTGGCATGACTAGAACTTTTCTGCCACTTTTCAATCAACACGTTTTTTATTATCTTTTTTAATCCAATTTTTTTTCTCAATAGTTATAAAGAGTTGTATATTTTCCCACCAATATCTTGTGCGGTTAAACACAATTTTGTATTTAATAACAAAAATTTCTTCCTATAATTAAACTTGATTGCGTTAAAAGTTAAGAACTTTGAACCGTGTTTACATTAAAATATCAAAAAAGCAAATAATGATGGTCAAATCCCAGCCTTCTGTCCAATAATTATAGCTGTATTCGGCTGTATTATATTAAAAAACCTGTAATGCGGATTAATTTTTCTTTGGGCTGTAGCTCTATAATCACAATCAGGCATAACAATTTTAATTGTTGATAATTCAGATTTTCGTGCGTAAGACTCCAATCGGAAAACATGCATAGTTATCAAGCATGACGATTTCAACTTAATTTCAACTTAACAATTCATAATATAAATTAACCAATTACCGAATTCTATACAGCAATTATTTTAGATAAAAAACTCAAATACGTTTTTTAATGCCTCGATAATTTGAATCATGTTGCATATAAAATAAAATAAATTTAATCATATAATTATATTTATACACTTTGTTTTAATTAATCAAATAAATTAGTCAAGCTACAGATATTCATGAAATGATCATAAAAATTTCCTCTATAAACTTACAATAGAACTAAAACTAACTTAAATTGTTAAATAATCAATTATTTGACAAATATTAAATGATATTTATTTGTTTGTAATTTGCTATTGGCAAATGGGACTTGAGTAAAAAGAAGAAGAAAACAAAACTGGTCCATGCAAGTAATTGTGTTAATTAAGCGCAAAATTATCTATAATATAAAAATAAAGTTAACAACATTAAATGTTATGCTATATTTAAAACTCTTTACAGAAACGAATACAACAGGTGGAGATAATTATTCATTTATAACAGTGAATAAATCTGCTTTTTAATATTCTTTCTAAATCCTAAAATGAAGTTCCGCTGAGTGAGAGGCACTCCTTAACACTCTGCAGAGATGCGCGTCAAGCTTAATTGATATAATTATCCTAGAAAATAAACAAACAGCTCGTCAGTTGGCTTTCCACAGGGTGATTATGGTACATGTCGTGGAAGAGCTTCATTAGCAATAAAATGCAGAATTTCTGCTTGAGGCCGTTTCGCGAGCAGAAACCAATCTGCATGCCGCGAGTGAGAAGAAGGAGATTAGCTTCTGAGCGGAATAGCTTCTCTTTATATAAAAATACATCTATTCAAAACTTGCATAACGGGTAGGACATTCTATACACTGCCTAATAAACACGAGCGGTCTTCCCACAATTTGAATCTCATTGTTGCCCCCACGGAGATTTTTCCCATAGAATTCGCAGAGCTAGAAAAAGGTTCATTTCATTTGTGACAAAGCTAATCGTAAGATTTAATCCGTTTTTTTTTCTTCTTCAAAATGTCAGCACTTGGTTCGCTGCCAAACTGGACGCTTTTAGTAGGGAGTAAACACGGTTTGAACCACAGATTTACATCCGGTACATACCCATGTACTAAATACATGGGCATGACGTCATACATGGGCATATACCAAATGGGCATGACGTCATACATGGGCATATACCAAATGGGCATGACGTCATACATGGGCATATACCAAATGGGCATGACGTCATACATGGGCATATACCAAATGGGCATGACGTCATACATATGGGCAAAAGGGCGGCCATGACACCTGGGTGTCAGGTACGTGGGCAGGGTGCCGCCAACCCCCCCCCCCCCCAAACGAGAGGGCGCGCGGTCGTCAGCAAGGCGGCCGCCTCGACGGTGTATTGGGCGCCGCGCGGGTGTAAACGATGAGGTTTTGTATAACAAAAACAATTTATTTAATTTTGAATTTTGTTTATTAATTCCAAAAATTAGCATTACAGTTATATATGCAATTCATTTATCTGGAATGAAGCGATATTTTGAAATCCTTATCTCGAGGCATTTAACCATGTTAAATGAGAAACCTGATCCCATAAATGAATATTGTTCACTTTCCAACATTAAACTATTGAATTGAGACTTAATATGATCATGAATATCAGTTTCATGAAGTAATAAAGAATTTGTAGTTTTGAAATTCGCATCCTTAGTCACATCAAGCGGGTTAATATAAGCACACACTACAAACATGTTGGTCTTAATTGATCTCTTTTCATTTAACTCTGATCTCAACAAATCGGCAACCCTGATTTCCTGCGATTTTAAAAATGCATCTAAGCTTGCATGTTTCTCAGAATTAGGTATCAGATAATCAATATATGTGTGTTTGAATAGCGATTTTCCTATAAAAATTCCATTTGTGTGGGTATAATTGAGATTTCGTCTGCGAATGTAAATATCTTCATTCTTAATATCGCTAGCAGCATTGGGTATTTCATTGCTCATTCTGCGACGAACGGACTACTTCTGAAGTAGAATGGGGTTAGGTCGTTAATATGTATATTTTCTCCCACCCCCTCCCACACCATTCCATCCCACCACAATCCACTAAGATCGTTGGTGGCTCCTCCGTGGAAACTGCGATTGAAATGGAATTAACAATTGCTTAAGTTATATAATATACCCAAAATTATTCGTTCAAGAGAGTATAAAAGCTCGTGTGAACTTGGATGACAAGATCATCTTGTGAAATCAGTCTGAAAACTAACAATTCGATAATGGTATTTCAAAAATGGGAACATCCGGTATCGGTACTCCTATACGGAGCATCAAATTCGGGAAAAACAGTGTTAACTCTCAAAATATTAGCTGATACTGATCGATATATAGATAAAGAGATTCACGAGATTATATATTATTACAATATTTATAATAAGATATTTGACGATTATAAGGAAAAAATTAAATTCATTCAAGGTATTCCCGAATCATTTCCCAACGATGGAAAAAACAGAGCAATTTGTATTGATGATGGACACACTGAGAGCATAAAGATCGCGCAATCACTTATGATCAGGGAAGCTCACCACAAATCAATTTCATTTTTTTATCTAATGCAGTATTTATTCCTCTCGCCAGCACTCAGAATAGTGTCTCTAAATGCCAAGGTCATTATTTGTTTCCAAAATTTCCGTGATAGTGTTAGCTTCCAAGCGTTAGCGCGTCAGTTGCCATACAAAACGAACTTCATCACGAGTATATATAGAGATGCAAGCAAGCAAAGATATGGATATTTAGTAATGAATTTTCAAACAAGGTGTCCACGATTATTACGTTTCTGCTCTGATATAATAAATTCGTATCCTGCATACTTTATATCTACTGAAGATTTTAGCGGATCGCCCCTTCAAATAAATGAAGACGAGTAAAAAAGCATTGTTATACATATTGAACGCCACTCCTGATGTACGCGCACTTATATTAAATAGCGTAGACAAATTAATAATAAAAGAATTTTGCGAAGTGCTCCACAATATAAGAGAAAACAATGTAAATCTGGAACAGTCTCAGATCATCGCTCTAAAAAGGCAGTCATTAAGCTGCAAGTGTATTTTAAAAAGAAACCAATCTTGCAAAAAGAGAAAGATTCATATCTCCAAATTGAACGAAAAAACCATAAATTTAATCAAAAGTGTTTTGGAATGAATTACAAAAAATTATTCCTCGTCGATCAGCATGATCTTGACCTAATTAAGTCAAAGAAAGAACCACAGCTGCTTAATTATGACGAAATGTATAATCTAATGATGGACAAAAAATCTGGAAAGGATGAGCGCATGAAAGAAGGGGAAACAGCATCTTATGCCAACGATGACATCATGTCTGCTGCACCGGGGATCGCAGATGGTGAGACAGAAACAAAACTCGGTGGCCTACCCCACGGAGTAAAGAATAAAGCAAAAGCCCTCTACGCAGCAATAAAAAAGTCTAATAAATTCAAGTGGAATGGGGATGGCGTGTATTTTGAGAGTGAAAAATTGGGAAATTCATCACTTTTCGATTATATAGTACAAACAATCAACCCATCGGAAAAAATTGTGGAGGACTACGATCCCTTTTCTAGAGCGCTCGAAGAAATCGGTTATGTGGAAACCTATAAAAACCCCGTGCGGAAGAGGAGACGCTGGGATAAATACGACTGGTGACGATGAAGAGAGTTCTCGACCGAAATTATTACAATCTGAACTACGATTCAGCTTTTACTAGTAAAACTAATATTTTGAATAAATTCAAGGATCGATTTCCTAAAAAAGATATTGAAAAATGGTCTCATTCTGTTGATGAAATAACAAAATTTGCGCAAAGAACCACAAAATTTCCAACAAATCCTGCGTTTGCCTGGCGAGTAAATGCAATTTGGCATGGCGATCTTGCAGATTTTCAAGCAGTAAAAAAATTCAATAAAAATTATGGCTATCTCTGTGTGTGTGTGGATGTTCTCACCAGGATGGGTTACGTGTTTCCAATAAAAACAAAAAGTGCAACTGACGTCACAGAGGGATTCAAGAAGCTTTTCAAGAAACACAAACCTGATTTCGGAATATATACCGATCAAGGTCGTGAATTTGACAATAAGACATTTAAAACCTTTTTAAGTGAACACAATTTAAAATTATTGCTGGCGCGAAACGAAGAGCGAAAAGCGTTTTTAAGTGAAAATCGAATTAGATTAATTAAATCGCGACTATATCGTTACTTTGAACATGCACAGACAAAGAAATGGATTGATGTGGTAGACAAAATTAACGATGCAATAAACAAATCAGTGAATAGAAACTTGGGAATGGCACCAATTGACGTGCTTAAATCGAAAGTCAATCAAAGAGAAGTTTTTTTGAAACTATATAAAGGGTACCTCTCAAAGAAACCTGGCAAGTTGGTGTATGACGTTGGCGATCAAGTTAGAATCCCTTTTTACAAATCTCTACTAAGCAAAAAATACAAGCAATCGTGGACTGACGAGGGTTTTTTTGTGTCGAAACAAATTTCAAAGCCTTACCCGCTATATAATATAATTGATAAGGACAAACAAGAAATTCTGGGTCGATTCAACAGAAGAGAGTTGCAGAAATTCAGTGAAAAATGATTATATACGCAAAGTCAAAATCATTCACCGGCATATATGCTTCAAACAACAAAACGAGTTTCACAGTTCTTCTACCGTATATATTGGAAACCAAAGGCAAAAAAATTGCATTAATCGAAGCCTACCTACCGAAACCTAAAACCTCAAAACCTATATATATCACGTGCACAGGCATTCGTCATTCACTCTTAGGAGAAGAACAGAAACGAATCCTGAGAAAAGCTATAGTAGAAGAAACTGGATTGGTTGAAATATCTAGACCGCTTTTTATTGAATTTGATCGAGATCATATAAGAGAACTTCGATTTGAATTACTTAATTCTGATTATAAGAAGTTTGATTTTTTGAAAACGGAGGATAAAAAGGAGGAAAGTGTCCTCGTACTGCAGATAGAATGAGTTTCGGTTGCGTGTCCAGTGAAAGATGTCTCCAAGGTCTCATGATAACATCTGGAATAATGAATCCAACGCTGGAGATGGCGAAAAAAATTGTTAAAGCAATTAAAAAGAAAGCAACAAAAAAGAAGGTTAAAAAAAGAGTAGTGAAAGAGAAAAAAGCTTCCAAAACTTCCCAGAAGGGGGCAGGTGTCTCGACACGTGAAACATATATAGGAAAGAAAATTCATAGAGGGGGACAGAAGAAATCCAATCCTTCTACCAAAAGGTTATTTTAAATGAATTCGCTATCCGACAAACTTGACTCTGCGGAGGAGTCAGTTATCATCAAGTATCAACCAATTTCAAAAGATCCCAAATATAAATTCCTCATTCCCAAACAAGAGGACAGTGCTATTGACCTTTCAGCGACCCAAATTGCAGTCAAGCTGAGAATCGTTGGAAAAGCTGATGGCAAACCGCTGAAAGTTCTCCCAGATACAGAAAAAGTTTCGGTGGAGAATAATACCTTGGGCTCACTATTTAAAAATTTGGATATATACATAAACAACACCCAGGTGTCGAGCTGTCATCTCCAACACTATTTATCATATATCTCTGTAATTTTAAATTATGATTCAAACTTTAGAAAGCATTGTTTGAGTATTGGGTATAACGAGGATAAACCTGGTGCTGTGGGAGATTCGCAAGCAAGCGGTGTGGTCGATAGAAGTTTGCTGATTGCAGAGGGAAAAGAACTAGTTTTAGTTGGTCCCATCGAGTCTCCTCTATTTAAACAAAAGAAATATTTACCACCATTAACAGATCTATCAATTGAATTAGAACAAAATTCTGATGCATTTGTGCTTCTTTCAAACAAAGCAGACTTGAGAGTGGAGATTCTTACGTGCGAATTATTAGTTCGTCATGTCAAGGTGCAGCATTCTCTAGTTAATAAAATTCAAGAAGAAATTAATAAGAGTGCTTTTAAAATAGGATATAACAAAATGGTGGTTAATAATTTTAGTATTCCGTTGGGAGTGTCCCATTTCTCAATGCAAAATTTGTTTCTGGGTAAAATTCCAAGTCGTGTGGTGTTTTTCCTAGTACCATCGGCAAACTTCCAAGGTTCAATCTCCACGTCAGGTTATAAATTAGAAGGTCACAACTTAAATAAATTTGTCTTTACATATAACAATGCAAGCGTACCAACATATACTATTCCATTTAGTTTCAAAACTAAAAATGTCACAGAACTGTATAATTACACCCTACAACAATTGGGAATTTTAAATTCTGGCAAGGATAGGGCACTATCTCTCGACAAATTTAAAAATGACAGCGTATTTTTTGCGCAAAGATTTACTAGCGACATTGCTCTCAACCCATTAACAACATCTGGGAATGGGGTCCTTAGCCTCGAACTTGGCTTTGAAGCTGACACAACCGCCATCCTCACGCTAGTTTTAATCAGCGAGTTTGAGAATTCAGTAATCGGAATTGAAAAACATAGAGTAACTGTTGAATGAAAAAGTATAAAAGCGCTGTGCACTGGAATTATAATTTAAATGGATAGTCTAGAAATAAATAATAAGATAAAGAGTTTTGGTGTATGCTGCGCGTGCGACCAGCTTCCGGCCGGAGACGTAAAAAAACCATCATATTATATAATCAACACGAATCCCTCTACAGACAAAAGCAAAGTCGGTCACTGGATTGCAATCGTTTTTTCTCTGATAGATAACGTTAGGGTCTGCTCGGTTAATGATAGTTTAGGGCTCATTCCATGTAATTACCATATTATACAATTTATAAATAGAAACGCTGATGCAATTGTATGCAATAAATATCCCATGCAGAGAGAAGATTCAAACTCTTGCGGAATATTTGCAATATTATTTTTAATACACATGTACCATGGTAAATTGTCAAAAGAATTTTATAAGCTCTTCTTGAATAATGTTGAGGAAAATGAAAATTTGGCTATAAGCATGATTAAAAAACTGTACAAATAACTGTAATGCTAATTTTTGGAATTAAATAAACAAAATTCAAAATTAAATAAATTGTTTTTGTTATACAAAACCTCATCGTTTACACCCGCGCGGCGCCCAATACACCGTCGAGGCGGCCGCCTTGCTGACGACCGCGCGCCCTCTCGTTTGGGGGGGGGGGGGGGTTGGCGGCACCCTGCCCACGTACCTGACACCCAGGTGTCATGGCCGCCCTTTTGCCCATATGTATGACGTCATGCCCATTTGGTATATGCCCATGTATGACGTCATGCCCATTTGGTATATGCCCATGTATGACGTCATGCCCATTTGGTATATGCCCATGTATGACGTCATGCCCATTTGGTATATGCCCATGTATGACGTCATGCCCATTTGGTATATGCCCATGTATGACGTCATGCCCATGTATTTAGTACATGGGTATGTACCGGATGTAAATCTGTGGTTCAAACCGTGTTTACTCCCTACTGCTTTTAAGTGCGCAAAAAGAACCAGATTGCCCAGTTTAATGACGATACTTATTTAGTGACGAAGTAAAATCTTCGCCCAAAGAAAGGCAAATGTAAACAGCCGCATTATAATAAGAAGAGGCGCCTCCACACGAGGAGGAAAACTAACAGCTAGGCGATATTGGAAGGTCAGGGAGAACGGGTTGCCTTAGAAACTATCTATCTTCTGCGCGTTATATATAGAGCGAATGCGAATAGCTTGGAAAAGAAAAAAAAGAGCGGAAAGCCACTGACCTTTTTGTGTTGGGTGGAGCACCGCGAGCCACCTGATGGAGCACTCCGAGCAGCACCAATAGCACCACCTGCAAATTTATGTGGAACGACGTCAGACGAGCGAAAAGAAGAGAAAAAAATTTGCGAATATCATCAGAGAGCTCAGGTGTAAATCCAAAGGAATTTATTAGGGCTCTTGTTGCTTCCAGCTTAGTTAAGGGCGTACAAGTTCCATTTATTACGATTTATTATTCTAATTGGGTGCTGAAGAAGGTGTATAAGAAATTATCTGATATGTACGCCACTTTTTTTCTTATAATGGCACAAAAACTGAGCAAGTTGAAACGAATTTCATTTTTGTTTTAATTCTTCTTCAATTGCTTTATTTTAATTAATATAATAAATCAAATTTTTGCTCTTTCACTGTTATTATCCGCCCTGTACTCGGCGACAGCCTTTAATCAAAACTGGCAAGTTCAGTGCGGCACCTGCATTTTAAATTTATGCAAAAGAGATTGCAGAACTGGATGCGCGACTAAAATGATGCGACACCGGCGCGTGAATAAAATTATGAAAACTTGCATTACAATTAATAAAAACACTTATACACATCTCGTCTAAGTGAGTAAAACTCGTTTCAATAAAGTCATTATTTCATATAAAAATAAAATTACACACTTCGCATATTTGCTATCAATCAAATAAAAGAAACAATCCAAGGCTCTTCGCTTATTAACGAGTTAAGTGCGGTTGAAAAAAAAATACAACTTGAGCAATCTGGAGCGCTAATCAAGAAAAGGCCACGCCGCTGAATAAGTTCTTAAAAGGTTATTGATCCTGATGTGTCGCAACAAGCAAGACTTTCCTGATACACATATTTTTATATACAAAGGCTAAAATACTCACCGGTCTCAACAGCATCTTCTCTGCTCAATTCGGCGACGCGTTCTCGCGGAGAGTCTGTGGAAAACAGCGGGCAAACAGCTCTCGGATTATTATAACTGTTCTGGCTGCACCACGCACAGAGGACTGTGTGTGGGCAATTCAATTTTCATAAACGTAAAAGTCTCGACGCCGTCACGTGAGATATGACACAGACGAATGTCATAAAAATTTCACATAACTGTGGAATTCCGCTGCCTAAAAAGGCTCTCGGTTTGCGCGACTAGCTTCAGAACAGGCCTTTAATTTTTTGTTAATTGCATGGCCCCTTGAGTGTTTGAGTTCTTCTTCACCTGAAATATATTAAGCATGTTGTTGACTGTACTCTGCAAACAAGTCATTCCAAAGAGATTGTCGCTTCACAGCAATTCTTTTGTTCTTGCTAAAATTACTTCACTACGCTGTACTATTTCGGATGCGCCATAATGTCTCTTTTTGTCACTTAATTGAAAATTAATATCTCATTGTCACTTAATGCTGAATAACTGTACCCTCAGTTCGTATTAATTTAAAATTAAACAGAGTAATTATAAAAGCAACAATTTTTTTTAAGTTCTTAATAAAAATATTAATAATGAGTCGTAAATTTTTGCATTAAAAAATTCAAATAAAGAATTATTATTTCCTTTAGAATTTTCTTGAAACTCCCATCTGACTATACTCCTCTCATATTTGCCACCAAATTTGATCAAATTTAATGATCAGCTTCAGTGTACATAACTTTTTCTTGCCCGAATATCAATTTTTCAATCCGTACTTACAAAACTGACGCATTGAAATTCTCTGAAGGGAAAATCGAAAGCCATAATTTCGAATCAAGGATACCGCTCTATTAATTTAGCGTCTCTTCAGGCCCTGCTGCGGAGAAATCCGATGATAATCAAAGTCTCAGGTGCACGTTTGGCGGCGCTTCTTTGACTCATCGTAATTGCGCTGCAGGCGAACTTTTAATTGCGGTAATCTCACAAAGGCATCTTCACGGGACCAAGCTGCTGGACAATCGCAAATCATGATTGGCTTCAAAAAATTTCATTTAATTTAAAGCAGTTATTTTTGAAGTATAAAATACATTTTTAAAATAAGCAATAATTTTTTTTATATAATTCTGAAATAAATGCAAGGAACTAATACAAAAGAATATAAAAAATTAGATAGGCATTAAATTGTGTCAAATTATGCGTTCACGTGAGCACAAATTCAAAAGATGAAAAATGACTCTCGAATTATCTCCCAATTGCATTGTGGCATAATTGAGCTCAGCGGTTGTCTTTCTCGCGTTGTGTATAAGGAAATATAATATCGCGGGCAGCAAAACAAACGTGGAAATGACTCGGGTGAGACGTGCAGAAAACAACCTGCTGCGATTTGCAGATTCAAATAATAGAGGTGTGCAGCTTGGCGAAATTTCACACGCTCGGCAGAGAGGGATAAGCAGGGATTTATCTTTTATGTGAGAAGTAATTTGGCTCGGCGCGCACATGTGTCTTTATAGACTCCATATAGCGAGAGAACGCGTTTCCTTTCAAGTTCACGGTCACGGTCAACAATAGGAATAAACGTGTGCAACGCTACTCGCTCGCTGCCAATGCAACTTGGCTCATTTTCTTCATTTAACATGCATTTACAGTTAAAAATCTACGTATTTTTAATAAATTTTCAATTTTACTTTATAAATAAGACAATAAAAAACATTTTGAGAATTTTTTAACTCATAAATTTCAAATCTTGGAAAACAAAACACGCGTTTGTTGCAACTTTTCTAGGTGTTAATGCCGTTAATTATTTAAACAAACTACAAAAGCAAAAAAAATGCCAAGGTGAAAAAGATTATCATTTTATTTTAGTTAGCATGTTTCAGTTTTACAATTGTTTATCCATGCTAGTATACATTTATTTAGGAGAACATATTGTACGTACTTCAGTTCATCATCGCCGTTTGTTTGTTTTCATTACATCAATTATAATTATTATACAAAATTTTGGTAACCATAAAAATTCATTTTTTGGATATGATCACGTCGTCGCTGTAATCCACCAAATCTCTCAATGCATATTCGCTGGTACTTTGAGGTTCAAGTGTCGTCGTCTCGACCTTGGCAATTTTCAAAGTTGACTGCGTCGTCGCAGCATTTTGTTCATTAGAAATTGTCGTAATTTCTTCGGTTGTTGTATCTTCCTCTTCCGTTTCGGTGCTCGTCTCTTCGGCTCTCTCCGACTCAAGAGTCGAATTTTGATTACTCTCGATTCTGTTAACCAGAGTGGTTGAATTAGACTCAAATTGAACCGCCGCTTCGATCGCAGGTTCCTCGTCCTTCTCCGTGGAATTAGAAATATTTTGATTATTATTTTCTAGTTTGTCTGGCTTTGCAGTGGTCGTTGGACCGAGAGCAAGTTGGCTTTCGATGTCGTCCACCTCTTCAATTGCAGGCCCCAAGTCGACCTCCTCGTCTAACAGGGGCTCAACGGTTGGTACCGAGTAGGTGGAAAAGTAATTCTGCACTCTCTGGACCACCGGCTCCAGCGGCCAGGGGAAGCGAGAGAAAAGGAAAAAGACGCGCACTGGTCCTGCTCGGGAAGGCTGTTTGGGAGGCGGCTCGAGATGATTGCTTGGGTTGCTTTTGTGAATGCTGTACGACGTGTAGGTAATTACAGGTTCATGGTTCTGGAAATTGCCGAAATTAGGGAAATTATGCTCGGGCTCTGGTAGTGGAGGAGGCGCTGCGAAGCGAGTGAAAAATGGTTCTGGCTCTGGCTCAGGAGGGTGCATGCCTTCGATAGGGTAGTCCGCGTACGGCATGGGATCCACCGGGTCGGGATGATGCGGTGCAGGAGGGTGGATCAGAGGCCTGAAATATTTAATTATATTTATTGATTGTTTGTTCATTATTAAAAATAATATTTAAAAAAAAAAAAACAATCAAATTGGGATTGAAAAGTTGAAAATCGTTTCTTTTTCTTGTATTTTTGTTTTAAATTTTCTTGGAAATTCACAAAGAAACGTTGATTGCTTTCAAGGCGTTTGGCCAAAATTAATTCTCACGTTCTGTAGAAGAAAGAAGACTGTTGTTGTAAGTGATGATGAAAAGGTAGCAGCGACTTGAACAGAAACTTTGAATCACGGTTGTTCACTATCGGCGAGGCTGTCACACCGGCGATTAAGCCAATTAACATCAATTTAGAAGCCTGCAGGAAATATGCACAAGAATTAGTTTGCTTTAAGAAAAATCCAGAAATACAAAAGCATTTTACTCATGTTTTGAATATCAAAAATTTTACTTTACTTATATTAAAAAAATCAATAAATAGTTTAAATCATTTTTATGTATGAGTCTCTGATAAAATAAAAAGAATCAGTTAATTTAAAACTTATTAAATTATAATACATTGAGCTGTAATCTTAACAACTACACATAAACATTTTTCATTCTAAATAAGAATTTTAAATAAGAAATGGTAAAAAAAAAATTTATTTTGATCACAGCTCCGTGTTTTTCATACCTGCGGCCACATTTTCAGAAGAGATGAGTGTTTGCGGCTATGGTTCGTTGGACTTGCAGAGTACGACTGGCGAGGGAAATATCGGGCTCGTGGCGACTAAAGCTCGGCACAGCTAGTGACGCCGACGGTGTCTTGCTCCTTCTTCCTCAAAGAATGATTCACCTTGCTCACCTGCAAAGGTTATAAGACGCAAACACCGGCATCACATGTGTGCACCGGGTTATTTGGCTAACGGTCACTTAGTGTGTATCTGCAATAACATAAAATCCGTTCGCAATAACAGATGCATGTGGATAATTGCAAAACTCAACTGCCAATATCTTCTTGTAATTGTAAATTGCAATTTGCTCACAAGGGCAGGTTAAATTGTTCTGAATTATAGTTAATATTAAATGGGATATTATACATTTATTTGCGAATCTCTCAAGCAAAATTTATGCAACTTAAAAAGAATGATCTTTCATACATCATGTGCGCGTCTCATTTTTGGGTTCTGGCGCTTGGAAAGGGGTGGAGCAGAATAACAAGTTTTGTTGAAAAACCTTGAACTTGCCATTAAAACAACACATAAAAATCTTACACCAATCTCAATAAAAGCAGAGACCTATTATTATATTCTACTAAAGAAGAATTCAATTTCCTTTGCCTCTTTCCTACTAAAATTAATTAAGTGTACAATAAATCAATGTATTGTGCATTTGTTTTTTTAATTTTAAATGCATTTAATTTTTATAACTTTTTACTCTAGGAATAAAATTATCACAAAAAATTAATAATTGACATTTCTGTATTTTTTATTGAAAGATAATGATGACAGCTTATAGTTTGACGTTCAAAATGAGATCTACAATGCCTTGTTATAACGGTGTTGATCTTCAGGGTGAGCATTCCATCCGTAAATAACATTTCAAAACTTTCCATTTTGCGGTGCAAGAAAAGTGACAGCGTTTGAAATTTTTTATTTTTAAATTTTCGTGTGATGGCATTTTAATTGTATGTCATGGCAGATATTTATATGTCTAACGAGCAATTACAATTCTTATTTTCTTAAAACAAATTTCCAACATCGGCGTTTCAGCCAATTTTTTCTCTTTTGAAATAATACATTATATGTCCGCTTCTCACATTCATTGCAATTAGTTATGCATGAAAGCTTAAATAACTAACTGGAATCAATTCAGCCTCCCTGCACGCACTCAATCGGCGGACATAAACATAGTTTTCAAATTCAATATTTGATTGCACATATTATTTACACAGCGGGCCGGGCACAGTTTAGTAGAAGTCTTCGAGGTTGTAAGCGGCAGCAGACCTGAGGGCTGCTCGACGCGCAGGAGCCGCGTACATCTTCTCCAGCATTTGATGCAGACGGAAGTTGGACCTGGCAGAAGCAGTGCCTCCGAGGACGCCAGGAGGGACGCCGCTGGTAGGTCCAGCGACGGCTGTGGCCGATGGGGCAGCGACGGCCAGTCCTCCAGGTCCTACCACTGCTGTTCCTGCGATTAGAAAAATTTTTACAATGTTCTCTAAAAAATTAACATATGAGATATGGAGACCCAAAAAATCTAATAAACATTATCTAACTTAAAAAATACTACAATTTTCTCATTTAAAATAATAATATTGAAAAATAAATTAAAAATTAACTTTTTGTAAGTTTGAATTTTCAAAAAGTTTTCCTCCTCTAATGAGGGATACTTAAATTTAATATTTAATTGCATAATTATCATAAACGAGATATTTTTAAGTTCAACTTTAACCATTTTTCATTCAGGATGATGAAGGTATTATTTCTGAGAGAGAAAAAACATAATAGCTGGAATTATGCATTCTGCGTAGCATACAAGTTTCGCGGGTTGCGTTCCTCGAGTTAAGAACACAATTTTATTACACTATAAGGTAATTTCAAATAAACGAGAGCAGCTTTAAATTATAAAATATAATGAAAGAGACTAAAATTAAAATTTGATGTGATAAAAGAGCACATTTTGACAAAAAAAAGTCTAAACTAACCAACTGGGGCTGCAGAAGCAACTCCTCCAGGTCCAGCGAGGGCGATGGCCGCCGGTTTGACAGACGCCACGGAAGGTCCATTGGAATCTTCTCCAACAACCACCCCCTCGCCACTTCCGGTCGAAGGGGCTTTGATTCCAGCACGTGCGTCGTCATCATCAGCTTCCAAGTATACAGACTGTAGACTAGGGGCCAGGCGCCGGCGCCATCCCTTCTCGTCAGGGCGGTTCGATGCGCTGTCATCTTCTTCGTCTTCAGTCTGAAAAACAAAAATAATTATAAAATTTTAGGTTCTTTTAAATAAAAATGAGCAAACCTCAACGACAATCGTGTCAACGTCGTCGTCCACCTTCGCTTGGGCCTGTTGTTGCTGTTGCCTCACCATTTTGGCCTCGTCAACCAACTTCTGCACCCTCTGGGGTTTGCGGAGCACGACGTGCTTCTCAGGCATAACTCTGCGTCCAGCTTCCGGTCCTGACTGGGCCACATCAGGGCTAAGGGGTTCCCGGCGCTCGTGGGAGGCGTCCTGCTCGGGGTGCTCGTTGCTGTTCAGTGTGTTGATGACCTCAGCGTCACCGGTGTCGTCCATTGGCGGAGAGCGAACGGCAGGGGTGTTGCTCGGATAGGGTTGATACGGATTGCCGGGGTACACGAAAACGTACTGGGGCTGTTGCTGCGGGGGCGAATAGTACTGGTGGGGTGGCACGGGACCATAACTTTGTACTGTTGAGGTGCTGTATCCTGGATTGTAGTTGTACGCCGGGTTGTAACTGAAAAGGAATAAAAAATTGTAAAGAAAATTATCACCTCTTTATTTTGTGTTTGGTTTTGTAATGCAAAAGAAAGAAAGAAAATGAACATAAGTAGTTTTTTTACTGCCTTTTCAAATACTGATCATTATTTACTGTCATACTTTAAGATAAATTTGACGGTGCTAACCAAATGAGTAAATGACTTAATAGTTAACTACAGCTATTTTTGAGAAACCATAATTATTTCTTTATCAATTTTTTTGCGCCATAGTTGAAAAAGTGGAACAACCTAATACTTTTAGGGTTCCTCAAGATTAGAACAAAAAGCAAACGGCCGGCAGGTCTAACGTATAAAAAATTCTTTGCATCTCTTTTCTTTGAAAAGATTTGACGACTTGTTACATCACCATGTCTCGGCGCAAATTGGTATTCCATGCTCATCGCCAAACACTTGTGTTGAAAAAAACGTTGACCCCAAATCGATCCAACCTTTTCGACACAGCTAGCCAGTGAGCTTTTATTTTTTCGCACGGCCGAGTACCGCGATTATGAAGGATTATGTTTGTGTTTTCGCAGCCAGCAGAGAGTCAAAAGACAGAAAGAAAGATGAGCCATTCTTTCCAGATCACGTTCGCCCGTTTAGCCCGAGCGCAGCCAAGGCTCCTCGGCGCGTATTGAATGTTCTCCAATTGGTGACGCTGCATACAAAGCAAGGTTAACTGGTCTGACACAGGGAGTCCAAAATAAAACGGCCGCCCTTGCAACTCTTTTTATTTGTGTATGTGTATTAAATATCAAGCGCCACGCCAGAACCACTTTTCCAAGCACCGACTTAAAATATAATAAATTACTTCGGTGAATATGAAAATCAAAGACATTTTTGTCGCCCGTCGGCTTCCCTTTTTTTTAAATTTGACGCAGATGCATTTTGAAAGGTGAATTTGTTCGCGGTAATTAATGCAAGGCTAACGGGATGGTTTCGAGTGTGTGTGCGGTGAGCATAATGTAGCGTGACTGGTGCTGATAATGGACAAAAATTCAATTTGTAAACGTGTTTCAGCTCAGCATCCAGCGTCTGTGCACTTTTGTGTGCATTGTTTGGACTCGCCGTGCGATTGGCCACGGTGTAATTTCAGTTATTGCACGCCGCACATGTAATTGAATGGACGCACAAACACACACACTCGCTGATGCCCACCAGCTGCACCGTGTAACAATGAGCCTGAAATTGCAAACTTGCTGCACAAATTGATTTAATTAAACGCACACCGCATTTGAGATTATCTAACGGGAATAAGTTCCTGCACTTGATTGTCTGCAACAGCAGTTTAATTGAATTGACCCTAAAGTCATTTTGAAAGTAATGCAGCAAAAACTTTGATTTAAAATAATTTTTACAGGAAAAAATGATCGACCCCAATTTGTATTATTCTTTATCACTCATCATGTGTGTATATTTTTTAGACAAAAACTAACCCAAATTTAAAAAGTTTATGGAGGAAATCATAAAAATATCGTAAAAGAACTGCTGTGATCGTTACAGCAATGACCATTTGTGGTTGATCTCATCAAACAAAAGAACGGCTGGAAACAAAGCGTGTAATTTGCAGAAGACAAAAAGCGGTGCGCTCTTTTTTTATTCCTCCTGGCGAGCCCGTCCGTATTTTGCTATTCACTGCTAATCAACTAGAACAACACGTCTTTTGCGGATCATAAATTAAGATTATGCAAACACTTTTATTAATCGAGCGCATGCTTTGTTTTGGCTGCAGGTGAAATTCGCCGGAATTTTCCTTTGTAGTCGCTTAGGCTTTTTTTCGCTACACGGAGGAATTCTGCTGAATAATTGATGAGCACGAGACGCTCTTTCGTTCTGGCCACCCATGACCAGCTGCATAATCTCATTTCAATAATTTATGAGAGTATATAGGCGTGACAATAGGCGTGGTATTTATACACAATCTCGATTGCACGCCATCGCCGAGATGTAGAAGAGAAAAAATCGCGCCTCGAATGGAGATAATAGCGTTGCGTGGTTATGCAATAAAATAAATTCTCGCATCTCAAAGAAGCACAAATGGAAATAGTCTAGGATACATTGGCACTATCTGAGAGGAGAGATGCACGTGTCCAGATATTGCCGCTATTGTGTTTTACAGGGAAATATGTCATTCATGAGAGGAAAAAAAGGTGACACATTAGGACTCGCGCAATCGAATAATAGATCTAACGGCAGTTTCACGCTTCGGCTATCAGCAAACCGCAACAATGTTCCACAGCTGACCAAACGAAACTTCATGAGAGCACATGGGCGGCCCGAGGTCGATCGCGGCCGCCCGAGGTCGATCGCGGCCGCCCGAGGTCGATCGCGGCCGCCCGAGGTCGATCGCGGCCGCCCGAGGTCGATCGCGGCCGCCCGAGGTCGATCGCGGCCGCCCGAGGTCGATCGCGGCCGCCCGAGGTCGATCGCGGCCGCCCGAGGTCGATCGCGGCCGCCCGAGGTCGATCGCGGCCGCCCGAGGTCGATCGCGGCCGCCCGAGGTCTCGTTTTTGACAAGGGAATGTTGTGTTTGATAAAATATAATCAAATATAGAAATTAAGTAAACTATTAAATAAATTTAAAAAATATAAAATTAGAAATTTAAAATAAAAATTACATTCAAAACGTTTGATATAGATCCACACAAAAATTTTGCTTAAAAACTTATTAATTAACTATATTAACCGATATTAACCATATCTAAACAATGAAATTTAACTTTCATGTAGCATATTTTATTGATTTTAAATATATTTTACTCGGAAATAATAAGCAATTTTATATTTCAGAACAATAAGGTCAAAATTTATTTAGGCAGAATTATTTAAGGTTTGGCGGGACATTTGATTTTTATCTGAAAAATTCATATGAAAAATATTTGATTTAAAAAAGCTCTTAAAAATTAACCTCGAAATTGAAGCTCAATTTGCATTTATGCTTTTTAATTTAATGTTTGGAACTAACCTTCCTGGCGCTAGGAATCCGCCACCCTGATAAGGGAAGGGGTAGGGTGCCGCCGCTTGTCCACCGTAATATTGCTGTTGTCTTTGGCTGTACTGCGGCTGGTACTGTGGTTGGTATTGCTGATACTGTTGGTTTTGTGGAGCATAATATTGCTGATATTGCTGCGCTTGAGGTGCGTGGTATTGCTGTTGTTGATTTTGGTGGTACGGGGGTTGGAAGTAGTAGAAGCTCTGAGGGTTGCCAGACGCAAGCACAGAGCACAACGCCAGAGTCACCAAGACCTGCGAAATTAGCATGAAATTGCATTATTGCTTACATGTGATTAGAGTCGGAGCGAGTTTGAAAACAGTTATAAGCGCGTGTTTTATAGCTGCGCTACGGTAATTCATCACTTTGCATGCGCATTTCTGGAGTGATTAAGCACGATGATTTACAATATGTAATTATTTTTGCGCGAGATATCTTCCTCGATTGTAAGCAGCTTGTAAATTGTGCTTCCCATATATAATGTGATCTGAACACATTTTTACAACTTCAAGCTATAAAAATAAAATTGATTTACTTCACCTACAAGCTCGTTGAACTTGAGGTTGGTAAGGAATTTATAACTTATATTTTTATTTATCAAAAGTTCAATTCAGAACGAGATTCGGTCAAAATAATGGAGGCTTTTAAATTTATGGTTATTGGTTTTAATCCCATATCCTCTTTCCTAAGTGCCAGTCAGTGACCTCCTCTATGTCAATATAGACCTCTTCGCATCACAAACAAAAATGCTTTTAGGTTGCATTTGTATGAATAGGATCGACTTTTATTGGCGAAAGAGAAGAAAAAGCGCGTGCCGGAATTCAAGTCTTTGACGGCTTCAATGTATGTCTTATGCAAATAAGCATGGTTGTGTGCAAGAATTTTAGTCATGCATTGTTTGCTCGAAACGCCTCCTAAAATGTTCAAAAGTCTTACAAAGCAAACACACAAGACGCTCCACGTTTTGGTGTACAGAGCAATTAAGGCATTTTTGCACGGCCCGTTCTTAAAGAATTTGTCCATTACCAACTGGACAGAGTGCAGTTAAGTAATTAAACGCACAAGGCGTATTATTTAGGCGAGAGACCACTCAAGAATTCTACTCTTGCCAAATGAGCCGTTTAAAACTGTGGGCTACAAGAGAGAAAAGTACTTGTTAACTAGGCATTTTACTTAAAAGTTATAAGGTTTGTTTTCCAAAGGAGACGACCCGATTTTGAATGAAATTATTATAAAACTTGCATAACTCAAAGAAGTTTTGATAGTAAATAATTTTTCACAATCTCAAATTGAATAGTAATTTTAATTAAAAAAGAAAAAATATATATAAAAAAAATATTTTGTCTATTTTATACTTATCTAATAATTCTAAGGAATTCATTCAAATTGACTGGAAAGTACGAAATTTACAACTTTACAGCTTGCAAACAAAAAATATCTCAAATTTTACATGTGAAACGTTTTACTTGAGTTCAAAAACATACCTTGTTAGTAATTTTTACTGCCAGCATAATACTCTTGCTCAGCAAATTATGCAAATCAAATTAGGCCTAATTTGGTTGTAATTCATTTCTCGCCGGCCCTGTAATTTGTCTCCTCCCCTGAAGCAGTCCAGTTAGCTTCGGAGAATTCAGATTTTTAAATTTTCTGCGAACGCCGTGGAGCAACCAGGAAATACTGAGAATTCCAATTGTTCAATATTTTCCGGGTGAATTGATTTAAAATTTATATTTAAATATATTCAATATAATTTATAATTATAGATGCTGAATAATTTATTAAAGCACCGTGTTTGTGCAAATAGGCTATTAATATTTATATGTAGTAGCGATCGATGTCCTCTATTAATCACGTGGTTAATCGTGCAATTTTCTCTGCAACTCCCACGATAGTAATTCTTTTCCTGTAGGCGTCTCATCCGTATAATAATTTGCTGGTGAGAGAACGGACTGATTTGTTGCAAGGCGCCGCTTTGTATATACTCGGCGTAAATCATATTTGCAGCGCGGAAACTGAAGGGTTATAGCAAATGAGCTCCACAGGTGTTTGACTTCAAACCTGAAATATAATAAACAGAGTCTGGGATGTGCACCTCCGCACATTCACTGCACGTTATTTCACACTGAAAATAGCCCTAGCTGCACTTAACGGTGCACTTAATTAGCCTGCCTCGCACATCATTGTTGACCGGCACGTGATCTTTAATTAAGTCTCCCTATAAAAACCAGAATTAATTGCGGACTAGGCTTTTTAATTATCACTTCCACGTGAAGATTAAAAATAAAAAATGAAGAGACAAACAATAATAATTCACGCCCATAGAACCAAACGAGCTTTAAATAAGGGTATCAGTGTGTTTAAAAAAAAATCATTTCTCTCTGCTGTCCATCTGCTCAAAAGTGCAGGGCGGGGCTGCAGGTTGTTCACCCGCAATACACATACTGCTCGTGCTAAAGCTACAATAGCCTGTGGTGATAGATTGAGCACGTGCTACGCGGGATAAGCGAGCGAACCGCAGAGCACGCCGCACCCTCCCGTCACCAGATTAACTCGCCGTTTTATATGCGTAGCCGAAAAATTTATGCCTTATATATACAAAACTCGGTTTGGCCAGGAGAATCGTACATCGCATAAATAAATTTCGGACCAAAGCACCACATAAACATAAACGACCTGCGTTGCCTCTTCTTATAAAATACGGTACTATCTTTGCTCTGAAGCACGAAAATGCTCTCGCTCGTGTGTAATTGAAATGTTTTGTAACTTTATTTCACCGTGGGGAGTTGAAGAGTATTTGAATTGCGTAATGCACAACAATGCCAAGTAATTCAATCTGACTTTGATTTCTCGCGGCATCCCAAGCCTTTGATCGCGGTCAAGATCGCCAAGGTTGAATAATTTCCATTCCATTTATAGAGTTCAATTGATAGGCAGCTCAACGAGAGCAATTTGTGGGAAGAATTTAAAAGATTAAAAAAAAAAACGAGAAGAGTAATTTTCAGCCTCGCAATTAAAATTTAATCAATATTTCAGTTGAAATTTAAGGGAACATAAAAATGAGAAAATCCTGTTTTGCTCCGAAATTGCTCAATTAAACAATTATTGTTTTTGACAAGCGGAAATTTCTCTTTATTGCTGTTAAGCTTGGTAAAATAATCGACTGTCTAAATTACTTGTTTTCTGAATCCGTGATTCAGCACGTGGAAATTGTTTTCGCTTCTTAATTGAATATTGTGTCAAAATTAGGCACGCGAGAGGAGATTCAAAGAAAAGCCGGATAATGCTTTAAAAAAAGAACAACAACGTGGCCTGCGAGGCATGAAGAGCCGCCGAGTGATTTTTTGCGTCTGCAATGCGCAAAACATGCTTCAATTGCAAAAAGTTTGATAACCTTTCTCTCTTTCTTCTTTTCCTCCCCAGGCGATTCGAGGCCGCGTTACTCAGAAAAACGCCAGCGTGAATAAATTTTCTTTCCGCCCGTGCAGATACATTGAAAAATCGAAATGCGGCTTCGATTGGTGCGTGGCCGGCGCAACTCGCGACTGACTCACAACGGCAGTGACAGTGACCATGACGAAAACATGATGTGAATGGAGATATCAACGAGCGACCCAAGGAACAGAGTTACCACCGGTAGCCACTGTGTTTTTATACATTTAATCTTTTTACGTTTTTGGACGCAGCGGAAAGGTTAAAAAAATACAAAGCACATCAAGACCTTGTTCACTCTTTTCTTGGCGTGAATTATCAGCGGGGATAATTACGTGTGTTGTTATGCGAATCGACCGATTTCGCGCATCCTCGACTGTGCACGCGTATTTTTTTCATGCAATTATTATTGCGTTGTGCAGTGGCTGGTCAGTTTGCTCAATTTACTTCCTCTACCCTTGAGCATTGTTTTTGTTTACAATCTCTAAGTGGAAATCGCAAAATTTGCATAAAATTTTGGCAAGGTTCGGAAATTAATATTTTTATTTTTAAATCGAGAATCCTGATTTTTTTACAAAATCTCGTTAATAGGAAAATTATTCTTGGTTGTGTTTTAAAATTAATATGTATTCAGAATTAAGGGCCTCCAGTGTTATTGCCAGAATAATAAAACATGATTTTAAAATCATTTTCTTTCAGAAGAATTTTAATTTTAATTTGAATTTATTTATTTTTCGGATATTATTAAAATTTTTTCTCATTATTAATAATTTTGGCATAACAAACAGATATAAATTTTAAAAAATACCAACCACCTGATTTAATTTGCCAGAGAAAACAAATTATTTGTGATTAAAAACCCATTTTTGTTGCCTTAGTGTTTTCCACGAATCTAGCAATTATTATTCAAAGCTCATGAATTATCTCTATAGCTATTACCACAGGCAATACTTTTAATTTGAATCAAGATAATATGGGTAATTAAAACCACTAGTCGCGACACGCCCATTTTAATGCACGTCTCATGACAACCACGCTAATCATGTTGTCAGACCGTAAAAAACAAGAAACGCGATAACAGGTGAGAAAAAAATGGTATCTGTAGAGACGGGTTGTATCATATGATCAAAACACTCCTGCGGTGACTTTATAAAATGCGTTCCGACCGTGTTCGAGTGAAACTCAGTGTCAAGGTTGACCAAAATATTTGATACGCACAAATACGTATTAAAATGAAAATCTCAATCTTGATATTATTTAAAATAAAAACTTACGGGTGACGAGGTGGTGATCATGTTTGCTGGTGTCACACTCGGGCCGTTTGCAGAATGTTCCGAAGCACCTACCGAGCGTCCTCCTTATACCTTTTTCCCCACCCTGTAAGGTATCCTTATAATGTAGAGCCACGCACATTAGTTGATTATATTATTGCCGTCATGATGCACACGTTCTCCTGATGACGACTCGCTCTCATGATTGATCGGCTTCATGAAATCCCCATGCAAAAATCAATTTGTGCATTATTGTCACCAATGTCGGCTCTTTGTTATGTGGGTGATAAAAACCAGGTTTAGGAAAGTCTTAAACAATGGACGGTTCCTTGAAATTGCAGATACATAATTTTCCTTGAATTGTGCTAAGCTTTTTGTTCAGTTTTCCTTGCATTGAAGATTTTTACAATTAAATGAAAATTAAAGTAATTAACTAAAGGAAGCTGAAATGATTAATGATTAGAAATTAAAAAATTTAACTTGAAGAGGAAAACTTTACAATATGAACTCATAAATTATGAAATGCACCAAAAGTCATTTTCAAAGTTTGCAAAATTCACATTAATGGTATTAAATTTATATTAATCTTTGAGCTGAAGGTGAACTTTTTTTTAAAAATATGAGTTATTATTAATCCTCTAAGATATAGTTGTGAACAGTTGTGAATTTCAGCTAAAATCAAATATATTTGATGACTTGGTAATTACCTCCAAAATAGCTGAAAAATCTAACATTACATTATTAAAAATGATCATAAAACAAAAACTTTGTCAACTGAGGCTCACTGCGACGCATGGGGCTTTTGATCTCGGAAGTTTATCAAAATATTTGCTCGTGATCATGCCGTTTTGTCCAACAATTCCTTTTTTAAATTGTTTTCAACAAAATTGAATGTAAATAATGTATTTGTAACAATGTGGACAAATAAAGAACAATATAATCAATATAATCATTAAAAAATATGGATTCCAATTTTAATTTTTTTTTCATGACTTGAGCAGATTAAATAAATAATAATAAATAAAATAATAATAATAATGGCCATTTCCAAATCAATCTGACCAGTGTTTGGCATGGGTTGTTGGATTTGGATGAAACTTGGCATGGTGATACCCTTAGGGTAGGTGGTCAACCTAAGGTATATAGTTAGTCCAATATCCCAACATTGCCTATTTTACAGGGGCTCAAAGTTGCGATTTTCGCAAAATTAAAGTTTCCTTTAATCTCAATTATCTCGGGTTCTAGTGAAACAATTTCAAAAAACTTGACACCGTTTGAAAGCCAATTAAATGGACTTGAATTCGGCTATAAGCGTCAAGGTCGCAGGTCAAAGTTCAAGGTCACTAAAATTTTGATGAAATTTTAAAAACGCCGCCAGATATTGAAGGACCAAAAATATTTAAATCTTATCCACAGGAAAAATGTTCCAAATTTAATTTTACATCGGTGTACAAATTTTGGTGATATGTATTTTCTTTGTTTTTGAGATATCTACAGGGGAAGTTCAAAAAACGTGGTTTTTTGGCCCTTTTTTGAGGTCGTAAAATTTTAAACGCCTCTAATTTTGCTAAATTTGCCATAAAATTAAGCAAATACACTTCAGGAATGAGGAACTGTCATATGTAATGCAATTCTATGATCAGAGTCGATTTTGAATTCCACCCCTACCCCCGGGGGTGGGTTTTGGAGTTAATTTTAAATATGCCCAATGTTTGTGTTTTTGATGTCGTTTCCTATGTTTTCGACATCCAGGAACACGAATCTGAAGTCAGTTTTTGTTTAAAGTCAATAGCCTCATCAATAATCGCACTTGAATGCAGTGAGTTCTCAGCTTCTCGCAATTCGTCAGACGATCAAATTCACCTCATTCAAGTGCGATTATTAATAAAGCTATTGACTTTAAACAAAAACTGACTTCAGATTCGTGTTCCTGGATGTCGAAAACATAGGAAACGACATCAAAAACACAAACATTGGGCATATTTAAAATTAACTCCAAAACCCACCCCCGGGGGTAGGGGTGGAATTCAAAATCGACTCTGATCATAGAATTGCATTACATATGACAGTTCCTCATTCCTGAAGTGTATTTGCTTAATTTTATGGCAAATTTAGCAAAATTAGAGGCGTTTAAAATTTTACGACCTCAAAAAAGGGCCAAAAAACCACGTTTTTTGAACTTCCCCTGTAGATATCTCAAAAACAAAGAAAATACATATCACCAAAATTTGTACACCGATGTAAAATTAAATTTGGAACATTTTTCCTGTGGATAAGATTTAAATATTTTTGGTCCTTCAATATCTGGCGGCGTTTTTAAAATTTCATCAAAATTTTAGTGACCTTGAACTTTGACCTGCGACCTTGACGCTTATAGCCGAATTCAAGTCCATTTAATTGGCTTTCAAACGGTGTCAAGTTTTTTGAAATTGTTTCACTAGAACCCGAGATAATTGAGATTAAAGGAAACTTTAATTTTGCGAAAATCGCAACTTTGAGCCCCTGTAAAATAGGCAATGTTGGGATATTGGACTAACTATATACCTTAGGTTGACCACCTACCCTAAGGGTATCACCATGCCAAGTTTCATCCAAATCCAACAACCCATGCCAAACACTGGTCAGATTGATTTGGAAATGGCCAATAATAATTTGATCAAAACCAGAGTAAGATAAAAGTAAATTAAGTTAGCATCAGTTTTTATAAATAATTTGAATAATTTATGAAATTTCATAATTATATGGATGTTAACCTTATTATTTACTTGAAAAAAGACTTCATGAGAAAATTATTGAAATGGCTCTGGAATCAGTTAAAAGCAATTTATAAGCGCGACACTCTGCAGCAATGGATCACTGCTGACAATTAAGAATAAGCTTGTTGCGCTTATCGCCGAGCAAATGTTCATTAATTTGATGATAAACAGCAGCCATTTAACTCTCTCGTTTTTACATCAAGCAAAGCAAATATAATAAAGGACGTTTATAATAAAGCCACTCTCTTGGTAAACGCCGTATTTCACTTAAAATTCACTGCTTACAATGCTATATATTTATTATATTTGCAGCAATCATTGTGGTTTTCAATTAGCACTGCCGAGTTATTCCATGCATTCTCGCCGGGGATACATTTTGCCACACCAACGGTTGCTTCTGTTTCCGTGCTCCTGGAATGCCGCGTGTTTCTCTCGCAGTTTTCTCATCTGCATATTATTAATTGTAAGCCCCAACACAGGTGCGCACGTAATTACTCGTGATCACATCTGCTTTGCATGTCGAAATCTTATTTTTCGAGAGCATCTGCTCAAATTGTTTTATAAACGCTATAATTTTATTTTATTTTATTGATCATGCTGCATGCTATATCAATAAAGCAATATTGTCGGATGCCACTGGTGCATGAATTGTGCAATTATTTATTGCAGCGAGTAAGTGCACAATCGCGTCAATTTTTCATATTCTCGCCTTGAAGAAGAAGAAAAATTACAATGCGTTATATAGAGCAAATATATCGGCAGCGGCAAAACGTAATTTAATAAATTTCTCAGCATGGTTACTTTCTAGAAAAGTTAGTCCAATGTTTAACCAACAGATATTGAGCACAATTGCGTTCATAACTGGTTATGAAGTTCTGTTTCCATACAACTTTTAGTTTCAGATATAATTACCGGTTGATTTGAGAGTATTAATTCTGAAAGAAATATTTAAAATTTAGGCATTATATGTATTCTATTAATTAAATTTTTCCTGCACTTTCAGTAATAATCATGTGGTATCATTAATAATTGTTTATTATTCTAATTTATTTATGTATAATATTCTCTTTATTTAATAAATTATTTATTTTTTAACTGTTTTCAAAATGCCAAATTTGCAATGTATTTTAATTTAAATTGATTTAATTATTAATAAAATTTATTAAACAGGTGATTTTTGTATTATTATCTTTTAAATTACACTATATTTAAAACAAAATTATTTTTTATAAAAATTGCGTGTGGAAGCAAATTCTGTATTGGAAATTAACAAACTGTTACTTTTTATATTTAGTATGGAACGCACAGGGAGGATTCAGAGTCGAATTTTATTAATTAATCAAACTTAATTATATAATTCATTCAGTCACGAAGAATAAATTATGTTGAATAAATTAATATCGTATTGCACTTCCGTAGCCTCCCAAAGAAAAGTGTGAGTCATTAGTCGGCGAATTGAGTGCGGATTTCCATTTCACGTGCTTGAGGAAAAGTGATTGATGACACCAAAGCTGAAAACAGTTACCAAAAACAATGCGCGGCTCGTTGGCAATCCCGGCCAAATTTCCTCGCATTGTGCCTCCTTTCACACATAACGCGGGAGGCGTCCTTAAAAAAATTTCAACCATTTTTCATCAAAGGTGCCGTCAGTGGGTGAGTAACGACGACTCCCGTTGCATGAATAGCGCACCGCTGCTGCAATTTGCGTATCTGCACGACGCCAGCAAATCAGAAACAAGTTGCGAAAACGACAATTGCACGGATTCCCACGTGCAGGGATAGCGACGTAGATTTGCGCCAAAATTAAATTAAAACCAGCAGCCACGGATTTACCGCAATCGAATTAACGCCCCGGCCAATTTCAACAAAGCGTCGGTTAATAGTTACTCACGGGCCAGAGTCGAAACCAATTTTGTCTTTTTTTTCGTGCATGCACATGGGAGTTTGTCCGTCGCGAAATACGTTGACCTTTGTCTAGAAAAAGATTTTTCTACAAAAAACTCGTTGATGAACAAAAACTGCAAATAATTCTCGCTCGTGGGAATAACAAAAAAGAGGCGAATTCTTCGATTCTCTCTTTTTTTCTCCCTCCCAGTGCATCTTTTTTAATCTCTTTGACCATCGGCGTGGTGCACGCAGGCTGCGAATTCTTCTTTTTCCAAGACATTTCTGCGCGATCACTCTCAATTTCGGCCGTTTCGATTCTCTCCGCCAAATCTGCTGCAGACTCCATTGTTGCTTTTTGCATTTCACTCTAATTGTTCCACCCGCGGGGCAGTCGGCGCAACAACTTAAATACGGCGCTTTTACAATTTTTAATACACGAGGCAAACTGGGAGCATCCTCAAGGCGGTCGCTTTGTTCTACACCTCTAATTAATAATAATAAAGTAAAGAAAAAAAACTGTGATGGAAAAACGGCCACACCGGAGAGTTACAAAAGAACCAAGATAAAAAATTTCAATGAAGGAGAACTTTTAAATTTCATTTTGAAATGATTAGTTTTTTTAGCGAATTTTTCCAAGTAATAAAATTTTTAATTCACAGAGAGGAGTCACTTGGGTTCAATCACACATTCAGACTTCTGAATGACGAAACACTAATAACACGGTTGTGTGTAAGTATCAATAGCGGCGGCAGAGGAATTAAATAATTTCACGGGCCACACATCGCCGGCTGCGAGTTGCGATTGAATAAGCCTTTGTGCGTCGAAAGAGACCACCTAGCAGCTTTGACGGGCGCAAAAAACCAAATATATATTTCCATTGGGGATAATAAAGTCATTATTATCATTACACATAATGCCTGGGCTCTGCTGGAAGCGGCGATTCTGATTGCGAGCATTCAGAATTTGTTCAAACGGCCCAGGTGTTGCGAAATTCGGGCCAGCTCGACCGGCATATAACAACAATGGCGCTTCAATCTCTATGCAAAATTTGACGGTATGGAAATATACGCGTCTCTATTGTAAAGCAAAGTGCGCCAATAAAGCAAGTACAGTTTTGCCATATTTTTTTTTGTATCATCAGAGTGCAATTTGTTGTTGCTTGTAAATGATATAACAGCATTTAGCTCACGTTTGTTACATCACGCCGCGTTTGGGCTCCTATTTGACAGTCACCTCGTGCCGAGACCTTGTTGCCCTACAAAGATTAATTGCCAAGGGATCCGCTGCCAATCTGCCAATTTTGCGAGATGGGAAATAACGTCAACTGCAGAATCTCCGCATACCAATCAAGCGACCGCCAAAAATTTCTTCTCTTTAAATTTCGGCCAACCAGTTTTATGCCGTCCACTCAACGCCACCTCAATTCCAATCAAGTTGAGATTTTCTGCTTATTTTCATTTTACTTAATAATTGTACATACAAATTACGTTTAACGACTGTTACTACTGATAATAACAAAATTCATATTATATAACTAAAACTATTACATTGTGTTTTTAATTATTTCATATAAATATTAAATCTCAACTTTTTTAATTTTTTTTTTTTATCATTTAAATTGTCTTGTAAGTTTAATTCAGTTGAATTATTGTTTTTACATTAAAAAGTCTATCCTTGCCATAGTTGAATGATTCAAATATTTGATTTAATCAAAATTTCTACAAATTAGAGAGATCCTTATTACCCTAATCACTTATGTAATTAATCTAATGGAGATTTAGTCAACACCTTAACTTTTGATTGAGGTCAATGAATGTACATGAACTTTAATATTGTTGAATTATCTAATGTAAATATTCATTTAAAGAAACAAGAAATCCTGACATCCCTGATAAATGTTAATTTGTTACAGCAAACCAGCAGAAATGTAGCAATGAAGGTTGTTCAATATCAATACGAATCAACAAAAAACTAAATAATTCAGAAACTTATGCCTCCTGCCAAGCATGTTTGAACTGCAGGTTGCAGCTTTTTTCATTATTTTTCTTATTCAATTAAATCGAGTGAGAAGAAATACACACAAAATTGTAAAAATGCAAGTCAGACGAGTTTTTATTAAAATCAGATCTCATTTTTGTGTATAAAATAAATTAAAAAGGAAAAATAAAAAATCCATTATAGCAAAAATGTCATGGCAGGAAAGTTTGATTCGTTGAGCAGTCACCAAGTTTTGATTAGAAAAAGTCTACCCTTGTCATCCCCAGCCCTTAAAAATCCCGTTCATTTCAGTGACGGCGTCCGTTCAAGACGTAGTAGGGCTGCAGACCGGGGGTGTAGTAGATGGTGATCTTGGGCGGCTCCTCCGCCTCCACGGTAGGGGGGCGTCCTGCCCCACCTTGGCCGCTGGGCACTCCGGACACCCCCGGGACACCGGCCACGGCAGTGCCAATAGGGCGGGCGATGGCCAACCCACCGGGGCCAACGACGGCCTGGCCGATGGGCTGGGCAGCGGCCACGCCACCTGGTCCTGCGATAGCGATGCCCACGGGTTGTGCCTCAGCCACCGACGCTCCTGGGGGCGGCGGGCGGATCTCCGTCGACTCAAGGTCTTCGCCTGGCGGTTGCTCGCCTCCCTGGGGTGGCCCTGCGGGGTACAAGAAGATTGGTGGGCCCGCCGGTGCGCTCGAGATGGTGAGTGGGTACGGGTAGTAGTAGAACTGCCGGCCGCCTCTGTAGATTTGGACAATTTTTTTAAACCTGACATTTGATCCTTTTATTTTTACTCTCATTTGTTAAGTTTTGTCTTACATGCATGGGTTCCTAATCCCACGACAATTTAAAAAAGAGATGAATGACAAAAATTAATTGCAGCATTAAATGCCTTTTAATTTGATGAGGCGAGTTAATTAAATTATCCTGTCATCATGAAAAGAAATAAGGACTTTTAATATGAAATGAATTAAAAACTAATGAATAAATCATTTTGAGTAGGCGAAAAAATGTAATAATAACTATCATGATGCAAAATTAACCTGAAAAACTATTGAACTGTGGAAAGGAGCTTGTTTGTCCCACTCGCAACTCGATCTCTTCACAGAACTAGCATCAATAATAATTTTTTTTTTCTCAAAATGTTAGTACACAAAGCGGAAAAATGAGAGTGAAACCAAAGCTGCGTGTATTTATAGTGTGAAAGAAGAGCAAACAGACACGCGTGATATAATTCTGAAGGATGAAGCGTAGCAGAGGTTTTATTTTTTTAAACACGCAAACTCTATACATGGCACCTAAGGTGTGAAAACCGGTTCAACTCTCCTCAAGAATAGACATTCCATCTTGGAGATTAAAATAATCACAATCGTCATTCACTGTGAGCAGCGGCTAGTAATTCGTTTTTGGTTTTGCATATAATGCGCGAGATGAAATTTGAAATCGTTTGATCTTTAATAAGTGGAATCGATGATCAAGGTCGCTCGGGCTACCGCCCTGCCTCCAGGTCCGGCCAGGGCAATCGTCTCCGGCTCAAAAATGACCACGTCGCCGGGGTGTGCAGTGACTGCCCTCGATTCAGGGGCGGCGATCGCGGTTCCTCCAGCACCGGCCACGGCTTTTGCGTAGGGTCGGAGCACCAGGGTAGTCGGCGCCCTGGCCTCCCCTTCCTTAGGTTGGTCGTTCACTTCGATTATGTCGGTGTCCGGTTCGGATGTGGCTGCGATTTCAATGCTCTGCCTGTCGACTAACAACCTCTCGGACGCCTTTCTCTCCTTTTCGGCGATGGCGATGGACACTTTCAGGGCACCCCACGGTTCTTCGGCCACAGCGATTTTCAGGGCGCCGTAGGGTTGCAGCGAGGCCTCGATTTCCTTGGCTTGTTTCAGGGCGCCGTACGGTTTTAAATCATCCTCGGAATCATCATTATTCTCGGTGTTTTTGTCGTTTTGCAAAACGTCCAGTTCGTCGTACGGCGCTTCGTTTTCCAACCTTTCGGGTTCAAGGGCCAATTTCAGGGCGCCGTAGGGCTCTGAATCCTCCAGGGCGGAGATTTCAACGATATCCTGGTCAGCCTCGCGAGGTTCTGGGCCCAGTTTGGTCGATTCTTGCTCGGGGTTGAATCTATACGGGACGAAAACTGCATTCAGTGGAGGTCAGTCAGTATTTTTATGTGCGGTGTAGATGAGTTAGAGACGCATTTAACACCAAGGATGCCAAGGTCTACAAACTAGTTCAACATGCGACAAGCAGAGTTACTTGTGTTTTTTTTTCTACTATACACGTCAACCTACAAAAGAAAAAATCAAGGGAAAAGCAAAAACCAAAACATACAAGATAAAACTAAAATTTAAAAAGTAATCAAGGTATTTAAAAAAAATTATTATTTTAACATATTTATTTATTTTTAAAAAAAATACTGCGTTTTAAAAATGACGAATACAGAAGCTGAAAAGGAATCAAGTGGCAAATATTAAAGTTTTCCGGCAGAGAGTGCCAAGCGACGCCATCAATTAATGCCATAATCTTGCAGTAGACGTGCTTATAATTATATATTGTGCTTCTCGTGAAAAGTGGCATGCAACATTGAGAATTTGTAATGGAAAACAAATCACCTGAATTTTTCGCTCTTCCTGCAATGGAATATTTTACAACAAGATCAAACTCGCAATTTATTATAATGTTGCTAACTATTTTTCCGCTTGCATACATTTTATTTTTATGGAATTGCATGAAATGCGTTTTATTCGATACAAAGAATATTATTACCGTCGACTCAAATGCAAATGAACCATTTCAATGCTCATGCACGCATTAATTTGCGCAAGACAAAGAGAAGCGGTGCGATTGTCTCATATTTGTTGGCATCTGTGACAAATCGATGGAATTGGCAAATAAACCATCTCAACATAAATTTAACATTTTATTGCGAGTTTCCTCAAGACGCAAATATACATATTTATATTATATGCTTGCGCTTAATAAACAATACAAGAGAAAAAAAATCACATGATAAATTCTATCCGTCAGTTGTTTTTTTGCTAGCACAAAAAGTACAGTTATTCTAGCTAGTGGCGATTATAATAATATTTGCATTTTTTTTTTTTGCAAACTCAGCACGGGGATACTGTGTAGCGCGCTTTGATTAATGGACCGGCCAGCTTGACTGGTGAGTTAAAATTAAAAGCTCAAATAAATGCCTGCCGTAAAAAAGATTAATGTGAACCATCCTTTATCAAGATCACAGGGAGATGTTGTATTGTGTATGTGCATTAACATGCTCGGCAAGTTTTTGCTGGTAATCATAGCGACTTGAACATGCAAATATGTGTACAAATGTATAATAAAATGTGGGCGCATTGTTGCACAGTATAATAAAATGTTTCATAATGGATGATGGGGTATTAAAATTTTTGAAGACTAAGATCTGATAAGGCGAACAGGCTTTACGACAGTTCTGCATGTATCACTGCACAAGCAAAATGCTTTTATTTTATAAAAGTGCATTGCACATCCTGTTACTTAATTCGAGATTTAAATAAGAAAATAAATGGAAAATATAACAGACACCTTACTTTTTTTTTAAACATTAAACATTTTTAATTTTGGTAGTTAAAATTAAAGTTTAAAATATAATTATCATTTTAAGTCTTCAAAAATTTTAGGATGATAAGATACGGCAAAAATACGTGTAAAATTGATAAAATGATTGTGTTTTAATTAGTAACTTATGAAAATACTATACAATTGTTCAAATAATCAACATTCAAACATCATTTCGGTAACAATTTAACAACCAACATAACAAATTCTAGCAGAGAGCTCGCCTTAAAAAAGCACTCATGCCGTTGTCGTTGGACTAATCAAATTATATTATAACTAAGCAAGTCTTTTCATAATCGAGGCTAAAATTCATTCGTTTATGCCTGATGGAAATACACAATGGGGCCTCTGGCGAGGATCCTCTCCGTGCCGTCAGCCTGCATGACCACTTTTCCTCCAGGTCCAACGACGGACACTCCATTTGGGCTGGAGTAAGCGGTGCCGCCGGGGCCCACAATCGAGGTGCCGCCCTCGCCGGAGTCGGCAATTCCACCTGGGCCGGCGATGGCGATTCCGCCCTTGGTGATGACTAGTCTTCCCTCTTTGGCCACGGGAGCTGGCGGAAGGTCGGATTTGCCTACGGGCTCGATGGCGGGGGCTGCGGCCTCAGGGATAACCTTTCCCTTGCAAAGGTCTTCCGAGGGCGCGTACTCAATGAAATTGGTGAAGGGCGAAAGCAGGTGCTGGTACGGCTGGTAGTAATAGGTGGCGGCCGGGGCGAAGGGGTGGTAGGCGCTTCTGTAGGTGGGGTGCGCGATCTCGGGCTGGATGTAGGCGGGCACAAGGTTGTTCTGCGAAAAGGCGACGACGCCGGGGTTGACGTGTCCCAAAGAGACAAACTGCGCCTGTCCAGGGGCGATCACAGAGTATGACTGCTGTCCCGTGAGCGGCCACGAGGTTGAAAAGGGAGAGGAGTCGCTGGGGTTGGCAGGGTTAGGGGTGGTCGTGTCTGAATTTTCAGTCGTCGTGGCGACTTCGCTCTCAGTAATGGGGTCCTCGCTTTCGGTGATGGGCTCCTCGTTCTTGGGAGGGGTGCCCCTGGTGATGATAGGGAAGTTTCCGGTTCCTTCGCCTGTCAAGTTATCACCCTCCACCGTTTTGGGGGTGGAGGACGGTTCGGGCAAACCGGCGTAACTGTGCGCCTCGGCAATGATCGGTTTGGGTTTGCCGGTTTTCTCATCGATTTGGTAGCTGCCCTTGCCAGTGTGGATCACAGTGGACTTGCTGATTGCGATGGTGATGCGTGGTTTCTCGTGCTCAGGGATCGTGGTAGTTGGTTCAGGGGTGGTGGTAGTGACGGGGGCGGCTTCCGTGGTTGTCAGAGTGACAGCCGGCCTGTCGTAAGTGTAGCCTGTGGACGGGGCAGAGGGTGGTGGTGCCTTCAAAAAGTCATTTTTCTGCTCGGCATACTGGTGGTATTCGTTACGTTGGTACTGATCCCTGGCGAGGTCGTTTCTGGGGAAGGGCGATCCTCCGGCCGAAGGGAAGACGAAGCGTTGATAGGGTTCGTGATGGCGTCCGGTGGGGAAGTTGAAGGGGCCTCGGCGGGCGGGGCCGCTGGGGTGGACGTGGAAGTGTGGGCGGTGGTGCTGCTCGATGCTCTGATGGACCAGACGGAGTGGTACGCGTTCGATGGTGACCTCTCCGGCTGCCCTGGCGCGAGAGTCGTACCGCCTTTGGGGCAGATAGTTTAAGCGTAAGCCGTTCGGAGGGTTGTAACTGCAAGACAGGAAGAGAGTTTAAACTTCAGCAAGAAGAACATAAGAAGACAAGTGGTGGAGGTGCGGTGCAGTTGTCGCGCATTGAAGCATATCTCACTCAATCTGTCGAGGTCGCTTTCCTCCTTTGGAGAGTCTTACCTTAGACTTAAGGATTGTGCGGCGGGTCATGTGGAAGAAGTGCGTGCTCTACATAATCTCTCAAACAGGTGCTAAGTTGTCGGTCAATAGTCGTCGCAACATCATTTTGTTTGTGCTGCTTAATTTCTTATTTTTATAATATTATAATAATAATAATTTAATTTAAATTTTCTTCAACAATTTAATTTAAATAATAATTTTTTTCTTTTAATTAAATCCAATCCATTAAAAAAAACCAAAGCCCAAAAAATTAAAAGCAGAGTTATTTTGAATAAAAAAATTGTGTTTGTGCATGCAACCAATTTTTGTGTTTGACTCCTAAAAAGATAAAAATAAATATGATGATTTTTAAAGATGTTGTTTGCGTGAAAGAGTCGAGATTGTCATTAGAAGAGTAGCGACCTCGTGCCCCATTCAAGCCATCAAAAGTACTCAGCATTCATTCTCTCTCACCATCCGCGCATAGCATTATAAATAAAAAGTTTATTTTTAAACTGATTTGCATATGAACTTGTGTGTTTTACGCTCTGTATGTAGAAGTGATGAAGGAATTTCCACAAATCTCACCTGTATCCGCCAGATAGGGCAACTTCAGCAGAGGGTCTGGCGTGCGCTGCATCCAGAATGAGCACTGCGGCGACAATGGCACTTGCCTGAGAACATTTTGAAAAATGAGTCCTGCGTCACTTGCATTGTTAAAATATGCTAATGGTACTCTTAATTCAATTATTTAAGTTCGTGCGGAAACGACGCTAAATCGCGACACCAAATAATGAAATTCAAATCGGTTTGCAGAATCAATATTTTTCATCACGTAAATTAAGCAACATTAATAAAAATGTACTTGCTGAGAATTTAAATTAACTTTTCTTCAGTCAATAACCCGTTCGTAGGCGAGGTTGTCATAAAAATTTATCACTTATTTTGCAGAGCGTGAAAAAATATTCTCATACAGTATAATATCAATATGAGTTGGTATTCCTTGCAATACCAAATCAGGAGTGATCGCTTATCAATTAATAAAATGCAGTCTTCCCATCTGCATATTGAGCAACTTTTATGTAAAGTAATTTATACTTTTAATCAGATCAAACGCTTTATAACACTTTTGTTGTGAAATGATGTGCGACCGCGCGCTTTTTGGCAAATGAGGCGCATTAGTCAGCGATTACACACGATTTGTGACACTTTCGTGGCCAATTTTATATTAGACTGGGCCGACTTATGCAACCGTGTTCCATTTAGTTTCCTTATCAGAATGCCAGTACACCTTCTCTTGGCACAGGTCCGGCGGGGCGCTCATCAAAGTGCCAACCGTGTAGTTTTTATGTAATGCGATTTTTTAAGTCATCGTCGTGTCCCACTCTGGCTAACGCGAATGGGCACGCATGTCTGGAATAGAAACGCGAATGAAAAAAAAATATATATCAGTTCGATAGAAAATGATCTTTTAAACATATCACATTCGCGGTTTGTGACTTTTCTCGCGTTCGACTTGTCAACTCGTGATATATAAAAATTTACGATGCAAATGTTTTGATATTAATGGAAAGAGTGCAAGAATCAAATGTCCTCTCGCGACAGAGCACGGTGTTTTATCTCTTTTATTTATACAGCATTCAAGTTTCCTCCGTATTCCCAGCTGACCAAATACTTTGAATCCTGTTTCTCTGTCCTTCACATACCCTGGTAATGCTCTCTCTTGTGGTTACTACCCAGCAAACCGCGTTACCAAAATACATATAATTATATACAAAAGCTCGGCTGCAATTCTTTCACGCTCGTTTTAACAACTTGTTATGCCTCTCTCGGAAAGCAGCATCTGCAGAAAATTAATTGGCTGTGCCTTTGGCAAGTGCTACTGCCGCAAAGTGCAAAAAAATTTCAATAAAAAGCAGACCTTTTAAGTAAAATTATTTTTTAATTTGAATCCCTATTAAAAAAAATAGTAAAAAAGAATAAATTTAAAAACTGGTTTATTTTATTGATGCCCATATGTGTGTAATTGAAAGAAAAAAGAACCCGAATTTTCCTGATCTGATAAACAAGCTCCTTTAGCTCTTTACATTTCCGCCTCCACCAAGGCAGTGTCACCTGCCTCGTGTGCGTGTCTTTTATTCTCTCTCTCCATTGAATGACCTGACGTGGCCATGAAATGAGCTAATTCGCTGTTAAATACAACGGTATACACCTCTCTGCGCTGACAGACAATGAGCTGCATCACTTGTGTTTCAAACTTGGCGAACATAATTTGCATAAATTAAACTTGCTCCTTGTCACTCGTTCTTTCACTATTTCTGTTCGAAGATCCGAAAAAAAAATTAGCTAAAACTTAATTTTGATCATCTCTGATGACGAGGCGCTCTTTTTTTTTTTAAATATCTGATTCTGATGAGTGGACTACCTTGAATTTGATTTTATACGCACTACAGGGTGGAGCACTTAACTGCAGATGATAAAAAATATATGTATGTAATATAAATTGTAACCTGCCTGCTAACGCCATCGATCATCAGCGTCCAAGCATGACATTATACACAGCGAGTGTGTGGACTTGAGAGAATGGAGCCGGAAAAAGTTAAACAAAAACAAACCAAAGCCGCGCTCGTAAATCTTACTCCCAAAATTGTAGATGATTATCAGTAATTATAGAAAAATTCAAGTTCCCTTTCTGTTCCTTAATAAAAAAAAACATGCAGACCTTAAAAAGAAATAAAATTAACTGCATTGTCAGAGGCGATGCGAAAACTTCTTTTCCCAAGAACCTGTTGTTGCTGACTGACCAAATCAATCTTGAACATTTATTTTTATAACTGCCAATTAATTTAAATCCGTTGAAAGTGGACTGTTGAGTTAATTTACAATTTAAAACAAACGTACGCTTGTTGAATTTCAAAAAAATATTGTTTCATTGTGTTTGTTGGTGATTGATTTTCGATTGCAGGTTTTGAAAATGAATATTTAAAATATAAAATCAGCATAATATTATGGAAATTTAAAAAGTGAATAAAATAATAAAAGCATCTTACCAAAACAATTGTGGGCCTCATGGTTGCAACCAGGTTCTGCAATGAGCGCTGTGTTATTGCCTGCCGTGCGTGCAAGTCGAGTTGAGCACCGGCGAGTGAGCTCTTTCAAACCTGTCCTCCAAGAAACGCAAAGAAGTGTTGAGGTAGAATGAGCCAATTCCCTGAGGGCGTCAGCTTATGTGGCCTTCCCTCCACCTTGATGGTCCCTACCTGATGATACCCAGCTAACGCCATGTGAAAAGGGTAATTAGGGGGAATAGCTTTCATTTCGCTCATTCACGCCGCCTCTGTAATCGGCGTTATCACTGCTGTGCAATTTTGGCAACACTCGATGTTATTTGCTGGCGCCACTGGCAATGCATAATTGTGTGGATACGCTTTGTTTTTTAATTGGGTGGAACCTAGACACACACGTGGGGGGACTCACTGCGAAATAATGGCAAGCGCGCTGTCAACGATCTTGTGAGTAATTATTATTGGCTGCGATCTGTCATTGTAATGAATTTGCAATCGAAATTTAATGCCAGGCACTGAAGAGTGATCAATTAATTTCAGATAATTCATTGATTCCATGGTTTTATTTGAAAATATTAAAATTTATTATGTTTAATTCTCTAAGGAAATATGCAAAACAAAACAAAAATAATATAATAATGCAATACTAAAAAGAAAAATTGTTTGCTGATATTATTGGATATTATTAAGTTTTTTTTTTAGTATAAATGCAAACAAAAAGTACAAAATTTTTTAACATTATTTTAAATAAATTGATGCTTTATAAAATAATAATAAACTAAATTATAATATTTTACTTTCTATTTTTCCATTTATATAATTTTTTTATCCATATTCGTTATATTTGTTCTTAAAAAAAACTTTAAAAAACTAAATAAAAAATAAAAATTTACCCTCTCAGCACATTGTCTTGCCATTATGCTGATCAATTAATTAAATAAAAAATAATTGACGAGTGCTGGCATTCAGTTTAGTGAATTGTTTTCTTATTTTATTTATATACGTAACTCATTCCGACATTGGATCTTTGGATTCAAAATACTAGAGACTTACTTTTATAGGTCTTTTCACTATTTCATAAAGGTTTTGAAAATTTTAAGACTTCATTCAAATTTTACACATTTTTTTTTTCGAAATTTCAATATTTTCTTTATTTTGTTTCACTGTAATTTGTAAAAATTTCATTCAAAAAAACTTTGAGATTTTGGTTATTTTAAGAGAAGAAAGTTTTAATTTTTGCATTTACAGGTGCTGCTGTCTTTAATAATCTGTACTGCGTCATATATTTTGGATGACAAAATTTTAATTTTATTTCCACGTATCGAATTTGTAAAATAACACGCTAAGACAGACTGGAGTCCCGCAATAGGGCCGAAAAGAACAAGGCCGAAAACGGCTGAGCGGAACAAGGCCGAAAAGGAATAGGGCCGAAAAGGAACAAGGCCGAAAGCTGAAAAATAACCGATAACCGCGAGCGCGTCTCAGCGAGAATCATTTGCACGCCAATACCAAAATCCTTCATGCGGCCGTTTCGCATTGGAAAATAGTTGAAAATTTAAAAACTGATTGATTTGACAATATGGCAAAAAATCTTCATTTTAGGCGAGACACATAATCACAAAGTCACAGAAATTTGGGGGACAACACAACGCAAGATAAAGATATATTGATCTCTTTAAAAAAAACATTCTGCATCGGAACTCGGAAACCATGAGCTTAAAAGAAATTATTTGTCGTGGAAACTTATCACTCATATGTATGGCAAATATGGCGAGGTATCATTGTTTTTTCTATTTTTCACTTAAAATTTTCCTATAAATGAGAAGCATATGATAATAATTACTCTGTATATAATACTGCTCAACCTTTTCCCATAAGATCAATATGTAAATTTTTTATGTCGGCTGACCTATTGGTTTTATTTTTCCATTTAATTTATTTAATTGGGGGTGATCTGAACGTGATTTGGTGAAACTTTTATCAATTTTGGTCGGGCCAGTTTTATGAAAAAATACATTTTAGAAAATTCCCATAGGATGAAACTGCATTAAATATAAAAAATTCCTCCCTACCATAAATTAAATATTTGAGATAATTCTTACTTTGACTTAAAAGTACGACGATAAAAGTTTTTGTGTCCCGAAACGTCCCGTTTCTTGTAGGGATGGTGGGTTGACATAACACGGTAATCGCGGTGATTTCCTAAAAAACCGGTTCTTCCTATTTCGTCTGCACCGGTATTTCGGCCTTGTTCCTTTTCGGCCCTATTCCTTTTCGGCCCTATTCCTTTTCGGCCCTGTTCTGCTCAGCCATTTTCGGCCTTGTTCTTTTCGGCCCTATTCCGGCACTCCGACAGACTTTACACACAGGACGTTTTACTTTTTCATAAGTAAAATAAATTTAATGAGCCTTGAAGCTCATCTTTTTTAGAAAAAAAGTCTTTTGCAAACATCCTTTGAGCATTTTTATTTATTTATTTTTTTAAATTTATAAATATTTTTTTAATTTTAATTCATTTAGAACACTCTCGAAAAGAGTGAATCTCTAAATTGCACGTCATTCTCAAAATATTATATTGTGCTCCCAAACAGCATAATTTTTAAAAACACGTTAAGCAGTAAAAGGGATCGTTGACATCGAAAGTGAAAAGTTTTTAGTGGTTGATGCATAACAGGTGCAGCAAAATGAAAAATTGTAATGGTGGTCGTGATACGTCGTCTTCTTCCTTTGCAGGCCATTATTCCATTGTTTGAGCACCGCACTCTGTTGGAAGCTGCGGGGTCAGTCGCCTGCCTCCTTTATCACGGCGGCGTCTGCGACGACGGCGAGTGATTGCTATAGCGCGTTTTATTTTGCACTGCAGACGCGAGACTGAAATTGCTTTTCTGGTCCTGGCCGTGCTCACGACCGGCGCCGACATCATCACGGCCAGAGAGAGAAAGAACTCCTCGCCCTGTCGCTTTTTATTTTTATTTCTTTTCCTCCCAAGCTGCTTAAAATATAGAGAGCCAACACAACAATGCAAATGAAATTACGCCGAGTTCGTATTCAAGCTGGGAAAATTGGTATGTGGGGAAGTCACAACAACGGGATATATTTTGCATTAAAATGTGCGATGCTTCTCTGGTGATTCCGAGAAAAGCAGAATGGAAAATACAAAATGAATGAACTGGAAATAATGCAGCCTGAACGCAATTTTATTTTGTATTCAAGCCAATCTAGATGTTCAAATACAAAACGGTTCTCACACAAATAACAATGACAGGTCGAATAATAAGGATGTCGTTTTTGGGGTCGCCAATAACGCGCCTCTACTCAACTGTCGTTCATTCATTTTTCGGCTTTCATTCTATTTCATAAAAGAAGATTACTGTTGTTTACTTTAGACGTTTTTAACAATATGCAGGGAAGAGGAACCAAGAGAATTAATTTTTCATTCAGATTGTAGCCTTTATTAATTATATATTTATTATACCCCTTAGTTTTAAAAATTTAGAATAAAATTGTTGATAAAATATTTAATTTTTACACGAAGTTACGTTAAAAAAATATAGCGATAAAAGTTAAAGAGAATTCTATGAAAATTCAAAATTGACGCTTTTTTATAGAAAGATTGTTCTTTAGATGGGCTTTTTTTAGTTTTAATTATTTTTAATAATAATTTTGTATCATAAACATGATTTAAAAATATTTTTATTGCTTTTATTTCAATTTTTATCAAAAAATTTAATCATTCATATTAAATGAATGATTTATTTGTATTCCAAATTATACAGTTTTGAATATTTTTTTTTTTATCATTTTGCAGTAAAAATAAATAATTAATTTGCTAAGCATTCAACATTTCCGCGTGAGGCATATTTATAATTGCAAAAGTAGAGGAAGAAACGATATTTTGGTTTCGCAAGTAGCATTTTTAGGTTTAGAGCCAATTCGCGCAAGCAATTAATTTCCTGGGAGTCGCGGCAGGTCAGAGGGAAAGTGACCGTCCAGAGACGTGTCCAACTCGAATGCCATCTCACGCACCCACGAACCCACTTCCTCCAGAGTGACAAAGGAAATCACGTTCACTCGAAGTCGCAATCGCTGCGGCCAGCACCATCGTATTATATTCTAAGGCGAGCAAGATATCAATCAGAAAGAGACGAAAAATTCATGTTTTTATTACACGGTAAAAAAAATGAAAGTTTGAAAGCTTAAATAATGATGATTGTATAACATTGTTCTCTTCAGTCATGACCAGAAAAAGCAAGTTCGAGTCATTGACAGCAAAGTTATTGACAATAATTATCTTAATTACCGTAGCTCGACGCCTCTCCTTGGACACCATAAAGGGACATATAATTTCTGCGAATTCCTCCACTTTGACTCGCCAGCAACAAGCAAATGCAAAATCTTTTAAATCCTCTCGTGCCTGCACGTATTCTTTTAGAGCTGGATATAATAATTGGAAATCCGCATTTCAAATTAACACGCGCAGCGCGCACTCCTTTAATACTTGAGATGGAAATTATTACTCCGGTCGGCTTATCTCCTTATTGCGTGTGCATTTTTCCGCCTCCGTGGAGAATTTAAGGAGGCTCTGCACTTGTCGTGGCACTTAAGGCCAACTCTGTGTGTGTCCAGAGTGTCATTATTTTAACATGCTGCAGGATTATTTGTTGAATTACTTTTTTTATTATGCAAATTGTAAAGAAAAGGGAGGAAAATGTCTTCTCCGTGAAGGATGTTCTGAGACGCAGCTATTTAGGCTTGTGTAGCGACTTTGCATTGATTCTCAATGAAAATTCCTTTGCAAATGACCTTCCGCTTAATTTTTAATTATAAACTGCACAGATATCAAAAAACAGAGAATAAAGAAAATGATGTTAAAATTTTTGCTTTAAATACTTGAAGTCAGAATTCAAAATTTATTTCATCAGTTACATTTTTCAATATCTTGAAGGTATTATTTGGTGATTCATTCTCCTTGCAAATTATTAAAATATTTTTATATGTAAATAAAACATTCAATTAGGATACTATTCCAACAAATGATTTAGTCATGATTTTTATTGCAGTTGGCAACGGGGCAATTATCATTGCACGAAACCTAAAACTAGCGCACTTGAACCCAATCTGGGTGAAATAATGTCTCAATTAACTACGCAAAAGTGGCAAACCCCAGAAACCTCGTGCCAAAATTTCCCAGAGAGCGACTCGGAGGCGCCGCACTTAATCTGAAAACCGTTTACCTATAAATGTAAAAGTGCAAGATTGCCTAACGCGAAGAGCGGAGTGCGAGGCGGCGGCTAACGCACATGAATATCACATTAAGTGTACGTTGTTGTTTGGCCGCGTCTGAAATTAATTCGCTCGGGCTCGGCCGTTACACATTTCACGTGTTGGCAAAAGCGCGTTCCGATTACGACACTCTCCGACGACGAGCAGCAGGGAAGATGCGACACTTTCGCCCACCCGGCTCTCTTTTATTTGAATTAAATATCATCGTGGCGTGATCGAGCCAACTAACCCTTTCTTTACGGCCGAGAAAAACGACTAATGAGCCTCTCATTGAGACAGGCGCGGTTCACGCGGTTGTGCAAGTGCGCGCAATTACTGTCAACGGGTACATGCAAATCAATGCTCGCCTCGATTCTTCGTCTCGTTTTCAGCAAGACAGATTGCTTTTTTGTTTCCACTTTGATTGAATTTCGCAGAGCTGATTTATGGCTGGAGAGATTCAAAGGAGCCGTGTAATTATAAGCGAGATTGGCATCGAGATGTTTAAGATTTTATGTGCCCGTGTGATACTTACAATCTGACGTTGAGTGCATCCTTACGAGTCAGGTTTTTCATGTTGCTTCAAAATTTAGTCATTAGCGGTCGTATAAGAGTCGGTGTTTGGACAATATTTTATCCCGGAGATTGCACAGCGTCGGGGCAGTAAAACCAAAATTGGCAAGAGCATGACTTGTAATCGCAGTAGCTTGAAAAATGAATGTAAAAATGAGTCGCGATCGACAGCGGTGAATTGAAGTGATATTAAAACGAGGGAAAAACGGTCTTGCAACATGTATCTTGCAGGAAATATGCTCGCAGATTCAAATTAAGTGAACAAATTTCACTTGTAAATCATTTTACATTTCATATTCTGCATTATCATCTCGGAAAATTTATTTCAAGTTATTATATTTACGATATGAACAATGATGTATTTAATTTTTAATTTTAATGCTACCTTTTTCATCACTTTTAAAGGAGCTTAATATTTAAAAACGGTCAATTCTCCTTCATTCGTGAATTATCCAAATGTTATAATTAATAATAATTGATGAATTCTGATTTTTTTTTTAATAAATATTGTTTTGAACCAAATTTGAATGAATTCATTCACAAACCAAATTTTTAAACATAATATTTATATTTTATGCCGCTTAAAATAATGTGATTAAATTTTTTAATTGCGAAATATACTTAAAATAAAGTCATTATAATTTTTCTTTCTTAAAATTTAAATTAAGTGATATAAATAATTTGAGACACTTTCGCAATAATAAATATTTTTTAGTTGACAAATCAATTAAATAAAAAATTTATTTATTTAAAAATCAACAAATAACTGTAATCTGGGTAAATGACCATGTTAGAAACAGACAATTTATTATTCAATTTACAGTATTTCACATAACTCCCTTGACACGATTATTTGCACTTTAGGCCACAAATCATGTGTTCTCCGTTTTCTACCCATTTAATAAAACTTCGCACTTGAATAGATTCGCGATTAAACTGTCTTAATTTACTGTATTTTGTCAATTAAAGTAATAATTATCGCGCACTCAATGAGTCGCGAAAGGTGCGCACTTAATTCTAACGACTGCAATATCGCTGCTGCTGGTTTTCTATTTCTATAGCAGGTGTTCACGGATAACTAGGCTTGATGTGCATTGCTCACGATGCAAATATGTAACACGCTACTGCTCTGTAAGAAGTGTAATTGCCCGTAATATCGCATGAAGAGCGTCCGCGAAGATGTGCATTTGACGCGGTGGAAAATATCTATATTGCAGCCTTCGTCGTAAAATTCTACAATGCCTCGTCCACCTTGATTCCGATCATTAGCTTCCTTCCACTAACACGCGGTAGAGGAGAGACTGACAGGCGGGTTGCATATTGCCAGAAGGGACAACTCATCTTCCTGCGGTGCGAGGAGGGACCACTTAATTTTAGCACTTCTTGCCAGTCCGTAATTTCGCTCGCGGCCAACAAAAACGAAAAAAGAGGAGAAAACTTGTTTTTCTTGTGGAAATTTGCTTGCATGTTGGTAAATACAGCCAGCATCCAATTTCAAAGCAGAAAATCACTTTTGTGCAATCCAACGATTCTTTCCAGTGTCACTCGTAAATTAGCAATATCCGCGAGTTTTCTTCTTTTTTAAATTTTCTGAATTAAGGCTCTGAAAGGTCTTGACCGCAGGATTTATGCATTCAATTTACTTTCTGCTGACAAACAAAAAGAACATGCATCGTAACGGTCATTGAAGCGGAGAATCCAATTATAGAAAACAAAATAATCTCTTGGACACACTCTGATGATTTCATCCGCCTTTGTTGGGATGTATCAAGAGTAAAAAAGAGAGGATGATTGCGGTCCAACACACCCAGCTGTAGGAGGATGGAATTCGTAGCAAAGTTGTAATATGTGGAAGTGAAATTTAAAGTTAATTTATTTTTCAATTATAAATAATGGCCCCGCTGATCTTGAGCTATTATGCACTTCTTGAGCTGTATTTTAAACTCCACGTGGAGCACCTGAGACACCGGCATCGCTTTTCTTTGAAGTCAGAAGTTGTGCTTTTTCAATTAATTCTGGCATTTTCCGTAATTGCACATAAAATGCGATGATTTTCCACGTGACCAATCGTAAAACACAAACATCACTTTTTACGGCGGTGAATTTAATCTCTTGCTTTTTATTAAAAAAAATAAATTATGTATCCGTGAGTTATTTCTGCGTTTGAATTCAACCGCGGCTCCCTCTCTTGAATCAGGTTGAGAATTTTGCCTCCGTTGAAATTTTACGCAATACCTGCAGGTGTCAGGTCTAAGCAGAGACCAAGCAGGTAGAGGGGCTCTCGGCATGTTCATGTTGGAGAACAGCGAACAAAGGCCCTGCTCTTGGTCAAGCTCAAATTATATTTAACTAAAAATCATAGCCAAGTTTAAATGAAAATAGATGTATTCGATTTTAGATGCTTCATAATTGGAAAATACAAATATTTTTTCCCACATTATTCCAATTAAGCAAAAGATAAAAATGTATGCAGAGAGAGATAAGCAAGTTATATTGAAATATACACTCTACTCATATATTTAAGTTATTACGAGGAAAAAGAACTATAATTTTTTTATGATTTGTTTTTGCCAGACGCTCCAACCAGTTTTTAACTCGCTAATTGCTGCCGTTTTGAAAAGGCAAAAATTTATGGCTACTAATTGCAAAACATTTTATAGAAGGTAAGACATTTATTAGTAAATAATTTGAAACTAAATAGACCAAATAATTTATTTTTAGTATTTTTTTCCATTTAACTGATTGTGAAAAGAAAACGGTGACACGTTTTCAGAAAATAGCCTCCATGTATAGTGATGGGTTAAAACATTTTTTAAAAACTTTTTTACTCTAGGTGAGTCTCAATGTAATGAAGAATTATTTTTTGATGGCTCTTTTTTTTAGAGAATTTAGATTTTGTGTCTTCAATGCCCTTATTACTTTATCCCACGATATTAATTTGAATTAAAATCATATTTCATTTCTTGAAATATCTTTTTCTTATTGCGTTTAGCAAGGAGGTGATTTCAACGCTTGAAGTTTGTTTCATTAATCGTTTTGTTTTCATTAATTATTGAAATAAATTTGCAACTAAATAATACCGTTTTAATTTTATAGCCTCTTCTCTTTTTTCGAGCATCATCTTTTGGTTTCTTTTGCGTCGTATTCGCGAACTTTCTGCCTAGTAACAAGGAGGCGCGTCTCTCTGAAAAGTGAAGCAGCTGGCAAAGGGTGTGGTGACCAAGCCCACAGCGAAAATGGGCAATCAAATTGGTGCAAGTTGAAGACCTTGGAGTGAGAGTGATGCGCGAACCAACGGCCAAAATGTCTTCGACCCCATGTAGTAGCCGCGTGTGAGAGCGAATCATTTTCTGCCAGAGAGCAAAAACCGCCGGCCGGCCCTTCAGCACACTATAGCTCACACACGCACGATTAATCCCACACTAGATTTTTATATCTCATGATAAAAATAGCGCAGTATTTTTTAACTTTGGCATGTGCCTGCGGAGCAAATAAATTTAAAAAGCCCAAAAGAGTTGCAAAAATGGGATTTAAATGCATAAGAGGGTCTTCATGATGCGAGTAATTTATTTATCTTGACTACTTGGAATAAATTTTCTATGGTATGTGTAAAATTTGTAATTTTTGCACAGGTTATGAATTAGAACTATTTAATTTATAACATCCTATAAAATAAGATAAATGTTAATTTAAAAAAAATTATTACTTACAATCATAAATTAATTTTAATAGTTTCTTTTTGTATGATATTTTAACCCTTTTTGCTGTTGTTTTGGTTAATTTATACTATTTCATACAATAATTTACATTTTTAATTTATATTGCAAAAACACTCTTGAATCTTGAAGATTTAACAAATTTTTAATTTTTTTAAATTTAATACTTATATTGAGTACATCACATCAGTAATTAAGAATAATTTAATAATATAAAAGTGAATAAGTAGCATTTATAGACCTTTTTTAATTTAATGAAGAGTTTTAATGTACAAATTTTCAATTCAAAGAAATGTACAATCTTTCAAGTTTTAAAAAAATAACCTATTTAGGTTCAATGGGAGCTTCCTTTGTAAGGCAAAATCAAAGTTTTCACATTTAATTTTATATTTTTATCGTTTATTTTGTATTTTGCTTCAATAAACAAGCTTTTCTGCTCGAATTACAATTCTGCAAGTTTATTTCAGGTTCTTAATAAGACTTGCGCTTGAAACCCTTTTGTTCTCCATTGGGACGGTGCTGGAATAATGCATCGGCAGCGCTCAATTAAATTCGCAAAGTTCACTCGTGAACCATTTAAGGCAATCGGTCCTCGTTATTGTATATTTCTTCGTCGCCAGCATGCAAATAAAAGCACACGCACAACAGATGCTAGGGCAGATGCTACGGCAGAGCTAGACACAAACGAATTTTCGTTAAAAACGAAAACCTTGAGAACAAACCGGCCTTGATCTTTCGCTCATGTATTTTTATTATCGCGCACACAGGGGAGAAGAAGATTCTCGATACACATCCCGTGTGTGTAATAATTTCTTCGGCTGTGTTTAATTCGCGGCGCGGCCAATGAAAAGATGCGTTCCCAAAGAAGCCAAGCTTTTGGGAACTGCGAAATGCGGGCGACCTTGACAGTGAAAATTGTGGTGGAGGCTGTGAAGGAGCCCTGCCTGACCACCGCCCTGGCCGAGGTATAAAACCCCTGTGCGTTGCTCGGCTCTGCACTTCGAATCTAGCTCACGCAGCCAGTCCGACCTCATCTCTAGCATCATGAAGGCTGTAAGTAGTTTTATGAGAAACAAAAATTGAGTTTTTAGCTCAAATTTTACTTGTTCACTCATTCTTTTTTTTTAATTCAGAGTTCAATTTGTGTGAATTAAACGTTTTAAAAGTTAAATATTTACTTATACTCTTACTTAAATTTTCATGTTCTTTGTTTTGTCAAATTCATTTTTTTTAATAACCCTATTATACTGAATTAATTGTCACCCAATCTCAATATTTCTTGTGACAACCTCTTTGCCTTTATTTTGAATTATTTAATTAAAATTGTAAATTAATTTTGATAATAAAACTTTCAGTTCGCTGTCCTCCTCATGGCTGTTGCCTGCGCCAACGCCGCCTTCCTCCCCTACAACGCTGCCGTCGTTAAGTCGGACCAGGTTGGAGGCAACTTCGCCTACTCCGTTGCTGAGAACCAGGCCGCCGTGGTCGCCAGCCCCTACTTCGCTGCCGCCACCCCTTACTACGCTGCCGCCGCTGCCACCCCTTACTACGCCGGTGCCTACCAGCCCTTCGTCTACAACTACGCTGTCAAGCCCGCTGAGGCCGTCAAGGCTGCTGAGCCCGTCGAAGTCAAGGTTGAGGCCAAGTCCGCTGAGGTTAAGCCCGTCAGCTACATCGCCGGTGCCTACCCCTATGCCGCCTACCAGGCTTACCCCTACGCCGCCTACCCTGCTGCTTACAACTACGCTTACGGCGCTGCCTACCCCTACTCCGCCTACCCTTATGCCGCCGCCACTTACGTCAAGGCCTAAGAGGTTGCTCTTGGAAATGACTCCAGCTGACTGATTTCACGTTTTTTGTTATTACTTTTGCGCCGTTAAAGTTTTTGCAATGTGTTCATTTGATCAAAATTTCTTGTTGGATGATAAGCGGACAGATTCCCCCATTTTTCAATAAAGTACAACACCTTCATACAATTTTCTTGCCTTTTTACTGAAATTTTATATTATTTTATTTCCATATTAGAAAAAACTTAATATAAAACTAATTAACATTTAAAAATTGAAATGAAGACTGGAAATTACAAATTATTTAAAAAAAGTATGAATTGGTATGAATCAAAATTATTTGCCGTACTATAAATACAATGAATTTCTATGCATAGTTGAATGCGCGCACTTGGAGGTTTGTTCGAATAAATAAGACAAACATGATTCAAGAAAATACAAAATAAATTTGGCGAACGTACAGCAGTTCTATACTCAAAACAATCATCAAAAAGAAATCATCCAATTAGTAGTAGCACTGCTATTTTATAGCAACCGAATTTTAACGTAGCATGACAAATTACCAAGCTGCAAGCACAATAGAGACCATTCAATAGATCCACTCTTCTTGTAGGCATAGATAAAAATAATGCAGTTATGCCATTAGCGCAGCAGCCAGCACCGATCAAGATGATAGATAGTGCAAATTTACTGTTGCATCGGAACACGAGACCTCGTTTGGTGTGCGCTTTCAGATTTTTTGCTAATTCTTTCAATGCTTGTTAAAACAATAATAAAGGTTCTAAATTTGCCAATTTTTTTATGCCCGTCCATTAATGTCTAATTTTATTATTGTTTATTCTTCAGCGATGATGTATCTACGGTAATATTTTTTCATCGGCCGTAATTATGCTGAAGTGAGCGAAACAGGCTGCTGACTGACAGACAGACCGGAGGTCGGTGCTCTGCTTGCCTCCCACAAACTATTTTTGACCACATCAGGAGCAAAACTAAAGAGGGGCAATTACTTTTTTGCGCGGCGAATTGTGCGGTGTTATCGCCCGGTCATATTAACGGACGCACTCGCCTCCAGGCTACCCATGGAGGGATTCATTTTTATTGGAGCACAGTTAGATCACTTGCTTGACTGCATATAAAGCCTGGTACACCACGACTTGCAGTGGCCAAAGCAAGACAACCTGCGCTACACAGCAGTCAGCACTCGTTACAGATACGACTCAAGCCCAAAGAAGCGCCGGCGTGTCAATATGGTAAGTGTATTATGAGACCGTTTTTAATTATTTAAAATTTATCACTGTTTTTGTGTTTTTTAATACTCAAAATGATACCAAGTTTTTATTGAATTTTACTTTATAAAAAAGGTAAAATAGTTATAAAAAAAATTCTTTAATCAACAAGTATTACTTGAGTTTTGAGGTGAAAACAAATTTGAAGTTCCAATTTTCATTGGCCGCTTAAATATAAAGATTATTTTATTTGTGATCAAACTAAATCCACTATTTTTTTTCCAGCGCGCCCTACTGTTTTTAACCCTTGTGATAGCTGCTGTGATGGTTTCATTCGTTTCAAGTGCGCCTCATCATCCATTAGCCGTAAGGGCTCCATATGCTCAGCCACAATATCGCCTTTATTTCCCGCAGCACCAACAACCAATTTACAATTATCACGTTCCCTACCCCGCGCAATATGCATCCGCTTATCCATATTATGCTTCGGCCCAATATGTTTGATCAAAGCTGAATAAGTACCTGTCCTGCTGTTAAGTTCTTGTTAACATTATTAAATTATAATTATAAAATTTATTTATTTATTGAAGTAGAGCTCAATGGTAGATGTACGTAGAGTAATAGTTGAAGTTTCCGGCGGGTTATTTTGTGTTTTAGAATAGCTGGAAGATTTAAATCTTGTTATTTTGTGATAGAAATAAAGTTTAAGATAAAAAATGATTTTCTGCTGTGTTATTTCATAAGCATTTAATCCGTTCGTTGATTTAAATTCACATAACTATTTTTCGGAAATAAAAAGTTGAAGTTTTAAATCATTTTACCTGTTCAAAATGTTGTTGGCAATTTCACAAAGTCTATCAGTCCTGTTGATGCACTTAAGTTCTGCCACAAGTTGTGTCAGCAGAGCTCGGTCCTGTTTGAAAATTGCCAAAAAGCAAAGTTCCACTTCTGGTGCGTGGCACTCGGAGAGTGTTGAGAGCATTTGCGACTGCACGCCCTCAGCTGCAGCAACAGCCACCATAAGCTTTTCAAGTCCTTCTCGAAGATTATCAATGTTCTGAACTCGTTCTAACAAAGTAACGGCATTGGCAAGGCAGCCGGAGTGAAAGTCGGTGGGCAAGAGGAGATTCAAGACTGTTGTGGCGCACATGATGAAGTCTGCCTGCTCGTCAATATACTCTTTCCAGTTTTCTTTTTCAAGAAAATTGCTTACAATGAGGTGCAGAAAGTACAAAATAGGCTCAGCATTTGATCCTAAAATAAACAATCGTAAATATCTCAAAATTGAATAAATTTTTTAACACACTTATGGCAGATTCTCCATTTGTGCAAAAGGTGAGACCATGCAAAATTGAAACCCAAGCAGTAAGCGCTTCTTCCACATTAATACTAGGAACATTGTACTCAGACTTGTCTGAGTTCGATGTGATTTCTCGAAGTCCCTCTAAAAGTGCAGCTACGACTTCTATGCAACGCAATTATTTTCTTAGTTCTCAATTCCAATTATAATTTTAATCACAAACCTGTGCTAGCAAAATATTTGCCCAAAAAACCAGCTCCATTAGGCAGTCTAATGTACACCAATGTCTCCATCAACTTGATTCCTGCCACCACTAAGTCCTCTGCAGATTCACAAAAATTTTCAGGTAAAAAACTAAATTCTCAGAATCATTTTTCTCAATACCTTCCACAGAGCTTTGAATGATGAAAGTCAAACTAGCACTGCACTCGTCCTGAGCAAGTGATTTTATCCAGAAGCTATCTCGGGGTTCATCATTTAATTCAGAGTTTCGCAGTTCCCAGAGGCATGCTCTAATCAGTCTTACGAGCTGAATCAGTGCTGGTCCATCGGGATAGGTGAGAGCTGCCGCCAAGATCTCAATTAACGACTCTTGCTTTGAAACCTCTTCTCTGATCTCAGATTGGCACACTAAGTTTCCTAGGATTCCTAACATAATTTCCTGGAAAAAATATGAACGCAAATTTATTATTTAATCTTATTCTGTATCAAAAATATTCACCATGAGACGTGGATTTTTGCATTCAGATAGGATAGCTTCAATAAGATTCAAAATGTCATGCTTTGCTAAAAACTGAGCAACATCTTTTTCAGCTGCCATATCCCAAATTGTGCACAGATCTTCCTCGAATGACGACTCTAATTCCTTGATTTCCTCTTCTTGGCAGTATTCAGTAAATTTCTGTTTATAATATATTCATAATTAGTTACATACAAAAAAAAAATTTAAAATTTTTTTCAATACACATTTGTGCACACAAATTTAATACAATATTTATATTGTACCTTAGTAATGTTCATCAAACATTTTAAGACCCATCTTTCACTATAAACTGTATCACCTGAAATCAGAAAATTCCAAATTATTTTTGAGGAGAGTAGGAATCAATGATATCAATGCAAAGAGCATCACATTATCATGAAAGAAAAAATTTCATAAAGCAAAACAACTTGGCAACTACGCAAACTATGTGAAATGATTATTAAAACAATTTAATAAATGTATTTTAAAACGACGTACCAATCATGTCTCCTTTGATTTTTTCAACGTCTTCCTCCAGATCTTCGGTGATTGAAGGGTTGCAGTTGCAGGCAACAGCCGGCGAGCCATTCTCTTGCATTTCGTTGACGCGGTGTTCAGTCGGTGTCTTGTTATCGCTCTCCGCCTCGTTTGGAGGCCCAAGTGCATCATCACTTTGGGCAGATTCGCCGTCCATCATAGGAAAAAGTTAAACGCCAGCGAAGTTGAATTAAAAATTAATAAAAGATGTTAAAAATTGAGAACTCGGATGTTTTTAGCTTTTACTTGCGTGCGATTTGTTTATTGTCTCACTGACACTACGAATTGCCAACTAAATTAAAAAAAATTATAAAATCTGTTATTTAAAATTTAATCTTTTCGAGTAAGTTTTAGGGATGTTTATAAGTTTAATATCAATTTTTAATATAATTCAATACTTAAATTTATTTTAGCTACTCAATAATGCAATTTATAAATAGATATTTAGTGCTGTTATGTTAGATAAGTTGAATGTGCCCTGGGGCGAGTGGGCGAGACTTTCTGGTCGGTGAACACAACAATGTGGTGTGCTGCAAATTCTTCACTTTGACATTGCTATCTTATAATGTAGTAAACACGAGAGCGATGGCAGCATTCAACTTATTTATCGCCATATCTGGCGTAATTTTTGCACTTTTCGTTTTGGGAATTCATAATTACTTGACCGCCCATGAAGAGAATTCATGTGAAATGACTTACATGTTCGAATATCCGCAGTATGTGGTGAGTTTTTCAAGCCGGCCCTTCGCACATGTTTTTCATCAATTCCATTTCTCCTGTGATAATAATCGAAATCATAAAACTCACCTTTTTTATTTTCCAGAAAATTGCACTGTCTGACAATGATACGAAGGAGTTTCCGAAGTACGGACTGTACGCTTACGGCGAGGGACAGTACACTGAAAAGCTGCGCAACATGCAGTTTAATGGCATACCTGTTTTATTTGTACCTGGCAACAGCGGATCCTACAAGCAAGGTTGGAAATCATCATAATTAATTTGAATAATTTTCTAAATAATTAAAAAAAAAAATAGTACGCTCTCTGGCTTCCGTTGCTCTACGAAAGGCTCGTGACAGCAGGAGTCAATTCCACTTCAACTTCTTCACAGCAGACCTCAACGAAGAGCACTCTGCCCTTTTTGGAGGAGTCCTTGCTGAGCAGACCAGATTCATATCAGTCTGTATCAACAAAATTCTTTCACTATACGGACGATCAAGAAATCCGCCTAAGTCGGTCCTGCTCTTTGGTCACTCGATGGTTGGTCAAATTATATATAAAAAAAATGCTCTTTTTTACTATGGAAATTTGTATCCCTAGGGAGGAATGGTTGCTAAGGGTGTGTTCCTAGAGCCAGATTTTGTTCCAGGCTCTGTGAACACAGTGCTAACTCTAGCCACGCCTCACTCCAGCCCAGTTATGATTTTGGATCCATATGTAGCCTCTTACTATCAAAAAGTCAACTCGCTTTGGGAAATTGGTGACCCAAATAGGCTCCTCATTTCTGTTGGTGGTGGCCACAGAGATTTGCTGGTTCGTTCAGGACTAACACTTCAAGGAAACGTTTCAACTTTGGTATTCAGATTGTGCTTTTAAATTTAAATTCATCTTACAAATTTACTTTGCAGAGCACTGCTGTCCCTGCTGTTTGGGTTTCAGCTGATCATCTGTGCATCCTGTGGTGCAAACAGCTTGTCTTGTCTTTGGCCAGAGCTCTGTTCGATTCCGTAGATCCCAAAACCAAGCTCTTGACTGACGATGCACAAATCAGACACCAAGCGTTCAGCTACCATCTACTGCACCGCAATTTTGGCAAGAGAGTAACTGATGCAAACTACCCTCTCCAAGCCGAGTTCGACAAAGAGGGAGAGTGGCGAGAGTACTTAAAGCGTCAGTTTACTGTAAAAGAGACGCACCTGAAGAAACCTGTATACATCATGGTTCGGATATTGCCAAACGACCTGAAACATGAATTTGTCGCAATCGAAGCCATTGGATTAGAGAAACGGGATTGGGTTTACGGCTGCAATGCTGACTTGGTTTACAAACACGTTCGGATGTGGTGAGTGGATTAATTTTAAAAATTTGCTGTTTTACAATCATGTCATTTCTGAATTTCAGTGAACGTGGAATAAATTTGTCAAACTTTACTCAGTTTGTACCTTCGCTGATGAAAAGACGAAAGAGTGTTACTTTTAATCTGCACTCTCTAAAGAAACACGGTATTAGCCACATCATCGTTAAGATTCCTACTTCCACTAGTGAGGTTAGTGTGGTTGTATTTCAAAGTATGCAATAATTTCCAACGTATACTTTTCCAGAAGAAATACAAAAAGTCACGCAAGTCAAAACGAACTGTTATATTCCTAATTTAATTATATTAGTGTGCCAACTCTCATAAAAATTTGATAATATTCCAGGTTTTGCTAAACTTTGACGTATTTTCGAGGGAGGAGAGGATTCTTCAAGTTGAATCTCTGCCGCCGATTTATTCGACAAGCGCGGAAGAAATTGTTGCAACTACAGCAGTGGGTGCTCTGTATTACCAGTTGCAGCTGCCTTCCTTGGAGAAAGCTTGGCATGCTGCTAGTTTTGTGTTTGAGGCAAATTGTGCTGCATTAGACCATCATGCTGTTGCCACCTTAGCCACTGACTGGAGTACTGAGGATTCACACGCTTTTGTTACGTAAGTGGAAAGTAAAAATTTCTCCATTTCTCATTTCAAAATTTTGTTTGTTCAGTTCGACTGTTTCCCAGCGTCTTCCACTTAAACTGCACCTTCTCCGTCCCAATGGTATAGACAAAAACGCAACCGCTCACATTACTCTTCAACTGGATCCTTTGTGTACTTACAATCTCAAGTATAAATCCCAATTTTTTTTTTTTTTAAACATTTCTTACTTCTTCCTTCTTAGGATTGAACCTTCGCAACCAATGATTTTGGGCCAACTTGTCCGCTTCTACGCTCCTCAGCTGCCAGCATACCTTGTTGCAGTCCTACTTCTGGCTTTGCGAGCTCAGCTTGATGGTGTATCTCAGGGCAACACTTGCATAGCCTTTCATTCTGCAATCGCCTCAGGATCAAAACCATACTTCCTCATGCCTATTCTCAAAATTTCTGTACACATCCTAAGGTAAATAATTGAGACGAACAAAAAATGAGGTTAAATTAATCTTGATTTCATTTCAGACTGGGCCCTGTTGCTAAAATATTTCCAATGACAGATTGGGTTTTACTGTATGCTCAAGGGCTGGACATGTTTTTCCTACCTCTGATTTTGTATTGTGTTGCGTCATTTGCTGCTTACGTTTTTGGATTAGCCGTCTGGATTGCAGTACTTGTGTGGGGAACAACAGCCAACAAGATTTTAGTCAAGTCTGTTTTTGATCAATTTGTTTGTATTGTCATTCATTATAAATTTTTACCAATATAGATTCATTTCAAGATCTTTGTTTGGAGGATTTCGCTGGTCCGAGTGGGTTTTGGGGACTTTTGCCAAACTCCCTTGTGCAGTGGCATTTTTGCTGGTTGCTTTAGCTTATGCAACCTGCGGCGCCCTTGCCCTTGCTGCTGGACTATGCTTCTACTTTCTTTTGGTATAAAACATTTACCAAATTTTGTTCCAATTATCTAATTGTCTTGCAGGTTGTAAAAATGTACGAAGAATACTTGGAGGAATTACTGAAAGTGCCTTTGCGCTTGATCAAAGGCCAGCGCACTGAAATTTGGGGACGCTCGGAAACCTTCTTATCTGAACTTCACTTTCATTGCACTGGACTGCTTCTGTGGGCGGTCACAACTGGTCTCCATGCACCTTGTGCCCTAGCATGGGCAAGAGCTTTTCCGTAAGTAGTGAAAATTAATGAAGTAAAAAATTGAGTCTAATTTCAACCATCAGATTTCAGAACGAGCAGTATCAAATATTTTTATTTTTAATAAATTCCAATCCTTGTATTTTCCCTTAATGCCCACAGATTTGGAACTCGTTTAAGCCCGGATCCTTCTTTGGCAGCAGCCTTAGCCCTTTGCGTCTGTGCCCCTGTCCTGTGGCAGCGCCAAATGCCCCGCCAGTATTTGTAAGTTGATTATTTCCAACACTGCTCCTCACAAAGCTAGATGACTTTTATTCATTTTGCAGGAAACATAGCCAAGAAATGAGTGTAATTTTATTTGGAGTGGCTGCCGTGGGACTTATATTTGCTCCCGTCTCTCTCTATCGGCTTAGTCCATTTCTAGTCGCAGCATTCATGCTAGTCTGCTTGCAACAGTTGATGGCCAAACAAGTTTTGCCAGCGCCAGAATCTGGCACACCTGCTCCAGCAGCAGCAATAACTGAGAAGGCTGAGGCGGACAATGCTGTGGCTGAAGAGAAACTGAAGCAAAATTAAAGCTACCACACAGCTGTCTAATGCTGAATTTGCGACTGAATCAGTGGATTGTTTGGGTTTATACACCTCTCGAATTCCCCGAAATACAGTCTGCTTTCCTAGTACCAATATATAGGCTGAAATTAAAATTGTTAACAACACAGTAACTGCCTAAGATACATATTTGGATTGAAATTAATCACTACAATTGTATGTTGTGGCCGTTGACCTCATCTTTTGATCTACATTACAGTAACCTGACATAGGTAATAAAGAATCCAAGAATTTAAAATTGAAGCTTTAAAATAATCAATTTTTGTGTTAATCTAACACGTTTTCCACTTACGGAATACAAACAATTTTATATGGGCAATTGCAATATCCTTTTGTTGTAAGTTGAATTAAGATTTTTGTATGTTTTCTATCAATTTCATTTGCCGTGATTAATGAGTGTGAAGGAGTGTGTATTGTCATTGGAGGTAAAAACGGCCAAGTCTTCTGCCAATTTTTGCGCCACATTAGAATTACACCACATAATTTAAGTGAGCCAACCATGCTAATACTTAATTAGGGCTCAAATATAACAAATAAATTTATCTTTTTTAACAGGGTGCGCTCCCTGTTGTTAAAATTTGACAGCCCAGACCTCGGTTTTTTTTTTGCGTGTTTGGATGTTTTGATTGACTTAAAATTTGCTGCTATTGCTGAGGAACTTTTGATAGAAAGTGTTCATTCCTGAAGCAGGTTACCTCTGGTCATGTTAAAAAGTGTTGCAATGTTATTTATATAGAATGGCTCTTAAATGCTGTCTATTATAATGACGGCCTTGTATTATTGCGTAATTAATAAATTATTTACAACAAAAAATTAAACAAAAAATTGTATTTTATTTATATCATAATAACTGACGATTTATGTATAATATAATTGGGCTTATATTAAAGACAATTGTGTAACTCTATTAGCAGAGATGCAGTTTCTTTATGTGTTCAGTCCTCTCCCGCAGGCACTGAATCTTCTAATTTTCGCAACAGTTTCACTCGTATTTCAGTTGAACTGTCTCCTTTCAGCTGATCTTGCACAAACCAGCAAGCCACTTCAAGTTGAACCTATTATTTCATTTATATCAGTTATTCAGATTAAATTTGCGGAATTTAATTTTACCATCTCACAGGCCCCTCGGATAACACCAGTTAGCATGTTGGAGTACTTCAGACCCAAGTGACTGTCAGGCAGCTCTACAAAATCTGTGATAGGGTTGCTGTCTAAGATCAATGAGAATTCGTCCGAGCTAGGGCTCCAATTGCTTATAATGGGGTTCACGCCCAAGAACATCCTTGTGGCCAACTGTACACAGTTGGAATTAATTTCATTTTATAATTTTTTACCAAGAATTTTACTTGAATTTTTTCAGCTGTGTCTCTGAAGTCGAAGCAACGGCCCGACCCTGACCGTGCCAAGAAGTCCTCGATGAGCCTGACCCCAATGTTGTATCCCATTCTTTCAAGCTGTTTGTTCACCTCCTCTACCGTGTCCAAATCTCGGATTAACTGAGTGACCAGGGCTCCATATGTGAGTGTAAAAAGCTCTGAATTCTGCAAATTTTATATGCAATTTAAATAAATTTAAAATTTACCAATCAACAACTGCGGAAAGAAATTTACGTAAAAAACTTTTGGTGCTAAATTTTTACGGTGGACATACTTTTTTTGCTAACAACAGAATAAAATAATTTAATAAATTTACAAGATTAACATATAATTTGTAAAAAAACGAAATGGAAACTTTGTATCGGCAAAAAAAATGTATGTATATAAATTATAAAAATTAAATTTATTATTAATTTATCTTACCACTTTTTTGGCGTCTAATCTACTTGCTTGACGTGACATGATTGGTATTTCTGTCTGTAATTTAAAAATTAATACAATTCAATTTCACTCATATGACAAGCATAAACTTTTGGGTAAAAGTTCTATCTCGGATTGAAGAAAACTGAAAAATAATATTTGTTTTTGGAATGTCAAAAAATGTTTTGGCAGTGCAAGATGGGCGTGTCTCTGTCTGTGTGTGGCGTGTGGCGCTCGCACATGCGCAGCGCACGCTCATCTGGCAACAAAAAACCAAAACAACAAGGCACAAGGCAAGGAGGCACAAGGCAACAAAAAAGTTCACCAGCAGGTTCAAGCAGGGGGGCAGCGGGGCATTGACATCCTGAGCTAAGGACCGACAAGAGCAGAATGGTTTAGAAAACAATAATATACCATCGAGCAAAATTGATCTCATCTCGATCTGCTTTACCCTCCTGAACTCCTGAACCCACAAGTCCTCCCTGGCCCGGCCCAGTGGATACGCATAAAAGAAAATTTGCAATAATTTTTCCTCTCCAGTTGCAAAAATTTGCAATTATTGCAGAAAATGGGCAGGTACATAGTCAACGGTTCTGCAAAGCTGGCAAAGAAAGGTGCATAAATTTTTATACAAATTTTATTTTAGCAATGCGCATAGACTGCGAATGACTTCTTCTGATTATTAATTACTTGACTTGGAATTTGTTGAAAAATTATTTTATTATTATTATTTATGTAATTTCTCATTTATTAATTTCTTATTTTCTTAAGATTATTTGTAATTAATGATGGATATAAATTAGTTGTATTCATTCACAAAAATTATTAGCCTATGAATTTTATTTTTATTTTTTCCAACCATTATAATATTTCATACCACTTGAAGGTATGTTAGTTGTTTTAAATTAAAACATCAATAGGTTATTGGAGCGTTAAATGAGAATGAGAATTTGTGAGACACGTCGTAAACATGATCAGTCTTTACGATAGGGGAACTTCTCCAATTTGTTGCCATGGCTACGTGTGCGCCCTTGTCTGATCTGGGACCAAAAAATAAGTTCATACCTCGTCTTGGCTCCAGAGAACAAGGGCGATGTGATTAACAGCTAACACCAAATAATTGTCAAACAATATTCCTTATATTTCAGCTAAAATGAAGGGCGCTTTAAAAAAGGATCAAATTGCTGACGTCGTCAGCAAGGAATCTAAAGAAACTTCAAAGCAATTTGAAGCTACGCAGAAAAGGGGCAAATTCTACCACCTCTTCGGCTTCTACCCAAGTGACCTGAGGTCGTGCCAAAGTCTGATTCTTCTCATGTGTCGACCGACAGACGCTGCCAGCTTGGGAGTTGTTCGAGCGCTTTTTGGTAAATTTTCACTTCAGAATTTTAAAAATTCTTCTATGCTCTAAATTAAAAATAAAATTCAGGATTTCTGATGGTCTTTGACATTCCTGATGAGCGCGGTTTAGCGATTGCAGACATTCGCTGGGGCAACCCTCTTGATTGCCGATTTCCCCTGTTTGATTTTCTGCCTCTCCTCTCACTCCAGTGGATGTTCATGGTGTACTTAGTAATGTGGATAGGTAGGTAGAATAACCTGTAGATCTGTTTTTCGAGTGCCTTTTATGTAGTTCAAGTTCAACCGGTCCATATTTTGTGAAGTAATTGTACGTAATATGAAACCTCACTTGCTTCTTGGTGTTGGGCTTTCTCTGGAATTACAGGTGCACTTGGTATCACTTTGGGATTTTTCTTTCGCACAAGTTGTGTAGCTTTTGCTAGCACCTATTGGTACATTTTCCTGATGGACAAGTCCTCTTGGAATAATCATTCCTACCTATATGGCTTACTTGCTATTTTGTTGCTCCCTTCACAAGCTAACCTGTACTGGTAAGAGTGATTGGAGAAGTTGTGAATTTCCCGTGAAATGATAAGCAATTTTTTGCAGTTCTCTCGATGCGTGGATTTGGCCCAAAAAGCAGAAAAAAGCTCCTCTGTGGAATTATGCCATTCTACGTTATCAGCTATTCCTGTTGTACTTTTTGGCTGGGCTCAAGAAGTTGGACTTTGACTGGCTAAATGGTTATTCCATGACTTACTTAGCCAACCACTGGGTATTTCAGCCATTCAGGTATTTGATTATATTGAAAAAAAATCATTAAAAATTAAAATTTAATTCTCCAGGACTTTTATGACACCAGAACAAGTTGACCTTTGGATCATCCACGTAGGAGGATTTGTCCTTGATCTCACAGTTGCATTTTGGCTGTTCTTCGACAAGACTAGGCCCAGTGCACTTTTCTTTTGCTCTTCGTTCCATTTGATGAACTCTCAAATCTTCTCAATTGGTATGAACAATTTCAATTAATCTTCGAGATTTCTAAATATTCTACTTCACTTAACAGGGATGTTTCCATATGTTTGTCTCGTAACTTTGCCATTATTTTGTGACCCATCTTGGCCAAGGAAAATATTCCCAACTAGTACTACTAATGACTATGAAACTGGTTCAGAAGGCAAGTATTGAATTATCCGTTGTGTCAAATATAAATTTTCTGTTTGAATTTTACAGATCCGAGCTGCCTCAAGCCAATTTATCACAAAGATAAACTGAAAATCCAATGGAAGCATTACTTAATCTTGACGTGTTTAGCGTCCCATATCTCAATTCAAGCTGTACTGCCGTATTCCCATTCTTTCACAAAGGTCCGTATATTTCCATAAATATATCCTGCAGAATAAATACAAAACTTATTTTTTAGGGCTTTAAGAATTGGACACCAGGGCTGTATGGGTATTCGTGGGATATGATGGTGCACTCGTGGAACACAATTTTAGTTCTCCCAAAGGTTATAGACAGGAGCTCTGGGAAGGAGATATTTTTGAATCCAGATGTAATATTTTCATAAAATTCTTTGTATTATTAAATGTGGTTTAAATTTAGGCATGGGTGCAGACTGACAGGTGGAGCAAGCATCCAGATATGGTTTACCAATGGGCTAAATGTGTTCAAAAGAACTTGTTGGATACCCAAGGAATGAACGATGTTTCTATCTTTCTTGACGTTTTAAGCTCTTTAAACGGGAGATTCCAACAACGTATGTATGACCCACGAGTCGATTTGACAAAAGTAGTTTGGTCACCATTCGAAGAACCTAAATGGACACTGCCTCTTTTGACTGACCTATCATCCTGGAGAATAAAACTGCCTGAAATTGAAAATCAAATATTTGCTTGGTCCAATTACAGTGATGTGCTGTTTGTTGCTGATTTTCCAGGTAAATTATTAAAGCATTGTGTTCAAGCAAACTTGAGCAAACTATTAATGTCTTGATTTATTCAGGCCTGTCAATGGAAAATTTCATCTCTGAAGGACTTGGAAATATAAGTTTGACTGTACTAGAAGGAGAGGTTGAGTTTGAGCAAAACACCTTGCTTTCCGAGAGGGAAGTTGTTAGAAAAGCTATCGTAAGGCCTGGCGAAGCAGTAGATGTTGAGAGCAAAGCATTTCACCACATCAAGACAATTTCCTTAACCCCGTCCTGCTACATGTATACATTTGTCAACGAAACTGCTCAAAAACTCAAGTAAAATCAATAACAACTTTTTTGAAAATATATTAATTTTTTTATTTTCCAGGAATAATTATGATGACTATGTGCCGAATTCTGGAGAAATTTCTAAAGGAGTATACGAAGCTATTTTAATAAGGTTCAGAAGCATCAAATTGTCTGGGTCTTTGATTTGGAATGCTATTCTGAACCTAGTGTTTGGGGTTCCCGTTCCGCGTAGAGTAAAAATAACTCCGTGATGTGTGAACAGAGCAGCTAATTCAATGTTGTAGAGATCCGTGTGTTCATTGCCCGTGCCAAGTAAACTAAATATACGTAGAATTTAGCTTTTTTGAGCATCTATTACAATTTTTGATAATTTTGGTTCAGTTTACATACAGCAAAGATAAGACTATGTATTGTGATGGTTTTTTGCATTATGTCTATTTTATTTAATAAATGTGATGCACAATAAAAAATAAAATTTGCTTTACGAAAGGAAACATAATCACAAGCAGACGTAGATAGAAATGCAACGAATGGTTTTTAAGAATAAAGATTTACACGACTGAAGGCAAGTCCACTTATCACACTGGCGTGCCATATTCATAATCTGGATTTGAAGTTACCACACTATCAAGCTTTGTTTTCTTTTTGTGTGTGGGGGTAGGTGGCTCAGGGGGTTTTACTGGCACTGCCCGACCTGGGGAGCCAAGCACTAGCATGGACTGAGATGACGTTGAAGACAGTCTGGATATTGATCTGCCACTAGAGGGTGGAGGAGATGAAAGATTTGGGAGGGGTGATGGTAGAGTTGAAGGGGGAGCAGGGCTTAGGGGCCTCTCTTGACTAGCTGAATCCTGAGCAGGACTCTCAAAACCTTCCGAGTAATCGTGGTTGTCAACGACACTACAATTTAAAAATTACATTTTATTAGTATTCTAGTATGAAGAAAGAAACTTAACTACCTTTCTCTTCCTTGAAAATTTTCTGGTGTTCGAGGTGCTGTTGGTGTGTTAATCATTGCCTTGGCTTCAAAAGCGTCAAGCATTTTAGGAATGCTACCGTTACTTGCGGAATGGAAATTGACTTTCTCTCCAGACATCATTACTTCTTGATCAAAAAATCTAAACCTTAAAATTTTTTCATAATTTTTTTGTGCTACAAAATAAAAGCACTTTTTTATACTTAAATCCATCCACAAAATCTGTAAGTGAATTATCATCATCACTATCCTCTGATGTTATGTATTGCACCTCAAGGCTTACAGTCCCAGCTTGCGCCGACAATATTTCAACAGCCTCATAATGACCAACCTAAAATATTTAAGATGATTTTCAACTTCATTGACAGAGATATTAAAAGGTATTCACATCTCTTAAGCTAATACTGTTGACACTAAGAATGGCATCTCCGACGTAAAGAGCTGCTGTTCGGGCTGCTGGCCCTTCTGGCTCTAGCTCGGAAATTAAAATGGGAACACCGTGCTCTCGACCACCCTGAAATTTGCTAATCAATACCACTGGAGTTGAAAATGTTATTTTTGTCTTACTGTGATAGAAATTCCCAACCCCTCGTCAGCATCTCTGGTAATTGCTACTCTCCTCGGTTCGCCTACGCCTTGATGGCTATGCCAAGCAGCAGACATGTCTTTTGAGGGTGGTGCAGCATTTGGCCCGTTTCTTCCTCTCCTGCAGGCTCTAATGACCGTTTTGTGTCTGTGTAAAAGAATCTCGGCCTCCAGCTGCCGCCACAGTTTGTCCCTAATCTCACCCTTCATATCACGACCCAAGAGCTGGAGTTGCTGAATTCTAAAAAAAATTTAATAATTTAATTAAAATACATAATATATTGAAATGTTATTTATTTTAAATACCTTCCAGCCAGCTCTTTGTCCAGGTATTTGGCTGCAAGTCTGGCACCGTAAACTTCCGAGTGAAGAGCTAGAAGAGAATTTCTGAGAGCAGAATTTTCATCCATCAGCAGCTTATTTGTTTCATTGGCCAACGCAGCTGCAGGGTGGCCCTTGGCGTTGCATTGTTCTTCAAGCTCAAGTTCCGCTTGGACTCTCCGAAGCGCCTCTTCCGTCGCAGCCACGTCTTCCGGACTAAGCTCGGAGGTGTCACTGTGTCTGTGGAGTTGTTTTGCGTGAAGCTGCAGTAGCGTCCGGTGCAGCTCACTTTCCAGAGTGGAATTTTTTACCTTCGCCTGGGCCAATTCTGTTCGAAGATGCACCAGCTCGGCCTAAAAGCAGAGAAAATATTTTTTTATTTCCTTTTCTTGGAATTATACATTTTATTGGCTGGAAACCCTCTTTTTTACAACAGACCACCTTCAGTTATAATTATCTCTGTGCGCACGCAAAGCAGAAATAAAAGTATAGTTGTTGGAAAAACAAGTTTCGCTTTTAAATCCAAGAGGCTGAGCATCCAAGGCCACAGGAGGAATGCTGCACGGTGTTCATTAAAAGAAAAGGAAAGCGAGAGAGAGATAGAAAAGGACCGATGATTTTATCTGTCAGAAAACAGAGACGACGAGCGCGTCTAATTGGCGCGAGAGCCCTAACCATTGACAACATAATTGAGAGCGAAATGCCTAAAATCGGGAGGCAACAGTGCGTCCGACCGGAGCGACTCAATGGGCCGCGGCTGTTGAATGGCAAACAGAGTGGGGATGCTGTTATCTGTTTTATCTCGTGGACCACGCAGTGTTGGCTTCGCATCTCTCGCAGGGAGAGCTCTCACTCATCGGGGAACACTGGCGTGACATTCCACAGGCACCATGCACTTGACGCCAGCGGCACTCGCCCTGCTGCTATTCATCAAGGGCTGCGCGTCGGGCGCCCTTTCCACCAACGTCGCCGCTGCCGCCCAAGTCCAGGCCCACACGTCCAAACAGGTACAAGCGACGTGCAGACCAAATTTTTTTCATTTAAAAATGAATTAGACTTTAGGGGCAAAAAGGAATTAAAAGTTCAACACACGCGCGACCCTCGGCCGAATTTTGTGAAAAAACAAAAGAGGGCCAGAGTTCAAATCCGTCGGCGTGCCCTCCGAGTCATGTGATAAGAAGTATTTCTGCATTCACGATATAATTAATTGTACACATCAAAGACGCCGCACTCTCTGACCGGGCCTTTGATGATTTCAGACCGTGCCGCAGATCTTAGCCTCCTTAGAAGAGAGGTTGAAATCCCTGGGCGAGGCATTGAAAGGGCAGTCGCACGTCGAGTTTGCCAACACTGAGGTGGACCTCGAGGGATTGGCGCGCAGACTGGAGGCGGTCGAAACGCGACTGGGACGGATCGAGGGCTCGCTCGACACAAGACTGAACACCCTATCTGAGGTAAAACTTTACATTATTTAATTTATATAAGATAAAATTTCTACTTTTTTATTAAAAAAAATTGATATGCTAAAAAAATATTGGTTTCAAGTAAGACTTTATGATTTCAAGAACTTAGGAAGGCGCCAGGGTAAAGAGGAAATGGCAGCAGAAACCACGAACAACAAACTCCAGAGCATTTCAGAAACGATTTTTAATAAAATGGGCCACTTGGAGGCGAAAATGGACTTTCTGATGAGGCACCCGACAGAAGTGCAGGCAAGACTCAATTATTGTTAGTTTTGACATCAGCGCAACGAATTACTGGCATATGAGTCACTCTTTAAATTAAAACAAGTCAATTAAAATCCTCCCACGCAATATGTCTCTGTATTATTACAGGGGGCCGTGAAAAAAGACTTCTCGACCAGCTCGGCCTGCTGCCACCAGTTAACGGTTGGTCTAAAAATTATTTCCAAATTTATAAATTGGATGAAATTTTATAGGGGACGATAACGTCTGGAGAAAATCGGCTGAGGAAAGAAATTGGTCTGGTTGACAAAAAAGTGGAAGAAATTAAGACAAGTCTCAAAAACATCGAGGGACTCGACTTCAGCACAATAATTCAGACTTTGTCGCAAAACATCATCGGCTTTTTAACGAGGAGCCACAACACATTAATGGATCTGGTGAAAACTGAAATTGGCAATTTGGAAACCAAGGTTAACTATTATTATTATTACGAGAGTAATCATTTTTCAACAAATGCAGACATTCAAATTAAATTGATTAATTTCCATTTCCAGGTGCGGGAAATCAGCACGGATCTTTGGAGTCGGACGGTGATCATTGAAAACAAAGTAGTGCAAACTTCGGCCGTCGCAAATCACACCTACAGCCACATCCTCGAGTTCCTCAGAAGGGCAGGCTATCAGGGTCAATTTCCACAGCAATTTCCTCAGACATATTACCAAGCTCCAGCTGCCGGTTTGCAAGAGAAAGCATAATTTAATGAAGCAACTATTAATCAAGAGGAAATTTTCAGAAATTTCTCGGATAACAAGTAAAATCAACCAGCTCGGGAGAGACATGGGGTTCAGACTGATCAACTTGCAAGAGGCCCAGGACCAGTTGAAGAACAGCTGCCGCAGAATACAGGACAGAGAGATGCCCATTGAAAAATCCATTGAAAACTACCTGATTCGCATTCACGAAAACTTCATCAATGAGTAAGGAAATAATTAGGAGATTTTTAACTTTTATCTCAGTAAAATTTCAGAACCATAGAAACGAAGCGCCTCTTGGACACTTTCTACAGCACGGACTTACGAGTTTCTCGCGAGTTGGAAAAACTGCACGGAATCTCAGAGAAAATTAGCGAGGTGGCCACCGGGGACGCCAAAAATATTTTCAAGGCGTTGAATATTTTAAGAGACACCATTCAGGAGCACAAGAAGGAGTTCACGGTTGATACAGTAGCGACCAGAGTTACTGAAGATTTGAAACCAATCCTGCTCAAATTTGTGGACGAGTCGGTTTTGGAAGGCAGCTCGTACGCTCAAACCAACAGCAGCATTTTCAGCGAGCTGGAGGATATAATTTCGCAAAACAAGAACAACTCAACTGAGGAAATAACTGCCACAGAGCCTGACTTGCCGGAATTATTGGGAAAAGGTTACACAGATTTGATTGCTTAAATTTGTTTTGGTTTTAAACTAAAATTTTGGCTTAATAGAAAAGCTAGACGAAGATGAGTATGTGGAATTGCAAGCTGCACAGGACACAAAGGATGGAGACGAAAGTTAATTTAATTTTTATAATAAATATTGTTTTAAAATGAAAAATGTATGAAATACTTAAATTCTGATGAACACTGCCAAAAATAAAAAATAAAACTTGTTTAAATGCCGACAGATGTGAAATAATTTAAATTTTTTAGATATTAATTTTCTCATATAATGAACAAAAATCCGGAAAGCTTTTGAACGAGTTTCGAAAAATGAAAATTGAACTCACCTCAACTTTTGCACTGTTTTGGAAAATCGTTTGGGCTTTGTGGGTGAGTTGGGCAAAGCACGAGCTCAGTGTTGACATCCTTTGCCTAGCACTGTAAAGGCAGTCAGAGTCCTCTGTTTCCATCACAGCTGAAAATGGGGAATGTTAAATAATAATCAATAAGTGTACTGTACAAAAATAGTTTCGAATAAAATTAAGGGCTCGAAAATTCACGGATTCGACTGACAGAATTTAGTGCGGGCGATCAGTTTTATTTTAAAAAAATTATTGCTTATTAAAAAATATTAGGCAATATCAATAAACGTGTCAAATGGCGAATTAATGTGAAAATAAACAAACTTACCGAGAGTGACATCCAGGTCCACAAACGCCTTGTCAAACTCCTTTTCCAACAACTCGAGCCACCGAAAGCTTATGCAAGCAGCAGCCATTATTTATAAATTATTCTTCTTACGTTTCAAATAAAAATTGACTCTATGTTCCTCTTTACATGCTGAATTTTGGACAAAATCAAGCCTCAGACAGCCGACGACACGAAAACAAGAAAATATTTTTCAACCGCACAGATGATGATTGGACCGGCGATGCGCAATTGTTTTGAGTTTTGCTGTTTCGTCACCAGCGGCGCGAGCCGCGAAGACCACGACTCGGGCAAATAGCAAGAATTTTGCTACTTTCAAAGTTTTTTCGTTATTTAATTACATAATTTGCGTCTCAAAATTCACTAGCATCTAAAATTTGTATATAATACTAATGTGTGAATTTAACAATTTCCCCTATTCATGTTATTTATGCGTCGTACAAGAGAATTAGCATAAAAAGAATTTTTCGTTTTAAAATTCATCCGCTATGGACGTTATTATTATTTTTTTTTTACATGTTTTAACTATTTCAAAAACAAAAAGAGGTAAGTGGGAGGTTCTTATCAACGTTTTTTCTCATATTAAACAATCATGATTGGTATCGGTATCCAAGCAACGCAGCATCTTTCAACAACAACAACAATTCGAGAGTTTCAAATTTTGACAGTTGACTGGGAGAATTCTTACAGTCAAGACGCGCCATGAGTCGTTACTGGACGAGATCAAAAAACGGCACCAGCAGAAATGCTGAGGAAGGTAAGAATTTTCAGAAATTTTGCTAATTTGTTAATTTCTGCAATCATTGTAAATTCCTCCTATTATTTGTATCATTTGAAACATTTAAAATTTCAAAGTTCTTCATGAATTCTTGAGGCAATTTGATTTTGAATTAATTTACATTTATTTTTAAAAATTCGTTAAGAATCATGAGAAACTATTTGAATATTTGCTTGCAAATATTTTAATTGTCCGGTGAATTTCAAAAACATTTTCATTTCCTGGGATTATAATTAAATTTTTATATAAAGAATTTAAAAAAATTCTTTCTACCAGTAGAAAAAAGAACTACGCTACCGTTATAAAATTTCAAAAATTTTATTCTGGTTCGCATATTAAGTAGATTTAATGGAGGTTTTTAGAAATATATTTTTTTACTTCCAAAATAAGTTGTTATTATATATTTAATATTTATGTTCATGAACCGCGTTTTTGAAATTTTTCAGAAGCAGCAATGGCTGCCAAAGTTCTTGAGGAAATGTACACTGGAAAATTCACAGTGGAAATATGTGAATTTGATTTTCCTGTTGCTCAGGGTGAGTACATTGACGACTCGTCCGAAAATTCTTGGGAGGTTCCGTCAGAAGCGGACCTCTGCATCGACGAGATTGCTGTTGCCATTGGAAGTGACAATGACCACCTGAGGGAAATTTTTGGTGGCAAAGTTCCCAGCTGCCTGATCCAGCAGCTCGCAGCCCACCTGGTTGGAAATGAACCACCCAAAGAAGTTAAAAAGGCAAAGGCGCCAGTGAAAGCAAAGAAAAGGATCCGGCTGCCATCGCTGGAGAAAATGGATAAAATCAGCAGGCCTCCAAATTCTTTCATGATATTCGCTAGAGAATTCAGGTCCAGGCTTTCTGAGGAAAATCCAGATCTCAAAAACAAGGACATAAGCGTGTTGTAAGTTTAATATTTTTTTTTAGCAATTTTTAAAATTTATCATTTGCCTATGGATAGAAAAATATTTAAAAAAATATCGTTCTTATTCCAAGGCTTGGAGACATGTGGCGCAAACTTCCTGCTCCTGTCAAAAACGCTTACGAAGAAAGAGCCAGAGAACTTGCAGCAGAGCACAAACGTAAAAATCCATGTAAGTTAAAATTTTATTTTGGAAATTATATTTCAAGAAATTTGAAAGCTAAATTTTTTGGGAGGGTCATAAGATGGTATAGAAATTTTTTAATATTTTACATTCATATCATTTTTTTTTTTTTTTTTTGTGATTCGGCGTATTGAAATTTTTCAAAAGTTTCAAATCTTTCAGTTTTCTTACGTAATTATTTTGAAGATACATTTTGAAAAATTTTTATTTTTCTTGACGCGTAAATGGGCAATTTTGTTGCAGTTATTTAGCACAAATCGGCTGAATTTTATTGTTAGTCTGGCGCACATAGTGAGCTCGCGAGCTCGGCTGAACGTTGGAGGATGTCGTACGCTAGCAAACTCATGCCGCCGCCGACTCGATCCTCTGCCTCAGGTATTGATTCGGGCTGACCCCGCCAGAGCCGGCGACGACGCCGTGCAACATAGGCAAGCCCGCCTTGCCTGCTCGGTGCTCACACTCCGCCAGTATACACACATACACTCGATCCATAGTGGCACCGAGAAAGATTATCGGAAGCGCGGGCTCGACAGCAAGGTACATTTGTGCAGCGCCAGGTTGAGGGACGAGCCGTTTTTTCGTCACGACAGCATGCAATAGCATGAAAGTGGTTATGAACTGTTGTGATTACATCGAGTCATCGTCAGCAGCCGCACCGTACTACAATAATCTGAATCCCGCCTCGCCGCCGTCGCAGCAACCCTACCAGCCCCACTGTAACAACTACCCTCCGTATGAGTACCAACAGTCCTCTTCCTACTATTACCAGCAGCAGCAGCAGCAGCCGACACCGCCCAAGAGTAACATGAGTGCGTCCCTGGGCTTGCAGACGCAGGCCAACTACCCAAGTAATAATTATTACTACTCGCACCACTACAATGGGTATCAACAGCAGCATCCGCAGCCGCAGCAAGATTACTACGGCTCGCATTTTAATAACATGCACCAGTACAGCTCAAATTCTTACAACTCCGGAGGTACAAAATTAATTTTTTTCTGCATTCAATTCTTTTGTATAGCATGCTATTTTCTTTACAAAAAATTTCAAATTTCTTTTGGGGAATTTTGTTTTCTAATTTTTCTGCTGTGTGGTTCATTTTTGCGTGGTTTTTGGTGTTTGGTGGTGCTCGGTGCACAATGAGGCTTAATAGCATGTGCATGTGTGTTGGTGAGGGAGCATGTTTGGGTATTCAAAGTCTGCCGCTCTTTGCCAGTTTCAATTGGCTGGATGAGTTACTGCTCGCTGGCACTTGAGCTGGACCACAGAGACTGCGAATCGCTTTCCATCTGCAGTCTTAGCCCTGCTGGCACGGTGGCTTCAATTATTTTGCCATGCAATGCTGCTCGTCGCAGTCGACGTATCATATTATTATGCTCTCAGCACATATAGACACGGTCACATTGGCGATCAATATTGTAAAAAAGCTCGTGGCCGCAGTGCAAATTGTGGCCGATGAGAATGAATGAAGTGCAAAAATTGAATAAAAACAATAATTGAATAAAGTTTTGCCAAAATTTATATTTGCAGTTTGACACAAATTCTTTGGCGTGTCACGCTGCGGTTGCTGCTTTTATGCAACATTGCTAAATTCACTCTCTTATTGATTGCCATTATGAGTGACGTAACACAAGCCGCTCTGTGGCTTTATTCGCACACTGACCTTCCTACTTACTGTCGCCGCCAGCCAAAGATTTTATTGCATTTTTACAGCATCTTGAATTAAGTGTGCGGTGGTTGTTTATTTTTTCGCAGGGTACGTTTACAACCCTCAAGAGGCACGCATTCGCAAGGCGCAGAGGGATCAGACCAAGCAGGCGCTCCGAGCCGCCCGCCAACGCAAGAACTCCGGACATGCGGAGCGGGAGGTCTCACCTCCTCCTCACATGATGCGCCATCCCTGCCTTCCCCGAAACGGACCAGGAATGATACCGCCCTTTGGTGCTCACCCTCACAAGGTTAGTTATTATGCATTTTTTTTTTAGGTAATTGAAAATTTTAAAATAAAAGACGAACAATAATAAATGGTTTGCGAATTTTTTAAATTAAATTAGGGAGAACTGCGCGATAAACTGATAGCTCAAAATTCGCGGGGGTTGACGTCAAAGTCGCGCAGCCGTCTGCACGAACGTCTCGAGAGCACGACGCGGCAGAAAGGAGCTGTGTGAGAGAGAGCGGCAAAAAACCCACCCTCTTATTTGCTGCAATCGATCCTACACATATACACGCTCGCTTCTCTAAGGGCGGTGAAACCCTAGCAGGACGGTGGCGGCAGATGAGGACGAGAGAATCGAAGGAACGTAACATCCTCCGCTTGCGCGAACCCCATACATCCAGCGTACACAAAATACACTGGTGGCGCCCTTCCATCGATTAGCTCCTGCCTGGCATAAATGTTAGAGGGTAGCGAGCCCGTCATAGGCGTGATGCAGCGCCTCACATCCACATCACGACAACCCTTGCAAACTTTTTATTATTCTCGGAAAAGCGAGTTGATTTTATCACCGGCCGTGCGATGCGGGGAAAATTCGCGGAAATTGTTATTCGCCTCAATTATCGGGTTTTGCCGTAATAAACGGATGCGGCACATTTGAATATTTCCGTGAAAGACATTTAAACTAATTAATTACTAGAAAAAAAATACGCGTAATATTATTTTTTAATTTGCATTTTGAATTTTTAATTCTGTGGGGCATAAAATTTGCAACAATTACATTAAACACGAAAACCCAGCAACTCATCTAATACGCCCAACTAAGGTCGTAAATTTTTATTCGTCTCATGGGCATCGCGACTGCGGCAGTGCAGTTAGCAAGGCGAATTGCAGCGCCTGCAGAGTGAGCGACTATGCAACTGGTTGCGCAGATACGCCGTCCAGGTTGCCTGCGTACGCTCCGGCGAGGAGCTGGTAGGACTGCTGCTGCCTGCGTGCACAGCCCATCCTCGACTATTGCCTTGATGAAGGTCGCCATGGAAACGGGCAGTCGCCATGGCAACGCAGTCGCGGGTATGCAACCCAGCCTATCGGGATGCCAAGTGATCGAAAGCATGGGGGCGACGTTGTGCAGACTGCTGGCACAAATCTAGCTCAATGATTACGTACTTTGAGCCACTTGTTGCAGGAATGCGGGAAGAGCCGAGCACGTATTCCAGTCAGCCCGAACTGCTGCATTACGACGAAGCGCACCAGACACACACGAAATTTGCACAGCTTCAGTGCGATCAGCGTCAACTGCAGACAAATAAAGAAAGAAAACCTGTTGATTATGAAAATCGCTGCCCTTGACGTTTGATCCGTTTTCGATCTTGTGCGTGCTGCCCTGTCAAATTAGCATATTGGGTAATTGCTTTTTAATTAGGTGCTTGTTCGAGGTTGAGACCGCGGATTTGATTTTATCGCACCTTTTAATACAAGAGTTTTAATTTTTTCCCTCCAAACAATTGATTTTCCTTTGGCGTACCGGAAAGGAAAAGGGGTGACGTTTTACAAGCTGGCTGACTGGACAATTTATAATTGTGTTTCATTTGGGGGGAAACTTTTTTGGCTTGCACCGACAGCGGCTCTCTGCAGTCGTCTGCCTATATCAAGAAAATCGATTGCACTCTCTTGAAACTGCTCCTCTCCGCGCGCATATAATTCGATGGGCTTCGGCCTCGTGCAGAGCCGCCGTTTTCTCTCTTCACACTTTCATGTTGTACATATAAAAAGGGAAGCACCGTCAGCAGAAATCGAAAAACAAACCGATCAATACGAAAATATTAATTGCCATGGAAAAATTATTAATAATTTCACGCGAGGCGCGTTTTCTGTTTTGGGCAACACACCGCGTTTATATACTCTTCCGGGCAGCGTTGCTAACCGTTTCATTGCACGCAGCAGATTTCAATGAAAAATCAATAGGCCGCCAAAATTTCCTCCTCACCGCGTGGAGTGTGAGGAGCGCGCGGACGAAAGCGGCGCGAAATATCACTCTCGCCATAGGGCGCAAACGCCGCCGGTTTGATTACTATCAACGCAATAAAAAATAACCGGGAAATGATAATAATCCGCGATTCCTCTTTGATATTGACACACACACACCTGGTGTGGGCACCGCGCGCCGTCAAATGACGTCTAGGAAAGGGAGCTGCCCGTATCATGCTCACCATCATCAATACAGCATGCCCACTTGCCATAGGGCTGGATGTGGGGTGCGAGTGAGTTTCTATATCGATTTGTGAGAGTCGAGGCCGCCGCTCTAGAGCATGGGGTCTCTTGCTGATATAGCACCGTGCGTGGTCGAATCGCCAACTTGCGGTCCATGCACATACAGCAGTGACGCGCGTAATTGAGCTTATGGAACGAGGTGGAAAAAAAATAGGAAAAATTTATACACGTTCATTGCACCGGATAAAAAAAATGTGCATTTTTTCCGCGCTATTAGATCCGCATATTGACTGGACAATTTGCTGAGAGAGCATATATGGATATAGTCCATTGAGCCGTGTGGCTCTAAATTGTTGACTTGTGCCCTTTATCGATTTTGACATTAATACAGTGCACGACCGCGATATTAACGCCAGCGAGAAAAAGAGAGACTCATTTCGCACCCGGCTATTTCATTAAGAAGCGAGAGCTGTTAGGCTAATTGAAAAACGGTATATATTAAATTTGTAATGGTACGATTGCATGCGGCGTACACTGTCGAAAGAGGAATAATTACACGTCTCTTGTTCGACCGTGACATTTGGACCTGGCAGCAACAGGTCTCCTCTTCGCCGTGACACATACTACTAACTAGAGCTAATTATACACTTTGACTGCTTCTTTATGCCGTCACTCGAGTGTCACATAAACTGCTAATATGCCGCGATTTATGAAGCGCGCCCGCCGCCGGTGTGCAGGAGGTTGCAGTGTGTGTTCACGGCGGTTTCGTGCTGATATCGATTTGACCGAGTCGCGCTGCTCCTCTCGGCTCATTGAAACACAGCAGCCCGCATATATAAACTCGCCGCTCTCATTGTGCCGTTTTTGTGCCGCAGGTGTTCCACGGATCGGCGACCGCGGCTGTGTCTGCCAACGAGATGAGGGGCCACGGAGGGCCCTCCGTGCACGCCTACGGCGCGTCGCCGCCGCCGCCGCCCCAGAGGTTCTATCCTGCGCCCTACGTGGACCAGCACAGCGCTTACAGTATGCAGTATTCCAGCCACCACCAGTTGCCTGCGGGCTGGTTCGGCCAGCAACCTCAGTACCACCCCCAACACCATCACCAGGTGAGAATCAACTTCCACTTTAATTTATCAATGTGTCAATCAGCGTTTCCCCAATTCTCCAAAAGTTTGTCAGTGTTTTTATTTCGAAAAGATTGAATGATGAGTATTATTTTATTTCATTTATTCATAAAGAAAGCCTATTTTTTGTATACAACAAATATTTATGAGTCAAAAGTGGAAATAATTTAGAAAGAAAGAGCTTTGTTTTTAACGTGGTTTTGCTTTTATGCATAAAAAAGAAAGAAGAAACTAGAAATTATTTTTAGTTTAATTAAATATAACCACAATTTTTAAATAGTTCTTTAATGATTATATAATAATTAAAAAAATTATCTTTTTTTAATTTAATTATAAACATAAAAATCTTCTAAACACTTTTAACTCTTATAAGATTTTGTTTAATAAATTTTGAAATTGGTACAAATTAAGTTCATGCATCATAAAATATAATAAACATAACTATATTTAAATGTAAATAAATTTCCTAATCCTGGCCCGGACCGCATTCTAAATAATTAGCCAGAATTAATCTTAAAACGGCTTTCTTGAATCTTAAAATTTTACCTTTTTAAAATTTATTAGAAATCTAATAAGGAAATGCCCAATGCCAATAAAACAAAATTTCACAATTTAATTCTATTTAACTTAAATAATAAATTTCTAAAAGAATTCTTAGTATCCTAATTTATATTATAAACTATAATTTAAAATATTGTTACAAATTTTGAACGCTGCTGATAAAATTTTCTCATTCGCAAAAAAAAACTGCTTGGCCGTGATCGAGGATCGAATGTAAAAAAACGCCTTGAACCATATGTTCAATATTAGATTAAATTTTCTAGTGCAACAAGTGCACATTGCCTGTGCGGGCGCATTTCTCTCTCAAACATGTAAACGAATAAAACAAGCTGCGACAGTCAAGGTTGCTGGCACCAATCGAGCCCCCATTCAGAGAAAAGTCCAAAAGTCGGTCAATGAACCACTCGGAATAAATTTTATCTGGAAAAGCCGGCGAAGGAAGGCGCGAGCTGACGAAATCTATTTGGCTCTTGTTTTGAAGGGGGAAGGTGTGCTCAGGTACGAGAGAAGAGACCCTCATTGTGTCAACACGTCTCCTGTGCACATGCTTCCTCCCCCGAGCAAACGCTCGGTCCATTGTGTATCTCAGCCAGGGCCTCTCTTTCTCTCCCTCCGCACCCTTTCTATGAAACAGTGTGGCACGCTCGCCCGCCCGCCCGCGCAAGAGCTCCGATTGCCTACCTGCACCGCAGCATGGCTAATTCTTGTTAGCTATGCGCGACATACCTTTTGTGAAATACACACTCTCCCTCCCCGCATCCCTTGCATTTCTGCTACCTGACGTCGTCCGTCCGGTGTGGTTCGTTCATAATAGAAAAGGTGTGCGTCAGGCGAAGAAGAGCGGCGGAGAAAATTCTCGCTGCTGCTCTTCTTTCTACTAGTTTTTACTGTTTTTAGTCGGGCACTAAGCGTTTGAGTGAAATCACGCGCCCGCATCGCTCCTTAATGTGTGAAATGCATCAGGGATACTGGAATGGCCAACAATTTTGGTATTTCCTTCCAGAAAATGTGAGTTATTGATGGGAGATCAATTGCGCTATACAAAAAAATTGAACCCTTATATTTTGATATTTAGTTTTTAAATGTCAACGCACTTTTCTAATATCTTTTTAATACAATAAACGCTTATTTGACGCTTTTTTTATTTTGTGTTTTTTTATATTTTTATATATGTATGCAAATTTTAAAATTGTGTTAATTTTGTTTCAGATGCAGCCAAACGGTGGATTTGGCAACCGCAGTCTTGGACGTGAAGTGCCATACATGAACTCTCACTACCTGCCTCACCACCAGCAACCTCACACACCCCAACAGCACCAGCTCTTGGGACCCAACAACGAATCAGATCTCACCCAAATGCCTCCGCATTTAATCGCTAGTCAGTACGAAGTGGAAGGCACTGTTCCTCCTGCAGCTGCCTCTACCGCTCCGTCAACGGAAGAGAAGAAGGTAAACATTTATTATCAGCCATAAATCTAATACAGCCAAGAAATATGAATGAATAAAACAAATTTTCCAATATTTTATCAGAACTTAATGTGAATTAATCTTATTTAAATTTTTACTTTTTACAAATAATAAAAATAATTCATTTTGGCCAATATTATTCATATTTTAATTCAATTAAATTTTAAGTGATTAAGCATAAATAACTTGCGAGATGTGAAACTGAATACTTTTTGATAAGTTTTCCCTGAGATTTAAAATTGATTTTGATTTTTAAAAATTTGCTTCATCGTTTGTGTTATTTGTTAATAGGAAACTGAGGAAAAGAAACCAAGCTCAGCTGACACAGAAAACCCAGATTCTCAACCACTTCCACCTTTCCAACATGCGTTCGGCTCGACCGAGATCGGCAGATTTGCACACGAAGGTTTCTCAGCGCAGGTATGTGACTCTCATTTTGATCAGCACTGATTTAAAAGAGTTTGAAACAAGTCATTATGAACTTGCATGACAATCGTGTTGCGGAATTAATTTGAAAATAGCTGACGCTTGTGCAGGTGCGGTCAGGGCCACCTTGTGAGCCATCGCCGCCACCGTCGCTACCGACAGAGCACCCGGCTCAGTGGCTGCAAAGGGGGCCCATGCAGCAGCAGTTTCCCTTAACTTATTAACTTCCTGTCCTGAAACCCCTGTCTTCCTTCCCCCGTTTCAAGCCCCAGGGGCAGTAATATACATTTTACTTGCGATTTCCTGCTGATCAAAACATTTACTTCCAGCCGTACTCACATATTATCATTATATAAACTGCGCATATGATATATTACTGATTAGCAAAAACTTTGTTAGGAAAAAAACTTGCACTCTTAGAATTATCTTGAACTCTCTATAAATTATATATATTATATATTAACAAAAATGAATTAACTCTCATGGATATATATATAAAATGTATGGGTCAAACAGTTTTTAAAACTTGGTGACGAAATATTTGTGAGCCCAGCATATGCGAACAATTTTCTCGACAACGGTATGAAAAATAATACACGCCACCCTGAATTTAGATGATGGCAAAAACGTTCCAACCGAAAACAATCCTTACCCTGGTGAGAGTACAATCTGTTTTATAAAAAAGGAAAAATGAAAAAGTGATAGGCCACATCTCCTGTGATGATGATCTCTAAAATTAAATGACGTTTTCAATTGTTTCAGTACAGCGAGCAAAATTATTGATCATTAAAAGAAAAGAATTCAATGCAAATGAAGAGTCACAGAACAGCAGCATGCACTTGATTATATAGAGTTTTTATACATCACACTCTTGACCGTCATTGCTGAAAACAAATATTTTCCAGAATTATACATAGTAAGGATGTGTTCCCCGAACGACAATTAACACACACTATATAGTCGCAGTTGAAAATTCAGCCCAGATTTAATGCTTGAGTGTTTTATTACTGGAATTTGCACACATATACATGCATGTAGCGGTTATCATACTTCTATATTAATTAAACAAATGAAAATGCATCGGCTCTCGGACGCCTGTGCCAACTTAATCTCACTCTCGATTCACCAATGATCCAGTTTTTTAAAACATAATATATGCTTGAGCTGAGAGGTTAATTGCTAATTAAGAAACTGCGCATTGATGTAATTACATGATGAACTATAATTTGAGCATGTTGAAGAAAGACACGCATCAAATTCTTGTATAGAGCGAAAAAGTGTATTTTTAATAGAAAAAAAACAGCGAGGAAAATTTAAATATATATAGATGCGTCGGTTTGTTCAACAGGCGCGACGAGTTTCGTTTTTACTTATGCTGTCAGAAATGTGCCTTTTTGCGAGAAAAAAACTGGACATGCGATAGTGGTAATTACTATAAAATATATAGAAAGAAAAACAAACGGTTCCAGTTACATCCCATAATATGAAATCAAATGTTAACATTGAGCACCTGTTACTCAAGAACTCTCTCAAAATCCAGAACAACATTCTTGGGGACCAACAACCATTGCAGAAAATTGTCCATTCCTAGCGCTTTGATCTTGACTCGGGCACGCGCGGAGCCCAACAAAATATTAGTCGGAAAAACTGTGCTGAAAATGGTTGTAAAAAAAATTAAGTGGTTTCTTAGACTTTCGCCACTTTTGGTGTCTCCACCTCAAAATACTTTGAAACTGCAGATTGAATCTACTGAAGTCAAAAAGTTTGACACAAAGGGCTATTAATGTGATACATTGCATAAAAATATACAGATTTTTGAAGACTAGGAGTTAAAAACAAAACAAGATTGATCCACTCCATAGCCAATGATTGTTATTATGTTGATTTCGTGAATTTTGTAAGAGTAAAACCTCTACAGCCTTTTGACTATTCGTATGTTTAGCAAAAGGCAAAATAATTATGTGAGCAAAGATTTTTCATCTGGTGCTCCAATAAAAAAGAGCCTATAGTAGACTCATTTTGAACTTCATGTTTTTGAGCAGCATAATATATTCTCATTGCAAACAAAAATTTAAAAAAATCGACTTTGATCAAATTCCACTTTTTCGTTTGACGCGTATAAATGTCCTAGCACAGTGCCTTACATTTGTTGACTATGTAAAAGAAAAATTTGAAATCTTAGTTGAAAATTTTCGCAGAGGACTTGACATGCATCTCGTTACAAACAAACCCAGATTAATTATTTGAACGGAAGACGGAAATTGTAAAAACAAATTAAATATTCCATCCTTTTAAGAATTAAATTTAAAAAAAAAACACTGTTTAAAAATAATTCAAGAGGTGTAGCTGGAATTCAAAATTTCAACTTGATTACAAAAATTTCATTGTGAACCAGGAGCAGCTACGCAATTAAAATGACAGCTACTTTAATTGCAAGAATTTAGATTTTAGCACTTTTATATTTACTGTGTAAGTATAAAACTAAACATGCATAACATAAAAAGTATATAATTATATTAAATTTATATTAATAATAAGACTGTTGACAGTGTTTAAATAATATTGCGAGGTTATAACAAAATTTAAATTTGTGTCATGTTGTCTGTTTGTGATCCCCGACCCCCTTTTCACCCTTGGTCGCATTTGCATTTTTGGGAATGACATGAAACCCAGCATTACAAAATATTAGTGTATGCTTGGCTTGATTTGAAATCTGAAATGAAATTTGCGTCACATCTTCAAAAAAAAGAAAAATTTATCAAATTAATTTTTTGCCCAAAAAATCTTTACTTTTAATTCTTTGGCCTAAAAAACAAGTTGCTAAACTAAAATTTTTTGTCATTATGCAGGACAAAAATTGTAATTTTGTTAAAGATTTATAAAAATGATTTTCACCGTGCTGAATAGATAAATGAATGGACGTAAAAAGATGCAAATTTTATTAAGATGTCTCCTGAGGTCAACACCATAATGCATTGCTTCCTCTTTTGTGTCGTTGTTATCTCAGTATGTATTTATTATCAAAGTGTCAAGCTGTATTTCTTGTACAAATTCGATGGTCATTCATCAAGGGAGCATCCCAGGTGGGAATTTTCCAAAAATGTGCCCACTTCCACGTTCCTCCATCACCTAAGTATCTCTTATCTTCCTGAGCGTGTTAAAGAATTAATAATGTGAAACAAACTGCCCGTTTTCCTCTTCCCGAATCCTACTTCTTGCTGCTGCCAAGCCCCTCGGTCGACCACATCAACACCGAGAGCAGTCCTCGTACAACATCCAACTTTCATTTACTACAGTCATATCACATGCGAAAAAAAAATGGTTGAGGAACAATAAAATTTGCAAGCATTATATTGTTTAACGAAGTACCCGAGTCTTATTTTAAAACAAATATATTTTGGTAGTTTTAGTTTTACTAAGCATGCCACTTATAGTGTTTTTTCAAAACAGGAATCTGTGGAGGTCGAGTTCGAGGTCATCGAAGTTGGCGGGGAGGTGGAAATTGACGGACAAACGTTTATGATTGAGATCTGCACTCCTAACCCAGAAGACAAATCCGACTAAGGCTGCTATGCATATGTGATTGTTTTGTTCATTAAACTTGCTTGTTGGTAAACTCGTTGAATTGTGATAAAATTTGATTGGTTTTTTTTACAACCTCTGTATGTATTTCCAAAGGAGGCGATTTATTTTTATCACATAAAGTATTCTACAAATTTAATATTACTCTACCTTTTACTGAGTTTGGCTGCAGATCCTTTAAAGTAGTACAGACTTCTTCCAGCTTGGTTATGGTCGTGTGGATGAGTGGTCTAATCACAAATATTAAAAGTTAATCAAGTCCGAAAAAAAGAGATTGCAAATTTAAATACTTTAAAGTCTTTGTGGCCACTTTCTCCATGATATCCATCAAAATGTGCTGATATCTACCCTGCTGAGCCGAAGACAAGGTCCACGCTTGCTCGAACAAATATCCAACACTGGCACATCGCAACAGTAGCTGTCTCGACTGAGGAGGGTCAAGCTGTAAATTATTTTTATGCTTTAAATTTTTATTCTTTTAAAATTTAACTCAAATCTCACTTGTGTTTGAGGATTCGAAGTGATCAATCTCCCTCCAACTGATAGACAAGAAATAATTTCATGCAGGCTCGGAATGTTTTCTTGATGGCAGGACTGAAAATAACAGAAATATTGAAGATGATCTTATTAAATAAAAATAGCTATCCATACCAGTTGACTAACAATGATATCTGCACCTAGATCTCCAGTCTCCAGCATTACCCTTGATTTCAGTCCTTTGGGCTCAGACGCATCAATTACGAGAACTACAAATTTTAATTATTTCAAGATCCTGAAACTTTTGATAAAAATAATTTAAATTAATCACCTGAGCTGAGATTCAGGCCATTTATGCGTGCTTTTGCTTCCAAAGAAGTGACAGCGGCAATTGTCCGTGCACTCCAGTGGTGGGTGAGTTGGACAAAAATACTCATCAGCGAGATGGCACCTCCGATAACCAAAACTGTCAAACAAATTTATAATGGTAAATTACTTTAATTGAATTAACTTTAAATATATTTTTACCAGTGTCCCCTGTGTTCAGTTTTCCGAGATAGTGGAGCGCTGTGTAAACTTTGACCGCGTCTCCGATTGTTGCAGCTGATTCGGAGTAAGAAACGCCATCAGGGATAGGAACAACGTCAAACTCCTGCAGCATGACATAATTTGAACAGCCAGATTGGTTGTAGTCCAAAGGAACAATTCCTGCAATACATAATGTAAATTGAAATTTAAATAAAACATGAATTAAAATTTGAGAGTCTCTAGAGCGTACCCACAACCCTATCGCCAATCTGGAGGCTGCAAACTTCTTCTCCGACAGCTTTGACGACACCGGCGATTTCTTGGCCAATGTGGACTAGCGAGTCACCCGAGGCAGAAGAGATGGGGCTGTTGAGGAGACCTCGCTGGGCCTTCTCGTCCTCTGCGGCAATCAAGGCGCACGCTCGGACCTGAATTATCACCCAGTTTGGGCCGACTTGAGGTAGCTCAGTCTAAAAAGTATAAATTTTATAAATCTAATGTAAACATAACGATTTTATATAATTATACAGACGATAGATTTTGTAATTTATAAAAAAAAATATTATATAACAAACCTCTTGAATTTGAAATTCGACATCTCCACTGTCAGAAAAATGAGCAACGACGGATTTTGTGATCGTCATCACACTAGGCATTAGTCGGTTTGAAGAACATGAAGAGTGCGGATTTAAAGAATGTCTGCAAAAGTTAACACTCATTTATTTATATATTGGTCAAAAAATATACAATCAAAATATGTATGAGAAAATTTTTGCATTTGATTATAATGCTCATAGAACTGAACAAAAATTGAAGATTATGTATATTATGTACTTTAAATTTATTTACCATTCAAGTGTCCATTCTGTGTCATGTATCCTCCTAAACGCTTTCTTCCCATTTGATTAATCCGGAATTACTTTTCGCTTTTCTTACCGCAAATATTAATAAATGGGCGTTTGTGTTTTTATTCTTGGGGGATTGCGTTGCAGACGTGCAAAATAAATGCAAGTGCGTCGCGACTGATGCTGCCACCTGGTAGCCACATTCTTTGCGTAGTGCGCCGTTTTCGTGTTGCAGGTTGCATAAGCTCTTGATCTGCTTTAATTATTTATTCTTGATTTGTACAAAAGTTTTAAAAATTGGAAAAAGAGAAAAGAGCTTACTTTTTTTCATGATGAGAAATTTTGCTGGGAAATTATATTATTTGATTTGACACAAAAAAAACTCCAATTATAATTCCTTCCATAATTGGAAATTTTAAAATGTTCAATGTTACGATATAAATTTTTTTACTTAAAATTAATTTTTAATTTTATCTCAGTCGCAGTACTAATTTAAGAGATTTTTTTTTATGAACTAGATTTTGTCATCTTATATAAGAATATTAAAAATAGCTTATTTCACTATTTGTTAAAAGTGAATCATCAGTACTTCATATGGAAAATATTTGGCCCTTACTTTCAACTTAAAAAAAAAAAAAAAAAAATAGAGTTTGGTTTTGCAGAGTAAGCTAATTTACTACGCTTTGCATGATCTATATAAAGCTGTCTTCCTAAATTTTAATTTAAAATTTAGTTGACAAAATAAGAATTGGCTGTATGGAAACCCACCAAAGCCAAAAATCAACAACAACAATCAAGAATTTTTACCAACAATAAGGAATCTATCTGTTACTACTTGTTTATTTTGCATCATTGTTGTCGTTCAAAAAGAATTCTGTGCTGGATGCTGCGGATTCGGAGCCCTTCATAAAGTAATCTAGTTAATTTTATATGCAATTTGTAGCTTTTTAAATGAAATCATTAATTAATCTTGTGAATACTTTCATTTTCCAGTCAAAATGAATCGTTTCGTCAAAGTAGCCATTGCCGAGTTCATCTGCACAGCCTTGGTAGTGGCTTTTCGGCTCTCCTATGTGGACGACACCTACAAATCTGTTTTTTGGTGTGCTATGATCATTACGGTAAAATTTCTGAAAGAATTTTGGAACTACCGAAATTTAACGGCTTTGTTATTTAAAAAATAGTTCATTCATGTATTCATCGGCGGTCACATGAACCCAGCGACCAGCGTTGGAGCTGCTATTCTTGGAATAATCCGCCCGAAAATGCTCTTCGCTCACATCCCTGCTCAGATATGTGTGGAGGAATAGCCGGATATGCAATTAACAAGGTACACACAAATAATTTTAAAAATACGCAGTTTTTTGCAACAGAAAGAACTTGGTAATAATTGCGTCATTTTTCTGAAAATTAAATTAATTAATTTAAATTTTTCTATAAAGGCGTTTCTTTCGGCGGAAGACCAAATTGATTGGTGCATGTTCACTCCAGATACTGCAGTTACTTCTATGAGTGCCTTTATTTTTGCCTTCTTTTCTTGCTACACGTGTTTCCTGTTCTCGAGCCCTGACAACACAAATATTGATAGTTTTGCACTTCATGTAAGTTAAAATCAGTTATAAAATAAATAATTTTCAATACGAAGCTTGGTCCGGAAGCGTTAGGGACAAGCTTATATGACAGAAAATAAAAAACTATTTTTTTAAATTTAAATTTTGTAGATGTTCACAACCTGGAACAGAAAATGTATTTGCTTGAATCCTGCAATGATTTTTGCATGTGGTTTCTGGAACAATAATAACCACTACTATGAAAATCAATGGGTAAAAAATATAATTTAATATGAAAAATTAAATTTTTATATTTCATATATTACAATTTTTTATTCAGTTGTATTGGCTGGTCCCTATCTCCGCAACAGTCGCTGCCACGATGACTTACATGAATAAGGTCGCAATGAGGAATTAGTTCTACAACTTGATGCCCAAAAGGTTGAGAGCCCACTCTGTGCAGGGCATGTTGGTGGAAAAGAAATTTTCAGTTGTTGTTTTTTGTTTTTAAATATCAAAATACGCACTAATGTTGCCAAAAAAATCATTAAACACTGCGTTTATATTGGAAGAAACACATTATGAATTCAAAAATCTCAATTAAATAAAATATTTAACAAAAAAATTACATCATTGTGATTCATTCACGTGCCAATTGAATTTTAGTTCAATTTTTTAAATTGTTTTTGTTTGCGCGATAAGTTATTTCACAGTTGGAGATTCAGATTGAAAAACATAAAATAAATCAATTCTCATAGCTTGCTATAGCTTGCTGATGAAAAATTAAATAAATAAATTTTTTAACATCAAAATTGATTGATGTCCTAATAGTTAGTTTTATTTCATTTTAAAAATTCTTAAGTGGCAAAAAATTAAACAAATCCATGTTGTCATAAAGTCTTTCAAATAATCCAGATAATTCTCGGATTACTTGAAGTACAATACAGGCATAACGTATCTATAAATAAAATATCTTTTTGGTCGAGATACATCAAAGAGGCATTTCCACAAATTTCCGATCTGCTGCACTGCAATAACTTGTTTATCCTTTGCCATCAACTGCACGTTTTGTTGCAGAGGTCCAGGTAAATTCTTTTTTGGCTCGGTAAGATTTTTGTATGTAATATGACTATATATCGGTACCCCACGCCCGCCACATCAATTCGCAGCAGTGAGATTCTCGAACAAGTTTCCGCGTTGAAGCCAAATGAATCACGATACGAAGAGAGGCGAGATCATAATCTGTTCGGCAGCACCGCGGATTATCGTCATTTAAATGTCAATCCCCTACTAATGGGAGGCAAACTTGGTGTAATAGCACTTCAAAAATGCCGCATTGGCCCGACGTGCATCACTAGGTTCTCACTTGCTCAATAATCTAATCACAGCAAACTAAGAGCGTGAATAAAATAAATCCCTATTCATAACGCCCGTCGTGTATATATTTTGTTAGTGATAACGTGGGGTGAGCACTGAGATAAAGAAGACAAAAAGCAGGAAAACTTTTTGTATTCATTTTTGCATTATATTTCCTGTTACTAATAAAGGAAAACTTGATTGAAAAAAAATACATATAAATTAATTATGGAGCAATAAATTTTTTAAATTCAGTGATGAATTATTGCATAATTACTTGGAGATTTTATGTAGCCGAGAAACTACATTTAATTTAATGTTTCGCTTTCTAAAAAGCATTTGAAATGTGTTAATTTATCAGCTGTAAAACTACTGCAAAAGGAATAATTTTTTTTAATTACATTTCGGACTGCAATCGCCCAGTGACAATGTAAATTAACATGATTTTCAATTAAAAATCAATATTTTAAGATATTATAGCTTTTATATATATAAAAATGTGTAATGTAAATTATTTTATTAATTACTCAATTTCAGTCAAAACCTTATTAATTTGGTGTTATCTTTACCCTTTAAGCCCTGAATAAGTATTGCTAAAAAGTTAAAGGAAACTACAAAGCAAAATTAAACTGCTATTTCCGAGGACAAGATGTTTTGCTGGAAATAAAAAGATATAACACTAGTTTTCCGTTGTAACGCTTGCAATTAGTACTATTTGCTCTGCAGAAGAGGAAGTTGTTGAATTTGGTCTGTGCTAAAACCACCTAAGAATATCTCTATCTGCGTTTAGACGTGGGAAGTGGGACGACTGTTACGCAGAGGCACTTTCCTCGGCGGCGCGGCTCGCGCACCACTCGGCGAGGAGGTGTCTTGTACAGGTAGAAGGGAAAGAGGGTACGCAGCGAAGAGGGTATAAACGCCAGATCAATCCAAGCTGGTGCTCTGTCTGACCTGCAAGCGCCTCTCGAGCCACCTCTCACCACCTTTGCCACTGTAAGTCACCATTGTTAAGCTCCAAATTTTTTATTACTTACAGTTAGTTTGTACTCGTCAGTTTCCCATTAGATTTTTTTTTCAAATTTATTCTTCATTTTCCACATTTACTTTATTTTTAGGTACCAATTGGAACTTAACTATATTCCAACGGTACAAACCGGTACAAACTAATTGATCTAATTTCAAGTATTTAATCTCTAGTAAATTTAAAATAAAACCTTGTTTAGTAGAAGTTATTTCAATAATTCTATATTGCATTATTAATAATTTTTACAGCTTTCTATTTGTATCAAGTCAAATTAGCTGCTGAATTCAAAAATAACTTTTAATAAATAGTTTCAGATCTACTTAGTTTAAACTGAATTAATATTTTACAGTTTAAATTAAAAATTTATCTTAAACATTTAAAATATACTCAAATTATAAAAATGTATTGAAATAAATGTTTACTTATAGATCGACATATTTATAGAAAAAGATTTAAAAATTTACATAATTGGGAAACATAATATTTTTGATAAGTTTTTGATTGTTTTTATTCTTCATTGCACTTCAAAAACAATTGTTTATTTTTACTTTAAATAAACTTAGTTGGCACATAAACTTATGAAAACATAATTACAATGTGTAAGAAATAACTTACCAACTTTTTAGAGTGTTTTTGACCTGTAGCTTTTTAGATTCGCGTTGACCTGTTATAATACTGCCGGATTAAAAATTAATTTATCTTGCTCTTCACAGAGCAGTTTTTGTGCCGACCCTCGTCGGCGTTAATGAAGCTTCTTAATTACTCTCATTATTTTAAACTCGCATAATGATGCCCATTGTGCAGCGCCTTTTGCGTGAAAAATTTCGGTGACGTCATGGATCCTGAAACGAAACAACTACATGCAGCTTTTCAACTCTAAAACAAATTAAATATTTAATCTCGGCGTGAAAAAATTTGCACCTAAATCGGAAGTTTTTGAACAAATTTTTTAAGATTACGTATGGCGGCGTGTTTCTTTTTTTTTTCATCAATGAAACCCTCCTGCAGGGCGGCTCCATTGAGGAGGCTCTTCCCGCAATGCTGTTGGTCATTCATGGGTTAAAAATAGCCAAGGGAAACGGCAAAACGACAGCCAATGTGTTTGTAATAATCGACAGAGTAACCACCTGTAGCTTGATATATGATCCCCAGGCTCTTAATAATAAATAAGAAGAGCAGAGTTTGTGCGCCGAAAAGACGCGTCGGGGGCGATTTTAGTGATTGATGCGAGTAATATAAAATAAACTACATTTTTCAGTTTGGGCTGCCCTCTGATGCGGGCGATTCAGAATCCAAAATAATATTAGAATATATTTTGTTGAAGATAAATTTTCTGCGAGTTTAAGTGAAAACAGAGCACTTTTTTCCATGTTTCGTGTATACACAACCTACGTTAAATTATAATGTAGCACGCTTCCTATCAAATTGATTTACTTTCCTCAACTTTTTTCTCAACGCCGAGCTCCTGGGAAGTTGGGTGTGCAAATTTATGTACTTTGAGCGGCGCGTGGAAAGGTTTCTCAACTTTTGACCGATGCACGACGAGGTGGCATAAAAAAAAACTAGATCGCCGTCCTCGCTGCAGGAACAGTGCGTTCATATAGTCCTTTGCAACAACTTGTTATTATAATATTGAAAGATAAAATTTACCGTGGGCGTTTTTTTATTTTTTTGCAGAACAAAAGTTTCAACCACAAGAAAAAGAGATTAAACAATCAAAACTCGATTATTAAACGAGGCTCAGAAAAAAATGGTAGTTCTGATCTCTTCTTGATATAACATGCGAAACAAGATAAAACCAACTTTACACACTTTTCTTTTTCTACACTCATGCTTGTTCAGCTTTTATTTAAATTTAAATTTTGTTGAAATTATTACACAGAACCTGCAGAGGCACATGCATACTGCGGCGGCGTTGTTATTCCTGATGATGGGCATGATCGCGCCGTTCTCGTGCAAAATCGGCGTATTGCCCAGCTCCATCCCCAAAGACGATTTCTACGACCTGCCAGACAATGTGTATATCGGCCCAGGTGGTGAGATCACCGTCAGACCGGACAGACCGAAGCATTTCATCACGGCGGACGAGCTCAAGTTGTATCTGGACCAGCTGCGGACTTATTACGCTATGGCCGGAAGACCAAGGTAATTTTCAAAATGATTTATTGAGGTCTTCTTACTTCAAGCATGACAAGTCTTTTTTTTAAATGCAACCAGCCAAGCTTAAGAGTTCTACCGGTTGCATAAGCCTCAGGTGCATGTGAAATTAATTGGCTGTAAATAAAAAGTCCAACTGCTCATTCAGTAATTAGATTTTTTATACTGGTTTATCGTCAAATTATTATCAAATTAAATATTTATTTGATTTGATAACAAAATAAATTACAAAGCAAAATGTTATTCTTTTCTTTAACGAAACTGAAAAAATTTAAATTATATTATCTCAAGTAACAAGAAAGTTATAGATCTATTTAGAATTAAATTCAACAAAACCATTATTTTTTTTTTGCAGATTTGGGAAACGGGATCCTGTCGTTGCTGTGCAGCACCACACAGTGACGGCGGGAAAGTCGAGAGAAATGCACCACCTGGCCCTTCCGGAGGACGACTATGGCGATCCAGCGGGAGAGCCCTTTCGGAGGGACCCTGCTAACAATGACGACGCTTAAACAGCAACAGCGCACGACCCTGGCCAAGTTTCGCTACTTCCTCTCTGCTCACTGATCTCGTGCGCGTTCGCCTGAACGGACTGCACGCAAAAATAAAAATGTTGTGTCTAATAGTGTGTTACGTTTCAAGCAATCTACAATGGAAAATGATCAAAAAAAGATAAGTGATTTTTCATTTTGTTGCGCAGAATTTGCGATCTTTCGAAAAAAAAAATCTTTAACTATAATCACGACTTAGAAATACTTACATAATAATAAAGTAATAAAACTGGTGTGCATGACTGTGAGTTTAAGCGGAGCAAATAAAAACTCAAACGAGATACTTTCAGATACGCCGCAAATGTTAATTATTTCCATTAACTAAATATAAAACCAACCTGAATAGATTTAAATTAGGAGAATGTCCGATTTGTATGCACAGTGGCATTTAAAGCCCACCTCCCATGATCATGGCTTAATAGTTTCCGAGAATTAATTTGTCCCCTTTTAAAATTTTGTCACGCCCAATTAATTAATTCAACCAGGCGTGCAGCTCTCGTCTGCATCGCGTAATTTTTAACTGGCTCGCAAATTTGCATTGGAATGTTAAATGAGTGCCTGTTTTGTGCACCCGCAATGCTGGAGAGACCGCGCATCCTGTAATTATAAAGCTTTTGGGGGCCATGACGCGGAGATTCGCTATATTTGGACTCACGGTTTGCAGCGCATCTAAATACAAATACGAGGACACAGAAATATTCGAGGTAATAAATTTGATCAATAACAAAATCCATCGCTCATTTTTCAATTACTCAACAATTTTAATTGTTTTTATTGGTCTGATTATGATTTTTACAATGAGCCAGGTAAAGACATCAGGAACATTTGCTGGATTTCAGAATGTAAAAAGTCATTTAAAACAACCCTTACTTTCATAAGGTTTATTTCATGGAATGGATGGGTCGAAAATTGAGAGGAATACAATTCAACGGGAAAGCCAACCTATCGTTTTTCTTCTGATGTAAACTATTGCACGAATTATATAATATTTAATATATATAATAATAAAATTACAAACAAAAATTTGAAACTCCATGCAAGAAAGTTATACATATCACATTTCAATTGCTCTCGTCGAAAGAATAAAGTCTCTCTCTCACGACAGAATGCTGTACAAATACTTCAGGCAGAAAATGGTTCGCAGCCGCTTGTCACCGTGCAGGTCCCTCTGCAGATAAACTGGGAATAAATAATTGGCGGTCTCATCGAACAGCGGATAACTTGGCTCAACCACGGCCGGCGTGTCGCTGCCGAAGTAGGTCCGTGTCAGTTGATGGACCCTGTTGTTGGCCAAGCCTTGCAGGATGAGAGGAACTGCCACCTGGTCAGGTACGCCGAATTGCAGAAACACGTTGGCCAACAGGTAGAAGGCCTTCTGCTGGCCCACAGGCACGTAGTACACCGGGTAGTGGTTGTAGGAAGGCAAAAAACCGCCGCCCTCACTCCTGTACAGGCGGTCGATGTTGCTGAAAAATTGGCGCAGCGACGTGCACAAGTCTTTGTTGGTATAGAAGGACGGCATGTTGTGGTCGCCGCACCTCAGGTGTTTGAACTCCCGAGGGTCCAGACGCATTGAGTTTTGGTGCGGCAACTGATAGGGTAGACTGGGCGTCTCCGCCTCGGCAACCAACTTGGACAAGACCAGGCCGATCAGGTCTTCGATGTGTCTGAAAGCGCCGTCCACGACCCGGTTCTCTTGAATCAAAACCTCAGGGTCGAGAGGCGCTTTTCGGCGGGTGCGGTTCAGGGCAGCCCCTTCGGCGGTTCGTTTCGCGTAGTTGTTGGACGATTCCAGGTCAAACGAGCCCTTTTCGTCCTCCACAGGGTTGATCAGGGTGTCTCCCGGACCCTCAGGAAGACTCAGGTTGAACACCTGGCGGCTCTTGGTATCCAAATAGGCGGGATGCGCCTCGTTCGGAGTGGAGACATTCAGCACCAGTTCACTTTCACCCGGATTCTCGCTGATGGATTCAGGCGAGGCGTCAGGAACAATTGGACTGGTGGCGTCGTACTCGATGAAAGTTGCACCCTCTTCGCCGTCTGGTTGTTCTTCGGCTTTTTCTGGTTTTGAGTCGGCCAAATAGGTGCTGTTTTCCGACGGCAATCTTTCCTCATGATCGATTGACACAAAATCGATCACAGTCTTGTTGATTCCATCGTGCAATTCTTCAACTACCACAGTTGTTTCACTCGATTTTGTTGTGCCTTCTGTTGGACCACCACTTCCAAATGTTTCGTAGTCCGTCAGATTTGTCAGGGGTGAAACACCCTCGGCGTGCAAATGAAGCTCAAAATGTGTGCTGTGCTCCTCAGGCAGTGCAACTTCTGATGGGGTGGTTTTGTTACTCGGAATCTGCGGAGTCTCTTCTGAGGAGTGGGGATGTTCGTCCTCCATTCCGGACTCGTGATGGTCTTCCTCGTGGACGCCGACGAGGTGCGCCACGAATTTGAGCGCCTGCACAACTGAGGTCATAATTCTTGGGATTTTCTTGCCGCCAGGATCAACGTCGCGCCAGCTCTTCTTTGAAATGAGAAGATTATTCTCGTCGTTGCCGTACCAGAACACGCTCTTGTCAAGGTTTTTCAGAGATTCGGGTAGAAGAAGACTGTGGGCACTGGCCAGCAAGTACCCCTCAACGTGGTAATCCATTTCCATGGCCCCTACCAAACACTCGTAGCCGGGAGTCATGGCAGGGAGGTACGAGATGGTCCTATTTTCCGACTGCAGTTTGTGCAAATAGGTGTTCAGGGAGGCGTGCGGCGAGCCGCAGTACAGGATGTTGCGGAAGTGCGTCCTGTAAATTACATCAATCATAGGCAACTGCTCAAACACTTCGTCACTGTCAAACGCCACAATTAATAGGGTTTTCTCAAAGTGCTTTTGAGAAACAATGGGTAACATATTGGAAAATCCGAGGCACATTTCGTCAACGATTTCTTTCTGCAAACTGCTCACAGACTCTTGTTTTGAATCGTCCAAATTCACAAACTCAACGTGTTCAACAGGAAGGGGCGGAATGGGACTGCTCGTTTCTTCCATTTCGTCAGGGGAGACCGATTTGTTGCTGTGGTGCGTTGAATTCAATCTACTCATCCACTCCAGCAGTTTAAAATCTTGCTCGTAATGTTGATAAATCTGACGTTGGCGCTCTTTTCTTTTGGTCTGCGAAGTTGTTTTTGCCGATCCATACGAAGCAGCCTTAAATTTGAAATTAATTTCACATAAGAATTTTTTAATCATAATAAAAGTTGCAAATTCATTGTATTTTCAAACATGATAAAGCAGAAATGCGCACCTGAAAAGTGAGTCCGCCAAGACCGTGATGGCCCAAACAAGGAGACTGCATGCCACCCCTCCTGAGCGGCACCACAGGCGGCTCCAAATATCGCAACCTTTTCAGGTCGTTCGACCAACTGCTGAGGAGGCCGCTTGCGTTTTCGCTGAATTTGGGGCCGAGCTCGTGACTCAAAAGCACAATGCACGTCAAAATGCTGCGGCTGTTGCACCTCCAACGCATTACAGCGTTCGTCAACTCTGCGCTGCCTTTACTAATCGACCTTCAAATAAATAAATGTTGTTATTTTCTTTATTTTTGTTTTTATAGTTTTAACTTACGGTGTATAAGGTATTCCAGAAGAAAGAGGGCTGAGCGACACTTTAATTCCAGCAGCAATGTTGGCAACCAATGGGTAGCTCCAGAGGGTGCGCAGTAATTGGTAAGGGATGTCGTCATCCGAGTTGGGAAGCAGAGCAAGTGCCCACAGCGCGTCACCAGAGTAAATTGCAATTTTTGAGGAGGCAGGGGAGAGAGTGTCACTTGGAATTGTGACAGGGGGTGCTGATAAATCCAACGATCCTTCCTCGGGTTGGTTCAAAAACTGCGAATAAAAATTAGATCTTGATCGTATTTTTAAATAGAAAAGAAAAATACCAATTCAATTGAAGGAGGTCTGATTTCACAGACCCTGTATCTCTGTTTGGAGAAAGTTTCGATTTTTGAGTGGTTTCTCATGCGCGAGTTTTGCGTCTCTAAAGCCCATGGCAAAAACGGCCTTTTCCTAGAGGTGTGCACCAAACTTCTCTGTTAGAATTTAAATATATATTGTAAGTTAAAAATTTATTAAATTAAAAAATAATAATACTTGGCTAGGTGGTTGGTAGCCAGGTGGCCATAAATCAGGACGGCCGAAGTGTGAATGGGGGTTGTAGAGACGCCTCGTTGGTCTGGGAGAAACTGCAAAAAGCGGCGCCTCGGAAAGGCTCTCCAAAACCAGACCCAACGAAATATCAAGGGTTGTTGACTGCAAAAGCTGCATCGTTTTGTTTTGATACTCTTCAACTACAAAGTAAAAATTTTCATTAAACATTTATTAATAATAATTTTTTTTAAATAATAATATTTTTTCTAATTTATAAAAATATTTTTACTGTTTGTGAGGTCATGGTCCTCCAAGTACCAGTCCAAAACGAACCGGGCTCCATGCTGTATGGCAAAGAGGTACGCAAGGTTTCTCTGCAAGTGCTTATTTTTCTCACTCGTCTCTCTGAAATCCTCCAAAAACTTCCTTGTCTCGTACGGCAAACGCGCCCTCTTCTCCGAATGCAGCAACACGCATCGCGGTTTGCTAAAAACAATATTTCACCCCGGGTCAGAAAATTATTTAAATGCTGGAAGTGTGGTCACTGACCTGCAACACGCGCTTCTATCTGCCAAAATCAAGGGGCGCCAACCTTGGTCGAAACTTGCCTCAATCACGGCGCACGTCAAGGACTCGCGCACTTCCTCACTCAGATTGTTACCGTCGTCAGGCTGCAGAACGACCCACCTGTCGTGCGTGATGATGTCGTTGATGTCAAACACCGCCTTCCGCGAGTTATTGCTGCGCAAAAAAAAAAAAATAAAAAAAATTCTTAGTGAATTCACACAAAAAAGAATGAAAAAAAAAAAAACGACGAGAATTTTCCAAGCGTGCTTTGTAATTTGAAAAATATAGTTCAGGTGCAAAATGAGAGCAAAATGTTTTTTAAGTGCTAATTTTTGTTCAGACTTCCTCATACTAATTGTTTTTTAAGTGCCGTTAATTTTGGTTACCCATCATAAAGCGACGAATTGGCGAGGAAACGCGCTCTGCCGTGGCCGCCGCCGCCACCTTCTTCCTCTTCAACAGGGTCGGACTTGAACTCGTAGGCTAAGAGAATGAGGAGCACCGAGATCAAGAAGAGCAACAGGAACCGGAACGATCGCCATCGGCAACAGTACTTCTTCTTCTTGTCCTCGGGGCCGGTGCTGAATTTCTCCCGCAGCGTTTGCATTGTGGACTCTCGCGGCGCTCAAAGATCAGGAGAATTTGGCGCGTTTCAACACTAACTGCATTTTCCGCTGCGAACGAGCGTCTGAAAAGCAAACATCAACAACAATTATTGCAATTATAATTTTCAGCGCAAATTACACAGTGCAGTGCACAAGCCAGAGCAATAATAAATTATCAGAGAGTCCTACACAATCGGCATGAAAAAAAGGGAAAACATGTTTTCATAGGTAAGGTCTGCCACTCATGCGATGGTCAATGTTAACTTAATTGAGCAATGTGTTTTTATTACTCGGTATACATAAACTGCATATTATTTAAGAGTGGGCTTTGCCAATAACAGTTTTATGAACTCGAGTTTAAAAATTAGCCAAAGGACAAACGAATTATGAACGGAACTTTCAGGGTTTTGCGTATTAAAATAAAGTTAATAAAGAAACGCGCATTAAAAGATAATTAATTTGCCATTGCCCGCGGCGATAAGATCTCTATTGTTAGCACTTGGAGGGAAAATATAATTGACTGTGAAATCTGCGGTCATTACAGGAGCTGCGCGGAAAAATAAACGACAGCTCATGCAAATCGTGCAAGTTCAGTGCGATTAATCATACTCGAGGCAAAATTCACCGCCGGGGCAGTAGGTGAAAGGTCTTAAAAGGCGACAACTTTCACCGCTCGGTGTACATATTTTATTGCTTCTTCAACTCCACCCGCACTCTTTGTGTCTCGCGGCGGCTTCCGTTACGTTATTTAGAATATCGCCGCTGCTCCTTGTTATGAAGTGCACGAGCGTGCATATTTCTGGCCACTTGTCATTCTGGCCGCGACTCTTTTCGCTCCCTTATTGGCACAGGTCCGCCTGCGGTCGCGCCGCCACCAGGAGCTTTGAACCGAAATTATTGCGCTTGAACTGTTGAGTCACTCGTACACACTAAATTTAATTTTTTCCTTCCCAGCTTTCTTTCGACAGAGAAAGAGACGTCTGCTGAGAGGTTACGTCATTAAATCTCAAAATAACCAGTTCGTCGACCATAATTTCATTACTGTAGCCGTCGCTCATATTTCGTTTCCTGGTATAGGTACCTGTTGGATTTCAACGGCAGTTTGATTGGCATGATTGATTTTTTAAACTAAAAATTTGAAAATTTATAATGTGCTTCAGTCGAAAATTAATAAAATTTATTTATTAATTTTTTATTTCTGTAGATGGATTTAAAAAAAAATGAATTCTGAAAATGAATAATAAATTTAAATAGTAATAATTCGTAAAATAAAAAATAATAATAAATGTTTTATAATGATTTATGGTAGGTAATGATTCAATTTTTTGTCAAATATATATAATTATAAATTAATATTAAGAAAACTAAATTTTCAAAAAAGTATTGTAGAATTAAATAACTATGATTCATTAAAAATATAAGTGTGGGTCATCTCTGGAGCACCTAAGTCTACATATCTTAATTAATCAACCTAAATTAATTTTGATGAGTAATGATATGCGTTGTAACAACAACTATTGACTTTTAAGAACCCTTTAAGTAGTAAAATGTGCAATCACTTGACATTATAGACAATCGCAGTAGTACAATGAGCTGTTGGGAACAATCTTTCAGATAAGAAGAGACTCCAGCTCAAGTAGTGTCACAAGACTGCAATCAATTTGTGATTTTAGAACAGCTGTTTTGTGATTTGCAAAATTCCCGAATTTCACCACTTCAGATTCAATGAATTTACCAAGAGCTTGGCATCACTAAAACCTTGGATTTGTGTTCTTTCTCTTGCGTCACAATATCAAACGTGACGGACTCTTATCAAAATATATAACATTCATATTTCGATCGTTCATTAATCACAGCGCAGACACTTGACTGCCTAATGATGTCGCGTCCTTTCCAAAAGACTGATAACTTTGGTGTTGGCATAATTGTTGTTGGTCAACCGAAAAAAATCGCGAGCAAATAAGCTTTTTTTGTGTTTGTTTGTTTATTTGGCATTGGCATTCAGCGTTAAAGAAAATTTGAACACTAATTTACTCATTAGCCTTGGCAAATGACTCAATTGTGTTATATTTATTTTTTCATTCATTATTGGTTAATTTGTGTCAACTCAATTGAGAGAGACTTACTTAATAATCGAGAGGAGTGTGCTCTGCCTAACGATTCCGTCACACTTTGCAACGCCGCTGTCCCGCATTACAAAATTTATTTCACGTCATTCGACGAAATTAGCTCAAGCGCAGTTTTATTATTTTGCAGCACCGCGAGTAATGAGACGAAAAGTGGCACTAAGCTGATTTTTATTATATTCAACTGGACGAGTGACGACGTTTATGTTGTTAACACCGAAGGCCGCAGACAGGAAAAATTAAACAAAAAGTTTAGCTTCTCAACACAATGTTTTGCTCATTCTTGTTTTGTTCATGGATTTGCTCGTTTTTTTTTCTCTCCAGAATTTCTTACTTTTCATCCTTGTTGTTTATTTAAGAAAAAAATTATATTTTTTTAATTTAGATCTCAATTTAATGCAATTTTTTCTTCCTTTTTGAATCATGGTCATTGACCGTAAAGCAAAACTAAATTACAGCCGATTATTAAAAATCTTCAACATGCCAAAGCCGGCTTATTTATGATTTTTCTGTTTTCATAAAATTGCTGCAGCATTAAAGAAACAAAAAGTGTATTTTTTAAGTGGTGGAAATTTCCAGCACATGCCAACCAGCTCTTCTTGCACGGTTTAAACAAGTTATATTATTATGCTGGCTGGGATTCCCAGTAGGGCGAAAAAAACGGATCAAGATACGTTGATGTGTGGGGAAATTTTCAGGCATGTCGTTCCTCCTGACGCAAACCAGGATGGGCGAATGCATGAATGCGTGGTTCTTTCGGTTTTGAAATCGAGAAATAATAATGCGTTCATAATAAGCTCGCATTTAATTACAAGTTTCGAACCGGCACCTAGACTTTATATAAGAAGTGGAAGTGCAGTAAAGTAACGAGAGTTGATGGTTTGATGCTCCATTAAACTTGTTACGTAAGTTGAAAGGTTTGTTGAGCATTTACACGGTGGAGAGATATTTTGATAAGAATTTAACAGCAAACAAAAAATCTCAATCACTTCAAACTTTTCAAGTGTTTTGATGCAAAAATTATTCATGGGTTCGAACTGATCAAACCAGGAAAAAAACAATCTTAAAAGATTAAATATTTTACTCTCAATGAAAGATTTTTTAAACAATTTTCTAGCTAAATTTTTACCAGAGGGCAATAACATTTGAACGTGTTTGTCAGAATCAACAGGGAACATTCCAGTCTGCGATATAAATTATTTTGCTTTGACAGCTGCACCAATCAAAACGAAAAATTGTGTCACGCTTCCGCCACTGTTGCCATGGGAAAAATGCAAGTCAAAAAGGTGCTCAACGAAATTCGCGTTAATATAGGCAGCATAATCTGCAGACGTTCTTTCAGACAGAAAAGAGAGACACGCTGGCTGAGCCGCTCGAGCCACGTTCATAAATTATCCGGCTCGCGGCAGATCTCGCTGCTTTCTTCCTCCAAATAGGAAAATGAACAAAACCAAACACACGGCAACTCTCCAAATTTGCCGATAATTGCACGACGAATTAGCAGCTCCTCTTTATAGAGTCTCGGGGAAAGTTGTCAGAGCAGATTATTTTTTTAGAGAGGATAACCCAAACGCCCCGCGCGTGATCGCGTCTCATATTTTCTGCAGGTGTTGAGTAACATAGGACTGAGTATCTCATTGGCAGGTAATTTGAATAAAAGCTGCATGCGGTGATTGGCGTGGCCTTTTTAATCTCCTTTTCTCATTGAATAATAATTATGAAACGGGGGCCCACTGTGCTCCAGAGCTCTATCTGCCCTGCGCCGACGAACTTTCATAAATCGTAATTGCATACGCCGGAGACTTGAACGCCCGGAGGCTGCGGCTCTGCTTTTTGTGCCAGGCCACAGCACTCTTGTATAGAAAACTGCAATTACAAAACGCGCGCGTTTCCACTACAAACAGATTCTTATCTCGCTCTATCTCTTCTCTTTCGCAAAGTTTGTTTCTGCGCGGCATGCAAATCCGCCGGACTTTTTACACGAAACGAAAAAGATGCCATTTCGGAATCGGCAACTCTTCCTTCCAACCGCACATTGACACACTTGCACGCACACAATGGACAGTTCTAATGAGTTTGATCAGTTAAAACTAGGCGAAACGTGTATATATGCAAACTCCTGGCAAAAGTGCACTCAAATGCACTTTCTTGGTAGGCGTGTGTTGCAGAAAACGGCCTTGGTATTTTGTAAAAAGAAGAAAGCGCTCGCTCGTTCCGAGTGTGTGTCAGTTTCTTGTTGCATGCACATATGCGTTATTTTTAATGCACTGTAGTAAAATATAGAGTGAGCCCCACTTTTGGTCTCCGTAAGAATATTTATTTGAAAAAAAATTGAGCAGTTCAAACGATTGCAAAACGGTCTCGATAATTGCACTAATTTTCTGTCAAAGTCCTTCGAGATAATTATTTTATTTGACAGCAGCTTCTCTCTCGGACCAAAAAGTGCAGAATCGCTTTTCAAGGCGTCTCTCGGATTGACACTCGCTTTCGGCGCTCAATCTTTTTCTTCCATTGTTTATCAGGGTCTCTGTCGGCTGCACATATTGCAAAACGCAGATATGCAAATCACGCATCAACCTTTGACAGGCTCAATTATTATATTGTCGCTCAACCGCAACGCCACACATCTCCCTGACACGAAAAGGGATCAGGTTTGTTGTCTAGAGAGTTTCCAACGCTGGACCGAAAAAACCGATGAAATTTGTGGGTCACGCGCTAAATAATCGAATGGGACCGCGAAACTGGCCGGTGTGCCTTGCGTATAAGAATAATGGTTTTCTCGTACAAATAAAAAAATTAAATTTGAGACTTTTCGGAAGCCTACCTGAGAGATCGAGTCGGTCTCCACCTGGCGAGTATGTTCGCGCGCACTGCGAGTTTTCCACTGACTGACAGTGAGACGTGCGCGGTGCACCAGTGGCTGCTGGACTCGCTCGCTCCACCTCACCACCAGGTATGTAGGACCATAACACTGATGCACGAGTGTGTAGTTTTTAACATTGTTGGTCTCTCGCGCGCGCCGCGGCAGGTTACTCCTTTCCCTTCTCCTCTCGCGCTCCCACCACCGCGCGACACTGGTTGTGTCATCACCGCGACGTTCACGCAAAACCGCGTCACGTTTGATTCAAGGAAAATCTCCGCAGCCAGCTGCAGCGCCATCGAGACCCGCCTGCAATTTCGCACCGCCGCTTTTCCGCCCGGCCAGAGTCGCCGGCTAGCCCTGACTTGGACCGGTCGCACACCCTTAGCAGCAGCCTCCAGTTTCCAATAGGTATTTAGTAGGTCCTTTCTCACGCTGCGTTTCTCTTGATTTTTTATTTTGTTTTAACCATTTTTTGCGCGTGGCTGTGACGCACTAGACCTGAAAAGTTGCTGGCGGCAAACTGACTCACTCACTAAACCTGACGACCGGCTCGATTCGGAGTCGAAGAGTGGTCGCGGCTAAAGGCCCGCGGCCAAAACTAATGCCTAAAAATAAAACTAATCACGTGTATATTTACACAAACCCTAACCCTTAAATAATTCACACCGATTCATGCAATAATTTACTGTTTAAATTTTAAATTAAAATTATTAATTGCTTGTGGAAAATTTTTTTAATCAAAATTATGCTATTTTTTTCTATGTACATGGTTATACAAGGAGAGGTTGCCGGCAACCCTTTGCACCTCAGCGTTGCACGAGTTGCCTATTTTGATTCCTGTAGGCGTTTGCGGTGGGTTGTCAACCGTCTTTTTTAAGACTTGCAAGGATTGACGCAAATAAGTTGATTACGTACTTGAAAATTAAATTTTAACGTCACGAAAAGATTGCCAAAAAATTGAAATAATAAACATAATTATTTTATTTTAATAAAATTGATATAAACGAAACTAAATTGATCAGAATTATTAAAGAACACAATGAATTTTGTGATTAATGGGTGACAAACTGGTATTATATTTTAAAATTTAACTGCTTGCTTTAATTTTATTTAAAAAATAAATGTACATCCTGCAGCTGCGACGCTCAGTACACTTACTTCTTAAGTCAATAAGATATATATCGTCGGCAACAGGTTAAACTGTATGGGTGGATAAAAACGGTTACAACTCTCGTGGTAATGGAGAAAACAAGAAAATTATCGTTACGTCATTAAGCTGCGCGGGGTTGAGAGCGTGTAAGTGCTTCGTTCTCTCTCTCTCTTTCTCGCGCTTGGGCACCGAGCCGATTACCATAAGAGGTCATCGGGATTCTCCACTCGGTTTGCCGCCAATTAAATCGGTTCACGTTCTCTCCACGATTTTCTCCCTTATGCTAATGACACGTGTTTATTTTAGAGGTTATGCTGTCGTAATTGATAATTAATTTATGGCCGGGCATACGAAATTGAGTAAGCAGAAAAATCGGATTATACCACCGTGTTTAGAAATCCTGCCATCGCTCTGTGCCGAGCGTATTTTGGAAATGCGAGCGTCGTCGTAGAAAGTCTCTGCGAAGGAAGACTTCTTGCTTCACTTATCCTAAATTTATGGTGCTTTTCAACAATTATATATTTTATTTCCGGCTGCTCTGGAAACCAACCAGCAGTCGCGGCTGATTTCCCGCTCACTAAGCCCGCATTTAGCAAGAGACGCTCAAGAGAAAGATGGACGCGCGGCTATTCACGCGGAGAATGTTTAATACCTACTTTTATCCTTCATTGAGCAAAGATTAAATTTTCACAAGCTCATATTTGTAACAACTGCTTTTTGGGGCACAAAAATTCTTCATTAAGTAGCAGCAAAAACATACAATAAATAATAAGAATACGTTAAATTTAAACAAGTAAATGGATGAGACAATCCAAAGTAACTCTTTTAATAAAATTTAATATTTTTTTTGTACGGTGATATAATCAAATAAAATTTTCTTTAAATGTTTTAGATTTGCGTCAATTCAATGATTTTAATTTATTTAATTTTATATTTCTACATTTTATCTGCTTTATTAATACATCATTTTTATAGCATCTCACTTTTTTTTAAATTATTTTTTAAATTTGTATAGTTATATACATTAATAACAATGTAGCTATAAGATAAAAATTAACATAGCCAAGGTTAATTCATAAGGTTCGGGAAACTTTTTAAGAATGGTTACAAATATTCACTTTAATTTTCAAATCTCAGCAAAATAAATGTAATATTACAAAACCAAATTATAATGTTTTAACTATATAGTAAGCAAAATAAATTTAATAGATCATCAACTTTAGGAATTTCCTAATTAACATTATTTATTTTCTTAGTCAAACACAAAACTTATTTAAAATAATGAATTCCTAAAAAAAAAGTGATTGCAATTCTGTATTATGAAAGTTTGGCCGTTTTATTAAATCGGTTTTGTGTTGCAAAGAGTAGCGCACGCAAAGTCCGAAAGCCTCGTCACGCACAAAAGGCGTGAATCAAGTTGGTCCATTTCTCGGAGCGCACTCATTTTCAGACAAGTTATCACGCTGCACAAGTAAAAAACGAAACTGGTTGCACTCCTCCAGCTATACAAATGCGCAATTGCATAACAAAGTGGCTTTTCTGGAACTGATCTCGAGCGGCCGTTATTCGCTCGCAGACTTAAAAAACTCGCACAATTCCATCGACGACTTTTCTACCCGAGTCTCGCAACCTAGTAAATTCGTTTTGAAAAAAAGACGCAAACTCAGCGCCAGACAGAAGGTCAAGAGCGTCAAAATTTGTGTCAACACGAAATATACCGCCTCACCTTTGCAGAAGCACCGAAAAAAATCATAATGAATGCTAATCGCTTTATAGCGGTCTATCATTGATCTGGTTTAAGTCAGGGCAAGGCCAATTTAGGAAAGGTTCAGGGCTAAACGTCGACTACCGCGAAAGGTGGTTGAAAGAGAAAGTGCCACCGTTTTATTAAATTATTTTTTTTATCAATCGGGGCGCGCATCCGATTTCGAAGAGCCGTTGCCTTTTTCGGAGCGTCTGCAGGTGTGGGTGGGCAGCGAGCTTTTAGTCACGCGAATTAATAAATAAGCCTTTTATTTGGACACGTGCGAAATGGAAACTCGCGGCAAACGTCACAGCACGAATTGCTGACGAGAACATGAATTTATTATTACTCTCTCGAGTGTTGTTTGGGCGGGTGGGCAGGTATTTATTTTATTATGTTTCTCCTTCGCTGCGGCCTAACTCCGGCTCAAATCGGTACTCGACAATAAAGCTAATAGTTCAAAGTCTTATAAAGTGTTTGTTAAAATGCAAAAGAGATTGGTTGTTTTATAATGCATACCGTCTGAAGTCTGCGCGTGGGCAATTAACAGGCGCGGCTACTTTTAATTAACAGGAGACAACTCTGCTTGTTAGTTAGTGTGTCCATTTTAGAGCTGAGACCAAAAAATAGCCGTTGGCCACAAGGATTTTTATTTTTTTGGTCAGACAAGATGTTTATTCGGAAATAATCGAAAACATGACTATTTATAATTTATATGCTTATTCAAGGACCATAATATTATCGTTGGTTATCGTAGAGCCCGCATATAAAAAATACGGAGAAATTCATTCGGAGGTTTATTGCATAAATCTTAGTTAATAACAATTATTATAGTCTATTAATTTAATTTAATAGAAATCACCTTTTTTATTTTATTAACAAATGATTGTTTTCCACGCTGTTGCTTCATTTTGTGTTCATTTGATCAATTTTTTTTTTTACTTTTTTTTAATTTTTGGCAAGGCCTTTTTCAACAAAAATATTTAATATAAAAATTATAAATTACATAGTGTTTGATGAGTATTTTAAATAGGAATGGATAAAGGTTAGTTAAGTCTGAATTTATTTTTTCCTACAGGAGAGGAAATTACTTGTTACTGTTTAATTAGAGGGAAATGAATAAATTATTCTTACTAAGAATTTCTAGGCAAATAAAATTTAAAGATATTAAAAAAAAAAAACAACAACAACAACAGCAAACAAAAAGGAGCTTTTGTAGGTCAATACATTTGAAGAGTGGATTTTTTAGAATTAATTTACTTAGCGCTTAAAATATTATCAAACCTCACTGCCAGTCTCTCACCCGCAGAAATAAAATGTTAAATTAATTATAAATTGTTATACAAATATGTAATAAATCTAATTGCGATTTTCTGAATGTAATTTAAATTTTATTTTTACAAATTTACAAAAGTCAAGTTTATTTGGCGCTATTAATTAATTTCAGTTCAAATAATAAAAGTCTGTGATTTACTGAAAGTATCTTGCAGATTTGCAAACTTTACTTACTTGTGATAAATATGAATACTTTATTTCAATAATTCATATTCACAGTCTTCGTGCTCATAGCGTACGTTTATTCTCAATGGTTATAAACGTTACACGTGTAAAGCGCCTTCTAATCGTGACTGCAGTGCCAAGATTGTGACGCGATTGTCGACAATGTTTTCCATTGCAGAATTCACGATGCAAATAAAGTGCCCACACACGCCTCTCTATCTCTGATTGCCGGCAGAAACTCCGCTGGCTGCACCCACGGACGCAGAATAATGAGACAAAAATGCACTGCGTGACTAATTCCTCGGGCAAATACAAACAAACAAACAAATGAAACGGCGGTTTTGCCGTGTTTTCCCATGCTTTTGATGATTGTTCTCTGACACAAAATCGCACTCGCGTCTCGGCACATTGGTGATAATGACCATCCGAGGAAAAACAGGCAGATTTCTCTTTTCACGGCGACGTGCCTTCGCTGAATTGACAAAAGGGACACACGCGCTGCACTTCTCGGATGCACTTTGTTAGTCGAACAAAGTCCCACTTTATGCAAATAATAGACAGCGATACTTACAAAACCTGATGCGGTTCAAAGTCCTACTTTTTCTAGAATATACAATTTTCGATGGTTTTTATTTCCGAAATTCAATAATTGTATATATCAAAATAAATACACAGAAGACGCAAAATTTACTATTAGTTATGAATTGAAAAAAATTATCAAGAGGCAGCGAAATGAAAGAAAAAAAGTTATGCATATTTTGTGGAGAAAAATTCTTAATAAAACTTATTTTAAATATATTCCAATTTTTCATATTGACTATACAAATATATATTTTTTTAAATTAGATTTAAAAATAATTAATATAAGAAGATGCAGTTGTTTAATATTTTGGGGAAAACCAATTCAAGCCAACAGGACCAAAAGTTTGAGGAAAATTTTTTTTCACCTTAAACTGAATTTAAAGTTGAATCCAAATTTTTAAAACAATTTGAGATTCACAAAATTAAATATAAAATGAGCAAAAAGCATGCCTGATAAATTATGTAATTGAAAAAATAAAATGTGTTCAACAAAATTTGCAACAATCTAATTAATTTTTGTCATGGAAAATGTCTCTGGGCAACAAGCAAGAGCACCAATTGGAAAAAAGCAAAAAAATTGAATGAAATTTGGAAAAAAAATATTATTGGATTTATTGGAAATTGCATAAGTGAGATTTATCCGCCGCAATCGTGATTTATTGCAAGGTTCTTGTGTGTGATGCACATGCAGAGAGATGTGTGTTGTTGCTATGGCTATAAAATTTTCTTTCATTGTGCTTGACTCAAGCTGACTGCGGAGTAAACGTGCGCTGAACTGCACCCCATTGACACGCTTCTTTGAGTCCAAGGATTTCATGTAACCTTTGAAAATCCTCGATCGATCCGGCTGTCGATAATAGAAATGAAACGCATTTGGAGAAACTGCAGCACAAACAGATACAATAGAAACACTTGTTAATTATTCGGGCTTTCGACCACTTTCGCTGCCGACTTTTTTGGCGTTGCGATGATGCATTGCATTGTCTTTGGCAAACTCCATAACGGAGAATTTTATTGATTGTTCATGTCAAATAAAAACCAGAAAATTAATGTAGCGCTGACAAATGAGAGAAACACAATTGCTTTCATTCTGGAAATTTTTATTCACAGAAAAGGGTAACAAGATGCCCAAAGCAAACAAAAGTGAACTTTTTTCAATTTTCCCGTTTAAATTTCTCAATATTTTTAATTCATAAAATTAATAATTATTAAGTATTGCTGTTGCTTATATTATGAATTTAAAAAAAAAATTAAAATGCGAATGAAATTAAGTGATGAAGTAAAGGCGTTGAAATTCTTCAGTTAATAGTATATCTTTATCTGCATTTTCAAAGCTTTTTACAAATGCAAGAAGAATGCTGCACAATAATGACAGGCTATGTTTTTTGTATTTGATTGGAAACGATGCTCTCTGCAAAAATCACGCACGTCTTGTGCAAGGATATATAATTACGTATACTGTTAGAACGGGGCTGCGGAGACTTTTTAGAGAGCAACTCCCACAGATGCAAAAAAAACCAAATTAGCGTTGATGACTCTCTTCCGGGCTCTCTGCCGTGTACAATCAAAGGACAAACGCGACGGTCAATTCCGCATTATGAAATTGCCACATTTTCACTTTGTCAAAAAAATTCTCAGTTCATTTGCACAGGAAGGACTTGAAATGCCCTCTAGACGTCCAGGAATTGAATGTCCGGTGAGACGAAAAAAAAAATGCACTCCGTGATTCATGGCGGATCTGCGCGACGAGAGCGTAATTACGTGATTCTTGAACTTGATAAAAGAGTTTGTACGTTACGTGTGTGCACGACTTTGGAGTGGCTGTACATCTCACAAGAAACTGACCAAGGTTGCGCCTTTCAGAATTGGACGGGTGAAGTGCAATAAATTAAGTGACAACAGGTGCTGCTGCGGTAATTATATTTGATAAATAGAGATTGTGTGGGAGAAGATGCGAGCGAGAGACCTTCCTCCACTAACAAGGAATGTATGCCATCTGCGGTTATTCATTCATTTCGTTATCATTATAATTAAACAGGATCGGTCCTTTTAATTTTAACTGACGGAATTTTTACCTCTAATTGCTACAAATAATTTTAAATTAGCAAGAAAGCGGTTTATTATTTTCTTTTTCTTTAAATTTATTTTTGTTTCCTACATAATTTTACTTTGCTTTGCGCTGCTTCTTTTCTTCTTTCTTGCTTTTGCCGGCCTTGGACACACTGGCCTTTTTTCTTTCCTGCTTGTTCACGTATTGGTAGATTGTGTAGCCGATCGCTCCTGCAAAAAGATGAATTATAATCACTCTGTGAATCATTCATTTCAAAACGTATTTGGCTTATTTGAATATGGTAACTGGTTTGCGTAAATTACTTCGCGACACACTTTTTTTGCATCACCTGTTGACCCTCCCAAAGATCAGTTTCACTTATACACTCTCACTCTCTTTTTGATTCAAAAGACTAGCTGTGTCTTCATAATATTATATAATATTTGCCAGCCCTTTTTTAAAGTAGGTGTCAAGTATGGCTTTTCATAAAATATGACACAGTCGCGCATGAATACAGGAGAAAATAATCCTGAACTTGTAACTATAAAAGCTCTTCTTGGATTTCATCAGCCGCGGCACTTGACACGCTTGACATGCTATTTTAACAAAAGCCAGTGAAAACCAAACCCACCTCGCCCGCTTATGAACTTTCAAAACAAATAAACTCACTAAATCCATTATTGTACTCATGTCGTAATTCATTGTCATGAGTAATACACCAAGTTTTCTCCCCTTAAACGTGTATATTACAAAGTGTATTTTTTCCTATTAATTTACATGCACGTTCCCGCTGAAATAGCAGCTGGGGACAATTGTCCATTATTATCATTAGAATGTTTCTCAAGATTAAAATGAATGCCATTGTCTTTCCTAATAGCAAAGTGTGGGTGAAATCCAACTCCAGTGAAAATTTATTTCTCTGTTGTGCATTCAAAATATAATGCTCGGCTTTAGCATAAATCAGAGTAGATCGCCAACTCTCTCTATTGCTGAAAATCGGAATTGTACGAACAGTTTATATTACAATTAATTTGAATGAAAATGCACGAAAAGCTTTCGATTCTTTCTCTCCGTGTATCCGTTTATCTTTTCTGTCTATTTGTGTTTTCTCTCATCTCCGTCGGCTGCATTTTCGATGACTTTGAATTATAACGCTGACCTTTTTCGCGTGAAATCAGAAATCGTGCCCGATTACAACTCTTATTCCACTTGACGTTTGATTGAACAAACACGTGTCGTTCAAATTTATGACGAGTAGTAATAAGAAAGTTTTATTGTCCAATTTAATTAATGTGACGATTTGCTCACTTGCCATTAACCCCAAAAGTTTTTAACGAGATCATCAAAATTCATGCTCTTATAGCTAATTTGAATAAAACTTAACATTTACTTTCTCTTACCGAAAATGGCAAAGAGCACGAGCACCGCCACGAGAAGCAGCAGTCCCTGTTCGGCGCCGGCGACGCCTCTCTCCACCTGTCCCTGTCCGGCCGCCCGAACTTTGTCCGCCAGCTTGCCGACGAATCCGTCTTTCAGTTCAGCGCGATCCTCGTCAGACATGCTTGCCATTTGGTCCTTAATTCTCTGCAAAATCTCTTGCATCTCGTCGGCATTGTCGGGCGAAATGGGCTGGTCGAAATTGACGCCTGCCAAATTTGGATCGTCCATATTTGGATACTTTCGGTGGATCGAATTCGTTCAAATATTAAATACACACGCTGCACTACAAAAGTCACAACGTGGAAGACCCAGATAAGAATTCTAAGCAGCGGTATCAGCGGTTTTTTTCTCGTCTTATCGCAGCATCAGCACATTATCAAATCACACAACTGAAACTCGCGGGACACCACGAGTAAAATGCGGCTCTTAAAATTTATGCTCATTAAATGCTGCCCTCTATGATAATAAATAATTATGAAGATAATTTTAAATTTTGTTTTTAATTTATTTTATTGTTTGAAGTTAATAATGTGGGCAAATATTTATTTTTGAAATTACTAGTTTGTTGATTTAATTAATATTTTAATCTGAATGTATTATTTTTAAATAAATCAATTCATCATAAAATTTGTTTTGAAAACGTTCACAGTGAAAACTTCGTGTTAGAAAAAAAATTCTTAGAAATTGGATTCAGAAAGTTTTTTTTTATTTTATTAAAATTATACATTTCATTACACAATGAGCAAATTTTCTCAGTATGTTAATTTTTTATTTAATGAGAATTTTTATTCAAATTTTAAATAAATTTGTTTATCAACAAAAAAATATTTATATATGTAATAATAAAAACAGAGGCAGTGATATTGAAATGTTACAAAGACTGAAATTGAAAGTGAATTGCTTCTGCTCGGCCTTGGGTTTTTACGCTCGCGAATCTCCAGAGTGCTTTCATGAGCGGTTTTCAATTGCATTGCGGCCGAAACGAATGCTCGGCCGCCCCTAGAAATTCACTGGCAAGTGTCGGTCGCTTGAGATCCTTTCAAACGCATCCTGATTTTGTCAATGATCCACTGAATTGAATTGGCTAATAATGTAATAATTAAATTTTAGAGGCGATTTTTCTTAATTATTTTGATAACTTGCTGTTGCATTTTAAATCTTTACTGAAGCGCGACAGCTGAGTATTTTTTGTCCAGACAACGAAAACAAGTATAGTAAAATTTATTTTTGACTTTCAGGCTCGCTTTGAATCACATTCCAGACATTGGGTCGTTAAGCATGAGGGCAATTCACCCCCTTAACCCATTGATTCGAATGAATTAATATCCCACGGAGATAATTAAAGAGAGACGGGGAGCCGTTGAGTGAGAAAACGGGCATCAGTCCCATTGTGTCCCATTTTGTGTGGACGCACCTAATTGACGGTCTGGAATCTGGTTCAGAAGTCTCGAGACACAAAGAAAAGCCAGTGGGTTGAAAGAAAAGAAGACGCACATCGAACAAACGGGCAATGAACTTGATAAAAAAAAGAGTTGAGAGACAAACGAAATGCTGAAACGTACGGTGCTATTATCCGACGGAGCATTAGTGCAGCAGAGACACACATTTTCCCATAAGATGTTGAGAGATAGCTGCGCTCAAAATACGTACTCGCGCGTGTGTTCTTGATGTTTGTGTTACATAAGTCATTCACTGGATCACAAGAAGCACACGAGTGTCTCGTTGCGTCACAATTATTGCCGGCGAGAAAGGTTGTCGCCGGCTTTTTTGCGTCGGGATTTGTGCCGAGACACTCAGGTTGAACAGCCTGAATTTAAAAAATAAATTACATCACATGGTTTGTGGAGGCAGGTTTTGCGTACGCTATCATCATCATTGCAAAGTAAAGAAAGATCTATTATGACCTCCTAGAGTGGATAAGAGTGTGGTGGTCCAGTACAAAATATGGTATGGAACAATTATTGAGCTTCCAAGTGGTTCTGATTTATTGAGTTAAACTGAGGATTCGTGTTTCGAGCGTGAAAAATATCTTTTCGCAAATAACATTTCTACCAAAGTTTACTCCTAGTAAAAAAAAAAAATTTTGTTCAAATAACAACCAACTTTTGAATCATCACGACCTTTTAATTTTGAACCTCAGTGTACCATTTGATTTCCAATAATACAATTAAAAATATCGATCACTTAATTTATTTTTCAAGCTATGCAAGCAAAAAATTTGAAAAATGTCAAAAAATATATAAAATTAAGTTCTTTTTTTAAACTTCTCTTAATTTAAAATTAGCACATATCTTGATGTACATATGTACTGGACAGAGAAATCAGACAAAAAAAATTTTAAAAATTTTATGAAATTGTCGAGTTCAACTTTAAAGTTGATTGCGGTTGATTGAAAGGTTTTTTATCAATAAATTCGTACCACACTAGTTATAACTTAATTTGATTAAAAATACACAAGTAATTCATCGTCGATGGCTTCTACTTCTAAGATAAAGATATTCTTCTTAACAAGAATCATTCAATAGCTTTGGTTTGAAGAATTGCGTTTTATTTGTATTTATTAAATGTGCAAAAGTCCTCAACCGGAAGACGTGAAATCAAGGAAGTGTCACCTCTATTTTTTTTTTATTAATCTGCTTAACATTTTGGTGTTTTTTTATTTGAAAATTCCAACAAAGTATAATATATGAGCAAGTGACCTTTTAAGTGTGATTATAAAAAGATGCGCGGCAACTGTCATTATTATGCTGGTAGGCGGTTGGCCTTGTCTCTTCTTCATTAACCTGACTGCTGGCGTGCGTGTTTTATTATACTGCGCTTGTTTGGACTTTTGCGTTAATTTTTCGTGCCAAATGTGGGTTAGGTTCTCAGTCAGGTTTAAAATTAATGCGCATTCTCATGCTCTCGACGCGCGGGCCTTGAACTGTGCATGTTTTTTTCCAAACCCAACAAAAATGGACACACTGAAAAACATTAATTTTACGCGGCAGTAAAATTCTACACGTATACACGATCTTGAGTCGCTTCATTCCGGCATCGAGATGTATATTTAATGCCGGGTGCATGTCGAATTTAATTGCTTTGAAAATACTAAAGTGAGATGTAAATTTTTCCCTTTGATTTTAATTATATGTTATAAGAAACAAGAAGTTTAATAAAATTTTACATTCAAGAGCTCTTTCAACCGGGATGAAAATTTTTTTATATAATAGAGTGCCAACTTACGTTGAACAAAAAGAAGCAAAAAAGTGACACTTTTTAAATCGCAAAAATTGATAACTATCAGATTTCACTAGTGAAATCTGATGAAATCGCTATTAGATATTTGAGATATTTATTAATACAACTCGTTTAAGAATTTTTTTTTATACATTCATTTTTTTTAAATCTATTAAAATTATCATTTATAGTTTCAAATTATGTTTGTTTATGTATCACTGGGCATTCTCTGCCCAAATATATCGTTCATAAATTCAATACAATACAATTTTTAATCGATTCAAAAGAGAGAATTTACAGCATTGACTGTTCCATATATACTTTTACTACTTTTATTTTAAAAAACCAGTTTCTTTAAGAACTTTATTTGTTTTCGTAACAAGTTCATCCTTGTATTTCCAAAGGGAAGTGTCTTGCACGATTTTTGCATCAGTAGTATTTTTGCAGTCACCATGACTTCGCCCCTGGCCAACGCAGTAGTGTTGAAGTTGCGATTCTGAAGGGTCGAAGATCAGATAATCGCACTCTTTGGTTATACAATCCCGAGGGTAGTGGCAAAAGATGGAAAGAATCTTGTCAACGTCAAAAAAAGTCTTCGAATGCTTTCTGGTATGATTGACCGGGTAATAAAAATCCTTGCGATGCACATTCTGTAGCATGTGCATGTACTTTGGTACGTCTGCGTACCAAGCTTGCTGTTCAATCTGGTAGTCCAAGAAAAAAGTGTTTTTTGACACAAAACCTGCGAACGATTTATTCTGTTGAGCAGCTCTTGGCACTGCTACTTCGTAGACCAAATCGTGCCAGTTGTCCTTGCTAATGGGGACAATCACCTGAAATGATCGCTGTGTTTAAAGAAAGAATTTTGGTAATATTAAAATTTCAAGTTTGAGGAATGTACTTTGTTCTTGAAATGGAAGGCAAACATTTACAAATATGAATTTCATATAAAAACTAAAAAAATAATCATTTTTTTTTAATTTTCTTTTGGAGTCTGATTGAATTGTCCATGGCAAATACCGCTTACAGAATGGGAGACCTTGTGTAATTATTTTAAATGGATTATTATTAGACTAGAGACTATGAATATTCATAGAGAGTTTTTCCCAGAGAAGTTGATGGATGATTTCTATAAGATTTTTGTTGGTACAAAGAATTTTCTCGTACTTTAATCCAGCAAATGGGTATATTTTTTAATTGCACAGACGGGTTGAAATGTTCTCTATCGACTGACCTCATCAACATCCAAAGTGGTGATGTAGTTGAATTTATAAAGATTTCGGTACAAGCAATCGGCTTGTTGCACAATATCGTTCATGTATTGAATCCACGTCTTTTGGGCCAAAAAGTCTGATATCAAATGTGGGTGGTTTGGAAATTTCCCAGGAAGAGTCACAGGCACATGTTCAAAGTTCTCTTTGCTTGAGTAATAGTCAAGTACGCGAGTTATGTTCTGGTGAACCTGAAGAAAATATGTAAAATATTCTAAATTCAAAGCCTTATTTTTTCACATTCAATTACCTGAAAATTGTAAATTACAATTTTTTGAGCTCCCAAAATTTTGAGCAACTCAATCCACTCGACAATCCTGACAGCCATATGTGGCTTGTACGGAAAAAAGAGAGCTTTGACGCAGACGAGGAAGTCTTTTTTCGTTTCACCCGCAGGCAAAGGGTTGTAAATGACTCTGAGGTTGTTGCTCGCCTCATCACAGGGAGCTTCAACCAAAGATACTGAAGCGGGAACCTTGCCCGACATGCTCGAGGGAATGTTGCAAGTGATCAAGTACGGATGAAGGTTCATTTTTCTGGTCCGAATTTGGCTATTCATGACAATTAGCATTGCCTGTTTTGTAATTAAATTTATATTTATTCATTATTCGCATTATTCAGTATAATTTGCCAGTCAGGGAAATTTCTATTCCATTAAAATAAACACACTAGTGGAACTTGAAAACTACTTTTTTCTTTTGTTTTTTGCCGTTTGAAATTTAATGGCTTCACAGTGTACAATATGGGCCTACACTGGGGCGCCCCTTCAACATGGGCAAAAATTACAGAAAAAAAATCGATTTCAAAGATGAACCATTGAATTAGTTGAGTCTCCAATAGTATGCCGCAAAAAATTATTTGTTTATTATTTATTCTTCATTAAGTGCTAAACATTATATTGCGTACAAAATTACCACTGTACATGCAAAAATTCAAATATCATGCACCGTCATTATAAAGAATCAACGTTCAACAAAATGCAGGGAAAATATTTATGAAATATGAATTATTCCTTAATGATAGAGATTAACCAACGTTCAAGTATTATTTTGCTCAATTTTGTGCACAAAAAAGATTGATCTTCGGAGAAAAAATGTAAATTCTTAATGAAATTAACCTCTTTAAAAGTAAATTAATACAAACTTAAAAACACAAAAAAGCAAGTAATTTTAATGCGTTTAATCACCAGAAAATTATTATTTTTAAAGGAACTTGTTTAATTTGCATAATTTTTTTAAAATATCTTAACTGGAACTGCTCTCAAACTTAGGGACTTGGAATTTAAATTTTATAATTTTCGCACGTTATAAAAATATTTACTTTGTCAATTGCTGGTTTCCGTTCATCCTCAAACCACAGTTGACAGTAGAGGCTCGTCTCGTTATCAACAAATTTAGTGAGAAATGCCACGATGCGAACAGCACTGATAGTCGTCCGGTTGTCAAAGTAGGCGCCATACATAAAGTTCGTGACTTCGATGCTATTTATTTCTTGAACTTGCCAGTAAATGTTGCTGAAAGTTATTTTCATCGGAGGCGTGTATTTGGCGCAAGAAGCATTAAAACGTAATCCAGCAGCAATTTTGTCTGGCATTGCAAGAGGTACGTTGAATTTTTTGGCCTAAAATTGTGAATTCAAAAAAAAAAAATGAATAATTGAGGTTTATGACTTCAGTTTTTATGAAATACACCCTGAGTGTTAACTTTCTCTATAAATAAGATAAATAATGTAAAAATATTACGATTTCCTTCTTGAGGTCGGGTCCGAAAACAGTTCTGTCAATTTCCAACTGATTGTATGGGTCCCTTAAAGATTTTTTGTACTTCACGAAAACTGCACGCTTTTTAAAGGGCATTATTATTAGCCACGAAAAATACGCGGCGATTAAAATGAGTAAAAAATATTTATAGCTGCGGCCAACATGCATTTTGTATGCGTTTTGAGTTGAAGATGCTTGCTTAGTATGTATTTTATTCTCACAAGTTCCTCGTCTATGTGAAGCATTTAACTTAAGTATACGGGGAGTAACAGCGCAATTAAGATTAGATAAATCACAATTCCATGGTGGTTGCTGCCACCACACGGTGCATTTAGAACAATTTTTTATAAGTGAAGAAAACGAGCTGTTCCTCGTTGAAAATTGTATTAAAAAAATTATTGGTGAATATTGGCTGCAGCCCGCAGCCAAAACATATAGAGCAGGATTTTTTTTCCAAATTTTTTCTCGAACAATAAAAACAACTCAAAAAAACTCATTAAGGAAAAGCCGACTTTAAATCCAAATCACTATGGAAAAATACATTTTTTTGTCAAAACTTTTTTTTAAATCAAAATGAAATAAATTGCTATGGATATTTCAATTTTAATGTTCTTCTAAAATTTCCGCAGTACTAAATTTTTATCTAAAAAAAAGACACTAATTCAACAATACTCGAAAATACTTTTATGCCTCTTTTTGTCCTTTATACTTTAAATACTTGTATAGATAAACAAATGAAACAAATCATACAAATCCAAACATCGTTATGATTTTGTGTGAAACACGGTAAAACTGTAGATTGAGAATCTCAAGACTTTCAAAGTTTTAATGAGCTAATGCATTTTGTTATAAAAAATTTAATATTTTCAGCACCAAGCATTTCATTTTGATTTGATTCAATCCACGCAGCCACTTTAAGCGCCTGTAGAAGTGTCTGGGCGTTTGCGTTCTCGCGCTATCGCTCTCCAAACGGAATTAATTTTCCCGAATAAGTCAGTCCCGCGCGTTTAATAAAATTAAGTTCGTGATTTGACCCTACCTTGGCGGCATGGCTAGAGTCTCTGGTCCGTTTGGGGTCCTCGGCAGGTCGGCGGGAAATCCTCTGTCGGCTCACAATCGGCAAAATTTGGGCCACCGAGGCACCGAGAGGTGACTTTGTTATCTTTGAATTATTTGCACTGAAAAGTTGCACACACTCCCCCTCTCTCCATCCTGCTGGCTGCTGCTGTTCGGCGTTTCGAGTTTCGACGAGAACGAACAGGTCAGTACGGGGATGAGAGATGATTCACAAGAAGAGAAAGAGAAAAAGTGTAAAATACGCCGCTCCGTTTAAGTCTGCGCGAGAATTAAAAACGAAATTGTTCACATTAAAATAAAAATCTTCATATTTTCCAGTTCAACATTGGTAGATGATGAGCTGAAATTGATGAATTAATTTTTATATTGGAAACTATCTTCACGGATATTGCTGTACTTAGTAATTCTTAAAAAAATTCCTAGTGAGAAAATGATAATTTTACTTAAAAGTCTTCCGCTTTTAAAAAAATCTTTCGCAATTGAATCCATTTAATAGAATTGAAAATACTGAAAAAATATAATCGGCGAAATTTTTCTACGAAATTTAATATTAAAAAACTGCTATTATCATCATATTTAACAAACTGCAGCTTAAAAAGACCAATATCCAGGAAAAAATACCCATTTATAAAATTTTATTTATCAATTTCAGTTCATCATCTATCAATTTTGAACTGGGAAATAAATGTTTTTTTTTATTTTAACGCCAAATCTTTAAATCCAGCGCAGACTAATAATTAATGGAGTCTTTTTCACTTTCTCTCGGTATGAATCGTCTCTCATCTCCGTGCTGACCTGTTCACTCATGTCAAAGCGTCGAACAGCAGCAGCCACCAGCCAGCGGGAGGAATGTTCCTCGGTGGTGAGCTAGAGCAGCTCACCGACTCGAGGACTTCGAGAAGTTGATGAGGGCACAAAAATGGTGATGGCGAGATCGGCATCCTTGTGGTTGGTGCCCTGTCTCGCTGAAATAAGCCGACGGAGGACTTCCGCTTTTTGCTGAAAAATTCATCGAAGTGTACTAAATTCCTAGGTAGGCTTTAAGTCCCATTTTTCCTTTTAGGTGTTGCCATATTTCCACTCGATTTTCATTTCACTTCATAATTGTTTAAATCAATTTTTTTTTATCAATCGTCACTTCTCCTAAATTTGCCTACCTTTATACATTTAAATCTAATATATATTTTCAATCAAGAAACATTAACTAAGCAGTAATTTATTTTTTCATCATAAATTTCTTAAATCACTTCATTTCATGAAATTTAATTCATACCACACTTAAATCTCACCTCTTAAATTTTCTATAGTTGCCTATAATTATGTTGATGATTAAAAAATCGCTTAGTTTTGTAGGAACCTAATTATAATAATACTTTTCCCTCCAAGTTTATATAAAAATTATCATAATTGCTTGTTTTTTAATTGTGTGAAAACTCGACGCCACGTGTGAAAAACAAAAACAGGCAGGCCTCAGGCCAAGGCAAAATTATTGTGAAATTAGGGCTCGTAATGATGGATGTTTGCATGCATGAGTTTCGGTTTTGGCTGATTCTGCCTTCAGTTTTGCATGTCATGAAAAAAACTACCTTATGCAATGATTGTTACAAAAAATACTTATTATTGTGGGAACGTCTCTCTTCGCAGTAACAGCTGCAAAATTACAATTTTTTTTCCTTATCTTTCAAGCTGAGATCAATTTTTCTGCCAACTCGTTTATCAACACCAGGAAAAGAATAAACTTGGCACGGCCAGTTGGAGTCGCATAGGTATGCAGGAATTGCAAAGCGAGCCATTTAAAGTCTTGTTATAAAATAAAAATATAAACATGAGGAGCTTCTCATGTTATCGCAATTGCCTCACAATTAGTGTGTGTGTTTCAAAGCAGGTGTATTTCACTTGTGGCTGCAGAGACAGAGCGAATACAAAATTGTATGTATTATTTCAATTAAAACCGCGTTCTTTATTAATTGTGGGGCGATATCGAGTGAAGAAGTTTCACGTCTGTCTGCCTCATCATTCATTGCTCTTCTTTTCAGCCTGTTGGCCTCCACGTAACCGCAGTGCAGGTTGACATTATTTCTGTTTAGAAATTCCAGTCGTTTGTCCAAATTCCTAGCTCTTCTTCATTTATTTATTTATAGCGAGTCACGACGAACGGCACCCAAAGCTCAGAATAATTCTCTTGTTTCTCGCTCAAACCAGAAAAATTGATTGTCTGTCTCGTTACCCTTTGAGACTGAATTGTTTCCCGACAAGTTTGAAAAATACCCCAAAATGCCATTCTTCCGTTGGATACAGAAAAAGAAGACGTGATGAACCTAAAAATAAAATTTTTAAATGAGATTTGTAAAAACAAAATGATATCAGAATTTAGGATAAATGCGTACAAAAGATTCTGTCACGTAATTTAAAAATTTTATAATAAAAGAAAAAAAATTGTTTCGACTGTTCTAACAGAGAGAATTATTGGCATTATATGAAAGTTTTAATATAACATAAAATATAAAAAAATTAAAATTAAGTAGTGAAGTGATAAATAAATTATCATAAATATTTTCAATAATTTTTGTCCAAAATTAAATTTCAACTGCTATAATTTGACAAGTAATATAACTCAATTTATTTAACGACTCGAAAAATTTTCACCTCATTTAGCTGGCAGCACAATATTATGACACGGCGGCCGTCTCAAATTTAACAATCCATCAGGGTGGAATGAATTGCTCATTAGCTTGTAAGGCGGTGTGCGGTGTGGAAATGACGTGTGGCGCACACGTGGACTCGCCAGCCAGCCAGCCGGTCCGTAGACGCACGAAACTATAAACGCGCCGTCGAATTTTCTCGGGCCCCTTAATATCAATCGAAAATCAACCCCGAAACTCGCGGGGCAAAGAACTGATTAAAGAATTTATTTTCATTCCGGAAACAGGAACCATGCATCACATTTAGAAAGGCAATTGCGCGCCCTCGCTCGCTCTTTTTTGTGCGTCTACTTTGACTCTTGTTTTTTTTTATCTTGACATTCGTAAAACGCACGAGGCCCGCCGCTAAAATTAGATTGAGACTCGTCGAGGACTATGTGAAGAAGAGTGCTTTCTCAGTATGCCGGCCGACTGGCGGATCTGACAGACTTCTTTTCTATCTTTCTCTCCTTCTCGGCCACCCCGCTCGCTCATCCTGAAGGTATATATTTTTTTATTTACCTTGCCTTCTTTTTACATTTTATATTTATTCGCGTGCACTTCCATTTGCGACCAAACTTCGTTGCGCGTGGGAGAATCTGCGGAATTTCTTGTTCCCACGCAATCGGCGAAATCAATCGAAATTTTCTGCTTTTTATTCACATTTTTCCTCTGCTGCGTTTATTTCTCTATCTAAAATTAAGTGACAAATCAACTCTCACCTCGGGGATTTATGACGATGTGACCGACCACAACTTTCAATGATATGTATTAGTCAAAGCGGAAACGCCTCACGGTCTTTAGTTTAAATCAAGACTCGATCCAGTATATACATGGAAAATAAGTAAGAGATTTAACTTTAATTCGTGATGATAAAAATAGAGAGAGGCACCTTATATTTTATAATTATAAATAAATAAATTGCAAACGTTCAATTGCAAAGTGGATCATTTTTTTTTTTAATATTCACATTTTCATATTTAAAAAAGGCAGAAGAAACTGCCTACCAATTAAGTTAGTTAAATCAAATTAAAATAATATTTAGTAGTTTTGACCCATTGTGAACCATTATGTAACTTAACATTTCATCGCTTCTAACTTAAAATCTTCAAATTTTATTTTATTTTTCTTGTAAAATCACCTCATTTTTAAAGCAAATTTTCTACTAAAATGTAAGGAAATCTCAAACTTGCTCGCTTTAATTTTTTACCTACAGGGAGCATTAAAAAGTTTATAATATTAATTACTGCTAAATTTTTATGAATTTCTTTGCCAAAATCTCCTCTGTTTTCAACAAACAACGTTGGAGTAAAAACCCTATTTGAAAGTCTATTTCACCTAATAGATTATGAATTTGTAACTATTTTCATATTTATTTGTATTTTTAACTATTAATATTTATCCATAATTTTTTAGTTATCATTGCAATTGTTTTATTTTTAACATTGGTATTTTGGTATGTTTCCCTACATACAACTTTAATAACACGTTTCCAGTTGAAGATTTAGTGACTATTTCAAGACACCAATAATTAGTGGTTACTCTTGTCAGCAATTTCGAGAAATCGCTCTGATCCAACCGACGATGATTTCCTTCCTCGTGCCGCTGCCAATCCTCTATTATCCCGTCTTAAGAGTATCAGAGTTTATTCGTCCTCGGCACTTCTCAGCGTATGCATGATTGAAATTTATGTGATACGCACACTGATTACGGAGCGTGGGCTGGCAGCTAGGGTTGCCTAATCCCTCTCGGCACAATGGTAAGCCGTCTCGGTCCTTATTAGTAATTATACAAGTATTAAGCAGCGTTATTTTCCGCGTATGATTGTTGCATGCATATTACATTTATCTGCTGAGGACCGCGAGACGTGCCGCGCAAAGTGAATGGTGAATCGTGATGTGAGCAATTTGCGGAAGGGGACTTTTTACAGACACTCGTTTATTTTTGCTTGCGCCGATGGTCAAACAAAAGCTATTCTCGTTGACGACATGGGTGCGATTATTTGCATGCCTTGACAACAGTCAGCCTATTTTGGCTGGAAACGCCCCATTAAGCTCAATTATTTCTAATTATTTGTGTTTATAACAGATTAAACTTAAACAACCATTTAATTTGACGTTATGACACATAGATTTCTTTGGATCTTAAGTTAATATTTATCGTATTATTTAGAGTAAAATTTAGTACCTGTTTTCGTCAACAACTAATTCTCCTTCAGTAATCAATATGAAGCTGTAAATTAAATATTAATATCAAAAGTTACAATCAATGTTATAATATGAATAATATTTAAAAATTACATAAATGCCGACACAAAGTAATTTTAGGTAAGGTTTTAATGCTGCTTTTATTGTGAACTTTTCTAAGTTCAACATTTCAATTTCTATAGATATTTTTAAAGCATGAAAAACTTGCAAATGAATTTTTTAGGGGAAAAAAATGAAAATTATTTTTAAAACAATGTGTTGCAAAATTATTTTAAAATAAATGTGTTTGCACCGCACCTAAATTTTTGTCATATAATTTCTGTTGAAATGAACACATAAATTACCAAACATTGCCCCTATGAAGAATATTCCGTTTCTTTTCTTCCGATTCTTTTATTTATTTTTCGCAATGCAAACCGCCGTCTGCAAACTTCCTGTTGAATGCCCTTTTGACGGCCGAGTAATTTTTGTCGGAGGCGCATACACACAAATATATAAAATTATGTGTTTTAGTTGGCGTGTGCGTCTATTTCCAACTAGCACAGCATTTGAATGGCTCGTTGGAGCGGACGCTTGGGTGCTGTGGTATGTCCTGTGGGTGCGCGCTGCGCCGCCCACGCCACGGGTAATTTGGATTGCTTGTTATTCGTAGTTGAGGCTCCTCTTGTGTGGAAAATAGATCCGCAGACATGCGCCTTGATTGAAAATAATAATAAAAAAACGAAAAGAGTTCACCCAACCCTGAAATGAAATTTCACCAGCCGGTTGCATCACAAAATGTTAATAACGCATGTCTAGTCTAGCTTTGATTCTTGACTCATTGGGCGCCCCAGTCTCTCCATTGCGTTATATTATTTCAGAGCTTTTAGCCTTTGTCTCGCGAGCAGACGACGTCCGAGGAATTTTTTTCGGCGCATTTAAAAGGCATTTTATTTTTATTATAATTCGAAGAGCGGCCAATTAGAGTGTTGGCAAAGCGCGTCGTATTGGCAGACGCGGTAATTCATTCCGAAGCGTGAAAATAACGCACCGAGTGCACAAATGAGAAAAAAGTGAGTAGCCAAAATAAAGTCGGTCTCGCCGCCGCCGCGCGGCCCTCGCGATTAAGGCCAGACCACGCGCTTTTTTCTCTCTCGTCTGCCGCGGCCGCCACCATTCCTCCGCTCGAGGTGTGCTCGGACTCTGTTTTTTATTGTGAATCGTTTTTTGCAACTGTTCCAGACACTCGGAAGCAGAGATGAATTTCGAGATGACGAGCTCGACGGGCAGCGCAAAAGGCTCGAAAAGTGCGCACCGAAACAGCGCTTCGTTCACAAATTCACAGGTGAGTTGGCGCGAAATAATGCCAAGCGTTTGATCTATTCTGGGATTGATTTTATTTTTATTGGCAAAAATAAAATTAGCTGATCAATTGGTATTGGTATGAGAATTTTATTTTTGGCGATTTTCTCGAGTAGATGTTAATTATTAGAATAAATTTCGCTGTCGGTGTACTTGAAAGAATTTAAAATGAGTCACAGCAGTGGTGCGGCTGCGAAAACAAGAGGCTCACTTGAAACGCGCTAGAATTTCGCCAACTAAGCCGCTTGCAATTTTAACGTTCTCGCAGATTCGACCGAACAGCGAGAGTTCTTCGTCGCCCCTGTGGTGGTCGCGTCCCTCGCCTTCCAAGTCTTCCCGCCTCTCTTCGAGCAATGTCATGTCCAAAAGTAAGTGCATAAATATTTTTAATTAAGGCCGAAAGATTCGAATATCGCTGCCGTGTTTCATTCTTTAATTCGATAAAAAAAACTTGCTTTTCTTTTTTATCTCCCGCCGAACAAGAGCAACTCGCATTAATGCGAACCATAAAAAGCGCTCTTCCCAGATTACTCATCTCATCATCATCTTTGTCCGGCCGGAGGCGCTTTTCATCCGCCCAATTATGGAATTAATTAACTCTAACTGACATTTTTCGCGTGTCCCGTTTTAGGCTTTTCTGGCGCTGAGCCGTCGGCGCGCACCAAGCTCTACTACGGCATGACGAACCGCAACGCCAGGTCTGGCTCCAGATTGATTCAGAACCCGCCGCTCGCAGGTCAGTCGGTTTTTTTCCATCTTCATACACACTTTGCACCGAATTTTATTACGCACTGCACTCAAGGAAAACGGGCATTTCACTTTCTTATTTGTAAAATTAAGTCGTGTCGAAAATACTGACAATTTGATCACACGCCCAAATTCTCTTTCTCTCTTATCTCTCGCCTTACAAATAATGTTGACGCCAGTCTCTCAGCGAAAATCGCGCGGTGTCTCTATCAACTTTCGTTTTCACTCTCGAGATAAATGTCTTCCACTATTTAATTGATAAGGAGTGCTAATATGAATTATAACAACTCGTGTAATTAGAAATGTATGAGCATTAACTATTTAAATAAATATAATAACCTTTCTAAACAGGAATCGATCGCGGCATATTAAATTCTGGTACACTCCCCGGGAAAATTTCCTGTACTTGTGCTGATGTTTCATTTTTATTTACAATTACTCTCTCGCGTTATGTGAAAGCAACAGTGATTTGCCACCGCGTGCGTTAACCAATGGTTTTTATAGCTTCTGTGGCGGCCAGACAGGAGTCTTCCGAGACATGGGGATCTTCGGTCTTTAGAAAAATTCGCTCTCTTTGGTCGGGCGGCTCCTCCAGCAGCCTCAACTTCAATCAAATAGGCAATGGCAGTGATTGTTTGCACTGCATGATTATTTGTTTGAAAAAAATCTGTTTTGTTTTTAGCATGAGCACTCGCACTGTAGTTTATTTTTCCCTTGCCAAACTTTGACTGTTTAACTTTTGGAGTGTCGATTGAGATTAATTTTAGAAATTAGGAGGGTGTAATCATGAACAAAAATTTTTTTTATGTAACTATGTCATAATTTTGAAGAACGCTGCATCATGCTTTATATTATTTTTGAAGATATTCTGACAAAAGGAAGTCATTGTTATCTTCATCTTCTTGAAAAAACATTTTTGCAATGATTATTGGTGTCATTTAAAATTTTACAAAGATAATTCATTTTCCTTAAACACATTTGAAAACTAAGATAACTAGATCAATTTTGTGCAACATAGCACAAGAAACAATTGTGTTTATTCAAATTATGCGTTGGCTTTCGATTTAATCTTTTTTGATTTCCAAAATATTTTAACCCCCTAAAATTGTTTATCCAATTGTTTTCTGTTTTAATTATAGGTTTTAACTAATTATGTGTGTGTGTTTTGATTTTTTTTTTGTATCACATTCAATAACAAAGAATTGTATGTTTGTTTATTTCAAAGTAGTCATTTTAAAATTATCAATTTTTTAACAGACAAAGAAGACCTAATCGACCCGCGAAGACCGCCCCCTGTAATGACCACTTCAACCCCCAACAATTTTGACTGCGAACCCCACGACACGTATCAGCAACTCCCGTGCAGAGAGGGATCAAACACAAGTTGGGGTGGATCTTTGCAACGAAAATTCGCGAATCTGTCCAAAAGCCGCCAACAACAGGACGACAGCATGTCGCTCGCTTCAGTGGAAGCCATGGTAGATTAATTTTCAAATTCTCTCATTATTTTTAATTATGTTTATTAGGACACAAAATCGACGAATAGTCCGTACTCGACTATGAAAAAATCGACCGACAGTTGCCACCTTGACCCGTCGTCAAGTGAATCTATGTTCTCCGGCGGACTGGCGCAGCACAGACTCTCCTATGCAGGTGGGAAAATAGGCCGAAGATTATATTTTTATTTTTAATTATTTTATTTTTTTTTTCATTGATTATGCAAAAGGATTTTACCCTTCGTCATCGGACGACTCGCACACAATGGACCGGCACTACGGCTCCATCAGGAGGTCGGTCCGCAAGGAAAAAGCCGCGGCTGCACAAAAAGCGCCCGCCAAAAGTTCTTCGGCGCTCACCTCAAGTTTAATGCACTCGTCGACTCCCTTGCTGAGGCCCCTTTTCTTTGAGGTACGCTCAATTATTATCCACTCGGTGCACACTAGCTCTGTGTGTCTACATGCACATCTCATCTGCGTTTGACAGAACAAAGAACCGTCTGGCAGAGCAAATTTTTCACGAAATAAAGTACCTTGTAAAGAAAAGAAGCAAGGCATGAAAAATTAAAGCAATCAAGTGCAGATCGATTCTGTAGAAAGTGAAATCTCTGCACTTTCCCGCAATTTTCGTTTTTATCAGTGTAATTTTCACAGAAAAATATTATTTTTTTTCTTAGGTTCCGCAACTTGAACCAGAACCTCCGTTTATTGGAAGACATTGGCTTTTCAAGCAAATTTTGAACGGTGTCATGACTGAGAAGGGTGCGGGATATTTACTTATCGGCAATCAAGGTGCTGGAAAAACTGCTTTTCTACTGCAATTGGTAGAGCAATCTTGTTTTGGCCGAGGTCACGTCATGCATCCTGGTAAGCTCATTAAAATAATTATAATTTTATTTTTCTTTGCATAACTCTTTATTGTTTATTTAAGACGAGCAATTAAATAATTTGCGTTGCGACGAGATGTTCACTTTGGCGCAAATGGTGGTTGGTTATCACTTTTGCCAGGCAGACAACAGCATCACCTGTTATGTGCCCGAGTTCGTCCACTCTTTGGCGGCCCAGTTGTACCAAGCGCCGCAAATGGAGGCTTACAGGCAACAATTGAACAGTGAAAGTCACCTGCAGGTGAGCAAATTATTATAGAATTCACCTTTTCAATCAATAATAAGTTCCTAATTGCATGAATGTTTTCCTCCTGATTAGTTTACGAAAGAGAAAACTGGTGCAATATAATAATAAGATGTAATTTATATTATGATTATGCAGCAATTGGTTTCTATCGAGGAGTGTATCGCAGACCCAGACAGAGCTCTGACCAGGGGCATTTTAGAGCCGCTTACTTTTTTGGCGCAGCACGACAGAATACCTTCGTCAATGCCGTGTTTGATTCTAATTGACGCCTTGGGTGAAGCGGAATATCATAGGTGTGTAATAAAGGTGTTACAATTGAAATTGGGAACTGATTTGTGAAATTTTTACAAAGGCCTGATTATACTTCAGCTCTCATTGCTTTTCTCGTGAAGCACTTGAGCAGTTTTCCTCCATGGCTAAAAATAATCGCGACGGTTCAAACGCCTCTACAAAAGCTAACGTCGCAACTCCCATTCCAAAGAATAAGGTAAAAGTTTCTATTTTTTATTAAAATTATTACAATATTAAAAAATACATATTAAGTGTAAGATTTTTAGTAAATCAATAATTATTGTAATACTTTAATTGACACAGATTGAATATTATTAAAATTAAATTTACTATTGCAATACAAAATTAAAAAAAATTTCATTTCCATGCATAAAATAATTTTTAGTATAAATATTACTATCGAATAATTAATGTATATATTTTAAATAAATTTATTATATTTTTCTTTAATTTTTAAATTTTTGAAGCAACATTTATTATTATTATTACTATTGTTTATACAACTTCAGTCTATAAAAAACATTTTTGTGGTGTAATATTTATTTAAAATGAGGATTGTATTATTCTTGGTTCATTACAAATTAAATTAATGAACTTAAATTTTACAATTAAAAGATTTTTAATTTTAACCAAATATTAATGTTTGATTTTCTAAATTTTGAAGTTTGGATCGGACTCATGCGAACGAAAGCCTCCAGCGAGACATGTTGGAATACATAAAATTCCGAATCAAATCAAGTCCGAAAATACAGAGCAGCATTTCCTCGCCCTCGAGCTCACTCACGAACTCCATGAACGGTTCTTTCACTGGCTCCATAAACACCCACTTTGATCACGTCCACTCAAAATTTGCCCAACACCTGAACAACCTGGCGCAGGGTTCCTTCCTATTCACAAAAATGACCCTGGATCTGATGGACGCGGGTCACCTGGTGTCCAAAGCCGCCGGCTACCGGGTGCTGCCGACGACGCTGCACCAACTCTTCCTCTTGAAATGCAACCTGCGTTTCACCTCCGAGAGTTCCTTCAGCAAGGTCGAACCTTTGCTGGCCGTTTGCCTCGCCTCGCTGCATCCCTTGAATCTCATCGAGATCTACCACTCGGCCACTAGTCTGCAAAATGAGCCCGACAACTGGGACACTTTTGCTGAAAAATTCTCTGTGAGTTGAAAAAAATTGCATTTTTATAAATTTATTAAAAAAAAAAATATGAATACAATTTGTGGTGCTGAATTTCAGATGCTCGAAGGAATGCTAGTGAAGAGGACAGACGACACGTACATGTTCTTCCACCCCTCCTTTAGGGAATGGCTCATTAAAGGCGGCGGAAATGATGAAAATAAATTTGTTTGTGATCTGAAGTAAGTATAAGATGATATTTATAGTGCCTTTCTTGAGAGATTTCTAGCCAGTTTTTTCAAAGCGGATTCAGCGCTGTTATTTTATTATTATTTTTTTAACCAAAAAAAAGGCGCAGACAAATATCTTGCACAACATAATGACAGTTTTATTGGTTTCCTGTTGATGGTGATTTAAAGCGAGAATATTTATCTGGGAAAAGAACATTGTGTCCCATCAGCAGAAATCAGTAATCAACCTGCAATTCATATATTATATTATATGCTTTGCCGGTTGCATATTGTTATGGATTTAAGGGGTTGGTTAATATTTTTTCTGCAGGAAAGGACACGCTGGGATTGCCCTTCGTTTCTGCAGGGTACAACAACCCTTAACTGCAGAGCTAACTCTTGAACTGAGCCACCACATCTTGAAGGCTCACATTTTCAAAAACGCACCCAACATGCCAAAGTGTCTGACGTCTCGAGACATGCAAGCTCAGTGGCTGCTCAGCGCTTCAGAGGCCGTCACCGACTCTCTGTGCTGCGCCAGAAATGTCTTCAGTCCTAATGTTAAGGTAATTTACATTTAAATATAAAAATCTTTTTTAATAAATTTAATTTATATTATACATAAATATATTTAAAAGGTTTCTCGACTGTTGCTGCTTTCGGGCGCCAACGCGAATGCTCAAACTGAAGCTCTCGGTGGAGTTCCTATTTTGTGTGCCGCGGCCCACTTGGGTTTTCTGGAGTTTGTCTCCAGCCTACTCGACTTCGGGGCCCAACCCAGACTGACTGATGCCAAGGGCGCCACTCCGCTCATCCTGGCGGCCGCTGCCGGACACCAAGGCGTGTGCTCCGTCCTCCTTAAAGCTCCAGGTACTTATTTAATTTTTTATCTAAACAGTTTTAAAAGAACAACAACAAAATCAGGAGCCGATACTTTGGTTGGAGTGGCGGACGATTCCGGCCGCTGTCCTTTGGTGCACGCAGCCAGCGGAGGCCACTTAGAAATAGTTAAGCAAATTCTCGCCTTTCCGTGGGCGTCTGCGAAAGTGGAAAGCACTTTCCAAATCGGCACCCCCTGCGGCAGGGAGGAAACTGTGCTGATTGAGAAGACTGGATTGGACAAAACGCAGGCCAAGCATCAAGCTCTCGTGGCTGCCGCTGCCAAGGTAATAAGACTTAAATATATCAATTTAATAAAAAAAATTTCAATTTTAATATTATCTTAATTAATTGAAAAAATACTTAAATTTTTTATTGATCAGAAACTTTTTATATATTTTTTTTTTCATCATATTTAAATAGGGGCAAACGGAAGTGGTTTTGTGTATTTTGGAGGACAGGAGTGTTCCGATCGACATACCAGACACTCTCCACGGTGAGACTGCTCTCACAGCGGCGGCTGCCGGAGGTCATGTGGCGACTTGTCAGGCACTTTTGCAAAAATCAGCATCGGTTATGGTACCTAACACCAAGGTATGAGGAAATTGATCTCAAATATCTCCTCAAATCGTTTCCCGAGAAACATTTTGCTATATAAATCACTTTTATATTTCAGGGCCTGATGCCTTTGTGCGTGTCGGTGAAAGAAGGTCACTGGCCGACCGCTGAGATCTTCCTGCAAAAGGGTGTGCCTGTTGACCAGGCCGATTACCACGGCCGGACGGCACTCATGTATGCCGCACTTGAAGGACACCTAGCCATCGTCCAGTTACTCGTACAAAATTGTGAGTTTAATTTTTTTATTTTCTCTTGCAACGAGGAACCAGTTTTCAATTTTCATCGTTTAAACTTATTTGAAATTAAATTAAATCTGTCAAATTCAGGCGCGAGTATTCACAGAGCCGACAAGGAAGGAGTAACTGCTTTGTGTCATGCGTGTCACAAGGGAAGGGTTCAGGTGGCAAAGTTCCTAATCGACAACGGCGCAGATTTGAATCAGACAGACAAAAGCGGACGAACTCCTCTAGACGCAGCCACAAGCCAGTGCAATCCAGAAATTTTAGAAGTAAATTAAAAAAATTATATAATTAACTGAATTTTTTATTTAATAATTTTTGCAGTTACTTTTGGAAAATAATGTAGCAGTTGATAGGACAGACGTAAACGGTTTGAGGCCTTTGGAGAAAGCAATTTTAAGTGGAAACATAGCAGTAAGTTTTATGAATTTACTTAAAAAAATGGTTCTGACGTGCAAGTTTTGTGTAAAGGTTGTGCAGTGTTTTTTGAAGAAGAAGCCAAGTTTGAGCTCGGCAACTTGGCAGGCGGCACAAGGAAAGCCCGATATGTTGTGAGTGATTCATTGTTAGTGAGCCAATAAATCGATCCTGATGGCCTCACCTATTTGTTTCGCAGACTGATGTTGTTGCAGCGGCTGCTGGAAGACGGCAACCTGCTGTACAAAAGGGGCCGCCATCAAGACGCAGCCAACCGCTTTTATTACGCCATCAAGAAACTCCCTCCGACGTCAGCACAGAACTCTTGCGAGCCTTTTTTGCTCTTGCACCTGCAGCTTTTGCTAAATCTCTCACGTTGCAACCTCAAATTGAACGTAAGTCAAATAACAAATTAATTTTTCTTTTTATTATTTTGAAAATTTAGAATTGTGAGGAAGCGGTCCAGCTGGCGGAAATGGCGATGCGAATTCGCCCGGACTCATTTGAAGCCCTTTTTGCACGGGCAAGAGCACTTTTGGTTTTGGGCGAACTGAAATGCGCCCAGGACGACGTCAATCAGGCCCTGGCTCTGGTGCCGCAGCACAACCGGACAGCCCGAAAGGTGATCTTGAAACTCAGAGAGGACATCGAGTTTCAGATCCAGAACACGCTCGACTGATAAAATGTGGAATTAACTGTATTTAAAAATTATGCAAATATACTTAATTTATTTATTACGTGTAACGATACTGCCAGTTAACTATACAGAGAAATTCTTGTAGTCAATACTGATTAAGAAAGTGCCATGTTAACGATATTAGAACCTGAACAAAACTAATTGATCAATTTTTCTCAGATTAATTTGTAAAATCCGTCCGCAGAGACTTTTCCTTTGACCACCAGGAGTGATTTTTTTTGTAATTAGAATTTTAATGATTTTTTTAAATAATGCAAAATAATGCTTTGTCGTTCTCAGTAATAAAATGTAACTGTTTGGAAATTATGTGATCTAGAGTCAAGTAATTTTGTGTTAAAAAATTAACCAATGTGTATTGCAGGCAGAAATGTAAAAATTGGTTGTGCAAAAATTTTGCTGCTTGAAAATAAATTCAGAATTTGATGAGACACAAAATGTGGCATTTTTCGTCTTCAAGGTTGCCATAAAATGCAAATAAATAATTTGTCCTCTCTGTTATTAGTCGCGCCAAACGCATGTAAGCGTGAAGCTGAATTGGGCAGGAAGTAAACAAGAGGCGGTTTGAATGTTTATTTGTTCATTTATTCTTTCATCCTTCTAACAATAAATTATTATTCGTCGCCGTAATAGCATTCACTGACCAATCGCTAGTGATGATTTAATTACAATAATATCAAAAGCAAACATGAATAGGAACTGGCTGAAACAATAAACAATAACCAGAAAAATCAACAGCCACAAACTAGGGTGTCATTATTTTCTCCTTGTTTCTCTTTTTTTTGTCCAACTTGCGCTATTCGTTTTGAAGAATATCTTGTCGAAAATCGGTACCTACAAGTAGAAGTAGTAACGAGTGTGTGTGTGTCTTTTTAAAGTGAGTCAATCAAGCCGTTTTCAAAATGAAAAAGTGTCTCTTTATCGACATGCACTACTTTCAGCTGACTAGAATTGTGTCTTTACTGAAAACGCAGACCCACACCAACATTTTCTGCGACGCTTCCGCTAATTAAGTACTTTAATACGGTGCGCTCTGTGGAAATTAATTAATTAACCGGAAGGAGATTCTGCGTTTTATCTGCGCTCGCCGCACCGCCCAAGAATTGTTTTATACTCTTTTATTTTTTCCCATACCTTTCAAATTTCCAATTAAAACCGCGCACATATTGACGTACAAATAGTATTGGCGTGTGACTTCTGAATAGTTTCTAGTACCCCTGTTTGCGTTAGTTAAAAAATCATGATCTTGCCCTGTGAGGATCTGACCTATAGAAATATATTTAAAGCTATTTAACATGCAAGACCGAGACTTGCCAAGATTTTCCTAAATGGTACAAACACAAGTGGAATCGAAGCCTCTTTTTCAGAAGAAGTGCAAACCGACTTGCATTCTTGGGAGAAAACGCATTGAACGGAACAACCGAGGGGGCGCAAGTCCTTCCTATGCCTACTCAACCTGTACAAACCAATTTGAATGTAAAAACTCGATTTCCCAATGTCCTTATGACCTAGAGAAAATATCTTATATAAGGTGTTCCTCCTTTAATCTTAAATTTATTGCGTAATCTTTTTTAAATTCTTTTTAATAGATCAAAAACCATTCACTGTAACATGATTTAGCTTTTTGTGTGTGGGTGTGTTCGTGTCTCGCCATTTGGAATGTACTCGGATTGAGAATTTGTTTAAGAGTAGCAACTTATGTCTTATTTATGCATTGCATAAATTGGAACGGCGGCGTTCAAATTACGTCTTTTACTCTACACAGGCCGGAATAAGTTCAAACGTCACCATCTTTTTTTTCTTTAAATGTATTTCAATTCTAAAATTATGACCTCGGCTAGGTATAAAGTCCACCTAAAAATGCATCAACATGCCTTGGCGCCCGCAGTGTAATTTGCCAATCGAAATGGGGGGAATGCGTGAAACGTACAAAAGCAAACTTGACGACCAAAGCGAAAACAATGGGTGTGTAAAGGATATGATTTTGGTTGGGGCAACTAGGGCATGGCAACATTTAATGGTTATGGAGAGTAAGATTAAGATTGTGTTTTGCCTGATTTTGCATCTACTTCCTCAAACTGTCTTTGCTGGAGGCGAGCGAGGTGCCGGCGCTGGAGCCACTTGCTTCGGCGTCACCATTCACAACAGACGAGTTTGTCGACCGACTAGTGGCACCCCGTCGGCCGGACGACGACAGGAGTTCCTCGACAGACGTGGGAGTGGATGCAGAAGTTCGCCCTGATTTTTTTTTTAATTATAATTAATTCATATAAAAAATTTAAAAAGAGTTTTCAACCTTTCAATTTTCCTAGAGCTTTATCAAGTCTGTGGACAAATAGTTCGACGTCTTGTCTCCTCATACCAATGGCTGCTGCAGCTGTTAGGTAGGGGACAGGGTAGGAGGAGTGGTGAGAGCCCCAACCTGCAATTATTTTAATTGAGCAACTGGGCAAAATTATAGTTGATACAGACCTTCAAATTTGTGACCAGAGACGTCTTTCACTTCTACACCCGTAATCACTCTGGAGCCGGAGACGCATCGCAAAAACAGCATCGAGCCCAGCATTGAAATGCTCTTAGGATCACCTCCAGCTAGACAGCTTAAGGTCATAGCTGAAATTAGAAACGATATAATTAATAAAAAAAAAAGAAACGCGGAGGTCAAGATATACCAATTGAGATCGGATTGCTCTTTGTTTCTAGAAGTCGTTCTCCATGTTTTTGGGCCACTTTGCCCAATTCCTCCTTTAACAGTGAGTACATCTCTTTGCGTTGCGTCACCAAGTCTTTGAATCCCTTCACTCCAAGAGACAACAACGTAATAAAAACATCCAACGCTGGACTGGACGAAGCCCGACCTGTTGCAAACATCAATCACTGCAATCCTCAATAATCCAGTGCTGATCAATTCAAATACCTGGGTACATTTTGGAAATCCTTTCGACAAAGCCTTTGTCAAAGCCGGCAATTATGGCTCCACCGACTGGCACCAAGAGATTCTTGTCCGTGCTTTGTACAAATGCATCGACCCGTCCTTTCCTAAACATTTAGTTAGTGAACAAATTTTTCTCTGCCAAACTTCGTCAATCTTACCGTGAAGCCTCTTGGATAAGATGCATGCATCTGGCACTCTGGAGCCCGTAGGCGTTATTCACAATGTGGGGAATGTTGTTTCGGGCGCACAAGACTGCCACCTGCTCTAACGAGTCGGGCGCTCGTGGGGCAAAGCAACTGGTCGTGGACAACACGCAGACAATGTTGGCTGGCCCAAGCTGCTGCATTTGTGTTTCTAAAGCTGCTACGTCTGTTCTCAGTTCGTCTCCCACTAGGTTTGGCTCAATTACGACAGGTGTAAGCCCTGAATTAAATTGTTTTTAATAAATAAATAATTAAGAGCGTTTTCACACTAATTTAATTGAACTTGCCAGCTGTGATGATGCACTTGAAACATGCCTTTTGGTCGATTCGGGACCACAGCACATATTTGGCTTGTTCTCTCTCCTGTTTTAAAGCTAACATACACAGTACGAGGCTCATCCCCGTGGCCATCGGCACAACAAAACAACCTGCTGAGGTTTTGACACCTGAAATTTTTCACATAAAAAATTTGATCTTTTTTTTCAAATTATTTATTTTCCAAGCTCACCTGTAAACCTAATTACATCCAATACCAAGGCATTGGTGAGCTTGTTCATGAGACTTGAGCCGGCCGCCTTGGGCTGAACCTCGCCTAGGTCACCGGAGCGGCCAATGCCGTGGGCCATTCTGTAGTGTCTGCGAGCCACGAGGGAGGAAGCGATCCGCGCTTCCCGCTCGCCAATGCTGCTGTGTCCGGGGAAGTTGTTGCTGTCCATTTGAGCCAGTTCGGAGAGGAAGTACTCGATGGTTGCGTCGTCCCAGCCGTCCTCTGGCCATTTTCGCTGCAAATTTTTAATCCAGATTATTTTCTCAAGTCTTGCTAATTTTGCCCTAAAATACCTGTTCGATGAGCTGCCTAATTAAATTTTCTCTGGACTTCTTGGCAGACGCAGCTTGTTGCAAGTAAGTGGCAGGAATCAGTCTTTCTGCCAGTGAAAAGCTATAGCTATTCATGGTGGCGCCGACGGAATAATTGTGTTACTTTGCAGTTTCTTGACTAGATCGTGAGCAGCCAAACACAGTCAAAGCATTCTGGAAACGAAAGCAGTGATGATTAGAACAAGAAAATGAAAACGGAAGTGGAAATGCTGGTCTTATCAAAAGGTGCGATATGTTTTTCAAAGTCCTTGTCAGTAGTTAAAATAGATATTAGATTGATTTTGAATCAATTTTGAAGGGATCGGTTTTTTTAATCTGAATTTCACAAAATAAAAAATGCTGGGCAATAATTTATCAAAACACAAAATATTTTACTCAAAACCTTCAAATTAGCAATTATTTTTTAGTTTTAAGTTTCAAATTGATTCACAAATAAATATAATCATGTAAAAAATCCGATACAATTTCCAAATATGCATTAAAAACCCCCATCAAGAAATTCATCCGCAATGCACACTTTATTCGCCGCGGCTGAAAAGTTCCACTTTAACGCTGCGATTTCACGACCGACAGCCTCGAAAGTGCGTGAAAATCGCGCCAATTTTCGCGGACAGAGACCCTGAGGGTACAAACAAGGTTGAAGGGTGATGCTCAAAGGACAATCGGACGCAGAGGGTCTGAATGCGGGCTGGACGAGTGGTGTGTTTACAAAGGGGGGTCACTGAAATTCACTTTCACCCCGTTCGTGCGGGAATCTTGTTATTTGTGCGAGCGACTGTACGGCGCCGTCGTTTCGCTCGTGGGAGCCGCGAAAGGGCGCCGATTCGGACCCCAAGGTTGATACGTACCTCGACTTGGTGAAATCAAAACACAGTTCGCAAATCAGGGAGAGAGAATCAGCGGAGAACCACCCCTGAATGCAAACCAATCGACACCATGTCCTTGAGGAGAGCGCCAATGATTGATGATGATGATTTTCGTGGCCGCCGATCCAACTACGGCCCGAGCATGCAGGCCCATGCAGTATCTTCTTCGATTTTTCTCGCGCGCGCCCTGTAATTTCTTATTGCCCCATTTATATGTGTGGTTCTCCAGGGACACTTTCGGGGTTGTATATAAGCGCTTGATTGCGAGCCCTCGCATTTGCTTATTGATAATTATGCGGGCCTACTAAATTTATCTCTACGTTTTGCATAACAACATTATATAATTTTAAAGCGCAAATACCAATATAACGATTAATTGGCAGTTGAGTCAGGCAAAATTTGCAGACACATATTTTTGTTAATTTTTCAATAATTGTTTTTTCATACACTTTGTTTAATTAGTAATTAATTAATTTTTAATTAGATTAATGCTTTCAACTGAGTTATAGAAAAAAACTTTTTATCCTCATATAAATTTTTGTAATTTTTTAATGTATGAAAAACTGAAATTTTTCTTTTTTTTTTAATTTAAGAAAAAAAAATTTTTACGCAGGTTTTATAATTTTATTTTTGATGTATAAAATAAAATTTTTAATTTTTTTTCACTAGTTTCAGGCGTGTATTTATTTCTCTTTATTTTCACATATGGACAACAACATTTTGTAATAAAATAGCGCATCATAAAAAAATCGATTTAAAATTCTCATGCCATCATAACCATGATCATATTCGCATCAGTCTTAATCAATATCAACAAAATATATATTTAAATCTGCAACACATTTCGTATTATTTCGTATCAGAATTCGATCGTAGTATTATATAGATAGCTCACATTTTATTATAATTATGATTGTGGTCGGCGAAAGTCCCATGAATTCACACTCACAAGAAGGTAAATTGCTCAAACCCGCTGAATAAATACTACAAGTAATTCCCACTCGAACTGGGTTCCTTGACATTACGGCTGCCGAGAGAACGCGCGCCCCATTACACTCGCGCTTCTATTTTTACACATCGCTCTCGGGTTGCAAACGCAGGGCAAAGTCCTCACGCCGTTTTTGCAACGCACAAGTATTTTATATTAAAAAAGAAAGAGAAAAAAAAACAATCAATCAATTGGCAGCAGAAACTAAAAGTGAGAGACGCTATAAAACTGTACACAATTTTACATTAAAAATTATTTTGACACAAAAGGTGGCCACACTTTTTCTTTTGACTAAATTCAGAGAGATTGATATACACTTACATAAAATAATATTGTACACGCGCAACGCGGCCCTCGAGAGCAGGGACTGCCGGCACGCGATGGCTAAGGCACAAAATTCACTTTGATTCGTCGCGTATTCAAATGACGCGAGCAGAAAAATTATATATATACACATGGATTTATCAGTCTGAATACATTTCTCATAGAGAATAACCAGACAGCAAAAGCCAACATCTATAAATTGATAGATACACTATACACTTTCATTTCTTCTAACACGTCTCTTTAAGTTTTTCACAATCAGGCACAAGTAAAATGTCTTCTAAAAACGTACGCAGACGCCAATCTTGATTGAAATAATGCGTTTTAAAATTCGTTAAAAGTTTGGTTAAAACCACAGTATTCACAAATATATAATATGGCATCTCGCAAATGGCACTTGGTTTGCATATCTCTGTGCCATACACACAGCAGCGCTTCGGACTTTTAAACATTTAACACTAGGTGTGAAGTTGCTCTCTCGGCCCTGTATTTTACGTACAATCATTTAATTCGTCGCAGTGATCAGTTAGTTATCTACAGTGCGTTAATTACCGCCACTGCTGAGGTACCAAAAGAAAAGTAATTAATATGTCTCCCTTAGACGCTTAGTTAAAAAAGGTGTAAAGAGTCTCTGTGGGGCCTTTTGATATTCACTCAAAATGTACACAACAAAAGTTGACCAAGCTTTGTATATAAGTGTGATCTCACTCTATCTAGACAATTTTCGGTACCTCCTTTTGCACTTTTTCGAGAAACAAAAGGAACCTTGTGTTTGTTGTAAATAAACTACTTAAATTGAAAAGGCACAAAATCGATCACATCGGTGTAAAATTACTTTTTTCCTAAATCATCAGAGGATTCGCCTCCATTACCATTTTAAAGAGAGAGATAGATTAACAAAAAACGATGGTACTTCATTCAACAAGGTAAGATGCCGATTTTTTGTTCGTCTCTGGCAGGCATCGGGCACAGGTTTCTTGCGTTGGCGGTTTGGCTGGCCTGGAACACATGACGCGTTTGATTCGTTAGTAAAGTGCCAATTCAAAAATAGCATAATGACTAAACTCTCTTTTTGCAAGGGGAAGGTCTGTTAAAAGAAAAGTGACGAGGACTTGACACTGAGAGCATCCATAACTGTAACACCCTTTCTAAAAAGAAGCCATGTGTAAGATAAGCCCGAGAGTTATTTGCATTTACTTTCGCTTTTTATGCCCCTAGAAAGCTTAATGGAATGTAATTTAAAATTGGATATCAGCAGCAATGAAAGTGATTAACATATAGATATAATTTAACTAATTATAAAATATTTCAGCGGTTTGCAGAAAATTTCAAATTTACTTCATGGCCTTGCGCTAAAAATAAGCTTTAGCGCGATCTAGAGTTGCAAACGAGGAAGCACCTGCTTTTTGCACTTGGGTAACAAGATATTTAGCGACCCAATTTCATGCTCCACAATCAAGCCTCGAATGAACCCGGCGCACAACAATGAAGCAGCTAAGTATGCTCACCGGCATAATGAAAGCACAGACCGAGCAAGAAAACCGCTCATTACCCACCCCCGAATTAGTAAAAAGCAAGCGGAAAGAGAAAGAGAGACAAAGTACAGAGAGCTCGGAAGGCGCCGGCGGTCACACTCACTTGTGCAGCGACAAGCCAAACTGGAAGTAGCAGCCGGGCGGGTGATTGTGGGTTGGTCACCAGTAGGGCGAGTCGTTTACCAAGTGGTTCCAGCTGGCGAACTCGGACCACGAGTCCATCTTAGCGCGGACGGCGTCGTTGAAGCGCTGCTGCCCACTCGGCGGCGGGATGATGCGGTTGTTGTTGTTGGTCTTGTCGGCGGGCGGCACCGACTTGACCAGCACGTAGTTCATGTCTGAGTTGTTGTCCCAGTGCTCGCGGCCGTCGCTCAGGAAGCACACGCAGAACTCGACGCGTTTGGCGCGCGGCTGCAGCCGCAGCTGGAAGGAGAAGGTGTCGTAGAGGACGATGCAGCCGGGCAGCGCGCCCTGCGAAGGCCCCAGCGACGCCGGACTGTTCTGCACAAACGTGCAGTGCGCGTCCTCGTGCGTGGCCCAGTCGTCAAAGGTCACGCGCACGAACACTTGCTTGTGGAACGAGATGTTCTTCACCTTGACCGTGCCCACGATCAGCTCTTCGGCCTCTTTCACGATTACGTTCTCCAGGGACACGTTGGTCTGCTCGAGTCGCTGCCGGAAGTTGAGGTAGTCGGACGCCGGCTGCGGGAACGTCACTTCCCACGGCTCCGGCGCCACCTCTACGCTCGCACCCTTGGTCACTTGCGCGATGAAGTCAACCGTCCACAGAGGCGGGCAGTGCGAGGGTTCGCTCATAATTCGGATCTGAAAATAGATAAAAGCAAGGTTTAGGTTTAGAGCAGATAAAGACAGAACAAATCAGCAAAAATTACATAAATTATAGGAAAGTAATATTTTGAAGATTAATATTAGGGAATTAGAAAATGAACAAAAAAAAATGGCTCAAATATTGTCAACCTAAAATTCTATTAAAAAAGAACGAGAAAAAATTATGAGATTTTAAACCTAGCAATTCCAAATATGGATTTTAATCATCTTGGAATTCAATACTCTTTGCTTAAAGTTATAAAAAAAAGATATGAAAAAGATTGATCCGTATTATTGGTTCACATTTACTTGAAGTCGCATTCAACGAGACGGATATTTTGGGATAGGACAGGAACTTGGCTGAACTTGGCAACCATCCCCCCAGAGTATTTCAACGCGCCTTTAACGAGGCGGAAAGAAAAATGTATTTTTGGCTCCGCTTTCAGACTGATTTCACGATTTATTGCTGCAGCTGGACGGAAATTCGCACACAAAATTTCATTTGCGGAATTCATGGAGGGGAAATAATTTGAATTTTTTAACAATTCAGAGCTGAATGGAATAGTAAAGGCTGAGATATGTTTGCATGTAAATGCGGTGTAATGAGTCCGATGGAGGCAATGAAAGCAAATTAATGTCAACATAAAACTTTCTTCAGCAAGTTTGTAGCATTTCGTGCTTCGTTTCACCGGCTTCTGATCGGTATCGCCTGCAGTGAGGCGGCACGACTGCGCCGTTATGCATCCGTGCCCAACCGGTTGCATACCGCCTCCGCGCCTCTTGCCCTGCATTAATAAAGATCACACTGGTGCGATAATGTTATTATTGTGCGACCGTCGTGCTCCTGCCTGCCAAGTGCTCCGCGTGTGTTGTTCATTTATGCACAGTTGACCGCGACTATGAATGAAACTGACGGAAAATAACTTGATTGGCTGCAAAGTACTTTGCTTTCTTTTTTCTCCCATTTCACACCGAGTTGTACATAAAAGTCAATCGGCGCGCGAGTTTTTTTTTTTTTTATTGTTTCCAACAATCACATGACCTCTTGACACGCCGTTTTTTACGATGCAATTTCTTCATTTCTCTATTTACTGAATGAGAAATAAAAATTTTATTATCTTTTATTTTGAATCGCAAATATACAGACACGTTTTGACCTTGGCTTGAATCAAAACCTGGCGCAGACAATAAAAGAAGTCCCCAATAAACTTGGCTCGCGTGTCATTTGAATATGCTCGGGGACCAAAATTTTGGCTAATCTCTCGCTTGGCGGCGCGCGTTTTGTGAGTCACCTTGCGGCGGCCAGATTTAGCGAAATCGGCTGGCAAGCATAACAATTCTTGCACAACCATCAGGATGTGAACCCAGATCCAATTTCCAATCGATCAGAAATTGCATCTTCGATCTATCTAATGAGCTGCTAGTTAATTTGAGGCGCGACGACTGCGCGTCAGCCCATCACTTGACCAAAACGTGACCGGCCGAGAGTTGGTTGATTCAGGCGTGTTTACATCGGACAACTCGCCAGAGGTGAAGGTCATGTGTGCAAAGAGCATCTTCTCTTCTCGTGACCAATGAACCATTCACGACAAATTAATTATACATGCACACAAGAGATAACAATTTTATACCACTGATTTTCCCCATGTGAATTCACTCGAAAGCGACAAACGCATGCTTTTATAATTCAATCAATAATGCGTACAGCTCAAAACCGATCCTGTAACTTGTGTTTCAAATTATTTGTGCACGTTTAAGTGCCGCAATTGAACATAACAATTATTCCAGTTTCGTTTTTAATTGCCACACGCTGCTAATATTAATTAATTTAATGGCGCTTCGCTTGGCCTCTACTCCCGGCGGTTTACATAATTTATGGTCTCGCGTTTATCGGTTTTGTCACGACGACGCGGGTCATTAACCATGGCAATTTATGATTACAGAGTGAATAGTGGAGAGCGACTGTTATCTATGCGCCTCTGTCGATCTGCTGCAACGATGCGAACAAAAAAAAACATGTGAACTCGGCATTGTCCTCGTCGTGATAAGACGTGTGTGTATTTTTGTGTTTGTGCAACACGTGGGGCTGGCGGCAATCAGCGACTGCTAAAAACGTGCTAGATCCTTATCAAAGCGCAACAAGACTATTTGCTCACAGAAAGAATTTTTACAATGCCGAGCAGGCGGGAGGACAAATTTTAAAGCGTTCTGTGTCGCGACTCTGTTGAATTCCGGCGCAGTTGGCTATTTTGGTATTTGTGATGCTTTTGGTTGAGCAAAATAAGGAAAAGAGTAAATAGTAGACAGGACCGACTGTACTTTTTATCGTGAAAAGGCCCATGACGCACACTTGGATTTTCGCTTCATTCCAACGCACTTGAGGAGATAATCCCTGATAAAAATCGAATTCTCCGAGTGCACCATTTTCATTCTTAAAGATCATTAATTGGGTTACAGAAAAAAAATTACGTTTGCTTAAGATTATTTAGAAAAACCTCAATATCATCTAGCTTGTGAAAGAGTTTTAAAATTGTCAATGCTGATAAAGACAAGGACGGTACATAATTCTAGGTCGGGGTGAGTGCAATGCCTGGCGCTCTTGATTTATAAAGCCAGCGCCGCTTTAATTGTAGCAACTTGCTGAATGCTGGGCTGATTAATGTGACAAAAAGACACACGTAATGTAGGTCAGACTCTAAAGCACTGATAGGCCAATATCATATGCAGTGGCACTCCTGGCACGAGACGCGTTAATTGAACAAACAACTCATCAATGTTCGGTACACAAGGGAATGTTGGTTTATTCTAGAAGAAGTTGTTGAATTTATTTTTTAGTGACGGTGTTCGTGTTGACTTTTCAGAATGAAGCAAAGAGCGACGTTAAATTTATAGAGACGCGTCCATTAGTCTCTTGAGGTAAAAACAAACACCTTCCTGGTTCTCGTAAACGCAAATGAGAGAGGAAACATCATTTAAAATTTAACCACAATAAGTTTTTTTAACGCGAACCAATTTTTTTAACTAAATGACGCACATTGAATATTGTTTTCGTGACCTTATCATTATTTTTTCTCAACGAGTAAAAAAAAAATAAAACATTTTTCTGCTTAAATTTAGGATAAAAAAGGCAAAATATTGTACGATGACAGTATAGATAGCGTTTCAATTACTTAATATATTATTAAAAAATGAATTGATTGATTAAAGCTCTTTATAAACAAATGACTTTGATTCTGCTTGGTCTAGAAAAAATCAAGTTCAATTTTTTGTAACAAAAAATTAGATAAATATTCAGATAAACATGAGAATTAGGTACAGATAAATCAATAAAAATTCAAGTTCACGCTGATGTCCTCCACGTTATCTAATTTTAAAATGCAAATCCCTGTAATTTCTACACATCTGAGGGTAGGCAGCAGCACAGTGGGAGATATATCGTTATCGAAAATCGCCGTGCGTATAGAAACTTCCTACCCTTAATACACAAAATACGAATTTGATGTTAACATAAAATTTTTCACTGATTAACTAATTACTATAAAAAAAAATGAGAAATACACTTGAATTTGAAAAAATCTTATTGATCAAAAGTAATTTATTTGTATTCAATTTTTATAAACTCATAAGTTATTGTTGTTAGTTTAAACAAAGGGTAAATAATTATTAGAAAATTATTGATTTTTTGAAGGCTTTATTATTGAAGATTTATTTGATTTATTTATTATAAACCCCAAACCACTTACGCATTTCCGAAGCCATCTATTGCATTTCAAAAATTTTCTTTCAATTCGATTTGCTTCGTTTAAACTTATAATTGAAACATTTATAACAATGAAATACTAAATAAAAAACTTTTGATTGATCAATGAAATAAAATTATTATTTTTAATTCAAAGGTATTTTGTTATTAAATAATTTTTTCAACATTTATTCGCACCTTTGTTTTTGCTAGTTAAATATTGTGTCAGTTTAAGAAAAGATTATCTTTTATGTATTTTTTGTAAGGGTAGCAAGTATCCATACGCGCGCCGATTTTTCGGGGTGTGGAGAACAGAAAAGTAAGACATAATTTGAAAAATAAATTGAGCTACTCACATGGGTGAGGGAGAGTCCTTTGTCGTCGGCGAAGACGACCCTCTTCTTGAGCCTGGACGCGTCGCCGTCAGTGACGTCCTCGTCGGGTTTGACCACGAGGCAGGGTCGGAGCGCCTGCGCCCTCAGGACGGCGCTCTTGGCAAGCGTCGTTTCGGTTGTCGCCGCGGCCGCAGCGACCCTGAGTTTGGGGTTCATTTGTTGCTGGTGCGCCTCGCGCCGCCTCAGCGACGACCTGTTGTTGTCATTGGCGTAGGCCAGGCCGTTGCAGAGGTAATTGTAGTTGGTGGCGAGACAACTCGACACTGGCGGGCTGCGGCTGAATACTGGCGGACTAGACGCGATCATCATTTCGTAGTCGGCGGGCATCGTCCGAAAATATTTCGCTCCAGTTCAGAGCCGGCCTCGGGTGTGTTTGGCGGAAGAGTGTCTCTGCCTGCAACATTATATTAGGTCACGGGTCAAACACTTTGGAACCGTATCACTTTTTCTCAACATGATCTCAACATGATGATTAGCATTCGTTTTTTACGCGTGGCTGCAGTGCGTAAACAACATGGTGTGGATTTTATGTCTCTGAGGACTGCACAAGGTTATTTGCTTCTTTTATATTATTACGCAAAGTCAAAGGTGGTGACACTTTGGACACTTAATTTAATCGGATCTAATTTGTGCAAGCGAATAGTTAGACCTCACTTTCCACATTTTTATAACCCGTTTGATGATACGGCCGATAGGCGCCGAGCGACGCCGTATCAGTCGCGCGACGTCTCGTTGCTCTCTCTCGCGCGCTCAGCAACAGACTTTTCTGGTCGGCTTGCCAACAAGCGTAGGCTAAATTTTCGCCTTGCTCAAGGACAGCAAATTATCACTATGAATATGCGAATGCAAAAATCAAATTGAAAAGAAGTATGTGTGCATTGTGCTGATTTGGCTCCTTGCAATGGTTGGGCAAGATTTGCCTCCGGCTAATTTTTTTTGGCTTCTTTCCAAGTTTGACATCTGACTAAGCAAATTTTTGGAGCGCTAAAAAACTAAAAAAATTACTGCCAGTTGAAATTGGTATTTGATTTTATCACCCTTCAGCAGTAGCGGGTGGTTAAATTAAGGATTTTCGTGATTTGTGCAAAGTTTTGAAAAACATAAACAGATTTAAATATTTTCAATCTATCTCTATAAATATTCTGATTCTTACTTCAATTTAATTCTTAGCAAATACGGAACGCAAAAAGATATTTAAAATTTATTCTTTTGAATTTGCCATCATTTAAAATTAAGGAAAATCTGCATTCAAATTCACTTCACTATATCATGAATATTTCTCTAAAATTTTGTGTGAAGACTATTATATACTATCAGGATATAACAAGTTGTTAGAACATTTTATAAAATTGAAACATATAAATAAAGGTATACCAGCAATAAATTGTTATGAAATTTGAGAAATAATACTGTAGGAATTTTCTAATGCTCTAGATCCAACAGCGATCGATTTGACCAGACCTTGAATTGCTTGAAATAACAATTGTGCCTTTACAAGTAAGTTACGCTGCCTTCAAGAATAATGTCGAATTTGCAAGCGACTTGTGCAACCGTCAATAAAGGGCTTCAACGCGGCGCATAATCGCACATTGAATGCATCATCATTCGACGTGATCATCGTAATGCTCGCGTCGCCCAAACTCAAGAAATAAAATATGCAAATTTCGTGTCAAGGCACTAATGAACAAACATACGGATGTGAAAGACCAAAGTAGCGATGTGACGACTGCGTTTAGTCGCGCTAATTGCAGAACATGAATTTAAATTTAAACCGTGTACTTATGCAAACGCGAGCCAACAATAACTACAGCAATGGTCAATTAAAGTAGCTCTCTTTGCGAGATAAAAGAATAAAATGTTTCGAGCGAGCGGCCAGTTCGAGTCCGTTTTAGGAAAGCCGGCAGTTCCAAGTAGAGGCAAATGAGAGCCGACGACCACTTTTCAGAGCTAAATTTTCCACTCGCTTGTCGTGCTGATTAAGAATGCATTCTTTCTCGTGCAGAAGAAAGATTAACGATCAGACACACAATCGCTATTAATAAATTTTTAGAGGGCAGCTCTTCTTCTTCTCTCGCTCTCTTGAGAGTATTATAATAATTTAAATCAGCTCTGCACACATAGGCAGGGCAGGGTTTTTTTCACACAAAGTCACGCTCGAGAAACGGCGCTGCTGGAAATTAAATTTAAATCTTGTCACAAAGCAGCGGCGAGATAATGCATGCAACCTGAGCAGCGGCCGGCCACGAGCAGTACTTTTCGAGTCAGTGCGTTTCTTCTTTCTTGCATTTCCACAATCGGAAAGGCGTGGATCTCGCGACGGCGGCTCTCGCTACATTTATAATTCATATACAAGAGAACTTTGCACACACAGTTTATGTGAACGTGTTTATGAATGCCGCCGCCGCAGCCGATTCCACCGAGAGAAAGAAGCAGGTCGCATTATTTTATTTCGCTACGAACACTTCTCTCGCAAAGTGCAAACTGGTTTGCATTTATCTCTTAATTCTGCGCTAGAGCTGCTTAAATGCAAATAAATCAAGGCGTGAATCTAAAAAAGAACACACGGATTTTCTCTCTCTCGGCTAGCGTCTCTTGCGCTGCCACTTTATTTATTATGCGGCAGCAGCAGCCTCCTTTATTGGAGAGAGAGAAAATGAAAGAGATGCATTTTTTATGTATGCATATAAATGCGTGTGTATACAGGTGGGGCCGCCTTCAATTTTGTATTATGGACGCGAGTTCGACAGACTAACGAGCCAACCTTTTTTACGATCTCGAATGCACCAGCCTGCTTTTCGCCCACTTCAAAAATGCTGCACCTCGTTTGTGAACGAGTTCATTGTTACTATGCAACTCTGTAGAGATAATGCTGGAGAAATCAAAAATTAATATATTGAAATTGAATTGTCTAGTTTATTCATATATTGGTAAACGTCTGTACCTCTATAAATTTTTGAAAATCCACATGCTTAAATTTTTTTTCCTCTTTGTGGTATTTTCATTTTAGTTTTTGGTTTCCGTCTCATGAAATAGAGCCGCAGACCGTGGCCACAACTTGTTAAGAGGATTTTTTGTTTTGTAAAAAAGGCTTTTATTTCATTACAAATGTCTCCTTTTAAAAGATTTTAGTGAGTAGAATTAAATGGCCAAAAGTTCACGTTAAGGTAGGGCTGTGGTTCTAAAAAGGAGGACACGTGAAGGCGCATCACGTGGACACGACCGTCGCGCGATTTTAAAAATAAAAATGGTTGGTGGAGCTTGACTATCTGCTGACCGCTCTGACACCTAAATATAAATTAGCGTTGTCTCTTCCTCCATAAATAAAACGGCAAATAAGACGTCATGCTGGGCATCACAATTTGCGAATCTAAATTTGTTAATTTTTTAAAATAAATTCTGTTACATTTTAAGCACCAACTTTTTTTCCTGCATTTATTTCTAGTTATATATCGCTTCTCAAGCCGTGGGTAAAAAAAGAGATTGCTTGGCGGTTGTCTTTGATTTATCCTGGTCGTATCAAAATGAATTAAAGCAAAGCTCAAAAACTTAAGCTTCTAAAAATTGACACTAAACACAAGTTGGCAAAAGGAGACTGATTAATTTGAAATGGAAAGACATGAATGATAATTTATCAAATTTTTTAACTTCAATTTTTAATATAGAAACGTTTGATTAAAGGGAGAATTTTAAAATCCGATTTGCCATTAAAACCCACTTTGATCCTCTGACTTGACTCGCTTTATAAACCCCTTTTGTGTAAGTCGAGATATTAATGCCAGCCAGCGGCTGCTGCTGTGTGAAAGAGATTTATCTCATCGATCGTGGCGGCAGTGAAACAGCAGGCATGCCCGTTTGATCCCACAAGAATCTGCCCCTCGCCTCTTTGCTTCCCATCCCTCAGGCGACGAGTACGTGGGCTGCACCCTCTCTGTCGGCGTTTTCAAATTCCTCCGTCGATTGTATGTGGTGCCACAGCCAGCACTCTCGTTTTGTTAGCTCTCTACTCGAGCCAGAGAGTGTCTGTGGTAGAAAGAAAGAAAGACACTTCAGAGTTAAAAGGTCAAACAAACCGAGACCAAAGGTGGGCGCGCCGTTGCTGGGAAATTTGTTTGTGTATTTAAAAATAAAAAAAGCAGCAGCCACAGGTGTGATAAAAACAGTTTCTCCTTTTAAAACTTTTTGATTGTTCTGTCTCGCTCAACAATTTTTTTTAATCCACCGCAGATTGTTGTTTATTCAAATCGATCGAGCGCTGTTTTTGAGAACTCGTCGGCCCTCGACCGACTTCTTATTTGGGATAGACTGGTCTGCTTTTCGTTCTGCACAGGCGTGTGTGACAACTATAATTTCGCCAGTGCCATTTTATGGTCGAAGTATTTCTCTCTCAAGTAATAATAAAAGTCAAAACAACTTTTGAACGCGGCGTGCGATTTTATTAAAAATTATGAAGAAAATAAAACGCCCAGCAGAGTCGTGAGTAAATAGCGGGGATAATTCAATTGCGATGTGAATCTGTGTGCGGGTAATTGACGTTAAGTGCATGTTTTACACACAACATTCCCCACTTTGATTGTCGCAGGTAAAATACGTACACTATACTTTTATCAAATTATTCAAGTCGCCGCTTTATAAGGAAGTTTGAGAATGGCTGAAATCCATTATTGGCTGATGCAAGTTTGAATCAAGTTTAACTGGCTCCGCGTGCAAAAAGCAGCCCTCGAGCGAATCAGAGCCACTCGCTGATTTCAGTTATTGCCTTTTGAACGGCGGCCGTCCGCAGCATTTCCATATCAGTTAAAAGGAAAAAGCGCCGCTCTCCAATATAATTCGGTCTAAAAATGGAGAGCTGGTTTTAAAGCCGACGATCAATGACAACAAAAAATTTTTTTGGCAAAAAATGTTTAGCGGCACAAAACTACTAGAATGTTAGAGCTCGAAGGCCAGTAAGTTCATTAATCCTGTATTAAATTATGATGCAATTCCAACTTTTTTTTTATAATAAATCAAGATGAAAATTTATTTTTAAATATTTCAAATAATATAATTTAAAAAATACTAACTTTTGTAAAAACACAGAGATTATAAACTTTACTGACAATAATTGAAATAAAAACTATTTTCAACCTTAAATATCAAGTGTATGATATTTTACTGTGCTATTTATAAGTAAACAAATTTGTTTTAGGTTGTGAAATAGTTTTGTTCATTAAATTAAATCAAATATTTTTTTAAACTATCCAAGATAATTTCAAAAAATGCATTAATTTTCATTTTAAAATTTGAATAAAAAATAAAATATTTATTATTTTGTTCAGTAAATTGTTTTATAGAAAACTTAATGTGTACTCTTCAAAATTAAAGTTTAAAAATAAGCAAATATAAATAAATAATTATTCAGTACCTATTTTCAACCACAGTTATAAACTGTGCTATGTCGGTCGAACTTGAACTTCAACCAGAAAAACCCTTCGCGATCACTAATTAGATCGGCTCAAGGCCCCAACAAGCCCCCGGAGCTGCCAAATTCATCGGCTCATTTCAAGTGCGTAGGCCAAATTTTGCAAACGCACCTTGGCGCAAAGGAATATTATATAAAACATTTTCACAGCATCTCTCGCACATAGGACTCGGCTCAAGGTAAGAAGAGCGAGGCGGAGATCAAACGGCCGGAGAGCGAATGAGTCGATCTTGTCTCTGAATCAGAGGTCGTGTGCAAGGTTTGCAAGGCAGCACCTGTTTCACCGCGAGGAGCATTATTAGGTCTGCGCGCATAAATACATTACATAAGGCAACTTTACTACTCTCGGTTTTATACTTCGATGACGGACGACCTTTGCTTGTGTGCTTTTAGTGTGAAGTTCATTCATCAATCAACGCACTCTCGCCTTCGATCAAAATAATAATAAAGCAATAACAAAAAGCAAAAAGCGTAATGGTTTTTTTTTTGAATAGTCGAAAATCAAAATGGGTCAAAAGAATGAATTGAGTAAAAGTAAAATTAAAACTAGAAAAAAATATTCAAAATTAAAAATTATTTACTGAAGTCGTGGTGAGTGTTCTATGAAAATAGAAGGAGTTGAAAGTTAGAATAAAATTATTTTTGACAGCTCATTGAAATTGACTTGTTTGCGGTTCAACGGGGGCATGTGACGTCACATATCACTTAGTGATCAGTCACTGAAAATGTGGTCGTAAAACTTGCTTATTATGTTTTTAATAATGTAATAATTTTCAAAACATTTAATTTAATATTGAATTAAATTATTTTCAATTGTGAGATTATGAATCATTTTATCCAAATGTACGTAATTTATTTTTTTCGATGGATAATTTTTGAATTAGATAATTAAGTAGGACAAGTTGTCTAATGGGTGTAATGCTGATCTAACCCTAATCCGAAAGTCACTCAAAATTAGCAAGTTGTCGTTCTAAGTTCTAAAAACAGAAGCCTTTAAAAATCCTCACACCCGCTGTGCGCACCATTTGCCCGGCTGTATTTTCGATCTTGACAGGCTATTTGAGCAGTAAATAATCACGTACGCCGATCCGAATATCAGTTTATTTATAAACACGGTCTAGCAAAATCAGAGCAGTCTCTGTCAGTTGAGATAGTTTAAAGTGTAAAATCCGTCTGGTGAAAAATGCCGCAACGCTTTGGCCGGCGGCGCCGCGCTAAAAATAAATACACAATAAAGCACGCCCGCAATATTCTGAATTAAAGAAGGCGCAATTTCGCATCCTAAAAACCGAAAACGAACTGTCAAGCGAAACTTGGGGCCCGAAAAAATAATAACTCACCTAGGAAGTGGGTTTGTTGTTATGAAGAGTTAATGGAATTCTCCTTCGGTGACCTTGCGGCGGCGGTGCGACTCCCGAGGGAAAAGGGCCTTCGTCTCATTCATTCAAAACGTGTAGGCCGCCGATGACACGCCGATTCGGCAAATGCGTTAGTCGGCCGACGGTGCCACTCATCGACGGGAGCTGCGACGAGCATTAATTTGCGAGAAGGACTGCGAGAAGAGAAAGAAGAAGTTGGCTCTTGGCAGGGGAGTCGCCAGAGTCGGTGGCGCCACGATCAGGGGAAAGGGTCAGACCGTCACTTGGCGGCTGTTCACGTGCACACTCGCGCTCGGCCAATCGCACGCCGCGCCTCCACACGTGATCTCCGCGCGCCGCGCCACCGAGAAATAAGATTTACACAGCATCTCTCTCCGGCTCCAGATTTTATATATGGCGATTTTATTATGTAAATTATTAATTGTACGTGGACCCGTTTGTACGCGCGATATCAACCACCCCTATTTATGGCATGTGTGTAATTGCGGCGCCGGCTGCACCGATCGTGCCGGACTTTCTCTCTCGCAGATTTCAAATCTGCAATAATTGCTGTGCAATGGATAGCGATGTCAATTGCCTCCTCATTGACTTAGAAGCGCCACGGGAACGCGCCTGCTGTCGCCAAATCCGATTAACTTTGTTTACAATTAATGCACCACTTTTAATCAGTAGATCTGTGGTTCTCAGTCATTGAGCCGCCAGCCAGTGTGAAGACTATTAGTGGTGTGATCTCCTTGCTTTTATCAGATTTTTTTTGATACCGCAATAAAAATAAACACTTCTCTGTAACATGGGAATTTTATATCAGTTATGATTATATCAGGTATGAGATAAGCCTTTGTTTGCACGTTCTGTATCTTATACTTATATTCAATATAAATTTTTGCCATAATTTTAGTATTTTGTTTTGCTTTTTTTATAATTCGTTATAAAATCTGCAAAAATTACAATTCAATGGTCTTCTGAAAATTCGCAAAAATTAATTTTTGTTACTTCTGCGTTTTTTTAAGTTACATATTCCTAGCGCCAGCAAGTTTTGATTTCTTTTTAACCTTTTTTGAAAAAAAAAATAAACTAGTAAAATTCTATTACGTGAAAAAGTTTTAATAGTTTATTACTTGCAAGTCCCTATTTTATTAAATTTTTTTTACGGAGTGCATTACTGAATTTTTTAAAATAAAAAGTTTATTAAATTATCATCGTTTCCAAGAGCCATTTTTTCTTGGTCCTAGGAAAAAAGGCGATAAAAAGAAATTGAATTTGTATTACTTCCAAATTTAGGATTTTTGTGAACCTATAGGAAGGAATTTGTATTTTTTTTTTTTTGGTCAAACAGAAAAATCGTATAAACTCTGAACACCACCTCTCCTTAGCTCCGTTTAACCTTTTTAACATCTGCCTCGAACAGGATTAAAAACGCGCCAGCAGGATGCCAAAATCGGACTTGGGAAGATTTATTTCCTTGACGCGCTGTCGCTGGGGAGCCGTTTTTATCCAGCGTTCCCAGTCTCGGTCAACTTGGAAAGCATTAAATTTCGTGACAGCGAACTGCCGAGGTGGTTTTATTTACACTGCAAACACAAGCGTCTTATGCAAGAAGCGTAATCAGCTTCAATTGTGGGTATTGACTGGCACAATGATAATTTTATGCTAAATAAAAAATAATGCACTGCATATACAGTGAAAATTCCGCCAACTCACTGTACGTGTACAGGCTCTTGCCAAACAAAAAGTACGTGCAGAAAAGAGCGGCGCCTCTTTTATTATTTTTGCTTAGCCAAATTAAAACTGCTGTTTTCAGTTGAGGATTTTTAAAAATAAAAATTTTAATGATTTTCATTACTTGCGAGGCAGCAGTTATGAATTTTTGTGTATTTCTGTGTGGCCCGAGGGTGTATAAGAAAGAATCATTTTTCAAGTCGTTATTAAAATATGAACGGCCGCCGCGGAATAGTACTATTTTATGCTGGTGCAATCAAGACTGGCTTTTGCATGAGATCTTTTAATAGGCGGCTTGAACGAGAGGAGAGAAAATTTCCATTTTTTTTCTTTTAATATTGATTGGACGCGGCAAAATCTGGCAGTTAGAGTGGCGCTTGACGTCGGTGGCACTAAATTGGTAAAGGCAAAATAACGGGTCTCCCATTCGAAATTCGTAGATTTTCTCTTTTCTCTCTCTCCGATCAGCCGAAAGGGTCACGCCACCGTATTTAGGTTCAAGTGTTAACAAAAGACAATTGCTAGATTGTCTGCCTCGCGTCCCTCTATTTTCCATTTCCATAATACTTTAAATGCAATCGACCGCCCGAGATGCTGATTTATGGCCGCGGACTAAAAATCTCTGCAACCCCGGTGCTCACGCGACCGGAGGATGATCGCGTAGGCCGAGAGCCAGCCAGCCGACCGGCCGGCGTTTTAAAACCTGATTGTTAACAAACACATGGCCACACGAGTGCTAAAATCGCGCGACGTCTTTCTGCTTTTCGCTCGACGCAAAGCATTTGGTACCTTTCCAACAAGAACAACGATCTTATCCGCATTTGCATCCCGCCTGCTGAGAATTTTTACGCGGCCTGCCAAACCGGCGTGCGCACTTTTCTGATCAGCTAATGCTTTGGAATTATATGTATATACAGGTTTTGTGCTTATACACTTGATAATGATCGTCGCCGTGTCTTTCTCGTGCGAAAATTAATGGGGCTGTCAAAAGACTGCTCATTAACTGGAGCGCCTGGCAACGAAACTGGCTCCTGCCAAGAGGCGCCACTTTCTTGTTCCGAGTGTTAGTTCCAGATTGTTCTTTTTTGTTGAGCCTCGATATTTTTTTTCAATTTTTGTTTAATTATTTCTCAATAATTTCTTCTTTTCAAAATTAGGTTAAAGTAATTGATAACCGGATGCAATTAAATATGAGGAGGATGAAATGTGATAAGTCGATCAGCCATGGATATATTGTTACGATTTCTATTCAAACAACCAACGCCGCACTTGCTTCAATGACAAATAAATAGTATTATACTTTTAATGAAAACTCAAAGTGCAAGGCATTTCAATAATGGAAATTGCTCTGCAAGCTTTTTACGCGCTATTGTCCTCATTTAAAAACTATTTTAGTTGCAAATAAAGTACCGCAAAGCAATGATTTTCAACTTAAGTTAAAGCCATAAATTAACTTAACCAAGGAATGAGATTCATAAATTTTTTAAGATGTTAAAAGTAGTTTATTATTTTACACAAAAATCAAATGGAGTTCTACAAATGACGTTGAAAACAAGTTACCCCCTTCTTAGTCGCTATCCGATTCTGATTCAGAGACGGGCTCTTCGACTCTGATTTTGAACTTGTACTCTTGATCGCAGCCCAGGTATGCGTCAGACATGAAGTACAAAGTGTAGTCGTAGTCACCACACGGCTTGGGGGCAACAAAGTCAAGCTTGACCTTGGCCTTTTGCTGAAGTGTGAGCCGCTTAATGGACAGCAGGGCGTTTGTTTTTGGGTCACCGATCACTACCCACCATCCTTCCTCTCGTTTCTGCAACAAATTTCAAAGAAATTATAGACTTTGGTGAAATCTCTTCTACTGAAGCAATTGCGCATTGACAGAATAATTTCAAGGCGGAGAGCGTAATTACGACAAATTTGCAACAATTTCCTACCTGTGGGAAGAACGGTGCAATTACAGGGCCGGTCACTTCGTCTTCGCGCTCAAGATTTACGACAACATTAACTGTGTCTCCAATATGAATGTTTTCTTTCTCGAGCACATCGTAGTTCATTTCAATATTTGGATAGCGGTTGCAGAAGCGGGCCACGTCCACCATTTGTGCGTCTGACAACTGGAGCAGTTTGCTGCGCGCATCGTCTTCAAGTTCCATGATGTCAAAAACGGTTTCCACTTCTTTTGACAAACACCTCTCAATAATATCCTATCATAAAATTAAATTTAATTTCCATTCGCATCTGATAAAATCAGTACTAAAATACCTGTGTGAAATACGGCAGTTGTTTCAGGTAAGAGTCCTTGCTCCACATCGCCTGCGTCACCATTTGAGCCAACTCCATTGCAGCCACTGCAGGGGAGAGCCACCCGTTGGAGCTGAGCACATCGACACATGCCTGAATCAGCCTGATGGCCTTGCTGAGGATCATTTCTGTGTCCTGCTGCAACTCGGCTCCCAATTGCAGTCTCGACAAATGGGCTTGCAGCAGCAAGTTGGTCTTGACATGAGGGTCATTGTATTTGGGGTTGGGCACCTTGTTGGGTAGTTTTGAGGCCAGTGCCTTCAGGATGACGTCCTCTCTGTGCCTCACGGGAACATCTTCATACTCGGCAGCTGCAGAGATAATCTCCAGCAGTCCTCGAATTTTGGTCTTGTTGTTCAGGGAAAGACTGAAGAGTTCAATGGTGGTATAGTTTATGTAGTAATAGGCAGCAATCATGCCCAAATTGAGAGGCTGACAATCCATTTCATCTTCAACACTGATGCACTTAGACTGCTGCAAGTCACTCAAGGTATTTTCCACAAGCTCTGACAAGTGGTCCGACAAATGACGATGAGTGACACCTTGGAGGCCATAGTAGTTGGGATTCTGGGTGAGTCTGCGATACAGGAATGTCCAAGTAAGATAATCGACGGCATCTTGTTTGTTTTCAATGGTCTTTGTGACAATTTCGGCATTGAAGTGATCATGAAGACGATGATCCAAGTGACTCTGAAAAAATAAATATATAATTTAAATCATGGCAAAATAAAAGTTTAATGATTTAAATACCTCAACAGGCAGTGGTTCACTAAGGAACTTTTTGAAGAAGTCTTTTTTGGACGTCTGACACATCAAAACACATTTTGCATCATCATCTTCATTGGGTCTGTTTGCTCGGCCGACCATTTGAAGAACATCAGTAATCGGGTAGTCCTCATAAGCATGAACCTGTATATTGAAATTAAATTTTAAGAAAACTTTATAAAATGCAATTTGTTTATTACTTTGCCATTGTAGCACTGTGTGTCCATGATGACGACCAAGTGGCCCGAAATGTTTGTGGCCCAGCAAAGACTTCTTGTCACGACTGCTACTTGAATGGCCCCAGTCTCAAACAACTGTTCCACAATCCTCAAGTCAGTGGCATTCAAGCCCTTGTGAATGTAAGCAACACCTTGCGATAGAGTCTCTCTCAGGGTCTAGATATGAATTATTTCTTTTAAGTCTAGAAGTAAAATCAAATTAATCAAAATACCTTATCAGATAGTTTCTCCAAATAGGGCTTCAAGTCATCAACTTCGACATGCAAGAATTGGTTTGGATTGCCCTCGGAGGCCGAGTATGTGAGAATGTCAATAGCAGTGAGACGAGCCTGTTTCCTTGTTGGCACGAAAACGATGGCAGGCTTGGTGCGACTGTGTCTCATGATACAGTTGTACACTGGCTTCGCCATGGCACTCATTCTGGTCTGATTGTGGGTGATGTTCAAGCCCTACAGAAACTGTCTCGTAAAATAATTCTTCCAGAAAAGTTGATATCAATACCTGGATATGAAGTTCCAAAGGCACTGGCCTCACGCTTGGGTGGAAGTTGAATGTGGAATTAGCAAGGCATCCCAGCCATTGAGCCATGTCTTTGGCATCTCCAATTGATGATCCAAGAGCGACGATCCTAATTTGTTTTTCCAGCTGGGATGAAATGTATCTCATTCGAGAGCATACAACTTCCAGGACTGGACCATCGTCTCCACCGATGAGCTGAAAAATTGTTTTATTTAAATATTATTTTATTTGCGCTTCCAAAAACAAATTAATTATACCTGAAGCTCGTCGACGATGAAAAGCTGCACAGACTGCACATTCTTACGCTGCTTCCATCTTCTTGATAAGACGTCCCACTTCTCTGCCGTTGTGACAATAATTTGACCCTTTGCAATGAGTTTTAAGTCTGTTCCTGTTTCTCCCGTCAGAAGAACAACCTAAAAAGATAATTGAATTAAGTTATAAAATTTTATATTGGAATAATATATTAACCTTTTTGCCCAAGACGGATCCAAATCGTTTGGCCCAGTCTGTGTAAACAATTTGCGCCAAGGCATCTTTAGCAACTAGGTAGACGCATCGACCATCGGGATTTTGGGTGAAGAGTCGAAGGACAGCAAACTCTGCAATGGTGGTCTTTCCCGACCCTGTGGGCGCTCCAACAAAGACATTGTCATCACTGTTGAAGACTGCGTTGAAGACTTGCGTCTGAATTGGGTTAAACTGCTTGAATTTGTCAGTGTAGAGTGACTCGAGTGTGGGATTTCGCAGAGCAGTGATGGGAAGAGGCTGCAAGTCCAGCAATTCTGTTGGAGGGGGATTCTTTTCGGGCAGAATCAAGTGCCTGAATGACACTGGCAACTGAGTTTCAGCACCTGGAGAGAAAAACAAAAATAATTTTTGTGGCTTTTTAATTAAAAAATAGCTAACCAATCCAGCGATCCGAAACAATCCTCAAGAAATATTGCGGTGGCAGGGGTTCAAAGACAGGAACAAAGAATTTGACCACATGCTCGTCTTGCGCAAATTTGGCTTTCAGCAGGAAATATTCACTGTGAAGGATAACTTCCGAGTCAACATCTTCCACAAGAATCCAAAATGCTTCAGAGGCACCATGGATTTTTTCATCCCATTGGAAGTCGGGTGTAATCGTGAGCTCGACTCGTAGGGTTGATCTGTGCATGACAAGTTAAAAAATAATCTTAAAGTGCATCTATAATTACCTTGTAACTGGCTGAATGTGAGTGGCCAAGTCCAGCTTGGGGAACTGATGAACATACTTGTGAATCATCTTGCCCAATTTAGGGACTCTGATGAGTTCTCCAATTTCATTTGGCCCTAAATCATACAATCGTTCCCAGGGGAAGTTTTTCTTTTCGATTTTCTTCACTATTTCTTCGGGCATTTTCCTGAACTGCCTCAGTGGAGACATCGATTGCCACATTCGTCGGTCAATCATTTTACATAGAGACAATGTCTTGTCAGCCAATTGAGCCCAGCCACGGAACATCACTGCAAAACACTTAAAGTAACAACTGCTTTTTAGATCAATGAAGTGATATTACCAATTTCAAAAATTGCTCGCATGAGACGTGACGCTGATTGAGTGACATAAACCATGTCCGACATTAATGCAAATCCTTCCAACTTGAGTTGAGAGATGTATGCTTGGAGCAGTACATTGACCTTTGCACTTGGCTCTTCAATACCCTCCTTGATTGGGATAGGGACGCGCTCAATCAACTTCTGCAATTCCAGTTTTTCTTCGTCACGCACAGTGATATTCCTGAACTCACTCGACAGGGAGAACACCCTAATAGTTAAATTGTAAATTGTTGCTCATTTTTGATAAAATTTATTTTCACTAACCTGAAAATTTCAATTTCACTTAAAGTGGGTTTCAGAAGCTGGTTGTAAGTTGACATAGAGTCGTGTGTGCAGTAGAAGTGACTGGCAATGCGGCCCAACTCCGTGACTTGCAGCGCTCCAGTTTTCCTGTCGTACTTGACAAGACCACTTCTGTCCAAAAGCACAGCTGCTGTGTGGATAAGATCAGCTCGTCGCTGCTCCAAGAGAGGGTCTTCCTTCAACATGTCATGAGTGACACCATATAAAGTTGGATGACGCAACATCCTGATGTACAAGTAGGTATATCCCAACCAAGTAACAGCATCTTGCACGTTTTGGATGGTGCCCAAAACAATTTCAGCATTGAGCATGTCAGGCAACTTGCTGATCATTTGTGACTCAATTGGAAGTTGTTGGTTCAGAAGTGACAAGTAGTACTGCAGCTCGCTATGGTTAGTGATTAGGATGCCTTCGCCCTTGGTATCATATTGCGGTCTGCCAGCACGCCCAAGCATCTATTTAGTCAAATTAATATCCGAGGAATATTTTAGCACAAAAATATTTACCTGCAGCACATCTAAGGCGCCTAACTCCATCCAACGACCCTTTTCTGGATTGTAAACCTGCGTTCCTTTGATGATTACAGTGTGAGCAGGCAAGTTGACACCCCAAGCAAGGGTAGCTGTTGACACTAAAACTTGAATGTGCCTGTCGGCGAACAAATCCTCCACCAAAGTTCTGTCCACTCTGGTCATTCCTGCATGATGGATGGCAAAGCCATAGGGTAGGAGATCTTTAAGTTCAGGATTCTTAACTTGGTCTGCTTCACTTCGTAATACTTCTGTTGATGCAGAGCCCTCACGCAAAAAGAGACCAAGAGTGTCCTTATCTAGACAAGCATCTCTCAAGGCTCTGGCAGTTTTACCTAAAGTAAATTGTTTTAATATGAAATTGATGCTACACTAAATAAAATTACCAGTCTCTTTTCTTGAGTGGACAAAGATCAGAACTTGGTTCTTGCCAGCCTGATCCATGACCTTTTCGTAGACAACATCATTCATGGCTTGGAAGCGCTTCAGCGCTTTCTTCTCTGTGATTCCAATGTATTGCTGCTCCAATGGAACAGGTCTGAAGCTGTTGTCAAAGAAGAAGAGACCCTATGAACAAAAAATGTTTTAGCTTGAAATATTTTTATTGCAAAAAAATTTACTCACAGTTTCAGTCTTGACACGAAGGAAAGTGGCTACGTCTTGGTAGTTTGGAAGAGTGGCACTGAGACCAACAATTCTCACATCTTCTTGCGTTGATTCAATGTTTCGAATTGTCCTTGCAACCAATGCCTCCAAAACAGGACCACGTTCATCGTGAAGCAAATGGATTTCATCCTATAAGAGCAATTTATGTATATAATAAAATGTATATAATTTTAATTTAAATATAATCACAATGATGACAAGTCGCACTAGTTGTGTGAAGCTCTTTTCTCCTCCCTTCCTCGTAATGATATCCCATTTTTCTGGAGTGCACACAATCACTTGTGTTGCAGCAATTTGCTCTCTTGTCAACTGATGATCACCAGTTAATTCAGACACAGTGATATTGTAAGACGCCAAACGCTATAATAACGAGTAAAATTATTATACTTAAAATGCAAATTTAAGTGCTGAAATTACCCTTCCAAAGTTGCCGACCATTTCCTGTACCAGTGATCTCATGGGAGCAACATAGATGATCTTAAACTCGTCAGCATTGATTGTGCCGTCAGCATTGATGTACTTGCCAATCTCTCTCATCATGCACAACATTGCCACATTTGTTTTACCAGCACCCTTTGAAGATATTGAAATATGAGATTAAATCAAAATTTACCTAGGAATAACTTACAGTAGGTGCACAAAGAAGCAGATTTTCATCGGACTCCAAAGCAGTTTTATGAAGTCTGCTCTGAATCCTGTTGAGCGTCTTGAAACCTTCAAATGCAGCCTGGGCATATTTAGGGAGCTTTTCAATTGGGAGTAGAGACTCGTTTGTCTGGAAAGCCTTGGGCTTAAGAGCGGGTACGTGGACTTCTTCGTAACCTGTAGATAATAAATGTCAGAATTGAAAAAGTTAATTTAAGATCAATGCCTTTTCTCTGCTTCCTGAAAGATCCCTCCGGCAATTGGCACTTCTTATTGGCCATAAAATGGCAGCCTTGTGTGAAAACCATGTCTTCGAAATCAAGAACCGACCTTGTGCCTGCAACCTGCCCAGCAGTTCCCTCGGGACCAACACCCTCATCTGCGTTCTTATGATGGCTGGAATTTTCATGATCAGATTGGGTTGATTTTTATTTCATCACTCAAAAGTACCTGGATCTAGTTTCAGAGCCATCTCCTTCCATATCTTCCTCTTTGCCAGTCTCAAGTTGCAGTAGAATTTTCGCCAGAGCTGGATCATCTTTCATTTTGGATTTCAACGACTCCTTGTCGGAATCACTCTGAGACGAAGCCAACAATGTGCAGTACACAACTAAAATATATTGAGTAATATTATTAAAAAAAAAATAATAATAATAATAACTCCAACTCACTCATCTGCCTGTGCTTTTTCAGCAGTTTGATGAAATCAAAACAGTCGTAACCCAAAAGTAGGACCAACTGAGTTTCTGCTTCACGATCGTCCGCAGCACTCTTCAAAACCGACAAAACCTCCGCCGCTTTTGCCTGAGACAGCATCGCATCATCATAATACTTTGAAAGGCAGCGTTGCAGCCAGTATGCATCAATGTCTAGAGGATGAAGAGTTGTCTTTTTCTTCTTCTCTATCTTTTCTCTTTCTGCAGCTGCCAGCTATTAAAGGTGCATTAGAAAATGTTGCTGGCAAAATAAAATTATTTACATTTTCAGCATGGATTGAAGTGTCTAGCCTAGCTTCCTCTCCTTCGTCCATATCCTCTATGTCCTCGCACACCTCCCCATGCTTGTCCTCATCATCTTCGTCTGAGCTTTCCTCAAACTGGCAGTTAATGCCGTATGTTTCATCAATATTCTCATCTGAAAGATATCAATAAGTAATTATTATTGATTTAAGTGTTGTTACATAACAAAATAAAATATCAATTCAACTTACCAGCATTATTGGCATCAGAGTTGAAGTCGGTGATTTTCTTTCCCAGGTTTGTCAGCAGCGCAAACCTCTCTTCGGCAATTGTGCCAAGTAAAGACTCAGTCTCTTTTTTCTTGTCTTTGTCTTTCAGCTTATCATTTTTCAAGACTGTCAAGACTTCATCAGCTGCTCCACAAAGGATGTCTCGTGGCTGGAAGTTCAATTTTGAGCAATTTATTTTTACAAAAAATATACTTATTATTAGAAAAAATTACCTGATCTCCTAATGCCTCTTGAATGAAGCTCAGCAGAACCTCGTAGGTCTGCCTAGTCTCTTGAGTTTTTGGTCTATATAAAATTCCAGCAACATCGTCAATGTGATCGTCCAAAATGTTGGAACCCTTCATTTTTGTAAAGTCATATTGGGCCTCATCTCGCTTCTGCCTCTTTGCCTTTCTTTCTTCCGTTTTTTCAGGCCTGCTACGTTGGTACCGGTCGCCCATTCTAGTACCATCCAACCTCCCGACAAGGGAAACAACTTCTCCGGTCGCTTCATCTCGACTACGGCGCTCGATCAAACGAGTGTCCGCTTGCAAGACAAGATTGGAGTTCTGAAAATAATCCAATTCAATGATGCAAACTCTTTATTTTTCAAGTTATTTCAATTTACCGCTTTGTACTCGTACTGCTGCTGACGAGCCGCGGCATCCGCCATGGCTGAAAGTGTTTTATTTCGCCCTCTCTGCTAAAATTGGTTGGAATCGTGTCTTCTCTGCGGCAACAAGAAATATTTTTCCGTAGAAAGTTTGCTCGGCAATGAGTCTGTGGCCAAAATTTGGCAAATTACCTGAGGAAAATGTTGAGAAAGGAGAAAGCGGCAGACGCGTGGTTGATAAACACAAATCACAAATTCTGCAACTGTGCTGCCCCTGGCGGTAACTTTTCAAGCAGAAAGCAACCTCCTTGTCTGCGCGTGCGACGTGCGACTTGAGACGAGCAAACGGAGCAACCTCGCAAGGAGGAAAGCTTTGGACCAGTTTTTCAGTGCGAAAAAATGCCCATTTGTTATTGTTTGCCATTTTGTGTGTGAGGGTTGTTTGTGTCTTAAAAATTTTTGCTGAAATTTTCGGAATTCATTGCTTTTTGATCGCATCAAAAAATTTCGGAATTTTGGAGAAGCGGTTTGAATCGGCAAACTTTGCACCAGACAAGAATGAGACTCGGAGACGCTGAGAAATATTTTGCAGCATTCGTAATTTAAACTGCGGCTATGTGAATCTGATGGTGGCGGAAAACCCCTGCTCATGGCGTAAAATCTAAATGATGCATTTGTTTCGCATTATCTGGTGCCCAGCATAAGACTGTTGAGCCAGAGAAAAACATCATTTCGTGAATGTAACCGCGATAAGAAGAGCTTTCATCTCTGTCTTGTGTTTATTCACTTGCTAATTTGCTGTAAACATTTAAGGTCGGCAAATAACTTAAAAAGTTTGAACATAGAACATACTTAAACTGATGTTTTCAATTTTAATCTTTCTCAGGTCACGATGGCCACCATTCCCTCCACAGCACCCACCTCCGCCGATGCTTGTTTGAGTATCGTCCACTCTTTAATGTGCCATCGCCAGGGTGGAGAATCTGAAGGGTTTTCTAAAAGGGCGATCGAAAGCCTTGTTAAGAAGCTGAAGGTAGGGAGAAAAATTACATTCTCTATATAAATCAATTTCTAATTTTTATTTATAGGAAAAAAGGGATGAGCTAGACAGCTTGATCACAGCGATAACCACAAACGGCGCACACCCCAGCAAGTGTGTGACCATACCAAGAACTCTGGATGGGCGCCTGCAGGTTGCAGGCAGAAAGGGTTTTCCTCATGTAATATACGCACGCATATGGCGTTGGCCTGATCTGCACAAAAATGAACTGAAACATGTGAAATTCTGTCAGTTTGCTTTTGATCTAAAATGTGACTCTGTCTGCGTCAACCCCTACCACTACGAGAGAGTGGTTTCTCCAGGCATTGGTATTTTTTCCTTTTGATAATTTAATATTTTCTCACCACCCTTAAATTTGTTAGACCTATCAGGCCTTACTCTTCAGTCCTCTGGAGGACCCAGCCGTTTGTTGAAAGATGAGTACTCGGCAGGCGGCCCTAGTGGAATGGATGTAGACACCGAGACTGTAAACCAAGCCCTAGTAGCTCAGACTGTCCAGCATCATCCACCGCAGTCTCAGTATCAAATTATACCGCCGCCACAGGCCATCAGTCTCTCTGCAACTCCCAGAGGTCCACCTCCAATGTTGCAGAGCCCAGTGGTTGGTCCTGCATCTGTCGAGTCGGTCGTGTCCCCTCAACAGCCATCTAGTAATAGTGGTTTCTATTCTGGCTCTGAAGGGGTGGCCTCACCCTCATCCATTCCTGTGGAGCCTCCACAGCAGAGGCAGTCCGCGGGCATTGTCCCTTGCAATCTCATAAGTATGCTTTGATTAAGATAAAAAGAAGTTAATTAAAATCAGCATTTCTTTAGATTCTGGCAGCCAAAGTAGTAGCTCAATAAGTTCGGTTCCGCAGCCTCGTCTGCACCAAAACGGATTCCCCAGCACATCTAGTGTTGTTCCGCCAGTAACTCAGCCAGCACAGCCAGTTGCAAATATTTCACAACCACTCCAGCAGACACACCAAAGTCACCCTACTCAAGTAGTAGTTCTAAATTGCATGATGGATTTAGCATTGCTAATTTAAAAAAAAAATCTCTAGGTTGCATCTGTGACACAGTCAATGGCACCAAATACTCAGAAGCCCACCAGCACATCAATTCAGCCGCAACCTCCGCAGGTACAGCCACCTGCGCAGCAACAAAGGGTGACTCCTGGCATTCAAGGCACATCTCAAACGGCAACCTTTACTGGCAGCCAGGCCACATGGACGGGCAGCAACACCTTGACTTACACTCAAAGTATGCAGCCCCCACAGCAATCTGAGATTCGCTCCCCTCTGCCAGGATACTGTATGCCTGACTAATTTGCTGATTATACAAAATTCAAACTCAAATTGCTTACAGGGAGCCCTGATAGCTCTTCGCCTGCCACCACCGTAGCTGCGCCTGCGACAAATGCCCTTCGTATGCTCTCTACGCAGCCTGCACCTGAATATTGGTGTTCCATTGCCTACTTTGAGCTTGACACCCAGGTTTAATTTATGAAATGTTTATTTAAGACTTCCTAAATATTCAATTTAGGTTGGTGAGACTTTTAAAGTCCCTTCGAACTGTCCAAATGTTACTGTTGACGGCTATGTTGACCCCTCGGGTGGACACAGATTTTGTTTGGGAGCACTGAGTAATGTCCATCGAACAGATCAAAGTGAAAAGGCCAGGTAACCTTGAAGCTATTATAATAAAACGCAGTTCAAATTATGGTTTTTTCCACAGGTTACACATAGGCAAAGGTGTGCAACTTGATCTCATTGGAGAAGGTGATGTCTGGCTGCGCTGTCTAAGTGACCACTCCGTTTTTGTGCAGAGCTATTACTTGGACAGGGAAGCCGGCAGAACTCCTGGAGATGCTGTTCACAAAATTTACCCCACTGCATACATTAAAGTGATATTGACCCTCATTGTTAAAACATTGAAACTTATTCTCATTAATAGGTTTTTGATCTGCGGCAGTGTCACCAAGAAATGCAGCAGCAAGCTGCGAATGCCCAAACAGCAGCTGCTGTGACGGCAGCTGCAGTTGCAGGGCAAATTCCTGGACATATGGCAGCCGGTGGCATTGCCCCTGCCAGGCTAAGTAAGAGTAATGTCATTTTAATTATTTTTATTTTCCTCTCATCTTTCTTCAAAAACTGATTATATAAAATTTCTTTTGTTTTTCACTCTCAATCTTTTCGTCCTAAGATCAGCTCCAAACTAATGTTAGATATTCGCGTAGGTCTAAGTGCCGCTGTAGGCATTGGTGTTGACGACCTAAGACGATTATGCATTTTACGGCTCAGCTTTGTGAAAGGCTGGGGCCCAGATTACCCTCGAGGCTCAATCAAAGAAACACCGTGTTGGATTGAAGTAAGTTTTTCTTTTAAATTCTTAGAATGTAATAAATAATGGGGGGGGGGGGCATCGGAGAATGTCTCGGAGCGTCTCGCACGGTTTAGGGCCTCGGAGAACGTCTCGGAGAGCCTCGCTCGGTCACGGGCATTGGAGAACGCCTCCAAGCGTTCTGAACGAGGATTTTTTTTTAACTTAAACCACTTTTACATTTTTTTCCGGCCTGGGTTTTGTTTTAAATTTTTAAAACAATTTAATATTTAATTAAATATTCAATTAACTAATTTTTTTAATTTATGTCAAGAACTTTTCAAAAGTTGATTGAAGTAAAACATGCAATGGAAATTAATTTTAAAAGTGAAAATTTAATCAATCAAAATTCTGGAAAATGTGTGTGATGTCATAATTGTATTTCTTAAAAAAGTCATCATGTAATTTTTTTCCTCATCCAGAAAATCCAAACCTAGAAAGTTAACGACAAGAAAATGAATTTTATTTGTAACGGCTGATATGCTAGGTGAGAAAAACGCGCCGGCTGGGATAAACTAAAATTTCCTACCGCTTCCAAGTGCTAAATTTTTAGAGCCGATCCAAAATTTGTTCCGCCACTATCCTCTCGTGACAAAAGTCCTCCCGGGAGGGAATTCTCTAGTGAATGTTTCCCAATATAATCTCTATTGTGTACTTCCGCAGGTGCATTTGCACAGAGCTCTTCAGCTCCTCGACGAAGTTCTCCACACAATGCCAATTGATGGTGCCAGAGGAATTGATTGAAGCTATCAATGGAGTATTGGGAGAAGCCATTCTTCATTATGAAGCCTTGGTTTCGGAAGATTATAAGAATTTGTCTAATTCATCTCTTTGCAAAAACTATGATAATGGTAGCTAGATAAATTTTTGGAAATATTTTCATGTGGTCTTGTCATTTGTGAAATTCCAAAATTTTGTTATAAAATTTTATAATAATTTTAACAGACAAATAATAGACATTGACTGTAGCATATGATCATACTTTTAGAAGCTTAGAACATTGACTAGGGTAGTGATGCTTATAACATTAAGAAAAATGTGCAATAAAAATATTGTGAACAGCTGTTTTGAAACAAAAAGTACACATACAACTTTTTTGAGTGGCCCAATTATTTTTCAACTTTTATTCTTGTAAGCAACAGAATTACTTTAAGCTATTTAATACACTCGTATGAAAAGTTCAATATGATGGTGTTTTATTTTATTGATCTCAAAAACATACAGATCACCGAACAATGGAAGACTATGTAAGCTATGCAAATTATCCTTAAATGGTAAAATAAAAATAAAAAATTCATTTAAGATGACAATGCATATTATGTCTATCAGATATTTTAAATACACAATCTTTTGCAATTTTTATCTACGATACTAACTATAAGACACTTATTTCTTTCTAGTGGATTATTCAGACTACCTAGTTTCCTAAACAAAGGAATGAATTATGTTTTAAATCTTGTCTTCTAAACTTTTTGAATCAATATTCATTTTTGGAATTTATGTGCAAATAATTTCTTAATTATCTCCCCAATTCTTGTGAATTTCTGGTGCATTCAAGAACATAACAGCTCTTGAGTCCTGCATTATTATGTTGGAAGCATACTGCTGAGGAGCAGGTGCCAATTGCTGAGGCATCAAAGGCTCAATTACTGTTGCAACAGGTTGTGCTATGACAGGTTCGCTAATGATAGGAGTTGCCACATTTTGCTCCACAGGTCTCTTTCCGTGTGCTGACGCCTCATGATCCCTCAGTGTTTTTCTTTTGTTGCTCGAGAAGCAGCAAACACTGCATTTGTATGCTCGTTCACCAGTGTGAGTAAGTCTGTGGCGCCTCATGTCTCCACCTTGTGCAAAAGCTCGGCCACAAACATCACAGACGTACGGTCTTTCACCGGTGTGGGTCCGTAAATGAAGCTGCAGATGGATTTGGCGACCAAAGCTTTTGTGGCAATAATGGCATTCAAATGGTTTTAAACCCAAATGTGTCTGAAAAAAGGGAAAAATTATTAAAAAAGAAACATTTTAATTTAAGTATTTTAGATTACCTTTTGGTGCAGAATGAGATTCTCCTTGCTTCGAAACGCCTTGGGACATTGAGAGCAGTGGAATGGAGTTTCTCCTGTGTGTATTCTCTCATGCTTGATCAAACTCTGGCCGGTGATAAACCCTTTTCCACAGAAGGAGCAACGGTGAGGTCGTTCTCCAGTATGCGTTCTGATGTGCACCACCAGTTGAGCTCTTTGGGCAAACATCTTGGCGCAAAACTCACACTGAAAAATTCGTTCTGGTCTCGTACTGGCGTGGGTGCTCATGTGTCTCTTCAGACTTCCTTGACCCCACAACTTCTTACCACAGACCGTGCAGTCGACTTGCTTTATCAGCTCCGTGATATCCACAGGAGCCTGCACTTTCATGCGTCCTCTCACATGCATTTTTGCCTTGTGCGCACTAAGCAACTCTTTACTGGGAAAATATTCGCAGCATTGCCTGCAGTGATGGTCATAGGATTGGGTGTAAGGGTCTGATGTGCCGCTTTTAGCCACTTCCTCGGCAGTGTGCTCTCTGTGGTGAGTCATGGCTTCTTCAGCCGATGGAAGTACTATCGAGCAAACTGAGCAGCGGATGACTTCCCGACGGCGGTGATAGCGAGATTTGTGGTTGGTCAGGTATCTTTTACAAACAAAACCAGATCCACACTCGTCGCACTTGAACTTTTTGTCTGTGCTGTGCCTCTCGGTATGTGCTTTAAGACGGACAGAATCGTGGAATGATTTGGAGCAAATTGTGCAAGTGAAGTGTCTCTCTCCTGTGTGCCGCCGCATGTGGTACTCCAGTTTGGTGCGCCTGGAAAATTTTTTGTCGCACATAGTGCAAGGGAAGCCCATGTTCTTTTTCTCCTCGTCGGTCATGTGCACAAATTTGTGCTGCCTCAATGCATCGCATGTGCGGAACGATTTGCCGCAAATATCACAGACAGTTATTCGTTTGCCGGTGTGATTTTTCATATGTACTCTAAGACTGGTTTTAGCTGCAAAATCTAATCCGCAGTCCAAGCAAACAAATGGTTTTTTGGTTATATGCTCCACTTCTGTGTGCGCATTCAGCAAGCTCCGAGAGGCAAAAGTCTCTTTGCAGTGGAGGCAAGGAATGTTGTGAGGAGAGACAGCGTGCTTTTCTGCTGCCTCTTTTGAGTCAAATAGTTCTTCACAATCTTTGCACTGATACTTTTGGTGGGTGTTGCGAAGATGTTCTTTCAGATCAACTTCAGTTTCAAATGTCTTTTTGCAGGTTGAGCATGACAAAATAGATGTTTTCTTCCGATTCTTATTGCGTAGTCGATCTCGAAGTGGTACGTTTTCCAAATTTTCCACAGGTTTTCCCTGTACAGAGGCGTGTGAATCGTTAATGATCAGGTTTTCTTCTTTCCTCAATCTTGAACTTGCAAGCCTAGTTTGCCTTGCAGCATTGTCATTTGATGGCTGAAGTGTAAGTACAACCGAAGGCTGCAAAATTCAGAGTATCAGAAACATTCATCACATTTTTGACAAATAGTTAGCTACTTCTCTGGAAATTCCAGTGGTTATCATTGTTGTTTCGTTGACCCTATCTTTCAAAACAATTGATTCAGCAACACTTAGCTGCTGAGGAGAGATTCCTGGCAAATGCTGCACTTCATTTTCTCTACTCCACGTTGACGGCTCTAAAACTTGACTCTGCCAGCCATGCTTGTTAGCATCATGTATTTCATGGGGCACATCATCATGGAGTTGCCAATCACCACCAACGTCCTATTTCAATTTTATTATTATAAACCAAGGAAAATAAAATTGAAAATAACCTGGTTGGCACTGACAGATTCAGCTTCCATTAGACACCTTAATGTGGCATCTGCTTGGGCACATTTCAAAGCTGTTTGGTGGCAAAAATTCAAGTCCATCAGGCACTGACTGCAAAGTCGAACTGGAAGAGCGTCATTTGCACAGACCTAAAATTTTAAAGAGATGAAGAAGTGGAGATTGGCTTGCCAAATTGTGACTTACATTAAGTGAGAACATGTGCTTTAATTTTAGTGAAATATTATCTTTATCAGATCCATCATCATTGAATATTGGAATCATATTTTCACTTGTGCCAGCGCACATCCTACACAACTCCCACACTTCTGGAGGCTTTGCATTAGAGATCAAGGCATTGCTGAGAGAACCCTCGTCAGCCCCACTTTTGTCAATGTGCCAGTCTAAAAAAAAGTTTTTAATTAATGTGCAAAAAGACAAAACAATACAGCGCCATATAGAATAAAAAAAAAAATACCTCTATGGGAAACGACAGAAACCGTTGAAACATTGCCTGCAAGTTGTTGATTTAAAATTACGACTGTTCCGCAGAGCATGTTGTTGGGCAAATTTATGTTCGGCACAGCATCTTTCTTTAAAACTTTTTTTGGAGCGAAGTTTAGGAACTCTGAGTGAATAGTTTCAAAGTCATTTTCTGTGAAATGCAGCGAGCAAATCTGGCTCTCATCTGTTGGACTAATGCTGCACTTCTCTGCCCACAGACTTTTTAGGTACTCATTCTCCGGAAAGCAGAAAAACGCAAGTTGCTGAAGCTGAATGTCATTCAGATCCAGAGGCATGTGAAACCTAATGGACATAAAAGGAGATACATTTAATACATTTATCATTTACAGTAAAAAAGTAAACAGTTAACAAGCCAACCTGCAGGTAGGTATAGAGCAAAACATCGCCTTGCTGGTTTTAGCCATTTGCTTGAATTATCCAAATTTTCATCAAGTCGTACATGTTGGTAACAGAAATTAAATGTTGCTGTTTACGTATTAATCTGAAAGAAATATGTATTATTAAAATGTTAATACATTACATAATCCAAAACAAGATGTATTATTATCATATTATGCATTACATGTGCAGAAAATTTTTAGAAATGAAGAAATCGGGCTTTTCCTCGTTGTAAAAATTGTTTTTATTCAGAAACAAATGGCTCTTGTATTAGTCAGCGAGCAGCGCGTTTGCTCAAAATAAGGTCGCAGACCGTGACTGAAACTGGTAGAGCCATTTGTTTTTAAATAAAAAAAATTTTACAACGAGGAAAAGCCCGATTTCTTCATTTCCATGACCATCTCCTCGAGTGTCAACTTCTTCAAAAATAAAAATTAGAACTTTACTAAATACATAATATTACGGAAAAAAATGAATATACATATGTGTTTATTATTTTTTAATATTTAAGGCGCACACAATTTATTAATTAGAAAATTGTAACTTTTTACTTTTGTTAAGTTCAAATGCTGGCTGTGACAAAAATATATTTTTTTGCATCTCAAATTGCATTAGTATTTCATACCTCTTCAGTCACTTCCTTACTGAAAAGTTGATTTTATAACTCAACTTTTCGAAGCTACAATATTCTAAATATTGCACACAGCTATCTGATCTTGAAAATTAACAGTCAACTCTTTGTAAAACACTAATTATTTCTTCTATGATATTTAATTCTCTTCCATTGACCATTGTTGAAGGCGAGGTTTGTTTTGTTGTTCTTTTCAAGGATCCTGAATTTAGGGGGGCGGAGAGCTTTTTGCGGCGTTGCCAACACAATTCAATATTCAATGCAATGGCAATGTTGAACGGTTGGTTGTACGATTTGACGGCCTTGGAACCGGAACGAAAAGAGAAAACTAGAAAACGAGACTGAATCACCGAAGTATGGAAGCAAAGCAAGCAACAAATTCACGTCTTAGTTTCTTCGGAATGATTAGATTCGATTGATATTTTGAAAGTTGCGACCTACTAGACAGGTAATGAAGTTCTTCAAGAGTTCAAGAGCTTTGATCTTGATTTTTTTTGCAAATCCAAACTTATTGGCAGATAGAGTGGCAGTGGTATTCAAAATTGAACGCAATTTTGCAATTTTATGTTTTGTTGGGATATCACAGTTAGACAAGGCATGTCACGGCTCACGGCACGTTTAAAATGAACCACGCAGCTTCATGTCTGGTGGTTTTAAAAAAAGTCAAGCTCAAGACCGTGCAGTGTGTAGACCAGGCATAAACTACTATGTATGTACTAAATTTTGACAGAAAGACGAAATCGAGGAAAACCCCAAAACACGTGGTTTTTGCCGTCTCATATCTCACATCATTGACAACATTGTCATTAATAATAGCGAATAACGGTACATGGTACATGTCTCGTTAAGAAATTTTTATCTTGATTATTTTTTGCGAAATTTGATAGTTGATAACTTGATACATAATTTAGACCATTTTAGTCCTCGCTGTGCATGAAATAAAGTGAAATCTTCAAAATGGAGCGCTATTTCACTATGATTTTTTTATGTTTGACCCCAATCAAATTTTTTTGAAAAAAATATGGACCGATATCATACATGTTGCGGCTTTATTTGTATTCCATTGCCAATTGCTACTATCAAAAGCAATCCATTTTGATGATTCAGAATGCTGATGTTTTTATCTAGTATTTGGATTTCAGGTACATTGCGATGGCAATGGGTCGTCAGCAAAGTAAAAAACCTTTGACTACTCCACCAAATATAAATGAGCGGAAGGGCTCAAACTGTTCCATTGTGTCTGTTGGTTCAGGTAATTTAAATTAACTTTAATATTTACTTATATAATAATATCTAATATTAAATCATGGAAGAGTATAAAAGATTTTAATAATTCTGTGATATTTCAGTTTCCCACAGTAAGATTCATTTGCTGGCAAACAATAGATCACTGGCACGGCAGCTGAACAAGAAGAGACTGGAAACTCGCACCTTGAGAGACACAAACAGAAAGCTGGTAGTGGCATGCAATCAAGCAAAACATGCTTATAAACGACTGGTGGAAAAATACAACACCACCATCACTGTTCTGAAAAACATGCAGCAAGTGGTTCCTGGCATTTACAAGGACATATCCAAAGCTTTTGGCAGATTTGAGAACCTAAACTCATCTATTGCAAACTTTGATGTTGAAAATTTAGAAAATCTGGGGATCCTCAACAACATCACTTTGCCAGACGATAATCCACCCAAGCAAAATAAGGTGCCTCGGAAGCGGGCTAGAGGTATGTTTAAATGTTAAGTTTTGTTTAAATTAAAAAAATCTGTCTTGAACAGTTAACAGAGTGAGGCCCATGAAATACGGTCTTGTGCTGGGGAACCCTGTGGTTTCTCTCCATCGGCTACAGCCTCCACAATCGGCCCTTGCCGGACTTGATGAAGTAGATGATACCACTACTGATTCGGATACTGATACCAACGACATGTCTCATTCTGGCCATTCTGATGACACTACCCAGACTGATAATTCCCACACAAGTGAAAATTCTAGACCTGCTAATCAAACTTTTACCAAGTCACCAAATATGCCTAGTCAGAGAGTTGCTGAACTGACGCTTTCTGTTCCTGTGTTACAGGTATAAAAAATATTTGTAGTCAAAAAAATCTTATTCTAAGTACAAATTTTAATTATAGCATTCAATCAAAACCACTGCTTCACCTGCGAAGAGAATGAGACTCTCACCTCTAGGTTAGCAAAGCCATAATTTTATTTTTGCTTGTGCAGTTGTGCTAACACGTCTTCTTAAAATTTTTAGCAACCACGTCTAAGGCTGTAAATGGCAGGAGTCTAAATCAACAGCAACTCCAATTGTCCTCCCCCTGTCAAGTGATCATCGAGAATCTCTGTTCCGACAAATCCTGTGGTCCTTTATCCAGATTATCTGTTGCTACACCTACAAGAAAGGCCTCAAGCAGCATGTCCATAACTCCAATTCCAAGCCCATCAGCAAGATACCAGAAGAAAGACCAAAATGGTGAACAGGAAAACAATAAAAGTTCTTCTTCGCCTACTATCAAAAAGAAGTTGACTGACCAGGAGTTGATAAAGGTCCTCACTCCTATGCAGGTGCAAATAAAATTGAAGCCACTGAAGCTGGACTCGAACACTGAAAGTGAAAATTCGCCATCACCAAAGCCTGTGAAGCAAAAAAATAAAAACACTGGCTCCATAAATTCTTTGAGTGGTGACGAGGAAAATCAATTGGATGATGACGATATTGACAACATCTTCAAAGACATCAAGAAAACCCCCAAAGTAAAACCAACTCCTAAGAAGCTTAATGCACAGAAGAAACCCTCAAACCAATTGAAAGTGAAAATGTTTGGCAATAAGAGTCCTCCTGGTAAGATTCTCAACAAGACGTATGTGAAAAGCAAAGGTTCTCCAAAACCTGAAAAAGTTACTTACAGACGCAAAAAATTAATGCCCAAAAAAGATGAACCAAATGGTGGCCCTTCTGTGGATACTACAAATGAGAAAATGGAAGACGTGATGCATGCTAAACTCCCAAAACCAAATTTGCAAATGAATGGAAAATTTCCTTTATCAACCAAGCCGATTGGTGTTAATTGTTTGGCCAACACTGACAAGGAAGAAGAACCTGTATCTCAAAATGTCTTGCCACTCGCAATCAATGGAAATGAGATGTCTGACAATAAAGTGATTGAAAATGATGAGAGCCAAAAGGCTGAGAGGCAGGTCCCTCAAAAAAAGCAGAAATACAAGCCAGGTCCTAAATGCAGGAAACTGGCTGTGAAGACTGATGCTGAAGAAGAAAAACCAAAGTCACCCGAGGAAGAAGCTCGAAAGCCGCCAGAGAAAGAAGAACCAAAGCCTCCAGAGAAAGAAGAACCAAAGCAGCCAGAGAAAGAAGAATCAGAGCCCAAAATATTTAAAAACCAAGCTGGCAAGGTTGAAAAACAGAAATGCTATAATTCAGCTGTACCTGTGCCTAAGAAAGTGAGACCAATGCCTATGTCCAAGAAGAGGGAGCTAGGGATAGTCATTGATGAGGACATACAGATTATCTCAGAGATGACAGTGTCAAATATGTTGAATTTGGAGCAAATCAAAGCTGAAAAAATGAGCCTTGAAGCGTCATCAGATGGACCAACAGAGACTAATGACGACATGAAGAGCTTCCTCCATAGACTGTCACTAGAGGATCCCTTGGAAGGCACCAGCCGTCAGCACATCTACAAGAAGCCTGTTACTCGCCCCGAGCCTTGCAAGGAGAAGAAAATGAGTCTTCGCCATCAGCAAAACAAAAGCTACGAAGAATCTCCTTTGTCGGAAGGGCCCATTGATGACGATATAACTTGGAGACCTGGCATGAATATGGGAATGCAATCTGGAATGCTGCAGCGTGGCCAAATTGGCAAGAAGAAGTGATGCAGCTGTAAGTGCAACCTGTTCTGTTCCTAAAGAGAGAGTGACCAATTTATATCCTTAATTCTTAAAATGTGTGGTAAATGAATTCCAGAATTTAGTTTGCCATTAGCTCAGAAATATACTTAAAGAATAGCCATCACACAATGTATGAAAAGTTGCACAATTATAAACAAAAATTAAATGAAATATTAGCGTCCAGTTCGGACCGTGCAATTTTATTATAACGATACAAACAATATATTATTATTATCTGGAATTATGCAAGAATTGCTAAAATCTTATAATATTTACAAGAAAATGGAATTCAATAAAGTTTCCTAATTATTTTTTTTATCTATTTCTTTAAATTTAAATGCCTATATTTTTAAGTTACTTTGAATTTGCTTTTTTAAAGAATACGCTGGTGCTCAAGTAAAATACATTATTAAATTAAAAGAATCAACACTGGAGAAATTTTTATCAAATGGTTTTATTCATAATTTATTAATTAATCGGTGAGTTAAAAGATAAGTAATTGTATCTCGGGCTGCGCGTGTCTATCTGGTCCAGCAAGTGGCGCTACGCAATGATTTAGACATGAAAAGTTAGGAGATGAGGGTTGCGGGGTCGATACAGCGTTTATGGTGCCTGGAGCCTCCTGTTGTTAACAGCAGCGGCAGCATCGCTTTTTATATCACGTTCGCCCCTTTGTGCAATTATCAAGGATACAAAGTGGATGGATGCATGTGCGCGAGAGAGCGGCTGATAAATTTGCGCTGGAATGCCACTTTGCGAGAGCCGCCGGCAAAAAGTGGCCACAAACGTTTTGACAAATTTCGGCCCTAAAAAAAAAGAAAAATTCACGCTCTTTTAACTTTTTATTTTAATTTCCATCGAGATTGCGGCGGGATTTATGTTTTGAAAAAGGAGCATAGAGCACGCGGAAGGCGAATTTTGAAAGAAATTAGTATAATCGAGCGTTGACCCTTGTGTGTGTCTTTGTATGGAGCCACGTCCTTGATTGTTCCGTCAAGAAACGAGATGAGAGAGAGAGGGAGATTCCTTTCACACTGCACGCAGCCACCTGGCGGTGCAGCATCGTGTAGGATGTTCTATGGTGGATTCGTTATTTAATAATTTAATACCCACGGCAGACACAAATCAGAGCACGCACCGAGTTATGAAGGTTTAATGATGTAACTCAATACGCCTCGGCTGGATGTGTGTTAAAAGAGGAGAACACAACAACCGGAGAACCTAAGATGCATTTCCTGTGTCTGTCCGTGGTTAGAGGTTACCCAGCATAAAATTTACATGCGAACAGGGGTGCGCCGGATTTTAATATTATGCATGTGAATTGCTAATGATAAAAGGTTTTTAGTTGTCACGGCAGGCGATTTAGGGGAGAAAATTTTTAGCATTAATTGAATTATATTTAAATAATTATTATGTTCTACTCTTGTCGATAAAAAAAATCAATTTAAACGTTATTTCATACGTAGAGTAAAACAATGTTAATAATGATTATCTTACAATTAATTTTTTTTTTTTTTACTTCAATAACTGAAAATTTTGAATGCAATTTTTATGCTAAAAAAGTATCTATTTATTATTATTATTATTATGATCATTATTATTTAGTTAAAACCGGTTAAAACAAAAAAATTAATTCGCTTTACTCTTTAAATAATTACTGGATTTTTTTATTGTTATGTTATATTTTTAGTTGCAAATGACTCGGACGATGCCCTCTCGTCTGAAGAATTTATATAGGTTGTATGGTTTAGTATTAAACATTAAATGAAATTTTAACTAAAAATAAATTAAATTTCTGCCAAGAAAGCGCGTACAACCAGGAGCGCCACGACGTTTGCACGCTAAATAAATACTTCGATACTTGAGGGAAATATCTCAGTTATTGTTAAAAAAAAACACATAATATTCTAATAAAAAGTAAAACTTGTTTGACTAGTAGGGATGGCAACGCTGTTCGCCGTCGTGCCTGAAGCCGAGAAGCGGCAAGGCGCGTTGTACTGTGCTGCTGGTCGTATCGATTGGCTGGTTTGAAAGTTGCGCAGCGCGCGCCGGGCGCTGATTGGTCGGCGTGGTTCCCCCACTGTCGACTCACGCGGAACGCGCAGGGCCCGAGCGAGAAGAAGTGGTCGGTGGCCGCCGAAGCACTGAACGCTCACGCTCAGCCATAAACACAGAGCTAGGGCGCTGCGAGTGCAGCCAAATTAATTTTTGTGTCAGGATATCAGGGGCAATCTTTCAATAGCGGGCCTGTGCAGTGCGAGTGCGTGCCAATTGATTGACTGGACTGGCACGGGGTGAAATTGTGTGCGCCCTTTATTTCATCAATCGTGGGAAAAGCGACAAATTCCAGCGCAGGAGGAGGAGGTGGAGCCGAAGCAGCTCTCCTGTGGGAATTGAGCAGGTATGGGTCCTTCCGTCCACAGAACATGAGACTTCCTTTGTCCGACCCCGCAGGAATTTCATGCGTGATTAATGCACCCCCCGTGACTTTCGGTGCGTTCGTCTCAGCCAGGGCGAATAAAATATATACCTGCACAAATACACCCACCCACCAGGCACCTTTACGAATTCACACCCCCAAATGTCAAAGACGCACACTCACATTTTTATGGATTTTCTCCCTCGCCCCTTTTGCTTCGACAAGACATCATCCATCTACGCTCTTCTTATTCGTACCTGCCGTGCGTGCCTTCGTGATCCATTTGTAAATATTTGCACGGCTTTTGTTCTTGGGGAATAAAGGATTTTTGAGCTGCTGCTCGCCTTGCTACTTGTAAAGCTCCCCATTGTTGTGCAGCGAATATTGATCGCTTTTTAGTGAATCGAAAATAATGCAAGGGCGTTCAAATTTCGTGCACTCTTTCCCAGCCGATGTGATTGCTTTCGTTGTGATTGACACCGCCCTTTGTTAAAAAAAACCTCTTGAATACCCACTCTGAATAATTAATATCAAACACTTTTTTTAAATGAACATTTTTAATGAACTTTATCAAATTAAAAATAAAAACTCGCATAATCTCATTATGCGGCAGACTATTGTATTCTGCTCTCCGACAACAATGGCTCCAATTTTCCCTGGACGTGTCATGGGAATTTGTTTCCTTTCATATCAATCTCCCATTTTCGAGTCAAAAGCTTGTGTTTGCAGCAAAAGTAATTCATGTGTGTGCACGTCTGCTGTTTGGAAAAGCTAACATGCAGTCGAGGGCAATAAACAGTACGATAAATAAATATGCACATCGAGCCACTGCCAGAGTTGCAAAACAAAATCCACAAACGCTAATTGCAATATTATTTATAATTCACACGCTCACTGCAGCACCGTTCTTTGCGGAGCTTTTTGTCTGTTGCTGCAAAAGCAATTAAATCGCGATTAAACACTTGAATTTGCCTCGCAAAGGAGCTATTACTTTTCATAAAGCTCTCATTAGAGACGAGGAAATAATTCAACATTGAGCCTCTCACGTCTTGAAATTTGCAGCTTAATGATAATGAAATTGACTTTCACTGCTTAATACGATTACTCAGATTAAACTTTTGTAATGCTTGAGTTCATTTGTAAATAAAATCTGAAGTTGTTAATTCTAGAAAATTAAATGTAAGAATTAATAAAAAATTTAATTGCACTCGACTTACTTATTTTTTATGAATAAAATATTTCATTTTAATTTAAAAAAAAATTGTTAAAATTATCTACGTTTATCTACAATTACTCACAATCAGATCAAACTTTACTAATGCTTGAATTCATTTTTATATAAAATCTACAGTTGTCAGTACTAGAAAAACAAATTAAATATTTAAAATTTTTTATTGCAGTATATAAATTATTATTTCAAATTTTTTTGCATCAAGAACAATAAATAATAAGAATGATTTTTTTCTGAAAAAATATTTTATTTCGATTTAAAATGAAATACTAATCTACATTTATTTTAATATTTTTTTCAGCATTGATTTTTATTGTTTGAGTTTCTGTAAAATAATTTCAAAATATTTGGTACAATTTAAACGCAAACCACAGAATTTTAGTCTGCACAAGTCAATGAAGGATTTTTTTAAACCATTCAGTCTTCAGTCTGATATTAAATTTTCATGCTCTTATAAGCTCTCTGTTAAGCTTTTTCTGACTCCGACTTGAATAATTCGCTCTCGATTTAAACGGCCTCCTTTCAGAAAGTGAAAAACGCACTGCATATTTATGGAGAATGCAAAGCGCGCAAACGGAATAAATTAATACACGAATCGGAGTCGCTGGCAGACTAACTAATTCGCTTGTGCATTTGGCGCGTGTCGGCGAGCAGTACTTATTCGCACCCCAATCCACATGCAGCATCAACAGTCTAATTGAATCTCGATACGACCACCGTGCGCCGAGGATTAGCATAAATTTTAATTCGGAAAACCGCAACGGTGGGTGGTTCTGATGGCCATGCAGCCTCTCTCGCCGCGCGCGTTATTGATAAAGTGCCAACAACAGACCGCGCTGCTTGTTATTCCGGGCGGCGAGAGATGTGCGCAAGGAGCATTCAAAATTCAACAGGCCCACCTCCAATACTGCGCTCAATGGGCCGCGCGTTTTGCAATATCTGGCACACGCACTCGCCTCTCCTTGATACATTAGACGCAGATTGAATTTCGTGGTGAAATTTTTCGCGGAAATAAGGGACCACTTTGCTGTGAGAAATCGATTTGACGTACATATAATGTACGTGTTTGCGTTCCCACGCACAAAGCATGTTTACAGGATTTGCCACCCGCCTGCAAGTTTTGCAAGCCTTCTAATTTTCTGAAAAGTTGGTTTGAAGCACAAATAAAATTAATTGAAATTATTAATTTACAAAATTTTCACAAAACAACAATTATTGGTTTTTGTATAATTTTTAAATTTTTTCTTATAAAATTAAAAATGGTAGAGATCAATGCGAGTTATTGTAAAGAAGTGGTTGAGAAAAATAATCAAGCTCTGGAAATTGCCATTATAAAAGACTTATAGAGATAACACTATTTCTGATTAATTAGACAATTTTCTGTAAAACTTGAACTAAAAATTCTTAAAATAATGGTTCTTCCTACAAGTTTATTTTTGTTTTGCAATTTATTCCAAAAATTAGCCTCACTTTTCCTGAGAGTGATAAAACGTATGAAATTTCCAAACAAACCCTTTGGTATACAACCGGTTTGAAACCTTGCAATTTTCATTCTATTGCTCAGCCTGCAGCTGTTTTTGAGGTTTTGATTTAATTAGGCATACTTTTTTCTCTCTCCTCGCATTGAGATTCTAATATTCCTTGCGAGCAAAAAAGGGTCTCGTCTCTGCCTCGAGGACGCGAATTTCTGCTGCGAGAAACGTTTATCCAGCAGCAGCCGCTTGTTGCTGACTGAGACCATTATTTATTTGAAAACAGTTGCGAAAGTACTCACTCAGCATCCACTCCCAACAGATTATCCAATAATCTACTGTGTGAGTGAGCTTGGCCCGAAAATGATGAAAGTTTGTCCATTATTGCGATCCAGAGATGCTCTCGAATGCGAGTCATTTTATCTCTATATAGCCCAAATTTTTCCTTTTTTCAGCAGGTGCAAAAAAATGTAATGAACCCTGACCTTTTTATCTGTGATGGAGGTTTGACCGTTTTGAAATATAATATTGGCAAGTTAAAAAAAGAGCAATTGACGAAGCAGCACGTGTGCCGGAAAATTAAATGGGATCGACGGTGGACAAAGTGAAGTGGTGACGGCGGTCGTCCGTCATCAAAAGTTGCGCACGACATGTGAACTAAAATAAATATACAACCATCGGCCGGCCGGGTTATTTGCATGGAGCGTATTGATACAATAAATCAGCGAGTTATCAACAGCGATAGAATGTCGCAATAACAATAAAATGATCGACTTGCGCCGCGACGTTTCCGAGCAGCCGCCGGTTGCATGCAACCGCAATGCAGAGCTCGTTGTTTGTGCACCTCTAATTGACCTAGTAATTCCAAACACATGGTGCCCCTCGTGAAAAATAATCTCCAATTAATTAGCGACCTGCTTAATTAATCAAGTCTTGGTGCCGGCGCGGGATGTGCAAATGTCACTCGCTGCTGACGTTTTGTGCATAATGCATGCGCGGCACGGGGCGAGGCAGATGAGCTCTTGTTCCCGGCCAAGATGAACAGCGTTATTAAACATTCATTATGACGCGATATCGAACCGGCCTCTGAAATATTGTGTCATGCACCGTTCTGCATTGCACACAGAGACGGATTTGCTTTGCATATAATTATTATATTGTGTTGTTTGAGCGGCGCCCGGCCGGCTCGGCGCGTTTATGCTCCAGCTCAAATATTTATTTAGCATTTCGATCTATAACCGCTGAATATTTATCGATGCGCCGGAATTTTAATCAGCAGAGCCTCTCGAGGGAAATTTATTGTAATTCCAAGTGCGCCTCAAATGAAATATATTGAACCCCTTTGGTCGACGAGCTGATTTGTTTTATTTCCCCAAAGTGGAACTCTGGCGGCGTTTTCATTGAAACGAAATTTTATCATGTTTGCGTTGAGCGAAACGATTGATGGAGTTGTTTGTTTGATTTGCCTTTGTGGATGCAAATTGATGTTTGAGCTTGGCTTTTGAATCGGAAAGCAGGAATTGGAATTTTTTGATGTTCCCCGTCGATACTCTTAAATATATTTGAGGATTTCTTTACCTTTTAAATATAGACTGACAAATTGAAGCTTTTTGTTTTCATATTAGTTTCCTGGTTTATGAGGAAAAATGTATTACATCGAAGAGCTAAATTTTTATGAATGGCTTTTTTAACCAGAAATTGAATTTAATGAAAGAAAGTTTTGTTATTTTTGTTTTCAAAGTTAGCAGATGAAGATATATTTTTAGTGCAATACGTAATTTCTTCATTTAGATTGCGTGAATTTTATTATTATTATTATTTATTCTACTCAAGTCATACAAAAAAAATTGAATCATTCTTATCTGAAGTTGTTTTGAAATCCACTTTATAGATCCCCTTCAACCCTTTTTTTATACAAAAAAAATTCTTACGCAAATCAATTAGGAAACCCTTTCCTTGAGAAAACTGTTTCTCACAACCATCTGGCCGGACAAACGTCAGATTCAATTAAGATAGACGTGAAGACAAGAGAAATAAACCGGTCGACAAGACGAAATGACATCTGATTAACAAGTAGAGCACAAATCAATAGCCGAGCTCATCGATTGAACAGCACCCAAATTAGAATTATTGTGTGCAGTGCTGTTCACGTGCTCATTGCGCCGACCAGAGATAATTGGAGAAATAAAATAACAGGTGCCTCCGTTACGATTAATTGACCGCGACCGTGAAAACGAAACGCCGTGTTTCGAGGCGATCGTTGTTTCCGAAAATCATTTACTCCCGCGCTACTCTTTCTCAGCGCGACTATTGACCCGGCGCGGAAGGCCAAAAATAATGCACCTTTCGCCAGCAAATCTCGGATTAATGGACGTGTGTATAATTTTATGACGAGAGGGAGCGAGTAACGGCGAACACAGAAATATCACGAGAAACAAAGAGACCGAGTTTTGTTTTGCCGCACAGATGAATTGAAGGCGGCCGACCCTAATTTGCATAATGAACACCACACCGGGCGCATTGTTCAGCGGCCGGCTCTCGGTGCGCACCGTGAAAACGACACATGAAATTTTCACACACGCTCTCGAACCGGCACAAACTCTCGCGCAGCCAACTCGTAAAAAATTGATAATATGCACGGCAACTTTTGCCTTTTTGATCCTCGTGTGCACAATAAAGGCCAGAGTGCGAGTGCGCGTTGCAATTACCGCCGGCGTCCCTCCGCCGGCAACGACAACCCCTGCCCATCAATTTGCCGGCCATTTATTGCTTTTTTGTTCGTGGCCGGCCCGATTAAATTTCGGATCAAATTGCCTCGGAATAATAATTGTGGCCCGAGTAATTACTTTGACTATATTTGCAGGAATTGGAGCGTTTTTTGCTCTCCTCAAATGATCATTAAAAAAGTATTGCGATTCTCTTTACTTTCGAAAGTAAAAAGTAAGATGAGGTGTAAAATCGCAGTCTTTGATCGCGTAAAATGGCATATTGTTAAATTCGTTCTATTTAAATTCAACAATCGCTGACTGGGAATCGTTAATTCCATTGAAACTTTTTATGGCTTTCAACAGAGAGATAAAGACCCTCGTTCTTGCAAGCTCTCTTTCTCGTAGCATGACGTTTTATTGATTAATTCAATATAATTTATTCAGGCACTCAAATAATACCAGAGTTTAGTTTTGTCGGTAATGGCACCCGGCCTTTCAGAAATTATACTCTCCTCCCTTGCTGCTGCCATTTGAATTCACGGCTTAGGATATCTTTGAAATGTCATGCCACCGAAGCATTTCTCGCTCTCTTTTTTCCAGAGGAAAGAGAGTTTTATATGAATGAATGAATGTAATATCGCGCAGTCGGATTCTCTTAAGTCTACACCGTGAAATGAGAAAAAAATCCTCTCGCCAGTCTTTTTTCCGCTGTGTATCTTTCATTCAGCTATTTATTCTTTTTCGGGTATTTTTCTCTCTCGGGCTCTTTTCAGGAAGATAAAAGAACGCTTTGAAAAGTCGATTCCCATTGCGGTGTGTATCAAGAGAGACCACCTCTGCTTGCGAATCGATTTAGATTTTTCCATGCGATGAGCATCCGCAATGGTCCGCGATTTTCGCACACTTAATGAGCTGCAGCGTCGCAAGTACACCACCACCGTTGAAAATCGATACAGTCCGACTGGAAATTTGCGCTCCGCAGTAATACACATTCAAAGAACCGTGTTCGCCACTCGGGCTGATTAATTCCAGCAGTCCCTATAGACGCCAAGTTCAGGAGAACGACAAACGACCCCCGACCTTTGAATCAATTTTGCCCAAGCAACTTTGGTACGCTATAGTTGCTGTACAGAATTTATCAACTGACTTTTGCTCTCCTTTCAGTTTTATTAAACATTTTTTAATATGCCTCTCTAATTTTCATGCTCTTTTGTTATGTTTGAAGTTTGAAACGACTAAAAAATAGGAACAAATCATTATTTTCATAAAAAAAAAACAATTCCAAAAGACTATCGTTTTGTGTTAAAAAAGTTTCTTTGCCGGAGTTTTTTAATTTTGAAAAAATTCTAAAAAATTAAATGATTTTGCAAAGAAAACTATTCAGAATTTTAAATTCTACCATATTAATGAAGTTTATTGGAAAATTGTTTTAACTCAGGGAAGTAGTTAAAACAACTCTTTAATAAGTTTGAGCAATCAAATCATGTGGTGAGCGGACCGCAAATATTTACTTTAAACTTGCGGAACTCCACACTCACGATAAGGAAAACTTTCAAGAGAACCCGCACGCATTTTTGAATTGATAATTTTGCACGCGTCAGGCCAATGTGATTCGCGTCGTTTGCATCATTCCGAACGTAAAATCGTTATTTTACACTTTCCGGCCGTCGCCCAACGACGACTAGCAATTGTTATTTATTGCTGGGCCTGATTTAAATACACGTTAGTTATCTGGAGCCGAGCGAGCGAGCGAGAGATGATTACACGCGCTCTTGGCGTCTTCTTCCTCTCGCTCGTTTGGTGGAAAGGAAAGAGAAGAAGAAGAAAAGGTGGGGGACGTCCGTCCGCAGCATCTCTGGAGAGCGAGCGTCGTTACCAACGACCGTTGCCGCCGCCGCATCCATTGTAGCATATCAAAATTTAAATCGTGACCAATTTGATCGAAGGAGTGAGTATTTCTCTCCGGCGTCTTCATCCTCCACGAACGCAGGCAGCCTTGGCAGGAATTTCTCCCGAAATATCGTCTCTCACAATTACATATTTTTTATATTTTCCTGCACCGTTTGTTGCTCGCCTCGAGGACTCATTCACTCTCAGATATATTTTTTCTCCTCCGCAACCGTCGCCTAATGAACGCGTCTGCAAATAATAACGAATCGTAAAAGTCGCCGTTTGAAAGAGCCGTTTCGGGAGTAATGAGCAAACTTTTTTCAGGAAATTAAACTCCAACTTTTTTGTTTTGCCTGGATGAGCACCCCGTGCGACTTTACCGCATTATTTTACAGGCACGGCATTTTATTCTTTTCTCAAGTTTGAATTCTCGAAGTTATGTGATGTCGCGATGCTCATTTCGTGCAGCGCCGGTGTTATTCCAGTTTATTATTTCCCAGCGGCGGCACTGCGGCGAAAACGCTGATTCACCGGCGGCGGCGCTTTTGCTTCTATCATTTTCGTGCGGCAGATTGCATTCACCGCGCGCGTTGATTTATCTCGTAATTGGTGATATATTGGTCCATGAACTTCAGCTTTCTACTCGATTCGCTCGGTGATTTATTTTCCTTTGTGGTGCCTTCCAGCCAAACGGACGAGTGCAGCTTATTGAATTTTCATTGCAGACGTCGCTTGTGAGCCGCGCCGTGGCAGGTGCTTCCTCCTGCTGATTCTTATCGCAGCAAAAAAGTGCCCATCGCGCGCCCAACTTTCATTTTCCGCACGTTTTTGCGACACGGCTCTATTGAAACTTATTTAATCTGACATAGTAGTTCCAAAAAGTTATACCGTAGATTTGTGACATTTGTGATCATCATATAAATATGTTTTAAATAGTTATAAGCTCGACTTAAAGGTTCAATTACTGCAGCCTTAATTAAAAATAAATTACAACATCTTCAAGCTTAATTGCAAAACAAGCCCAGGATTTTTCTTGTAATTAATAATAATAAAAAGGGATCCCTTATATAAATTTGAAAATAATAATAAAAAATCAAGAAACTTACTATGTTTTTATTTTTTTTTATTTAAAATGTGGTGTTTTTTAATTTTGCTGATTTTTTGTATTTTTTCTTGCTCATGAAATAGGGTCGCAGACCGTGACCGAAACTGGTAGAGCCATTTGTTTTTGAATAAAAACAATTTTTCTGCAACGAGGAAAAGCCCGATCGCTTCATTTCCATGATCATCTCCTCGAGTGTCAACTTCTTCAAACAAACTTACTATGTTCTCAGGGGAAAATAGAAAATAATTCAAATGAATATAATTTTTTTTTAAATTTCAGAATGTTGAAATGGCTAATTTTTTTAAAGCTAAAAAAAAAATAGAAATATAACTCACGAATACAAAAAATGTAATACAACAAATTTAATTGGCCGTTATGGCATTTTGTAAATGAGGGAAAATCCCCCTTTTAAATCTCACGACCCCTGTTGCATGAACAAACCGGATAAGTGGCACTTAAAACGAGTCAAAATTTGCCAACGAACCAATTTTTCACTCGCACCACGCATATAATTAATTTTATCTCGCCGAAAACGGCTGCTTAATGCTCTGGCATCCCTCAAAAAGTTTTTCGGCCACGCGCACACATTGCAGCGGCGGGCAGATAAAAAATTATCAAGCCACAGCATTTCCATAAAACGTGCGCCCGGGACAGAAAATTTCTCTCTTCCCAAATGAGGGAAGGCACTAAAAATAGAGGACACATTCATCTGCCGGCGCTTAAACATGCATTTGGAGCTCCCCAGTTAGAAAATCATAAATTCTGACATCTGAATGCTGCGCTCGGGTGTCCCGTCCCGCGAGAGCAGGCTCCTTTTTTTAATGTGCACTCTCTCTGGAGAAAAGGCTCCTCCGTATAACTGTTTACCATAAATAGCCCGCGCCGGGACATTATTATCTCTCTCCAGACACCGCATAGTGCACGCAGCGTGTGTGTGTGATGCGTCCCGAGATAAAATAATGCATCTTTCCCTCTCTAGGGCCGCTTTTTATTTTTTACACGCGGCAATTATGACGCCGTCGACGTCGCCGTCACGTAATTACACAAATTCTAATCCGCTTAGCATCAAATTCTCTTTGTTTCGCCGAGTCGGTCGCTTGCTCGCGTTCGCCTGCTGGGCGGTGAGAGCGTAAAAAACGAAAGTGGTCGTCGCTTGCATGTCGCGCGCTTGTATGTCCTTAAGAAAAGGAGAATTTCTGGTCTGCAAACGAACCAGCCCGACGGGATGCCAGAAGAATAAAAATGCACTGAGTGAGCCAGTCACTTGTTGTTGTGCGATATTTTATTCAATCGGCAGCCGCCGCTTGTTTTCTGCAAAGGGTTGCGAGCTCGCCTCCGGGGACGGACGCCGGAAGAGGAAAGGTTAGCCGTTGATGAAATACGCCACCAGTTGTTCCACCACCGCGTGTATCAAAGGTTAACTTACTATCGTCCCGTAATGAAACTATAAATCAAATTTACGGCGCGATCATGTTGAATTAACCGGGCGGGCGGGCGGCGCCCCCACCCCTTTGGCGAATTAATCGGGCCGTTTTCGTTCAACGTGGAGCACTAATGAAGGTGGTAGTTATCTCTCTCTTTCGCGGGGCAAATCGTTATGATTCTCCCTCTCCGCGCCCGCCCGGTTATGAGTGCAGAATTTCGGCTAAATTTAGCAACTTTTTGCTTCATCAAGGGAGTCCCGGTGCAATTAGCCTGGCTGCTGCTGTTGGTTCGCTCCCTCCTCGTCGGGTAATCTATTAATTACCATACATGGGCAGAGCGCACTTTGCGCTCTGCGATCTGCGCTCGCGCTCTGCGCTCATGAGCGCGAGCGCAGAGCGCGATCGCACGATTTTCAAAATCGTGAGCGCGAGCGCAGAGCGCGAGCGCATTGGTCGCTGAGCGCAGCGCTCAATTGCGCTCATTTTGCGCTCAAACCAAGAGTAAAAATTCCCGAATTTGATCAAAAATTGTAATGAAAAACAGTGTTTTTATACCAAAAACTTAAAACTGATCCCAATTTTGGTGATTTAACTTCAACTTTATCATTTCCAATTGCCGATGTATTTTTTGTTATATTAAAAAATTGTCTAAAAAGTCGCACTTTTTCCTCGGATAAAAATATTTTTGAGCGCAACGCGTGAGCGCAAGACTTCCTAAAAATTTGAGCGCGAGCGCAGAGCGCGAGCGCAACATTTTCAAAATCTTGATCGCGAGCGCAGAGCGCGAGCGCACTGTTGCCAGTGATCGCGAGCGCGAGCGCGAGCGCAAAATTGTTGAGCGCACCCATGTATGTTAATTACGGCCGACGCGCCGAGTTTCGAGTACGAAATGAAAAGGAAGAATTATTCGCTGCTGAATGAGTGAGTGGGCGATGAATTGGAAATTATATGCGCGCGGCGTCTGCTGCGCTGGAGAACGCACTCGCTCGTCTTGAAGAAATGAGCCATTTATCAAACGAGCACCTTCTCTCTTTCGCCAGGGAAATTCTCACTTCGTTTTTTCCTTCCTTTCGCTCCCCCGGAGACGTGAATCGAGGAGTAAATTAGGAGCACTTGCAAAAAGCACGACCTGGAATGAGCTAAATTTTTTGCTTTGCTCAAAGCACACGTTTCCAGCAGAAAGTCAGTACATATGATGACATTTAAACTGCACTGGCTTTCTAAATGCGCAGTTCAAGATTGCTTGTAAACTTGTTTGAGCCAATTATTGAATTAGGGCAGATATTTTCAGGATACCAAATTATAATATTCAGTATACAATAGAAGATTTGCTTTAAATAATTTTACTGACATATTTTAATTTTAATTTAAGCTTTTTTCAACAATTGGGTGAAAATTTACAATTTTTTTTCGAATAGATGCCAAAAAATTCGTATTTTTGTAAATGTTTGATTTACTTACAAGTTTAAATGTCAAAATATGCCTCATTTTGTTCACAATTTTTTTTTAAATTTTTTTATGATTCCGAATTCAATGTCGAATTTTTTGTTAAAAATTGTAATGTGAAAAAAATATAACTTTAAATAATTTTTCACGGAGATTGATACCTTGAAAGAAAAATAATTTTAGAAAAGATTGATTTTTGTACCGATTCTTGTCAAAATGATTTCACAGCTCAAAGTCAAAACATGTATAGCAGGATATTGTTTTTCTTGAACTATAAACAACTCACGAAAACCATTGAGGAAAAGCAAACTTAATTCAAATCACGATGATCTTCCCTTGATCGTGAAATTCTACTACCGAAGTAACTGATATCTTAAATGAACACTACAAGTCAAAATCAACTTTCCCGACTGAAAATTGGATTCAACAATTATTTATTGTTAGTATTTCTGCATACTCTTCATTGTTAATATTTGAATGATAAAATATAATATTTAAAACTTTTTTATTATTTTAATATGCAAGTTAGTTCTTTTAACTCTTAAGTGCTTTGATCGCCGGAGCTTTTTTTTAAATTGATCACTTAAACAATATTATTTTGCCAGCAGGAACCTTCTGATTTCTATAAAAAGTTTCAATTCCAGGATTTACTGATTTTAACTGTTAACGTAAAAAGAAAACCAATTATACAGCCAAACAAATGCTGCGGCTGACATTTTTGTTTTAAAAGTCAACCTCATTCCTCTGCAAGGTGTGGAAGTGCTGATTGCAAGTCATGCAGCAGGCTGTCGAGTAATCAGATTTCAGCAGAATGAAAAAGTGGCGAGAAAACACGCCGGATCATTACCTCCCGGGTCAGGAGTGGAGTGCTGACAGCTCCTAGAAAAATATTTCGTGCATTTCACCGGTGCCGGACGCCGTTAACCCAAGCAAAGCTGTTGTCGTGATAAGCCGGCGCGCCACATTTTCCTTCCCGAGAAGAAAAAAATGTCTCGCACAAGAAGAAAAATATATAAAAATCCCTGCGCCCAAAATCTCATCCAGCGAAAATACGACGTCTTGTTATTGCGCCGCCTCTTTCGCGAAAGGGGTTAACGGCCACATTCCACAGCGCGCGGACAAATATGAGAGCGATGAATGGAAATAAATGGGCGCCGCTCTTTATCGCGTGGAAGAATCGAGTGTGTCGTAAGTAACCGATGATAACAAGCAGGCAGACAATGCAAAAAACTCTGGTTCCCACACAAACCGGCCACGCATGCATATTACATGCTGGGTACATCAACAACTGCATTCCGGTCTGCGGGCGTGTTCAATGAATCGGAGAGAGCGCTTGGTGCGGATGATTAGCACACGCAGTGTCCTTTCCAGAAGAACAAATGAATGAAAATTAGCGAGCAGAGGGCGGGGCCTGTATTTCGGGCCGAGCCATCCAGCCCGCACGTCACACTCCAACATTTGGGCTGCTGCGGGAACCATTGAAAATATAACAGTGACCCGAGCTGCAATGAGATCGATAACATAAGGGAAGAAACACACACACTCGCTCTCTACGAGTCGCGCGGGAACCACGCCAAAAACAGCAGCAAAAGGCTGCCTGCTGCTGCTGCTGCTGCTGGAGGGCACACCAGTTTGTGTGTGTGATGTGAGCTGCCAATATTATAACCAAGTTATAAAAAGTAATGATTTCCCCCTGTGCTTGGCAATTTTTGAGGCCATAACTCAAGAGGCGGCAAACACACTCGCTCCATAGAGAGTTCACTGCAGTGGAACCGACCCCGGCTTTCTTTCTCCGACCCCGTCCGTCGGCTCAGCGGTGACAAACGACGGGGCCCCGAGATAGGTCAGCATTCCCGTTCGCCGCCCTCTTTATCTTCTTAATGTGCGGCCAAATAGCTAAATTTCAATTCAATGAATTTTAATGAGGTCGCTGCCTGTTTTTGGCTCCATACATTGGTTGGTTGTTTCGTTTTTTTTATTTTTGTTTGTCTCTGCCAAGCGTCCGGGTACACCAATAAATAGATGCTAAAAGTCATTAATTCTGCGTCTCCGCAATTTCTTTTGTGGCCGTCTCCTATTATTAAACTGTCAGACGCCGTCGCCTAAATGAAAATTATGCCCAAGAGTTGTCAAATTCTCGCATCCGGTGATTTATTGAACGCGCGGAATACGTCAGCGGTTGAGACATCATCGGAAGCGATTAGCACCCCCTGTTCCTGTCCCTCTTTTGCCAATTATACGGAGTACGAATTTTTTTTCTGGCCGGAAAGTTCACGAAAGTTGGTTAGAGCGGTGGTAGTATAGTTGTTTGCTCTCTCTAGAAACCGCAAATATTAAAGTTTTTTCATAGTAAACTTTTATCGTCGCAAAAACGCGAGCAAGAGAGCGCACTGCACATAAAATTATTTCGCCGAAGTTATGACCTATATAAAAATTCCCTTGAAACTCGACCCTCTTAAGTATATTGCAAGGAAAGAAGTACTCTCTGTCCTAAAAGAATGCCCGGGCGTAAAGGTTCCATAAATTTGAATATCGCCTCCTGATTACTTTATCCCAAGCTCCATTTACTTGCAAATGGGGATTGTGTTCGTCGAGAGGATCATTGTCTCTCTTGGAGAAACAGAGTAGTAAAGAGGTGGCCGGGATTTGTAATTTGGTGTATTGATTGTTTTTAAATGTACTCCATTTTCAGAATAGAATTTACTTAAATAGCTTATATGTGTAGTTTTTACAATGCTAGTTTCAGAAACCGCGCTGATGAATATTATATTTTAATTAATTTTCAATATTATTATTATTTATTCTTCTCGGTAAATACAAAATTTTTAAATACAAAATTAATATATAGTTTATTTATTTATTTATTATCCATTCAAAAAGAGAATAAACGTAATTGAATTACTAATTATGGTTGGATAGATAAATTAACCATTTCAATATACAAATTTGCTAAATGTATGAATTATTGATTTTTTTTATTACTGATTTGATGTAAACAATGTCATGTAACAATTGGGAAAGTAAGCAACCATAATTAATTTTATTTTTGTTTATTTGTCCACATTGTTACACATTTATTGTTTACATTACTTAAATTATTTCAAATTTTATATTTGAATTATTTTATTTACTTAGTGTTAGAAATATAATTTATAAAAAAATCATTCTACTTTAATTCTTAAAACTTTGTTATTTTGTGAATTGTATATTTGTAAATAAATTTTCATTTCGTGTGTTCGCAGCTTGGCCCGGTTTCGTCAAGGCACCACCTGCAGATCTCTCCGCGAGAGACGCACCTTAGCAATGGTAAGTGTGAGAACGGGGCGCACATGTCGCTGCTTTCCCAGCCAGGGTGATTCGCATCCACCTATATATAGCTTTGTATATAGATTTCGATTCGTTCGCCGCTTTTTGTAACAACTCGTCACGCGGGTGTGGCGCCGCTTTTCAGCCGCTGCATCAACAACGGAACGACCCGGCGCAAGAAATCGCTCTGCGACGCGGGCACCGCTGTTTTTGCAGATCATAAATTCGCTCGCCGCATTTTTTGCAGGGCTGCTTTTAGGCAGCATTATTGTTATTAGCACGGAACGAACGACCCGCCGCGTTTTTTCCTCTACTCAAAAGACGCTTAATAAGCTATTTGCCAATAGCTTTGGCGCGAAAAGCTGCAGCACAAACGCCGCCGCCCTGGTAATTTATTGCGCCGTTCGCCCCAATAACTCTTTCGGCGCGTTGCCGAGAAATCCCTTTAGGTGTCAATTGATTTGTTTCGCGCCCCTCTTTTATTGCGGACAATTTTTTACTCCTTTTCAATTGAGAAATTGCATCTTTTATGACCCTGGCCGCCCCCCACTTTAGGCGCTCGTCGCGCGCCAATTTAGACTACCCGCCAAACATGTGTGCGCAGCGCGTTGCATACCCGACTTTTTGCCAAATAATAAATTGCACCTTTGCCAACAAAGTTTTTTTTACGAGGACCCACTTTTTCCGTTGGTGATACAAAGGAAATTATATGCGAGTATCACCTGAGCGTTTTATTGCTTTTTTTCTCAACTTTTTTTACGACGCCTCCACACGCGCTAATAAAAGCCACTAATTTTTAATTGTGGATTTTATCATCTCATAAAATTGCATGTCGAAGACGAAACCCGTAAGAGCTTCCGTGTGTCGGTTCACTTACCTCACCCCTTTCCTGCCTGCTACCCGCCGAGTGATTAATGGCTAAGATTCCGAGGTGCCTACTTTTGAATTTCAATTACTTAGCGTTTCGGCATCTAATTTCCCTCTCGCACAGCCGGGATTAGCGCAAGTGAATTTTCGCCTGCAGTCGCGGTGAGTTTGTTTGGAAAACGCCTTCGCCGCCAAGTGGCTTACACTCACAGAGCAATGCATTATGGCATTATGCGTGCGATGCTCAGCGCGCGATATTGATGTCTTTTAATTTAGTCGCGAGCGCGCGCTTATTATATCAGCGTCACGGTGTCGGCGCGGCGCCTCACACCGGAGTAAGTAAATCAGGATGAATAATTTACAAGCGCACTTTGTGTGTATATGCAGCGAATTTCTCCCGCTACGCCGCGAAACCTCCTCTCTGGATCGCCGAATTGCGTTGGAAATTTTATGTAAATTTTTGCAAAAGCTTAAAACATTATTCGGCTTCTTTTCAAGAGGTTTTTAATCTTAAAACTGTGAGCTGTTGAGAATTGTTTGAAAAGCTTTTGAAAGTTGAGAAACTTTTGAATATCCAATATTTTTTGTGCTTGTTTCGATATCCGAGTTTTTTTAAGCTCAGTTTTCTCAATTTATTTAACTTTTATATAAAATATTGGAGACTTGCGTAAAAAAATTCAATAAAAATCATTGTTAGCAATTTTTTGCTCTTCGTATCTGCAATTCTTTCTATAAAAATTTGTTCTTCTTTTTCCAACTAATTCTTTCTCATTTCCATCATGTCGTCTTTGCGCCCTCTTGTCTCCGGTCGGAAAGAAGAGCAGGTGCACGGTGCCGGTTAAATTGCAGTAAAAACAGACTGGAGGTTATCTCGACTGCAAATGTAAATGATGAGATGTTGTTGGGAAAAAGGAGGCATTTACATGCCCTCTCGGTCTGCCCGGCCGCCCTTGCTGCTGAATACATAATTCGAGCGCGCGCTCATCAACGTGGATTACATCGGGCCGGCTTGATGTGCCTGGAATATGGATATCTGTGATTCGCCATATTTGCCGGCTGCTGCGCGGAAATTGCCTTAATTTTGGCAGCCCCGGAGACATTTTGCTCTGCTGCAGTACCGGCAAAAAGCTTTCGCCCGCCCGTCATGGCAGCCGGATTTGAGTGGGAAAACAAGAGTGTTTCGAAGATGGAGTTGATTTTCCTCCGCCGAGCCGCTTTTCCTCTTTGATGGATTAAATCTCATAAGTATTCTGCAAATAGCGGGCGACAATTTGCATGATGATCGCGCTCCCCCCTATTTATATCGTCGCCTTAATGGCCTCGAGTTAAGATTTTCGGTGGTGACGAAAAGCAACTTTCGTTTTCCTTTCGCACGCCATTTCTTTCATTCTTCCGTCTGTCGAGTTCTTTGATATTAAAAAGAGGCGTCAAGACGGCAGTCCGTGTCTTTTCTCCTTTTTTTTTAAAGCGCGAAACAAAATTAGAATTCCTCCTTTCGAGTGCGCTTCTGTTTGACGGAAATAAGTGAACGCCGTCGCCGTGCAGAGAACAATTTATTTATGGCATGCAAAATGAAATTCCCCCTATAGAAAGAAAGAAAAGAACGGCCGCTCTCGGAAAATTCTAATTTCGCAAGCAAAACAAACTGCTCCGCCAGAGTTTATTGAGTGGGAAAATCGAGGCTGCGAGAGGCGAGGTCTCTGTAGTTGCACAACTCTGCTTATTCATGGAACAATAATTGGATTCGGTGTAAGGAAATGGCCGCCATTGATTTTTGAGCATGAAGATATTGCGAGCAAATGAGTTTAGTCTGGCAGGAGCAGCGAGCGGGCGCGTGCCTGGCCCGCGAATCATTTCAATCCACCCCTTTCTCCCTGTCCGCTGCCGGCGAGTGAGTCGTCCTTGTTTGCGAAATCGGGCTCCGCAGAAGTGGGCGCGCGCGATTGATTGCATCTCTTTGTCGCGGCGACTGTGGCAATAAATTTTGAATACCCCCGGGATGTATGGCGGCGGTAAATGAATTCCATTCTGGCTCGCTATTTGCAGCCGACAGCGTATCAAATGGCGATGATATAGTTATGATATGTGCGACGTCATGTTGCATTACACGTCCGCGACGCGAGGACGTGACCAAGACCCCCTGCAGTGCGGGCCACAAATGAACAAAAGTCTGCCAATATTCATTACTGGAGAGATCAAATCGCTTAATTGCAAGGAACGTGTTTGGTTACCATAAAAAATACCCATTATTTTACTGAAAATTGCATTGCAATTATATTTAAATCTATATAGACAATTTTAAATACAGCAGGAATTTTTTCCTTATAAACTGTGAGAAATTTATTTTCATTAATAAAAGACATTTCTGATCCTTGATTATGCTTCATTCGATTTTTCTCTTTCTAAATTCTAACACAATTCACCTGATTAAATTTGATAAAAAAAGAAATAAAGAATTCTTTTTGTAGTAGAATTTCAGGTTAGAGGGTTGGTTCATGGTGATTTGAATTTAAAGTTTGCTTATCCTCGATGGTTTTTGTGAGTTATTTTTTGTTCAAGGAAAAAAATATCCTGCTCTACATGTTTCGGCCATAATTCAATTCAATTTTTCTCTAAACAAGTCAGACAATCAATTGTGAAAAAAAAAATTGGTTAAGAGAAAAATAGGCACACAGTGCCAGTGAACAACTCACTGAAACTCATAACCGCGTATTTCATGAGCTGTGAAATCATTTTGACAAGAACTAGTACAAAAATCAGTCTTTTAAAATTTTCTTTTTTTCAAAGTAACGATTTTTTATTTAATTTTTTTTTTTATTTTTCAGAATTCCGAAGTTATAGATGCTGGCAAATAGTGTGAAGCCCCCATTTCAGTTGGTCCGACTCGTGATGGGATGTATTAATCTCCTAGACGTGTAAATGTACGTCGCACCCGCTCGGGCCGACCATCCACCCACCAGAGAGACACAGCGAGAGAGGATTCGCCGAATCGAGGTTCGCAATATGTCAACGAGGCGCGTTTTGTAATGAAGAGCCACTATATCATTCGGGTTGAGCCAGCCAGCGCGCACTTGACTGTGCAAGAGTGTCGCGGACAGTGCCTGTAATTACCAGCCTGGCGCAGTAAAAGCGCGAATTGCGGGTGCGCCGATTACAAATGCCCACGCACCTCCGACAGGCGCATCAATAATGGGCCGGCTCGCGTTTTGCGTATATTCATGAGCGCCGTTTAAATATTCATACACGCTAAAAATCATTAAACACCCAGCAGCAGCGGTGGCGGAGGCGCAGACTTGCTTCACGCGCCACCCGACGGATTGTTTCATGCCGGCAAACAGTTTTAATAAAAGGGCGGCCTATTGGAATTCGCTTTTTGCGTGCCGCTCGGAATCATTGATTGAAGCGAATAATAATTTTCCATGCCTCGGCGTATGGCAGCAGGCGCGCTTTTCCTTTTTTTTTAGTGTTTGCCGGAGCCAAAGGCAAGGAGATTGCAGAATGAGTGAGACAGCAACATGACGGCGCAGTGCCTTTTTCTCTTCGCATCTTGATGTGGCACCAACCCCTTTTGATTAAATTTTTAAAAAAAGGAGACGGCGGCGCTCGCTCGCTCGCTCTCTCGCTGGGTAAAAGGTTACGGCGCACGATTTTTATTAAAGCAAATGACTTTCTGGCGGCTCAGCCCCATTGTCAACATGCAGCGCCCGCGAGTTTTTGCCCCGCGCGCTCTATGAAAAATTGACCTATTGTACTGAGTCGTGTCATCTTATATGTCAACAGTGGAAAAGGCAAGCTCTCTCTCTCTCAGTGAGCACCGCCCTCTCGACCCCTGAGCGTCAACCCCTAGCGAAAATAGGTGATCGCCCACTTCACAGTGAAACACGTAATTTATTTAAACCGGGAATGAAATGTCACAAGTAGTGTGTTATCTAAAAATGTAAATTTTAAAACAAAAATGTGGCGTGGCGCAATCTGATCATTTAAATATTTTGTTCATGTGCAGGCAGGTGGCCAAAATTATGTATATTGATATTCTATATTGGAAGTTTTGGCTTCATTATTTATGTGGAACAAAATATTAGAAAAAATTTAATTACATATTACTTTTATTTAAATTATTCAAATTTCTTATTCTAACGGTAATTTTTTTCCAAATCGTGGTGTTCATCTAAATTTTAGGGTCCAACAGTTTATTTCTTAACTGTTTGATTATTCCGTGCATTGGATTTTAATTAAACTTTTTTCCATTTTTTTTTATTACCAGCAAATTTTTTTCTTTCAATTTATAAATTCTGAATTAATTGCTTTAAAACAAACCCCAGAAACAGTATTCATATTTATAAATAAAAGTAAAAATCCTTGCTATTTTTTTTTTACTATTCAAAATCACTCGCTAAATTTGGAATTTTATTGACCATTCATGACAAGCGGTTCTTCTGCTCGTTACGTTTATGAGATGCCTGAGAATAATTCATTTAAAAAAATCCATTTCCTTAGTCGACCCCTCATTGAACGTCTCCTCGTCCCCATTACGGCCGCGCGCGGCAAGCGGCTCACACGTGCCTGTTCGTTTCTCGCTCACTTGCAACGGCGGTCGTGCATGCATGCTTGGTGCTCGCCGCGATCAAAATCAAAACGCGAAACTCGACTTCGGGGGGCAGTTTGTGCCCAGAGAGCCAGCGAGTGGTGCACGTCTCCGTTGAGTGGCTCGAACGCTGGTGCCCCACCCCAGTAACCGCAGCTATAGCATCTGAGGGCAGACAGGGCGCTAGTAGTAGAGCTTGCGTTGGTTGGTGCCGGATCAATACTCGCGGAGCTCACCCTGGCAGGCCGCTTTGCCATTCTCTCTCCTCGGCTCTGTGTGAGTGAGTGTGTGTGTCCGTGTTGCGTCGCCCGCGCCTCGCTCGCTCGCAGCCGCACCGTCTCCACCCAGCGAGCAGCCCCCGGCCGGGGGTCGTCGAGCCCCTCGAGTTGGCCCGGCCGCCAACTGAGACGCAACGCCCAAGAACCACACCCTCGCCCAACCGCCCCACGGATTTGCATAAGCGCCAATCCGCTGGCGCGCCCAGCACGGACTCAAATGCAGTGCTCGACACCGCGACAATTTTTCCAGCAGTGCTCTTGTGATTCGGGACGTCCCACCTGCTAACCCACATTTCTCTCCTCTACGATGCTTGCCAGGTTTGTTTCCCTCCGAAATATTCACTCGGTGCGGTGCATAAGCGGATTTGGGTCAGCCGCCCCAGCAGCAGCTCGAAAGAATATGCTGCATATTTTTAGATTATACAAACCGACGCACGAACGGTTTAGCGCGTAACGAACGCTGGAAGGTCGGCCCGAGTGCGTCAACGTCGTCGTAAACTCGCGGCAAATGACAATTAGCTGCTGCTGCTGCTGCACGGCAGCCACCACTTGCCAGCCCTTAATGACTTTCTATTTTAACGTGCGTCAGCCACCCCTGCCTGCCTGCTTTCCGCAGTAACGAGCAAAGTCTTAATCAGAACTGTAAATACCCGAAACCCGCGAATCGGGGCGGAGATAAAAACGGCGCTTTTCCACCCGGATAATTAGCTAAAATTATATGGCGTTCGTTGCGAAGAGTCCTCGCCACCGCCGCCTACGTGTGTAATTTGCGCTGCCCGTCCGTCGCCCGCCGAATCGATGCCAGGGAGATTCATTTTTATTGCGTGCACTACACTGTCTCCAACAGCAACAGCAGAGGAAGCAATTGAAATTATCTGCTGAAAGCGTCTCTCACTCTCTCGCGGAATTGCAGCAACTGCTGTTTGTTTAACGACTTTAGTGACGGGATGTAAGAGGAGCAGTAAAATCCAAACTAGTTGCGCGCCTCCTTAGCATAGATACACTTGCAGGAATCAAGTAGTGGCTTTCGGCATTTTTGCAAAATAATTTTACACAAACGTATATAATTCTCTGCGGGCAGATCAAAGCGGGCGCCATTCCTTGCGGAGTCCGCGGCTCCGCCTCCCCGCCCTCCAACTCTGCCGAATTTTTTTGCAAGTGATTCTCCAAACTAACTTTTCTCTGCGTTTGTTCCAGGTGATGGCAACACCATTGCACTAGCATCTATTATGGACACAGTGCTCCCGGTATGGGCATGTGCGTGGGTCCATTAGTCGGCTATATCCGCGAGGCTGTGACCTGCTTACTTGCGCTCACCTCAGTTTGCAATGTATTCTTGTTGTTATTCCTCGCAACCCCAGGTAACGTACACAAATTTACTATAAGCATACGTTATAAATTCTTTTGACATTATACTTTTAAACCAACATCTCGCTACTTATATTTTCCGTTTCTTTTCTTTTTTGAAATACATTACATAGTCTGCTTATTATATCATTACAACATATTATTACATTCTCACGTTTTTTATAATTATACTGCCAAGCATGCAGCAGCTAATGTAGCACTCCATCTATTATACTTTTATTTGGTTATTAGGCTACTTTTTATATATCGTTATTTGTTGTTAAGGAAAACGAGCTTCTCGTGTCAAAGAATACTGCCGCTGTCGGCGTGTATATCGATCAGGAAATTTTTTATTTCTATTGACTTCCATGCCCTCATTTAGATACGAGAAAATACATTATGATAACACACATAGATGAACTCTATTATATATAATACCGTCGTCGTGACCGAGCGTGTATGCTGTGTAACCAAGCAGCGATTGGCCAAGTCTCATTTCCCAAAAGTGCCAACTGAATTAGACACCTATTATGCCCAGCTCGGGGAGCGATATACATTGTATATATATAAATGCATACGTGTATACGTGCACGAGCAACATTGAGAGTCTTATATGCATCGGCGGTACCGCCCGCCCGTGCGCCAGCCCAAAAGAAAGAAAAATAAAGAGAAAAAGAACGGAAAAGCGAATATAAATACATAATATCAGAATAAATCAGAAAATAAAAACGTGTGCTTCTCTATTTTGTGTTCCACTCTGCTCTCTTTGGCATGCAAACAAAGCTGAAATCTGTTTTCAGGCGTCAAATGTTTCCAAGATGCAGTACACATCACTGCAATCCTTGGAGAGTCGGTGGTGTTCAACTGCCACGTCGAATTCCCAGGTGACCACCCGGTCCCGTATGTGTTACAATGGGAGAAGAAGGTAGGCGACACGGTAGGACACAAAACTCTTTTATCCAATCTCAACCCCCTTGATTATTATACGATTGTAGGGGCGCGCCGGTCTCAGTACATACGTGGGACGGCGCGTCGTAGCTATTATCAGTCTTGAGTGGCTATTTCTTTTGTAACTGGGACAGAAAGGGACAATGCGCTGCACTAATGACGCCAACCATTAGCCAATGACATCTCTCCTCCGAGGCTTAAATTTCATACCCGCAAACAAACACCAAAGTTTGAGCACCGCGCAAGATTTTTACGGCCTCAACGTATATGGAAAAAGTTTGCGAGTAAATTTCATTGCATCCTCCGCTCTTTGTGTCGGCAAACATAAAAGGAGGAAAGAAAAGTTTGAATGAAATTCGTTCTCTGCTGCCGGCCCGCGATGATTAACTTACCTCCGAGTTTCAAAAGTGCCCGCAGAGACGCTCCAATCAAAATTGTCCAAACCAAGTGGAGTTCCTCTGCGTTCGGCACTTTTGACCTCGTGATTTTTTTTCGGGAAGATGTCATTGCTACTGGTGAGGCATTCAACCAAAGAGTTAGGAACCATGGAGGCAATGCCTGGCGGAAGAAAAGCTAAATTTTTCTTCCCCAAACTCATACCAATCAAGAATTAGGAAATTGTCAAATTCTTGCACCCCAATAATACACTTTTTAAATAGGGCGTAATTTTTTTTAACGATCACAGCATTTTAAAAATATGATTTACTTTTGTACTATTGGGGGAACACGCTTTTTTAGAAAAATCCTGAAAATATCAGTTGTTTTTGCCAACAGTGAAAAGAGGTAAACAAACAGGTCCTAAAAGTCAAGAAAAAAGCAAAAGAAGGAGTGAAAAATTCTCCTGTTAATTTTTTTTAAATTCATTTTCGTTTTTTTCTTGAAAGAACTAATTTTTCATCGCAAGCAATTTATTAATCTTATTGCTTTAAAAATTTATTTAATAATCACATTTACACCTAGGCCTTTTAAATAAAAAATCTCGGTGGGTCTTTTTTATCTGCAGAATAATCAAATAGACAGCCCCATTTTACAATATTTTATCATATTCATTAAATGATTAATAGTTTGATGTTTAATATTACGAATTTTTAATCAAAATTTTGCTTAATAATTGTAATTTTATTAATATTAGCACGCTCAACTCTAAGTTAAGTCTTCTCAATAGCCCCTAGCCTTGTATGCTACCCGCGCAGCATCAGAGCTGGCTTTCTAAACTAGGGGGGCGCGGGTGTTAAAAACAGGTCGAAGCTTTCAGCATTGCGCATTACCTCCATGGTTTCAAACTCCTTGCATTCAACTTAATGATTGTGAACTGCACGCTGCAATATTATCAAAATATGATGTATATTTCATATTGATCGGCACAAATTCGTCAGGGCTGCATTCATTCTGTATTTCATTGTCGGAGAGAATTTTGCACGCGCCTGTTCCTGTTTGGCACTTGATGGCGAAACAGCAACAGGGCCGTAGTCGCATAATATTAATTTTGAGTAAGTGAGTTTAAGTATCTCTAAGCTGATTATTTGAACGAGTCGAATTTTGATTGCAACAAACCGCATTTTGGAGCCCCCACTCGGCACTGATATTGCTTCTTCTTGTATTGCTGGTGATGCTCATTTGCGAAGCAGTATCAGTGCCGTCGGCATGGTGCAGTCAGTACAGTAGAATTGGAGCTCATATCATGTACTTTACACGGTCACACTATACTCAAATATATATACTCGAATGCTTGCTCAGCTCATAATCAGGGGTACGCATTATTCTATATCTGCAGTAAAAAAAAAATGAGGGGAAAAAATAATAATAAAAAAAAAAAACAGCAGCAGCAGCTATTTATAAATCCGTCCGTTATTCTGTCTGGTGCAAAAGATAATAGGACCGAGAGCCCCCAGGGTGGCCGCCCCCTGGCTGGGGAAGGAGGCCACCGTGGGGGTCGCAGAAATCCTTGACTTGCCCCCGCCTCGTACAGCCACAGTTACAGACCAGCGGGACGAGTCCTTAGAGAGAGAAATTGCAAACAGAGCCCCCGCCCTCCATCAGACACGACACCATCAAACGCATCGCACCTCATTTCACACGCCACTCTCTATAATACATACGACTCTATCTAACACACAAGACACACACACACACACACACTCCACTCTAATGTACCACACCAATCTGCAGACCTATGTACAATGCCACTCCATTTATACATCAAGTACACATTCCAAAGACAGTTCAATTACCAATTTATATATATATATATCTCTCGTGCTGCATCTGCAATTGTTCGTCTTGTCATTGCCGCTTTTATATTCAACATACTTTATACAAAGCATCTTGCACTTGTGTATTTTTGCTCACTACTTTTATTAATTATTAATGAATATATACATACCATGAAAAAATATCTTGCTGCAAGACATGCAGCTTACATTCATTAGAGTTAATGAACACTGATTTTTATGTGTTTTTGCAGTACAGTTAATTTTTTAATAGTACTTGTTTTTTTCAAGACGCAATTTATTAATTTCCTACGGCACTAATTGCTTTTGTGATTTTATTATAATGTAAATATAAAGTTGCAGTTCCAAGAGGTCTGGTCCGATTAAGCGTGACTCATGACGATTTTGACTTTCACTGTCTATTTCAATTAGCGCGAAATAATTAGCATAAATTGTCAGTGTTGACAGCAAAAGTGGAATTAGATTACTGTTAATTTAGTAATTATATACAGAAACGACGCCTCATTCATTATTTCATTGTTAGCACTGCCAAACAGCATATCATTTCTGCGTGTGTATATGATAAATATTATCTAACTGGAGATAATTAAATTTAACATCACTCTCTCAATATACTAAACTCTGTGTGTGTTGTACCACTACAATAATCAACTGCGAATTCTGCTAGTGCAAACATCGAAATGAGTTCTCTGTAAATATTACTCTCTCTCTGTGGCTGAAAGAGGTTTTACAATCGCAAACTCATTATATCACTGACAAATATTATAACGCATGCTCTTTAATGTTGGATGTTGCCTGTGTATATATGTATGTGTTCACGTTCACTACCACCACCGCCACGGATTCAGCTGGCCAACTTTTTAATTAGATTAGACACGATTTTCGTTTTAATTATGCCCTGCGGCAAGCCCTTGTTACATTATATGTATGTGTGTGTGAGTGTGAGTTCGCACCCTTTCTCTCTCTCTATCTGTGTATTGTTGATTGTGGTTCACCTAGCGCTTAGCGAGGAGGAGTTCAAACTCTCTCCGTGCAAATAGTGTTCGCTCTTTATTGATCCGCATGTTGATATTTAGTTGGCACTAGTTTGTGTCCACAGCAGACGTGCTTTTGGAAGCAGAGCTGTGTGTGTGAGTGTGTTTGATGAGTGTGTCCAAGTTATGGAACATTTCTTCTTGCTGAAACGAAAAAAGAAGGGAGGAAGGAGCGATGATCAATCTTATACGTTGGTTCAACTTTTGGGTGTGTGCATTTATATAATATATATAATACAATGCCAGTTTATATTTTGTTTCACATACATATCTTTTAAAGGAAAAGCGGATCGATTCCAATAGTATATTTCTTCTTCTTTGTGACGTGCGCTCACATATTTTTATATACATTCGTGTAGAACTGTTTATTTCGCGTGCGCTTTTTTCCATTCGCTCTCTTTTCACATAGTCCAGTGGACCAAATAGATGTTCTGCATGCTCGTTGTTTCAAAAGGGACAAAATGGTTTCGAATACCGTAATTTGTTATCCGCCGACGTGCAAAAGACGTCTGCGAATTTTCGATTAACAAAACACTCTTTTGTCCCTATAGTATTTAATTGTTCTGTTTTCAGATTTTCAAACTAATCCATTCTGCCACACACCAATGAAATATTAATTGATTTCAATTCCGATCCAAATCACTGATCAAAACGAAGCGACGTTGCGATTGACATGCGCGAATTAGATTCACATGATTGGAGTTTTGATTCCAGCAACTTTTGTACATAAATGTGTGACCAATTTGTCAGTGTTGACGTTTTCGTGATGTCTCATTTCACATGTGTGATCTTGTCACACCGTGTTTGTTTTTTCTCTATACTTCGCTGAAAGCAATCTTTTTCGCTCAAGTATATATCTCTGAATGTGTTTTTTCCTACAAATATTTATACACCGCTGAAACACAAAGAATCACATGAACATGATACACAAAAGCAACATCAGTATTTAAAGAGCAAAGCGAATTTAAATAATCAGTCCCGTTTTAAATCTCAATTTGCCATTGTAACGTTCCGAGTTGTTAACTTTTTCTGAAAACGAGGCGTTTTCCTGATCTTTCCCATCCTAAACACACAAAAATTGCGCGAGTGGTGAAGCGTGAAAGAGAATTGTATAGGAGAATTGTTCCATGGAGAGTTATTCCACAGCCGTTTGGAAAGTTGTTCCATGCATCACTTGAAATACAACGTGATACGCGGTGACTTGTTCCACGCGAGTTAAAATTTAATTATACAGATATAAATTTTGATTTATTTTAATCTGATTTAAATCAATTTTTACTGCTTCGGTTTTATTTAATTTTTCTCGTAAATGATCGAAAAAGGTTAATAAATTCCTAAACATGGTTGGAATTTTTTGTTTTGGCTCTCTTATCCAATTTTTCAATAATTTTTTGTGTTAAATTCAGATTTTAACAATAAGTTGATCTTCAATTGGAAATTTTAAACAATTTTTGACCAATGCAGAAAATAATTTCTTAAATTTAAAATATTATCTTACATATTTGCCACTTATATAGTCCAACGCAAAAGACCAAAACAAATTGTATTGTTACATTTTACATTTTTTTATTTCCTTGAAATTATTTAGTAATATTTTGAAATTGAGCATTGGAGTTTCTAAATTTCCTAGTTTTTTTTTTTTTTTTTTTTTTTTTTTTTTTATTATCTGGAGTTAAATTTTATGAAAAAAAAATTAGGCGTTGTTGGAAATTTTAATGCCTAGTTTTTATTAATTTGGTTACTAGTTCAATAATTTTTTTTAAAGCATTAAAAATAAATCTTATGATCTATGCCAAGCCTGAACTCAAAATTTTCACATGTGGAACAAGTTGCCGCATATCACATGTCATGTCATGTGGTGCATAGAACAACTCTCCAAACGGGTGTGGAAAACTCTTCATGGAAGAATTCTCCGTACACCGTGAAAGAGAGCATGGACGGGTGAATGAGACCTGAATGGCTTTCAAGAGGGCGATTTTCACCCTGTGGTGTGGCGCCCGCTTTGGAACTCGAGAGCTGCTTATTACGTTGTCCTTTGGTTGAATCTGCTTCAGGGACTGGAGATACCGATCTACATCTGGTACGACAGCTACCCGACACACAGCGGCGAGGGCTACGAGGGCCGCGTGAGTAGAGTGGCCTCGGATTCTCCATATGGGCTCGCCTCGCTCAATCTCACTAATATCCGCGAGTCGGACCAGGGTTGGTATGAGTGCAAAGTCGTGTTCCTTAACCGTTCGCCTAACTCGCACAAGAACGGCACGTGGTTTCACCTTGATGTCCATGGTAATTTGATCAGCAATTGATGGCAGGCCAAACGGCGATATGGACTCTGAAGGCAGCTCACTTGTCAGTTCATTTGCTTCTGATTGTGTGTTATCTCTCGTACGGCGGTTCACTTATCATCCGAAATTCGCGCGCGATTTACATGCGACAAATAACAAAAACAAATTTACATGCAAAACGAGGGATTGTAAAAATACTTTCTGCGCAATGAGGCGGAAAATAACATACAATTTTCTAAACCCCACAGTTTTTAAGTAAATTTTATGATTTTTCTCTTCCACCAACAATCAGAGGAATGTAATGAAAATTTGCCACCTGCGAGGTCCATATTGTTTTTTGACCTGCTAGCCGATGCCGCTTGAACATTAATTGTAAGATCCGACCAGAGCTGACCTCTTTTACTCTCTCTGCCTGTTTCAGCGCCCCCACGTTTTGGTATTACCCCAGAGGATATAATTTATGTTAACCTGGGGGATTCGATAATTCTAAACTGCCAGGCCGAGGGTACCCCGACGCCTGAAATTCTGTGGTACAAAGATCAGAATCCGGTGGAGCCCTCTGCCACCACTGGCATCTTTAATGATGGAACTGAACTGCGTATCTCCAATATCAGACACGAGGATATTGGAGACTACACTTGTATAGCGCGGAATGGCGAGGGTCAGATTAGCCATACTGCCCGAGTGATCATTGCCGGTGGGTCAAATGTTTGTTTGCTGTTTGTTGATTTTTACTATTTTTGTTTACTTTTCCTATTTCTCTCTATCTCTCTCTGTCTATCTCTACGAAATTTCCTACCATACCATAAACATTATACTGTTGTATTGTTAGAAACCTCTTACATTGACACAACCAGATTTTTGGTGACTTAATTATTATTGACCTTTCGGTGACCTTCTCGATATGACGCTTGTTGAGCAGCCAATGATAAAATTTGGCGACTGGCGCACTTCTGCCTTGCCCACTATAACCATTCTCATCATAAACTACTCCAATCCCGAGTGACTAAAGAGCAATAATTTTACTAAAAAAATTATCAATTTGGAGTTCTCCTGGTGACTGGCATGTTACTAACTGATACTCTGTAGTTGCTGTTTAGGGGTTTTCAATCGAAAATCCTCGTCTGCGCTCCCATTGAGGGCATGGGAGTTCCAAAATTGCCTTTATTTTGGAACTGTCCTACATGGAATAACGTATACTGTATGAATTTGCACACTTTCACCTTGGTTTTCTCAGTTCATTTGGCTTCTCTGCTACTATCATGTTTTCTTTATCATTTGAGCTTGTGTATTTTGATCTACATACATATATATCAATTTTATCCTGTATTTCTCTTTTTTTCGAAACAGTACGTTGGTGCATTTACAAAATCTCGTACCAATATCCAGGAGAGGCTTTTAAACAAAAGACTAAAAAAAAAGCCAGTTCACTGTATAAATTACTTCAAAAAAAGTACTTGACAGTGTTGCTGATGACAAAACACTCGATCCCAATCTCCGTTCTTCTCACCCTCCGCAGCAACTCAGCAGCCGCTTTTTGCTAAAAACCCTTACAAACTTCTGCGCTCTTAGAACCTCAACTCGCATGCCACGTTTAGTTTATGAGTTGAAAGGTGGAGTCTGTCTGGTGTTTAATTTTGCATCCCTCACCTGCGCCCGCCTCGAAAGTGTGGTGCTCAATGTGGCTGTCTGACCGCAGGGGGCGCCGTCATCATGGTTCCGCCCACCAACCAGACCAAACTCGAGGGCGAGAAGGCGCAGTTCTCGTGCGAGGCCAAAGCCCTTCCCGGCAATGTCACCGTGAAGTGGTACCGCGAGGGCGTCCCTGTCAAGGAGGTGAGTTCCCTCGAGACCAGGGTCACCGTCCGCAGGGATGGCTCCCTCATCGTCAACCCAGTCAGCGCCGATGACTCTGGACAGTACACCTGCGAGGTCACCAACGGCATCGGCGAGCCGCAGGCCGCCGCTGCGTACCTCAACGTCGAGTGTAAGTCTCTCCTTCCGTTCTTCTCTTGGCCAGTTTGTTTAGGGCGGCTCATGCATATTTTTTTTATTACGAGCCGCCCTTTTTTTCTTTTTTTGCTGGCTGGTGTGCTTAAAGTGGTCAATTGAATTTTGCAGACCCGGCCAAAGTCACGTTCACGCCCACCATTCAATATTTGCCGTTCCGGCTGGCGGGGGTGGTGCAGTGCTACATAAAGGCCAATCCGCCCTTGCAGTACGTCACGTGGACCAAAGACAAACGACTTTTGGAGCCATATCAAACCAAGGACATTGTCATCATGAATAATGGTTCGCTCCTCTTCACAAGGGTGAGTTTGTTTTGTATCCGCCGCTTTTTGTGCGATTTTGCATTTTCGCCGAGGTCATTTTTCAACCGGCGACCGTTTAAGTACTATTCTGATATTTGAAATTCAAATTAGATGTGCCCTCTCGCATCTCCGGCGGCGATCTCGTCCACGGAATAACCAATTTACATTTTATAATTAAACAATTTCTCGGCTTATTTAGTGCACTGTGTAAGGGAGCCAAGATTCAGAATTAATGTTCTCCGAGCGACTCTCGTGTTCTTAAAATTTGTTTACGCTCCCCCTCTCAAACATACGCAGCAGCTTTTTTTAATTTAGAGGAAGGAGGCTCAGTTCCATTCAGTAATCAGCTCTCAAGCTGCTTCAACAATTCATTCATCTTCTTGCACAACAACATCACGATTTTTCATAGTGGGCCCTTTTGATGTCGGAGCAGAGCGCTCTCCCTAATTTGATATATATTCGCCTGTTAACCAAAAAGGAATCACCGTTATTGCTCCTAAATTCATTTATCCTAAAACCAAAATCTTCATTGGCCCTAAAGACCAATGCCCTAAAAATAAAGTCCTAAAAATATTTGCTCTAAAAGTAAAAAAAAAAAAAAAAATGGCCGCAGACCATTCTGATCATTTCTAGTTACCTTTTAATGAATGGTAATTTTTTTACCATTTTAAATACATTTTTGGATCAATGCATTTTATGTGAAATGAAAAAATAATTTAGGACAAATATTTCAGGGTAAATAATTTTTGAAAAATTTAGGAGGTTTAAAATTAGGGGCAACGCGGGTCTCCGCCAAAAAGGGAGCTTCTTTGTTTGCTTTGCATGTCGACGCAGCTCTCCCAAAATTGAGGCCCGCCCGCATTTAATAAGGGTTCCTGTCGCGCGCGCAGAAATAATTACAAAATGCGCTAATGCGCCGCTCGCTCGCTCTCTTGCTGTCTTAGGTGAACGAGAACCACCAAGGGAGATACACTTGCACCCCCTACAATGCTCAAGGCACTCAAGGATCGTCGGGACCCATGGAAGTGCTTGTGCGAAAGCCGCCCGTGTTTACACTGGAGCCAGAGTCTCTCTACCAGCGCAAATTGGGGGAGAGCGTCGAGATGGTGTGCGAGGCGCAGGAAGCCGAGGGTACTCAAAAACCAGTGATCCAGTGGTCTAGGGTAAGTCCATCTACATCCGCCGAGTGTGTTTTTTTGGCTTGCTCATGAGACGAATTGACTTTTTTAGCGGGACGGCCAGACCATGCAGCGCAATAGAATCAAAATGAATGGAGGGAACCTTACAATTGAGAATTTGAGACGCACCGACTTTGGCTTCTACCAATGTGTGGCAAGTAATGAGGTGGCTACTATTGTTACAACGACGCAGCTTGTGGTCGAGGGAACCCAACCCCATGCGCCGTACAACCTGACAGCCAACGCTAGTGAATTTTCTGTCCATCTCACTTGGCTGCCCGGCTACAGTGGAGGGCCAGATTTCAAACAAGACTACACCATTTGGTAATTTTACACTCCCTCTCACACCCGCCGCCGCCGCGCACACTGAACACCATTGTGCTACTCCCCCTAATTTTGCACAACCCGGCTTGCTTTTTTCTTTTTAAATTTCAATGTTTCATGCTTAAGGTACCGCGAAACTGGCGCAAGCGACTGGTCAACATTCCCTGTCACGCCATCAGGGAGCACTGAAATTACCATTCAGCGGCTGACACCATCCACCGACTACCAGTTCCAGGTGGTGGGCAAAAACTCGCTCGGAGATGGCATGTTTAGCCAAATTATTTCAGTTCAAACCAAAGGTCAGTTTTATTAATGCTAGCTTATCATAAAAATTTAAAATACAAAGAACTTACGCAACAAAAAGGAAGGATTTTTTTTATAATATTAACTTAAAGTCGGGAGAAAAATTAATAACCCACTTCATATTCTTGTGAATCTCTGTCGCACATTCAACTAACGCATTCCGCACTATTCTCAGGTGTCAAGATTGGAACTGGTAAAGTTAACCCACAGGCTCCTGAATACACGCAAAATACTCCGTCTCCTGACGAGGGTAAGCCCAATGGTGGCCCCGAGAGGGTGCACATGGGCACGCGATCCCTCATTTCTCTCATTTCTTTAGTTTCAATTTTAATTTTCTGCACCACTTTTCATTTTTTAAATGTTTGAATTTTGTTAATATTTTTTTTAAAACGTTTTGTTTTCTGTTGTTTGCAGACATATATGACTATAGTAATATTGTTTTTCCAACTGACTCTGATGGAGGAATTTTCATACCTCCTGTGATGAGACCGAAAGGTACGCAGTCATTTATGTAGTTTGTGTTGGTAGTTTTGTGCCGTTCATTTCGCCCCAAAAATTGCCGAGTGGATTGCTGCCCATGTAACACACCAAAAACTTTTTCCATTTCGCAAATTGCTTACTTTAGAGGAATGTGGTAAGATGTAGCGAGTTTAGCGACTCCATAAATGCTCTTTGCAAACCACGTTCCTTAATTGAGCAAAGAACCACTTCTTAAGTGCGTTACTTCACCATAGGTCCAAAGCCAGGCCCACCTAGGAACGTGACAGTCAATGAGATCAGCAATGGGTTCTTAATCAACTGGCAGGCACCAGCTGAGCGCTCACACTTGGTCCAGTATTACACAATTAAGTATAAAACTGATGCTCAGTGGAAGGTCTTGAACAAGGGTCAAATCCGAGCTGAGGAAACCTCATACTTAGGTAAAAGAAAATTTTTATTTTTTATTTTTTTACTCTAATAAATCTTTCTATTGATTTTCAGTTAAAAATTTGGTGGGCGGCCGAACCTACCACATTTGTGTTGTTGCCCATGCGCTCAAAAACTATGAAAGTAGTGAACCAGTCAAATTCCCTGTCCCTGCCCGAGTCAAGCATAAGGCCATTACTGCAGGAGTAGTGGGTGGAATTCTTTTCTTCATCGTGGCCATCATTCTGTCTGTCTGCGCCGTCAAAATCTGCAATAAGCGTAAACGCAGGAAACAAGAAAAAGGTATTTTTAATGTTAAATTATAAAATATAAAATAAAAGTAACGTTTAACTTAGAAATTCAAAGTTATATTTAAAAATCAAACTTAAATATATTTTAGGTATTAATTTTTACTAAAACAAATTTCAGCTCTTTCTGCTGCGTATAATATGGTGGCATGCAGAACGACAGACCAGAGGAATGGGGGTCAAGCAGCTGGCCAAGTGCCTTTGAAAAAGTAAGTTGCTAATTTTGCTGAATGGGAAATAGTTCTCCCTTTTATAGTCATGGTGAAGGAAATTATTAACCAACAACTTGCTGGAAATTCTTTTAAAATAATAAATTTTTACAAAAGATTTCATAGAAACCATCAAACTAACCATCGATACTACACACACGTCAGTCATTATTCCCACATTTGTCCCTCGAAATATTACACGACTGACTTATCATGTTACACTTGAAACTGATTAAGCGCCTTGGCGCATTGAGCGGGGTTGTCAGGGTAGATTCATTGACATACCGAGACCTGCCGCCGGTGGGTGAGCTGAGCCGATGGTCCTCCACCTGCTCAACAAGTCCCCGAGTGGGGCGAGCTCACAGCCGCAGCTCGCTTCTCATGTCCTCGCAGAGCCTGCTCGGACCGTCAGCCACATCGGGTAAACTAGCTCAGAAAACAATGCAGTGCTGCACCGTCACAAAAAACGGCACCCTCTTCCATCTCCCTGGCTACGGCAGGAGACAGTTGGGCCGAGCGCAATACTCAATTAATTAAATAACCAACTAGTGCACCTTTGCTAAAGTAACTCAATATTATCTCAGCTTCTTATAATGTTGCTATCTCAAAAAATGTACAATATTTCATTTATCTTGATGGGATATACACCAAAATTAGAAACACGTCGTGACTTTCTTAGCGTTGAGCACTGCCAGCTTAAACGACCATCGCTCGATTTTCATATCATGCTTTTCACCCACACACGAGAACCCCATCTCAAACACATACACAATTGTGATCATATAGCTTCCTTGGCTAACATTTGTAATCTCTTTTCTCTGCTCACACCGCCATTTGCAAACATCTATTATGTATGCATTTCTTTCTCTCTGCTGCAAGGAGGAAAAAAGGTGAAGAGTTCGGGGGTAACTGCTGAGGTGGGCTCTTTGCGCGACACACCATGTCTCCACTCTGCGCTTGGTACACCTCTTTCATTCTCTCTCTCTCTTTATAACTGTGAATTTGCATGCAGCTTAAGTGTTCTTGTCACAACTTTATGTTATTTATGTTCTAATTTTGCTGGGGAAATTGCTGTAACGTTCACCTTGTGCAACGTTGCAGACTAGCAATAATTTCCAACTCTGAAAGTTCAAGTTGTTGCCTCCCCCAGAGAGTTTTTTCCCTTCGAAACGAATAAAGTTATGCAGATTCATTTTACCAGTCACGCATTATAATTTTGTGGAGTATTAATGGTCCTCTGAGTAGAGTTCTTTGTTGGAAATAAAGAAATGTTGATCGTTTGCCTAATTTTCGTTGTTTATTTTTTTTCTCTGTGAGTGTAAAAAATTTGCTTATTTTCTTTTTGTTTTGAACTTGAATTTACTGAAAATTTTCTAAAATAAAATATTTTTTCGCAGATCTAGCTCGCGCCGAATACCAGCTGTGACCGTTGGGGCCGTAAAACGCCTCGGAGCCTTCTTCCTCTCCGGCTTCCGCCACACTCCTGAAAAACTTTCCCCATCCCCCTCTCCCTTTGGCGCCCGCTCCACCGACTCCGAGGTTGAGTTACGAGCGTACTACGTGCGTCGCGAGATGGTCTACCCTTTGTCCAGCATCGCCCGTGCTGCTGACGGCCGATTCGTGCTCGACTCTGCCAGCAGCAGCAGCGACGACGGTGGTTTCGCCGGACGCCGCGAGATGCTCGAACATCCCCCCGGCTGGCGACGGCCCATCATCGTGACGCCCAGCCTCCGCTCCGAGGCCTCCGGCGAGAGCCACACTCTCCCTCGGCACCGCCTCTCCATCTCAACGCGCCTCCCAACCATGCGCGCCTCCTCGCCAGGCCCTCTGACCACCGGCACGTGGCCCATCCACAACTTCAGCGACCTCAGCTCCGTGCGGCAGCCGAGCTCCATGTTCATGCCAGACGTATCACTGCCAACCCCCAGCCAAATGGCGAGCTCTCTCCGCTCCATGCAGGAGCGCTACCGCCAGGAACTGCCCTCGCTGCAGGCCATCCACGCCGAAGTGTCGCCCCGATGGCAGCACGTCCGCGTCGACGTCCACCAACCGGCGCCGCACCGTCTCTCCGGACGCCACGTCCACACCACCCCTCTCTTCCGGCCCCTCCAACCCAGCAGCCCAGTGCCCGGCCAGTGGGCCCTCCTTCCGAAGCCCACCCGCGTCCGACCGGCCAACAAACGGGCTCTCAGGCACGCCCGCTCGGCTCCAGAGTTGAGAACCAGTCCGTCGAGACCCTCCCCTCTGGAGCTGTCCCCGGAAAGCCGCTCCAGCAGCAGTGGCTTCGGAAGCAAAAACAACTCGCAGCAAACCGGAAGTTCCTCCCGGTCACCCCTGCCGGGCCCCCCGTACCGTCCACCGCCTCCCCCGCCCCTCACCTCGTGGCTGCGGAAACCGCTGCCGCTGTACATGCTGTCCACGTGGCCCCCGCCACCCTACGAGTCTCCCCCACCGGCGCCTGACTCGTCCGGCGCAGGGCGAGACGCCAGCGTGGACGACCACTACGAGTTTGACGCCGACTTCAACACGCCGGTGCCGACGCCGTCGCCCGGAGGCCCAAGGCAGAGCTCCGAGTCGGAGATGTACAACACCTTCCTCAGCACCACCTCGATTAGTTTAACCCCTTCGGCCAAGCATCAGGACATTGAGGCGAGAGTGCAGGCCATGAAGCAAGAGTTCCACGAGTACCGCGAGCGTCAGGCGCGCCGCCGCCACAAGAGTCAACAGCAAGAGCTGGAGAGCGCCTGCTGACGCTCGCCGCACTGCTGCAGACTCACTTACTCACCCACGCGCTCCACGACCCAAAGCAAATAAATTCTAAAATAATTGTGCAGCAGGTTTAGCGACGAAGTTTGTTGGTTGATTGGTTGTTTGTTGGTTGGTTGGGTGATGGAACTGACGTGTAGTTATAATCTATAAGTAAGCATGTAAGTCACTCCAATTACAAGAACTTCTAAAACACGCAGTATTTTATAGTTAATATGGTATTGCGCCTTGTACATGTATAAATTTGATAAAAAATAAAAGAAGAAGAGTCTGTAAGTACCTCTAGCAGTCTGTGGCAGGTGATTTAATGTATGGAAAAACAAAAGTGTTTAGAAAAGAACAATATATGATTCTAATTAATTAAGCAGTTAATTAATGGACGAAGATCAAAAATTTTAAAACTATACGACCCAGGAGAAATTCTACAAAAATAGTATCGGGAGGTAGTGTAAGCGAACTTTTCCCACCAGCAGCCTCACAAAAATATCATTTCGGTTCAACTATCGCTGATGAGGCCGCACGAAAATGTAAAAAGAGTTCATGTTGTTGCAATACGCAGCGGAAATGCCATGTTGTATTTTTAATTGATTATCGAATGGAAATCAAGCGATGCTACGACTCGTACACTCTCACATACTTAAGTAGTATTAAAGCGACTACTTGGCATTTATTAATTTATTGTTGTGAAGATCAGTGTCATTTTATTTATTTTTACATATCCGCGTATGTTTCTTATATTTTTTGTAAAAATAACTATATTTATTGAATTAAAGCAAAGAATTGAAATGTTACAAACTGAAAAGTTAATATTAGTTGACGCTATATTTGTGTTGATATCAATTATTTAGATGATAATAACGTTGTTGTCTCCCTAGCTCCCCGTCGCCACCGCCATGTATTGTGTTCTTTGATTTCGCTCCCTGTATCACACGTGCAATCTGATCAACATCCCACATTTAGTTGGTTGTGCCCCCCTTTTTTTAGAGTACAATTTAGGTAAGACGGCGCAAAAAACTGAGCGTCGTGTTGATTATATAAATTATGGACACACACTCACAAGACGAAAAGGGGAAAATGTATGTCTGATGCAATATTCTCTGTCTGAATTAAATTATTATAAATTAAATTATTAACGTGCAGGGATGGTTACTTATCTAGTTGAAAAAAGAGAAAGAACTTTGACCGAGAGAAAGATATTATGAAAGAATGCAACCAAACACTCTCTATTCATCTTTATTCTTGTACATTCCACTGCTGTATGCGCGAGGGTAATTACAAAAAAATAAGACGACTCGTCACTACTCTCAGTACTTTGCTCACGAAACGTTAAAATTATTGAGGAAAAGAAAATGAAGATTACGAAAAATAAAAAAAAAAAAAAAAAGCAACTCTAAAATTCCTTCAGACAAAATAGGTCAGTGCGTCTGCTCGCCACTAACAGTTTTTAGGTATCGTAAAAATAATAACAAATATATTGAGAAAGATTACCTCTTGTCAGCACAGTCCGGCTGGACGGTAGGGCCGGACAGTCCGAACGTAGATATTTTGATATTGTTTGCGCGCGAGACGGAATGCAGGCAAACTCTGTTGCGACTATAAAAAAAAATGTGGATTATATGAAAAAAGAGTGAAACTGATCCAACCTAGGGACACTCCTGATTTCAAAACGGCGCAGAAGACGTCGCGCGAAGGGCGCTTCACTGTCCACCAAGAAACGAGAATATTTATGCCCTAGCGTGTGTCATGTCATCTGTGAGAAACTGATCAAGAAAAAACGGCTCCATCTTTATTACTCTAAAAAGTTTGACTTGTGTACTTGTCATTGTTGGCACAAATTATTGGCACAGTAAAGTACCAAAGAATAAAAGTACTGACGCAGAATTTCATTTCTTTCACACCCCTACACGCTTTTTTATTTAAGGTAAAAGTATAATTAAATGGAATATGTTAAATAATTATGTAAGAATTAGCATTAAATCTGAATACAATACAACAAGAATGTAAGCAATTATTTCAATTTTAATTAAAATTAATAATTATAAAAAATGTAGTTTTAATTTTCATTTATAATTGCAAAAAAATTACTTATAATCACAAAAATTTATTATGGCTACTAATTCTGTTAAATCTAAGATGCAATATGATTGTTTCAATGAATCAGCAATTTATAAATAATTTAATTAAAAAAATTATTTTAATTGTGGTGCTCGATGGCAAAATAGCTCTGGCTGCAAATTGCATTCGCATTTTGGCGCCGTGTGCGTCGATCGAAGTGGCCGCTGGTGCGCATGCGCTCTCGTCATACGTCTCTGTTCAATGGCTACACCCTAAATGAATGATATCGGAAAGTAGAATATTTTCGCTGTTAACACAGGATTATTGCTATGAAGGCTGACTGATAAAGACGCGAGACGTCAGCGACGACTCACGCAGCGGCGATTACACGTGAGTAAGCGCGAATTTCGTCGCGAATCGTGGCGTAGACGGCGGAGGCTGAGCGTGATTTTGACCCGTGGTTTGTGTGCCTTCGTGAGCAGCAGCTCGCTCGGGTCTCGAGCGAACCGCGAAGCCCCTGCTTTGAAACCCGGCTTCCCATCTGGCCCCAGTCTGTTTGTCACCTCAACCGACGTGTTGACGAATTCCGCAAACTTTTATCGTTTTGCGCGAGGCGGGTGTCGCGACTCGCACACGGCGCTCGATCGTCGGTGTGTGTTTTCTTTTTGACGCGCTGCGCTTGCTGGCAAAACGCCCTTTTCTTCTTCAGTTTCCTCCTTCCCATTTGTGTCATTTCCTTTCGTTGTTCAGCGCGGATGTGGGTGACACAAAATACACAATTCAAATTACGCAAAGCGAACACTTGAAACTCTTGAAAGCGAGCGTGGAAAAAAATCGAATTCTGTCAACGCCACTTTGATGATCCGACGGGGGGAGGCGTATGTAATTCAATTTGTTTTCCACCCAATTACTCGCCCTTTACCCCTTCGAGTGCCCATTTTGGCGAACGTCAGCTTTTTTTGCGGTCTGCCGAACATTCAGACGCGTGCCGATATGGGCGCCTGTCTACCTTTAAACAATCTCGCGCTCACCCTCCGTGTCAAGGTCACGGCTGTTTTTCCGCATTGATGCGTCATTGCGAGACGTTTTCTTTTTGCTGTTCGCAGGTGCACCCTAAATTGCTCAGCATGGACTCGACTGGTCAGCCGGATTGTTGATTCTGCTCAGTTGATAATTGCCAAAGTGTGGGATTTTGTGAGCTCCGTCAAGAACGAGAGAGTAAAAAGCACTCGACATGTCTTTCTTGAGCAACCTGAAAAAGGTCCTCCACCTGGGGGGTGGGAGCGATGCCAAAAAGAAGAAGGTCTTCAACAACATCAAAATGGATATCGACCCGGAGGAGACGTGGGAAATGGTCGGTGAACTCGGAGACGGCGCTTTTGGAAAAGTCTACAAGGTGAAAATTGTTATATCAAGCAACCTTCAGGTGAAATATTAACTTTTATTTTCGTTTCCAGGCTCGCAGAAAGGGCACGGACACTTTCGCAGCTGCCAAGCGATGTGCCTTGGAGGGCGAGGACGAATTGTCCGACTTTATGATTGAGATTGATATTCTATCAGAATGCAAACATTTCAACGTGGTGGACCTTCAAGAATCCTACTTCTTTGAAGGAAAACTATGGGTAAGTTTGAAAAATTAATATGTAACACTTTTATAAAGTTCCAATTTGTTCCTTTAGATGTTGATTGAATACTGTGATGGTGGTGCTCTGGACTCAATTATGTTAGAACTGGAGAAACCTCTGACCGAGTCGCAGATCGCCTATGTGTGTCAAAATATGGTCAGAGGTCTAGACTTTCTTCACAAATCTAAAGTTATTCACCGAGACTTGAAGGCTGGGAATGTTTTATTGACAATGAGCGGGGGTGTGAAATTAGGTATAATAAATTTACCTTCAAAGTGTTTTTTTTTCTGACTTATCTCATTTCAAGCTGATTTTGGTGTTTCGGCAAAAAACAAGTATACACTCCAAAAGCACGACACCTTCATCGGAACACCTTATTGGATGGCGCCAGAGGTTGTCCTCTGTGAAACGTTCAGGGACAACCCTTACGATTTCAAAGTATACTTGAAATTTTAAAATGAAAAAAAAAATTGAAAATTAAACATTTTATTCCTCAGGTTGATATTTGGTCGTTAGGTATTACCTTGATTGAGTTTGCTCAGATGGAACCACCGAACCACGAAATGTCTCCCATGAGAGTCCTGTTGAAAATCCAAAAGTCAGAGCCCCCAAAATTGGATCAGCCGTCCAAGTGGTCGAAAGACTTTAACGATTTCATTGCTGCGTGTCTTATAAAAGATCCAGTCCAACGGCCTCTTGCAGAAACTTTGCTCAAGGTAAAACGGGATTAATTTTTTTATCTTAAAATTTTAACACAGCCTTGAATTTCAGCTTCCGTTTATAGACTGCAAATTGGACTCAAAGCCCATTCGTGATTTATTGCTCGAGTATAAGGCTGAGGTAGTTGAAGAAGAGTTGGAGGATGAAGAGGAGGTTTGTTTAATTCCATTTTATGTTGTGCCGCGATATGAGTGCTAGCTTTTCTAATCAAAAATCTTGACGACTTGTAAATCTTTACACTATTTTTCATGCTTACAATAATAGAGAGGTAGAAAACAGAAAAAACAAAAGAAACATTATCAAAGAATTGGTAAGTGGCAGTAATGGTGGTCTGTTTTTCACTCGTCAATCATGGTGCATGACTTTTCAAAATTTCATTTTTTCGGCATGTTCCTTTTGTTTTTAACTATTTTGAATCAATCTGTAAGCGTAGAATTTTCAATGTTAGGATTTCTCAGAAACGGTAAAATTAGACGTTTTGTTTAAAATTAGTTTCATCCCTGTTAATTGTTTGAATGTGCATTTTCCGAAATTTAGGAAATGAAATATCTTTTTTGCTTTAATGCTGTTTTTGTAAATAGGAGCCGCGCAGGCCCAATCTCCGTCTGGAGCTGGAGGCTGGCGAAGATGACTCTTCTGCAACAAAAATGGAGGCGGAAACGAAACGTACGTCTATTTAATTGAAGTGGCCTACTTTATGGCCCTTAATTGATTTATTGCCTCTTGATTACAGTACCAGCTAAGGAGAGGGAAGAGGCGCCCAAGAGAGAATCATTGGACGAAGAGCAAATTCAGTCAAAGAAACCGAAGATGAGCTCTCCCCCCTCTGCTTCTCCCGAAGAAAATAATGTCCCCGATTCTCTTACCCCTCCTCCGTCGCCTCTTGAAGAAGTGGTACTATTTTTTCCCTTGACATGAAAACTGCAAAATTAACTATTTTTCCAGGCAATTCCTGAGCCACCGCTGCCTCCGCCAATGCCTGCTCAACCAGAGCCACCACGCAAAATATCCCGCGATAAAGGTCGCGCCCCGCCCCCTCCAGTGGTTGTTTCGCCTCCAATCCTGCCCTCAGAGGTGGACACGGAATATCAAGAACTCAAAGAGCAAACTGTCGATGAAATCCAAACGAGTGAACCAGAAGAAGTCACTGCAAGTCCAGTGCCCGAATCATTTGATGACGACGAAGAAGACGAGGAAGAAAAGTCTCCAGACATTGTTCCAGCCAGATCGTTGGCCAATAACTCAACAAGTGAAGTTGTTATTATATCCGCACCAGTTGTGGTGGAGCCTCCTTTGGTGCTAAATACAAACGATAACACTTCCACCGTCACAGTCCTGACGAATTTGGTGGAAGATCAGATACCCTTAACCGTAGTTGTGTCAACACCTGCAACCCCAGTGCCATCAGTTTTGCCTCAAGGTTTTTATTCTAAAAATTATCTATGGAACTTCACCAAATTTCTCTTAATTTTTTTTTTAGCTGGAAATGATGAAGTTGTGATTGTGGCTAATGAAAATACCAAAACTCTTCTCAACGAGTCGTCTACCGATGACGAATTGTCTATTCTGCCATCCTTGGAAAATCCAGACACGTCCTTCAGTTTTGTGCAATCAAATGGCCATGGATTGAAACTTGATGAAAGCGAGGTGCTGATAATTAATCCAAGCATTCCCGGTGAACTTGAAGAGTCGAGTGATGACTTCATTACACAAAATAAACAAGGGTACTGTATTTGATTCTTGTTTAGAATTTTTATGCTCAAATTTAATTAACAGGCCTGATGAGCTTGACACGACTCATGTTTCTGTTGTTACTGTCGGCGAGGGTGGGGACGAGCTTGTCAAAGACTCCAGTTCGTGCTCATCCTCACTCACACATCACGGTGACGCAGGGTCAGATATCTCATCAGTTGCACAGAGCAGCAGTGGAAAGAGTGAAAATGGTATTAATCAGATATTTAAGCAGAACAGGTTTTAATTATAATTAAATTTTAGGCACCGATGATGACCATCCCATTGTGAGACCAACGTCTGTGGTTGTCGAAGGGACAACTCAGGAGAGCACTGACGTTGACAACGTGGTGGTTGTAAAAGAAAGTGAAAGAGAAGCCAAAGAGTCTGCCAAGTCAAGACAGAGGGAGCTGAATGGCCTGAATATTACAACAGTTTCCACGCCCCAACACTTTGACAGGTTTCTAATACACCTCAATTTTTGTAGCTGCACGATTCTCGAGGTATCTCTCTTTATGGGTGGTAGTAAAAATGTCTTTATCTACTACAGGTCTGACGTCGAAAGTATTGCCACCACCGAAAGTGTGGACAGTGGCAAAGATTCTGCGCTTACAGTGCCATCCATCAAAGTGTCCGCTGCTACTTCTGCAGGTGAAGACGTTGAAAATCCAGATAGTGAAGATGTAGTCTTGCGACCTAAAAAGACTGAATATCCTAAAGTGAGTTTTTCACCTAATGTTGTTTTATTTTACTTAATTCTAAACTGCAGGAACGAGACCGACGAACGAAAGAAGACATTCAGCTCTTGAACCTGAAAAAGAAAACACGAAAGCGAACTAGGCGGTTCGAGATAGATGGCACCGTGGTCGAAACCACCACCAGCAAAGTTATATACGGGGACGATGAAAATGGTCTCATCTTTGATGACCATGTGTTCAGGAAGCAGGAGCTCAGGGAACTCAAGATGCTGCAAAAGTATGAGCAGAAGCAGTTCCAGGATCTTGCGTTTAAGGCGCAGCTTGCTCGGGAGCAGCAGGAGAAGCACTTTGAGCAAGAGAAAGCCACCCTACTGAGGACCTACGACACGGACCTTGACGCGCTCAACAGAGGCCAGCGACAGTCAATCGAACGAATTGAACAGCAGCAAGAGTCAGAGCTGCGCCTTCAGTCAAAGAGAATTCGCGCTGACCAGGAGAGAGAACTCAAACAGTTCAGGGAAGGTCTCAAGACGGAGATGAGACTACTCAAGCAGGAAGTAGACTTGATGCCGAAGGAGTCGAGAAAGCAAGCATTCCGAGTCAGAAAAGACAGACTTGAAACAGAGCAGTCAGAAAGGGTCAGAATTATAAAAAAAAAACTAAAAGTTTGATTGGTTACTAATTTATTTGTTCACAGGAAAAGCAATTTTTGGAAAGGTTAAACGAAAACCACGAGACCTCATTAAGAAGATTAAGCGATTCGCACAGGGAGAAAATTGCATTGATGGAAAGACAATTCTTGCAACAGAAACAACAGGTGGGACTAATTAATTTGCTATTTAAGTTTTGACCAACTAATTGATGATTTTGGAATCTCAGCTTCTTCGATCACGGGAATCTGCACTTTGGGAACTGGAAGAAAGACACATACACGAAAAGCAGCAACTCGCGAAGAGGCAGCTGAAGGACATATTTTTCTTGCAGAGACACCAAGTAAAATTAAAACCTTTCACCAAATTTCACCTTTTTGATATTTTTTTTTTTTTGCTTAGATGCTTAATCGGCATGAGAAGGAGTTGGAGCAAGTGAAGAGAATGAATCAACGGAAGGAAGAAGAGCTGGCCAAGAGACCAACAGTAGAGAAAAGGGCACTATTGAAGCGCATAAGAACCGAGATGAAGGCTCGCGAGATGATGTTCAGGGAGTCCATGCGAATCAGCATAAGCACACACATGATCGATCCCGATCAAGAAAGAGATCGAATAAAGAAGGTTAAAAGTGTTAATTTAAATGTGAGAGTTTTATGTATTTTTTCTTTCTTGAAATTAGTTCCAAGAAAATGAAAAGAAAAGGTACAGAGCCGAACAACAAAGATTTGAGCTGAAACACCAGCGCATGGTGGAAGAGTTGAAAGCATCATCGGAGGCTACAATTAAAGAACTGGAGGGTTTGCAGAATGAAAAAAGTAAGCAAAGATAATTTTGAACGAATCCTAAACTAAATTGTGGTATTTAGGAAAAATGCTTATGGAGCATGAAACTGTGAAGTTGAAAGACCAGGAGGAGGGCTATAATAGAGAGCTGCGGGAATGGAAGGCTCAACTGAAACCGAGGAAGCAGGTGAGCAGCTGGATCATTAATCCCATGTTTTTTTAGTAGTTCAGTCAGTCGTGGCCATTTTCATAGAGATCATAAATTTTGTAGTACTTTTTAAATGGCGTTTTAATTCCTTTCCAAAGCGTGCATTATTTTTGACTGGCAATGTTCTTTAATCAGTAAGTTTTCTTCCTTCGTCTCTACAACAAATTTTTCAGTTACATTTTTTTACAATAAAAAAATTGTTTCAGAAACTGGAAGAGCAGTTCAACAAAGAAGTGGATGAGCAGGAGCGTCAGTTTGGCCACATGATCAGCAGTGACATCGACAACATTCCTCGAGCTGAAAGCTTCTCGAAGGGCTCAACGCGAAGCAGCATTTCGTCATCGTTCACCGACAGTTGAGCTTTCTTGAGGTGATGTACCAGCATGTTATTTTTATATACATTTCCTTTAACTGTAATCAAGATGCGAAGGGAATGTCTGTCAAGCATTATATCATGTAATAATTTTTAATCACAAATACAACTGAGAAAAGAGAAAATGCAATTATGGGGAGTCAAAGTGGAAAAAAATAATGTTTTTGGATAAGAAATTCTTATTATCGGGACTGTTGATAAATTCCCATGTTGTTGTTATTTGTATTATATTTTTAAAAGGTTAATTATGGTGCCTGAAATGTAAAAATGGAGTTCTCAGGTCAGTATGATCAGAACGGTTTATAATTTATTAATTGATCACAACGATTATGATTGTTAAAAAATTTGTAGAAAAATGGAACTTGCAATATAATCAACATTAAATATATTACAAAATTGAATTATTTTTTGTCATTCCCCTAGTAAATAAAAAAAGAAGATAGTAGTTGTATTCATCTGAGTAAAAGTCAGTGCTGCATAAAATTAAGTCTGAAAAACCAATGTGGTGCTTTTGTTCACTTTTGTAATTTATTGAAGTGAGAGAGAGACAAATAATCCCTCGTCGTACCTGAGACCCATCGAGACCAACCGGTTTCGGAAATTTTGTAGCTTTATCATCATAGGGCTTATGTTCCACATGGGTCTTGGCTGGTCTCTTACTCTTTATTGACTTATTAAGTTAGATATTGAAGCAAAATTTTGTATGTATATACATACCATTAATTAATTCGTGCCCATGACAATTCGGAGAATCGAAACATTGTGATTCCACTCAATCAACCCTTGATCTTGAAATTCGTCAGCTAATTTAAAATTAATATCTAATTCAATCAAAATCCTTTGAAATGGAAATTTTGTCAGATACAATATTTTATGCGAAATTTAGAAACTGAGTTAATTTTCCATTAAAAAAGGTCTGCTGCTTTGTAAACTAATTAAATAATTTTAAAAGCATACAAAATACATTTTGTTAAGTTTAATCCTAAACCTTAAATTTTAATTTCGGCAAAAAGAAAACCAGTTTGTTTTGGGTTTGCTAATTTTAATGACACATTTATAATTTACAAATAATAAATTAACATCTTAGTAGGCGTAGTGGGCGCCGAATCCGTCGAAGGAGATGTGGGCGACAGCAGGGGCAGCGGAGTAGGCAACTCCGAGCAGGGGAGAGGCGACCTTGGCGACGGGGGCGGCATAGGCAGCGGGGGCGGCATAGGCACCGTGGTAGGCGACGGGGGCAGCGACCTTAGCGATGGCGGGGGCGGCGTAGGAGGTGTAGGCGGGGGCGGCATAAGAGGCAACAGCGGGGGCGGCATAGGCACCGTGGTAGGCGACGGGGGCAGCGTGGTAGGCGACGGCGTCGTTGGTCACGCGGGAGTCGTACTTGCGCACGCTAGAGTAAGGGGTGTCGACCTGCTTGGCGTAGGTGCTGACCTGAAGTTGAGAAAGAAAAGGGTGATATTTAATAAAAAAATTTAAAAGAAAAATTTTAGAATAATCTGGATTTCAATGTATACCCCAATTTGTTTTTTTTTTTATAATTATTAATTATATTTCTCCTCATTGAACATTTATTTTAATTAAATTTTTTGATCCTACCACTCTTTGTAAAATCTACTTGTATCGGACAAAGTTGATGCTTATAAAAATTTCAACCCTTTTAACTTTTTCACTGATTGAAATCCGGCCCAATCAGAATGAAAAGCTACGTATTTTATTTTTATTTATTTAATAGATAAGCTAAAAATTTCCCTTTATCACACTAGAGTTAATTAATGATTGAAAATAATTTTTATTTTTAATCAGGAGTGAAAAATTTTACTCCGTCAGAAGGTCATTCTTGGAACTGGGCCACAGGGCCTGTCTAAAAATTTTTCATTGCGATACGATCAGCCTCGATTAGCAAAGTCAGTTCCACTACTTTTGTTCGGATGTAGCTTAAGGCAAAATATTTGAACGGCCCATTTGTTGCGCAACCTGCACGCAAGAGCAAAAACTCACCACGGAGTTTCCGTCCAGGGAGCGGAGGGTGGACTGCTGGCTGGCGCCGACGGCGGCGACGGCGGGGTTGGCCAGGAGACCGGCCTGGGCGACGGCCAAACAGGCGGCGAGGACGACGTACTGAAATTTGGAAATTTTTTTATTAAAAAATTATAACTGAAATTAATAAGTGTGCGGAAAATAAATAGTATGTACCTTGAAAGCCATGGCTGGAGTTTGTTGGATTATTTAATGAGGAGCTTTGGCGGCATCAGGTGCTTTTATAGAGGACCCTGCGCCTACCAGGGTGGGGAAGGACGGATGAAAAAATATGGGTCGTATCGATATTGGTGGCTTACCGAGCGGCGGAGACAAATTCAGGCGGCGCAACGTTATACAACTTTCGCTTTTTCTACGGCGCGCGAGAGAGCAGAGATGAAGGTCTGGGGCAAAACGCCGCGAGATAATTGCAGCAGCCGCCCCGCCTAGCTTATTTTATTCGCCGACGTAAAAAATGAGCAAGTGCACCTGGAGTGTCGGGTGTCGGGATCGAATTGCACAAAAGAGCGGTCAGGTGTTTTATTTTTTCGTCGAGAAAATTCGCTAAAATTTTATTGTCCCCGAGAGCGATTTCCCTTGAAAGCAGGAGCAGAGCCTTGTCCTTTGCACGCGGACAATCAATTGCAGTGTTCAACTGCACCTGATTGTCTCTTTTAGCCGATCGGAATTACTGCTTTTATTTTGCAGTCTCGTTCTCCGTGAAGGATGCAATTACGCGCAATTGCGTCTGTACACAGAGGGCATTTTTATTGGTTTTTTATGGAAGTTATTATACGCTAATTTAGACAGATTTATGAATCAGGTCTCAACGTTAATCGAATTAAGAGAGTTGAAAGACGAAGACATAATTGGAAATAAAAACGAGATAAAATATTGATCATATTTAACTTAATGAGACTGGGGAAGGATTTTTTATTGATGAAAATTTCGAAATATGAACTGAGAAATGATGGAGCTGTTTTTATTCAAGAATTTCTTTTGTATATTATTAAAAAGTCTCGTCAGTATCAAACCTACGTCAGTCTTGTTGCCGGAAAATTCGCGAAACTTTGTTTACACATTTTTGTTTTCTTCCTCTCCGTTTGTTATGAAAATTGCTCAGGTGTGCCAAAATCAAAATACTTGTTTATTTTCCAACCTGGTTGTTTTTGCAGATGAATCTAAACTGCGGAATTCATCCAGATCAGTAAACAAAAACGAACATTTTTTCTTTTTCAATTTACTTGAACATTCTTCCACAATAGAAATGGATTTATAGAGTCTGTGGCCATCGCAAGAGAAATTAAATTTTAACCTGTAATTATCTAATACAAAACACAATCGAAACCATTATCTTGACATTCATGACACGCATTGTGTAACGCAATAAATCCTTGGGATGCATAAATTGAATGGGGCTGCGCGAGAATGAATATTGCTGCGCTGCCATCAAGAAATAATCTAAATTTAAGGTGAATTGCTGCATCTCACAATTAATGGTTTCGAAATGAGACATGCCGATTTTGATACAACTTATACAGCCCTTGGGTGTTATGGAATGGCTATCAAAATTTGCCCATTTTTACAAGGGTTGGTAGTTTCCATTTATACAGATAAATTTCACGAAACGATTGCTGCTGTTATTATGTATATTAATATTTAATAATAAATAAAATTAATACTGATCAATGAGATGATCATTTTAAATTAAATCAAAGTTTAAAGGCAGCAATCGAATATCAAGAATTACATAAATTAGACGCAAAAATAATTTAATAATATTATTAATAAAACAGATTCGCAGGATTGCTTCCCACTCAAGATCCAGACTCCAGCACTACTGGAGTGAATCACTTTCTATGAACCGGTCAAAGGTCAAGGATGCAACTCATCTCGTTCGCACAGCCGGGTGTCGTCGAGATTGGCACGGCGTGAGTTGTGTGTGAAATTCGGGCGATTATCTCTTCGAATCTGCAAGAAGTGCGGCCCAATTTGTGCAGCCGACAAAGGTAGGTCCAGACCTTGAATTTTCAGCAGGTGCAGCTTGCGATCGTGTAAACAAGGCGGGATGCGAGGTGTTGTTATTGAGTGTTTTGAGAATAACATACTGTTGCAACACAAAACCGCTTTCCTCCGCGGGTCAGATTTATAGACCCACACTCGAAAAACTGCATCTCGGCCAGAGGTCGATCACACTGAAGGAATCGGACCTTTTCGCCTTGGACGAGCCGCGTGTAAAAACTGTAAAACGTGATATATATATTAAATTTATGTGGTGAGAAATGGAGTCGCACCTCCTATTATTATTATTGGGAAAGTCGTAAAATTTCTATTTCGTCCAAAGTCGTGGATTAAATTTTGCAACAGTTCTTGTAGGTTTCCATTGATTTAGAATCATTTTTTGATTTAAATCGATTCATTTTCTGTTATTCTTACAAATTTTTCTCATTGCCATGGTAACTAAACTATTACAGCAATCAAACCAGAATTAATTTTGAGAGCTATTTATTATATTATATTGACTTTTTTACCATTCTTAACAAATTCTTATAATTTAAAAATAGAACATGGAGTAATTTTAAATATCTGAAAAGTTTTAACAACAAATATTAGTAGCAACATAACAAAATATATTATTTTAAATATAGTTTTATTTTAATTTTTTTTGTCATTAATTTTCTTATTACAAATTAAATATATTTACAACACTTCTAACAAATTTAAATACTGCAGAAGATAGTTTTTGAGTTCTCACTCAAGATTATGTAAAATTACTAAAACGTTTTCCAAAATTTATTTTAACCACTTCTTAATTCCCTAGCTGATAGAAATTATAAAAATAAAATATAATCACTTTTCGGTTGACCTGAGATTGTGGTCTATATAATTTAGGCTTATATTTTGATATTATTTAAACTGCGTCATACTTAATTTTGATTTTTGCTCTTGGGTAGAAAAAAAATGTGTCATGGCCCCCTACAGATTTTACTGGCCATTATTCGCCGTAATTATAATCTTCTCAATTGTTGGATGTAAAGAATTAAATCGTTTCGTGAGTGCCAAGTGTTCACCGCTGGGGCTCGTTGTGTGGCAAACGAGTCACGCCCCTGACGCGGCTGCAAACAATTATTTTTATTTTGTTCTACACACATTCACTCGGAACCGTAAATACATGCATAAATAAATCGCGCGCACGAAATAGAGATGTTAATTCCAAGTCCGTGGGCATTGCACTTTGCTCCCAGCCCGCGCCACTACTTGCGCAACCAACAATGCAAATAAAATTTTGCCACACACGCAGCAGAAAAAAGATGCGATCGCCTCTCACTTTTGTTTATATTAATCATTAGAACGAGTGCAATCTTTTGTTTCTTTTTTATTGTTTAATTATTTTCAATAGATGCCAAAGTTCACAGTTGACAAACATGTGGGAAAAAGTTTGTCTCTATTTTAAGTGGCCGGTGATAAAATGGGGCTCTGCAGTCATTTGTGTTCAGCGTTAAACTGATTTATTGGTAATCAAATCTGCGAATTATATGAAATTGAATTGGATTTTGTTGTTTATTGGCGCGCCGGCCAAGAGTGACTCAATCAAAAATTAATAAAGAGCAGCGCCGACCTAAAAGCGAGTAAATCCGTGACGTAAGTAGGAATTCAATTTGTGGACGAAAACTTATTAATAAGATTTAGACATCGCCGACCTTTGCTAGAAACCAGAATAGTTTTTTCGGTCCGCTTTAAACCTGTAATTCAAGGTTTGGGTCTGTTGAGGAAAAATGCAAAATATTAAATTTTCATTAAATTATATACTATGACATAATTCTTATTGAATTTATTTATTCCATTTATTTTCCTCAACATTTACCAACTTAAAAATAAAAAATAAAATAAACTGAAAAGGTTGGTTGGAATTTTCTTAACTGTTTCTGAATATCAACCCATAACATTATATGTCTTCAATTCAGAGTATTTTATTGTTAAAAATAAATAACATTTCATTTATTTGTTGCACCAAACTGTTAATTCAAAATTTTGTTTCAAATTCGAATAAGTTATCTTTTCTGTAGCAATAATATCTGATTCATCTGATTTAATTTGCCCAGTAATATAACCAAAGTTAGTTTTATAGGTTACTCGAGCTATCAATTCCGAATCTATGGGGTCAAGCAGGTTACATAACTTATCACTGACACCTCCCACATTTGCGTGTTTTGCGTAGCGAAAAATTCAAGGCTCGACCGCATCATCTTTTCCCCTGACCTCTCATTTTCCCACTTCTATACATATAAAGCGAGATTCGCCTATGATAAGAAATAAGGTAATTATCAGTAATTATTTGGAGCCTTTGGCCAATTTTTTTGAGAAAGAACAAAGAACAGATCATTTTCGTGCTATTTTTTTTCAGATGATGGGAGCCCGTTGGAGGTTGTAATTATCTTGTTCGTGCCTTTCAAAGTAGCCTTTCAAATAAATCCATTTCGTTAGAAGTTATTTATCGGCTAGTACTGGGTGTCCTTAAAATTTGTGAAAAGAATTAAAAGCTTGCATAAATGTGCGCGCCAGAAAGAGGATGTTGGCGCTCAGGTGCTTGATCTCGTGGCCTAGTCCGGTTTTCGGCGATTACGAGCATAGCAAAGAAAGGTCGCCGCGGCCGCACCGAATTGTTTCGTAATCGCAATAATGAAGTAGAGGCGGTTTTGCAGCCATAACTGCAGGAGAGATTTTTTACCATTTGAAAAAATGAGCATAACTCATAAAAATTGCCCTCCAACGAAGGACAAGTGTGTCGATTTGAAAGAAACCACGCGTCACACATTACACGAAAGTTGCTGAAATTAATTCGCATGTGCTTCGGCATGAGGCGGCGCGACTACTTCAGAAGTTAGTACCGATGCAAATGACATACACACTTGCTCGTTTTCCATGGCCCTGTCTTGCCAAGAAATAGAGCCCTTTCGTTTTTAGCAAAAATGTTGAAGCCGCTTAAGGATTTATATTTAAAATTTAAATTTGCGCCATCAATAAATATTGCGAGACCTTTCAGATTGGATTGACAAGAATTAAATTTAAAGGAAAACGAAAAGTAAAAGCGCATGATTTCTCAGATGTGTTGCAACATTGAAATAAATTTGAAGATTTTTTTTTTTTGCTGAATTATATCAGTATTATGTTCATTTGAAAATTGCTTCTTTCATGACAATTTCCGTTTATAAATAGACTTGCTTCCTCTTTGACTTCTTTACTAGGGAAAATTTTAAGGTTAGACGAAAACGGCAGATTTTCTAAAAGCATTTTTTTTACTTTGAAAATTGTCATATATTTAGGTGCTTTGGAAAATATTTTGATGATTATATAAGACAAACTGAAAAAGTATTATTTTAATTTCTTAATATTTTAAATTCCTTTATTTAGCTAAATAAGAGAAATTTCCATGTGCTAAGATTGCGAAGAAATTTTAATTTCGTTCTAGTTTTTCAAATTAAAAACCACTCGTTATATGCATTTAATTTTGCACAAAATTTTTAGAGATTTCCATATTAATTAATGTGTTAAAAGAATTTATAAGTATTATTAAAAATAAATTTTAATATTAAAAATAATATAATTTATAAAAATCATGCTATTAAAAATGTTTATTGCACATCCATTCACATACAATTTGTTTTAATTGTGTAAAAACAAAAAATTTCTATAACATAAGATTTTTCTCAGTACGCAAGTGAGTTTTTAAAGTGGAATTTCCTTCTAATTAACGAGCACCTGCCGCGATCTAGAACTGAAGCCCAATCAAGGAAAAAGGAACCGCCTAGGAGTTGAAACGGCGCAGTATATCTCCAATTTGCATGAAATTAGGCGCCAATTACGCGACGAAATCTGCATATAAAGAGAGCCTGGTCCCATTTTTTCCGCTCGAATAAAAAGTTACGCAAGTAAAAGAAATAAAAATTTCGGTCGTTGCGCAGAAAGATATCTAACGCAGAGATGCGTGGGATCTGCACAAGAATTTATTATTGTCAACGAGACGGCGCGATCGAGCTGCGTGTTCGGCAGAAAGAAAGAACACTTCGCCCGCTCATTAGCTACAAATTGAGGAGGGTTCGCCAATATAATTTTTGCGTTGCCCGAGCGAGCACTTTCACTTTTTAAAATGGGATCAAGATCACATAACACACCTCGTCGCGCTAAAGGATAACAATATTCGAGCGGGGCACAGCCAGGGCTGGGTCGCTTTTAATAATTACAGCACACACGCGCGCGCGGCTCGTCTACCTCTCGCGAGCAGCCGGTCCCTTATTAACGCAAAACTTGTCCGGTCGAGGGTTCTTTTCTCCCGACCCGCTCGCTGATTTGTCAGTGAAGCAATAAGCCCCCGTCTCACGCGAATATTTGCCATGATTATTATTATTATTTTGAACATGAAAATTATCAGCTTTTTCCGCCCAACGATTAGAGCCAGACGGATGCTTCCACGCTCCAGATGGTCGTGGACGCTTTTTTTGGGGAGATTATGTAAAAATTTCAGGTCTTTTTGTTTGGCCCACTTTTTGCCGCACTGCCATTGGGAAACTGCATAAATAATATAATTGCTTGCCTTGTATAGATGTGTTATTTACATAAATAAATAAAAATGCTGAGAACCAGGAAAAGCTGAGTTGGATTTAGCAAATTAATCCATTTATGTAATAATTGAACGTGATTAATGTCTTTGAAAATTGGCATTAGTGATTATGCAATTGTTCCAGATGAATTGTAAAAAAGTGTTGAAATCACAGTTTTTACGAAATTTTTATTTATAGAAATAATATCTTAATTTTGTTTAGTAACCTTAAAAAATATTAATTGAGCTTATAGGAAGTCAGTCGAAAACTACTTTTTTGGTCATGGAAAACCTGATGTGACAACTTAATTTAATTAATAATCCACTTAACTGCAAGTTTATTTTCACTTTCCTATTTTAAATTGAGTAGGATATTATGAATAAAAAAAAAAATAAAAATAAAAAAAAAATTTTGGACAAAATGGCACAAAATCGTGCCATTCAAAATCATTAAAAGAAATCTCCAGCAGCATGCCTTGTTGGTTTTATTTTATTTAAAATTTTATTATTATTTTAAGTTTAAACTTATCTCATTTCTCTTTATCTAAATGAATTTTGTTGCTTAAATTTTTAAATTCAAAAGAAACTTGAGAAGGATCAAATAAATAAAGGACAAGGGAAACAGAAAACTTTAATCAAGATTATTTTCTCATACGTAAATTACGTGGTTTATTAGGCATGTTATTATGAAAAATAAGCCTTTTGACAACAAGCTCTCAAAACTTCATAAATTTCATGAATTATTTATTAATTTGACTTATTACATAAGCAAAAACAAGCAATTAAATCGAATACCAGGAATGTGAAACGGAGTGTGTTATAGCTGCAGTAATTAATTTAAAAATTTCAGCTTGCCAAAGAATTTTTTCTTTTTATGTGTTTGTCACGCCATTGAATTTAATAGCGCCGAATTGCGTCTTTTCTCTCAGACACACTCACAGTCATTATCACTCGCTACAAAAGCCAAGCCTTGGTTTCCATTGGCCTAATTCAATTTTCACCTCGTTTTCCGTCAAAACACAATCAAACTGGTCAGAATGAAATCAAGGATAAATTAATCTTCATGTTTTATAAATAAACTCAACGACAAGAAATGATCATTCATTGACAGTCGTGTGGCGATCTTGCGGTTGCACGCAGAAAAACAACGAGAGCTGTCTTTGAAAGAGAGCAAAAAGTGTCAGCGATCAAATGAGCAACAAACCGAGACGGCCGAGCGACTCATCCCTGCCACTTTTGGCGAAAATCAGAAAGACCGACGCGCGACGAGTCTTGGACTCTTTACCTCGCTGCAAACGAGAGCGGATCCGCCGCGATTCGCAATTGCAAAATTAGAAATTTGCAAATTAGCCGTCGGCGCTCGTCGTAATAAATAAACGTGTACCGTGTGTATTGGAGATGGAAATTAACTGATAAATGATCCTGTCCTGCTCTCTCGCGACCACATACCTTGCAATCAACGCAATTACTCCTTTGGGGCCAGTCTTGTGCAAGCCGACGCATTTTGGAATGTCTCAATGAAGAAAATTCGCAATTTGTTTAAGTCCTTTGCTTATAATTGATTTTTAATTATTTTACACTTTTCCAATACTTGAAAGTGTTTTTGCATCGTTATAATTTAAAATTCTTTGGTATCAAAATTTGCAAAATTTTTCAATTCCAATTCCATAAAAATTTGCGAGCCTTTAAAATGTTTATTTTAAATTTTATTTTACAAATAACTGTAAACCCAAATATATATTTATGTATAATTATATTCAAAAATTAAATACAAAGATTAATCTTTACGTTTCCGCTGGTCATTAAAAATTACATTGATTATTATTATTTTTTTTTTTTTTGTAATTTTATCCATTGATTGATAATTTTTTTTTGTACCAGGAATCTTTTAAAATAAATGTTTTAAAGATAAAACATGATATTAAGTGATGTTGTAAAAAAATTTATTTTAGTCCAGTACAATTTTGGGTCAATTCTTTCAAACAATTTTGCCGATGTACAGATCTATACAGATTTTTTGAAATATAAGGAAACTTTACAAAATAATCAAGTTTTGTTTGCCATTTTTTCAAAATCTTTTTCCAACAATTCTTAATGAATTATTTTCTTCAATATTCCCTTAAACTTACAAAGACTCTTGTCTACACTTTCTTTTTAGAAATGAAAATTTCTTAGGGTGGTAATGGTAATAAATAAATTATTAATAATGCAAGGATGGGAGAAAAACAATTTTTTTTTAATTTTCCAACTGATTATCATCGCTATAGTCCTCTGATTTACGTAATCTCACGCATTAATGGCATTTTTTACTTACGATGAGCCTAATTGACTATCCATTAGTGAAACACGATCGCGCTGTTAACCAAGTCAATCACTTTATTGCTCTACGCCATCGTAGTGGATGTTGAGAAGGATACCAGTTATTCTGGTATTTTCTGTCCTTTTTAAGCTCAAACAAAAAGCACGCGATTAGGGCCGTGAATGTGTGGAAAATAACTGAAGGTGCGTTATTATATCATGTTCAAGGTGTTCCCGAGAGCTAAAATGCATATGTATATTACGACTGCCAATAAAATGTTCCAGGGAATTAAGTCGGCATGAATATTATAATACGAAGATCTGCTTTTACGCGTTTTTACCACCACGCGCGAGCAATTGTTTTTCGCTGCCGGCCGAGACCAGTCTCGCAGCCGCATAGGATAATGAAGTGGTGGAAGCAGAAAAAGGTGTGTTTGCATTATTGCCACCGCCATCAGGGCAGTGATAGGCCTTGTCTTGCTTTCTCACCCTACTCCACCGCGGGTGGAGCGACCAAGGTGTTTCATATAAAAGTCCAATTGTTGGGCCAAGTTGGTATCAGTTGACTCACTGAATCGCAAACACACACAACAATGGCCTTCAAGGTAAGTCGCTCCACTGGATTTACTGGTTTGAAAAAGAGCCCGCCGGTCACCTTTTCACTTTTCACCGGACTGCTTTTTTAACGGGGCAATATTGCATAATGGTTTTTGTGCCAAAAAGGGACAACGCCCTTCAGGATTTTCGCAACTCGGACTATTTGCAATACATACAAATTCCTAAAACGATTTTGAATTAATTTATTATTTTTGACTAAAATTTAATTGCAACTTTCAGTACGTCGTCTTCGCCGCCTGCCTGGCCGCCGCCAACGCTGGATTCCTCCAGGCCCCCGTCGCCTACGCCGCCGGTGTGCCCGCCGTCTCCTCGGTGTCCTCCAACACCGTCCGCAACTTCGGCAACACCCAGCAGGTCAGCACCTACAGCAAGTCCCTGGACACCCCCTTCTCCAGCGTGCGCAAGAGCGACATCCGTGTGACCAACGACTCCCCTGCCCTGGCCTACGCCGGATACGCCGCCCCCGCCTACACCCAGTACGCCGCCCCCGCCTATGCTCAGACCTACGCCGCCCCCGCCTACACCTCCTACGCTGCCCCCGCCATCGCTAAGGTCGCCGCCCCCGTCGCCTACCACGGTGCCTATGCCGCCCCCGCTCTTGCCCACACCGCTTATGCCGCCCCCGCTGTCGCCGCTCACCCCGCCGCCCTCGGAGTTGCCTACTCCGCTGCCCCCGCCGTCGCCCACTACAGCTTCGACGGATTCGGCGCTCACTACGCTTACTAAATAGTTTTCACATCTTGATTCCTATTTATTGACATTTCCATCCTGTAAAAATGTAATAAATTATTCGCAAACATCCCGAAAAATCATTATTTTATTGCTCTCTTTTTCATTAGTTTGTCAAATTTAAAACATAAATTGGGATTAAAAATTCCACTGCAATCATCTCTTAATCAATATAATACAAGAAAAATGCCCTTGCCCTAGAATTGAAACGTCTCAAGTCCTCATGATAGAATCCAAGGTTTCTTTTACAATGAATGACAATTTACTGTCTTCACAAAAACAAATTAAGAATTAAATCGTTTTTCAATTAATTTCTTACTATTAAATTATCTTAACTAATCATCGCTGAATCAAATTCCTTCAGGCCATTCTGACAACTTTTATTACAAAAGTCTAAATCTCAACAAGACTTCGGTTCAAATGGGCTAACAATTATGCGAATCACAATCACAATATAAGTAAGCGCCCCATGTTAATATATCATTAATTATTATTTCAATTATTATTATTTTTTTCATAACATGGCATTGTCTTGTGTCATCTCATCTTATTCTTTCTTCATATTTTTTTTTTCATAAGGAAGAACAAAAACAAAATGCAAGCTGCAATATTTAAAAATGTACAATCTGAGCATTTAAGCGCGTTATTCTACTTGTATTTTAACGTTATATATCTGCAAAATATTTGCAAAAATTAGGCTATGCTGCATGATGTCGCCATCTCGCGGGGGTAACGGGCTTCTGTGTTGCTTTAAATTTTTGCAATGTGAATTTCGTCATTAAAATCGGCGCGCCTCACATTAGGCAATTTACACGATTTCTGACGGTTATTGGCTAAGAATGAGTAATAATTAGGGAACAGATATATGCAAATGATCAAGTAATTTGTATTATTAAAGTGAAAAGCAACATGATCAGTAATGTGAGAAAGATCGATTAGTGTTTTACTAATGTCTGAACTTAACATGAAACCCGAATCAGGAAAGCACGCACTGGATTGTTAATTGAAGTGATCACGAGACGTGTAAGTAAAAATTGAAATCAAAAGTCGCTTTATTAAAAAATCAACTTGCGATAATTCTACTTGAAAAAAACTTGTTCTTTTTACGACTGCATATACCTCCTACAGCAGTTCACATGTCTCAAATTCCAGGAAGCTTTTGGGAAAGGCTTTTCGCCGCACTAGTTGCTGCTGCCACGGCTGAGGTTGATTTATGTAATATTATGCAAATTCAGTCAAATTCCGATCGAGGAGTAATTTACGCTCGCGAAATGTAAATTAAGGGAATTTTCAGCGCTTTATCAAATAAGCGAATAATTTATTACTTTACCGAATTTTATTGTGGATATCTGCCGCAGGTTTTCTGATTACAATAAAAAAATTATAATTCAACAGGAAATAATTTTTAAATTTTAATTATTACATAGATTATTGTTTATTTTTAAACGCTATAAAAATGCTGCTGAACGGCCAGTTTGGTTTATTTTATTTTTTAAATAAAATATGGAAGAAAAAATTTTCATGTGGGGAACCTATCCTGAAGATCAAAGTAATATATAGCAGCACAGACTGATTTTATTTGTTAAGTAATTCTTTCTAAACGCTTTAACTAGCATATTATAATACTTTTCAGTGGGATCATGTTTCACCCGCTATTTATTATTTAATAGCATTTCAATTTAGTGAAGATTATAAATATGAAATATTCAAAACCTATATATGGGGCTCAAATTTTATTTGAACTTAACCTATTGAGCTTTATCAAATAATCTTCGTTATGCAATCACTCTCACTGACTATGAGCGTGTGAAACGAGTTTAGTCGCTCTGAAAGATCAGGAAAGAAGGTTAGCGAGTGAAATGAGCCGCGCTCAATATTTTTACGCTCCTAGGTCTGACCTGGAATAGAAATTTTGTCGCCAAAAAGTGGCTTCTTGGAAATAAGGAACTCGTTTGAATGGAATAAGGAAAAGCAAAGTATTTTTAATTAAATTAAGGCAATTTTATTGTGCATTTGAAATAACAAGAACAGCTCAGCGTATGCGAAACATGATTGAGAATATAAAGTGTAACAATTCTCTGGTGAGGAAGACATATATGCGGGATGTATGTCGATGTGATGGAAAGGTTTACGCGAGTAGTGCGATCACAGTGGTCTATGTACAAAAGTCTTTAGGCTCTGCACAAGGGAAGAGGTTAAAACGGGGCTCAACTACTTAGTAAGCATAGTTGATTCCGTAACCATTGAAGCTCATGTGAGCGACGGCGGGGGCGGCAGAGTAGGCGACGCCGAGGAGGGCAGGGGAGGCGACCTTAGCGATGGGGGCGGCATAGGCAGCGGGGGCGGCATAAGCAGCACCGTGGTAGGCGACGGGGGCAGCGACCTTAGCGATGGCGGGGGCAGCATACTGGGCGTAGGCGGGGGCGGCGTAGGCAGCGGGGGCAGCATAGGCGACGGGGGCGGCGACCTTAGCGATGGCGGGGGCAGCATACTGGGTGTAGGCGGGGGCGGCGTAGGCAGCGGGGGCAGCATAGGCGACGGGGGCGGCGACCTTAGCGATGGCAGGGGCAGCGTAGGAGGTGTAAGCGGGGGCGGCGTAGCTCTGAGCGTAGGCGGGAGCAGCGTACTGGGTGTAGGCGGGGGCGGCATAGGCAGCGGGGGCGGCGTATCCGGCGTAGGCCAGGGCAGGGGAGTCGTTGGTCACACGGATGTCGCTCTTGCGGACGCTGGAGTAGGGGGTGTCCAGGGTCTTGCTGTAGGTGCTGACCTGCTGGGTGTTGCCGAAGTTGCGGACGGTGTTGGAGGCCACCGAGGAGATGGCGGGCACACCGGCGGCGTAGGCCACGGGGGCGGCAGCGTAGGCGGTGGGGGCTTCGAGGTAGCCAGCGGAAGCGGCGGCCACGCAGGCGGCGAAGACGACGAACTGTGGACGAAACAAATTGGCCTTTTAGTAAAAAGTAAGATAAAAAAATTTAATTTTTAGAAAAATCAAAATCCGGCGAGCGTAATCCAAATTTCGATTTGCGAAGCCCACTGATTGAAACACACCTTGAATGCCATTGTGACTTGAGTGGGTTTGCTGAGCTGCTGTGGATTGCAAGCTGAGGAATGATAGTGATGCCAGCGGTGCGGTTCCTTTATATAGTTGGACACTCACAGGGAAATACTTTCTCCCAGCGCCGCGCACTCTGCCCTGGCCTAAAGGCGATCTATCGCTGCACCGCGGGTCCCTTCTGAATCAACAAAGGGTGGGGTCTGCGCAGGGACGCGGAAAGAAGGGAAGAAGTTCGGTGGCAGAAGAGGTGGTGCTGTTCGTTGGTGTGATGAAAGCATTCCAAGCCGCCACGCGAGATTAATTACCTTCGCCGGCGGTTTCGGACGATCGTTTGGACGTGTCACCGATTATCAATGGGTTTTGCGTAATTTTAATTGTTTTCGAGCCAGATGCGTGTTTTGAAACTAATAATAATTTAATGAATATCACGGCATTCTCGCTGCACAAATTGCGATCAGGATAAATTTCGCCTCAGGCCGCCTGAGAGCTGCAGAGATCAATCACCATATAATGCATCTTGCGTCATTCGCACGCGGCTCCGGCCGATTTCTCATTATCTCTGCTTAATTATGTGCATGAGTTGAAATCTCTTGAATACGTTCTGAAGGCGTAATTGAATTTGTGTCCTCCCTTGATCTAGATTCTGCCGGAAAAATTTTGTTCGATAATCACGGCTTTTTAAGTCATCTCTTATTTGATGACCTCGCGCTTTTCTCTGAATTGAAATAAGATGAACTAAAATAATATGTTCTTAAACCCTAAAGCTGTGTTCAATCGGTGATTTGAATTTTTAAATCAGCTTCCTTTAAACTGTAATTAAGATAAACGAGGTGATAATTCAATCACGACCGGGTAAAAATTATAGGTTCGCTGCATCTGCTTCAGTGGACCGTAAAATAAGCCGGCAGCTGCTCGATGGACCTCTTTCATTCATGAAAAACGCATCCAGTGACTGGTCATCCTAGACAGCCTGGCAGACGGACGACCCTGCTTGTGCAGCGAGACATCTGAATAAATTATAGGTTGCCGGCTGAATGTCTCCTAGATTAATTAATCGCGTGCTCGTGGCGCGTGTAAAAAGAGATAAACGGGAGATACATTTAATTAAATCAGCACCCGTTGATACGGTTGATATCTTTATATTTATACAGCAGCGTAATAAAGTTATTTATTATTGTGTTCCGCTTCGATTACTGATACAAGTTGTGAAGTTGTTAAACCGTATGAACTATGTGACATTTGTTTGATTTAAAAAAAAAATGGAATGAAATTCCTTATAATTTTATTTTTATTAACAAATTAAATTATTGAAATACAGTCGGATCGTTAAAAGTGCATAAGTTTATTTTATTAATTTACTATCCATTCAATGCAGACATAACATGAAATTATACACGATTTTTATTTTTCATTTTTTTTTTCATTGAAATTAAAATTTAATAATCAAGACTATATCGATTGTTTAATTTTTCCTCCAATTTTTTATTAATAAATATTTCACTAACCAATAAAAAAATCATTATTTAGACGCACCAACACATTCCGTGCGAACGGATTTCCTGTTTTTGTTTTTTAACTTCAATAATATTTACTACTTCAAAACTGATCAGTTTTGTTTTTGTTATTTTTTCCACCTCTGAATTTCGATCAACAAAAAACCAACATGTTTTGCACCTTGGGAATTGATAGATCCTTGAACAAACGTGCACGTTCACTTTGCAGTAAATTAATGTGAACTTTACCAAATCTCGGCAGGGAACTCCCAAATGTTGCAAATTATTTTCGCATCTGTTTCCCGCCGTAAAAGTGATTCATTAACGGAATGATTGACGCGCGATAATCAACTTGCCCCGAACCAACAAAACCTTTGGTAATACAAAATAATACCACTGCAAGTAGCGCGTGTTCCGATGTCAATCACCAAACAATAGCATCATGCAAATCTAATCTGGGGCTACTAAAAAGCGTGCATGCGCAAAATCGGATTGTCCGAGTGCCCTTTGCAGGTATCTCCATTGTTGTGTTCCGATTGTTAATGCGGCGTATCGCATCAATCTAAATATTTATTGTCTCTCTCATGATCTATGTCTGCCGCTCGAGTTTTAAATGTATGAACGTGCATAGATGAAAATCGCGTTGTAAAAAATGCCGCGAGTCACTCTTATGCAAATCGCACCTTGATGATCTAAGCGCTTTTCTTGCGAAACTGTCTCATTGTCTATGTTTTCATGATTCAATTTGGCTCCTTTTCATTGGTTAATCCAAATCATTGCAAAATTTAACATATTTCAAATAATTTACTTTTGATTTGAATGTTTTAGGCGCTTTTTGAATTAGTGAAAAAAATCTTCTGTATTTAAATTTGCTCCAACATTCATTCTGGAAAAGGACTGTTGCTAATTGTGTTAAATAACTTTAAATTGAAATTAAATTTTATATTTTAATTGAAAAGTCTTTTTAAATGATATGGATTATTTTGAGATTTTTGTAAAATTTTTTATGTTTAATTTTTTTTATAAACTAAAATTGGAAAAAACCGTCAGAAGACGGCGCTCACATAATGAAAAAAACGAGCTTCTTACTCTTAAAAAAATTTAACAACAAACGGCTGATTGGATTATTATTTGTTGCAAAAAATTGAATCATCAAAGTACTTATAGAATCTTGCTCTTCCTTAAAAAACGGTGTCGGTGAAAATTTTAGAATAAAAATTTTAAAATAGTTGAATTATGAATTATTCCTAATACTTTTAAAATAATATGAATTGCAATGAAAAATAACATTCAGCTTTTGATTGATTTGGACAGAAATTATTGCAGGCTAATAACTTGACGTGATAAATACGTGGAACAGCACGAAAAGTTTCAAAACGTTTTTTGGTGAAACACCATAAAAAGCGTCAATTTGCATTGATTGGTGCTATATATCTCGACTGCGGGTCGCTAATTATGGTTAATTGCCACGCCAGTCACCAATTACGCGCAGTTTGTTTGCCTAAACACACGTGTTATTGTTGAAGCACCGCTATTAACACATCTTGAAATGAAACAAGACAAAAATGAATAAAAACCATAAAAAATTATCAATCGGCCCTGATCAGCGATCCCTTTCGTGCAAAAATAAACCGAGGTGTAAATTAATATCACACCTAATAATGCTCTCAAACCTTTTTCCCACAAATCGCTGGCTCTTGATTGAAGGTTACATCACTTTTTATTGGAGTGGAAATTCGGCCGCAGCCCACGTGCAAAAAGTCGATTTCTGGTTCCCAAGATTGAAACAACAATTACTCGTGTCTGCTTGGCAAAAGTGATGTGAAGCGGTAATGATACATGATCCACTCTCAACGCTATCTGCAAATTTGATCGCGCTCCCAGAATGGAGTCAGCAACGAGCTGCTAATAAATTTTAATTGTAGCTCTTGTAGCGGAAGGTAAAAGAAGATAAGTAAATCCATTTAAACTGTTGTTCAGTAGAAATTTCAAATTCAGATTTTTAAAGAGAATAAGAAAAAAATTACTTTTAAAACTTTTTGTAAAATAAAAATAATCTTTTTTCTTTTCCTGTTTTGCGACTGTTAGATTTTCTGCATTTTCTGGACTAGTTTGAAAATTCTCCAGGACTTTTGATTTTTATTGCAGAATTTTTATTTTACTCTGGTGACGGTAATTTTTGTCTAATTTTTGTATTTATTTATTAGTATCTTCGCAAGCTAATTATTCTTTCTTACAAGAAGTTTGATTTAAAAAAAAAAATGTTTTATCTTACAAATTATTGAAAACTTAATTTTTTTGTTAATTTGATAGACTTCAATTAAAGAAGTTCGTGAAAGCTTTCTTTGTTAAAATAATTTCTTTCCTAACAAAATTTTTTTGACTTAACATTTCATACATACACCTTTTTAATGAAGAATTTCATTTATTAACAATTATAGTATTTAATCCTCAACTGGCACAAAAATTTGATTTCTTACTGTTTTAACATCAAATTTCATAAAATTACCCCATATATGTGTATTAATTATCTACTTTATAAATAAAATATCAAAATTAGCATAAATAAAATTTGATAACATATACTTTTTCAAATAAAATATCAATGAAAAAATTATTGCATAAAAAATTCAATGAGGCACGGATGGACTAATTATCCATTATTAAGACAAAATTGCAGCATCCGTTACCAAACCTCGGTCAATATAGAAATTTCCGCGAATCAGAGCCGTCAGCTGAGTGCTGCCAAATTTCGCTGCGTCACTTTTCGGTGCAAGCTCTATCTCTTTCTCTCGGCCGGGCGCTTTGAGAAAATATAAATTATTCCACATTGAAGCTGCCAAGATCAAATCGTTAATTAATTAATGCCGCTCATTGTCTGAGTGCGAGCAGCGACCAAACTATTCTCCAGCGTCGCCCCTCCCGCAAAATTAATTTGGCGAGCATAACACGTTGCTCAATCTGAAATGTGAATAGGGACCCGTCAGCTATTTTAACGCGACCAAAGGGACTGCGGTATCGGCATTAAAAGGCTGCGAATAATTAGTTTTGCGATGACAAGGGATTGATTGAAAAACTTTCTAAATCAATTGCAAATTTTAATTGCGATTTCTAGGAACTTGCAATGTTTGAAAATAATGGAGGGTCTTTTGATAGAAGAAACTCACAATTAACGAGAGTTGGCTCAAGATTCAAGATGAAATTTAAGGAGGTTGATGTAAGCTCAGTTTATGCTCTAAAAGTAAAAGAGCGCTTTTTTGTTTCCAAATTTTCTGATTTTAGTTATCATAAAATGCCCTCAATGTTCAGCATGGACCACAAAGTCCGTTTTCAATTTTAACTAACAAATCTTATTATTTTAAATTGACACATTTTTTTCAGTTCTTGGCACAGGTATTGTAGATAAATATATAAGTCCGAATATTCAAGCGTTTGTTTAAGTTTATTTTTCGTGATCAAGAAAAATAGCCGTGGAATTTATTTTATTTAGCAATTTTCAACTATAATCTTGCTTTTTGGTTTTATTTGTTTCAAAGTAGTTTAGGTCGTTAAACATGTGCAATACATTTGGTAAATTATAGGCCAAGGAAAAGATTTACCCGTTTTTTTTTATGCCAATTAGGAGACGCTTTTGCCTGATTGAGAAATTATGTTGATGTCAGAAAAGTCGCTCACTTGGAGCCGAAAAAGGCGATCAGGATGAATAATTAATGTGCCGATGTGTTCTGGAATATCCGCGCTCTCGAGCGCCTAACAAGGAACTGCTCCGGTTACATCAGCAGAGCGGTGAGAATATCAGTTTAGTGCCCTAGGCTGAACCTTGACCCGAAAGATTCCTGTAATAATAAGTGCGAGCATAATGTGTGCTCTCTCAGTCAGTCAAGTCGGATCGACACTCGGCATCGCGTAATAGCAAATAAATGCGTTTAGCGCAGCAGTGCCAGGCGTGGCCCTTCGAAAAAAAATCGAGGGATTGTGCGCGGGGAAAAGAAAAGAGCCGCCGGTGAATGGCTTTCTCTAGGACAGCTCGCGATTATTTAATCGTATTATGGGCGCTCCGCTTTTTTATGATTCGCCATGCCGTACCTACCCAAGGCGCGCGGGTGATGAATGAAGCCGCCAATTTGTTTGCCTAATCCACTTTTTTTGCAGAAATATTTCTCTCCAAGTTTTTGTTAGTTTGGCAATGAGAAAATGCTTTTTGATTGCAGGTCAAGTGGATTTTTTTTCAAATATAGATCGTTAGGTGTATCAATAATTTACAATCATTTAAATTTGAGTAAAGAAAACAAATCAAATTTGTATTGATTTTTGATATCATTTTTCAAATCAAAATTAAACTATGTATTATTTATTAAACACAATGTTTAAATTTTTGGAAATAATCTTCTAATTTTTAAAAACATAAAATTAAATAATTTTAATTTATTTTTATTATTCAATTTTCTTAATCAACATGACAATTGATATTTCTTTTTTTACATTTTCATTTCAATTTTCATTTTTTTGTTTCCAAAAACCAAAATATCATTATGAATCCAAAATTTTGTTACAAAAACAATCAATAAATTTAATCAAATGAAAGCACATACATGACATCTAGCAATAAGAGTAAATTATTCACACTTCAGCAGTAGTCGTCTGGGATGGTGGGACGAAACATATTTGAATATTATTATTTTACTTAACATTAATTATAAGTAATTTTTAAAAATTTAAAAGTTTTATCCGCACATACAAACGTTGTAAATGTCTTTTAATCAAAGAAACAATTTGTGGAGAACCTGCGTTTTTACATTGGCTCTGCTGAGCTGCTGTTTAGCGATATTTGAAAAAAAAATGTAGATTTTATTTGTGTTAATTCAGGTGTGACTAAAATTCAGCGCAGGTCAGCAGTATACATTTGATTTTATCCGAGATTTGTTCCAGTTCTCACAACAAGAAAGTAAAGGTCGCGTATAACTCCTTCGATGTGTCTGACTTGCCAGAATGTTTTTTCCTTATGTAACCGCGCGATGACAACAATTATTAATCTTTTGGTGGCGCAAAAAAACTCTCGTCCCAATAAAAGCAGGCAGCACCCCGCCCGCTGCGATGTTGAGACGCTTTGACACCGAAATATAGTGTAGAGAGTGTGGTGTTCAAATAAGTGTCAATCGTAAATCAAGACGAAAAACCCTCGTGGCTACTCGCTTCTTACTCCTGTCTCGCGACCGCAAAAACATTCAAGTCCGAGCATAGCGACAACGGTTGCGCCTTTAATGAGCTCACTCGCGGGCATTTGTGTTAGATTTTATGTAAACCTTCTCGCAGCTCTTTTTCCAGCTCAACAGAATTATAAATGACTAATGAGTGTCTTTTATTCATTAATGAAATTGATGTGAGATTGCACTTGTAGAAGTTTAATTGCTCTTTGCCAAGTTTAAAAAATGCTGCAATGCCTTAATGATGATGGAAGTAATTTTTCAGCCTTGCAATTTCAGAAATAACGTTTAAATTTTGCTCAACTTGATCTACGGCGATTTACTGAATGACGCAAAGTGATTATTATTAAAGAGTTACATGTTCTCAACCTATTAATAAAATAATATATATGTTCTCATTTATTTTACTCATAAAAACGTTTATGTTTGAAATCATGTGGATATCGTTCAGTTAAATTTATAAATTTTGAATTAATTTAAAGATTACAATATTTACTACATGGAGATACAATGACGCGATTAGAGTAAGAGAGACCGCATAAATGGGTTCCATAGAGATCTAAAAAAATATATTTTTAATGTATTACCAATTTTTTTTGAATTTATCCTTATTTTTATGGGGCAATTCATTTCGTTTAATGTGTTTGACAGATTTTATAGAGTTGATAGTTGATTTCAATCGTCATTGTAACAATTTTACTATTATAATCAGGGGCGCGACTTTCATTATGGTTCTCAACCATTAATTCAGCTCTGAAGCACTTTAGTGTTGAATTAAACAAATAAATTTGATCTACAAAATTTAGTCTTATTTTACTTGAATTATAACTGCAAATAAAGATATAATGATAAAATATCTAAATGTGCTATTTTTTAAATAACGCATATAATACAAAGATTTAAAATGCTTACAAATATACAAATTTAAAAATTTAATTATGTGTTATAATACAATTCGATATTATATAATTTATTTAAACCATTTTTCAAATACTTTTGTTACACAGAAAACAATTATGAATTTTTTTGCTTTAGGAAATCAAACCATTTAAATTTTAAATTCTTATAAGTCTTTAAGCGTAATCTACTAACACCACAGTATTTACATCTTGTCAATTAAGATTGAATTTTTCTTTTACCTCTTGTTATAGACAGAATAAAGTTAAATGGCTGCATTTATTATTAAATTAATGAAGTAAAGGAGACGGAGCTCCAGGGAAATAAACTGAGACTGTTTACGAGAGATTTAACAGGTTTTGTATTTTTTTAAAATAATTTTCAAATCGTATTTTTTTCTAATATTGCAATTAATTACTATTTACTACATATTAATACAGATGATTTGTCACTGTAAGATAGACGCAAATAAATATTATTCCAAGTTCGTTGACCCAGGAATGTGAATACCAATGTGCATGGGTGAAAGAGAAAAAAAAAACACCTCCAAGACCAACAACGTGGTGCCAACTCGCTGACCAAATTTAGCGCGAACTAATTAATCAACGCCTGCGGCAGAACCATCCAACTTGTTGGATGAAAATTGCTCCATTTCGCCACTGCGAAACCGCAGAGCTGGAGCAGTTTCCATTAGTTTGAGTAACAAAAGCAAAGTTTATAGTTGGTGGTTTCGTCTGACAAACACACATGGACCACTCACTCGAAATGCCGCCTGCGCGTCTCTTCAAATCACTTCCCGATGCGTGGTCCGATTCACGCAAATCTGGTCGCCGCCCGTGACACACAAATGAATAGAGCCGTTTGCCAAGTACATGCAAATTTAGCTTTTCCTATGTGTGCAAAAGTTAGTGTTATGGCTTCAGAGCAGCTCTCCCTCGCCGCATATAATTAGCAAAGTACGATAATTATTTTGTTTAGCGCAAAATTTCTCTTTCTAAAATAATTGCTTTGCGAGTTAAATAGCGCATTGCTAGGCAGGTCATATTCGTTTACGGTGTAAACTGACGTCTGGTCGTTTAATTGCCTGAACAATGAAGCATGACGCGTGTCTGTCCATACGTCTGGTCTCTGGCCGTGATGCGAAAAAAACTCGCGGGTCATTTGATTTAATAATGTTGCCAATTAAGAAGAAGGGAGACGAGTGTTGATCCTGCCAGAATTCAAACTGGGTTTGTCTGAATGTTGGCAGCAGACAAGGTAGGTGTTATGCAATTTTACGATCTGCGAGCATGGGCCATTTTCATAATTCATCGCCTTTAGGATGAATGATCAATTAGCTTGGAGAACGTTCTGCTTTCTTTCAATTAAGGCTTCCGAAGTATTGATTAGGGGCACGTGATAGATGTGCTCCAGAAGAAGCATGTGCGAGGTGTGATGAAATTTAATTTTCAATGTTTTTTAATGCTTGCAAAATATTTAATACAAACGCGGAAATCTATTGGTTTTTAATGATTTTATTTATTTATTTTAAATTTAACTTCGTGTTTTTAGTTTACAAATTTAAAAAAAGGTGCTTGAATGGAAATTTGACTTTTCCTTTATAAGATATTTGAATGGGGATTTTTTTCAGAAAAAAATTGGATGATTGCGTCTTCTCTCGACCTCAGCTAAGAATGCTTAATGAATTATAGCTGCAGGCCGCAGCTGAAAAATGTAGAGCAGGATATTGTTTTCTACGAAACAATAAACGACTCAAATAAGCCATTGAGGAGAATAACCGAAAATCAACCATTTTATTGATCGTGAAATTCTTCCACAAAAAAATCAAAGATTTGCATAATAATTATTTAAAAAGATCTGTTTATACTAAAAGCAGTAGGAAATATCTATAAAAGTTATGAAAGTAGCTGCAAAAGAAAAAAAAATTGGAAACTTTAATCACTGACGTACTTGAACATTGAAATGAAATATCTACTGAGAAATAAAATAAAAACTCATTGAGAAAATCATTTGGTGCCACATTTTCTATAGGAATTTATTCTTCAAATTGCTACAAAAAAAAAGAAAAATTAAAAAAAACGCACAATTGGAAACCCCTACAAAAAGCTGATTATGCAACTCCGCAAGCTCATGTGTCGAGCGGGCTGCATAAATCTTGTCCACCCTGTTAGGGTTACTGACCTCTCAATTTTTATGGTTTCAAATTCTCACGCTTATAGATACTTTCAATTTAACCTGAGGACTGACCTTTTCATGATATATTTCCAGCGACTCGTATGCAATACTCGACATGTAATAAAATGTGAACTTTTTACCGCACTTAAATGTACAAACGGCGTTTATAGCTGCCGTCTAAATGCCGCTTCTATTAATCGCCATGATTGAACTATCAATAGCCTCAATATTAATGAGCGGCGAGATAAAAATGCGCTCACGATCTTGTTCAATGGAAATTTTGCGAAATTAGAAAAATGTGTGTTTGAATAATATTCGTGCAGACCGCGATGATGGTGCGCGTTTCAATCAAAACACAATTATTACGTCATTCAAAACGCGGTACTTAGCTTTCGATTGCGAACCGCCATAAAACCATTTCGCCCAACTCTAACAAGAGAGATTGATACGACCGTTCAAAATGCACGAATTATCTTCGGTCCACTTGGTAGAGGTCAAACGCCGCCGCTGCTTTTGCAAAAAAAGAGTCGGCCGGCCGGCAAACATATATCGAGGAAGCCGAATCAAATGACTGACAGCTTTGTATCGCGCATTGGTCATTTTCATATTATCCATTTGAGGGTGATTGAAAAATAGAAAGCTGAGTGGGCAGCTCGCATGCACTTCTGGGTGTATAACAGTGCGTGTAATTATATCGACAGATCGCCGGGACACGCCAATTTCACCATCGCAAAATACAGAGTTACACTCACGCTAACTCGCCTATTATTATATTACGAATTTTCTGGAATTTGTGCTCCGAAATCACTCAAGGCGACTTTTTGTCCAACACTTTTGTTGTGGTTTTCCTCTAGCCTTGGAAAAGCAAACAAACAACTTGATATGTATTATTCCTGTGCAAATTGATGTATTATTTTATTATCAAACTTTAAATCTTGATTGGAAAATTATACTCTGCCATATCCTTTCATCTCTGTTTACTTTTTATTTCATAACTGCATTTTGCTTGCCCAAAAGCCACGCTTAAATGCAAAGTAAGCGCTATGAATAGACTGGATCCTTTTGATTTTTATTCAATTTGCTCCAAAATTCACATATAGCTGAGAATATTGTTCTTTCCAAAATTTGCCTTTCCTGAATAATTTTTTAGAAAACTAAGAACACTTTGAACCTTTTCTCACAAAAAGGCTTGATTAAGATTTTACGGTGAAACTATTCTATGGAATATTTTGGAACTATTTCCTTGTAAAATTGTAATTAAATTCGCCTTTTTAGATCAATCCTGAAACTAGCGATGAAAGTCCACTGCTGTAGCCTTGCCAATAAACTCGATGTTTCCTTAGTATAACAAAAAATTAATGTATTTTCTTGTGAGTAATTAAAGCTTTGCTATTTTGACACAAATTATAAATTGGAAACGCTTGTTGTTCAATCTCAAGTGAGCTCACCTTTGTTTCGACGAGACGCGCCCACAGACGTGAGTGGCGAGACAAGTTGAAAGGAGACGTGTTGAGATCAATTTTAATTGGAATGAAGGGTACTCTGGGGTTTTTGATTGATTGATCTTGCAGCGAGCAGGTGACACTTCGAATTCTATACCTTTGCAATTTGCATTGAGACTTTGTTACGCAAACGTTGCACTCTCCCATTACAAAAATGTCCTCGAAAGAGACGCACGCAAATTAATGGAAATAACTTGGCCACTTTTCTTATCTTGCTTTGGTTCTATTTAGTTGTGCGTGCGCTAGGCGCGGAATTGTTTATCACGTTCAGCCTTCACATTTACGTGTCATTTTCTAATTCAGCATAAATAATAAATAGGCCCTGCAACATCTCCAAATCACAGCTGCACCAGGAGGCCACAGAGTCGTAAGTCATAATAAAAGTTTTCACGGTCTCTACAAATAACAAGCGATTGAAATCTAGCAATTCCATTGAAGGATTTCCATGTTTGTTCATAATACTGAAATTTGCCAGCTTATTGCTATCTAGCATAATTGCAGCTATAATCATCAAGAAGCAGAAACACATTATTAGACTAATTAAGTTTCATTAAAACAATTAAAATAACAAAAAATATATGTTTAAACATTATCATAATATTTCCAGTGAATTATTAAATATTTAATAAGCCATTATTATATTATTAATAAATACATAAAGGGGTAGGAATTATTTAAGGCAGAAAATTGATAATTGTTTGAATTTTGTATTTTAATATGCACGTTTTGTTATGAAATATTCTTCAATTAATCAGCACAAACAAACAATGTACTTTTTATTTTTAAATTACACACTAGAAAACACAAAAGCAAAGAAAAATAAATTCTATGGGCTGGATAATAAAAATAAGTTAAAATTAACAAAAAGCAAACAAATTATGGTATAACACCTCAGCCATCACTAATTGTAAATTAAAGCAGTGTAAAACTTAAGTTCTTCACTGAACTGCAAAGGAATTGGTCTTAAACATATAGAGCTAGCCCACTCAATTATGTATAAGGACGCAATCCGAAAAGGCGCTAAGTGCGACTGTAATTTTCTTTTTTTCATTTGTGGAGGTGCAGCAAGAGTTGCCTGAACACTATTTTTATTTTTGAATCCTCCTATAGGGAATTCATGACCTTATGTCTTGCTCAAATTCTGTAAGTGAAAAAAAGTTTGCGTGGCTTTAAATAAAAAAGAAGTGTGTGTTGTTAGAACCAAAGATATAATATGAACACGATGTGAGCAGGAAAGATCAGCGGGCGGGCGGTTGACCGCGGACACGATTCAATTCTGGTGTCGGCGTGTGTTTGAAGTGATGCTTTGCGACGGCCGGACGGACGATTACCTAACCAGCGGGCTTAGCAGGCGACTTATTTGTAACAGGGTGCAATAGCGCCTGACCCAATTATATGGGCGGAGCTGTGCGCGGTTAGATGACGGCGCTTCGCCCCTAGCAATGGACTTGACATCGAATCACTTTCACCCAGCCCTCGGGCCTGCCGCTCACAATGCTGAGAAATGCAGCCAGAATGCCGAGCAGCATCCGTCCTTTGTTGGCAGAGCCAGCGACAGACACTTCTTTTAGCCGGGCAAATATTGGGCGAATCGCCCAAGGTTTTTCCCAGGAGTGTCATTTTTCCCCTTGCGAAATTAAATGACGAGTTCACTTTTGTTCGGCTCAATATTTATTGAATGAATACTTTTATCTTTTGACAGCACGCAAAGTTTTAACGCCAACCAGAGTGACAATTTTATAATATGAGCTTTGCTGCCATTAACACTTAATAATACAGGTGTTAAAATACATCATCAACAGTGTTAAGTTTACTTTCGATTTTGCACGTCTTTTTGGGGATATCACAATATATGCGCTAGAGTGAGACCGAAGCTGACATGCGAGTTTAACCGTGCAGGAATATCCAAATATTGATAAGAGTTAATTGTGTGGCATGAATACATTATCAGTCGGAATTATTCAAGAAGTGTGACCTTAGGAGGGGCGACAAAGTTGAGTGCAGTCTCTGGTGTGACTTTTAACAATGTAATAGTACATCCATTGCTTATGGTATATTCATCTATAGCGATAAATTATTTTTACGGTGCTTTTAAATAGTATAGGATTTTCCTAGCAGAAGATTTTTATATTAACTTTTACTCACTCGGAAGAGTCAAGAGTAAATTTGCATAACAATTACACTAAATCCCAATCTGAACAAGTAATGGTGTAAGCATTGAATAATTTTTTTGGATGAAATAACCAAGATTTTAAATTGGCACATTATTTTTGCAACTTTTTAAACTACAGTTCAACACGAAATCTTCCATCAACGAACATTCAACTATTATTCAACTTGTCCGAACACATACATGTGAGGCCGGGTAACAGAGATATAGGAACAAATAAATTGTGAGCGTAAGAAGTCTGGCTGGTGAAGGAAAGCAATTGAAATTCCAAAAGTTGACAAATGAGCAGAGTAAATATTAATTATCCATACGAAAGAATGCAGACCCCTGACAGTGAATTGCATTTCAATTGCTCCGAAGAATAGCAGAGATAAGTACAACCTACAACTTGTCAGACTGCTTTCTCATCAGAGCAACTATTTTTTTTCTTTACAATTGATCGATGAAATGATTGTATAAGAGCAAGTTCTTGCGATTAACTTTAAGTCGGAGATAAATCATTCGAATTAAGAATGCACTCGTTAACCGATTTGAAAGCAAGTCTAAGTTTATGGCTTGAAATTTGCGTGAAAAGTTGCAGGCTTGCGTGTTAACTTGTGTAGAAAAGAGATTTATTAGCCAGTTATTGAGAGTTGCTTCATTTCAGAGAAAATAAGTGCGAAATGCAAATTTTATTGTATTCCTTGTCGTAAATTGGACTTGTAATGCTCGTTTCACAATAGTATCAAATCACACCAGCCAGACCTGTGAAAACCAACAAACACCGACGGGATTTAATAATTTACAAAAATTGCACCATTCCCCGATTTATTGTTTGCAAAGTTTGACTATCGGGAGACCAAATCTTTGCACGGCTGCACCGACCAGCCCAGCACCAATCTGTCAAAACCGGCCGTGTAGAAGTTGATGGCCGGTTCGTCGGCCCAAGCAACTGAGCAAACCATGCGTCGATGCCCCTGCCTACCTGATCGCGCCAACCGACCCAAACGCTGACCCTCCAGGTCAAAGAAGCGCACCTGCCGATTGTCGCTAGGAATTGCAATTGTGCCGCTTGAGGAAACCGCAACTCGGTTGACGGATGAGTCATTCCTAATTGTAACTAGTGGAGATCGCATGTTGCGAAGGTCCCATACTTTGGCTGTGCGGTCGTCACTGCCGGACACCACCTTATCTTCGTGGGTGAATACGGCGCATGTAACTGACCTGAGGAAAAAAAATGAGGAGATTAATGTATTTTTTTAAATTATGAAGAAATAGTACAAGTAATTTTTTATTAGTTTAACAGGGACTTTATTTAATTAAGATTTTTTTTCAAAATTCTTTTTTTTTCAATTTTCTCTAGCTGATTTAATTTGTGTTAATATCTTCGTTATTCTTATTATAATATTTATTTTAATAATATCTTATAACATTTTAATTATTTAATTAATATCTTATTGTTAGTTATTAAAAATGATTTTCGTCAGTAAAATTTTGGTATTATGGTGATAATGTTATCAAATATTAAAATTTATTTCAAAACAGAACTTACTCTGTGTGTCCCTGGAACACAGAAACTGAGTGAATACTTTCACGGAAGTCCCACAGACGGAACGTGCAGTCCTTAGATGAGGTCACCACCAGTGGTTGAGAGGGATGAGCGTGAATGTGAGTAAGTTCCTGGTCGTGACCTAGAAAAATCTTCTATTAGAAAAATGCTCGAATTTGATCAAAATTTATAACTTTACCGGTGAGAGATTGCAAAGACTCTCCGGTGTTGGCATCATAGAGGCTGGCAGTTCTATCCCAACTCGCAGTAATGACTTGGTCGCCCGCCGATAACCAGTCGGCAGCGATGACTACATTTGTATGTCCCTTGAGCTCGAACCGAGGTGTTCTCAGAGCAGGTGCTTCAGTCTTGTCGTCAACACTGTCTTTGTCTTCTGGATCAGGCTCGACTAATGGTTGATGACCCTAAATCAAAATTAAAACATGATAATTAAATTTTAATCAACAAAAATCTAATAAAAAAAGGAATTGTCAGTTGCACTTCAAACTGTATTTTTAGAACGCATAATTGATTTTTACTTTTTTATTGACATGATAAATTAACTTTCTAACCATGTCAGCCTGCCAAATGTGGGCAGTTGTGTCACCACTTGCAGTAAGAACCATGTCCCTGGAAGGATGAAAGCGAATCGAGTTGACAGACCCGCTGTGACCCGTGTACTTGAGGACGCAGGCACCACTGGTTGTGTTCCACACACCTGCAGTATGGTCGGCTGAAGCAGTGCCTGGACATGATAATTTGTTTTTAGAATTTCCATCAGTTTATAACAATTTAACAGGTTAACTAACCGAGAAAAGGTTGGCCGGATCGGGGACACGAAACATCCCACACACCATCTCTGTGGCCAGGAAACTCTCGGACAAAGGACGTGGTGATCAGAGCACCCTTGAAACTTGACACTATTTTGCTGGTTTGTGCCTTTAACTTTGTCGCAGCTTTGACTCGCTGAAGGGAACTTTGTTGGCTCACTGCAAGTAGGAAAATAAGAATAATGTTAAGAAGGCATACTTTTTTTTACAAATAAAACAAACCTTTTTGCTTCTTTTGCCGAAGTCCATCAAGCTCTGCTGTGTCCCCAATGGCCGAGGCTTTTTCACTCACTTGCAAAGAACCTGCATCCCAAGAGCCTGATGCTCTTCCTTGCACTAAAGTAATTGGATTTGAAATTTTAAACTTCAATTTTTTGGTCCAAAACTTACATTGCAGGTTTTCCAGGTAGAGCAGTTCAAATTCTTTCTCGATTTCGCTGAACAAACTGTGCAGCTTGGTCCTGACAAAAGAGGCAGCATTGAAAAATAACTTTGACATTTCAAAATACGAAATACGTATGTATGTAATCTTTGAAAACTCTTAATAATATATGTATCTCCGATACAAAAAAACTCAAAAAATCAAGTTTCACTTTGACTGTGAAAGTCCAATGTATGAATTTTTATAGACATGTTATCGCATTTTTATTGTGTAAGAACATCAATGCTGTTATGAATTAATTAAATCTATTGAGTAATAATCATTCTGATGTTCTGTTTTTTGCAACATTTTCCAGAAGGGGGGAGAAACACAGCAAAAAGGGCTGTTGCAGCCATAGCAAACCATAGCAGACATAAAATAATTTTGCGCAGTTTTAACGAATCAATGCAAATTTTATTTATTGTGTTTCTTAACAAGAATGCATAAAATTATGCGAATAAAATATATATTGCAGAAAACAATTAATTACCTTATCGCTGGCGGTAAAGCTGGAGGCTCCTGCATAGCGACTTTAAAAATGAATGCAATTTTTAAGCCTTTCTACAAGCGATGTCGATTTGCTCTAGAGTATCATTGCATTGCATTGAAAGTCAGCTGCAGTTTATAACTTGATTACTTTCTAAATGTAATAAAGATTCCCTTCCGATTGATAGAAAAAAGTGGTGCAAATTTCTCTGACACAAAAGTCACAAAACAATAACAAGAGCGAGAGATGTGGGCAGTGCTGCCAACAAATTGACTGAGAAATGTTTCACGATGGTTGAGGAAATTTTATTATATGTATTAAAAGGTCCATGAAAAATTTTTAAGTACTACATAAATGATTGTTATTACCAATAAAAATTCAAGCTGCAGTAAAAAAGTAGTGCATACAAAAATTATTACATTTTCGTTTTGTTGGTGTCCTCGGAGCCTCCCGCCCACGAAAATTTGCACATTTGCATTTTGCACGTTGTACTTTTTTGCGTTAATTTTTTTATATTAATTTATGATTAAAATAAAAAATTTTAGCAAATCGCAATTCAAGGTTAACCTTCGCGTGGTGCAAACATTTGTACGACAGTCATCCGGAGTCAAGGGAATAACTGCACGTCCGGTAAAATTATTTTTCGGCTTAAAAAATTGCATTTTTCCAATTTTATTATATATTAAATCAAAATAATAAATGATAAGAAATAATGAAATCATATAAAAATTAAATTAATCTTTATTTCCAGACCACCTTAAAGAAAATGGAAGAATTGAGAGTTTCACATTCAAATGGCAATGAAGAGAGTCCCAGCAAAAAGCACAAAGCGGTCGGTACCAATGATTATGGGACATTTTTGGAGCCTCGAGACTTCAACGCAGCCCGATCCGACTACCTTCAGTGGGAGGACTATTTCATGGCCCTGGCATTCCTTGCGGCCAAACGAAGCAAGGATCCCTGCACCCAAGTCGGTGCTTGCATCGTGGACACTCACAATAAAGTCGTTGGCCTCGGATACAATGGCTTTCCCATCGGGTGCAGTGATCAGGACTTCCCGTGGAAGAAGGGCGGTCGGACAGACCTGGACAGCAAGTACATGTACGTCTGCCACGCAGAAATGAACGCCATCCTCAACAAGATCACGGCGGACATCACAGGCTGCACAATGTATGTGGCGCTTTTCCCTTGTGCGGAGTGTGCCAAGATAATCATCCAGTCAAGAATATCTACAATCGTGTACATGTCGGACAAACATTCTAAGAAAAATGAAACCATTGCTTCCAAGAAGATGCTCGATGCTGCTGGAATTACCTACAGACAACACACTCCTAAGCAAAAAAGAATTACTATTGACTTTGATGACATCGACTGGATTGGAATGAGCCAAGTGCCTCCCTCCCCAGCTAAAAATTAATTTTGACTGTAGCTCAGATTGAGCCAAACTTATGATGCGCAACTGGCTTTAATGCCAATGACCTCCAATTTTTTAAAATAAAATTTAGAGGGTTACTTGAATTAATCCTCAATTTTGAACAAACCGATTTTTTTCACTGCATAAATAAAACAAGAAAAATTTGTAACTATGAAAATAAATTATTTCCAGCAGGCTGGCAAAGTATGGTACAGAAAGCGCAAAGTCTAACAACAAGAATAGTTGAACAGAAGTAAACTTAAACGCAACCGAATTGCAAGCTTAAACCTTTGGCCTGCTCTCCTGAGCTGGTTTTGGAATTATTGGAACCTGCTGGCCCTTTTTGGGAATTGATTCAACAGGGGCGTCGTTGTCAGCCTCAAATTTGTGTTCCAACTTCATGTCGATCTGGTGCTCAATTTCAATCTCCTCCTCCTTGTCGAGCAGCTCGATGATCTCATCAACTTGTTTAGCAGACAACTTAACGTTTTCTTTACCGATGAGCTCAATGACCTTTAAAAATGGATTGATGTTGAACTATTTTGTTTTCAGAAAATTTAAAAATCTTGTACCTTGAGTACATCATCAACTCGGACTGTTCCGTCTCTGTCGTCATCAATTTTGCTTAGTACTTGAGCAATGCTGTCCATTTTTTGTGCATCTGGGACATGCTGAATTTGATGAATTGCAGACATCAACTCAGAGATAGAGACCATTTCCTCCCTAAATTAAACAAAAATAAATTGAAACCAATTACAAGTCAGACGATCAACATACTTTTGCTCGGTAGTATCTGAAAGTGTCTCCTGGATGTCTTTCTTCTTGGTCTTTTCCAATTCGGAGAGCAAACCATCAACTTTGTTGATCATCTTGTTGACTCTCTTATAAAGTGCCTGCGCTCCCTTGGACTCCTTCACGGTAACCTTAGTTTTATCAGCAGTGCTGATGACTTCTTGCAAGTCTTGCACATCCTTTGAACAGTAGTTATTTTATTTGTTTCATTTAACATTTTAATAAATTTACCTCTTTGTAATCTTGCATCTCCTCCTTCAAGTCCTGCAACTCTTCCTTCTCAACCAACAACTTCTTTTTACCTTTGCCTAAAGTATCAAGAGCATCTTCAAGGAATTCAAAGTCTTTGGAAGAGAGCTCCTAAAAATTTTCAATTATAACTCACAGACCCAAATTAAAAAAAAAAAAAAAAAAATTAAAAACCTTTGGCTTTGCAGACTCAGCAACTGGTGTCTCTGTAGTTTTGAATTGGGCAACCTCCAAAACCGTCTCCAGAGGTGTTGCAATATCTGCCTTTGTCAACTTTTCCTCATTCTCCTGCTGCCTCCTTTCTTGTCTCTCCTCCTGGATTCTCCTCTCCTCTTCCTTGATGAGTTCAATCTTGGTCTTATTGTCAACCTTGCCCTCTCGTTCTCCAATCGCAGCCTTGGCCTGGGTTACAGCAGACTCGGACAGAACCGAAATAGATGCCTTAATCTGTTCCGAGGTGGAAATTGTTTCAGGCAAGAGAAGGGCTCTCGACAATAGCAGAAGTGACGGAGGCACTTTTTCATTGAGGCTGAGGTCCAACCACTGGTTAAGCTGGGCCCTCAGTCTAGTCTCAGGCATTCCGTAGGCACGCATTCCTCTGGCTCTGCACGCTTGTTGTAGTTCAGGTACGGTCAGGGTTTCAACACCTTCCTTCATGATGACCTATGAAAGCAAATAACACTTAATAACTACTCTTTATTTATTTTATAATTTACCTTGTCGTCTGCAGCAAGACTTCGAAGCTTCATCCTCAGTTGAAACCTCAAAAAGTTATTTGTGCCTAGAGGGTTGATTTCAAGCACTCGGCAGAGAGCGGAGAGCTGAGCTCGAGAAAGCGAATCGAGGGTGATTTCGTCTTCAAACAACTTTGAAAAGCGGAGAATTTCTTGCACACTTGCTGTCTCACCAGAATTTCTTACCTAAATGTCTCATTTATTAAATCTAATTTCGTAAAAATCAAATTTGCGTACTTTGTTTGAAAACAGGACAAACTCTTTGGCTGCGTCAGAGTGGTGGCCCTTTGCTTTGAGAGACATGTTGTCCAAAGTTTGCTGCAAGAACTTGGCCATTTCCAGTTTTACTTTCAAAGATTGCTTCATTTTGTCTTCCTGTAATTAATATTAAAGGTTGAGCGTACTTTCAATTTTTCAACTTTCGGTCTTTACTTTGTCAGTTGCAGACTGGAATGTTGATGGTAGCATTCCAGGGAACAATTTGATGGCCAATGGCAAGAGCAACTCCATGAAAGGTACAATGATGAAGACTGAAAACGGTAACAGCCGAAACAAATCTGAGACAGTGCGCACCAACTAGAATATTCAAGATTAGTTAATTTTTGAGTAAAATTATTTGAAAACTGGTACTTGTCTATGCTCTCTCCTAGTTAATGACTTTCCATTGAGGATTCGCATCACCAGCTTTCTTGACACGTTGATATCAATAAAAAGTAACCTAAACCCGTGGTAGTAATGTATCAGTTCATCCTTCACTTTCTGCCACACTGATTTCTTTGGCACTGCAGGTGACAGACTTTGCGATGCAGCTGGTTTTTTCTCTTCATTCAGTGATTCCTTCAGGGTCTGCACTGAGGCTTCAACCTTTGAGGAAGGCTTCAGTGGCTCCTTTTCCCACAAAATACTACTGGTGTGGATTGATCGCCTAAATAGTAGTCCTGTAATGAAGATTTCAAATCAGTACTTTTTGATTATATAAGATGTATTTTTAGCACCTTCTGTGTATAAAGGGACACCAATAAAACTTGGTGAAAATGCTCTATTGCAGGAACACCTCGCCTCGTCTTGTAACAAAGACGAGGTCTGAGAATGAACTGTCCACTGAGAGTTGTACAAAGTTGACCGCCACCTTCTCAACGCCATTTGTCCTAAACAAAGAGTAATAAATCAAACCATTCGAAAACAATCCTTGTTTGTCAATTATACTTTGAATGACTACAGTTGACTTGGAAATCAGACTTTTCTGCGTCACAAGTGCCATAATCATCTTACTGTGTGCTTTTTTGACAGGCTGGTCCAATAAATATCTTCTTATGAATATTTTATCACAGCAAACTCCTGAAAAATAAAATGAAAGAATTAGCAATATTAGGTCATCGGGATGATGAAAAGACGGAAAACGATTGAGCCATTGCAAATATTCTTTTAATTTACCTTATTTATTTAAAATCAAGTCCAATAAATTAACCAATTAGAACTAGTAGTATCAACGGCGTCTTCAGCAGCGGCTGTGTGAAAATTATTTTTAGCCGCAATCCGTCACCGCCGAAATTATTGCACTCGCGAAATTGATTTTGTGGAAAATTTGAAGGGGACTTTACACTAGCACTGAGGGGCTAATTACTTTGCATCCCGCAAGATGTGGATGCAGCCGAATGGAATGTCGCTAAACTGCTCTGAACGTTTCGAAAGTGGAAAATTTCGCCGAAAGATAGACATTTATCTTTTTTCTTTGTTCGCGAACCGTCCAATTTCGTTTCCAAGTTGTGATCGCGCAGCTGTGAGGATCAGGCGATCCTCGGCAGTTTTAAAACGGGTGGAAACGTGCCAGGAAAGCGACTAGGACGTTTGGTACGAGAAACATAAGAGCATCGATGGGAAGGTGGATAGGTGGCAACGCAGCAATGGAATCTTGTTGAAATAGTTGTAGATGGGCATGGTAGATGGCGAGTTTCAGCTTCTCGGCGAACAAGATCAACAACAAGATTCTCTGCGATGGAGAACTTGAAGAGTTTGGCGGGAAAGATGCGTGCAAAATGGTTATAAAATGGAAATGTGGAAGGCAGTTCTATTTAATATTTTTGAATTCTGTTCTTTTTGCACATGAAGAGAGAAAAGTGAAATTGAAGGAATTGAAACATTAGAATTCATTTTTGGAAAAAAGGGACATGTCAATATGTGGCAAGAAGTGCGAAGGAAGTGCTTTTTATTTATATTATTTTATTTCAGATAGTTTATGAAATCACATGAAATGAGTATTAACTGTAAATTCAATAAATACTATTTTTAATTTTAATTGAAACAAACGTTTAGGATAGATCATTTTTTGAAAAGAAAATGTTTATAAGCATTGTATAAGGATTATTGGGATATTTAATTAAAATTATGAAATACACAAATATATCCATCCCTAATACACCCTGCCTTCCTTTTATTTTGCGTGTGACTTTATTCATCATTTCACTCGGGTGCCGCGTGTGTTAGTGCGAGAGCAGTAAAATGAGAAGAAAGAAAGCGGAGTGTGTGTGCCGGTGAGCGCCTGCATTTATGCAACCAGCTTCACTTCCAGAGCAGCACGACACACACACCTCCCACCTCTCAATCAGCAAACCACCCAGCTGATAACAGCAGCATAGGTGCCAAGGGCAAAGGCCATTGGCCTCGTGCGGTTTTCGTGTCAGTCGCCTTGCTTGCAGACGTCAAGTCTCAAAAGTCGGCGCCGCTCGAGGAGCGAGCGACCGAAATCGTCTCGTCAATTGGAAGTTACAAATAAATTGTTGGGTTTCTAACGTAAGTTGATTTATTCACAAAATCCCTTTTTCAAATTTAGAGCGACATAACCCGTTCGGCCTTCTGACCGTTCCATCCCCGATTTTTGTAAGGCAAATTAAACTGACCGATTTCGCGCACACCCTATGCGCCCTGCGGGGCCGTTCGATCACCATCAACTGGTTCGGCAACGCAGAGCCGGCCCGGCGTAATTGGGAGCGAAGTGCACGTCGTCAATCGCGTGACTTCTCGCTGCTCATCGGAGTCCGTCACCCTGACTCCCGAGGTCATTCTGCTGCACCCTGTGCAACCACTAGCCTGACTGCAAGCCAACGCAGTTCAGCTCTCTGCAAGATTTCTGCTCATCTCTTCACATCATTTAAGCAAGTACAATACAAAACCCCAAACCGAGTGCAAGAAATCGAACTTATATATTCGAGAGATTTTCTCCGAGCGCATTCAACAATTATTTCATTTATGACATTTATGTAAAATCAATTATATTCCTACCCATCCTAATTCCTACCTACAAAAACAATACAAAATTATAATATTCATGATTTGAATTAATTTACCAATTTTCCATTATTCTCTAATTAAATAATTTGAACTGAATTTTCATCAAATAAAATCTTTTCCTTATTTCATTTCAAACCGCCGATTTTGATTGGTTTTTCATCTTGGAAAGATCTGAAATTAGTTTTTTTTTTTTAGTTGTCAGAGCTAATTAAGTTGAGGAAATTAAGCCAAACCTGCGATTAATAGGATTTAATCTAACCCTGACATAGAGTCTAACAAGTCGTTGTTATATGGCGCCCAACTCTCTTAAATCCCAATTTAATTTAACAAATTAAAGTAAAATTTGTAATCCAGCGTGATCTAGAATTATTCTTTTCTATTCTTTGACTCATTTCAGGTGAACATATGACCACCAAAAATGAGCACCTCATATCAGGTGCACATATGAGCACCTCATATCAGGTGCACATATGAGTACCTAAAATGAGCACCTCATATCAGGTGAACATATGACCACCTAAAATGAGCACCTCATATCAGGTGCACATATGAGCACCTAAAATGAGCACCTCATATCAGGTGAACATATGACCACCTAAAATGAGCACCTCATATCAGGTGCACATATGAGCACCTAAAATGAGCACCTCATATCAGGTGAACATATGAGCACCTAAAATGAGCACCTCATATCAGGTGAATATATGACCACCAAAAATGAGCACCTCATATCAGGTGCACATATGAGTACCTAAAATAAGCACCTCATATCAGGTGAACATATGACCACCTAAAATGAGCACCTCATATCAGGTGCACATATGAGCACCTAAAATGAGCACCTCATATCAGGTGCACATATGAGTACCTAAAATAAGCACCTCATATCAGGTGAACATATGACCACCTAAAATGAGCACCTGATATCAGGTGAACATATGGGCACCTAAAATGAGCACCTCATATCAGGTGAACATATGAGCACCTAAAATGAGCACCTCATATCAGGTGAACATATGAGCACCTAAAATGAGCACCTCATATCAGGTGAACATATGAGCACCTAAAATGAGCACCTCATATCAGGTGAACATATGAGCACCTCATATTAGGTGCTCATATGTTCAAATATATATATATATATATATATATATATATATATATATATATATATATATATATATATATATATATATATATATATATATATATATATATATATATATATATATATATATATATATATATATATATAAATACATCATACATCATATTTTTATGATTTATCCTTATATAATGGAAATGTAGAAGGCAGTTCTATTTAATATTTTTGAATTCTGTTCTTTTTGCACATGAAGAGTGAAAAGTGAAATTGAAGGAGGAATTGAAACATTAGAATTCATTTTTGGAAAAAGGGACATATTATGTCAATTATATTGGCAAGAAGTGTAAAGAAAGTGCTTATTTATATTATTTAATATTTAAGATAATTACGGATAATTTATGAAATCACATGAAATGAGTATTTACTGCTAATTCAAAACTATTTTTTATTTTTAAATGAAACAAACGTTTAGATAGATCTGGATCAGATCATTTTTTAAAAAGAAAATGTTTATAAGCATTGAAAAAATGAAACGAATGAAACAATGAAACCAATTAAGGACAGGTACGACGCCATCTAGCTTGCATATCTTGAAGTATAGATTGCTGCGTTGCCATTTTTGTTTGCCGTACCAAAACGTCTCCGGCCCCAGGAAAGCTCTTCGGAATGCGGGACATTTAAATGAACCAAAACATAGAGGGGCGTCGTCCTCTGTACTCGTCAGCCGTGGCTTGATTGCCAATTTTCTAATTTTTCAGGGTAAGAAATTTATTATTCCTCGTAAAATTTTCGTAAACAGTAATTAAACATTCCTCAAAAGCATCGCAAACCCTTTCAAAGTCGATTTTTGCGTTGAAGATGTTAAATTTGTCTCGTCAAATTGCCGGCCTACGTATGTAAAACGCTGCCACAAAGCAGCCAAAAGATTTTATGTACTTTTGACATTAGCAACGTCAACATAACAATATAATGCGATTTATTCAATCCATTCAATTTCTGGAATTTGCGCCAATATAATTACATAATTTAATAAAAGGTTTAAAATTTTATAAGAGTGCGTTGTATGCGTACATTAAAATGTATTTGCTGTAACATTAAATAAAGTCTAGATCTATTATGTATAATACATATTATTTTAATTTTTATGCAAACTTCTGTTGCTCTACATACTTGTATAATTAATATGTTGATAAATTATTTTAGTAATCTTAAATATTTTGCCACTGGTCGTATAATTTGAAATCAAATTAATTTTATCTTACATATTCGCAGGATGTCTAATTCCCGAAAATGGGGCAACGTGAGCTCCAAAAAGCCAAGCAAGGGGAAGGTTGTGCAAATTTACGAGTCATTTTTAAAGGTCTGTATTTATTTTATCCTTAAAAAGCAAATAACAAAAATATTGGCTATTGCAGGGGGAAGACCCGTCAGTAGGAAACGAACATTTCTGGCACGAGTTTTTCCTCTTGAAGCCCTGTGTCTCAAAACTTGAGTCTGAGTTAGCCAAACTGACTGGAGAGCAGCTGACTCAGCTGAGAGAACAGCTGAACTTGATTTGCACACAATGCATTGACATTCTTCAAGACGATTCCCAAATAAGGATTGCCGTTGCTCTACAGGTTTTTGTGCACCAAAATCTACAAGTGCTAGAGAACTAACAAAATTAAATATCTTCCAGACCTTGTGCACAATTTTGAAAGCCATCACTCGAAAGGCAGCCTCGGAAAGCAATCTAGATGTTGTCAATACTTTTGTGGGGCACGAATTGAGTAAAAACTACATTCCACTACTTTTTGAGCACTGCAGCTCTATTCTATCAAGTATGTTTTATAAAATTTTAGAAGATTTAAAAAAAAAATCAATTTTTCAGGCAATCCAAATGCTGAAATAAAAGGTTCCGCCTTGAGGTTGCTCCTGGCATTAGCGACTGGCTCGGAGAACTTGAGCCAAAACACAATTCTTGAGTACTCGATGAACTACACAAGCCAAGTCCTTTTTGAGGCTCTGGTGCACATCCTCCAAGACCCGGACACTCGTCTAGCACTTGGCCAGTTTGCCATCCAGCTTCTGACGCTGTTTGTCAACTTCAGCAAGTACGAAGGAACCAATCCGTTTGTTGTGCAACTCTCCATTTTGGACAATGAATTAGCCCTTAATGGTTACAGCCAAGTATATTTAATGAAAATTCCTTATTTAATACAACTAATTTCAATTTATATTGGAAGGTTATTACCAGCCACTTAGCGGACTTTTGCTGGCAGTACACGACACAAAATGCAGAGTCGCATGCAGGAGGGTGGTTTTCGTCTCTGACGAATATGGTCGGGTCCATGTTTGTGTCAGACGAAGGTTCCTGCAGAAATCAGCAAATTAGGTATAAAATTTTTCAGAAAATTTTTTCAATTTCACTAACAAATATATATAATTATATTTTTTGTTTTGTTTTTGTAAATCTAGAAACCACAATGCAGTTCTTTTGGCTCTTTACGAGGCTGTGCACTTGAATAGAAATTTCATAACAAACTTAGTCCAAACCCAGGCAGACACTAGTAGTCCTCCCTCACCTACTGCCACTTTAGACAACATCAGAGCCTCGGCTGAGGGCAACCAACCAGGCCAGCAAATCCATCTCATGGCAAATCCTGCCTCCCAGCCAACAAGCCTCTTGGCCACATTTATCGAATATTGGTAATTGATTTCAATTTAGACAAACAACAGTTGGCTCATTATTTCCCAACCTCCTGCAGCTCCATCGTAACCCAGGACACAAAGCCAGACACTTTGTTCAACAACGGCAAATTGTGCCTCTTAATCTTGACATGCATTTCTGAGGACCAGTATGCAAACTCTTTGATGCACGATCCCAACCTGGTCTACAAAGTGCAGCTGCACAGATCTCCAATGCGACACAGAAAAATCCCTTCAGATCTAACTCTTCCTGCTCAACCTTTAGCCTGTGCTATGCTAGGTATGACGTGTTGTTGTTTCTTTGTTCCTTTTTTCAAATAAGGATGTGCAATTTTCAGATTTTGTGGTAGAATTTATTACGAGCCACAAGATGAAGCGCTTCCCCATGGAACTGTATTTACTCAGTATTGGCATTGCCCAGCGCCTGGTGTGCTACCAAAAGAGGTGCAGAGTTCGACTTACCTACCAGTGGCCGGAACTGTGGAAATCTCTCATTGCCTTGCTTCGGTTTTTGTTATCTCACGAAGGAACTTTGGCCAAAAAGATGAACATTTTCCAGTTGGCTCTGCAGGTTAGAATTATAATATTAATTGTTTTACCATTTACTTATACTTGATTATCAATTGAACAGGTGGTCAACATTTTTAACCTGTTTATTACTTACGGAGACACATTCCTTCCCTCTCCCACGAGCTATGATGAGCTTTATTACGAAATGATCAGAATGCATCAAGTTTTCAATAACCTCCATGCAATGGGTATAGGGAATTTGTTACCATATTGTTTTAGTGACAGTTTACTAATTACAAATTTCAGCTTTGCGGTATTCTTCAATTGAAGGAGAGTACAAGGAGTGGGCGCAGAAGCTTGCAAACAGTCTGGTCAATGTCAGGTAAAATAATAAAATAATAACACATTTTTAACCCATTTTTTAATATTTTAAATTTCAGGGCAATCACAAGTCATTTTGTACCAAAAATCAACACGTGGTTAACTGAACAGGGACTCTCCACCCCTTCTGAGGACCAGGTACAATTTTTATGCACTTGTTGATTTAAGTTTGTATTGATAAAAAAATCATAGATTCTGGAGGTTGTGAGGAGTAACTATGATAGTCTGATGCTGAAACTGCAAGATAATTTGGACCATTACGAGAGATATTCGGAGTCTCCTCAACACGAGAGCTTTTTCTACTCGATGGTAAGTACCCGTTTTATATTTTAATTTTGCATGCATAATGGATTTCTTTGGTTAAATCTTTTTTCGGTTACGTATAGTCTTTCAATGGCTAAATTCTGACCTATTGCAGGTTCAAAGTGTAATTAACGACATCAATCAGAATATCGATTTTACTCCTGAAGAAAGCGTGCAAAAAATTTTCCAAGAATTTGCCTCCGCGACATAATTGGATATATGAACGTCTGTGACTTGTAATTAATTTTTAAGTTCACCTTCAAGTAATTTTTGGAAAATGAAATCTTCCAGACTATATTAAGAAATTATTTTTTGAAAGTGAATTTCAATTTCATGTGAAAATCAAGAATTTTCAATAACCGTCTTGCTTAGAATTGGGTACAGATTTTTATTTATTGTTCTTAAATTGAATTGGAAAATTTCCAACTTAATAAACCCAGTTCTGGGTAAAAACTGACACCTGATATATATTAAGGACTAAAGGTATATTACTTCCAATAAAACCAAATTTCATGTTTGGCAGCTAAAGAGACTTTGTATTTTTAAAAATATCATGTGACTGCTTCATAAGACATGGATACATTAACGCTAGGTTTTTTGTTCTCACAAATTTATTCACGGTGTTGCGTTTTATGAAGACATCAGTCTCAAAAAGTACAATACGACACGGAATTAATAGCAATCCAATCCCAAATTCACTATTTAATAATATTTCAAATCATTAATTGATGAGATCCTTAATTATTTCGAGGGCCTTCTAAGGCGCATATCAGCACGCGTTTTTCTTATGATTAAATTTAGTTCTCTTCACTCGAGAAGGCAGAGACAGTAAAATATATACTCAGCTTGTATATTAAAGATAAAATCACAATTATAATATCTTACGAGGAATTGAGAGATAGAGAAAAGATTATAATTCTGTAATATTTTTGTTTTTACAATATGGACTATTCTTCTTCTTCTGTAAATATGTATTTTGTTAATAATGTCTTTTTGGCTAATGCTGCATTGACACAATGAGTTTAATTTGGGAGAAGGTGGCGGAAAATAGTTAGTCTCTAACCCCTCCCGTATCTGAACAAACGTTTTGCTATTGGCATCTGGAGAAAGCTATGGAGTGAATTTCAATGGGAATGGAAATGATCGGAAAGGTCTTCCTTAAGTGAGGTGAGAGAATTTTCCTGCCGAACTATTGATTTGATTCTGCTTTTGGTCTTCACCTTCAAATTCCACCGAACAACATCAACAAACAGACAAACTCGGGCCCTCCCGGTCGTTTTGGGGCCGCGCCGAACAAAAACAATCAACAGACCAAATTTCATCGTACACAACCCAAATTGAGATTCGGAAATCATAGGGACAATAACTGCCACTCTGATCTACACATATTTTGATAGGGTCTACCCATACCCAGGCCGGATCTGCCTGAGCACCGATGTTAGTTAAATGGGGTGTTCTTTTAGCCACGTGGCAATCAGGCGCTCGTTGGATCGGACCCATTTGGCGTTCAGTTGGATGTTCTCCAGGCTCTGGCGCATGATTCTGTGCTGGCCCCAGCGCCTCGGAAGGGCTTTCAGGAACTGCGACACCTATGGAATTTCACCAGTTTACTATTAATTAAATCCAAAAAATTCTGGTCACCTCTTCCACGTCGTAGGGGGATGAAAAGTGGGAAGTGACGGTTCCCACCAGACCTCCCAAAGCGGCCGTGCTGTTTCCAAGCGAATTCTGGAGGCGCCTCCAGTTGGCGCGCACGTGGCGCCAGGCCAGCAGGCGACCCTCGGGATTCGAGGCGACCACGGCGAACACGAGTTTCAGGTCTTGCGGTTTGACCAGGTTGCGGTCCAGGGAGGCTTGGAGGAATCGCTGCAGCAGCCAGGGGTCGGAGGCGAGACCGAGTGCTTTGAGCAAAAGGCGGCGCTCGCTTGGGACCACAGTGGTGTTGTATCGCGACCAGCAGAATTCCCATTCCTGTTCTCCTCCGTATTTAATTCCTAGCAAAATTTTGAATTACTGTCTGAAAACTTGGGGCAAAAGAAAATCAATCCCACCGGCTGTGTACACAACCTCTCTCAGGTTGGGAGACACGGTTTTGTTGTTATTCATCCAGTCGGAAAAAATCCTCCTCGCCTGACGGACGGTTGTTGACTCGCCAAACATTACAGCGGCAGACAGAATTTCACTTCTCAAAAGTCTGCAAATTAAAGAAATTCAATGAAGACTAATTTAATTTCTGGTTCAAATTTTTACTTTTGGAGATGCGTTCCAGTCTCGTTCCAACCTATTCGTGTAGCGGCAGGGTTGAGAATTCCTTGCATGTGTTGTAGGAAAAGTTTGTAAGCCGCTGACTCTTGCAAGCGCCGAGCCCAGTTCTGCATGCTTTCCAAAGCGGTCACCCACGGAGCGTAGTGCTGCTCGTTCTTCAGGTAAAGGGAAAGTTCTAAAGGAAGTTCGGGGCCTAGTACCCCAGATCTAAATTTTTGTTTAATAAAATTACACAATTTAAAAATCTTTTTAAATGAAAGCAAACCTGCACAGTGTAAACGCGTCATCTAGCAAACTAGCTCTGTCGGCTGGACTGAAGACGTGGGTGTTGTTGATTAAAGCCGCCACAAGAGCATTCCAATTTTCCTTGTCGTAGTTCACTCTGTAGAATCCAGACTGGTTAACGTTGGCTTTGAACCAAACAGTATCTTCAGGCAGATTGAAAACCACTGTTTGAAAATGAAAATAATTATTATCGAAATCGATTTTGATTTATTATTTATTTCACCATCAGTCATGTTCATCCAGACTTGTTTGACGCCGTCCTCCGGCCTGTTGGTCCTATAGCTCAGAGGAATATACCATTTGTAGTTGAATTTGGAAGTGGGCAGGTTTGACGTGTCATTTGATGAGGACATCAAGAACCTGTCCTGCCTAGCGAAGATTTCAGTTCCGTTTCGCTCAATGGTAACAAGAGGAAATCCCATTTGCAACGTCCAGGTGTCCATAACGCTCTGTATAATTAGTACATTAAAATTTTTGTTTTCAATTATTATTTAAAATTTTACCTTCACATGAAGGGCCGCGGGAGAGCTGTCACTCAGTGCTTTCCACAGGTCAGAAGTGTCGGCATTTTGATATTCGTGGGTCAGGAGATAGAGCTGCAGGCCGCTCCTTAATGTGTCTCGTCCCAAAAATCCTTCCAGCATGGCAATAATCGCAGCGCCCTTTGATATATTTATTAGCTTTTCTATTTTAATAATGAGAAAACAAAATTTATCACCTTTGAGTAGCTGATCGCGTCGAAGATTGCTTCAATCTCTGAGGGGTCTCGCACCTCGACGGAGATAGGATGGCTCGATGCCAGAGCGTCAAGCGCCAAAGCCGGCTGCGTCTTATCTACCACGAATTGCTCAAGCATTGCCCAGTCCGGTCGCACGTATGCAACCCCCACATACTCGAGGAAGCTGGCAAAGCCCTCGTTGAGCCACAAGTCGGACCACCACCTCATAGTGACGAGATTTCCAAACCACTAGCAATTTTTATTTAAATTATGTACAACCTGCAAAAAAAAAATTCAATTTTTTACCTGATGAGCAAGTTCGTGGGCAATCACGATTGCGACCCATTGGTGAGCTGCAGATGAAGTTTCAAGAGGGTCGTAAAGAATGGAGGACTCGCGGTAGGTGATGAGCCCCCAGTTCTCCATAGCCCCGGCAGCAAAATCAGGAATCGCAATGAGATCTAAAAAAATAATTGTTTTAATTAAAATAAGAGGTTGTTTTTAATCAATAAAAAATTGGGATGGATGGGAAACTAAATTATTTAAACAACTAGAATGCCAAACTATGAACTTTAAATTGAAATATAATGTCATTTTTTTTAATATTTTACCTTGTTTCGGGAGGGAATAAGAAACGTTGAAGAAATTCTCAAAGAAATCCATCAAAGTTGTCGCTGTTTCCAAAGCGAATTCTGCCCTGTTAAGTTGATGTTGCGGAGCGTAAACTGAGACGGATATCTGATTCTGGGTGACCATGCTCTTTTTGTGGTAGTCGCACACAACGAAGGCGACCAGATACGTGCTCATCGGAACCGACTCTTCGAAATCGTCTCGCAGCTGGAATTTTATTTTTTCTCATCTGCAACCTCGGATCGATTTTAAATCACTTACCAGGCCCGTGCCCATGTAGAAGCCGGCGTCCTCGGTGTTTGCCACCGGCATGTTGGTAAGCGAGATGTGGAAGCGATCTCTGAATATGGAAATTTTGAACCGGGCTTTAAAGTGCGGCTCGTCAAAGCAGGGGAAGGCGGCCCGGGCGTAGGTCGCTTCGAAATGCGTCGTCGCGAGGACCCTGCAATTATTTTGGTAATTTTTTTTATTCACTCGACTCCAGAATTAATAGCGATTATGCAGCATTTTACGGCCAACAGACAACGTTTGGCGCATTTTACGGGGAAATTTATGCGGCAACGAGCACTAAAGTGCGCACCTCTTATCTCCCTCTGGAGTGTTGTAGCTGCTGACGTAGAATCCTTCCAGCTCGGTGCTCAGCCGGTAGATGAATCGTAGTTTCAGAGTGTAATTGTGGTTCTTCAAAAAGGGCTGCAGCGACTCAAAGTAGATTTGCTGCCCCGGAATGAACTCTAGCATTTCCGTGATGTTCATAATTTGTCCATTACTCTCCTCCAGCGTCTGAAAAATACCCAAGTAATTAATAAATAAATAATGGAGCTAATGGAGATTTTTTTCCTTCAAATTGTACCTTGTCTGTAATGGTGATGTTCTTGCTGTGAAGTACTATGAACTCCGTTTCCTTGTCGACGGTAAATTCAATGCTCACTTGACCTAAAAAACACGTCCCCTTTTTGAATTAAGTCAAAATCTTTTCACGCGCGCTTCACCTTTCACGTAGAATGTGGTGAGATTGGGATGAATGGTGAGGTTGTAGCGCAGGGGTCGCACGAAATCCGGAAGCCGCAGGCTGTTCCACGGGTACGGTTCCCCATTTGAAGCCTTTGGCTGGCGCGGCATTGTGTTTCCAGAATCGTCGAAGTCATCTTCGTCATCTCCCTGTCCCAGACAAGGACAATCTGACGAGGAAGTTGATAAAAATTTTAAAAGATTTGATTCAAAATGCACGATCAATTCACCTGTTTGACTGATGAACGCGATCAAAACAGAAAATGCGAATAAGCAAGCGAAAACTGAAGTTGCTATTATCAAAGCTTTCTTCTGAGAGCAAACCGCCACCCCATTTCTCTCGTATAAGCTCCTTTTATTGCTGCTCTGGCTGTCACCTCCTGCGATAAGAGTTAATTGCAAATTATTTTGGAAGGAAAAACATGCTTATCCTTGATGAAAATTTTGTTTATTGAAGAACAAAAGGCTCTACCAGTTTCGGCCACGGTCTGCGGCCCTATTATATAAGACAGGACAAAACACAACAAATGAGCGAATTTTTAATTGCTTCACTCGCTGATTCAAATTAATATAAATGATTAATACATTTATTTTTAATAAAGCATTAATCATATTAAAAATAACATTCACAAAATAATTTTTTAAGTGATTAAATTTATTAAATTTATTCGAGGCCCTCTTTCGTGCTTTTAATTAAAGGCTCTGAAAGAGTGCTTGAGTTCCGTGCATTGATGAAAGAGGTCAATTTGCGTGTGCAGCCTCGTCGTGGCTCTTAATGATATGCACGGAAACGCGCGCTCTCTGTGTGATGACATAATGTATTACCAAAATTGCACCGAGTCTAAATTTGGCCAAGTGGCAACGAGCATAATGAGCGAATTGCTAAAACATCGGAGGTGAAGCACAGAGATCGCTAATTACCTGTCAGAAACGCCACATTATCTTGATCACTCATGGCGGCAGTGGCGGCACTTCGCTTCCAAACTACACTTTGCACATTGCGCACTGAGCTGACGTAGGCTAATTTGACTAAGGAGTCTCTAGCCACGGTTAGGCCGCGCTGAGCATTCTCGCATAATCTGACCCGCGCGGATTTCGGCCCCGAACGCACCGAAAAAGCGGCGGAGTCTCACTCGGTGCGAGCACGAGGGGCGAGTGAGGGTGCACTCGGCATCGCCACCGCAAGAAATCAATATTTTGGCGAAGGGGAGAAAACGGCACCGAGGGCGAAACGCGGGGGAAAATCAATACCCACTCCTCTCGCTCTCCGGTAGGACTGCTACTGTGTGCATGGGCCCGCGACGGCCGCGCGCCAAATTGCAATTTCCCCCTGATCTATGTTGAGCTTGCAAATTTCAAACCGGCATTTCGAAATCGTTCCTTGTGTGGAGATTTAAAAATTATTCTAAACGGATTTACCGCACTTTAAAGGATTAAAGGAGCTTTTAAGATATAACATTTAACACGCGTGTTATGTAAACTGGACAAGGCATTAGGAAAATCGCGTGCAAGATTTTGATCTCTCTGTACATTTGAACACGTAATTTCCTTTTCATTGTAGTAAAAATCATGAAATTACGCTGTATGGAATGTCCGTAGTAATTTAATTCTCATTAAGTTGCAAAATAATTTTTATTGATCTATCACACGAGACATATGAAAAATTTAAAGTAAATATACAGTTTAATTTGATTGAGAGTAAAAGAACAATAATGATTGTATAATATTGTTTTTTTCTAAATTTTACTCTGAAAAATAAATAATAGCTTTAAGCTCATTGATCGTGTAGAATTTTAAATGATAAATTTCAACTGGATCAAAAGTAAAAACAATAAAAAGGGAAAGTTATTTTTATTTTATTTTATGAAGGAAAAAAGCGTCATGACTCATGAAAATTTTGCACCTGCGGTTAAGCCCAGGCAGACTAATTAATTACAAAAGGCGTGGTCCCGTTTTAATAAAATGTAAACCACGAAGCTAGCGCGGCTCGTGATATAGCGCGGGTATAAAAGTGAAGAGGCAGAGAGATTCTGCAGATGCAGCATTTTCGAGAGTCGCGACTTTGCGCCTTTGTCTGTGGCGGGTATGCAACCGGCGCGGCGAGAGTGCCCGGCTGCTGGCATAATCTCCAGCGGGAGCGAAACTAGAGATGGCGTGATGAAGTGGCGCCGTCGTTCCTCCACCCTCGAAAAACTCGAAAAGCGAATTTTGGCAATAAAAAAAATTCGCTTTCACTTAACCCTTTCCGCATGATATAATAAATGCGACGAGTTTTGAGCTTTCTTTTTATTGTGAATAATTTTGCTAAATGAGCGTGCGTCCTCTCCGCCCTCGCTTTTTTTTTGTTCGCGTCCCCGCATTAAATTTACACGCATGTTGCTCGAATGTGTGATTTTGCATAAAAAGCACTCGCGCTTGCAGGTGAAGAGTTTTTATGCTCAAGTAGTGAAGAGCGCTTATTTACTGTTTAGGTGCAGGAGGGCTGCAAGTAATTTAGAAAGGGCTTATTTCTCATCAGCGAGGGTTGCATGCACGCAGGGGTTCTTGTGAGCAAATCATCAGGTTTTCTCCCGCTGGCAGAGGGAAGAAATTTAATGCTAATCTGCAGCGCTTCACTTTTTTATTATCTCGCTCAAAGAAGGAAATTAAATCGCATTATATTTACATACTTAGGACTTTTTGATTTGGATTAGAATTCAAAATTGCTTTATAATCTTCAAAGTTGTAGTCTTTTCCGTAAGGTCAGTAAATAATAAACTAGTAAACTATGATTAATTAATTTATATTTAATTATCTTTTCTATGAGTTATTTTAAGCCTAAATTGTACATTGTAAGAAGGATTCCATCTTTCACTCTCATCTGAGTAAGACGCTGACGAGCAAGGCAATGTTGACGAGGACGAACCGGGCGGTCTGTAGGGCGGCTGAACCTGTTGTGAAACAAAAAGGGGGAATGAGACAAAAGTGAGGCGAAAAGAAAAGAGAGGATGACACTCGAGCCGATTTTTAAGGTCACGGGGTAACTCACCGGAGCAGTAGTCATTGTTTTCCGCAGGCACGAGACCGTAATCGCAGGAGCACTTGTTATTGCGGCATATTACCCCCTCGCTGCTGACGGGGAGGAAACACTCGGAGCCTTTGGTGCAGTCGTCGCCCAGGCCTGCTTAAATCAACATTCACGCATCACGCCGCGCGTCATTAATTATTAATTAGAGGGAAAAATCGACCCACCCTTCGAAGGGGTGCACGTGCCGTCCACCAAGTGATGCCTCTTGCGACACCGGCACTGCTCCTCCGAGCACTCGCCGAACTCGCCTAGCGACGGCGTGCACTGTTGGTTCTCTGAACACAACGCGTCCAAGCCACCACCAACTGTTAATTTCAGAGCAGAAAAGTTAATTATAAGAAAATAATATAAAGAAGAAGCCAAGATCTATTTATATTTGAACATAATTTTAAACTACTTTTAACACGTTTAAAATACAAAAAAATGATGAAGATTTTATTATTTTTAGTCTATAATAAGTTAACACAATAAAAATTTTTGGTTTATAACGGTTTTTTTAAAGATAAATTTTGTTTTAAATGTAATATTTTTTTAAATTATTCTGGTTTTAATAAAAATTTAATTATTATAGTAAATTTTAATTTTATATAAATTATATGTACTTCACTTGCTATGAACTGAACAGATCAACACAATACGTTACTTCTGATTGTAAAATTCATATTGAATGCAAGTTATTTATAACAATTATAATTTAAATGGAAATTAATTTCAATTATTTCAATAATCTGCATGGCATTATATTATGAGAAGAGACAAAGTCTTAGTTTATAATATTTTAATAAAATAATCATTTTTATACCAAAATTGTTAATTTTTCACCCTATAGTTGCAAGATAAATATTGATTTTGTTATGAGGCTTATCAGAACATTTTTAAGTTAAAAAGCCAACGGCACTTTTGGCGCTGATCTTTTCCGCTACTCGTTTTTGGTCTTTCTTTACCCAACTGCTGCTATTGTGTATACTTACTTGGCAAACAGGCTGATGTGGCCAAATTAGCCGTCCATCCAGACGGGCACTGGCATTTGTTTGCCGTGCACACTGCATCGGCAGCCGTGGCGCAGTCGTCCTGTACAGAGCACGGCCCGCCAACCCCTAAATAATTCACCACACACGGCGTTAGTAGTTGGCGCTTTATGGCCAATATAATATGTGACTTGGCCCTTAAATCGTGCTTACTTAACCAATCAACATAAATGTCAATGGCAAGTGAGTAAGATTCAAGTGCGTGCGAGTGAGTATGACTCACTGCAACTTCTTTTCCGAGGGGGAGCGCGTTTTATTATATCTCGTCAAAGTGCAACTCACCTAAGCGACAGGCGTTGCCGACTTTGTAGTATCCCGGCTGGCAAGCGCATTTTTTCGATTTTGAGTCGCAAACGGAAAATTGCACTTCGCAATCACCATTTTCTTTGCAAACTCCGCCAAGATCTAGACTCGAATAATAAATAATTTAGTTTTTTTTTTTTAATTAAAAAAATTAATCTTACTTGGGACGTCAAGATAGCAATCTTTTTTGTCACTACTCGGGTGATAACCGTTTATGCAAGAACACGTGCCTTCGACGCAAGAAACATATGTGTCTCCAGATGTGGCACTGCAATCCCTGGCATCAGCGCACTGCTCACCAGGCCCTAATCAATTTAAGGAATTAAAAATTTATATACACTTTTTTTCTTCTAAAATCAGTACATTTTGCGATCCAGCAAATGCTGTCTTCTTTAAATACTCGCGAAAAATCGTCACATTTGCAGGTTTTTGTGTTGCCGTTCAACCTGCACTGGGCTCGCGCTCCGAAAAGGGTGCACTGGGAGGTCTCGTTGCATTTGTTATTGATCAATGTGATTTCTTAAAAATTAAAATCTATGAATTATCCGAACTTTAAGTTCACTTGGAATTAAGAATTAAAATATTTTTGTGTTTCTCTTTTTGCCTTTTACGTTATTTTCTCGTAAAACTAACGTGTTAGGCACTCCTGTTTTGTGACCGACGCCGCCGTCCCCACGCCGCAGACACACATGGTGCCGTCGCAATTTGAACCGTTGATGGCGGCGCAGTCCGCGTTCTGGACGCAGGGCCCACCGATTTCTAGTTTACAACTTTTTTATTATCATTATCTTTCCTACACCAAATCAGACGTACCTGGTACGCATTTTTCTTCGCCTGCGGGCTTGAAAAAACCGTTTTTGCACACACAATAACCAAGGGCTGAGCACTCGGAGTTTGCGATGCCGCATTCCGCACCTGATGGGGTGCACGGCGACCCAAGCTCTGTAATTTACCAATGTAAAAATTGTTAGAGTAATTAATGAAAGAAAACAAATATCACCTTTTCCCATATCTGAGGTGGTCAGGGGTCTTGTATAATTTGCAGGCAAGAAATCTGAAGAAAATTTTAATTAAGGTGGGAGAAATAAAATTAAAATTTTTAAATTAAAAAATGATCTTTAAGTGCCATATTGAATAATTTGACTATTTTACATTAAATATTAAATGATTATTTCTTTACTTGTAATTTTTTTTTCAAATACCTTTCGTAACTTTATTTTTGAGATTGCAAATTTCTTGTCCAGCACCCGAAATGCATTCGCAAACCTTTGTCTTCGTGTTGCAAAATGATCCTTCAAACACGCAATCTGAGTTCAAAGCGCATGGTTCACCGACATCTAAAATAGATTGAGATTATTTTTTTATATTTTACCCCATAAACAAATTTACTCACTCTCGGCTTTTTTCCTACAATCTGAGTACTCTCTTTGGTAAAATCCAGGTGAGCACTGGCATTTGTTTTCAATGCACTGAACCGCATTTGCCTCCAGGACTGACACGCACTCCTCGTCAAAATCGCAAGTGCTACCCAACACTAAAAAAATTTTAACTTATATCTAATTGATTCTTTTTTTTAGTCGTGGCTCACTTTTCGAGGGCCAGCATCTGCCCTTCAGGTAGTGCATTCCGTCGACGCAACCGCATTTCCCACTCGTGCACGTTCCGCCGTTCAAAAGAACTGCAGAACATTGCACGTCTTCTTTGCAAGTTCCGCCAGCACCAGACGGCACTTAAAAGTGTTAATTGAATATGTTGATTCATAAAATAAAGTTTCTACTTTCACACCTGGCAAACAGCTTTGCATCGTGGAGTTTAGAACCTGGTAACCGGCACATTCACATAATTTTAAATTTAAATTGCAAGTGGCGTCGGTAATTAAGGTGCAGTCTTCATTTCTCTCACAACGAACTATGCAAAAAATAAATTATAAAATTATTAAAAAAAAATTAAAATATAAATTTTTTAAATAAAATTTAAAATTTCTTACCCCCAGATAGGTCTGTTGAAGCGGAATAGGAAATGAGGAAAAAGTGAACAACAATTTGCAATAGCGATGATTTCATGGTTGGTGTTGATTTTATGATTGCCGAGCAATGAATAAAAGCAGAATTTTGTGCCAGGTGTGAGTGACCATCGCGGTGTTGTTATCTTTTCCGAGGGAGATTAGGCTGGACTGACACATTCTATGTTTTTTCATTATTCGCTTATCTTCATTCTTCAGACTTGTGCTCTGATTAATATTTTGCCACCACTGAACGTTGAACGAAAGACGTACACGCGCATTATTTATCGGCGAGGCCTCTCAAAATCTAACGATCTCGGAGAGATGCGAAATCATTTATCATTTATATAAGAGTGGACATCTGCTGGCACCTGGCAGTTATTGTTATCTTGTTCATTGCCACCTGGGATACGTTTAAATATAAGATAAAAAAAGCTTTTCTGATTAGTTTTTTTAGATGAATCACCAAATATTACGTAAGCATTAAAAATAATAATGCGGCATTTCTAAGTTAATTTTATATTTTATATTATACCAACCATTCAAAAAGTTTATTAGAAAGTTTAAAATTAATAAAAATAATTATTAACTTTATGGAATTTCGTTTTATTTAAATTTAATTCTTGTTAATTTCTTTTGCAATGTATTCTTTGGATTTAAGATGTTTTTCAATAATATAATCATTTGCGGCGATCCTTATCAGATCCATTGAAAGCGCAAGTAGCGCATCACTCATTTCACTTACATGGCGCTAGAGGCGTGTCATCTGTGCATTTCCAAGAGTTCGTTGGTAGTTGCGAAGCATCGCTACCAGATGTCAGCGCCGCGCGGGTTGTGCAACAGCAGATCAAGTACATTGTTGACCGGCGGCCTCGATATGAGCCCCTGTGGCCTAATGGATAAGGCATCGGTCTCCTAAACCGGGGATTGCGGGTTCGAGTCCCGCCAGGGGTACTTTTTGTTTTTCAATTTAAAAATTTCATCTCAAAGTTTAAATTAACTTATAATTCAATTTCCAGGTTACAAAAATGAAGAACAGCTAAAAGATTAAAAGAAACTTACTTTTTATTTCAATAAAAATAGATCAGATTCAATTTTGTAGTAGAAGAGCAGGTTGAAATTCTACAACAAAAAGCAGGATATTGTTTGATCTTAAACAATAAAAAAACTCATCGAGGAAAAGCTGAATTTTAAATTCAAATCACCAATATTTAATATTTTCCTGATTCCTGATATTGATCTTATTATAATTTAACTCATACATTTTCATGCAATGTTTTCATTTTTACTTTTACTTTTTTAAATTTAATTCTCTTAAAAATGATGCGATCTGAAGGAATAATGAATAATGCACACAAACCCACACTAAGCATCCGGTTGAGAAAAGAAAAAAAAATTAACAAAAGCAGTTTGAATAGTTTTAAATTTGGGACACACCGGCAATGAGTCAATACTGTGATCAGCATACAAAATAGCAGTAAAAACTTAGGAAGTGTGTTAGGAGAACGCCTCTCTCAATATGCAGCCGTCTTCGAGTGGCTAAAAAACAAGAAGTGAGTAAGGCACATGGCTGCATAATGTGCGGAGAAAGCATATTGGAGAAAGCTGCGAGCAATGAGAGGGAAAGTGTTTTTTTTTCGTAGTGTTTCCTTTGGCGCTGAGATAACTCGACCTGGAGACACACTAGTGCTCCTCCACTTTTAGTCCAAGTCGTTTGGCTGCGAGGCGCGGCGGCTCCCGTCGCACTCGATTTTTTTTCACTTGCATTGCAGCTCATGTGCTCGGCCCTCGAGCATGGAGGCAGCTGAGGAGGCGTGCGGGAAGACCCTTGGTCTGACTTTGACCAATTCAGGCAACCCTTCGTTTGGATTTACCCTCAGCAGGTCGAAGGTCGAGCCGTATCCTAAGGTAAAAAGCAGGAAGCGGTCCAATCAGGAAGTGGACTGGCTAGTTTTTTTTTACGCTGATTGGAATAATAATGTGCGGTTATGATTTTATGGCACGCTCTTTTTCACGTAACCACCAAAATTAATATAATATTTTGTAGTTTTTAAGTATAGAATCTTATTAAATCTTTTGATGGAGAAATTAAAAAAAACATTCAGCAATAAATTATGAATAATAAATTTAATTTAAAATTATTAATTTACTACAGTTTAAAAGAGACAATAAAGAGCAGTCAAACATTTTTTTTTTAATTCTAATGAGATAGAAGTTAGTAATGAGTACAAAATTAAATATTCATTATTGTTTAAAAAAATTAATTTATCTTCTTGTCAATTGAAATAAATGAAATTATGAATTATAATAAATATTCCTTTTAATATAATTTAAATTTTTAACTTAAAATATTAAAGAAACATCTTTGAAAGTAAAATATAATTATATATTATAAAATATTTATTTAAAAATTAAAAAATTCATTTTTTTTTTCAAGATTTTTATTAACCACGGAGAACAATAAATTTGTGTCCTCATATTTTTGCAAAATTCAGGTTGACTATGTCGAATCAGAGAGTGCGGCGGACAAGGGCGGACTGAATCAAGGCGACGTTGTTTTTGAAATCAACGGTCGTGGACTTTTGGGCTGTTCTCTGGACTGCGTTCTGAAGATAATAGCAACGTCGGTGCACAAACTAGAGCTGACCCTGTGGCGACCCAAGGACTACCATCCTGACCTAGACCTTGCGAAGACTTTGATTAAAGTGGCGCAATTGTTGTCCTGTCCAATTTGTTTGCGAGAAGTGGCCCTCCAGCCGCGGCAATGCAGGAACGGCCACCTGATGTGCGCCAAGTGCGCAGTGCGGTAATTATGCATAGAAAATATTGCAAAACACACGAAAAATTGAAATTTGAACAACACGTTAAGCAAACATTGCTTTGGAAAGAAAACAGTAAACAAAGTTTTTTGCACTTGAACATAAAAAAATTAAAAAAGTTTAGTTTGTGAAAATTAATTAATTAATTATAACAAATAAGTTATATTAAAAAAATTATCTCAATAAGTAAGTTTATGAAAAATTGAAGAGCATTGTTGTTAAAAAATATTATTGTTGAGTTTTGTGTTTTCATTTGCTCCCTGATTAATTAATATTTCATTTTTTTTTTCTCTTTTGAAAAGAGAAAAATCTCCAAACGGGATAATGGATTTGAAGGGTAGATTAAAATTTCTGGATTTTAATTATGCTGTCCATTTTTTTACAGCAACTCTGAAACCATTTTTAAAACGATTCTATTGTTTGGTTTTTAAAAAGTTAATTTTTTTATTAATACGTTTGATTTCGTGTGTTTGTGTTTAGGTCACCGAAAGGTTGCTGTCCCCTGTGCAGAGTGTTCCTCGGCAGGCCGGCGAACAACAGGTTGGCCCTTCCGGGGGCTCGATGTCTGCTGGCTGAAAAAATGGTGGCTGTGATGCGAACCGACGGCGAGGAATTGAAATCCAAGGCCGTCGACGAAAGCAACAACACAAACGCAGAACGAGAAAACTCACTTAACAGGTAAGAATCAGATTACATATTATAAATATTTTAATCAAGCATCACTTCTATAACTTTCTTTAAACCGTTGAAAATTTAAAGACCGAAAAGTTTGCTTGAAAGTAGGAAGCGATCATTTTGATAAGCGCAATTTAATTTGATCCATCAGCAAATTACTTTTCTTTAATTATTTCTGAATGAAGGAGAAAGTTGAGAATAAATTTGTGTCCACAGAAATGCATCAATGTGCAAAAAAGCGCTGGCAACAGCTGAGGAGAACTCGAGCAAATCGTCCACCGGAAAGTTGCACATGGTCGCCAGGATTGTGAGGGCCTTGCGCTGAATTTACGATCAACACACTGCTCGTTTTGTTGTATAATAATAAGTTCACATGCCTCATTTACTCGTGTGGATGGATGGGTGTGTATAAACTACTGTACACACACCGACTGCAATATTTAGAATTATGGCTCTAGTGCGGCGTGCAAAACACAAACAAGTGTAGTTACGCGCTGGCGTACATTTGTTCGTTTGTTATATACTTATGCACTGTCACCGTGTGCTATTTTGTTGTTAATATTATATTCGTCCTGCATCATGTGCCATTGTGGAGACTTCATTTAATTAATCATGAATTTGTTTTCTGTTTGCTTTACTCACTATTTCTATATAAAAGTGAGAGAGATTAAAAAAAATTTTGGAAGTTTTTTTTTATAAAATTTTAAATTCAAGCCGAGCTTGGAAAAAAACAACAATAGGCACATATTTGCTTATTTTGTGGACTCACGTGAATTTTCTTGGAAACCTTGAGCACAGCTGGAGAGTGATTTGTGCGCTAATTGTTGAACTCCTTAAGTGCACATGTACATTAACGTTTGTTCTATATGGAGAAAGAAGCACTTCCTATATACCCAATTAAGATTATTTTTGTTGGAGGAATGAATTAAAATAAAACGAAATGTAATATAAATGGTAAAAAATGTAGTTTTAATTGAATTGAAATTTATTTAAACAGAAATTTCCCGCAATAGAAAATGCAACTTTTCAAAGTAATGACCAAATGGGGCAATAGCTTCAGAATGAAAAATTTTAATGAAGTGAAAAACAGGCTTGTTTTAATTTAAATTGTAATTTGAGCAATTTTAAATAGCAGAAATTTCTTGACCAAAGGCAAGTCCGATTTTCACGTCAGAGTTCTCCCATTAATTTTTCTAAGAAGATCCGAAGATAGAAATAAATAAATAAAAATGCTCACTTCAGCCCTTACTTTCGATGAATAAAATAATCAGGTAAATTAATAATTTTTCAAACACATCGTAAATATTATGTAAAAAAAATTTGGCTCACACATTTTGCGAAAATTTTCCTTGCATGGTTGGATAAATCTGAATTTTTATATTTCCCTTTTTATTATTCAATTCGACTTTTTGGCCTCTTTCTTGTTATTTTTCACGTTTCAACACTATTTCTCACGTTTATCGCTCGAACAAGCTAATTAATTCTGGGCGTTGGAAAACCCAGCTAAAGTGGAAATAACAAATTCGCAGCGCCTGACCTGACGAAAGACGCACACACCGGCGAAATTCTCGTATACCTCTTATAATTGCGTTCCCGTTCCTAGATGATCTGAGGTGACGGGAGGAAGGGAGGGAGGAGGCTTCGGACCTTTCAGCAGGTAGGGGCTCCTCGCGTCTCAGCGGTGAAGCGACGCACCTGCGGAGAACGCTGTCGTCGCTGATCAAATGAAGCTGCTCGCGAGCACGTTGCTGCTCCTTTGGGCCCTGACAGGTGAGCAAAACCAAAGTTTCAAGGTCACAGGTTAACCCACCTGAGGCCAAATGCGCTTTCCATTTTCTATTTTTGTACATTGATGTTGATGTATACAGAAGGTATTAATTCCACAAGTGAGTCACGTGGGACCGCGTTATACGTTTTGTGATTACTGCCGTGTAGTTTCCACTCTGATTGCTTTTGTATTATTTTATAATATATTCTCCGGAGGCGAATTTCATGCGCCAGTACAATACACAATCTGTTGTTTACTCTTTGTCATTCTCCGTGCGTTTGATTGCTGTGTATTTTTCCAATTGCGTATTGCAATGTTTGACGCGCGATTTGTTTGCAGGAGCGGTGAATGGCCAATTCAACAGTGTCAGCGAAAGAAGTACGTTAATTATTTTTTGCTATATACATTCTTTTTCACTTACGGTTGAGCAATTTCTTCCTTATAGCTAAACTACGCTTCATTAAAGTTTTAAAATTTCATATTATTTTTACGAATATTAACAAATTTATTTATGTTGTAGAATGCGAAGAGTTCTTAAAAAAAATTTCGAGACCGGTCCTATTTTTGCCACTTACTGCAGTCGGCAATCCACAATCCTTTGATGTACAAGAATGTGATGCCAGCAATGTGCACCTCATTGTTGGTGGCGAAGAAGCCAAAGTTGGCGAGTTTCCTCACATGGTAATTGTTAAAAATTTTTTATTTATACACCTGGACGAAAAAAATCATTGCTTTTATTTAAACTTGTTGATATTTATTCTCGTTTGAAAGTAATTCAAGAGCTCACCATTCTGTATAGTTTTCAGTTCCAATGCCTAATTTTGGTGTAACTAATTACACAGTCTAATCACTAATTAGTGTGGTGACAGGACATAATGAATACTTGTAATTAAGAGCCCGATTATTTTGGCTGCTGACAGAGAGCGATAAAACAGTTAATAATGGGCCCGAGTGGAAGCTAACCACTTTAGCCACATTCACCACGCAGCGGCTCACTTAATATTCACAGCCTGTTGCTCGCTGCTCTCGCCTCCCCGACGAGCGCAAATTTTAGTCCTTTTGTTCCTTTTAAAGCTTAATGATTTGCTCGGTCTATCACACACACCCCATAAGTTCAAATTCATGGCACTTTTGTTTCAGAAATTTTTTTATTGATGAAAATGAAACTTTGAAGATTTTCTACATAATAATTTATTCACAGTGATCAAGGGTTGTATAGCGTTGTTTTTATTGAAAAAGGGCATCCTTGATGGTTGTTTGTGGTTTGTTTATTAATTTCTTAGAAAAAAACTCATGCTTTTGTTCAACAACTGTCGTTTTTTTTCGATCAAGAACCTGCCTTTTTTCAATTAAAACAACACGGACTTTTATTTTTAAATTTTAGCTAGAATATAAATTTGGAGCTTTGCCCCCTCAAACTCTTTTTCAAAGCTAACTTTCTCTTTAAAAAAAGAACTACATTCGGAATTTTTTTTTTAAAATCTTCCAAAACATCTAGCCTCATTAGCAATGCAAATCAACGCCTACAACCTCGTTTCAATTCAAATCCCCTAAGGCCAATTGACGAGATCTCCGAGCTTAAGTTTTGATCCTGGTCTCTCTCGCTCGCTCTGAACGTACGTGTGTCGAGGAGGAGAGAATTTTGGACCCGAGTAAGCTTGTTGGACTGCAATTAGCTCGTCCAGGTGTATTAATAATTGCAGCGGAGGCAGACTAATTTGGGCGTTTAATTAGGCAGCCCTGGGCTACGGAGAGGGCGAGTGGCTGTGCGGAGGCAGCCTCATTAGCGAGCGCTATGTGCTCACTGCGGCCCACTGCATCGGCAACGACAGGTATGTACATTTCCATCATACAAACGGAGACATACACGTAGTCAACAACGAACGGCCTGCAATTAAAGTAAGGCCTAGCAAAGCATGTGCGCCGCGCCACCTGCATCAAATATGTACGGATGAATGTGCTCCCACAAGCGGAATTGCATTTGCATCTCAACAATGCACTAATGCACGTTCGCCGTTCCGGTTTTGTCTCCATGGAGGACAACTTAATTTGCAAATAACTCTCGCATCGAAAGCATTTAATTTCCCAATTAAGTATTTAAATAATCGATAATTTTAGTAAAAATATCACGCGTACAACTTAACAGGAGAAGAAATATGTAAATAATTAAATAATGCTGCATTATATATATATCAATATTATTGATAATTAGTTATGATATTATATTTTATTTTCAAATTTGAAGCAGTCTTGTAGACATTTGTTGCGATTCCAGAAAATAATAAATATTAAATTAACTTCCTCATAATATTATTACAATACCATTTTTCGTAAAATTCAAATTTCAAATCAATTTATCATACTCTTTTGAACTTTCAGAAATGATTAAACATCTCTATTTTTTTAACCTGTGTGTTAATTTTACTAATATTCTAATCATTTAGAATTTGATTGGCAAAGAGCTCAATTTTATTTCCTCCAAAACCCAAAGCTAAAAAACCTGATTGCAATAATTTTTAGATTTTTAAAGCAATAAAATTATTTAATTATGCTCACATAGGCTCAAACATTAATGTTTCTAATTGCTTCATTTCAAATGATTGATTAATTAAATTTGGAAGCTGAAGGAAACATTTGTGCTGACATAAATTAATTAAGCAGCTTTGCCCTTTCCAATAACTCTGCGCCGCGTGACAGGTGTCCGCCATCCCATGATTACTCTCTCGCTGTCGCTAATTTGTTCTGCTACTCTGCGCTCAGTAGCTCCATGCAACAACGCTCTTTTGATCGCAATAATCCAGGCGTGCTTTTGTTTATTTTTAGCCTCATTATAAATAAATCAAATATTGACTTTTGGATACACAAGCCGCCGACGCGGTCTCTGCATTAATAACAAGCTCGGGCAAAAACTTTGGCCTTTTGGGCTAAATATTTCAAGCGACGCTAGCCAAGCGTTTGGTTGGGCAAATTTGAACAAGATTATAGCGTAAAATATTGCATGATCAAGTGGGGAAAACGTTGGATGCAATTTGTGTTTTATGTGCCGGCGCACAAGGTATTAAAGTTGCTTTTTTAGCATTTTTGTTTACATTGGATAATATCGAATGCCCAAATCTTGCTGCTCAAGCTTTTTCCATTACATTACAATTTACAAAGTTTGGCCAGAAATTCGGTCAAAAATGCTTTTGCTGCATACTTTTTATTCCGTTTTAAATGAATAACTGCATCAACGCCTGTGAATTTTAGCCAATGTCAGACGCTTGCTCTGGAATAAAATAAAATGGGCACGGTTCTAATTTAGTTCCAATTATTGTCTATAGACGCATCACTAGGCAAAATTATAAATTCCGTGAAATTTATTTATAAAAAAAAATACATTATTAATTCTACAAAAACAAAATAATTTAGATTAATTTTTTATTTGTTTAAAAAATATTACAATTTTGGCATTTTATTTTACCTTTAAAATAAAAATCACTTGTTCACTTTAAAAATATGATATGGAATAATTCTTGTATTGAAATCTCACCTAAATGTCACACTTTTTTGTTGTTATTTTTTCCCTCTAATGGTGACGAGCAGGTGGTGCAAATTTTCCACGCCATATCATTCGCTTGTTGTCACGGACCACCGCACAAAATGAGAATAAATCTCTCGTCATTTTTGCGAAACAACTGCGCGTGTTTATTGGTGCGCCGCGGTTCAACGCGCAAAGTACAATATCGGGGTCTTATACTCTTTTCCTGCAGCCAAATAAAACGTAAAGGGCACGACCCGCCGGCGCTTTGCAATTTAAATGGTTCCACGCGTGCTCTCGTACGGAAAAAGTGAGCAGCGGCTATGAAAGGCTTGCAATAAATCACAGCAGCGACTCGTTCTTGTTTATTTTAGCTGAAAAGTGGTCTCTGCGTCAAAGGCAGTGGTTGCGAGCCCGAGGCCGCGGCAGATGCAAAGAATTTCCGAGATGGAAAAAATTCACGCGTTTTGCCCGCAGGACCATTAATAAATGGCATCATTAATCTCCCTGCGGAAGAGCAGTCAGTGACTCATCGCGAAAATAAAAGGCGGAATATGTTTGCCTCGTTGATTGATTTCAACGTTTGAACGGAACAGATATCTTTCACCTTTCTTTTCTTACTTATTAAAGCCATTATTATTTTTAAAGCTCAACAATAATACACAAAAAGAAGGAAAAAAAGCAACAACAACTTTATATAATTATTTACATACCAAATGTGTTGCTTTTCATTTCAAAATGTACAACTTTCATTTCATGATAGAGAGAACAAGAAATTTAATTTAAATTTTGACAAGATCTAATGTGAGAAAAATTCAGTAAAGTAATTTCTAAAAATAATAATTTAATTATTAATTTAGGCATACATTAATTATGATGACATTTTTTTCTTAAATTCTTCAAACCCCCTTGTTTTTACAATAAAAATGTTTGCTGCATAAAATTTGAGTAAATAAAATTAAAAAAATACACTTTGTCCTTTATTTTCAGGGGAATAAATTTCAATAATATTTATCCAGCTCATAAATAATATGTAAAAGTCTGACATATTGAGAGTTGTATAGAAGTTAATTTATAAAACTAATTCAAAGATTGCTTCCAAGATCACTCAAAAAGTCAACATATTACAACATATTATTATTATTTTTAGGGTTGGAGATCCAAGAATAGTGCGTCTTGGTGAACACGATTTTGCCAGTGACAATGATGGTGCCTCGCCTGCCGATTACGGCGTGGAAAGGGTCATCGTGCACCCAGAATATCGTCCACCAAGGAAGTACAACGATATTGCCCTGATCAGATTGGACAGAGATGTGAACTTCACACAGAAAATCAGACCAGCGTGTTTGACGGACGTGTCGCCACCAATCGGAAATATGGTCACAGCGTCCGGCTGGGGCAGAGTTGGATTTTGTGAGTTAATTTTTTTTTAATAATTTGTTCTTACAGTTTCTTTTAATATTATCAATTATTTCACATACTACATAATTAATATTTAATATTTTTTTATTTTATTTAAATATCCATACCCACAGTGCTATAATGTTCGTCAGCAACGTCTTATTATTCTTGGGAAGTTGATGATGTTGTCCCTTGAAAATAGACAAATTTGTTTAATTTTTATTTAATTTTATTTAACAAACTATTCAATTGTTGAAAATTACAAAATAAGCAATTTATTTATTAAAATGAATAAAATATCTATAAAACAAATGTTTAATAATATTTTAAATTTATATTTTATAATATAAACTTTTTAATAAAAAGCGAATTTCTGTTATTGTGCATAAGTATATTATTAAAAATAAAATTTGTGATATTCTTAGTGTAGTTTTAGTTTTGGAGTTAGGATAAAAAAGATATTGCCTAGAATACTGTAAATATACAAGAAAATCTATTTTTAGAAAGACATGGCAAAATTTTAACATGAGGTATTTAAATTAAACCCTCTCTGCCAAAATAATGTTTTTTTCAGAAAATTTATATCAAAGACAAGGAACGTAAAAAATATTCATATTTGTCTACATTTTTTTTTTAAATTTGCACATTTTTCGATCTTTTTTTGGCAACAAAATAAGTAACGAAAACTAATGCTCGGGTGTATTTTTTAATTCCAGCTGAAGACCAGAGTCCGAAGCTACTAAAAGTTGCCTTCCCTGTGGTGAGCGAGCGGCAGTGCACGGAGCTGTGGGCAGGCAGCATCAAGGTTTCCACAAGCACCCTTCCCCGTGGCATAGACCACCGACTGATGATGTGCGCCGGTCGGCTCGAGGGCGAGAAGGACACGTGCTTTGTACGTTTAACTAGACTCAATCAAGACTAATGAGTCGAGGGCCGCAGTGAATAATAAATTTTAATTCGCAGGGCGACTCCGGGGGCCCGTTGACGGTGCGTAGCGCCCAGAACACCTGCGTCAGCTACGTCGTCGGCGTCACCTCGTTCGGACGCGTCTGTGGAGGCAAAAACTCACCAGGCATTTACACCAGGGTGTCGCAGTTCTTGCCTTGGATCGAGCAAAACCTCTGGCCCTACGAGCAAAACTTTTAGTATAATGGAAAAAATAGATAAATTTTTATGAATTGACTGCTAATTTAAATTTAATCAAAATTAAGAAAGAGTGCCATTTTAAAAAGAGTATAGAAATCAAATGTGGCACTTAAATGTAGCGCCAGAATGAAAATTTGATGTAACAAAATTCATGAAATTAACCAAATGGAGTAGACTTTTCAGAGCATTTGCGTGCAAATAAAAGTAATATCTTTATTTAAGTTTACAAAAAATGTGTTTAAGTTTAATCAGGTACAATCCAGGCACATTCATAAAAAAGTTTAATAGAATTCTAGGTTTTCAAGACATTAAATCTGTAAGGACATAATTGTTGAGTTTTAATTAATAAGTGCTAGTATTTAAATTAGTTTTTAATATAATTATAAAAAAAAGTTTACGTCGTAATACAATTTTATTAAAGACTATTACGAAATATTGTGACAAAGTTTTTTTTTTAAGAAACGCGTTAAGAATAGTGATTACTTATAAATAAAATATCTTTGGAAAAGTACTACAATTTTAGAAGTTAAATTAAAATTAATTCAATAGTGGATAAAAATTTTCTTGCAACTGGATGCAGAAATCACCGGAGAAAAAAAATTCACTCCATTTTTAGGTTAAAAATTAATTAAGCTGTGGCTAATCTCGAATGAATTTATATTATAACTTCACTTAATTTTGCGGAAATTTAAATGTAATCATTAAAAAATTAATTGAAACAGAGTAGGAGAGCGTAGCTGAAACTAGCCAGAATTTTATTAAAACGTTCATTAATCTGCTCCCATTAAATCAATCCTCGATGTAAAATTATGCAGAGCTAGTAAAGTTGATCATCTCACGTCCCACGCTGAGTCTATAATTATGTCTATTTATTTTAATTAAATCAATCGCGAATTATTAACTTTTGCATTATTCATAAAAGATTAACTGGCAATAAGACCTTTGCTGACAACGAGCAAAAATAAATTACTAGCACTTTTGAGGACTCGATCGAGTGAGCAGCGGCCACCTGTAAAGTCTATGCTGCGAGTTTTGGCCAAAATCTACGTGGGGCTTCCTTTTTTTCACTACAGCACATTCCTGCTCGTTTCACACGAGCTATACTGCAATAATAATGAAAAAGTAATATCACACTTTTCATCAATGATCTGCCAATTAAAAGGAGAGTTTCGCCGGTGTGCGGTCAGCGGACACACAATTGAGAGTAGAAATTCACGCGGCTGCTATGCGATCCATCCATCCATCTCTTCCATAACAATAAAGTGTTATTATTATACCGGCGGCCACTTTCCTTCTCAAGACTGCGGGAGAAAGAAATATTACAAAGAAGATATGCGAGTGTGTGTTTTAATTGAGCGCCGCATTTTTTGCCGAGTGGCTAATGAAGATTACGTCTGGACGAGCGATGTGCATCGCGGCAAATCAAAACTTTCCAAATGCAGTCATGTCCCACAATAGTGCTGAATCAAAGCGCGGTAGTAGTGGTCGAAATGTTTGGGGCAGTGTGACACGTTCAGCTGGAGAAAAATAAGAACTTTAACAAGAAAACGAAAAATTAAAAAAAATTTAATAAAAAATTTAACGTTTATGCTTCATCTCTTTTCACATTTTTTGATAAAATAAATTACATGCTATGTTTATATTCTTTTTTATTAATTTTATGTGAAATCTGATTGAATACAGTTTCATAGTTTTTTAGTTTATAATTAAATAAATAAAAAGTCTAATTATATAACCTTAAACACATTATATAACAATAATTTTAATGGCTTCAAGTTAAATTGGTGATTTCAAAGTATCACAGTAGTTATTAAAATATTTATGGACTACTAAACCCAATTAATTTTCATAATTTGAAATAAATTCTTAATAACTTTTTGGAATTTACATTTATTTGCTTCATTGTTTGATTCGGTAAGACAAATTTTTGTATTTAAATTCATTATTATATAGCTGATTTTTTTAACCAAATCAATTTTTGCACTGCCCTCGGAGTGGGCAGATCGACTGACTGCTCACTGGGAATAAGTGTATATTTCTCTTTATAGTTTCTCTGCACACGTGAGTGTCGAGCGAGACCTGCCTCGCGATGCAATAGAACTCGCACGTTTATTTACTTGGAGGAGCAGGACAGCGAGTGGCCGCATAACTCGCTTAAGAAGAAGCCGTAGCAGGGCTTGGAAGTATCGACTGCATGCGCCCGCCGAGCGGCTCAATTCGGGCTGGACAGTGTGTGGCTGAATACAGGTTGCCATGGCTGAAGGTAGGCAAAGAGCCCTTTTCGATTTTGGGCCTTCCAAATTGTTTGCTTTGCATTATGCAGTCTGAGAAATAGTGGTTCCGTCGGCACGTCTTTTGCCCCTCGGCGAGGCTTATGCTCGAACGTGGTTTCACTAAAAACTCGGTTCGACTCACCCTTTTTTGGGGTGAATTTATATCTCGCGGCACAGGCGCTGCAATTCTATTTATTTTTCATAAAACGCGCGGCACTTGCTGTATTTCATACAAACTAAATTCATTTCAAAATGTAGGTAGAGATTTTTATGGATTTCTAATTTTCTTGCTGTCCATTTAATAATTTTGTTACATTTACGTTTATAATACAAATTATCGTAGTTAAATTATGGGCTTTGAATATATCATTCATCTCAATCTGTAACCAAACTGAAGTTTAAAATCCTTGAATTTAGCAAATGTTTTGTTATATTAAACTGATCATTGAGAAGTTTACTACAATACAGTATTTATAATAAGATTTAAAGCATAAAAACCTTTTTATTGCTTCCACCTTTACCAAAAATGACGACCATGAAACAACAATATTAAATATTGTAAAAATTGTAAAAAATTAAATATATTATTATTGTAAAATATTTTTATAATTTTAATTAAATAAATACAAGTTAAAAATTTTAAATTAGTTATTAACTGTAAAAAATTTAAATCTAATATGGAATAACTAAGATATTCAATTAAGATCATCAAGTGAAAAATTCATTATTAATTTAAAAATCGACAAAAAAAAATTAAATTCTAATTTTATGAATATACGATGTTGTATATTCTATTTATGCATTTCATGTCAGAGCCCTATCCACGCATGCTATAATTTGGTGCTGGTGAGCAACTCCCAAAAACGCACAATTGATGGATTCTCGATCAGATACTCCCTATTTATGGACGGGGAGCAAAGCACTCAATCTTCTGCTGCCCTCGTGCATGCAGTGTCCTGAAATAGCCAATCACCCTCTTGCCCGGTCAAAAATAAAATATCGCCGCGCGTTTATGAACCGCGTGTCGTGCAATAAATATTCATCAGATTCCTTGCCTTTATCTCTTAAGCACAACTGCTGTTTCATTAGCTCACATTTCAGGCAGTGATAAAAAAATTACTGAACAAAATAGTTCAAAGTACGTCAGCTCTTGCTTCATGCAGTCACGCTAGACAGAGGAGAATTTTGAATTTTTTGTCTCGTGGGGAAAAGGCCAAGGAGGGCATAAAACAAAAAAAGCCACCTGTGAAATGCCCATTCTGCGCTCGTCAAATATTTAACTTCATGTCCACTGCATAAAACGGGCATCCATTTATACTTTCAGCGCTTTCTTATGTTGCAAGAGCCAAGGACAGGACCATCTTTTCGCGTCTGTCTCTATAATTAATGACGTAAAACACGGTATGACTTTTAATCCTGGCGGCGCAAAGGGAAAATCGCGTTTCAAAGAGAAAATTTAAGCATGAAAATCTAACGGATTTATAAATCCGGCTCTCTTAAGATACTTTTTTTTATTTCAAATTTTTTCTAGAAAGTGGTTTTGTTTTTCACATTTGTATCTTCAATCGATATTTCACGGCGGGCAACGAGAAAACCAGTTTCCAGAGCAAAGTGTACTCGCTCGTCGAGTGCATGACATAAAGTGCATAACCTACATTCAAAGCGGGCTGCGACTTTTGCGCTTTCGAAGACCCATTCTCAGGTCGCGCACGGTAATTATAATATTTTATACATTCAAACGCCGAGACGAGATCACGCTTACGCAAGTCAAGTTCGTTCCTTCACTTGGAATTTTTCGGCACACTTAGTTAGCCGCGCACGCCTCCGTTCATTTGCGAACAAATGGAGATTGAAATTAGAAATGCTCATAGAGCTTGTAAAATAATTTATGAGTACAATGAGAGCCGTTGTTTCAGCACTGATTGTGAGACGAAAAAGTATTTTTGAGATAATTGAGATTATTGATTTTGTGGTTTTATAACATTGCATTGAGGGGTTTAAATTTATACCATCTATGTTATTTTATTTTCATAACAAAAATGAATTCAACGGTATTTCTCGGCACAAATTAAAAATTTTCGTAAAATATATATTATTTATATTTCCAATTGAATTAATTAAAACAACAAGCCTGATAATCATAATATCTCCCATCGTTTATTGATCTTCTGAATGCTGAAACAAACAACCATGTTAGCAAAGGTAGTATTTAAAATTTTTCTTAATTGGATATAATTTTTAATATTATTATTACATCATTAACTAAATTGAAGTATGAAAATGAAATAAATATTTTATTTATTTTATAGTTTGAAACAAAAAATTGTTTTTTATACCAGTTTAAATTGTCATTAATTTCAAGATGTTTGATTTTTCCATAAAAGACGTTTGCAATTGACGTTAATGACCGTTACGACAATGTTGCGAGAAAGATTGTGATCTGTTGATATAATGAGCGCGTAATGAAATTCATTGGCCGTTTTCTTGCGTGTTTTAGTGCTGCCTGGAGTGGTGAAGTGCGGCGCGTATGACTATGATGACGGAACCCGATACGTCGGCGATTGGAACGCCAAGGGCCAGAAGCACGGCATGGGTCACCTTGTGCTTCCGGACGGCACCCGTTACGACGGCGCCTTCAGCAATGGTCTGTGCGGCGGCCTCGGCGTCATGAGCTTCCCCGACGGCGCCAGGTTCAAAATCCAATTCGCCCACAGCCATAATTTATCATATGCTAATTTTGGTGCAGGTTCGAAGGCGAATTCATGCAGGGCTGGTTCCACGGGCACGGAGTCTTCTTGCGGTCGGACGGCATGAAATTTGAGGGCGAGTTTCGCGGCGGAAGGATTTGGGGCTTAGGTAATTAATTTTATTAAATACAACACACACAACACATGTGTTGTTTAGAAGAAAAATAAGGATGAAATAAGCATTCTCTTCATTTATAAACGTTATAAATTATTTGACAATAAAAAAATAAAAAATTATAGATTCTTTGTTGAATAGTTGAATATAAATAATAAGTAAACCATGAAATGTTGAGCTATAGAAAAAATAAGAATTTTGTAACTTATTTTTTTGTATCAATACCAATAAATTAATTGTTTTTAACCCTCTCCATTTAAAGAAAATATCATTTTTTTCAGTCTATTTAAGGAAATTTTTAAGTTTTTATAAAGTTATTAAGATATTTAAATTAATCTTTAATTTTACAAAGCTTCTTAAACTTTTTCCAGCTTTTTAAAGAATACCAATTTTTCTTAATTTTAAGCACTTTTTATTAAGTTATTTTGCATATATTATGTAGTTTAAAAATTTATTTCTACCTCTGAAAATCGGCCGTAACAGCGACTTGGTAGAAGTAAAAACTTAACTATGATTTAATGAATACATATAAATTTCACTAAACAACAGCAAATTAGGAAGCATAGATTACAAATTTTTATAAATATACTTCTTGACTGTGATTAATACCCTTTTCTTCCTAGTATAAAAATTTGCCATTTCACTAACTGAAAGTGACATAGAATTCAATTGCTGATGATTAAAATATGTTAATCAAAACACCAAAATTTAATTTCAGGCTTAATCACCTTTAACGATGACACCCACGGGTTTCCCCGCAACGAGGGCTACTTCCAAGATTGTCGCTTTGTCAGGAAGAAGACCTGCCCTGACGTGATCCAAAGAGCGCAGAAGGTGGCAATGATGGCCAGGGCGCAGTGCGACAACTAATTCTCAAGTCAGCAACCCCACGGAAATGCCAAAGAATAATTTTCTAAGACACACGGCACCAAGCAAGACGTTTTGTGCAAACTTTCCAAATGATAATCAATTTTTGTTTTGAAATTGCTGTAATTTAAAATGGTGTCGATGATGCTGCCAAACAGAGCAAATTTAATTACTTCCAGAGTTGCTCGAATGAGTCATTAAATTTAATAATGATAATGAACCAATTTGTCTTCTTTTATTATAATTATAAAAAAACTGCAATTATAATCCTTTTTATAGCCACGGAAATTAAATAAAAAAATTATCTGCGAAATGCTGTGACGCAATTAGCGAACGACCTTGCCATTTCTCAGCAAAAATGCGGAACGGCCGCAGCACTTCCTCTTGCAAACGAGGCGCGAGATGTGCTTTGTTTGCGCCCTTTCGGCAGTTAATCACTCAAGAGGGCATCATACCGCGAGGGGGTGCGCGCACAAATAATTAGACAGCTCGCCGCACTTTCTAAACAAACACGATTTCTGGTGCGCCGGCGACGAAATGCGGCGCCATAAAATAATAAGCGGCTAATAAAGAGCAGAAGGGCAGAGAATAACGCGAAGCAGGCGGCTTAATTATTTTCAGCGATTTCGTAATCGCCGCCACGGGCAACACATGCTTGCGTCTCTTCTCGAACACACTCGCACAGCACGCGCTGCTCGCACGCGAGACAAACTTTCTCAGCCGATAATCATGCCTGAATAATAAAGCAACTTGGAAAATAAACTTGTGTCATCTGCCTGACAATGCCATGCAAGGGAAATTCTCTTTCTCCCGCCGCTCGTCTCGTCGGTAATAATAATTTGCAAATTGCTGTTTTGTTTCTCGCGTATTATGGGAATGGGGCCAATTCAAGTTCACTCTCGGCAAAAGAAGATTCTCTCCTGACTGCGAGATAAGGAAAAGGATTGCGCCGAGTTTCTTTTTTTTTTCGAGCACTCTAACCTTCGGAGGTGACGGGTCCGCCTGTAGCGAGAGAAGAAGGAGCATCTCCACGCCGATCGAGGTTACCTCAGAGATGCGCACATTCGCTTTTTCGCTGTATGGGCAATCAGACATTTGAGCAAATCTCGCTGCCATTGTAACCAGCTGAGGCTGGACGACCTTTCTCTCCGTCGCCGCCGCATCTCAGGTAAGCAGTTTAGCGTTTAAATGCGCCTGAATACTCAAATTTTGGTCGCTTCAATGGGAATTTCGGTACATATTTGCGCTCTTCCTCTTCAAAAGGAGGCATTGAGAACACTAATCAAGTAAATTTGATTCAGTATATTAATATTCAGTGGAATTGTACAATCTGGAGCAAAATGCAATAAATTAGAACTCAATAAATAATTATTAACAACAATATTCAAAATTATTATATTATTATTATTTTCTTTTTTGAAAATTTCCAACAAATGTGGTGACACGCTTCAAATTAAATTTGACTTAATAAATTTAAATTGCTTAAACAAGTTAATGTGATTATGTATGTGAAAACCAATATACATATATGTAGTAAATTTTAGTTTAAAAATGTGAAAAAAAAACTGGATAAATTAAACTTTTGGTTTTTATGAGATTGTGCAGTTATAATTTATACAAAATTCTGTTATTCTTTATTGGATATGGACACAATTTCAATAAATTTTAATTTTAAATGTAAATAACATTTCAATATAAAATTTATTGTCGCAATATATAATTAAACCAAATTCCACGCTCCAACAACATATTTTTAAATATTGTTAAGTAAAGGCATGTAAGAATATTTTGATACAGAAAATTTATTATTTACGCCATTTGATCAGTTGATTAGTTGTAAAAAGCTATACTTTAGTAAATTTCAATATTTAGAAAAGTTGACAATAAATACAAAATAATTAAATTACAAGAAATAAAATAATATTAAATAATTAGTAAATATAATCAGAAGATGATATTATGTTTGAGACTTTAATAATATAATGATTGTATTTATTAATAATTAAATAATTTTTGTGCTTGGCAAATTGAGCCGCCTATCGTGGTTAAAACTGTGTTAACTCCACTCAAAAACTTCTTTAAATTTATTTCTTTAAATTCTAAATTTATCTGGGACCTAGATTTTCTTTAGATTAAGCCTATTGTTCTTTTTCAATGCAAGATTTCAATGTATTGAATGGAGAATAAATAAATAAATTAATAAAGGATTAAAAATAATGCTAGCTATTATTGGTTCAATAAGACATTTTTTTTACCTATATAATGATAATAAATAAAAACTTATTGATAAGACGCGATTGAAGGGGAAGGGATTATGTAATTTGAATTGTGGAATTCCATAGAAGGAAAACTTATTGAACTTTTACCAATTGTGAATTATAATTCCAACGGCAGAGCAAAACCATTTTGTACTTTTTTTCTACGATTGAGGGTCGATTAATGTTGAATTTAATAAATAGAAGCCTTTTCCTTGTTGGTTTTTTTCACGGGGAAAAATATCCTGCTCCTTGTTATTGCTATAAAAGGTCTAAAAAAAACCCACAAAAGAAAATGAGAATTTTTAATTGAGATCTCCATACACAAATTAATTTATTTCGCCGTTGGCAACAAGAAAAAAATCCTTAGTGAAGGCTATTCAGTTTTGGTCCACTGTGCAAGAATGGCTGCACAATACGCACAAATCGGCCACACGCTTGAGTGTGGCAACCGCGTTTCGGCGTGTGACATTTAACCTATCGTCTGTCTAATTATAACCGTTCACTCGAATTTGAATTGCAGAGATGGCCTCGAAATTGAAATCGCTGCGATGCTGCGCCGGCCTGCAGATTTTGCTGTTGGCTCAATTAGCGATGGGGCAGCAGTTCAAAATTAGCAATAACGTTGCCGCCAGCAAAGTCAATATGCCGTCGATATCCAATATCGAGGCGGACGCTTTCATCAGCAGGGCTTTCCAGGCCATGGAGCAAAAGTTCCTAAAGCAAGGTGGCCTAGGTACGAGTCAAACAACGTCCAAAAGCTCAATCAATAATAATCAATTTCAGAGGGCAGCAAAAAAGACAAAAGTCAAAACCTGACTGAAATGGCGCTTATTGCCGAGGAAGCGTCCAAATACATAGTCCACTCGTAAGCAAAAGGTTAAAAAGAAAGGATGATTATGTAATAATGATCAACCTCTAGATTTGGTCTTAACCGCGAACAAGTTATCCACGGACTACCGCTGGTGGACATTAGAAACACTCCATTAGGAAAGAAATGTCCGATCAACGTGGAACTGCCTTGCCAGCCTCGGAGGTACCGAGCGCACTCAGGGTTCTGCAATAATGTACAAAATCCTCACTGGGGAACGGCCAACACCCGACTGCTCAGATTCTTGCCCCCTGATTACGGAGAAGGTGATTTATTTCAAGAACAAATCCTTTTTATAAACTTAAAAAAATATCAATATCCGTCAAAAAGAAATTTCAAATTAATTCTCTTTTCTGCATAAGGAGATACAAGAAAATTAGCCACAGTATCAAATTTGATAATTTTAGTGATTTTCAGATCTTTTTGTTTTAAATAAATTTAATTAAGCCCTTATTTTTGTATAGCATTAAGCTTAAATTGAAACCAATATCTGCAAATGGAGTATCAAAGATGAAAATCACTAATAAAGTTCATATTAAGAGCGATCTTTGATTAAAAATCAAATAAATAAATATAAAGAATGAAAACTCATTTTTTTTTTCACAAATTTTTAAATTGTTAATTAATCCAATTTATTTCAATTTAAATTCTTTACTCATTTATAAAATTTAGCTTGACTATAAATAAATGCCTGCAAATTGAGTAGAACAAATTTAATATTATAAATTATTATTATTGTTGTTTATTTGTCCAAATTGATAAACTTCATCAAAGTTAATTATTTTCAGCAAATTTTTAGATTTCCCTCATTTTTATCTTTATCACAGTTCAACTCACCAGTTTGCTTTTTTCTATGTTTACATTTTGCAAGGTGTTAGCATTCCACGGCACAGCGTGTCCGGCGAGGGCCTGCCAAGCGCGAGCACCGTGTCTTCTGGGATCAAAGACTCGCTGCACCAAGTGTCCAACCACTCGCACCTGATGCCCATCGTGGCTGTGTGGGGCGAGTTCGTGGCCAACGACATTTTCCACACGCCGCGGATGACAGGTGAGTGAGCGAGTGCCGGTGCATGACCCCCGGCCGTGAGCAGGGTATGCAACTGGCGTAACCCGCCTGCTTTGCGGCGCAGTATTTATTGTCCGCCGCTAACGAGCGGAATAACAGGCTCGCTTGTGTTTCTTTTGATTAGCGGATGAAAGAAAGAAATATGGACTACGTTTGAAAAAAGACGCCGCTGGATAATTACACGAGCAAACTTACGCTCGGCTAGGAAAAGCTCTTTTCATTTTAACTGGAGCGGTGCCGCCCTGCGATGAGTAATTTTGTTCGTATTTTTGAAAAAGATTAACCGTGCCGGCGGCGAGCTGCTTCAAAAGAGGGCACGAATGTTATTTTCCACCGCATCTCTTTGTGGCCCAGTACACGCTTTCAATTGGTTCAAAAGTTTCTCTTGTTTTGTGGTGAATTTTATACCAACAACAAAAAAGAAAAAAATATCTATATTTTTTTTATTTGAGAGGAAATTTTTTTAGTAAAAGCAGCATTTTGTAAGTCATTATAATACATCAAATTAATTAAATTGAAGATTCATATGTCAATAAACTGTGCCATAAAAATTTATTCTTCATTGATGCTTGATCTCTTATCTGTTCTAATGTTGGTCAATAATCATGATGGTACTTCTTATAACTTTTACATGAAGACTTGAGTAACTACAAAGTAAAACTATTGATATCTTTTTGAAGATATTGATTAATCGTCCAAACTGCAAAGCGGTAATAACGTTGAATTTTAAATGATTTTATATTTCTTTCACTTACATGCATTCCAAACATACATTTCAATTGTAAATATTCATTTTACATTCATTGCAAAAAAATACACTAAAAGTATACCTGTTTTTTTTTTACGATAAATGCAGGAAATGATGTTTAATTAAAAATTACATAATTAAACAAAAATATAATATTTAATTAAAAAAAAAACATTATTTAAATAAATTTAAATTTTAGTTATTAAAATGTCATTTAATTTCAATGCCAAGGGAAACTACAATTCAGTTCTATTTTAGATATTCAAATGGCTCACTTAGCCTTTATTGTCTCAAATCCAATTTCTCGCAGGTCCAAAAGGCGAGCGCCTGCAATGCTGCTCCATCAGTTTTAATGAGTTCCACGAGGAGTGCTTCCCCATTGGCGTGACTGACAACAATTTCAAGCACGAGAAGAAATGTCAAGAGTACGTGAGATCGGCCACGGCCCCGCGGATTGGCTGCACTTTGGGTAAACCAACTTCACTCGCTCGCTTTGCAAACCGCTCTCGCTGAACCAAATTGAAAGAGAAACAAACTTTGTGCTGGCAACTCGCAATTTTCGCAGGCCCCAGGGAGCAGCTGAACAAAGCGACGTCCTACCTAGACGGCTCGGTTGTTTATGGAAATTCGTACGAGGAGGCAAAATTTTTACGCACCGGTTCCAAGGGCCACCTCCGCAGTTTCGTCACCAGCAGCGGGAAACACCTCCTTCCACTCGCTGAAGAGTCCAGAGACTGCAAAAATCCCAATTCCCAGTACGAGAGGCAAAAATTTATTTTTAAAAAAGCAGTGCTTGTGTTACTTTTCGGGTCATATTTTCGTGACAGAGTAGAGAGGAAAAGAGGAGACCCGCTTTAAAGATTCAACCCCTGCAACCCCTTGCTGGGTTATGCAACTGGCATGCCTCACATGCTTGGAAAAAGCCTTCGTTTTATCTCCGGGGGGAAACTCCGCCGTAGACTTTTTGTTGTTCTTGCGAGTCGCGAGCAGACGCTTAAATTAATGTGTTAAAAATTAATTTTCATTTTCCCCATCTACTCTATTCTGATGTAATTTTTAACCTGGAAGTTCCTTGATGAGTTTAATAATTTAGAGCTGGACGTTAAAACCGTACAGAAAAGGACGGATTTAATTCAGCCATGGCCGATCAGAAATAAACAATAGCTCGAAATGAAAAATGATAATGCATGGTATAGGGGAGTGACACACATAAATTGGAAAAAAAATAATCCCAAATTTTGAAATTTGACCTTTGAATTTTCAAATATTAACAAAAAAATCAATGAAAAATGCAATCTTTTAATTCACTTTGTAACTTATTAATTTAATGCCCATATTTTCCTTTAAAAAATTGGTAGTTTCGTTCATTAAGAAAAAAATGTAGAGGTAAAAAAAAAGTTGCTGTACATAAAATTGGCCTTATATGTGCCGTGAATCACTAATGAGAAGCTGGGCGTTGCAAAACTTAATTATTCATTTTGCTAATCAAAAACATCGTTTCTAATTTTGATTTTTTTAAAAATATGATTAAAATAAATCTAAATAGATGTGTTGTGCGATTAATGAAAGTAATAAAAATTTTCATTTGACTAGTGAGAATATGCCCCTATAATGCGGTGATCATAAACGTTGGTTGTTAATTTTCGATTGGCCACAGCGAAATGAAATCCATCTTATGGGCAACAGGGTGTAATGAAATTCATATTTGGCTACTTATTGATCGTGTGCGTGTGTTGCAAAAAAGGTGCTTTTTGGCCGGCGACCCGAGGGTTAACGACTATGGCGAGCTCACCGCCCTGCACACTTTGTTTTTGCTCGAGCACAACAGATTGGCAAGTGAACTGGCTAATTTAAATCCGCACTGGGGCGACGAGACCATCTACCAGGAGGCGCGCCGCATTGTGGCCGCCCAGATCCAATTCATCACCTACAACGAATTTTTGCCTGTGCTCCTCGGCCAAGTGAGCGCAACTTTTTAATTTATGTTTACAAACGAACTTTCCGTTTTTTGCTAGAATTTGATGGACTTTTACAAAATGAAGACGCAGAGCGCCGGCTACAGCGTGGGATACGATCTTGATTTCAACGCTGCCATTAGTAACGGGGTGGCAATTACCGCACTCCAATTTATCGCGTCGTCGCTGCCAAACGCTTTTAACTTTTACAACGAGGCAAGTTTCCAGCAAATATTGATTTCAGATTGAAACATTCACGTTCTTTATTTGCACAGAATAAATCAAAAGTACACATGTCCGATGGGATTAATCACGTGTTGAACGGTTTGTTGCAACACTTGAGTGATGAGAAAAACAACGCCGATGAGCCAACTAACGGTAAATATTATCATTTCACTTAATCAACTATCACAACTTTTGATTTTAAAAGTTCAAGTGAATTAAGCAAAAAAGCAGAGCATAAAAAGAAATATTAAAGAGACTCAATTTGTAACAATTTTTGCAAACAACCATTGCGTAAAATCTGTAATTATTTTAAATTGAAAACAAATTTTATTTATTTCCTAATTTTTGGCGCATAGTTTCTACCATTAAGCAAATAATGAATTTAAATTATTTAATGATTTTTTTATTTTCTGTATAGGTTCTTGAAGTTGTTGTTGCGGAAACTTTTATTTCAACAAAGATTTTTTATTACCTTTTTTCAATAAAAATTTAAATTAATAAAGAAAACTATAAAATTTTATAGATGGGCATTTTTTTTTATAGTTTTAAGGGTAATTGCTGAATTCCGAAAACGAAAACATGCCATTTTGGTTTTCAGATATGTTGTTGGGTATGATAAGAGGTACCTCTCCCTAAATTTTCAGATGAAAATTTCATGTGCTTTTCCGGGAAATTGGATTTCCGTAAAAAACAAAAAAATAGAATATCTTTGTTTCTAATAAGATATTTCAAGTAATCTTTTCACTTCCAGACGTAACTTTTTAAGCTGAACAACTTTGCCGTTGACAACTTTTGTGTAGGTCAAAGGTCAAGGTCACTAAATTACAAATTTCACTTTTGAACGCAATTTTAAAAAAGAAGCACACCTTTGATTTTTTTCTAGGTATAGGAAAAAATGTAGCCCCAAGTGTGTAGAACAATATACTTGATTTTCAAAATGGCATTATTTTTAGTTCAAAAGATAATTTTAAGTGAATATTAAAAAACAGGTAAAAATCGCTATTCGGCAATAGAAATTAATTTTCAAACAGCAATAACTTAGTGTCTGTGAGAGATACGACCGTAGTTGTAATGACAAAAAGTGTTTTAAATTACTTTTTCTATCGAATCATGTATTGGTTATCCATATTTGGTCACTTGAGGTTATTGACCCTCGTGACCTATGACCTTAAAAAAATATTTTTGCATGAAATTTCATACGAAAACATTGTTTTAAAAGTATTCTTTGATTTTTTGTGCCACAATTTTGATTAACCCTTTTTTAAGGTCATAGGTCACGGGGGTCAATAACCTTAAGTGACCAAATATGGATAACCAATACATGATTCGATAGAAAAAGTAATTTAAAACACTTTTTGTCATTACAACTACGGTCGTATCTCTCACAGAAACTAAGTTATTGCTGTTTGAAAATTAATTTCTATTGCCGAATAGCGATTTTTACCTGTTTTTTAATATTCACTTAAAATTATCTTTTGAACTAAAAATAATGCCATTTTGAAAATCAAGTATATTGTTCTACACACTTGGGGCTACATTTTTTCCTATACCTAGAAAAAAATCAAAGGTGTGCTTCTTTTTTAAAATTGCGTTCAAAAGTGAAATTTGTAATTTAGTGACCTTGACCTTTGACCTACACAAAAGTTGTCAACGGCAAAGTTGTTCAGCTTAAAAAGTTACGTCTGGAAGTGAAAAGATTACTTGAAATATCTTATTAGAAACAAAGATATTCTATTTTTTTGTTTTTTACGGAAATCCAATTTCCCGGAAAAGCACATGAAATTTTCATCTGAAAATTTAGGGAGAGGTACCTCTTATCATACCCAACAACATATCTGAAAACCAAAATGGCATGTTTTCGTTTTCGGAATTCAGCAATTACCCTTAAAACTATAAAAAAAATGCCCAGATTTGATCGGGTTTGATGAAATAACAAATTAAAAGAAACTATATAATTATAATTATATATAATTTTGTGTTGATTTTAAATTGCAATGTTATTAATTACACAAATTGTAACTGTCTTGGAGGGAAGGAGAAATTCAGTAAAGGCAAATTTATTTAATAAATTCCCAGACATTGCTGCACAAATTATCCAGCAAGGTAGAGATCACGGTATCCCGAGTTACACCAAGTGGAGGGAATTTTGCAACCTGACAAAAGTGGATAATTTCCTCGACCTGGCGGAAGTGATGTCGATCAAATCAATGTCAGCCTTGAACAAAATGTACAAGTACGTCTCACGCATCGCCTAATGTGAAGCGGTGCAAATTTGATTTGCGTGAAAATTTTCAGTGACGTCGACGATATCGATTTGTTTGCCGGAGGGCTCTCGGAAAATCCCCTTGAAGGAGCCCTTGTTGGACCAACATTTGCCTGCTTGCTGGGCCTCCAGTTCCACTACTTGAAGCACGGCGACAGATATTGGTTCGAGAACGACTTGCCCCCCTCGGCTTTCACGCTCGGTGCGCGCTCACATAATATTTTGCATCAAATTCCTCAGTCATCACATCCTTTCTTCTGCTTTTTTAATTTAGATCAGCTCACTGATATCAGAAGGACCAGCCTGGCCCGGATTTTGTGCGACAACGCCGAAATCCACGCGATCCAGCCGCAAGTGTTCCTCGAAGACGACGCCTATTTGTATACAATTAATTTATTTTCAACCTAAGATTATAAAATTTGAGTTGCAGAAACCACAAAATAAATTGCAAGGGGAACGCGCTGGAGAGAATGACTCTGTCGCCGTGGCACGTCGCCTCGCCCAAATTTATTCTGCCGCCAACTTTGCTGAGCGAGGCGTTTTCTGTGGCCAAGCAAGACGCGAGCAAAGTTTTGGCCCAAGAGCTTTCGCTCTTCCAAAACAGTAAATAATAATTTAAAACTTGCAATTGGACGTTGACGGAAAGTTTGCAGAAAAAACCGCGCACCCTCACTCACCGACGGGCACGGCTTTCGGATTCAATCGGCCCACAATCCAAGCCACCGAAATTGCCAACACGTCTTTGCTACTCCAATTCGCCTCAGCCAGTTTTGTCAGCAGTTTTCTCCAAGGGTGGATATTTGAAAACTTTATTGAATAAATTTATTATTTCAAACTGACGCTCTTTCAGGCAACTCGCTGATCCAGAAATTGGCCACAGCGGACCTGCCCCGCGCGATCTGAAGGAGTTGCTCAGTCTTTTGCCGACGGTTGACATTTCTGACGAAATAATCATTCCCAGAGTGTTCAAATGCGACGAGCAGACTTTACCGTGCGACCACACGAGCAAGTTCAGAACGGCTACTGGCTGGTGCAACAACCTGAAACGACCAGAACTCGGAAAGTCCCTCAGAGCTTTCACGAGATTAATCCCTTCAGTTTATGATGACGGTAGTTTTGATTGAAGTAAAATTTGTTTTAAACTAAAGTATTATTTCAGGATTAAGTATTCCGCGGTCCGTTTCTGTGCTCGGAGGGCCACTTCCGTCCGCCCGTTTGGTCTCGACGAGTATTCACGACGACGTCAGTTTTCCGCACACTCGCTACACACTAATGTTTATGCAGTTTGCGCAACTTCTGGACCACGACTTAACCCACACCCCTGTTCACACAGGTAAAACTAAAAATACGCTCTTTGTGCAGATTTCAAATTGGTTATTTTGTTCAAAAATATACTTTTTTTTAAACCGTTTTAGTTAAATTTCCTTTTAAAATCTTAAAAATTGGTTAATTCGAGTAAAATTATATTACAAAAATATATGATTTTAGTACGATAATAAATGATATCAAATTTTGACAAAGGATTCTTTAAAATATGTAAAAAGGTGACATCCAGGAAAAATATTAAATTTTTAAATGGTTAAAATATCTACGGTTCAATTTGAAAACCGTAAATTTCAGCTGAATCTAGGCTGTTTTATATCAAATATATGACCTATTTTCCTAGCCTTAAGTGAAATTAACTGAGAACAAAAACAAAATTCGTATTATTTCGCAGGCTTCCAAAACTCGATCCTCGAGTGCAAGGAATGCGACTCTCAAGTGACACTCCACCCCGAGTGCTACCCAATTCCCGTGCCCATGGACGACCCTTACTACCCCAACATCAACAGCACGACAGGAAAGCCGGTGTGCATCCAGGTCACTCGTTCCCTTCCCGGGCAGCTCACTTTGGGGCCCCGCGAGCAACTCAACCAGGTCACCGCATTCATCGACGCCTCGTTCATTTACGGATCCGACTCGTGCAAAATGGACCTGCTAAGGTCGAACGGCGGCTTCCTGAACGTCACCAGACATCCGGCGAGAGGAAAAAGCCTGATGCCGCAAATCACGACGCACCCCGAGTGCCGCTCGCAGTCCGGAAAATGCTTCAATGCCGGTGTGTAAATAAATTGGTTATGCTGCCCGCACAGCAGATAATTTTAAAACAAAGATAAAAAATGGTTCCAGAGAATTTAACCTGATTCATTTAAAAAAATATCAGGTTTTGTGGGATTTTTTAAGTGAAACATTCAAAATTAAATTTATTCCTATTTTTTGTTAATTATATTTGATTAATTAAATGACTTTGCAAGGCAGGAACTTTTTCCAAGAAAGTAATAAAATTATATTTGGATCGGAACCCAATAAAAATTGTAACTATCATTTTTTCGTTTCGTTCGTATTTGCTTTTAGGTGATGCGAGGTCATCAGAGCAGCCGGGTCTCGCTGCTATCCACACGGTTTTCATGCGAGAGCACAACAGGATAGTTTCCGAGCTGTCTAAACTAAACAGGCACTGGAACGCTGATACTCTTTACCAGCACGCGAGGCGAATTTTGTCAGCGGTCACGCAGAACATAGTTTACAGCGAGTTTTTGCCCCGTCTGCTCGGCATGGAGGGCATCCAAAAGTTCAGCCTGGCTCTCCAAGGCAGCGGCTATTTTGAAGGTACATATAATAAATTGGCCCCATAAATATTTATTACGGCCGATCAATTCAATTTTCTCTCACGCCAGGCTACGACGCGACCTGCGACGCAACAATTGTCAATGAGTTCGCGGCCGCCGCCTTTCGATTCGGGCACAGCCTTTTGAAGCCGAATTTGGGCCGCATGGACCACTTGTTCGGACACTCCGGACCGAGTGTCCGGCTGAGGGACACTTTTTTCAATCCTGACATTTTGTATGAACCGGGAATGGTCGACGAACTGCTCAGAGGTCTCGCCACAACTCCAATGGAAAATTTGGACAATCATATCACAGAGGAGGTCACAAACCATTTGTTTGAGGATAAGAGAATACCTTTCTCAGGGATGGACCTGGCTGCCATTAATGTTCAAAGAGGTAAAGCTTTTGTTTAAAGGATTAAAAAAATTTAATTTTATCGATGTTTTCAGCAAAATAAGATCCTATTTTTGCCGCAATTTAGTTTGTTTAAAAAATTAGCTTGAATAAATTTCATTAGTGGCAAAAAATATAATTTAATAATAAACAATTTAATTCTGCTCGATAGCAATAACACATAATTTCAATTTTAAAAATATTCTTATTCTTGTAAGTTTAAGTATCTTAATTTTTTCATATATACATCAAATTTTTTCGCCATTGATTTAGCAAATTTTAGTCAACTATTTAAGATCAATGAGGCAGCAAAATTTCAAATATTTTCAAAATTTAAATCAAGCAATTAAAATCACAAAATCTTCAAATAAATCATTTTTGATTGAATTTTATTGCTGGTTTTTCATTCCAAATAGAAAACAAATTAAATTGTATCTTATTTTTACACGCATCATAATTTTTATAGCTCGTGAACATGGAATTACTGGCTACAATGACTACAGAGAGTTGTGCAATTTGACCAGAGCCAGTTCCTTCGAAGACCTCCGGAGTGAAATTCCTGAAAACCTAATCCGGACTTTTAAACGCATTTACAAGCACGTGGACGACATCGACCTCTTCCCTGGAGGATTGGCGGAAAGGGCCCTTCTCGGTGGTTTGGTCGGCCCCACTTTCGCCTGCATAATTGGCCGGCAGTTCCATTTGCTGAAAAAGTGTGACCGATTTTGGTACGAGAATTCGGATCCGTTGGTGCGATTCACAGAAACGCAGCTGCAGGAAATCCGAAGAGCGACCCTGTCGAAAATCATTTGCGACAATTGCGACGGCGTGACGAGCATCCAGAAATCGCTCATGGATTTAGTGCACCCGTTCATGTGAGTACACAGAAGGCTATTTATAGAGCCGCAATTTTTATCGGATTTTCCGGTTAGGCTTGGTGGTGTAATAATAATAATAATGCGGGCGTCCATTAAAAATTTACGGCCGAGCCGTGCGGCTTGCTGGAGCCCGGAATGAACATTTTAAATTTATCTTTTTACGCACTTGATTGGGTTTAGCGCGAGATAAGCGAGGGCGCGCCAAAATCAATTTGCGCCAAATCTCTGCAGACAATGGAGCTGTTAATTTATTTTGCGATCGAAAAATCACGTTTCGCGCTCGCCCGACTTTGGAAACGCGTGCTCTACTGTACTTGATTCTTGCATTCAGCACAGGTCGTTTCATGCATATTTTATGAGGTAGTCGCGAGCGAGAGTGTTACGCATTCATGGATTTCGAATTCAAAATGCGCCATGTCTGAAATGTGAAAATGGAAACGAGGAAAGCTTTTCCCAAAAGTGGCGTTTGTAAATATTGCATGAATTACATACAGTCGGCGACCCAGCGGCCGTAAAAACATTTACTCTTGAACAAATTCATAAATTTTTGATTACGCTTAATGCAATCTTGTCTCGCGACGAGGAGAGCGTTTATTGGCATATGAATATTTTTTTCACAGCGAGAGCGAAATATATCAGAAAACTATAAAAATATGCTATTGATTTTTTATTTTTTATTAATTTCATGCAAGTAATTTTTAGAACAAATTTATATTCAAATTTTGTAATTACTTTTATGTAAATGAAGATTCAAAGCAATTTTATTTTTCCTCAGATTTATTTTGAGCTAAGTGGGCTCAAAGTTTCATTTCTAATGTGTTGCAATTTGCAACTTAATTAATCTTATTAAAATTCTGATTTTATTTTTTGTAATTTATTTTTTGACAATTTTTAGGAACATTTAGGAAAATATACAAATCGCCAAGACCAAGTTACGTTGACTAATAAATTTCTGTTGCAAATGTGCATTGGATCTTTATGTATATAAAAGGCATAAAAATTATCTAAACATATATTTTAATTAAGTGCATTGAAAACGTAACGTGGCATGAAAAATGAAAGTTCAAGATGTATAAAAAAATTATTTATTAAATATATATTAAAAAATAAAAATATATCATTTTAAGTAAATTTGTTATAATTACAGAAAAGTATTTCTAAGTATTGTTTAATACAAGTTATGAAAAATTATTATCAAAATATAAGAAACTTGTTTTCATCATATATAGGAACCCGCGCGTCAAGTGCAAATCACTGCCGTCCATCGACCTGACCCTTTGGAAGGAGCAAAAGTCGTGTACAAAGGACGGCCAGGAGATCGAGTTGGGCGCCACTCGGAAAATATCGCCGTGCGTCATGTGCACCTGCACTTCGGAGGGGGTGAGTTGAATTATTCTAATCGCTTTAGGGACACGAGCATTTGGCACGAAAACAATGACTGTGAAATCCATTTTGCAGCCGCTGTGCCAATCGCTCAAGATCGGAAATTGCTTCCAACTGGCGCGCACATTCAAGCCGGAGGCCGTGCTGGAGGATAACGTGTGCAAGGTTCAGTGCGCATTCATCTTCAGGGCGCTGCCCAAAGTCACACTGAACACCAACGAGCTGCTCGGTTTTTCGAGCGGAAAAAACTAGGCCTGCCCGAACACACAAAGAACAAGCTGTTTTATCTCGGCCGCCGTAAAAAACAAAACGAGTCATTTCATTGTCCAAGCTCGCTTCAATTTGGCGTGCAAATAATGGCGTTGTGAATAATTCACGTGGCATATGTTTATTTTTGCAATGCATCTATAAAAGAGAATACTGAATGAGAGAGATGTGAAAATACACAGTCCTGCTCTCTTTCGCATAACAAAGGAACAACGTACAAGAAAAGCATCAATTTTATATATTGTTTCGAGAGCGAGTCATTGTCCATCCAAAAGTAGTAAAATTTTATATAAATAAATCTCTAATTTTGGATCAAAGCTTTGAACGCTGTTTCACTCCAACCCGAAATATACCCTCATTCATCGCAAGGTGGCGCAAATCGATGCGAGTAGGAATCTGGGCTTATGCGCTGGCAGATGAAATCCAACCCAATAATCCGGTCAGTGATTTTTTTTCTCTCCTACTCCTGAAACTTTTGCACGGCCCTTGAAAAATTGAGTGCAAAACTCGTTTCCCTGCAGAAATCAGCAGGCTCAAATTTACGGCCGCTTTTCTAGTTAAAGATTTGCCGAATCGTAAATTTTTCCCCGCTCTATATATAAAAGCAGCGGCCCAATTATACCGACGGAGGAAAAGAGCCTCTCAGAAGGAAAACTAGTAGCGCTCGAAACAAAAAGTTTTATAAATCAGCGAGTCAGAAAACAATGCTCATTTTTTCTTTCTCTTTCTCTCTTTTGCCGTTCGACTCAATTAAGCGCAAACAAGCAAACTCAGGGCGACGAATGCGATGACTTATTTCCTTGCGCAAACAAAGCGGCAACCAGCTGAGTGAAAAAGTGTATACGTCGTTGCTCAAGCGCTTAAAATAATAACGTGTGTAGTGTGTCTCGCCAGCTTTTGTCAGTATAAAATGTGTGATCGCCTGCAAGTAGGCAACGCGCTCGACAGGTTGCCCCCATTTAAAGTTTCAACTGCTTTTCTTGAAGAGGAGGCACGCAGCTGTGCAAAATCTCTATTCTCTCAGTCAGAGTCGTTTTATGGAAATAATGGGGACATTCACAGCTTTATTTAGTGATAAACATAGAAAATAAAATAATTAAAAAATAAGCTATAATTACATAATAATTTGAGCAGATACGAAGGCTTTTTTCTAATTGAGCCTGGCGGATATTTTGAAGAAAACTAGGCTTTCCGCTCAAATATTGTCAATGTAAATTGTACTAAACTAACAATCACACAGAACCTTCTTTCAATGCTTTCTTTTTAATAGCATATGAAATTGGGAAAAAGCTAATTTCCATATTCAAAATTCTAGATACAAATTCTTCTAGATGATGTTGAATATTTTTTTTTATTATAAATTAAAAGCTAAATTCAACAACAGAATTGACGATTATCTGCTGTTAAATGTTCTTGATTTCATCTCTCGGATGAAAGGAGCCGAAAGTTTCAGACGGCGGTTCAGGAGGATGATAAAGCACCCATAAACTTTCTCGCCGCATCCGTCGGTAGCATTTACTAGCGGAATCGAGAATTTCCTGCGCCCGGCGGCTATCGTGCGAAATCTTCGAGTCGACCTCCTTCTTCGGGGAGGAAAGGGAAAAAAGTGGAAATGGTGTGCGAGACACGTAATTAAGGGACATATCGGCGGCGCAATAATCGCGTCGTTTAGGCGCGGGCGGGCGAGGGAGGCTGCGGCGGCGAATCGCGTGTGTAATGACAGAGCACTGCGCAGGAGTGGCTTACATTTGCAAGGAGCTGGCGCACAGCTCGCTCCCGTACTCGCTCGGTCGGCACTCAAAACACTTTACCCGGGATCACCAGAGCAGTATTGACTGAATGCCTGTGCCGTGTGTAGCTTATTTATGCATGCAACAGTTAGTTTTTAATGAGCGCTTAATAATTCCTGCACATTAGACGCGTGCTCTCGGTGCACCGATTAACACACAGAGACCATGGCCAAGAAAGCCAAAAAGGGTGAGTGTTTTGCTTTAATATTTCGCCGTGCCAGAATGAAATTATGTACGTGGGTGAGAGAAAGCAGAGCAAATCTGTCTGCGTGACACGCGAGTTTGAGAGTTTCGCGCGAGAGTGGCGGGCGCCTGCATAAAATATGGATAAAATCAATGAGAGAGGCTCGACCTGTCTCTCTCTTCTCTTTCTCTCTCGCGCTGGCTATTTTCGTCCCTGACTGACACCTCTCTGTATCAATTTTTTGTTGCTTCCCTCTTTAATCAGGAGAGGTGGATCTGGAGGAACTGAATTTCCAGCTGCCGCGACGGCACCGGACGGAGGAGCTCGCCAAACTGGCGAATTCGACCAAGTTCACGCGAAAGGAGATCCAACTCATCTATAGGGGATTCAAACAGGTTTGTCCGCTGCTCGTGGTGTTTTGTTCTAGCGTCGTGCGCTTGTATTATTTTCACCCCTTTGTCCGGCTAATGAAAGTTTAATTTTAACAGGAATGCCCCACGGGTCTCGTCGACGAGGACAACTTCAAAGCAATTTTTTCGCAATTCTTCCCTCAAGGAGGTAGGCCTGCTTTTTTTCTTTGTCTTTCTCTCTCGGGTATTATAAAAAGATAATGATTGCGACCATTGTCTTTATGCCTCGCGCTTTTATCGGCATTATTGTTTCTGCTGAATGTCACGTATTGATTTTGCGAGAGATGCAATGCATTGATGTAACAAAGGTTCGGAAAGCCTCTATTGTATTAGTGGTCGAACGGTTGACTGGGTTATTTATTGGTAATTCCTATTGCGGCGCAACAGGCACCGTCACGTTGATTGAAACTTACCGAGGCTGCTAATTTTACAAATAAATTTGTGAATATATTGTTAATTAGAATTCTCCTTGCGTATATTGTGAAATGAAAAAAAAATAAACTGAAGCTGCTGCTTATTTTTTGTTGTATGCGGATGAAATTATAGATTATTTCCTACATGCAGAATTATTATTAATTATTAGATAATTTACGTGAAACAAGTAGTTTGAATAGAGAATTTATCAGCTCATCATGAAAACGACTACAGAAATAATGTTTCCTAATGAATGGTAAATAGTATACCCTTAAAAGGTGTTAATATTTTATTAAATAATTAAATTCAAAGCGTTGTAAAAACAAAAAATTAAAAAGATGTTCACATTTACATTATTGCAAATAGTACCAAAAATAAATAAGAAATTAAAAAGTAAAACAATGAAATACTGATAAATGGTTAAAAATTTAAAATAATATTACTTTCTTTAAAAATCTCTGCTATATTGATTAGGTAACATAATTATAAATACTTCTTTTGTTTCCTCCCGCTTTAAATCTCGAAATTTCAAAAAAATCGGGATAGTTTTCATACTTTATTTATAATTTATTGAATTGAAATTATAATTCTACTTTTAATTTTTTTTGCAAATAAGAAAAAATCTTAATATGAGCAAATATTAGTCTACAAATTTTGACGTATCTTCATTATTTTTATGTTAAAAGGTGAGTTTAAGCTCGCCAACTCACCCAAGGAAACCAATAAAAAATTTTTCATCACGTTTCTTTACACATTTTCCTGTGAAATGGCATCTAAATTCCTGATTTCATTCTAAATTCCATATACATAAGTCTAGCTTCATCTAATGAAATTTTATTGAAAAATTCCTCCCTCTTGTGCAACCAATTGTGAGCGAATCGTGTCTCGTGTTTCTTCATTATTCGATTTGTTATTTACAGACGCAACGCAGTACGCGCATTACGTTTTCAACACAATAAAGGGCCAGACAAACGGCAAGATTGGATTCGAAGTAAATACAAATAAAATAGCGCACAAATTAAATAAGTGTCACTGAACAAAATCATAAAAAAAATTCCTTCTCAGGACTTCCTAAACATTTTATCTAAAGTGTCGCGAGGCACGACGCAAGAGAAGCTGCAGTGGATTTTCGGACTGTACGACCTGAACGGAGACGGCCTGATCACGCAGTCCGAGATGCTGGACGTCGTCAACTCCATATACGACATGCTGGGCAGGAACACGGAGCCGCAAGTCGAGACGACTTCGGCGAAAGAGCACGTCGAGAAACTCTTCCATGTGAGTAAAACGATCCCCCTCGAGAAATCACACTTTAAGCAGCATTTCCCCGCGCCTGCACACACTTCCCAACCCTGCAGGCAACCCTTGTGGGACGCGGAATAATGTACATTGACGGATCGATCATTCCCTATGTTTCGCGGAAAGTATTCCTTTTGATCCCTCAGGGAGTTTGCGCCCACACAATCATGATTTAATAACAAAATTCAACTATGGATTTTCTTGGAAATTAATTGATTAAATAGTACTCGAGAGCGATTTTTTTTAATAAAATATTTTCGAAAATTTTTAGATCAACAGATTGTTCCATAAGAAAAAATTCTAGTCATTTCTTCTTAGGCTATACTTCTTTAATTATGATTTTTATATTGGGTTTTTATAGATTATTGTTCAATATTTCAACAGCCGAAGTTAAATTAAAATTTAAAATTTTGGTTTCAACTCTTAGCAGTCTTTGGTATAATTTCATTCGAAATGTGTCATCACTTGAAGAAAAAGAGTGAATAGAGAATTTTGCGCTATTAATGATTCAGTGTCTTTATTGATATTATTATGATAAGTTATATGGTATTAAATTTTCAACAAGGAAACCAAATTAAGTATTATTTATAATTAGAAACCCTCGATAAATTTATCTTTAATGAGTTAAATTTGAATAATTTAAATTTTGCATTTTGTTTTGCTCATATATACCCTGTTTAATTTTTATGAATACTGAGCATGTTTTGCCCTTACTTTTATATTTCTTTTAAGCAGTTACAATTATGATTAAAAGAATTTAAAAAGGGTATTGAATTTTTCACAGCATAATTTGCATGCCAAATTTAGCAGCTATAAATTTTCCATTATATCTGGACGAGTGCTTTTTGGAACAATCTGCTGTCAATTTGTCAATTTCCACAAAAAGCACGAGATTTATGCGTGCGTGATGACTAAGCCAGAAAACAGAGATATAGAGACATTTCTGCCCCCAGAGAGCAGTTTTGCGCTCACCGCGATAATGATGGCTCGACTGTCAATTTTATTTTATCGCCCGAAAGTCAGAGTTCGATAACGCTCGGCAAAGCGTTGAAAAATTTCCCCACGGATATGGTTCTCGGTCACGAGAAAAACGAGCCCGGCTCTAATAGATTTGGCCTCTCTAGGAGAGCGAAAGCACTGATCTTTTGCCATTACTTGCCGACCCGAGTCTCTTCACGGTGTTTGAGATAATCTCGGAAATCTAGCGAAAAGCACCCTGGACAAACAATGCGGTTTTAATGGACGTAATGCGATCTGTTTGCAGCAAATTGACACCAACCAAGATGGAGTGGTGACCATCGAGGAGCTTGTGAATTGGTGTCTGCAGGACGAGAAAATTCTGCACTCACTCGAGCAGCTCGACACCGTCTTGTAGAAAAAAAAGAGAGTACTTTCAGATTTAAGTAAGATGTTAAATTTGAAATTCGCATCACTTCCGTAATATTCATATCACTGAGTGTGAAAACTTTGAAGGCATTTTCATGTGAGGCAAAAAAAAAAGATTTTCGTATCAATAAGTAAATGTCTTTTTTAATCGCATTTTGAGGAAAGTATGTAACGAGGGCACAATATGTATTTGCATTAAATTCACTGCATTCCTATTTTTATACTGCGCGCAACTAACTTTTGCAAAATGAGCTCCAATTCGGTGTGTAAATGTAACTTTGTTATTTATTTGATGTTGAGTTAGAAGCGACTCCTAGATATGTTTTCATTTTGGACCAAATCTCATCAAAGGCATCTTATATGATACTCACTGTTCACGTTTTATTAATTGACTCTATTTAAATGTTAAGCATGTATAGCTTGAAAAGTTATCTCTGTAAAATAATGCTGATTGTATTTGGGGAAAACGCTGACCAACCGATAGGAATTTTTTTTCTGCTATGAATTTATTTATTTTATTTCCTATGAGATTATTAGCATATTTGCAAACAAAGATATATTTAAATACATTTAGTTGATCCTCATTGTTTGAATGATAAAAGCCAATGCTGAAAATTTTGTTTCACACGTAATTATAAATTCTTCAAAATACTATTTTAGAAAAAAAAATATCATTATAACTTGATGTAATTTTTCAAATTTTACATTAAAAATAAAAAACTGAGTCAAAGGAAGCTAATTTTTCACAAAATTATTGCCCAAATTAAATTTCCTTGTTGGGAGGTTTGCGTTTTCCACCACCACATTCTGCGTTATAAAAATATCTAGTAATACTGTATAATTCAATAATAAAATTATACATAATATTATATTGTTACATTGGACCGGAGGGCTCATGCTGAAAGTCTCTATTTTCCTGCTGAAAGTTATTAGTGGCTAAAACATATATATTAATATTTATACACCATTTGAATGTTCTGCCAATTCCTCTGCTTGCTGACAGAAATCGCAAAAAGCAAAATTTTCAGAATAAAAAGTTGAACGTCCAATGGTAAAATATGCACTTAGCTGGAATTTTTTTGATAATATTGAGCGCAGTTTGAAAATATTTACTGTTAGTTCTCGAAGTAGAGGAAATTCCATTTTTGTCAGCCGACTCTTTAAAATTTAAACGTTATAGTATTTGTGTAATATCACAAAATGCAATCGAATCTTAAATTATAAAAAAATAAATAGTTTAGACAAATATCCAAAGATATAGGCCTAATGTGATCGCGAGTTTTGGTGTCACTCACTTGTTTATTAATTATAGAAATCGCCTAGGTTTTAAAACGATCATTTTCGCAAGCCTTTGCAAAGTGACCCTCCTTATGTCTGAAAACTCACGACTGTTAAATGTGTTTTTACGATTAAGAATCATTAATATTTACCTGCGAACCAAAGCACTCACTTGATGGGATCAATTGTTAGCTTTTCCTCATTTTTATTTCCTAATATAATAAAAATCCTTTATGGCCTCCCAGTGCAACTTTCGAGATACTAATTGCTGGGCTCTGAGCCTTCGCGAGTTCAAAAGTTTTGACGTGTCTGTGCATTTATATTTCATACACACGCACCCCAAGAATCCTCAGGCATTGATGTTGTCAAGTTCCTCTCTCACTATATACTTGGTATGCCCACGCGCTGAGTGAGTAAATGTGTTTCGCGTGGAAAAACACCGGAGAGCGCGCGCTATTTTCGGTGTTGAGAGAATATTCGTTTTTACCTCTTTCTCACGCATCTGCTTAAATACAAAAGCGAGAGAGAAAATCAATTGTTTCCTGCCGAGCACCACGGACTTGCTTCTTTGGGCTTCAAATAAAAATAAAAAAAATTTGCATGCACACAATGTGTTTTGTGTATAGTTGGGTGCTTACCACTCTTTTTTGTTAAGTGAAAATAATAAATTCGTGAAGGTGGAGAAGTAAAAAATGGACCAGTACAAGCAACACCTCCATTCCGTTTGGCGCGCACCCCAATTTTGTATGTACGCGTGTGTGTCTTTTATTATTTACTCTGCTCTCCCATGACTTGTAAGCTAATCGATGAGAGGTGAATAAAATGATGATAATAAAGTGAGACATCTTGGATAATGACATGCACCGCCGTATTTTTTAATTTCCTTTTTTATTGTCAGGTACCTTCGTTAATTAGTCGCGGCGCTCATTATTCTCCTTCTGCTTTCTGCGCTGGCTGGATTAAAGGGATTTAAATTTTAATTAATCTGGCCTCTGTTTTGCCACCGCTCGCGGAGTGTGACAATTTTAATTATTGCAGGCTTAACCGTACCTGCAGACTTGCATTATGCTCCCAAATTTGAATAAAGGTAATGACCTCTAATATTCATTAATTATAATCATCATTATTTTTAGGTACTTTTTGCACTGACCTGGCTTTCGTTCCGGTAAAATCAAGAGTCAAACTGTGTTTTTAATTTTTTTTTTTTTTAATTGAAGCAATATTAATTTTCATAAATTATGTTGGCATCAGAAAACGCAAAAATTATTTTTACAAATAGGGTTTTTTATTTTTATTTTAATTAGTGGTTTCAAAATCGTTTCTTTTGTAAAGCTTAAAATTTCTTTGAATGGTAAGTCGAAATGGATTTCATGAAATATTGAAACCAGGCAAACCTCGTTGCAAAGAAAAAATAAATCATTTTTTTCTTTGCAACGAGGTTCACCCTGTTTCTATTTTTTGTTGAAATTTCTTGAAATTTTTTAAGTCTTCAATAACATTTAATTGTGAATTCAAAATAAAAAAGAGATATTAAAAAAAATTTATTAGTAGTTTATGTATTTGGAAATTTATTCAGATTACAAGACCTTAGGGAATGACTCTATTTTGAAAATTCTTCTAAAAATTGCTAGAAATATTTAATTTTGCATTTAGTTAATGTTACTGTCCCTCTTACAATTAATTCTTAAGTACACGGGTTGGCCAGTTTGGCAACACAACAGGATTCATATCCAATTCATACTAAAAAATTAAAAAATTCACCTTAGGAAGAAAATTTGTACGCATGCACTTAACTCAAAGGTATCACAAAAACAGGGAGTTGTGCACAAAACCTCCCAGGGTCAATCAGTCTGAGCGACCGCAAATTTGAACTTCACGGATTTGTTCCTTTGGCGGCGTCGCCGTCCGTGGCGATCACCTGGATCGGCGCCGACTGTGGCCAGTTGACCAGGGTGTCTTGCGGATAGGGGGCGGGGGCACTGCTGAAGGCCAGGGTGGCCGGCGGACCGACCAGCATGCCGAACTGCGCTTGGAATAGAATGTTCTGGATGTGCCACTTGGCCAGAATGAGTTGCTGCGGCTGCCGGATTTGCCGCAGCTCAGACGCGACGCAATGTGCGTACTTGTCGATGGGGTCCAGGTTTCGGAGGGAGGGCAGGGACGACGGCCCTGAGCCGGTTGGTGGAGAGGAGTTTAGCGCGTTGAGCCCAAGGCTGCCTCCGGAGGTAGCTAACGAGTCGAGACTGCAATCGGGAATTTTGCGCTGCTTTTCCACGTCGAGACCGAGCCGAATGGTTGAAAAGCAGCAGCTCTCCGGCGAGCTGACTTCGCACTGATGGAAATTTGAGGAAGTGGTTCGGTTGCTTACCTCTTCTCCCAGGTTTTGGGCATCCATCTCGGCTGTCAAACTCTCAGTTCCAGAGACGACGTCGTTTTTCGGCGCCTAAAATTTAGATAAACAAATCAGTACGCTGATCAATCAAGATTAAACAAAATTACTACCCTACAAAGTAATCAGAGAATTTTACAATTCACTTGTACTTATAAAAGGTAATATGATTTCAATGTGAACTTCTTTTTGTCTCTTTTTAATTTTTTTTTAACATAGCAAGGGCTAACAAACCTCAACCCCTTTCTTCTGCTTTTGACTTCTAGGAATAGTGACGTCGCCGAGGAAACTAAGCTGAGATTTGCACCACAGCTTCCTCGGCTTGTCCGGTCCTCCATCCTTTCCCTTGGACGCTCTGATGTTTTCCGAGAACTGACATCTCAGATTGCCCCAGCGTTTTTTCACTTCGTCCACTGAAGTTCCTGGCCGAATCGATTCCATTTCGTCGGCAACTTCCTCGTAGAACGCCTGAATTGAGAAAAGATTGTAAAATCAAAGGAAATAAATCAAAAAGAAGTCAGACTTGTTTCTTGTTGACATTTCTGTAGTCGGGGTGACGAATGTCCCAAAGGCATTTCCGGACACGCACTTTTTCAATCAGCACCTCTTGGTGATACTTTTCCCACTTGACTGCTGCCATTTTCCACCTGATAAAAATAAGATATTAATAAATCATACATAATTTCAAACTAATTTTATTTTTCAGATCAATTTTTCTGAGAAAAGAACAATAATAATACATCATAATTGATCAATAAAATTGATCATAATGAAAACAAATATTCTCAGGTGGCAAAGCGCCGACTCTTAAAATACCCTTTTAGAAGAAGTTCATGACAGATTTGCGGGATCAGGTGGTGACAGCAGCCTTCAGATTCTTGTCAATTTATACTTTGACCGTATTTGGGCCTTCGTTGTTTTGGTTTTTAGACAGGGCTACTGCGAAAAACTGGACACAACCCAGAGCACAGGGCTTCATCAAATCGATCAAAATAAACTGAGTGCAGTGCTGCCAACGTGACTGAATCAAACTATAGTTCCTACAGAATGGAATAATTACTTTTTGCATAGATGCACATAATTCCACGGCAATAGCATTTTTTCTTCTTTATTTCATTCAATTCAATCTTTATTGCTTCTACGACGTATCGTGCCACTCAGCGTAACCTACAATATGGAGTTAAATAGATATAATATAATTATAATTCCTGCAGTATATAATATACAGTGTATTTTCAGTGTTTATTTTTGCTGAATTTTTGTTTTAATCTGAATGATTATTTTTCAAAGAAATTTTTGCCTGAAAAATGCGCTGTTAATTGGCGCTTCCTACTTAAAAAATAATAATTATTAAAAAAAAAATGAATTTTTATAAGACAAAAGATTTATTTTTTATTGCAAAAAAATCATTTTTTTTTTAAATATCAAATTTTTATTTATAAATTACTGCTATTCTACAGTTAAATATAAGTTACATGGTCACTGAAATGTACTACAAAGCCCCAAAATCGGCAGCAAATAGTGGCTCCACGTTTCAATTTCTGATAACTTTTTGCCCCGCATCGAAACCGGCAAGAAGCATGCAAGATTTTCACCCACGAGCTGCGCCGTTTGCATTTTGTCGTGGGAAAGTAGTTTTGCGTCGCCGTGCAAGTATCGCAAGAAGTTTGGCAAATTGCAGTCGCACGACACAGGATTGTGATCAAGCAAAATTCGCACGTTGCTTTTCAGATCGGCGTAATTTTTGCCATCCGACTCGAAGTCCTCCTGGCGCAGTTGCAAAGACGAAATTTTGTTGTAGCGCAAATCGACAGTGATATTGGTCGACATGTACTGCAAATCTTGAGACTCGATTTTAGTGATGCTGCAAAAAAATATTTTATTCTATATAGTTATAGTGTATAAAAAAAAACGAATTTTTACTTGTTGTGAGTTAAATCGAGGTGTCGTAAATTTTCTAATCTTCTGACGTCAAGCAGGATTTGAGAGATCAAATTATTTGAAAGTCCCAGGTAATGCAGGTTGACGCAGTCTGAAAAAGTAGCCATCCTTCCCCATTGTCCGCTGTGTTTCGTTGATCTTTGCGTGGGGCCAAACGGTCGGTAAAACACCCATCCAGATTGCTATTTTGAATAAGAATAAAATTAATTTTAAGTAAAAATAAATTATTTTAAATATTTTACTTTGAAAGTCAAGTTATTGTAGGACAAGTTGGCCCACTGAACGGTGGGTATGGCGGAAAAGTCAACGTTTGTCAATTGGTTGTGTGACAAATCTAAATGCGAGATTGAATTAAGGCCGGAGAGCAATGTCGTGTTGAAATCTGCCAAAGCGTTGTGCGAAAAATCAACGTGCATTAGTGTAGATCCAAGTCCCTTTAAATTGAATATGGTACAAAATTAAAATGTATAGTTTTATATTAATTTTGAAAATAAAATAATATCACCATGAAAAGAGAAGGCGCGAATTGGTAGATTTTATTATTGCTGAATGAAACGGATCTCAAATTAGAACCATCTGAGAAAAGTGGGCTCTGAAGCTCCAAAATTTGGTTTCCAGCAACGGATAAAACTTTCAGCTCAGTTAAATCTGAAAGTAAAATAAGAAAAGTTTTTAAATAATTCTTTTTTAAATTAAATTATTTTTACGGTGTAGGTTGGGTAGTGACGTGAGAAGGTTTTCACTCAAATCTAAAATTTCCAGTCTGTTCAGGGTGGAAAAAATATTGGGGTAGATGTGTTTGAGTGCGTTTTTGGCAAATGACAGGTGCCTCAAGGTAGTTGGTTTCCTTGATTTTGCCTTGTTCCCGGAATCCATATGATTGTAATGGTGGTCGCGTTTGTTGGACGCGATGTTTAACATTGTGTCCGGGTCGATGCTGGACAAGACATTGTCTGAAACGTCAAGGTGCTCCACGCCGTACAGCCCAAGGAGATCGTAATTTCCCAAAGAACGAATTTTATTTCCACTCAGGGACAGTTTTGTAACGCTGACCGAATCCTCAAACATAAAGGAGGGAATTCTCGTGATGGCGTTGTCGGACAAATCGAGTTCTCGCAACTGACTCAAATTAGCGAAAATGTCGTTGGGCAATTCGGAGATCAAGTTGTTGGAAAGGTTGATTTTCTCCAAATTTTCATTTTCCTCAAAAAGATCGCGCGGCAGTTCTTGGATGTTGTTGTGCGAAACGTCCAGAAATTTTAATTTTTTCAGGTCTTTGAAAACTCTGAGGGGAATACTCTGCAGAGCAGCGGCGCTTAGGTTCAAATGTCGCAGGAGGTGCAGACCTTCAAAAGTCGGCTCGGAAATTATCAGACGCGGAACTTTGTTGTTAGAAAGCGTGAATGATTGGAGCCGCGAGCTGGCGGATTTAAGAAAACCACCCGGCAGATTTGTGATGGAATTATTTGAAAGGTCGAGATATTCCAAAAAGTTCAAATTTTGGATTGAATTTTGTCCTGCGGCGTTTAAAGAGCAATTTTGAACGGAAAGTCTGGTCAAATTTTGAAGTTGGTTCACAATTTCCAGCCTTGGAAGGACATTTGAATCTAAATTGAGTTCTTTCAGAGAAATCAGTGGTTTTAAAATTGAATCGATCTCATTGCTATCAACCAAATAATCATTTCCGACCACTGCAACTTCAGACGAGTTAGTCACGAGTTTTATTCCTGGATGGTTTGAAGGTTCAAGGACCAAGAGACTGTTGCCCATAATTGAAAGGTCGGTTAATTTTTCCAGTCCATCAAAAATGTTTAGAGGTAATTTGCTTAGGGCATTTCGATCCAGGGACAAAGTTTTCAACTCTCGCAAACCGGCAAAAACGCTCACCGGCAATGTCCGCAAATTTGGGTTATCTTTGATTTTTAGGGTGGAAAGACGTTTGAGGTTTTCAAAAGTCCTCGCTTCCAATGTTTCCAAATGCAAGGAGCCGCGGATTGTCAATTGCGTCAGGGCGTTGGAAACGTGCTTGAACGCATTTCCACTGACCGATGCCAAACTCGGACACCATATGTGGAGGAATTTGAGATTTTTCAGGTTCTCGAAATTGCTCGAGTAAAGTCGATACTCGAAACCGGAGCGACAGTAAACGGAAAAGTCGGTGACGTGAAGGGCCGGCTTGCTGAGCAGGGGGTGTTCGCCGAAGGTGCAGTCGGTGAGGACGACTGTCTTGGTGGACGAGGAGGGAACCAGGGCCTCGGGAAGGGGCGCCGTTGACTCGCACTGAATCAGCATGTGCGAAGGGACGGTCTGCGAGACGTCAACCGTCAGGTAGGCGGTGAACTCGCCGGGACAGTGGATTTGCGAGTCGGAAAAGCAGATGCACTCGTGCCGGTAGTAGTACGAGTTGTTGTGGCACGTGTCGCGACTTATGGGCGCGAGGGTTGTATGCGGGGTGGAAGGAAAATCGAGGGCAGGGGTTGCCACGAAGAGGGTGGCTGCGAAGACGAACGGGATTATCATGATGAGATTGCCTCCTGGCTGGCAGTTGAGCGACGAAAAAGGGATGATTTGTCAGGCCATTCACTAAAAATATAAAAAAAAATCAAATTTTTTTTATATTATATATAATATAATATATTTTTTTTTTTCGGAGAAATCTTGATTTAAAAAAAAAAAATTATTTAAAGTAAAAATAATGTATTCTTTCGTGGTATATATTGGGGGCCTTTAAAATATCGGCGAGGCATTTAAATAAGAGTTGATTTTGATCTGTTATACCAAATTTGCAAACTCTTGTATGTTGAATAGGACTTTCCACAGCCTCTATAGTATGTTATTTTGTGCGACTCACCTTGATTGCAGTCTGCGCCGAGTGTTTTGTTTATGAACACAACAGGTGAGTCTCCGCCGCCGTCTGCCTACTTATTTTTTCCGGCGCACTGCGAGAGATGCTTCGCAACTACTGAGGCCGCAGCAACTCTCGCTGCTCCTCCGCAGCAGATGTGAGAAGCGCCCCTCTATTGTGAGGAAGATGTTGGCCTCCAGGCGATCTGCTGGTTGATATTATCCAGTCCACTACCTGCTGCTCTCCTGGTGGGGAAGCATAAAAAATAGAGAGAGAGAATACAGGTGGGCAATTCAAACACCTCTTGAGCGAGTCTGCAGTAGCCTCTGAAAAGAGCAATAAACTCGAAATTGTTGCGTCGCTCCTGCCCGTCTCTTCATTCAAATTGTTCGCTGGTCAATTGCCCCTTCGTGCTGCGAGCTTTTGTATTAATTTAGTTTAATTGGCCACAATGTTTAACCTTCACGTTTTAAATTTCAATTGAACGCAGTATAATGCCAAACAATTTTGCTACCTATAAAATTAAAAATATAAATTTCCCCTTCAGATCCAAATTCATTAATAAAATAAATGGCAATCACAATCTCCTTTACTTCCATAATTAAGTAATGTATATTTTTTTTAATTCTCTTTCCAGTGATATAAAGTGTTTGATATTAACATCCTAATAATTACAATATAAGTTGGTGAGGCCTGCAGATTGCAGAGTAGAACATTAGCGCGACGAAAGCAGTGCGCGCGCCAATTCTGATGGACGTGCCTCGGATGAATTCGTCATAAGAGGGAAGGCGCTTTTCCTCGCGCATGGTTTCTGTATTTCCCTGCCTGGAAAACAGAAATTTTCTGCAGATTCTTCCGCTAAACACGCCCATCAAAATGCTCTGGATACGCCCTTTGCCGATTCCTCAACGCCGCCTCCTCTTCCCAAAATTCCATCTGGGCTTTGCTGTTTTGAATACACTACGAACATTAATTAAAGCTGGAATATTAAAATAATTACTTCTTATTACACCATGCCGTTCATTAGCTCATTCATATTTACCGAAGCGAGTTTTCACATATTATTCCAATTTAATAAGATTTTACTTAATAAATCTTGCATCTCCAAAAACATGATAATCTTCTTCTTGAGAAATAAATTATTCAGATACTAGTATAACAATGATCAAAATAGACAACTACCCAATTAAATATCGATTTCAAAGTAAATGCAAGTTTTTGCTCTCGTAACTCAACAATATGTTGGTACCGTCCAAATAAAACAGAAAAATACAGTTTTTTTTAATGTTATAAAAATTAGGCTATATTGCATGTCCTTAACATAAAACTGCCATGGAGAAACTTTTAAATAAGTACTTTTGTATACATCATCGTGTATAATTATAATATAATGAACATAAAAGTTAAGCGTGTAGAGTTGCTTATTTTTTTTTTCTTGAAGAAAATTTGTGTTATGAAATAAAAATGTATACGCTATTTTTCTATTAACCGTTTTAAAGCAACTCTTTTTTTTTTAAAAAAAAGAAGCAATTTGATTTAACTCCAATTTAATATTGAAACCTTATCAATAAAGATTATCAAGTTCTAAAAAATGATAAGTTCAATGAATTATTGGACCATTAATATTTGTGTGGAGCGTCACGTTGAGAGAGAACGCGGAGCGAGCAATTTTTGATTGACAGTCGAGAGCCACCCTTAACCCCGCCTTTGTACATCTCGTCAAAAGACCATCATCATATACACTCGAGGTGACTTGTAGCCGTTAAATATTGCTACAGTGCCAACAAGTGTATGAAGTGCTCCTGAATTAATCTGTTCACCAACTTACTTTTGAGTATTTTTAATTTTATTCCGCGGCCGAAATAGCGTCGCACACCAATATATTGGAATATAAGATTTAGTGAAGGTGGAGGCAGAAAACATTCATAACCATGGTGAGTGACTTTTTCTCAGAGACTTTGTTAGTTTGTTATAACTAATTTTATTATTTAGAAGATTATTAATTTCAATCGGAAAAGTTCTCACACAAATTTCCAGCACAAATAAAATATAATGCGTATACACATTAGAATCAAAATTTCGTTGGAGCATTTAAATTTCCAAGTTAAAATTAAATGCCACATACAATTTATAAAAATTTCTATTATACTGATATTTGATTTGTAGCATTCATTTAATTTTAAATTAGTCATAAATATTGAATTACCAGGCCTCGACAGATAAAATCAGATAACTCAGCTGATTTGAAATAACACTTAATTCGAATAATAAAATAATAAAAGATGCTGTTTCCGTTCTCCTGTTGATAACAAAATCTGTATTTATCATTTGATTGCTAATTGTACGCCGAGTTAACCAAAGTGGTTTACCGAGGTTAAAATTGCGGTCAAACTCCGCTTAACACATATTTGACGCCTCTAATTGCAATTTATTGGCTGTTTGATGATAAAACGTAACAAGTTGGAGTAACATCGGCCATCTCCGACATAATTTTATTTTAAAAATTTGCTTCCTATATATTATTATTTCAATAGTGAAATAAAATGAAAGTATTTTAAGTGCACAAAGTCATAGACTGATTAAAAAACGACAAGGATTTGAGATTTTGTAATATGAATCATAAGCTCCAAATTCAATTTGATGATACTCAATATTGGAAATTTAAATAAATTTATGCATAATATCATGGAAATTTTGCTCTATTACAATTAAAAAGTTGCCGTATTTTTCAAGCCATTTGAAGTTCTGTTTTAAAAGATACTTAATTTAAGTCTTCCGAGTAAGTCTACAGATCATTTGATTTGTTTTTTACGGTCTTTTATTGTAATGTTGATAATTAATGACGAAAATATTACATATAAAGTGGATAGAAAATCGAAAGTCACATACTTAATTAATAAAAAAGCAAATTACAATCACTCGGAACGATTTCCCATTGATTATTTTTGTGAGAACTTAGTTATAAAATATCTTTCCTTAATAATCAGTCAGTCTTTCGAAAGCGTTGGCGAATTCATCTGCAAGCACGAGCAAAACCTATTAAGATTACGTGTGCGACAATCATCGCGCGCGCAAATCTTCAGAATCGTAAGGGGAACCGCAAGTTCCGGCGCAAAAGTGATTTATTTCCGGAACAGAATACACTTTCCCTTCTCTCACTCGCCGGCGTCAAGGTATTTGGCAGAACACTTCCAAGATCAACGATCAACTGCTGGGGAGAGATGCAAAATCTTGAGGGTGCTAAGCTAAAATCCCGAAATGTCTTGACGAAGAAATGATCAGCGTTGGGAAAAAGCGAGAATAAAGAATAATATTTTTGGTAGACTAAATAATAAACAAGCTAAGTGAAAGAGGCTAAAATATTGAGTAAAATTTACTGGCATTAAATTAATTTACGTTAACGTGGGGGGAACAAATGAGGAAAACAGTTATACAATCCTCCTTTATTCCCGAAAACTAAACTAAAAATTTACAATAATTACTCTGAAAAAATAACATCAAATATCGTTGTATGGAGCGCATTTTTAACACGGAAAATTTTGCTAACAGATATGCTGATTTTATAGTACGAGCACATTTTTGAAGTTTGTGAAATATCAAAAGCTAACAATCGTAGATAATCTTTTTCAGTTATACTTCTAATTGAGGAATCATTTTTCTGTTTAAAAATCTTTAAAATGATTCCAATATTTTTTTAATAAAATTAAAAACTGTCTTATTCTAATTTTTTCTATCTTTATAATAAAATCTACAATTAATTAACCAGCGTCATATGTCATACTCAAATAATAGCTAACAAATATAATATTTTTTTTTTGCCATACCACTATTTTTTCAGAACTCTCACTGGCAGGATGAGCAACGGATCGTCAACACCGCCGTTCTTTTGCAGAACAACTGCTTGGACAACAGCGTGCAAGCAAATCACAGATCAAATACTAACAGAAATAGGATCACGCCATTTACATCAGGTATATGTGCTTTTTGTTTTGCTCAATATTTCAAGTATCAAATATTGAATTTATTCTAACCATTGCATGCCTAAATAAGAAACTGTTTGAAAGTTTATAGAAATTCTTTTCTCTACCAAGAAGTATGCAAACATTTGCGAACGATGATTTTGCGCGTTATGAAAACAGTCACTTGGCAAACACAATTAATCTATGCAAAATGAGAAGCTTTCTCTCCCTCTCGTCATTAGCAATTAAGGGAGAAGTTTGGCTTCTAATATGGAAACCTTAAAAAAAGCAGGAATCCAAAGTTTATCCTGTTACTCTAATCTCGCAAATCTCTGGGTTGATATTCAATGAAACGCCGCAAGTTATTTTATCAGAGATCACAAACCCTCGGCTGTATGCGCGCATCGCTCGACTCCTTGTTAGCTTTGCACTTTTCCTTCCACGTTATTAATTTCAAACCCTGCACTCGACGATTCTCAAATCGAAAGCAAACTTCGTATGCACAGTGTAAATTTTCAACATAAAATTTTACGCATATTTTTCCAAATCGCAGTAAGCAAAACGCATTTAACGTAAAGTAATTTATGCTCGTTGAGCTCCCCTTTCGCTCGCAGTGCTAATGAAGGGCCGAACCAGAGTGGGCTAATTATTTATGCATGCTCTCCAATCACGCCCCTTTGGAAAAATCAAAATTGCTCTCCCCTCAAGCAAAACAGGCGTATCACAAGATTAACCTGCCGTTTGGCATTAATGCGGATCATATTCTCTTTTGGTCCGTCGGGAATCGGCGTATCAGGCAACGCAGGTACTTAAATGGCATCGCAAAAATGGAAATAAATGCTGTTTCCAATACCTTTCGACCGGCATCAAATTTAATCCTGTCTATACGATTCATTGTTTATTTGCCAATGCTCATCACCAAAATTAAACAGTTTTTTAACTCTACAGAACATCGTGTGATTCAGAAACTGAGCGATAAAGTCAATACTCTCTGAAATGCCAAAATTTATAATTTTAACTAGGTATCTAAATTATCAAATAAAATTTCTTTTATTTAAAACAAAAAATTTGTCCATTTAAACATACCAATTAATAAAGACAAATGGCGGAGTACCCAAACATGATAAACCATGATTTTCTTTGATTAAGCTTTCATAATTTAATATATGAAATGTATAATTAAAATATTTTTTTTAGTAATTTTACACGGTTAAAAATTGTAGCCTTATGATGGATGTAAGAATTAGTGTCGAGTTTAATGAGCGTTGTTGCTGTTAATTTGAGAAGGGCCCCTGAGCCTATAACGCGGCGTGCATTCCCAGTTCCATTAATTCTCGCATCGCCCTCGAAGAGAGGCGGTCGGGAATACCTGCGTAGATAATTCAGCAGCAGAGTGCGTCGGCCTGCGCCTGTGCTGTTAATTACCTATTAAGTGAAATAAAACATTAACGCAAAAAGGATAAAAGCTTACTTAAGTGGAAAGTCATTTTCATATTGCATGAGGCAAATGTAGAGCGGCGCGCGGAGAGAAGAGGCAGCGAAATGCACCGGCGAAAACATTTTAGCAGCAGCAGCTATTTGTTGATACCCTCCTTTGGGAGCTCGCGGCGGCTTTCGTTGTTGAAATCTCCCCGGAAAAATCCCTGCAGCACTTTGCGCTTGATAATTTAATACTACTGTATGTTTTCTTACTTCCGGACAAACAAAAGAGAGAACGCGCGCGAGCAGAATGGATGGATGCTGGATGAGTAGATGGATGGATGGGCTCTCTGTTTTAAGCGCGCGCCTGTTGACCTTTTCGGCCGTTTTATTTTCCGTATTCGCAGATCATGATGCGTTCTGAATATTTAAAGCTCCGCAACCCTTGCGCTTGCCTATCTCGCCCACTCTTTTTGCTCTCTGCTTTTCCCGCTATGGACGCCTCTCACATTTTTAAAATTTATTATCATACACAAAATCCATTAGCCATTTTTTAACTCACATATCTTGGAAGATATTTTACTCCAATAATTTTCAATTAAGACATTTATTGAAAAAAAATCTAAATTAATTTATGCAAATATGTGCTGTATATAATTTATGTTTATCAGTTAAGATTAAGACTAAAGAGGCGGTAATTAGCATTAAGAGGATTGTAATAATAAGATCTCGTCATTTTTGTCCTACATCATACATCTGCATGTTAGATACGAGTTATTAATATTTATATCCTATCTTTTAGAGTAGAATGGCACTGAACAATAAAATATAATGTTGCTCTCTTTTAATTATCATTATTGCCCCCAGAATAGGCTTTAGTGGAAGAATTATTTTTATCATCGGATATATATGACGTTCAACTGAAAGTCGATTTCATTATTATATTTAAAAATTAAATTAAATAATAAATAATATAACAATTGGGAAAATTATATTTTATCTTTATACATTAATTTAATTATGTAAAATTGATGTTGTAATACTTCCATAATATATAAAAATTCATTAAACGCAATATTAAAAAAATTGATTTTTTTTCAATCTCCAAATATTTCATATTTAATTAATTATATAAATAATTATCAATAACGTATTTAAAATGCGCTCTCCCACAATATAGCGTGTAGTTATATGGGGAGGTTTATCTCCCACGGTAAAATTCTAGTAAATATGTCGAGTATGAAATTGAAAACAAAAAAGGTTTGAAAAAAAATTATTAACATAAAATGAATGGGGGCGAAAGGCTAAATGTAAACACTGAAGATGCTCAGAATATTAAGAAAGAAAAATGGTTTAACAGAAATCTCTCTAAACTAACTCTTTTTGAATTATTTAATGACAATGACCAAGAATATGTAAAAAAAAAATTTTTTCTCAAGTATTTAAATTATTTTTTTAAATGCAGAATCTCTATATTCCTAATTTATATAATGATTCTCGATTTTCTGGTCAATTGCATCGCATAAAAAAATAGTACTGAACTGTGCACACAAAAATGCGGAAATTACATCATTATCATAAAAAGTATAATCACCAACAAACGATAAAATGTCACATAAAAATAAAAGATTTGCACATTTTATACATTTTTTTAGAACCCAAATTTTTAACCATTATCAAATAATTTAATTGCAAAATTATATTAGTCGCGTAAATACTTAATAATCTGGAACTATTATAGGTTTATATAAACACAATTATACAGCAATAATAAAATAAAATTGATTTTAATACCTCCAAGGGTTAACTAAAAATACCAAAATTCTGCACATTTTATGGAGATCAAAGAAGCAAAGGTAAACAACATTAAAGCAATCTTTTTATAAAAAGAAACCATTTCTCGGCAGATTATACTGCGAAGTGTAGCAAAGCTTGGGGTGGTTTTGCACGCGGCAATAAATGAATGACACATCAATCGCAACAGGGGAGTCTATCTAATGTAGAAGGAGCAGCACGCGGTGGGACGCCGCAACAGTCAGTCAGCCTTTGCGGCTCTTTTAACTCGTTCCACCCTCACAACAAGGAGAGCGAAAAGAGCGAGCGACAGCAGCTTTAAATACACACGCAGCAAAAATTGTGCAAGTGACGTTTTGAATTTTCCACCAGCAATATAATAATAAATATACCGAGACCGCACGCTGGCTTTCGCATGTAACATTTGAACTCTGGAAAAAGCATCACCAGAAAAAGACGAATATCTTTATTGAATGCACTGCATCTCATCCCTTCTTTTGAGATTATATTTTTCGCGCGTGTGCTCGACCGGAATACCGATCAGCACTCCACCAAATAATGTCTTGTTATTTCATGCAAATAAAACACGTACACCTCTGGCGAAAAGTGATCGCGGGCACAATTTTTCTATCATCAGCGGCTTTTCTTGTGCCGAAGCGAGAGACGCGCGCCGAGAAAAATTAAGAAGAGCAGAGATCGCGCGCGCGAGTCACGCTTGCGGCTGCTGATTGGCATATTGATGCCAAAGCGCCTGCTGTCTCTGTTGTTGAAGGGTAAATTGAAAAAACACGCGGCGCCGTCTTCTCTCTTCTTTCCCTTCAAAGAGTTTGCATAAAGAGCGGAAAATTTCATTCACTGCGCTCGGAAAACTTATTCATACACGCAAATTTACACAGAGCTGCCTGCATGTGCTCCTCTCTGCAAATGAAATTCGAATGCTTGCAATTTATCTTTTTGTGAGTGATCTGAACTTATGGAGGTCTTATTTGAATTCTACTCTATTACAATAATTGAATTAAAATTTGAAATTAAAGGATCCAATCAAAATAAAATACACTATGTCATGGTGTTGGATGCTACAGTATCCTAGCTTAGTATCATCTATGAATGAAACATTGCAGGTCAAATAACATAGTATGAACTTATATAATATTTTACTTTACAAAAGATTGTTCTTGTGCTGTAAATAATACAAGTTAAAAATATGAAACATACAAATAAAATAATGTGTCAAATAAAAAATCATCAATATATAGCAAAAAATTATTTAAATTCATTTATTTATTTATAAAATTTTGGTGTAGCGTATAAATTAAAAAATAATTTTTATTTTTATTATATATCTTTAATAAACTTGTTCTTATTAAGTTTTCTCATCCCATCTAGTGAATAAGTATTTTCTATCCCTTGCACCTCTCAATCGGGGGCATGCAGCTTTATAAAGTATGCAATCTTCTTCACTGCATACTTGCATGTTGCTTTTGCGGCCTGTCCAACTGTTCAGCAGGGTTGTATGAATATTTAAAACCCTTTTGTAATTGAAATAATTGATTTTTTGAAAATCTTATTTGACACATTAATTCGCAAATTTATTCTCTGTCTAATTGCAAATGTGAAAAGTTTGAACTAAATATTTGTGTATTAAAGCGCATGTTTTAAAAGGTGTACATTTTAGCAATGCTCTTTAATGACACTTAAATACCCCGATCATAAAATTAAAGTACGGAAACAAATAAAGGCAATGAGATGAAAATAATTATTATTATTATTGCTGCATGTGAAGACATTTAAATGACTTCCGTGACAATTATTTTTAAGAATTCCGGTCTCTGAGTTCATATAAACAATCAAGTATCAGTTTCTCACTCCTAAAAAAAAATGTCCTTTTTTGTGTGAACTGAAATAATTGTGGATTATGAGAAAAGTTTTTCTTGAAAAGATTGATCCAAATCCAAAAATTATTCTTTTTCCAAAAACTTTTCTTTTTAATTCTTTGAAGCAATAAAATTGTTGTACATTTCTTTTCCGCGATTAAACTTTCATCAGAGCAAAGGTGCGGTGTGTGCAAAGGCAACAGTTTACGCCGGCATTGTTCCAGACAGCAAAACAATGTTAAAAGCTTTGGACATAAATATTAGATTGGGCCTCTTACTGCTGTCAATTTGGATTATGCGTGGATTAGCCTGGCAGAGTATTACGGCGGCAGCGAGATGCTCCATTGTTGGCTGCGTGAATTCGCAGCTAGGGCAGTTGTGCACACCGGCAAAGCAGCTCTGTGCTATCACCAGCACCAGAGTGCAAACAGCGGCGAAATAAACGGGGAGAGAGCAAAAGCATCCCCCTTGGTATTCCCCGATGCAAGCGAGAGGAGTTTATGAATTGTAAATATTTAAAAGCTACAAATAGCTGTAGAGCATTTATGAACTGATGCAGTGTCAAATTTCATTATACTCGGAGCGGCAGTGCACTCACGCATTGGCCGAAAGCACTCTATATGCGCACAGCATAAATTTAAATGGAAATTTACAATACGTACTCGGAATCAACTAGATTGCAAAATACTGAAGTATTTATAATCTGAAGTTAGAAAATGTAAAACAAAGTACAAAAGAAAAAAGGAGTTTGTTTGAAATATTTTTTTTTTTAATGCAATAAAATTAAGCCTAATTTTATAAAATCCATTTGTTTTCATTAGTGAAAAAAAATTGAATTAAAAACGTAATTTTTTATGAGAAAGATGATAAAAATTTCTTTATATTCGTTGCTAGAAAATTAATGATACAATTGCATGAAAAAAATTTACGGTAAATTAATAAAATACTGTTCTTAACTCTATTTCTAGAACTAGACGTGCAGCAGAATTGGGACGCTCCACGAATATCCACGACAGTCCCACAATCAGTGCAGCCGAGGAAGGGATCTCTTCAGTTGTGGCAGTTCTTAGTGACGTTATTAGATGATCCTGGCAACCGGAGTTGCATTGCATGGACAGGCAGGGGGCTCGAGTTCAAGCTGATAGAGCCAGAAGAGGTACAAAATCTAATCAGCGCGCTCCCCAGTTTTTCAATGCCATCAGCGCACCCCCTATGAACACATTCACTCATATGCCTAAGAAATTTAGTTCCCTCTTGCCATGAAATGCGAATTGCCAAAAAAAGACGCCAATCATTTATATAAATTTTTCATTTCCCAGGTTGCTCGTCGGTGGGGTGTGCAGAAAAATCGGCCGGCCATGAACTACGACAAACTTAGCCGGTCACTCAGGTATTACTACGAGAAAGGGATCATGCAGAAGGTGGCCGGAGAGCGCTATGTGTACAAGTTTGTCTGCAGCCCGGACGCTCTTTTCACCATGGCCTACCCAGGAGAGGGCAAAAAAGGTGGTCATCAATCGTCTGCCCAACAATCGTCCGCCCTATACGGCCAGCAGCGCCAAATTCCTCGATACACCACCCTGGAAAACTACCCCAGCGACCTGACCACGGCGCAAGCCATTTCGTGCAACGAGCAGTACGAAATATTCAACCAGGTTTGCGGCAGCAACTTGGCCTTCCAGAACTTGGACTCGTATCACAGCCTGCAGCAGTCGGCTGGCCAGAAACTGTCTTACTACGATCTGGCGCCATCCACTTACGAGGAATCGAGACAAGACTCGAAGAGGAGAGCGCGTTTTTGCTGCAAGACAAGCACACCGGCCATGATGTTGATTGGGGAAAGTGCGGACGGAGGCAAAGAGATTGAAACCAAAGAGAGGAATTTGAAAGTGTGCGTTGCTGACTATTTGAGTTCCAATTATCCCAGCAGCTAGAATGACCACCAAAATTCACAGTGCAGAGAGCAATACGAACTTTATTCCCTTTAAGATTCAAATGTCTAATTCACTTCGGTGTGGCAACTCTGCAATAATGACGGAGGCACTTTGGAACAACCGAAACTTAAGTCATGTGAGAGTTGCTTTCGACGTATTTATTTATATCAATTTGCGCATCACATTGAATGTTGACAAAAAAAATTGGAAATTGTTACATTGTTGAGTTCAGTTGCAAAAGCTTGGCTCATTAATAAATAAACATAACTGTGGTATTCAATTATTCGTGTAAGTAAAAATAAAGAACTTGGTGGTGTGATAATTTTTGGTTTTATCACTTTAGTAAAGTGGTTGTTAAGTGCGAATCAAATTAAGCTGTTAAATTAGGAAAGAAAATTGTTGAGATAAAATTTGCCTCCTTACATGGGTCTTCCTCTGCCCCTGCCCATTCCTCCTCCCATCGGAGGACCACCTTCGCCGGCCTTGGGGTTCTTAATCGTTTCGTCGACGGAGAGGATAAGGCATGCAGCTTCACAAGCAGCAGTGAGGGCGTTGATTTTCATCACGCTTGGCTCCCAGACGCATTCCTCAAAGTTATCGGAAATGTCCTCCTTCATGATATCAACACCATACCATGTGTGACCTGTGGAAAATTAATAAATCATTTAGTTTCCTGCAAACTCGGAAAGGTTGAAATACATACCCAGAGCATGCTTTTGCCTCAATTTGTTGAGAATATTTGTTGCGTCAAAACCAGCATTGTCAGCCAGCTGCCGAGGAATGATTTCGAGAGCTTTGGCAACAGCACCAATCAAAAGCTGCTCCTTGCCGGCGATCATCCTGGACTCGTCGCGCAACATTTTGCTGAGCTCCATTTCAATAGCTCCACCACCTTGGATTAAAAATTAATAAGAAATTTGATCGAAAGTAATTTTGAATTGATAATTACCAGCAACAACTGCGTCATTTTTAAGCGTTCTCCTGACAATCATGATAGCGTCGTGGAGGGAACGTTCAGTTTCCTCCAGGAATTGTTCGGCACCTCCTCTCAAGATGAAAGTACAAGTTTGGGCATGAGCACATCCCTCAAACATGTTGAATCTTAATAATATAAAATTTAATTAATTTATTTTTTAAAAATTATTAAGATTTTCACCTTTCGCCTCCAATTTGCTTTTCAACAAAGGTTTGGCATGTGCCCAAAGCAGAATCATTGAGATCATGAACCGTGGACATGACAGCACCTCCACAAGCCTTCATGGTCCTCTTGAGGTCCTCGTCAGGCACTCTTCCGGCACAGAACATGTCTCTGTCCGCAAAATACTGGGTGGCGACATCACCAATGGGCAGTTTTGACAGCACAACCTGGGCCCCACTTTGAGTGATTTTGTCTAGTTTTTCGTACAAAATACTCCACTCAGCATCCACAATCTTTTGATACTCCTAAAATAAAAATGATTAGTCTTCTCCTAAAATATGATTAAATATAAACCAACCTCGACATTATCCAATCTGATTTCAGCATTGTCCCTCTCGGCTTTCAATTCCAACTCAATGTTTAACAGGGCAATTTTGGGATTTTTGTAAGTTTTTGGCTGCATCTCGAAACCGGCATAGGAAAAAGTCTTTTTGAACGCCACTCCTCTAACAAGCAGAGACTCCTGTATAAATAAGATTTTTCAGATTTAGTGAAAAAATGGTTGAGCGAAAAAAATTTAGTGGCAGATTTTAATATTTGAGATGAAAATGTTACCTCCAAAGCTCCACCCTGAACCTTCTTGATGCCGATCATATCGAGTGGCAAAAGTTCGTCGAGATACATAACGGCATCGACAACCAAAGTGCTGAAGAAACCCTTCTGCTGGCTCACAAGCTTCGAACTCAAAGCTGTTGCTGCGCATTTTATCAGCAGCTCCCTGGTGCTTTCAGGACTTCTCTTGTCGATCTGCAGAAATAATGATATCATCAGTTTTGCAAACATAAGTTTCGTTTCAAAATTTTACCTTGACAGCCAATTTGTTAATTTGGTCGACAGCCAGCTGTGTTGCTCTTCGAAGTGATTTAATGATAATTCTGGAGTGCACTCCTTCGTCGACAAAAGGCTTCAGCTGCTTCAAAATTTCGCCAGCAATGAGGACAACACTGGTAGTTCCGTCCCCGACTTCTGCGTCTTGTGACTTAGCAATGTCAACCAGGGTTTTTGCTGCAGGGTGGACAATGTCGAGCAGTTTCATGATGGTAGCGCCGTCGTTTGAGATTGTGGCCTTTCCGTTCTGGGTGACAATGAGCTTGTCCATGCCCCTGGGACCAAGGGTGGTCCGAACGGCTTCAACGACCACTTGACAGGCATTGATGTTGGAAACAAGCTGCTGCTTTCCTTGGGTGTTCTCGGTGCCCTCTTTGAGGAGGATGATTTGAGGTTGCTAAGAGAGGAAAGATTGTAATTAAATTTTATTTAAGTATATGGTCACAGTTCATCATTGTTAGAAATTATCTTCAGTAAGTAAAAATAAATCCGTGGAATCAAAATAAAACATTCTCGATCTTTCGAGACCCTGGGAATGGGCAGGGCTGATTGAAAGCCCAGAATTACTGCCGTATTTAATATTATGAAGCTATAAAAGTTTGCGAGAATAAATATTTAAGCCAAATTAAATAGAGTTTCTCACAAAATAATTCAAGATGAATGGAAAATTTAGAAGAAAAAGGAAAATTTTAAATCAGGTGTGCCGGTTTTTTAAGATTTTGACAAGGAAATTCGAAGTAAACATAGAATGGCATCGGCGATTTTCTGCATTGAATACAATCAATGAGTTAACTGGGCTTGAAAAATTAAAATTTTCAGCTAATAACACTGCGTGATTACTTTGATTTTAAGAGATTTCTCACCATTTCGATGGATTTTCTTCTTCACAAAATAAACACGGGCTCCGGAGAATGGCGAATTTTGGATCAACTATAAGAGGTGCCAACGGTGTGAAGTGAATCTTTTCATAAACGCAATGCTAACGTTAAGTAAAAAATACAGATTTACGTTGGCAGCAGTGGTGAATCCTAAAAAGGCATGTCGCCATTCGCTACAGCCAATCGCCATTGATTGAGTCCTCGGAGCCGCAAGCCGGCGTCTGTAAATAAGAACTTTTTGACCAATTTTTCGTCTCAGAACTTCGTAATTTGGCCCTAAACTTGCTGAGACTACACCATGGGCACCACCAAGGTGGTGCAAATCACCAACATCGCCCCACAGGCGACCAAAGATCAAATGCACTCGCTCTTTAATTATTTGGGCAAGATTGACGACATTCGCCTCTATCCAACAGTGTGAGTAGATTTTTTAAGCGTTTTTCAAATAAATATAAAAGCTTTAGATAAAAATTCAATGCATCTAAGGGTTGGAGTAACATTGCTTTCTTATTTCAGGCGAGACGTGGCCGTACCTGTTCAATCTCGGATTTGTTATGTCAAGTTTCACGATGCAGAGTGGGTTCCTGTAGCACAGCACCTTACAAACACAGTTTTCATCGATAGAGCCTTAGTTGTTACACCGTTTGAGACTAGTAAAACATTTTATAGATTTTTCAGATCCACATAGGAAAATTATTTTTGTTTTAGACGAAATTCCCGATGAACTGCACGCATTGCAGGTCTGCAACACCGGTACTTTTGGAGTTTCACAGCCGTCTCTTCCATCGCACGTTGTCAGCCAGGTATTATTTAAGTGGTATTTTTAATGGAGTAGCGTCTGATCAATCTGAATCACAGCTTGAGGGTTCCCACCCGAACCAGGTCATTGCCACCCACGACCCAAATTTGGTCGCTAATGGTCTGCCAAAATATCCACATTTGCCAGCAACCTTAGATTCTGGCAAAATTGCTGAGATTAGAAGAACCCTGTTGGCCATCAACCTCAATGCAACCGTAAGTTACATTGAAATGTTGTATAAAATAAATTTTTAAATTGGGAGCTTTTATGTCAGACGACTGAGGAACAGGTGATTGAATTTTTCTCCAAAGCTGGAGAGGTGAAATATGTCAGGTTCTGCAAGAGGCCTGGTGATGCAACTAAGTTCTGTCTGGTGGAATTTTCAGAACAACCATCCATCATCAATGCTCTCAAGTTGAATGGGTCAGAATTAAATGGAACCGCAATTAAGTGAGTAGTTTGTATTGATTCAAAATATCATTTATTAATCGGCTGGTCATTTAGAGTTTACCATTCTACACAGTCCATTGTGAAGCCCCAAGCAAAGACAAATGAAGCAGCCCAGAGGGAGATCGAGGAGGCCATGGGCCGTGTGAAGGAAGCCCAAAACCTAATATCAGCAGCCATGGATCCCGGTATATTAGAGGAATGGGGTATAGAGACTGATTATAACTAATATTATCTAGTATTTGGAATGCTAGGCAAAAGCCGCAGCAGACACAGCAGGTCTAGGTCTCGCTCCAGGTCTAGGAGCCGCAGATCAAGACGGCGCTCGAGGTCCCGTCGTCGTTCCCGTTCTAAGCGCCGGTCTCGATCTCGCAAGCGTTCTCGCTCCAGGCGCAGGTCAAAGTCACATTCTCGAAAGAGATCAAAGTCTCCAAAGACCAGGAAGAGATCTAAATCACGTTCAAGGAAACGCTCAAAGACTAAATCAAGGTCAGATAACTGAATTTTATACAGAATGGGAAAAGTAATGTCGGGGTAAATATTATTATCAGGTCTCGTTCTCGCACCAGAGATACAAAAAGTAGTAAGAGTAAGAGCTCTCACAAAAGTAAAAGCAAGAAAGACGTTCCAGAAATTAAAGAAGAGCCTGAAAAGAAGCCAGTAAGTCCTCTCAATCTAATTAAAAATAAATTTATATTTATAATTTTTCTTAGAGCAAAGATGACATCAAATCTGACTCGGAAGCAAGTGAAGTTATCAAGGCAGAGGATATTAAAAAAGAACCAAAAGAAGAAGAAGTTGAAATCAAGGAGAGGTCCAGTGAAAAAGAGAGTAAGTCTAAAAGAAAAAGGTCTCGCTCTCGTACGCCGAAGAAAAGGCGCAAGTCTCGTTCTACCTCTCGGCCACGACGATCTCGTTCTCGATCAAGACGGAGGAGCAGGTAATCGAAAAGGCATGCCATTCAAACGGGAATTTTAATTTCTGTGCTTAGGTCTCGCTCGAGACGTTCGACGTCTAGGGGCATCCGACACAAAGCTTCTCGTCACAAGTCGCGGTCTCCAAAACGCAGCCCCAAGGCCACCTCTTCTAGACACAAGAAATCCAAGAGAGACTCCCGCAGCCCTTCTATATTAAGGTTGGATGCCGCAAATTTGATTTTTTTTTTATCATAAATGACGAACAATTTTGCAGCAGGAGGGATTTGGAGAAAAAAGATCTGGCCAAGGTGCAGCGTAACTATGATGAAGAAGAGGCTGGATTTGATGCGGCTCCTCCTCCGCCCCAGCCTCCGACACCCCCAAAACCACCAACCCCTCCACCTCCTCCAAGTGACTCTGAGTCTGAGAAGGGCTCGAGCTCCGAATCGGAGAGAAATGGGAAAAAGAGAAGACGCTCTGGCTCTGAAAGTAGCAACTAAGATATTGCAAGTGCTTGTTTCAATGTCAACCTCCCTGCATCTTTTTTTGGAAAATGTGAGTAGCTTGAAAGCCAGAATTTTATTATTTTTGAGTGCACATTCAAGGTACTTTTTAATTGTATTAAATGCCGCAAAATCATGCATAATAACGCAGTTTTTTACTAGCATTTCCTTTAATCAAACCCCACTCAAATCAATTCAAATAAGATGTAGATAAATTAGGCTTTAATTTAGTGACTTGAGATAGTTACAGATCAATTACTATTGGCATGAGTGATATTGGAAGTTGAAATTGTCCAAGGCCACGCTTCCGTGTCTCGTATTTTTAACAAAATCAGATTCAAAAATTAGCTGTAAAAATAGGTAATACTAGTATCAATTTGTCAATTTAGTGAAAATATATCACCTTAAAGGGTTGATTGACATGTACGGAAACTTCAGCTGTGGTCCACTTGGCATAGCTATTATTTGACCATAGATCTTGGAGTTTGCCCTCTTCGAAATGCTGCTGCGTTACGGTTTTCAAATAAACTATCCTGACCTTAAAATACACATGATTGAATTTTCACCAATTTTCCTGACCGTTAATGATACCTTAAGTTTTGAGTTCACATTTTCAATGTAGTATGAAAATCTCAAGCATCCCAATGTTGATTCTTGAGATTTTTTTGGGTGGAAACCAATTGAATGCAACACGGCTGGAGATCCACTCCAGTTATCTACGTCTGTGTAGAGGAATCCTGTGAAATTTAATATCCGACAAAATCAGTCATGACGAGAAAAGCCCTTTCGAGTTAGGCAACCTGTCGACTGCACTCTTTGCCACCTCCAAATCGAGTCGCCGGCGTTGAGAAATCCACACACGTCCGTGTCAAAAGTGCATATTTCCGCTTGAGGAAATCCAACTAAATCTTGGTTGCCTAGTTTTTGATGGGAAATTTCATTAGGAATCAATCCAAGATCATTATTTTATCAACCGTTGCAGGAGTAGAGCCGGAGAAGCCGGCGCTTGTCGCTCTCACTCAGCTCAGTTTTTTTCCAGATGGGTCCGATTACAACTTCAGGATGTGTGGCCCTCAGGGTCTCAGACACTCCGTCCTGAGAAATCGCCATAAAATTGTTTTGTAAATCTTGTGATCGTAAAATCTAGACAATGGCTCTTTATTTTAATCAATTTCTTTACTCGGATCAAGTTGTTAATCATTTTTTTAAGGAAGTCAAGTTGTTCCCGTTTTGATTCCAATCTTATGTAAATTCGTGTTCAAAAGTGGACCGCGTTGGGAGCCCATTGAATCATTTACCTTGGAGAAAGCGTACTCGTCGTACATCATGACAGATCGGTAGTCAAACGTCTCGCCTAGAGTGTCAACCTGGTACGCATCTTGTTTGTAAAAGGCACTCGAATACCCCTAAACAAAGGAGAGACTCGGTTTGAGACTTTTATGACCCGGGAGGGACCACACTGATTGCACGTGGGACTCGGAGGAAAACAACAGGCGTGGGCAGCAATTTACTGCTTTGTGAGGGAGGCAGGATAAAAGAATGCGCACAAATATCATTCAAATGTGTAGCAGCGGTGGCTTTGCGGTCGAATTTGTATTTTCTCTTCTCGACGCGCCCGAGAGATGAAATAAAAGCTTGCAGTGTGGTCAGCGTTATTTTTTAATCGGTAGCTGCTTCAGCTGGGGTTTTGCGGCCGGCTGACGATTTTTATTTTTGCAACTCGCCTGCAAAATGTTGCTCCAATAGACGTGGATCCAGTCGTCACGATCGGGTCGATTCATTTCGTGCCAAAAGCCAATGGCGTGCAGCAGCTCGTGAAGGACTATGCCCTTGTACCAACAGTCTAACCCCAGGGACAACTCCTGCGACTCGGTGCCCGACCGACCCACTGGGGACCAACAGGCACTACTGCAATTTTAATTCAAATAAATGTAAATTTTCTTTATACGTTTGCTGATTTTCCATAACTCTTTTTTCACAAAATTTCATATCAACAAAAGTTGCTCTTTGTTATGTTCTTTATTTATTGCTATTGACGAGCAGTTTCTTTTATGACATTTGTGAGATAACAAAATTTTGGTAGCTTTTTTAAACTCTCTATAGTTAGCTTGTACATTTAACACAAATTTTTATCAGGATCTTCCATTTTTGGAATTTTGATTGAATTAAATTAAAGAGATTTTAAATCAATATTTTAAATTCTTGACAATAATTAAAAAGAATTTTAAAAAGTTTGAATGTTTTATATTTTGTGCTCTCTCTGGCACTATTTTTTTATTGATTTTTTTTAATCATTTATTTTTCTTAGATATTTCTCAACTATTTCATTTTAACAAAATTTGCTCTTTGTTATATTCCTTATTTATTGCTATTGACTCGCAGTTGCTATTATTTCACGCTTTTTTATACTATATTTATTGTTGAATTTGATTTGCAAGCGTTGCATACCTTATCGGGTTTACGAATATGTGAATTTTGCTTGGCTCACCGCTCCACTCTTTGAAACGGACACAACTGATCTGGTGGTAGTGCTCCATCGCTTCCATTAGAATTGCGCAACGCCAAGAATCAGGACAACCTTAATACAAATTAAATTTTAATATCTATGAAAAAGACAAAATTTTAAATTGATTTATAACAGATTATTCAATGACAAGATACTTTTTTAGTTGAAAATGACGATCTTTGCCCGCATCAAGTTACAATTTATTAAACGCCTACAAAAACACCAAAAAAATTAAGAACAAAATCTAATCAAAAAGTGAAAGCCGAGGCAAAAGCATCAATGTTCTGGAAAAGTTCTTTAGAAAAAACCTGAAATTTAAATTTATGCAGTTATTGTGAAATCGGTGAAATCAATAATTTTAAGAATAGATTTGGGCTATTTATTTTTCCTCTGGATCATTAATTTATTAATGTATTTTTATTCTCATCACGAGATGAATCAAAGAGCAGTGAAGCAGAAAAAACACTGACAGCCAGTCGATAATGAGATATGGCATAAATAATTGTCAAGGTGCGACAATGTATTTAATCGATCGAGCGGCTCGCACACGACTCCATTAAAAAATTCTACTTGAGCTTTTATAATATTGGCTCGGTGTGACAGCGGACGATCGATAATATGCAAATTGCGGTCGTCTCTCGAATTAAAATGAATTAATTTCGGTGTGCACAAGTGAATCACTCACCAACGCTGTCGTCGACTGTGTACGGAACGGCCGCCAGTGGCCACAGCAGGAGGTCATCTCTGATTGCGTTGCGGCCCTGCAAGAATTAATTCAATTTGAGAGCGCCCGCCTGATTTGCATCCGAGAAAAAATTGCCGGTGCAAAAAAATTAAATAAACCGAAAGGTGATTCATCGTCGGGGATCGAGTTTCGCTCAACGACAACCATTAATTTCGCCGATTTTATCGCCGCTTTTGCGTACAAGCGCGAGCACTCCATTGAGTCAGCAGTGCCAGAGGGCTGGCGCCTCGTGTTCTCCATCGCCGTTTTGTGCACGTTCGCCGAAAAGTGGCTGGAGCTAAACGCCGGCTGAGACGCTTGGCGCCGCGCTCGTTGACTGACAAACGAGCCTCGAGGGCATCCACTTTGTTTGCTTAGCGCCGTGTGTTTTTCTTTGGGTCAGTCTGATGATTTTTCGAAAGATTGGCGATTGAAAACACTAGCTGCGTGCGTGAAAAAGAAAGCAAATAAATTTCAGCTCTCGTTGAGTAAAACGACCGGCTTGTTTTTGAAATAGACGCACGCGGAATTCAAACACACGCAAGAAAATGTTTGAATTTTATAAATTCAAAAGAAAGTTGTGAATATATTAATTAAATTTAAAATGAGAGTCACCTATAATATAAGTTTAAAATATTTTTAAAAGTTGCTAAAAAGCATAATTTTGGATCCACTGTTGAATTTGCGACAAAATTCAGTGAACATTAAATTGTTGTTGGTCCGTGATGGGCTGTGAAGATTGAATTAATGATGAATTTGGTCGCGAGTTGGAAATAGAGACATCATGACTCATTTTACTCCTCAAAATTCATTGTTTCCAATTAATTAAGGCTGGAATTATTTTAGTTATTCGCATGATTCTAACATCCTTTATTTATTGATTTTTTAATTTTCAATTGATATTTTGAGGAAATATTATATATTTATATAATTAGATGAATTTAATAAAAATAATTTGTTTACATTACAATAATTAAAAGAATATAAATGTAAACAAAAGTTTATTAAATAATATTTTTAATTGTAAAGAGTAAATTTTATTACGATAAATATTTGCTTTTGGTAATAATAGTTGTGTTATAACATTATATTAAATACCACGGTTTCTTTTCATTGCGTTTTTCTCAGAATTGATTGATATAAAGCAGCACTTATATACAATCAAGAGAGATGAATCTAAAAACCATAACAAACATGCTTTTAGCTGCATTTAGCATCCTTAAAAGGTCCACTTCATAAAAAGCCATCCGATATTTTGCGCGTTCACGACTGACAGCAATTGATTTATTACGCGAACATATTCTTGTGCAATATTATGCAGTCTCAAATCAATTCAAAGAAATCTCGTCGTGACGATTTTTAATGCAAGATTCAAATCGCTTTTAACATTTGACCTTGCGAAATGACAGTAAAATATAAAAATTATTTTACAATAAGAAATAAAAGTTGAAGGGAAAAGCAGGCGTCAAAAGCAGTACATTTCATTTAATTAGCCGCGAAAAAAGTGAATAGGTAAGAGAATGTGTCATCGCGCCCAAAGGGTGTCTCTGCGCGCTGCAAAAATATACGCTTTTTACGCCCATATGCATAACACGATTTGCTCATTACTATGCGGAAAGTAAGTGAAGAAGTTTTTCGTGTCGAGAGGCGCGCCTTTTTGCATGTCGGCTACCATTGTTCGCGATGTGCGGCTTGCCCATTCTCCTGTAATATGGAGGCTGATTCAGCGCGTTTGTCTGCGCTCGGACGTTCTTTCGCCTCTTCTCCTTTCCCATATGGTCGAATTTCCTCGATCGGTCGCTTTGAACTCGGCTTAAAAGATTTGATTTTGCCGCCGCGCGGAATATTCAATACAATCCACCGGTTGCCGAGCAAAAAATTAAACGCTCTTATCTTTTTGTTCTCGGAATATCAATAATACGTCCTTGTGTTGGGAATGACTTGGAAAAGGCCGGACTGAAATTTATTCCCGCTGCTCTCGATTTTATCTGCGGCACGTTGTGTACAACTCAATCGAAAAGTAATTTGAGACGAAATGCGAAAATCCACTGTCAGGTCAACAAACCTGTAAAAAGTAATGCATTTAAAAAGTACCCGCCTGTTAGAATCATTCGCACTTATTGTTCTCGCAATTGAACTGGACATATCGAGAAGTAGAATAATAAAAACTATGTCATAAATAAGCAGGGCGAAATGGATTGTGCATGTATATACGTGGAAGTATTTGCATAAAACACGAGCATGCAAAAAAGGCGAAGTCAAAATGTATAAGAATTAAAGTCTCGAGCCTGTTTTTTGTCCACCCCCACACGACCCTGACGAGATTGCACTCAACTTTATCATTTAATTTCACGCTGAATTCGTTTTGATTTTGAAAATCACTCAAAATCTCTCTCGTTGGCGGGCCGACCCCACCGAGATTTATAAGCGGGGAAATAAAAATTTGATATATCAAGTCGGAGTGGCGTGCTCAATTGCTGATGTTCCCACCTGAAAGCGATCTTTCTCTCGCTCACATGATGTAACACAATAACCGCGCCTCTCTGTTGTTATTTATAAATTGTGGCTATAAATTTGTCTACTTTATTGATTTTAAATTGGAATTTCGGCTTTATGACACCTACTGTGGGCAGTTGAATGTCGCCCTCAAACAGACCGGCGTTGTAAAGGCCCTCGTCGGTTCCATCAATGTCTTCATCTGCGGAGGGTCTCGTCACGTCTACATTCCACTTCACGGAAGGAAGTGCTTCGCCATAGAATTTCATCCAACCTAAGAAAAAATCAATAAATTTTAGTTTTTCATTAGTGATTTTTTTTTTAGATGTTAGAATATTAAGATTTCTTCATTATCTGATTTTCATATCACATTTCCAGTGAGCCGCGATACTGCCAAAAATTGTTTCTAACTAGTTAAGGCGTAACTTGTTGTACTGCCAAAAGCAGCAGGAGTGTACAAACTACTGATAGCATCTTTTGGGCAATCTGCAATTTTGGAGTAATTTGACATTGTTTGATGTGTATCAAGGAGCGTAACACCCATTTCATTACATCAAATATTGCTCGCAAATAATATGCTAGAAAATTTGCTGAATGAATTTATCGCGGCGTCATTTGACGGCAGAAATATCATTCATTTTATTTAATATGCAGAGATGCTTTCAAAGGGAGTGGTTATTCTTTTACATATCCTGAGAGGAGAAATATATTTTCTGCTGCCTTAGTCATTATTTTTGTCAGTTTCAAACTTAATTAGAATTTACAGTAAATTGATTTTTTAGAATAATTATTTTGAAAATAGTGCGAAAAAAATTAGTACGAACTTTTGTGTTCAAGACCAATCACATTTTGATCTTGCAGGACGAAACCAGCAACAGGATGCACCGACGTTGAGAGAAAAATGTGCTGTACAGTGACAATAGAAATGATGACCGCCGATGTTATCGCCATGGTGACATTAGCACTTTGAGCGTCGCCGCCGTGTCGTGTTCAATATTTATGGCTATGCTTATCAATCGGCCCGTGAGACGCATGCAGATGACAAAAGCATGCATCAATGTGGACCAAAAAAATGAGATTCCTTGCGTGCATCAATGGGTGATAGTTATCGCGCAGCAGGTTAGTAGGACGCCGTTGAAAATCTAAATATTTAATCTCATTCCTAAGATTCGAAAAACACTTGAAAACTGGTTTATTGTGAATTTATAATTATCTTTGAAGAAAAATAGGAACTCTTGAGAAAATCATAATTGAGTCATAATCAGAATTTTCTAGAAGTGATCATTTCAAATTTTTTTCGGATCAAGGGAATTTTTTAATGTATTTTAGAAGAAGAAAAAAACGCAAGTATCCTAAAGTTTCCTCACGTCCGGCTGTAAAACAATTAACATATATTTCGCTAAAAAGAGGCACTTAAAATGAATGATCCATAAAACTTTACTCTTCCTTGATCAGCTGCTGGTCGCGGCGTGCCAAATCACAGACGTTTTCCTGGTCTTTTTTTGTATCTCTAATTGCCACGTTCGACTAAATTACATACTCATCTCGCAACGAAAACAAACAGACAGCTAATAGTTGCGTCCATCCATTAATAAGAGGGAGAAGAACCTAATTGGTCCTCTCATTTAATTACTGAAATTGCACGCAGCAGAAAAGCCGCCGCGCGCTTTTAATAAATTGAGGGGAAAATGAGCAAAAATTAAAAAGCCACACGAAAAATGAAGCGACTACTTTGTAGCTCTGGTCGTGGTTAATTCCGTTGAGGATACGCCGCAAGCCGATCGATTTTGCCTTTGAAAAAAAACCACATCGTGTGCAATTTGTTGAGGACAGACTGTGTAATTACTCTGCCAGAGAGTGCAATTGCAACAACCGGTTTTTATGATTTTTGCATGTTAAAATTCACGATATGACTTCACCAGCAGCAGCAACTTTTATTTGATGCCTTCACTCTTCAGAGTACGCAAAAAATGAAATTTATTAACTCACTCTCATGCCACTGCAATTTGCGTGATTAATTGCTCACATTAAATATTCAATCTTGAGAGCACTTGTTGCGAAACTCAAAGTTTCTTCCGAGTAAATGTTGTGCTTGCCCTTCATGCGGAACACAACAAAAATAAACTGTCGCAAATTCTTAAAGAGTAAGTGAGTCATTGGCGGAAAATTTTGCGCAGTAGCCCAAGAAAAATAGCATAATTTCTTTCAGGGTCAAGAAATTTGTTCAATATCCTCCTATATGACAATGAATGTAAGTCCACATATATATGTAAACTTAATTCTCGTCGTGGCCTTTTGAGAAGAAGGCGAAATAAATAAAGCTTTAATTAGATCCGGTGTTGGAATTTGCATGTAAACGCGCTGGCCAGAATATTCGGTTACGGCAGCAGTTTGGGTATAAATTTAAAAAAGGCAGCACAATGGAGAGAGAGACACGTATGCAGATAAAGAGAATGAAAGGCGACAAAAACACCCACATATCGAGTCGAGGAGGCGGCGTAGGCAAAGTAGCGGTGAGAAGTTAAAAAAGATTCGACGGCTCGGCCGCCGCCGCCAAGCAGAGATAAAAATTTATTGCCTCAAAAGAGTAGCCGTGGCTCCTCTTTTAAATAACAATCTAAATGAGTCACTCTCTATTCATCTTGTTTTAAATAAATTTGTTAATGGAATATAAATCAGCGCCGATTTATACAAACACAAAGGGAGAACACGCAGGAATAATAGAAAAAAGCGAGCTGGGTGCGAGTGGAAACAAATTGCAGCTGTGGATTAGGACTATAGAGTGCTGACAATGAGGTGTGTAATATTTTAGCGAAATAAAAGGATATTTGACAAATAATGGCCTAGTATAGAGATGTGGGCAGCGGGTTAAATTAATATAATATATATTAATGCGCATAATTGTGATGAAAATGAAAATTGTGTGACAAAGTTTTCTTCTAATTCAATTCAATAATCAAACAGTTTAAAAAAGTTGAGTTCTTGGTTTATTTTTGATTTGAGGATATTAAATATAAAAATTATTTTACTTGAACTCTTGAAAAATAACAAACAATTTTATTTCAAGTGAGGAACACTCCCCTGACATTCTTGATTTGGAAATAAAAGAATTCAAAAAGAACTACAGAGGTTACAGAGGTTGAATTGCAAAACAAAACAAAAAATATACATAAGGTAATAATAATAATTATTATTTTTTTTTTTTGCACAAAATTGAAGTTTAAAATGCAATAAAAGTAAATAAAAGTCATAACGCATATTTATAAGCTTATAAGATTTTAATCTTTATGTATCAAAATATATTGCTGTATGAATTGTCTTTAAATTTCAATCTGACAAAAATAAAGATGCAATTTGTCGAGAAACTTACTCATTTGCATGTGGTGATTGCAAGGAGGACTAGATAAGCAGCAGCTGTTCCAACCTTTATCGTAATGAGAGAAGCCTATCCCCAAATTCCAGCACCGTGATGTGTGACACACCAATTAACTGTTTGAGCAAAACTCTCTTTGCAACAACGTTTCGATGCTAATAGCGCAAAAGCATGCGATGCCGTTGCGAAATTAAATCCCGGCTCTCCGCAACGTTGGACGGACGGACCAAGAATAATAATATGAATATTTTAAGTACTTACAAGAGAGTGGTCCTGTTAATAGCCGATAATCCGTTGTGCTTGGTAATTAGAATCATTCAAGTTGCACCGCCAGGAGGTGTTTAAATAATTAAAACACTTTCAGCAGGCTCGGCACACGTTTTTTTATTTTTATATACACACTTTGATTAACGATGAAAATTCATTCTCGGTCTAGCTAGTTTGGCGAAAAGAAAAGAAAACGAGGATGGGCGCGCGAGAAACAAAGCTGCGCGAAGCTTGACAAAAATAATCGGATCGGCTTTAGTGGCGCGGCCCATTAAATATTAATTTATGAAAATGAGGCCTCCGCCTGCTCTTTGAGGTTTTAATTAAAAGGAGTAAATCAAGAGCCACGCAGCGCCCCTCGCTTTATTATTCAAATAACAAGTTACGCGAAACCAGCAATCATCTTCGCAATGAAAGTGAAATCTGCCGCACGGTGAGTTGAAAAAAATACGACGTGTGTGGATCTGAAAACCATCGTGCGGCGTATATTGATGACGATTTTTTTGTATATAAATATTTGTGTTTGGAGAGAGATTTATGTAAGGATATATTCAAATGAGCATGTCATAAATTTCTAATAGATGACATTAATCTTGTTGTTTCTTGACTTCAATTTCCGCTCGATGAGGTTCTGATCAAACAGCCATGGCTTGATGGCTTATTAGAAAAAGAGAAGCTATTTGTAACATTCCATTTCGAAAATTAAAAAAGGTTGGTTTTCACTATCAAGAGCAATAATTTATCACTACAGCTACCATTTTAATATAAAGATTTAATTATTTTATTCTTAATTTAAAATAATAAATTTTGTTTAACTAACCGTGACAGAAATTTCAGAAAAATAAAAATTTAGCTGTTAAGGATCTATCTATGACTCTATTTAAAAGCTTTAATGCACGATTTTGCAGAATTTCTAAATATCTTTACATTTTTAATAAAAAGGAATGCAAAAACTATTAAATAAAGTAAAGCCAGTTTTCACGGCTCTCTGTCGCCTAGCACAAAAAAATCTGAGACACAAAGAAAAATGATTCTGCCACCAAGCACGCGTTTGAAAATATTTCGCACCGAGAAAGAAACTCGTCCTCTCTGGCAGGTAAGAAGAAAAACGCTCTATCGAGAATTTAAGTAAGAGAACCTGAACATCCAAACTGAAGAAAGATTTCGTGGCTGATAAAAAGGCGATAAAAAACCAGTTGCTGCATAGGAAAACCGGTGCATAAATATTTTCACAAGTGGACAGCAGAAAATTTTTGAGCTGTCAATGAGGCGGGAGACTTTTGTCAGTCGAAAAGCTGGCCGGGCTAATTGAATTATGGATGCCTGTAAAAAGAGATTCGTGCATGACTCTCACTTTACGAGTGTCATTAGAGGAATTTATCCGTCCTATCAGTGTCGATCGGTGCCGCCGATCGACCAGAAAAATGCAAGTGTGCCGCCGAATTAAAGAGTTTTTAGATTCGGAGCTGTCCATTAAATTTCCACAGCTTATCATTCATCGGGTTTTACGGCTGCAACACCACCGGCTGACGTGCATTTGAATAATATTCTCTATAGACGTGCATGTACTCTCAGCTGAAGAGCTTTGATTGGGAAAGATAGGTTTGATGATAAAATTTATTTTTAGATATTTTTAATTACTTTTATTTATCATTAATCATAACCATTTACGATGAAAAATTGTTTTATTTAGACAAATCCATTCTAACAAACACAAGCCGCAAATATATGCAAAATGTGAGATCTGTTTTAGTTTTATGTGAATAAATATTAATATAAATTTTTAATGTAATTGATAATATCACATCAAATTAAAAAAATATATATAAATATAAAAAAATTCTATTTTATTCAAAGTTACTTTAAAAAATTTAATGTAATGTGATGTAAATATTAAAATAATTATACATAAAAATAACTTATTGTATTAAGGAAACTAAAAAATATTATTTTTTTAATTGTTTAAACACCATACTTTAAAAATTTAACGTTTTATTTAATCAATGTCTTCTGTTAATTGATTTATATATTATATCACATAATAAATTTCTCTTTACAAGGTAAATTTTAAGTTTAAATTATATCATATAATATCATTAAATTAAATTTATGTTGAGAGTTTGCAGGAAACCATTTTTCATGGAAACAATCATTACAAAAATTATTTTAATTTTGATCAATTTGAGGTGAACACAAATTAATAATCTACTAGAGGTCAGTATTTCTTACTAAAGAATCATACAAAATGGTTTTTTTATTTGAAGTTTTGCTTTACGCCCTTCACTTACCAGAAAATTTTATTTGTTATGAAATTGCTTCACAGTATGTGTACAGCCTTGGCGTGCGAAATTTGGACCATGCATTGATGGCAATCTAAACACCGCGCCGCAATTTACTCCGTGATTAAAAGCATGAATGAATGTACATGAACACACACATGCGTCACTACTTGCGTACGCCACGTGCTCATCGTCTTTCATCGCGCAAATACGCGTGCAATCCATTTTTTTTGCACCGCGCATACCCGGTGCAAGAGTCGTGGGCCGAGTTCTGAGAGTATAAATCAATGGACTCTCGATTTCCTTTCGCTTTAATTCACACCCGCTGCTAAAAGCCTGTTGAGAGAGAGGCGGCGATAATATGATTCTTGGCACCGGTAGCAATAACATTAATAAAGAGAGCAGCTCGGCCGTTGCATTCTTTCTTTCCGCCGCCACCGATACATCCTTTAGCCATACGCCTGCTTTTGGTCACCGAATTTGAGATCGCGGTGCCGGAAGGTGAAGTTTAAATGTTTATCGGCCTCTTAAAATAGCCCGCAACGGCTCTCTCGCGAGATGCATTTCTTTTTACCAATATTATATATCGGCGAGAGTGGTGCAAGAGTGTGTCACTGAACCAAAACCAAAGCATACACACATACCTCTTCAATAGGCACCACGTGGCCCTTGCTAAGTTAAACACAGCTTTGCACTTTTATGGACCCTCAAAAATTTTGAAATAAGATTTTATTGCAGGGGATTCAATATCCTTTTATTTCAATAAATAATTTTTAATTCAAAAACAAAAATTTGCCAACAGATCTGGAAGATTATTTTAGGATTTGAAATTTGAATTCAATTTCATGTGAGCTATAACAAGCTATAATTTTTATTAAGCAAATAATGCAAGATAAGAACTAAAGGAATAAATTATTAAAAAGCTATTTTTAGATATTTTTAGATTTAATAAAAAAAAGTGCTACTTTTAAAATATTCCTAAAACTCTATAAAACTCTTAATTTTCGTCAACATTATTACTATGTTTACAGGTTTCTTGAAAAATTCTAGAACTTGCGGTCGCATTTTAAAAATAAAAAATGTAGCTATACTGTACTTAAAAATCAAAATTGTTTTGGTTAAACAAAATCCTATCATTTTACAGTCTCTAAATTTAAAACCAAATACAGACGGCATGAGTTCGCCTTTGTAAATCGTTTCAAAAAGTCTACTCAGAATAAAAAATTAAGCTGGAATGATGGCCAGAAACTGGCTTCGCAGCGGCAAGCCCACAAAATCTGACTCACTCTTCACCATTAAATCGGACGCGTAATGCGCGTTTTGTATTCAGTACATAATCCTTTTGCCGTGCTTCACTGCTGCTATAAGTTCCAATTAAAATTTTGCAGCCTGCGACGCAGATTGACACTCGCAAATTCAGCGAGGCAAGCAAATGAGATGAATTTATTTCATATACACAATAAGCGCGAAAAGGAAATAAAGAGCAGAGTGGCCGGGCCTCGCCTTGTGTATTGTTAATTAAATCGCTTCTCACAATGGAAGTGCGCTTGAAAAATGTGAGAAAATAAATCTCAGGTGTGTTAGATAGAGCTGCGTGTCCGCCTACGCGCCAACATTTATCTTTCAATCTCCTTTACACTTCGCACTTCTCGCAGCCTAATCTGCGCGCTGATCTTCTTTCTTTTCCGTTCGCTCTTTTCTCGCGCGGCTGCTTGCGTAAGTGCACGTTAATACATCTCCATTAATTCGCGGCCGGGTGCGAGAGCCACGTCCGTCTTCGCGAATTATTTTCGGCGCTTGTTTTTTCCCTCGCCTATGCAATCACGAGAAGGACGCGTGTCGTAAAATTTTTACAATCGCGCGACGGCTGCATGCTGGGTAATGAATGTTTTGCAAAATAGTATTTTTGCCAGGCAGACGCGCTGCAATAATAGTAAAAGAGCGACAATAAACGCGCCGGAATCTCAGTCGGAAAATAAATAAATCTCGCGCGTATACACCTAAGCACATCTGCGGCATTTTATATCAAACACCACCAGGATCCGTGGGATGAATGAATCCGCGCTCGTTGCGCGCGCGTCACTCTCGCCACCGCATTTATTTGTCTTTGCCGCGCCGGAATTTTCCCTTTGGACCAGGTGGTTTCTGCATTTTATTGCGCTTAAGTCAGTCTTTAATTTGGCACTGCTCATTCCTCCGCCGCTCGACATGAATATTTGTTTTCCTAAGCGTTACATTCACATCCTCGTCAAGCACCAACGAGGCTATTTTCGGCCCAGGGGACAATTAACTCGATTGTACACAGAAATCTATTAGAAAACACTCGCATCTTTTTTCGTCTCTCAATGACAGAGTTTGTTTGAAATGTGCTCTTTTTTAAGGGACAGAAACTCGTTTAAAAGAAATTTATTTCAGAGTTTCCGTTCTGTTTGTTGAAAGTAGACTTGCAGAAAATTGGGTGATCAACTGAAACTTGCATATTTACGTGCTTTTTTAAAGTAAAAAGCACCAAATTATAAAATTGGCACCTTTTTTAATTCTACAATTTTTAGTGCTTTCATGAAGATTATTAATTAGTTTTAATTTGAGATATCGGTAATTATTTATGCAAAAAATGATTGGAAATTATTAATTCAGTTTTAGCTATATAAGCCATGTGAATATAATGTTGTTAAATAGCATATTAATAATATTTATTATTTATTCAATAAATTGTCTATTTATTTATTAATATTTATTTTAGTTTTATAAACTATAGCAATTTTTGTTTTATAAATAACAATTATTTACTAACACATTTTTTATTTTCTATGATGTTTTAGAGAAAACAATTAGACCAATCATAGTATTAAAACTTTAATTTTTTTTTATATATAATCATGTAACTTAACATAATAAAGTTAACTTAAGAGATCGTTGCTGATTATCAATTGTGGATTTGAATTTTTTTACATGAATCAAGAATAAATTATAATATAATAAGGCGCTTTAAATTTAATAAATTTAAAATTTAAGTAAGCATTTTGAAATCAATTTGCCTCTTACATTTCTCAGCTGACCTGAATAGTCCCAAGCTGTCCAGTTTTTATAAATCTATAAAATATATATCTGACACAAAATTTTATCAGATATCATTTATCAAACTTTGAAAACTGAATGATTAAATAATAAAATATCTAAAGATCATAAATTTTTCATCCTTGTATGTGCAAAGTAGAAGAATTTATCTCCGTGCGGCCAGTTTACCCGTCCTAAGAGTGGTGATCACGATAGAGATTACCGCAATTTCACCATGAGATCCAGAGGCAAATGTGCTCTAATTAGTAGCCGCCGCGGACGTGCAATAAAAGCGCGAGTTATGATTGCGATGCACGTTTATTTCACCTTCCTAATGTTGGCCCCATGCGCCTTACAAAGTCTTTAATGGAGGTGCAAATGAAAAAGTGTGTAAGCAAGCCGCGGATAAATAGCTAATCAAGATAAAAAAAGCCCTCCCGCAGGACCATTATAATTTTATTGCAGTTTTATTGCCGCGGCTGTTTTGCGTATATACATAGAGAATGAAAATTTCCGCGAACATTTTCGTTTTTTAATTTAAGAAGAGTTAAAAATAATGTCCGAGCACCGAGAGAATGAAACGGGAGAAAATTCATGAGGGGCAACCAAAGTATTTTTTATTTTCAGTTTCATGCAGCTGGAAGGCAACAAAGGAAGATAATCGTGTTGGGCGAAAAAGCAGCTTTTTGGCAGCGAACGCTTGCAGCAGAGCAGGCGAAAAGGTCGAGTCCTCTGAAGGTGGTGCTCGGCGAGCCGTCGGTCGACTGGTGCGGCGGCGGCGGTGGTGGGACGCTCCATTTGGAGGTTCGCTCGTGACGCGGCGCTGCTCAAGAGGAGCCCCCCGACACCGGCCGCAGGATTCACAAGTCGCTCATCCTCGTCGGCAGCAAAACCTCCCTGGATCACTTCTCGGCCCGCGCGGAAAAACGCGTAGCTGGATGGTGGCTGGACTTGCAGGGCCGCACTGAAGCCCCAAAATGACCCCTTCGACCAGGTAAGAAATTATTTTTTGGCAAAAAGATTTTTTTTTTTTTTAATTTTAAAATGAAACTTGATCGTTCATTGATCCGAAATGTGGCAAATGCCAGACAAAAAAATTATTAGTCGGGAGCAACAATAGAGAAATTTGACGCCAGCGACCACAACAAATGCTACTTCTCCAATCAATAGTTCATCAATTGTGGTCAGATTCATTACTTCTACTCGTCAAACAGTTTCCATTTTTGCAGACGGGCTGTCCATTAAGTTCATCAGAGGCGTTAAATAAAGCAGAAAATTTACAATCTTCATCGCTGAATAAAAGTAGAGATAACTTTTTTTAAATTCTCAATTGGTACTTTCAATATGCAAATCAGATTTTGAATTTGAATAAGTAGGCTTTCCGCGTTGAATACCATAATGGTCAACTTCTGCTGCAAATGAAGCCATCAATTAGATCTGTAAATCGATTGGTGAATCTTTTTCGGTCCCTTATTGGACTTGGCCGTGCAGACATTATGTGAAAATTAAGTGGTTCTCTTTTGCACTCGTTCCGAGAACAGCCACAGTCCTAACTAAAAGCTCTCACGTGGCCAGATGCGGTTTGTTCGGACTGGAGGTGTGGGACAACAACCTCGAACGGCAGCTACTTTGTATATGATTTTGCTCAAAATATACGTGCGTATAATCAGCTCCCGTTTGCAAAGTGCGCACCAGCGCGAGACAAGGAATCTCATTCGTTCCTCGAACAACCTGTCCGCCTACCGAAAGTCGGCGAGGAAAAGTGTCTTCGGCCCCAGAGAGACACTCTTGCGTTTATATAATAAATGTAATCCGCGCTTGTCTCTCGCTTGCTGCGTATTTTATTAAAAAATCGCCGCATTTCGCGTGTTTTTGATCGGGAAAGAAATCAAGAAGCATCACTGCAGGAGCAAGGTCGTCTTTTACAGCGCATAATTATACATGCGCACGGTGATACGTGAAAAGTCTCCTTTTTAACGGTAATCCACGTCGTAAAACAATAAAAGAGCCTCGAAAACAAACGCACACGCGAATATATACGTGTGACATCGCGGATTCCTCGACTTCCGTGAGTTGGTCTGCTTTTTCGAGATGCAATCAAAATTTCAGTTCTGAGAGATACAGCATGATAAAAAAGGCTGAAAATGGAGAATTTTTTTAAATCAAGAAGTTAAATTAATACCATTAATAATTTACTTCGGAAGAACAAAAATATTTTATTTAAAACATTTAAAAATTCTTTAAATATTAAATAAATAAATAATTTTATGAAAAATTTTAAAATTGTTAATCACATATTCCTTTAAAATCACAAACAGTGCGATAGCCTCACGCGGAGTTCAGACAGTTTTGTGCGACAGAGAAGATATGATAATTAATGTGCATGCAATCACCAAAAAGAACTTAGGTGGAAAAAAAATAATTGCCTAAATTCACAATTTTATAACTTTTTGACTTAGATTTCATAAATTACTCACAAGATTAATGAAAAATGAAATTATTTTGTTAAACAATATCTCACTTTTAGTACACTATTATTTTCCCCATTCTGAGAGATTTGTTACTAATAAAATTTTAATTCAAAATTTTGTATGAACAATCAGTGAAAATTTTATAATTTGACTATTATCTTTTTACATCAATCCAATATTTTTATCAGCTTAAATCATTATAAACTATAAAATGTTTACAATTAATTCACTAAAACTTATTTTAAAATTTTCAACGTTTGTAGCAAATATTATTACTGTGCCGTGCACCAATTTTCGGGAATTAGGTCAATAGTCTCTCGCGCAAGGAATGTTCTCCTCAAAATTGCGAGCAATAAACAACCGCCTTTACACACCCCCGGCCGGTGATGCTGAATTTTATTATTGTTACGCGGCGAACACATGCTTTGTATCAACAGTGACGCAATTATATATTTTGCCGGTGCTGGTTCCTGCCGTGCTAGAGAATTGTTATTTCAGCGCGCAGAGATGGGCCGAAGGAAGGCATCTTCGCTCTCCGTTGTAGTCTGAAGCGAGTGAGAGGGACAGATAGAAAGGCTACTGCCAAAGAGAAGCTCTTTTGCGGCCGCTCTCGCGCACTCAAATTTCCGTGTAATAATCAGATTTGACGGGTGAAAAAGGGCTTTTGCAGCGCGCCGCCTCGTAAATGATTATTCAAGAGGCAACTCGCATGACAGATTCTTCAGTGCACGCTGAGAAATTTTGTTTTATAGAGATATATGCATTCTGTATGCTAATAGGGAAATAAATGGAGGTCACAATTTGCCTAAAAATTTAAGTATTAAATCATTTATTTCATACTTTTTGAGCAATTATATTCCAATATTAATTGTGCAGTAAAACAAATTAATTTTTCATTTAAAATATGTCTATTGAAAATTGAAATTTAAAAAAACAAAACTCGTTAAATCTTTTTTCAATGGAAGTTTAAGTTTTTAATGATATCAATTTCTCATTGAATAATAAATGTAAAATAATTCAATTGAAAAAACATTTTTCTGTTGGAAAAAATTAACAAATGATTTTATAATTGATATTTTTAAATCTGGAAAAATCAGTTAAGAAAGAACTTATTTCTGCTGGGTTTCCAGCATTTTTCATATTTTATCTGTCCTCAATACTGGGCAAAACAATGAAAATATTTCAAAAATTCCTTGCTATTTTTTGAAAGGATTCTTGCAATATGTTTAACGGCCAAGCTGTGGCATGATTTCATCCTCTTTGTCGGAGCACAATAAATTTTCCAACTCCTCTGACCCGTGAAACAGAGAATCTGCGACCTTTCATGCGCGCCTTGTGGTCCGGCTGGATTATAGAGAGACAACGTAACAAGTCTCGACGTTGAGAAAATCATTCTATAGGAAATGATTTTTTGTTTCTAGACCACCGAATTAATTTCCATTTTAATTGAATAAATCTGGCGAATTTATTACGCAGACACCGCGAAACAACAATTATCTGCAGCCGAAATCAGAGGGGATAAATCAATTAAAATCCAGAAAAACTTGATACCCCGCTCGGGGAGAGAAAAGTCAAATTTTTTATGCATATGGCGGCCTGCGAATTATTTATGCGAGGCGGGGAGACGAGAAAATTTTATTTTCAGCCGGTTAGTGTAAATGGATCAAATTAAACACGGCAGAGCAACTTTTTGAGCGCGCGCGGCTTAATAGAGATGGGTGCGATAATAAAATAGGTAAATATAGAGAGAGAAACAAAATATTATTATTTAATTTACCTCGACGAGCAAGCGAGCGAGTCTCGTAAATATATCGCCAGAAATGTTTGTAAAGGAGGAGAGGCGCCTCGGCTCCTCAAGTTGTTATTTTTTGTTGTAATTCTCAAACGTCATCTTTTCTGCCTTTGGATTTTGTACCTCTGCTCTCTTCACGGAGCCTCATTATCCTCCTCTCTCTCTATTATGTCAATTAGCAATCGTAAAAGGCTTTTAAACCGCGCGTCGCGGTGTTTTTGATTGTTTGACAATACTTTTCTCTAATCACCTCTTTTATTTCAATGTGTCAGATTTATTAACTTGAGCTGAGTCATCTCGAAAACACCATTCACCTCCAACAGTAGTGCATTCCAGCAGGGTGATGGAATTTGAACTGCATTTTCGAATTAAAGAAAAATAATAAAATCAGTTAGTCAAAATTGAAGGTACAAATAAAAATATTGTGCATTGAAAAAAAACTGAGTTATATGAAAAAGAGACATTTTACAAAAACTCAATTTCTTTTTATTTGTTGTTACCTATGCAAATATAATTCATTTTTTTGTATTAAAATTCAATTAATATTTAATTTATTATATTGAAAGATTTTCTTTACTTATAGTTTTTATACATTTTATACAAATTTACGCTCTACTTGAAAATATATTTCCCTAATAATGATCCTATAAAAAAAATCTTATTTAATTATTTATGTATAATCCTTTACCATAAATTACTTTCAACTTTTTAAAAATTATTTTAATTAGACGATGTTCTTTCCACATTCTTTAATCATTGTTGAAATTTTTGACGTTCAGATGAAATATCCGTGTCTTGCCCAGGTATAAACAGCAAGATTTAAGTAATGCCCAAAGAAACACTCGATGTCTAGCATGTTTCTGGCTGTGCAAATAACACAAAACACATTCGTGAGTGTCTTAAATTAAGACATTCATTACCTCTAATTTCCACCACCCCTTGCACCGCAGCTTCTCTGGCTCGTTAAACTAAGCAAGAGAGCTTGATTTGCATTTTTGATGGTGCGGGGGCTCGGCGTTTTGCACTCATTACCGTCACTCCAGATCTCTATGAAATAACACTGCGTTCCGTCTGACTGGCTTGACTGACTGCAGGCGCTCGCTTGATCACCGCCGCCGTCAGAGATCCCTTGGGGATTTTTGGAAGGGCTCTCTCATGAAAGCGGCGCAGCGGGAGTTTCTTTTGATGAAATGTGAACTCAATCTTCCAAGTCACTTACCTTCTCGTTTTCGTGCAGTCTCTCAATGAGTTTGCTCTCCTAGCAAATATTAATAAGTTGCGAGCTCCACCCTGTTTCCCAACAATATGGCAAAAGCTAAACCGAAAATAATATTAAAGGTTCCATACTTTTAGTAATTAATGCTTTTTATCTTTGAATTTAAATACACACAATTTCTCGGCACTCTTAAGGGATGAAAGAAAGGTTCATCGAAAGTTCACTTTTTGTGCCAAAAGAATCTTCAGGAATTTCCTGAGTTGTAGCTTCATTTGATACAAATAAGCAAAGCAATTTGCACTTCTAGAGATTGTGATGAATTGAAAAAATGCTTTTGGTTCATTCATTGAACGCCCGTTTTATCCAATATAGAAGTGCAATATTTTTTTTATCTCAAATCATGAAAATTTGACTCCTTTCAAAAATTATTGAAGTTAAAAAATTAAATTAAATTTTAATTAAAATAATATAATAAAATTTCCTTTTTGTTATGTTATCGATATAATGCGTTTTATTATTAATCATACAAAAGCAGGGCTGCGTGAATACGTTGGTAAAATTTATCAAATCCTTTGCCCATATATGGAAACTTGTATATTGTGTATAAATGCTTTTCTGAGTTTTGCAATATTTCAAATCGCCGCTGGAAAAACAATGATGTCAAGTAAGTGGTGTGGGATTTGCTGGAAGCTGAGGGCAATATATCACAGTTGGAGTTGTCAAAGCGTATTTCTGATTTGACATCTTTTATTCAAACCGCGCCGTGCTAAGCTGTATTAATACCAATTGAATGGGCACATTCTTTATTATTATTATTAGACAGGTCCGTGACCCATCTGGTGCGCGTGACTATGTTGCCATTTGATATTAAGCAGCAAACAAAGTTTATAAAGTTATTTATGAAATCAATCACTATACGAAAAAGAATACAAATTTTTTTATTCTTAAAAAAATTTACAAAGCGCTGAAAGTCTAATGGCAAAAATATTGACAATTTTATTGCAGGTTAAATGTTGTGCTGCCAGTTTACAAGGAAATCAAAATCAATATATAGCGACTTCTACTGCGTGAGGTCAAACGTGTATTGAGTATGCCACATAAATGGCACCATTATTGAGTGATTAAGTGGCAACACGCATACCATAATATGTATATGAAACGCCAAGATCTTCTCTGCAATAAGAAGAGGTGGTATTTGTTTTGAGGTTGGAATTTTCGGTTTTGCTATCAAATACAAAATGAGTGAGGCCCCCCAGTGCGAGATAAAGATTAAACGTAAAAGGGCCACAGCCCCCATGCATGTGGTGTCCTGTTTACCTCTTTGCATACCACGGCGCGTCTCTCGCACTGCGAAATAACATAATAGGCAGAGGCACACTTGATGGCATTTTTATCTCTAGGTACTTTTTCCACTCTCACAGTGCTGCCGAGGCCGATGATTAACAGGAGAGGCGCAAATTTCGCAGGTCTCGCGGTAAAAATCCAAATTATTTTCACACTATTAGCGATAAAAATTTATAGAAAATCTATATTTTTATTTTGAAAAAAAATATTTTTCAAAAATTTCTTACGGTTTCCACTTGAGAGCATTTGAGAGATTTACAAAGTTAAAAAGTTAATAACTTAAAGGGTTTCAAACTATAGTTTAATAAAAAGTTTTTTAGTTTTTTAGTTTTAATAAAAAAAATTGATATTAATAAGTTGCTCACAATTGCTCACTATTAATTTTTTTCACCACCTTTAAACATAACAAAATTAGATTCTTATTTTTATTTTGACTATTCAAACCTTTGTGAGTGTCAAACTTCAGAAGCGCTCATTACTTAAAGCCCTAATACACTTTTCTGCTCAATTTATTTTTCACGCATATGGCGATAAGCATCGCTGCGGAGCCAAAGTTTAATAAGCGTCAAAAGAGCTAATGTGTCGAGATGGAATCTCTCTCTTTCTCGCAACACACTCCTTGAATTTCCTGACGTAATGAGCTATTTGCACCTCTCTTCCCAAAAGCTCTCACTCTGCGGCACTTGGGCGCCAAAACGTGCGCCGCCGCCACGTTATTTTTCTCTTCGCAGGTGGAACCCTGCCGTGACGCGTCCAAATCCCCACTGATTAAAAATTTGGAAGGAGTTAATTAATCAATAGCCGGCGTGCGGAAAAAGCATGTAGCTCCAGTGTGAATTATTTTGCGTTTCCCTCTAATTTATTATTGCCAGGCTTTGGGTAATTTGTTAAAATGAGCCTCGCGGGCCCGCAGCGAATGGACCGAGCACTTGAACTTTGCTTCGTCCCAACATTAGCAAAAATCCCATGGCTAACTCCAAACTCAAGCTTCTTGAAGTCTCAATTTCTCATTATGTAATAATGGTGCATATTTTTACATAATTTCAATAACCACTTTTCAATGTCAATAAATTATTTTCCTTGATGCTGTGAAGCGATGAAACTGATTATCAAAATGGTAAAATATAATATTTAATTCGATTTAATTGTTTCACTTAAAAATATTTTTGTTTTTAGCATTTATAAAAGTTAATCAAATTAAAAAAATATAAATATACACATGTTTACTTTTTAATTTTATTCTTTGTATTTTTGCTAAAAATGTTTATAAATATGCAAGTTCAGTGTGTATTTTGTAAACAATTTTAAGAAAAAAAAGTCGAAAGGGACTAACTTACTTGAATGTACATTTATTTACCTGCAAGTCAATGGCCAAGCGTGTCTCGTTTGAAACAAAATACACGCACCGGTGCGAGCTTGTGGGTCTGATAACCGCACAATAAAAACAAACATGAACGAAAACCCCATCTTTGCCCTTCGAATGTCAGAAGAATGATTTCCAGGCGTCATTCCGCTTGAAATGATCTCTCAAAAACGTCAGCACACATTGACAGATTTACAGTTTTCTTCATAAATCGCTTAATTTCGGTGGACGTCTCCGAAACAATTTATTTATAAATAATGGGCCTTTGACATTGAATTTTATTTTATCACACAATTTTGATCAAAGTCAAATTTTCTCTTTTGTAAGAGCTAAAAAAAAAAGTGTGAGTTGAGGCATCTGATATGCATGACCACGTCCTTCTCGTCGTTTTGGACGGCGGGTCGTGATCCCAGTTAAAATCGTGAGCGTTCCATTTCAACTCTTTAATGAGATATATGTGCTCTGCTCCTTGCCCACGCACTTCACGCCTGTTGCATTTTAATTAATTAGCTAATTGCACGACAGACAGAAACGTCAAGCGATTTTTTTTCTCTCACTCCGTGCGTGCGTGCGCGAATTTTTTGGACTTTCAGACTGGAGAGGAGGTTCTTTCCTTGTTAATTAATAGCAGAGCGTTAAATTTATTCCGACTAATTTCAGAATCGATTCTCTCCCGCTGTCTGTCTAGATGCTCGGCAGATAAATTCCAACTGCCGCGAACTAGATGTTTGAGCTTTTGCATAGGATATAGAGGAGTTAATAAAACGCTGTTTTACAAGCACTTGCTCGTACATTCTTCAACCAGCGCGTACTGTTCGAGAGGGAATAATTAATTTATGGCCCATTGTGGAGAGGTTCTTGTAAAAATCGCGCCCTTTTTGCACCGCTTGTCTGAAAGAAAAGAGAGAAAACGCTTGAGGAGGCATTTGCTTATCAATCGTGAATATCTAATGGCCAAAATTAGTGAAATTGGAGAAGAACAAGTTTGACATAATTTGTTAGCGTATCGACTGACCAGATCTTTGGCTCCTTGGCTGAAAATTCCTCAACTCCACTGAGTTTGGATTCTTATGGTCGCGGGAAAATTCTCTCAAAAAAGATTGGCGCACCTACCGAAAAAGGATCCGTGTACAATGCGTTAATTTGTGTAACCCAATCCACTCTCTGCTGCAACTCTCGGAGAGCACGAGAGACGAGCAAGCCCGTGTAATTAACAAAAATAATTCGGTAATTTTCATATATGTCCATTTCTCACGTCAGGCGGGCCGAAAATAAATACAGGTTTTAAACCCGTTCCAAAACGAGGAGAAAAAAATCGAAAGCAGCGGTTAAGATTTGCGCTACTACCCGCAGATCGCCACGCTAATGAATTGTCTTAAAATATCACATTCATTAACTTCCAAACAAACACGCAAGGCTCGTCTTGGTCAGCCGTGTGATTCTTCGTGTACGAAGTAAAATAAAAGTTTTATTTCAGACTTCAGACACGATAAAAAAAATCGTGTAATTGTTTAACTTTGAGAATAAAAGTGGGTCTTTTAATTCTTTTATCGTTTTTTTAAATAATTTTTTAACTGTGTTTTGTGTTTGAATTTTTCAAATTTTCACAATTTACATGGTAAAATTTAAAGGGTTTGTTTAAGTTTTTTTTTTCTCAAAATGAAATTAATTTTTCCAACACCTGATTTTTCTCGTATCTATAAATAAAATGTAATTAGAGCAAATTAAGGGATCATAATTAAAAAAGTACTGATTTCATAGTAATTTTTCCTTGAACCTTGGCATTGAGGTTGAGGGTCAAACTCGAAACTGGTCGTAGACTTATCGTTATTATATTTATTTGCAAAAGTACACGCGTGTTTACAGAAAAACGACGCCAACAAAGGTGACACAAAGGTCAATGAAATCTCAAATTTCTTTCCACTGCTGCCCGCGCTCGCGTTATTGTGAGCAAAAGAGAATCATAAAAAAACCGAGCTTTGTTGCGCGCCAGGCCATAAAATTTGCAAGCAAATAAATTCGGCGACTTCCTGCATGACATAAGAATTGCTGCGCGAAATGACATCACTCACAGGTCTTCATTTATGATAAATCGCACACGCGAGAGACAATTTTTTATCGCAACAATAACAAGAGAAGAAGCTAGTCTTCACGACACTGACCTTTTCCTCGTCTGCTCTCGATTTGAATTAATTAAAGCTGCAATCTATATGCAAATCTCTACATCCAGCAGCTCTTATTCTTTCATTCTCTGCGTTCGCCATCATCGCGCATATCTTGATAGCGCGAAGAATGGTAATCCAATTACAATGCTCCACCCACTGAACAAAGATTGATTACAACAATAAAAATACCAGCCGCACAAACTCGAAGCGAAAATAGACTTTTTTCGATGGCATATAAATGTTTATAGTGTGTGATTCGAACAAGATAAAATTGTGTCTGGCGCTCTTTTATTTTAAGAGTGTGTGTGTGTCTGTCGGACGTTATTAACTGCAATGAGTAGGTACGCACCACTCGCCGCTCAGTTTGTCAGAGGAGTGCCTTAAAGCTGCTTGTAGTGAGCGACTTCATGCAGAAATAATTTTCTTAATTGCTTGCCAAGCTTGAGAAACGAATATGCTTGACGTTTGTCCTCGTATTAGTTAAAACGGCTTGAATGAAAACTTAAGAATAGTGCGTTGGAGTTCCTTTTGTTTGCCTATTTTTTATTAATTTAATTTTCCATTCTAATTTTTCGGATAAATAAATAAAAATAAATTTAATGGTTTGAAATAAGTGAAAATAAGAATCTCACTCAACACTTTTTCTTTGTTAACTTAAAAATTTGAATATCACATTAATTTATTTATTTTAGTTGTAAATCCTATCGAAATTTTTTAGCAAATTTTGGATAGGTGCGATATAATCGTGAATATTAAAATTTCACATCGCTTCTTTCACTTGACACTACTCAAATTAGACTATATCAGTAGAAAAAAATATCAAAAGTTGAAATTTAATTGTTTATAATAATTTAACCAAGTGAACATACAGAACAATAAAAATATTTTAAATTAATATAAAAATATTAAAATTATAAACAACAAGTGAGTGAATTTTAAAAATAAAAGATAATAATAGATTAAAAAATGATAAAAACAAAACTATTAAAATAAATATGCGTTTATAAATAAATGATAATCAACTTTTTAACCCAACTTTTGACTTAATTTTACCTTGCTCTTTTGAAACATTATTCACCAAGAGATTATGTATCTCCAAATTTGTTGCCACTTAAAATTTGTCCACAATAACTCTGGCACTTCAGCACATAATTCCTATAACTCCCTTTTTTGAAATAAGTTGGCAGCTCTTGGCAATAATTCCGCATTATGATAATGCCACGATGGTATTAATTTTACGCCTGCGTGCAATAAACCTGCCTCTCAAAGGCCGATCTCTTGGACGCCGCGGCAAAGCTGTGTGTTGGGTGTATTTAAGGTGCTAAATGACGTGCTTTGTGTCTCAGCGCACAACAATAATACACGCAAATTAAAATATTTCTATACAGTCATGGGGCTCGTAGTTGCCTTGTAGGGAAAAGCAGGCTTGATGCTATCAATCGCACCCATTGTTCGTCCTGATTTATTCGCTCTCATGCTGCTGATGATTATTTTCGCTCGTCCCTTTATTCTCGGCCAGAGTGTGCTTGTAAATGTACTCTTCTGACAAATTGTTTCTTTTCGAAAAAGTGCCTCGGACAGAAGAGACTCCAAACACTGTTCATTTTATCACCCACATAATCTCGCCGGTTTTTTCTGCGTTTTTTTTCTCTTCTTCTTCCCTTTGCTATTCAGAGGAGCAAATATTTTTGTTAGTCCTTTGATGTTGAACAACAAAAGGAAAACGGAACCGTCATTAATTTCGCCTATGAAATGACACTTAAGCTATTTTGAGCATTGTTTGCAAAGGGTGTGGCGAATATTGGTGAAAAATCGGCGCCGAGATTGTGGCTGTTAGAATCCTTACAATTCAATAACTCGCCTTCAAGTGTGAGAAGCACGATGTTATTTTCTTAATCACTGGGTTTTTTAAGAAGACAGCCCGAGGCGGTTTAAATAATAATCATGGTATTTGTTTAAAGGCAAAGGTATATAATTTTGGTTTGATCCTCGCCATAGCTATATATTTCAGGGCTGCCATTCAGTCAGTTTAATTTCTTATGATATTATGAGGTCATCATTGGCAAAAAGTCATAATAAGTAAAAAAGTCAATTAGGAAGAGCTTAGTGCAAAATAAATAAACATATCGAACTTAATTTATTTTCTAGAAATATATTATTGAGGGCGACTCAAAAGACTATTAACCAGGTCTAGGCAAAATTGACTCGCTGGTCTTGATCGGCATAAGTCAATAGTGAAATGGATTGACGGGTCAGAGTCATGGGCTTAACTATCTTAGCTGGTAGGTTAAGTAGTCCTGGGTCAGGTTTTATGCCTTTGAATCGTCTTCCTTATTAAATTATTGTTTTAATTCCAAATATTAATATATTACATTTTTTTGGTAAGATTTGCAGTAGAATATGAGATTTGGCGGGCTTGGAATTTAATTTAAAGAAAAAAACCTGCGCACCTGCCAACAGTCAAAATTTTGTGCCTTGTATATCAACAGTTTGAATTTAATCACGATTGTTGCATTTCAACTGTTTGGTTCATACATTTTTTTGGCACACTCTACTTCAAAATGCTTGATATTGTCAGAATCTTGATGACAAACTGGATCACGAGAAAAATCGTGACCCTTTGCAGCACCACTGGAGCCCCTCAACCACTTCCTCAGGTTGACGACCAACCCAACAAGGTTGACCCTGCTGAGGGCGATCGCAGCTCTTCCGCCACAGAACTCATCACATTTTACGACAACCTGAACGCAGCTCGACCTAAAGAACCACAAGAGTGCCCTCCTGGATCTAGTAAGAAGGAAATCGCCCTTTATTGCGTGGCTCAGGTGGTTCTGACCTTGGTCAACCTGTACTTCATCGGCTTCATCAACAAGATACGGTTGGTCTTCCTGACTTGCCAGATGATGAAGAATATATTTTACATGGATACCCCAGGCGAGGCCTTGCGCGCCAACTGCAAGCTCCTGACCAGATTTTTATTCATGACTATGGCCACGTTTGTGTATTTTCGACTGGCAAACTTCTACATCGTGAAACACATCAAGAAGTGGCGCGTTTTCTACTTTTTGGACAGATTCTTCAAGATCGTCATTCCAAGCTCAATCCGCAAAAAGCTCTGTTGCGTCTTTTGCGCCCGCAGAACCGAATATTACATTCATTGGAGTGATTAATACATCCATTGATTCTGCAGAACGACAAAAATAGTAATTTTATTATCTCAATTAAATCCCTTAGCTTAGAGAGAAATCGGACAAGCAAAATTCACGACTTCCCTGCAGCTCAACGCTTCTTTGATTTGATTTCGCGAACAGATTAAGTTATACTGGAGAGCGAGGCTGCGAGATCACGACCTTTTTAATAATGGCACCATATTACCCGCCCATCTCACTTAATAGTACGTGAACCAATTCAATTTGTAGCTCACGAATAGGATAATTTATGGGTCGTAATATACTTGCAGAGCAGCCCTATGAAAAATGATCATTCAAACTGCCGCTCAGTGGAGAGAGCTATCGCTGTAAAACCGCGAGCTTTGCAATTATTGGCATACATGTGAAGCATCAAATTTGATTTATTTTTTGTTAAAATGAGTCGAAAAATTACAAGTATGAGATTCTATTGATTAGCGCCAGTAAATAATAATGTGCCGCAAGTTAGGAGAATCAATTATTGGCTTGCCGGATTTATCTATTTTTCTCAGCAAGATTAGGAAAATAAAACTGTTTTCAAAATAAATTTCACTGAAGAAATCACCTTTTAATACATAATATTACTTATATTTCTCCTGCAGTGAATAATTTTGGGCAAATTTAAAGAAAAATAATAATTTAAAAAAATATTCTTGTATGCCAAGAAGTTAGATTTTTAAGTTTTGCTTAATAAATTTTCCCTAAAATCTAAGACAAAAACTAAAATTACCACATTTTTTTTCTCACATACGAGACAATAATTCAATAAATAAATGTCATTTAATAAATCAATGCGTTATTCATACCGCTCACTATAATTATGATTATGAGAAGAGATCAATTCCAGTTTCAATTGAAGTGTGGTGACGATAGAAAGACAATCTGGTTTCAGTCGCCAATTTTTTGTGTGTTGCCAGAAGCTCATAACTCAAGTGCAGCAACATGTTTATTTTTAATTACCGTCTCGCCAATTATAAATATGCGTTGCGTTTGGTGCTCGACATATATTTTTTCCTAATAAAAAGTGAGTTTATGAGTCGTAAAAACGGCGCTATTAGTCGCGCGTGCAAGTGATGAGAGTTGCCCCTTGAATTATGAGGCGGAGATGACATCAGCTTTTCTTTCGCGGCGCGGCCTGGCTCTGACATTAACAAAACATATTTTTAACTCCACTCGCACGGAAATTATTTATTCAGCGGATCCCATCGCAAGAATTATTTTCAATTTGATCAATGGACCGTGAAAAGAGGTCGGGATTGCCAAACAAAGAATCGCGGCGGCGCGGCAAGTGATGTGTGTCACTTTTTCCTTATGCGGCTGTCGCTTTTTCTCAATTTTCACTCAAATGCAGTCGAGACGATGGGAATACTTGACAACTGATTTTATCAATTTATTAGACAATAGATACAATAAAATATGTTTAATATTTTATAAACAGTTTATATTTTTGTTTATTAATAAATTAAGTTAGAAAATATTTTATAATATAATAATATTGTTATATTTTTTAATCTGTCAGGTACAATTAATATTATTTATTTATTCCTTATAAAATGCATGGTAATATTACATTCTAATTTATACACTGTAAAAAAATTTGATTATTAAAAATAATAAATTGACAGCACTACCAAGAGGAAGTAAAGACAAATATGCTAGAAATTAAAATAATTTGTGTATTAGGATGTGTATGATTATGATTCATATCATTTTCTGATAAGTAGATATTAAATTCCGAAAGCATTGGTGGAATAATAATTATAATAATAATATAATAAAAAAAAACACTAATATAAAATTCGTACAACATTAATAATAATAAAAATACCTTATCAAGGATAAATGTTCCAAAAAATACATCATTTTTCTAAGTATTGCAATATATTTTATTTTTAAATAGAAGATGGATAACTAAATATATAGCATGATGAATTTTTTGTTTTTGTTTAAAGAAAACTGTCAAATATTATAACTAAATAGAATCAGTTATCAGAAGAAGAGTAATTATTAGTTAAGCAACACGCAAGTTCGGAAAAATTGAAATTTTTAACTTGTCAACAATCGTTTTAACAAACCTAATTCTATAAAAATCTGGCAAGCAAAATAATTGAATTTTCAACCATTCGTTTTGCAGGTTTGGAAGGGTGATGAGCTCTGGAGTGGTTGTTCTGTTGGCGGCGGCGTTGACTTCCCCTTTAGCGGTCGAAGCTCGTAAGTTTAAGAATTGTGACGAATTTCTTGGTTTTCTGATCAAGGCCTCATGCTACAGACAACATAATTAATCGCGGCGGGCGTATTAAGAGTAAAATAATAAATGCTCGTTGAGCTACGTGGTCTTGAGAGTGGTGAGTGCACCGCCGCGCGTGACTTAAGTCTAAACATAGCGCTGATTTATTAGTGGCCAATGAAAAATGTAGTGCTACATTGTAATCCCAGCACTTGGTCGGAGTCGTCGTGAGTGATGAATTAATTTGATTTTCTTGTTGGCGATGAGTTCATGAGCTAAAAATACAGTCTTGTTCTGCGTTAAATGAGATGCGATCACTTCAGACATAAATTAGTTCTAATTTAAATTTCATACAAGCGACAAAATGATTTTTTTCTTAAATGCAATATATAATTATAAAAAAATTTTTACCTTTATTGCATCACAAAAAATTAATTGCGTTTTTATTACAAATAAACTTAAAAGTTCATTAAAATAAGTGTGCTAAATCGCTTTTATAAGACTGTGCTTATATATCTACTTCATACGGTTAATGGTTAATTAAATTGTCTTAAACGATCAATAAAAATTCGCAATTAAAATTTGCATTTCAAATTAGGAAACATAAACCGCCGTCTCATTTAAAAGCAAATGAAGCCATTAATAAAATTTCACTTTCCCGCTTGAAACGACTTTGACAGCAAAAAACAGGCCAGCTGAATGAGTTGGGTCAGGTCAGTCTAGGTCAACGGCGAGCCATTCATTCAAGGCAGTTGATTCGGCAGATGTTGAGTGCATGGAGTTGTCACGGCACGCGATAATTACATTATTCTACCGATCGAATAATTTAAAAACAAACCGGGCCTGTGCGTCGTCCGGCAAAACACGCCCTTGTTGTTTACACACTGATTACCGCGAACACACACAACACATGTGTGTCTATGCAATTTGAATAAATCCCCGGTCGACCCACACACCTAGTTAGGCCTGATGGTGGTCCATACTTATTGAAATGATCGTCTCAAATGGGACGTGCCGCGGCGCTGTGTTTTTTCCGCTCTTTAGATTTCTATCAGTAAATTGGATTTAGCCGTTTGCCGATTCTTCAATTTGAGAGACGTGTATCTGTTACAAACCTAATGAGGCTTTGTTTCGTGTTTACAAATGAGATGCGATTCTTCACGATTTTTTTTTTAAGACGCGGAAATATAAAATAAATTTTTTTTTCGATTTAATTAAAAAAGAAACGATGAATTTATGCACGACTTTGTTGTGTGTCACGAGTACAGAGAGCGAGAACAATTACGTGGAGCTGAATGGACCATGCGCTGGCTACAAACCCGGCGAGGATGACCTGCAGGCCTTTGATTTTATTCGCAACTTTGCGCTGGACCTGCCGGAGACCCAGTACCCTGGCGTGACTCGCGTCAGGGGCTCAAACAGGATGCAGACTGCTTACAGACTCAATAACAATGCTGACCTCCAACTACCCACCAGGTTACACTTTCATACTTTCTCAAGTGCAGCAAGATAAAAAAAAATTTTTTTGAGAAAAATCTGAATTTACTAATTTAGCAGAAGTATAAATAGGCTTCATCCTTTTGCCATTTTTTTTAATGTCACTTTTTAATTTTGGATACGAAAAAATTGAAGACAAATCAGAAAATAGCTTGTTGATTGAATTTTTTCTTTAGAAATTTTATGTTTAACATCTTAATAAATAAATTGGGTAGCAAACAGTGATTAATAATGGTAGAGCCATTTTTTTAATATTTCAACGAAATTTTTTAAACATTTAAATTATTAAATGAAAAAAAGTTAATTAATTCAACAAGGACACAAAGCCTATCTATCATTTTGAGCATCTTATTGATTGTATGATATTTTAATTTCAATATTTAAAAATATACATATATGTGATAAAAGAATTAAATTTGTTTTTCAGGAGTGTGTTCCCTCTGGGTTTACCAGAAGAATTTAGTTTTATTTCAACATACCGGGCGCGCAGATTGCCCGGCGATCGGTGGCACATCCTCAGGATGACTGACTTACAAAACAGGCCCCAGTTCCTCATAACCGTTCACGGCAGAAACAAGACGTTAGAGTTTTCGATCGTCAATTACGAGGGTAGACTGCAGACCCTGTATTTCAAGGATCCTCCAGTAAGATAAACTTTTACAATCCTGCGATGGTGTTGAGCTGAGAAAACTAAACACGCATAAATTGAAACTGTCCCCCGTAGTGCATAATTGGCAACTTCATTCAGCACACAGTTTTTTTTTTTTTTTATTATACACTACTTTTGTTTAGAGCGTCGCGCGCTCGTGAAGATAATCTCTCTCTCGTTTTATACAGTCCCCCCTTTTAAAATCTCCATGTCAATTGTAACCAGAAACATTACACCTAATAAAAAATAATCCGAGAAGCCTCCGTGGGAGTGAACATGGAGGCTGAGCGAAAAATTTGCGCGTCTGATTTTGCAGATATTTGACAAGGAGTGGCACAAGATCCACTTCGGCGTGTTCAGGGACAGGGTCGAGCTGTACGTGGACTGCCAGCGGACGCAGGAGCACAGCCTGCAGCCGCGAGGGCCCATCGACGTCAACGGCAAAATCGAAATCTCCAAGATGGCCAACGGCAGGCGCACCGTTCCGGTAAGAACAAACGGCGCTCATTCATCATAATGTAGTTGCTGCTCGCTTAAAATGGACCATTATTTACGATTGCAAGGCAGAATGTGCGTCTCGGCCGGGGCAGTGAAATATCGGTCCGAGTGCCTTACTTGACAATGGAACTTTATCAAAAGTCGCGGTCTCGCCTTCGCCCTGCCTCTGTCGACGGAAATCATTTCTCAGTGTTCCATTCATTCATACAATGTAATTTCATTTTTTTACTTTTCATTTCTGCGAAAGAACGCACTTACTCACACTGCCCCAAGGCCGCACTTCTTGCATGATATATAAATAAACAATGCAGTGTATTTATTATTATTGTTACGGCGAAATAATGCACTCATTTTTTGCTAATAAATCACGGGGGGTATGTTGTAGCCCGGTCGTGTGTTCTGCTCTCTCCATTATAATAAATGTGTCGGTGCGTTATAAAACCGAGAGTACAACACTAAAAGCTGCTGCAAGTCTCGCTGCTTTCTGAGAACCGAAGCATGTGGGGAAGATGTCGCGCCAGAGATATAATTCGCTTATTCATCTTGGCGCGTTCTTTTATTTTAACAAAGTCACTGAGCAAACACGCACTAACCAAACGCTGAAATATTTGTTTGCAGATTGATTTGCAGTGGATGGTGCTAAGTTGCGACCCGGAGAGACCGCAGCGAGAGACGTGCGGCGAAATTCCTGTAAGCATGGTGCATCCATCCCCGCGCGTCTGGCGCTCGCGAAATGTGCAGAAAAAACGATTTAATCTTTCTGCCACCCACGCGCTCTCGAGTGGAAAAACAGACGCGGGTGTCTTTTCTCTCGTCGTTACTCAGCGATTGCTACTTAAAATTTTATCCTCTTTTATCGCGGCCTCTGCTCCTTTATACACTGTGCAGAGGATGAAAAGTTGGCACTCATAAAAATAGCCAGGAATTTTTTTTTTATGATCCGGTATTATTTTGGTCATTGGCCTTTTTTTATAATCTTGCAAACGAGATGGAAGAAATAAACCAGTCATTGCGAGGGAAAAAAACAAGTTTGCAACGGAATTATGACATAAATCTGATTCACGAGTACTTAGAGTTAAAATTTTTTGACTCGGTTCAAATGAGTGTGTGTGTAAAAATACCTTCTGCTCGTTAGCGCTGGTTAGCACCAAGTAGCACTATACCTTGTGCAAAACATGACCCCTTGCAAAAAATCTTTGAACGACGAAGCCACTACTCATCGCAGAGGATGAATAAATTTCTACGCTTTACGTGATTAATGTGCTTTTGCAGAGTGCACCGAAAGCTGCCGAGGGATCTTGTGATCAGACAGTGTGTCCTCAAGGACCACCTGGACTCAATGGCACAAACGTAAGTAGGGCTTGCGATTTTATCTCGTGCTCCGATTCACGGAGTGTGATATATATTTACAAATACATAAATAAAAGAGCGAACTGGAAGCGGTTTGTTTCTGCTTCTCTGTCAGCAGCCGAACAGTGAAATGTGGTGTTATCGGTGCATAAATTGTGTGTGTGCCCAGTGCTGACTGTCGCTTTTTGCGCGCAGGTGAATTAATTAATTGATTTTCAAGTGGCCCATGTAAGTTGGGCACCAAGCAAGAGACTGGACCACACACGCCAGGCAGGTGGTACCAGCAGCGGCGGCGCTCAGATTTCCTTTCAGATTAATTAGGATTACTTACGTCAAAATTTCTAATTCAGTTGAACGATTTTAGGGCACCAAAGGCATTGCTGGTGATTTAGGAGATCCAGTAGGTTTTCTAAGAATAAAAATTTTTACGTGTCGGGGTTTTCTACTCATTAGCGCTTGCTGAACTTTTAGATAGTTTTTGGACTTGTTCTTTTTTGGCTTTTTCCTATTCGAAAGAGAGAATGACAGCTGTTTAGGCGCACATTATTTATTGTATTGAGACTAACAAAGTAATGCTATTTAGGGCAAAGATGGGCGGCAAGGTCCAATCGGCCCTCGAGGACCAATAGGGGTTCCGGGGTTCCCTGGTGACAAAGGCGAGAAGGGAGAGTCCGGAGTGCCAGTAAGCATTTTTGCATGAGCATCTTAATAATTTTCGTCATGCCTAACACTTGAAAATTTTGCAAGTCATAAATTTGAAAGTAAAAAGATTATAATGAATAACATATTTTTAAATAAAATTCTTTAATAACTACTAATTATTGTAGAGTTTGTAAAGCCTTTCCAATATAGTCAGTTTTTTTGTAGTGGAGAAGAGTTCATTTTATTTCTATTTTTTTGCATGTGGCTACATTTTAATTTTAGTAAAACTGAAGATTTTACCTTTCAAGTTCACTTTCTGTATGTTTCATCACTTTTTGGGGCGTAGCTGGTGAGTCTGGTGCTCAAGGACCACGAGGGATTCCAGGTGGGTTACAAAGTCAACAAAGGCAGGGCTCGCGCAATAAATTAACTTTCAATTTATTGCAGGCGCCATAGGGCCTCAGGGTTTACCGGGACGAGCCGGTCAGAAAGGAGAAAGGGTAATTATAACTTGTATATATAATTTGCATCGCTTGTCTTACGGAGAGCAAATTAATTAATAGCTCTCACTTATGCATATTTAACAACATTAATCTTCAACTTCCGTAATAATTTTTTTAAAACCAGGGCGAGTTAGGATTTAAAGGCGACTTGGGTGAAAAGGGTGAAAGGGGTTCCGACGGACTACCTGGAAGGGATGCCATTGCCATCGAGGGTGAATCGATTCCAGGCCCACCCGGACCAATTGTATGATTATTATTTATTATAATTAATTATCTTCTAACTTCTTTTATAAAACTAGGGCTTGCCAGGACTTGACGGTGAGAAGGGGGACAAAGGTGACGCAGGTGCTAGAGGAAGGCTTGGTTCAAAAGGAGAAAAGGGCGACCAAGGCGATCCAGGCCCACAGGTAAATTGCAAATAATTTATTTATCCGAAAAATTAATCTTGTCCCGGTAAAAAACGTTTTATTTTTAAATGCAATAAATTATTTTTGAAATTTGGAGATTGATCGAAAACTTTCAGGGCTTGACAGGGCCTGCAGGTCCACCGGGCGCACCAAGCTTTATCAGTAACAATGTTGACGCAGTACCTGGCGAAAAAGGCGCCCAGGGTGACAGAGGCGAGCGCGGTGAAAGAGGAAGCAAGGGAGATAAAGGTAGAGTTTGAAATGTTGTTTCACGTTTGTGTGTGTGTGCCATATTTATGGGATGCCAATGCGAAAAATTCGAAAGGCACGCCTATCACAGATATTTGGTCATGAATATCAATGAATTTGTGCTGTATGGATGGACCACTCCTTTGAATCATTATAGCTGCTTTGATCACCCTTTATTTTCAATCAGCAGCAGACCTGCCTACGCACACACACCAATAAAAATACATTTTATTGTTTTATAATCTTGATGCTGCTGCCTCGATGGCCACTTATAAAAAGAGGTCCTATTTGTCAGTAAAAATAGACACATTTTCGTGTCTTGAATTAAATAGGTAGTTTGTAAGCATAAATAAGAGATTGAAAGGCCTATTTAGTAAACTATTGAAATGTTTTGTGCTGGATTTTTGAGAGAAGATTAATTTTAGCGTTCATACAATAAACTGGCGATCTGCTCTTTAGGTGCAAAGAAGTTTTTGTAAACTGTCCCAATTTCCTGACGATACAGAACACATGACCTCTTGCCTGCGCTTGACAAGCTAACAAAAACAACACGAAAATGCAGCTGCTGCGGCAATGCATTTTGTGGAGCACTTCATCCATCCGCTTGACTTGAAGTGTATTTTTAGGTGAAATCGGAGATGCGGGGATTGATGGGAAAGATGGGTTAAGGGGCCTGCCCGGAAAAGATGGTGCGCCAGGTGCTTATGGAGAAAAGGGAGACCAAGGTGACCGAGGCCTGATAGGCCCGCAAGGCCCCCCTGGATTAATCGGTCCACCAGTAAGGAAGTTTTAAGTAGAAAAGATTCAAATGAGTGTTTTATCTTGACGTTTTAGGGAGCAAGTGGCCCTCCAGGTCCAAAAGGCGAGGAAGGTGAGTTCCTTTTTTTGCTACAATCCCTGTTAAATTACCAGTAAAATTTTAAATAAAATTTCAGGTAGAAAGGGAGATGCCGGTCTGGATGGTAACCCCGGATTACCAGGTTCCGCGGCAGCTGAAGGTGATTTTACAATTATTTTAAACTAAAGAAGGTTTGGAATATAATTTGATATTTGATTAGGATCACCGGGACCTGCCGGGGACAAGGGTGACAAAGGTGAAAGAGGAGAGAAAGCAGACAAAGGAGAAAAAGGAGATGCCGGTCCTCCGGGGGCGCACGGACTCATCGGAATGCCTGGCCGAGAAGGGCCTCAGGGTGAAGAAGGTCGAAGAGGCGAGCGAGGCGAGAAAGGGGACCAAGGGCAGAAGGGCTCACACGGCTCTCCAGTAAGTTTATTAGTTTAGTGATCAATTTTCTATCAACTAAATACTCCCTCTCAGATTTGTCATTTACACAATTTACCAAATATAGTGTTGCTATTTATTGTTTTAGATATAAATTTTTAAAATTCCAAGTCCATTTATTGAATTTTTTTATGGTTATTTCAAGTGAAAGGTGATAAATTTTTATGTAGAATTATTTTTTAAGGGTGTAGCAGGAAAACCCGGAACTCCTGGTGCGAATGGAAAAATTGGACCAAAAGGAGATGAAGGTAAAGTTCAAGAATTTTTTTTTTATTAATTATTACAGCGTAATTATAATATAAACTTGGGTTGATTAGGAGAAAAAGGGGATTCTGGATCGTCAGGTCAAAGAGGCCTTCCTGGACTTCCAGTAAGCATTATCATTAGATTTTTTATTATTATTAAAAATTTTGTAATTTTTTAGGGAACGTCAGGTCCTGCCGGTCCCATGGGGCTACCTGGTCTGCCAGGGAAACCTGGATCACAAGGCCCTGCAGGTCCACCCGGTCCACCAGGTGAAATGGTCACAATTACAAGCAATGCTGTATCCGACAGCAGCAACTTTCAATCGGTTATGGGTCCTAGAGGGCCACCGGGACCACAAGGACCGGTAATTTGTTAAATTTATCTTATTGTTACAATTAGAAATAATTTATACTATTAATCCATTGTCATTTTCAACAACAGGCTGGTGAGCGCGGAGCAAACGGCGAAAGAGGACCAGAAGGCCAGCCGGGAATGCCGGGTATGCAACCTGCTTGACACACTTGTGAAGCGAGCTGACTAGTTTAATTCTTTATCGTCAACATTCAAACGTCGGATTAAAATATTAAATATTTCTCCTAATTAAAATTATTTTAACAAAAATTACTACCAAAAAATAGATATTCTTTAAAATTTTAAATGGAATAATATTTTATCTTTTAGGCCTCCCTGGGAAAGATGGACCTTCTGGTCTGCCTGGTCCTCAGGGTCAGAGGGGGCAACCGGGTCTGCACGGAGCTGTGGGGCCCCCCGGCCGGAGTTTCACCGAAGCCGAGGTGAAGGAGTTGTGCATCAATGTGATAAGAGGTATGTTTTTTAAATTGAAATTCTTTTTGATTTTGGGCCATTTTATGGGGAAAACGAGTGCCGATTGTAACGATCGAGCCCTCTTTGCTGATAAAATTTTCAGATTACATAAGGGAATACGCATCTACGCTCGTAGGCCCTCCAGGTCCACCAGGTCGTGGGCGGCCTGGTCGGCAAGGCCCTGCCGGCCTTCAGGGATCTCCAGGTTTGAATTTCTCTGTCCTCGACAGGCATGCAGAGCTTGGAGCTTTGTCAAAGGCGCAACCTTTCATTGGCTTATGTTCCATTTTCACCCCATACGCATTTTTATTTACCCCCATTGTGTATGACTGAGGTTTGGAGGCGGGATTATTCACCTTGATTAACATAACACGAAAATTATGCGTGTCGCACAGAGAGGCTGGCGGAGTTTATTGAGGATGTTCGAGGGCCCCCAGGTCCACCTGGTATCGGTAGGATTGGAAGACCTGGCAGAATAGGGGTCAAAGGGATCCCAGGTAGCTACAATTTTAAGCAGCACAGGTCGCAGGGTTAATGGAATCAATAAAATCTATGTCCAGCCTTCTCATTTGATTGGATCACACAATTTCGACTTCGTACATACGTACATTTGGCCAGCATCTTTTCTGCTTTTGATTAATGCGCTAATTTGCTTTTTTGTTCTTTATGCACGTTTTGAAAACACCTAAATTATCAACCCGATTTAATATCACTTTTTTATAATAAATTTGCATGTTTGTTATTTGATTCCATTAATCAGCTAACCTGTGTGCTCATATTTACTGATTATTTTCAAAAGGTGACCCTGGTCCTGCCGGTCTACCTGGAGAGAGAGGGTTCACTGGACTTCCCGGAGCTCAGGGTCCTGTAGGTCCAATGGGACCTCAAGGTAAATTTTTGAGACTATATTTTATTTTATTTAAACACCTTCTAAAATAATTAGGTGAGAAAGGTGAAAAGGGCGAGAGGGGGCCTGAAGGTGTTGGAATAGAGGGGCCACCAGGTCCAAGAGGGCACACAGGTGAAACTGGTCCAACTGGTGTAGGGTTGCCGGGTCGACCAGGTGACAGAGGCGAGCAAGGCAGACAAGGTGAATATTTAGCTTTAATTTTTCGTATTTGTTAAGTAAAACTTGTCATGCAAATTTCAGGCTCGCCTGGAGTTAGGGGACCACCAGGCCCTCAGGGTCCACCTGGTTTTTGTGAATACTGCAATTACGCTAACAACATCCAGTCCGCAAGACAAGAAAACTCGAAAGGACCGTGAAGGTGCATCCCTCCATGACGCAAACTTAATTAAATAATTCACGTTTCACTGCCAAGAACTCTTTTGCCACAACAGAGTGAAGGGGTGGGTGGAATTAAATTTTAATAATTTTGCTAGTCTTAAGCTATTAAAGCAGGTCCTAAATTTGTATAACGTTGGATAACTCATGATGAAAAAAATAAGTAATAATTATTAAATATTGATCACCACATGGAGTCATGTTTGTGTGCTTTTGATATAATTTTAAAACGTAAATATACAAGGAGATTTACTGTGCAAGGACCAGAGAGTGCCATAACCAGTGACTTTAATAAATTATGTAACATGACACGGAATAGACGAATAATAAAGAAATCAAAATAAAATGTCTGCACAATGTTTTTTTTTTTTTTTTTTTTTTATCATTTTTCGCCAAGTAGGGCTTCAAACGGAGGAAAAATTATAAAACAACAATATTAAATAAAAAACATTTTGACTATATTTATTTTTTGAAATTTTCTTCTGAATAAGTCTAGATTTAATATTTTATTTTATTTATTAAAAAATTCTCTCGATACAGTTATTGTATTATAATTTTTATAAATTTTCTAGTGGGGTAGAAAATAAAAAAAGAGATGGATATTATGAAGGTGAAAATTGAAAAAAAAATTGTACTATTATGAACAAATTCCGCCTCTTGAGCTGAATTTGTCTGTGCTAGATTTTATTTCTTAAGAGGCTAAAAAAAAGAGATGGTTACGATTTGAAACTCTATGCTTTCATAAATATATAAAAAGGGTTCATAAGATCAATTATTAAAAGATTTTACTTATTTTCATTTATCGACAAAACCATTTAATGTCATCGACACCCATCGAATAAAAAAAATCAACCATAGCAAGCAGAGTAATTAGCATACCTGGGTGTTTCACACTCAGAATCAATTGTATATTATCCAGGAGGCCACTGCATTTGGCGGCCGCCGAGAATGTGAATGTGCAGGTGGTAGACGGACTGGGCTCCATCCTTTCCGTCGTTGATGACCAGTCTGAATCCGCTGCCCAGACCTTGCTCTTTGGCCACGCGACGTGCCACAAGCAGTAGGTGTCCCAGCAGCTGTGTGATAAAATGTTAGTTTCAGAGAAATAGCTAAACACACAAATTAATTTTTTACTATCAAAAAGTCAACAAACCTGCTCGTCCGAGTCGTCAGCAAGGGAGAGTTGCCGGATTGGTTTGCGAGGAATCACCAAAATGTGCTTCGGGGCTTGCGGACTGATATCGTTGAATGCAACACACTAAAAAAATATGATTAAAAAATTAACTTTAAAAATCTACAAATCTTGACGAACAAGTAAATTACATATTATATTTGTGAATTTGTAATAATTTATCACATCTATTATAATGGGCAATTTAATCAACTTTGAATCAATTGTCACAAACTAAAATAAGGAAAATAACCTTGTCATCCTCAAAGAGAAATTCGCAAGGAATCTCTTTCCTCGCAATCTTGCCAAAAATAGTGTCCTCCTCGCCACCGGCTTGTTGTGCTTTTTGCACTTCGTCACCCATGGTGTTTTTGTAGCGCAAGGTGATCCTGTGGGGCAGACAACATCAGTGAAAGGTGGATTATTTGATGTATTGATTACAAAATAACACAATAAAAGTTAATTGATAATTAAAATTGCAGAAATAATTACGTGCGCTGCAAATTTGTAGAAGCCCGAGCTCCTGTTATCAACCGGCTGATGAGTAGACGCATGCGTACTGCGTTGAATCCTGCGGATTTCTGCTTTTTACGTGCCGAAAAGGGGGCGTGGCACGTCAAGCATTTGAGTTGAGGGTTGCAGCATTTCCAGTGCGGAGAAGTAAATGGCGTACGTCAGCATGAGATATGAACGACGACCCCTCGCTTTTGACGTTGCACTCGTGTATTTTGTTGACAAAACTTCAGCCGCCACACGCGATACGTTGCTGAAATTTTAGACCTTCTGCTGGCACCTTTGAGCGGCGAAAAAGGACCGCCTGGCCCATCGCAGACCGAAACTGCGGTGCAGTCTTGTGCTGCATGTTAGCATAAATTATTTTCTGAACCTCCGTTGATTCCGTGCAAATTTGACAATTGAGTAGTTGAGATATCTGCTCGGTTCACGTCTCAAAAATCCAAGGTACGTTCATGGTTGTTGAAGACAGAAAATGAGCTTGAAAAACTTTTCGGCCTTATGTATTAGTCTTATTATGTACATTTTACATATAATATTTGACCCCAACAAAATTTGTATGTTTGAAAACATGCGTAAAAATTACAAGTTGTTGCTAAAATCTTAATCAATTTATTAAAAGGTTTTTTATGATGACTAAAAAAGTGCCAGCTTAGCAAATAATTTTTCCCCCTTTAAATAAAAGTGCTGAAATGCTTATTTTGTCATTAATATCTTATTGATTAAATTTTCAATTTTTTTTATTAAATTTATATTTTGTTTCGTTGTTTTAGATGAGGCTTAACAGAAGTATACAAGTTGTGCTCTTCCTGGTTTTGACCTTGATTGGCAGCTGCTGCCATGCATTTTACGTACCCGGTGTGGCTCCTGTCGAATTCCACAGAGGCTCAAAAATAGAAGTGCGAGCCGTAAAAATGACAAGCACACACACCCAACTGCCCTACGAATATTATTCGCTGCCCTTCTGCCTCCCCAAAAATGGGACTTTTATTTACAAGTCGGAAAATCTTGGTAAGCTTGATCGATATCAAATTTATGTGAGGTATTAACCTTAATTAATTTGCACAGGGGAGGTTTTGAGAGGCGATCGAATTGTAAACACGCCCTACGATGTGCGAATGGCAGTAAACGTCCCTTGCAAGTTGCTTTGCCACTCGCCTGGAAATCCCATGACTTGGGGCGACGAATCTTCCCAGGCCGTCATCAACCGAATCCAACACGAATACTATGTTCATCTGTAATTTAACAATTAATTTAAAATTTGTGGCTGAGGCGCTAATATTTTTTTACTACAGGTTGGTGGACAACCTTCCAGTGGCGACGAGGGTCACTGACCCTGACACGGGTGAAATACGTTTTGAGCACGGTTACAGACTCGGCATTCAGTTCGAATCGATGGGCAGCTTCGTCAACAACCATTTAAAACTGAAGCTGCTCTACCACACAGAGAACAAGTAAAATGTTATTTTTAAATGATTTAATAAATTTGTTATAATGACTCTTTTAGTGAAACGTTCCGCGTTGTTGGTTTCGAAGTGGAAACGTTTAGCGTTGACCAAAGTGAAATGAAGTTTGAAAAAGCCGATGGAGGCACTGACTGGCGGTGCTCGTTCCCCACGCAGCACAAGCAGCAAGTTGTGAATCCAAAAGGAGGCACCAGACTCTTTTTCACATACAGTGTTGAGTGGCACCCTTCCCCCATTAGTTGGGCGTCCCGATGGGACATTTATCTGCGAATGTCTGATGTTCAGATTCACTGGTTCTCCATTGTCAACTCGCTAGTTGTTGTCTTTTTCCTTTCTGGTAAAAACCATCCTTTAGACATAAATATATTTTATTACATTAATCTTGAATAGGAATATTGACTATGATTATGGTCCGCACTCTGCGCCGAGACATTGCTCGTTACAACCAGGACGAAGGGCCTGATGAGGCTGTCGAAGAAACTGGTTGGAAGTTGGTACACGGTGATGTTTTCAGACCACCCCGATATCCTCGACTTTTTGCTGCCGTTCTCGGAAGTGGGATCCAGATTTTCTTGATGGCCCTAATCACCATCTGTAAGGAGCTTTTCTTTTATTTTGTACTCAAATAACCAAATTATGGTCAATTATAGTTTTTGCCATGCTTGGAATGTTGTCCCCTGCATCTAGAGGTGCTCTGGCCACAGCTGCAATTTTCTGCTACGTCTTTATGGGTCTGATTGCCGGATATTTCTCAGCCAGGGTTTACAAAACCATGAAGGGAAAGGAATGGAAAAGAGCTGCTTTTTTGGTAAGCTTAGCAATTACTTAATTTTACTGATTTTGTGCTTAAAAACTACAAATTTTAACAGACTGCTACTTTGTATCCTGGAATCGTATTTTGCACCTGCTTCTTCCTGAATTTCTTCATCTGGGGCAAACACTCGAGTGGAGCAGTGCCATTCCCGACCATGTTGGCACTGTTGTGTCTTTGGTTCTGCATTTCCCTGCCTCTCGTCTACCTTGGCTACTATTTCGGATTCCGCAAGCAGCCGTTCCAACATCCCGTTCGCACTAACCAGATTCCTCGACAGGTGCCAGAGCAGCTTTGGTATATGAACACCTTCCTCTGGTAAGTCAAAAATTTATATAAAAAATCGGCCGGTGACAAAAAAATTATTTTTTAGCACCTTGATGGCTGGCGTGTTACCTTTCGGAGCTGTTTTCATCGAGCTATTTTTTGTGTTCACTGCCATTTGGGAAAATCAGTTCTACTATCTATTTGGATTCTTGTTCCTGGTATATTTAATCCTGGTCGTTTCTTGCTCTCAAATCTCGATTGTAATGGTCTACTTCCAACTTTGTGGAGAGGTAAAGAATTTATAGAAAACAAATTGTATTTTTCTTGACCAATGTGCATTTCAGGACTACCGCTGGTGGTGGCGAAGTTTCACAGTCTCGGGTGGCTCAGCCGTTTACGTGTTTGCATACTCAGTGTTCTACTTTGCCACAAAACTGGAAATCTCCGAGTTCATTCCCACCTTGTTGTACTTTGGCTACACAGGCATCATGGTGCTCACTTTCTGGTTATTGACGGGCACCATTGGATTTTTCGCTGCCTACGCCTTCATTAGAAAAATCTACGGTGCCGTCAAGATTGACTAAACTGATGAACTGTGATACAAGCAGCCCACTTCTTACCAAGTTGCTTAGTGTAGTTACTTATCGTAATTGAGAGTGAATGTGTTTTGAGAGAAGAGTATTCCATGCCAGTCACTAGCAAAATCTTAACTGAACTATTCTTTGTTCACTATTTTTATGTTGTGCACGTTTTACAGCTTTGAGTTAGCTGTGTTGTAATAGTAAGGATACAAAGAATATAATATTGACTTTTCCAGATTCAAATTAATTAATAAAATCTGATTTTTCTTTATGAACTATCAAGCGTATTAATTCAGACATCCCTAATAAATTACACTCGTCTTAATTAAAGCTGAGTATTATCAAGCAAGTTGTGATTTATTTTAATTCTTGCTTTTGTCAAAATTGGAAGGGTTGTACATTATAACTATATCATTTTTTGCTGTATTTTAATTTTCAAGTAGCTCAAATTAATTTGATCATGATTAGATCAAGAAAAATAAATTATTACAGTGGTTGTAAAATTAATAAAAAAATTTATTTATTCTCTTCATCATTCCAGGTAGGATCCGTCAATGGAAAAATGGCAAGCTGAGATGTAAATGTTTTGGTTTCATCCTCATATTTCTTGACCACTTGCTCAATTAAAGGCTTCAGTTTTCCCATTTCTTTTGTATGCACAATCTACAGAAAAAAATAAAATAAAAAAGATTTTCATCAAATTTAAATGCCAAAATATTGCACATACTTGCAAATCGATGACTGCTAAAAGGGCATTCAATACGGTTGTGACTTGCTGATCACAGGTCAAGAGGAAGTATTGGTAATGAGCATCCAAAATTACAGAAATCCACGCGACCATTTGGTTCTGTCCTCATCAATTTAATTGTAAATTTTTTGATTTCAGTTATAAAAATGCGTACCAAAAGAGCCTCGTTTTCAACGTTTTGATCGTCACCGTCCCAAAGTTGGGCAGCAATGTGTTGAATAAAGAGAACTGCATCTTGGGCGGAAATGTGCCTTCTTATTTCTGGCAGCAGTTTACTCGAGGTGAATGGCTTTGAGAGTGTGAGGTGCAACAGTCTCTTCCTTCCACCCGTCAAAGGCGACTCTGGTGGCAACGACGCAGAACATTCTTCAACGTCGGAATGGCCGTCGGAAAAATCTTGTTCTTCGCCTCGCAGACAGAGTGAGACCAACTTGACCAGAGTTTTTTCTGAAATTTTGCACATGGTCTGCAGCAGGCGGGTGATTGAAGCAATATGCTTTTTCTCCATCAAGGGCCGCATCATTGTTTCGCTGATCCTGATTTATAAATGATCATTAAACAACATCATATTATTAGATTTTTTGCTATTTACTTGTATTCTGGAAGTCCTTGGCATAAAAGTTTACTGAAACCTTCCGCCAAATTTTCAGGAACAGAAATGTTAAATTCTTCCTCAGGAGAGTCGTCCCATTCAAGCATCTCAACTTTAGAACTCTCTGTAAAAATGTTTGAATTGAATTTTTTACCTATTATTTTCCTGCTCACCTAAGGGGCTTGACATGCCAAGAAACTGAGAAAGGTCTGTGTTGACCAACCCAAATGAGGCGCACATAACTTGACTCTCGCAAGGGACAAAAATGTAGGACAAGTACGGCCCAAACACTTTTGGAACTTTCTCAGCACTTTTTATGGCCGTTTCTTCCTGAACCACCTTGAATGCTGTGTTGTAGATTCCAATAAGCCCACCTTAAACGAAAATAAAATCAAAAATTTCGAAAACAACAACTGAAAAAACTTACTCGAATCCGCCGGTTTTGTTCCGTAGAAGAGAATGTTATTTTCTCCAACAGAAGCAATCGCCACCTTTGAAAATTCCTGCAAACTCAAAACAGATCCAAGGCTCTTTCCTGGGAATTCCTTCTCTCCGTTTAAATCATATAAAAAGATCTGCATATCACTCCCTGAAAATAAACATTGGATCTCAGATATTATTGAGATTAAAAATTTCATCAATACTAACAAAATGTGATGAGAGAAGTGCCTTCGAAGGAAACATCCCAAAGCTGAAAACCGTTTCTAACAATTTCAATAGTGCTCTTCACTTCACCACTGCTTAGGATCCAACACAGAGAAGAGTCCTAGTAAGCAAACAATTTTTAATCAAAATTTTAAAATAAAGACTGCTCAATCTTTACCATGGAGAAAAATATTGCTAAATGGTCAAGCTTGTCTTTTGCAAAAAGAACTTTTGATGCCTTTGCTGGCAAAATTTCTGGCATTTTTTCCTTCTTTCTAGAAATAGATTCATTGACTGGAACAACTGCCCCTTTTTGGAAAACAACGTTTGCTACTCCATCGAAAGCACTCAATTTTAAGATAGGCGAAAGAACCTGCAGCAAAAGTCATAGGAAATTAGTAGAATTTATAATTTATTTTATCTGAATGATTAACTAACCGTGTTCTTTTTTAATTTCTGCAGATTTTCAGTGTCATCGTCCCAAGAGAGGATTTGATTGCTTTTGGTCACTGCCACATAGACTGAATTAGTCGAGTCGTAGATGGCTGGGCAGCTGAAGCCTTCTTTCAAAGACCAACTGGCCACGGCTTTCTGGTCAACAACCTGCAGATCATGGCAAATTAATATTTGTTTCATTTACATTAAAAATATTCACACAACCTTATACTTTGTGACAACTTTGTCGAACGTGGCCAAAATGCAGTCCTCATCGACGGGTTCCACTCCCAGCAATCGGCTGTCGCTCTGCGTGGTGCAGAGCACGAAAGGGGTGCCCAAATTTTCAGGCATTGTGCAGAAGATCTTCGTTATTCCGAGATGATTGGAAGAAAATGCTTTCAGATTAGCAGAGGAAAACCTGCTGGAGACAAAACGAATTTAGTATTAAAAAATTTGATTAGCCACAAAACTGGAGATTCTCTTTAGGCCCCACATAAAATAAGAGAAATAATATTTTTTGAAAGTCGTCAGAGAAAGTTAGAATGTAAACAATACTAAATTTACATACCTGGAAAATAATTTTGAAATTTTTCGGAGCGTCCGCACAAAAACACGTGTGTTGTGTTTTCGTCTCGTTTCGCATTCGTATAGGTGCTGCCACGACTCGGGCACGATCAAAGCTCAAAGCTCAGCTCTCTCCACAAGTCCACAGTCCAGATGCAGTCCATGCAGAAGAAAAATAATATTATACAAGAGCGCTCAAAGTAAAGCTTTAGAATCTCATTAATTGACTATGAATTTGACAATGAAAGTGTAAAAATATAATTTTTGCTATCCACAGAAATAAGAATGGTCAAAATATCCATATCTGTCAATATAAAAATTAGGAAGAGTTACAAAAAAATCAGAGTATAAATTTGAAAATATTGAATTTAATTTTTATTTGCATTTTAAATTTCAAATTTCATATTAATTCAGATAAATTTATTAGGCTTTTTGTAAAGAATACTTAAAAAAGAAATATAGTCCACAAATAAAAACGAAGGTCCCAAAACGCAAGTTAACTAATATATTATATAATTACAATAATTCTTTTAATAAATTCTTTTAGCTATTTCAAAAAAAATTATTATTATTATTTATTCTTCTTGGTGCCAAGTATTCCTTATATTGATTGATGTTTTCAATTTTTAATTCATTTTATAGTGTATTTGACTATTATCTATTATCTATAATCTTTATATTCCTCTAAAAAATTTCAAATACTTACATAAAATTTAATAATTTTGGGAAAATTTTGTTTGAGAACTTTTGCTCTTTGAAAGCGCGCGCGTCTCCCTCAGCAAGGGGCACCTTTGCTTTTCCTAATTTGCGAAGCGATTTTTTAATCTTGGTAAGAACATGTGACATTTGAGTGTGCATGCATAAAAGGGAAGAGCGGCGGCACGGCAGCCGTTCAAGAAAGACCCACAACAATAAAACCGCAGGACCGGAGTAAAAAGGGAGGAAAGAATAAGAGCAGAAGAAGAAGAGCGAGGTAAGGTTATTCCGTGTGACATGTTAATTTAAAATTCATATTTCCCTACTTTGTCTTTTTATGTCCTCGTTTTGAATTTGAAATTTTTCAATCTTCTTGGTTTTGTGTTTAGCTTTTTAAGGGCGCTGCATACATTATATTGTCTTCCATTTGCTGCCGCTCTTCTGTATATTTTACTGCACACAGTGCTTCCTATTTCACTTGAGTTATTCCCGGGGGTGTCATATAAATCATCCTGAAGCTTGTGAAATAGCTGTACGCCATCATAACTTTTATTCTTCGCTCTTGCCATTCCGGCGCACACACACTCACCGACGCCTGCCTGCAGGACCAACCAATTGATTCATGGCACCTCGCGCCCGCCAGAGAAATTTAATTTAGTGTTTCATTTCTTCCGGATATTTGCAAAGCCCGCGCGCCATAAAACAAAAATATATGAATTCGCGTTCTGCCAGCTGGATTGATGCAAAAAAGCCAGGAGATTATTGTGCTTCGGGGTGCAGTATCGCATCGCCCACCGCCTGCTTTTTGATTATTTTTGCTTCGCCTGCACCGGAGAAAGCTATATTTTCTTTATGCACACCTCAGAGCATCAGGGCGCACAAGTCATATCACCGCAATGTAAAATCCTGCCTCGGAATTTCAAACGTTCAGGGACACGGTTCACAATCAGTATCACTTTTATGGGCACACTGATTATAGAAATATTTTAATATGTGGTCCAACAATTTAGATTTCATAAAATGAGCACTTTACTTGTCAAATTTAGAAATAATAAGCAGCGCGAGAGAAACGAGTATAAATTATTTTACCTTTTCTAAAATCGGTAATATCGGTATTTTAGAAACAAATCTCTTTTTTTAACAATGGACTGCACTAAATTTTGTGCTTCAATTAACAAATACAAATTAAATTATAAAAGAAAAATGACCAGTCGTCTTAAAATTTGTTATTATTTTAGTACTGTTTTTTTTTTTATTATTTTTATTGATTATTATACAAGATAATTTCATAACTAATGGCGGAACCGGAATGCAATAAAAACTTTTTGTTATTTGTTTTACAAAATCTTCCAAGAGATAATATTTAATGTTTTAGCTTCCCACTTGCAAGCAATCGCTGGAGATTTAAAAAACGTTAGTATTGAAACCAGATTTAAACAGAATAGCATAAATTCATTGAAGAAATAATTTCACCCATGCTCTTCAAAGTTAAATTTTACAAAACATCCAAATTTAGCAAAAATATATAATTATCTTTTCTTCCTACCAAATAAATTTCGCGTTCCAACGATCTCGGTGGATGAAATTAATTATAAGTTTCTCATCTCAAATCGAGCTCGGAATTGAATTTGGCAATCCCGCCGATCTATATCTGCAGAGGGCCGGATTTTCTTTGGAGCGCAGTGAGCCGAATGGTGGTCTCGTTCGCTCTCTCTGCTGGCGTTGCTTCTCGTCAAAAATTCAATTAACCGGTCGGAATCATTTGCCCCCACGGTGTTGCTGCTGATACATCAGACGAACGAACCGACGAACACACACACGACGAGAGAGCTGCAAAAATTGTGATCGACTCTCGCTAACGTCTTGCTATTACCCCAGGGTCTTAAAAGCAGTTAGTTCCAACCCGTAGAAATAACATTAGTCTCTCTCAGTCGGCGCCGCGTTCATTCAATATTTAAATGCGAATTTTTAACTGCCGAGAGGGGAAAGCGACCGAGAAGGACCAACTTGAAGAAAGAGAGAGGCAGGAATATATAAGTGAGCGCGGGAATTTTCCGGGGCTGCATAATTACAGGGCAGTGTCTGTTATTTTTGCACTCGGCCCTCGTCTCTCGCGCCGGGGGTGCTGTGCAGGGTGCGACGGGACACTCCGTCGGAGCGTGCGATAATTTGGAATTCTACCCTTGGGCACGGGAGGAATTTGTCTTTGAAAGTATCTGGCGGTTGATTTAAGAGTGCTGGCCATGCCTCGCATGCACAATGAAGGAATCAATCAAGTGAGCATTCATTACTCGCCGGCCGGGTTAATAATGTCACAAAGCGGCGGTGGATGGTGATAAACGGCCCTTCGCTTTTCCGCTCAATTGCCGCGGCGAGAACAAATCGACACCGCAGATCTCTTCTTCGGATAGAGATGCGCCCGCTGAGGATTTCATTAATCCAAGATCTCCCCTTTGTATAAATTTTAGTATATCTGATCTGCTCTCAAAATACTTTGTTAAATGCATTAAACGTACTCCCACTTTTAACAAATTTTTTTCAAAAAATTGCGCTTTAGTTTTATTTCAAAAGCGAAATTGATTGATGAAAACAATTTTTCTGATAAAATTATTCCAATAGAATAAAACGATAATAAAAAATTATTAGGTGTTCAATGTTGTTGCTGTATTTTAGATTGGTGATTTAAAGATTTTTTAAATAGCTGCTACGCCTACTTAATTTTTACGCATTTTCAAAACAATTTGCAGAATCAATGAAGCGGCATTGCGATTTTGTTTTAAATTACTCTGAGCTGTCAAAAATTTCTGAAAGTTTTCAGAAACTTTCAGTAAAAACATCATGCATGAAAATGGCATGTTCCATTTTCGATTGGCATAATAATATATTTTAATCAAATTTTAAACAAAATGCTACACATCTCTAGCGTTAATTTTTTTCCAACGATCGAAACATACCGTGATTTCAAGTAACTAGATTTATTGCATATCAAAAAATCTATTTCAGCAACCAGCGATATTCTGAACGACACCGCGGATATCATCTTGGGATAGAGATACGGTGAGCGAGGATTTCATTAATTCGATCGCGTCCCCCCTTTGTAAATTTTATTATTCGTTTGGCTCTGGAAATACGGTGTTGAATGCATTAAATTTATTTGCGAACGTTATTCGCACATTTATCCGTCAAATCTCATGACAATTGCGCTCTTTCCGAATTAATGACCGGCGGCCGCGCGCACATTAATGAGCGAAATCATCAACATGGCGGGATTTTGTAGCGCTGCTGCATAATTCATGGCCGGGCCGGGCACTCGTTTCAATTACATTGGCCGCTTTTTCGCGCATTATGGAGAGCGAGGGAATATTTTTGCCGGCGCCGAATTACACTGAACACACGGTGTGTGGAGAATCTCAATTGTCATTTACAATGATAATGAGTGCCACGCCGGGCCTTCGTTTTAATCAAATTCGCAATCAAATATTCATAAAAGCCGAAAGTATATGGCACCGGTGCGCGCCACATTTGTATTGTCGGGGCCGTTGCGCTGAATTTATTGCCGCAATAAATTTTGCCCTCGTGTGTTATTTAAATTCATAGCGAAAAATCAGGTTGCCAGAACTGATTCCACGTGACCCTAATTAACCTAGCGGCCTTTCCGCCGCGCGCCACCGTTATTAAAATTTAATTTACAACACTTATTTTTTCTCTGCTTTAGAAAGTGAATTAATATTTAATATGATGCTACTTAAAAATTTAACATATTTTAACAATTAATTTAAACGCCACAGAATTGTGAAATTTCATATTTTTTATATTTTTAACAGTAACATTATATTGTAATATAATGTTGATTTTATTATTTATTAATTTTTTTCAATAATAATGCTAATTACAATAGTTTTATTTTTAGATAAGATCTATATTTGTTGGTCCTTTTGATAAAACTTACATGCTATATTAATTATATTATGTTTTACATAGAATGCATTAGTTCAATAAGAGAGATCTAAAATAATAATTCTGGATTTATATGTGATGGCATAAATAAATATTTCTTGAGAGATTTTAAAAATTAGTAATTGATTTCTCATAATCTATTAAAAAAACAGCAATGTATGCGGGAAATTACTCATTTATTTTACAATACAGTCATGAATTGTATATTATTATACAATTGCACTACATATTAATTCTCTAAGGTTGTACCATGTGTGCGCTATAGGCAACCTGTGTGTCACTCTAGTACAGCAGATTGCATTTCCATCACTCGCAGGCTATGTTTTGAAATACTAATTTAAAGGAATTGAAATTGAGATTGTTCAAAAGCATCTCACTCATTTTTGAAGCAAATTGTGCTGTGCATATTTCCACTCTGTTGAAATTGCCGCTTATTATATAATAAAATTTTAATCAGTTAGAAATGTCAAGGGACGAGAAAGAGAGCACAGCCGAGCATCTGCATAATTTGGATTTTTCTTCCCCAATCTAATCCCACTTTTTACATTTCGCATTCGGCACCTCGGTGCGCTATGAGGGGCAATAAAACTCCGCAGCCACTGCCTGCGCGCATCACTCGCAATTGAGCCGGATGGCTACACCACACACACACACCGCTGCTTTTGCTACCATTCTGTGAAATTGAAGCTTTTTGCCGGCGCGCAAAAGTATGCAAGAGATGAGATAAGGTCTGGGCGCATAAGGGCGGAGGGCGTATTTAAGTCATAAAAACATAACTGAGTGGTATGGGACGGTAGCAGGTAGTCTAATATCACATGATGCTGCCACTTTGTTCCTCGCGTTGCTGCCGAGTGCAAAAAGTACACTCGGAGAGAGGCAAAAAGTTTTGTTGGCCAGGTAACGCAACACGGCAAACCCTGTTGTTTGCGTTTTAAACTTCGTGTGTGTGTGTGCGCGCTTGAGCTGAGGAAAAAACCTATTAACTTAACTCTACGGTAATAATGCGCGCGCTCTCAGGCTTCTTTCATAACAATATTTGCATGCGCGCGCCCTTAAAACTTTATTGTTTGCGAAATATGAAAACGCATGTAGATAAAAATGTACATGCAAAAGGGCTGAATGTGCAGAGGAGAAACATCTGCCCTCAAACCCGCTCTCCAACTTAGTGTATGCATAATCTGTCTAGCATTACGGCCTTTGAGAATACACTTTGCAGAGAGAAGCGGCGCAAGAGAGAGCAAGAGGCCGCCTCGAGGTTTCGTTGCTGAGCAAGAAATTGATTTCAATTTACTCTCTGTTTCTTATTTACCCTGGTTGGAAGAAGCTTTTTAAATGAGGCCAATATTTACTTTGTTATTAATTAACCTTCAAGATATGCTCATTAACTTTTTAATTTAATATTTCATTTGATGTTGGCAGGGAAACATTTTTTAGGGTTGCACAAATGAGAACAAGTTAAATTCAGCTGATACAGAGCAAAATTTTGTGGTTTTATAGTATTTTGGGGAATAAAGAAGCAATGGCAAAATTTTGATTTAATAAATAATTTTGAACTTTAAACTAATATTTAATTATAATATGAAGATATTGATTAAATATTAAAATTTTTATTTTTAAACTCTATTTTTTGTATTCATTTTTTAACTTCTTATTTTTTTTTTTTTTAGTAAACAAAATAGATAAAATCAAACATTTTGTGTATGCTTACTGCTTTATATTTTAACGTGCTATTGATTTGTACGTATTTTATAAATCTAATGATTGCCCCATGTAAGTAATAATAATTTAAGTAATTAAAGTACTTTTGTGCACTCGTAAAGTTTATAACTTTTTCTGTATCAATAATTCATCATAATTATTAATCATTACACATATTAACATAAAAATTGTGAATGTTAAAAAAATAACCATATTATTAAAATCTAATCTCAATTAAAACGTCCCCTAGATGTTTGTAAATTATTTAAAATTAGAGATTTAAGACGGCCTAAGAAATAAAATGAAACGCACTAGAGAATATCTTTATACCAGGCTAATTGGGATTTAAAAATATGGAATTCATTATGGGACAGCATTCAGTTTTTATTTATTGGGGCGTAGTGGTCAACATTTTATCAAAATCAAACAAAAAATTAGACAGAATTTTCAAGCAGTTTATATAAATTTCTCCTCATTTTTGCCAAAAAACCAAAAGTCCAGAGTGCCCAGACAGACATTTAAAGGAAAGCTCATAAAAAAAGTGTGGAACTTGCCCGGACAAGTGCTCCAGGCTTTTTAATAACATGCAAACGAGAGGCTTGAGAGAAAATAATATACACTCCATCCAGTTAAGTCTCTTTCTCTCACCACAATGGCGGCTTGAAACAACAGCAAGAACTGCCCTCAAGACGCTAATTGAAAGCGCTAAGCTGAGCACTCATCACCATATTATAAACTCGGGAGCCTAATTACATCTTATAACAGGCGAGGAGAGAGCGAGCGCAGGGTGTATTAAGTTTGCAGAGAACCGCCGCCGCCGTTTCCCATAAAGGAAGCGAGCGCGCGAACCGAGAAAAAGGATTTTTAACTGCGCGAGCTATGCAAATGTTTTTTCACGAGAGCGCCGCCCGCCGCTCTTTACGGCGTTTACAAGAGGGACAAAAAGAATTAGTCTTTTGCTGCTCTTTCTCTCTCTCTTCGTACTTTTATTTTCTTGTCGTGGGCAAATTGCAGTTGTTGTTTTGCTGCTCTTCCCCTCCCTTATCATTAGTTTTTGCCCGGCCAGCAGCGCAGCCGGCAAGGATTAAACAGTTTTTAGACGACTTCCGTGCAGAGATAAAAGGCGCACAAAAGCGCACACACGGTGGGCGAAAAAGTTGATTACAAAAGATCGTCTGGCGTGTTTGGCTCGAGAGAGCATTTTCATTAAACTTTTGGAAACTTTCTTTGTCTAATCTTTCTGAAAGCAGCCCTTTTAGATTTTTTCATTAACTTGATTTTTTTTTTTTTTTCAATAAAGACGTTTTAGATTTCAAAAATTGACACGTTGATAAAAAAATCAAACACTGAAAAAGTATATTATTAAGAATTATTCAACTTTCATTGTCTATTCATTCCACAAATTTTCTTTTAAAACCATTGGAGTTTTTATAAGTTGATGCGAACTTTTTGTAGTTTGGCTAGAGAGAAAATTTTACGATTGAACTTGAGCTATAAACTTACTTTTCCTTACCTTTCCAGATTTTTTATTAGATTTTTTCCATAAACATAACTTTTTTCATAATTTTTACCCTTTGCCAAAAAAAAAAAGAACGCTTGATGTTTGATAGTTGACGCGTGGATGGAAAAAAATCGAACTTTGGATTGGCACTCGAAGGGCTCACAAGTATATTTGGACAGCTGAGTGTAAGGGGTGCGAGAGAGTCGAGCTGGGGTGTAGTCGGAGGAATATTCAATTTTCTGTCACAATTTGATCGGGCAACACTTGTCTCTAACGGGGATGCAGGGCGGGGGGATAACGACAATCCATTTACAGGTGCTGGGAATAACTTTGCATGCCAGCTTGCGAAAGTGGCAGCAGGTGCCTGCCGAGCTGCCAGAGCGAGTTGCTCCCGGGAATTGGTTTGTGATATGCAATTCGCCGCGCCGAATATGCCAATCCATAAAGAAATGATACCGAAAGTTGCGATCATCTCATCAGCGGCGGCAGAGATCGTTTTCGCGCCCGCCAATGGCGCCGAGCCGTATTTATATTTATCAGTTGCAGGTTGTTTGTTCTGACAATAGAGAGCGAGAGGCAGTTTTGGCAAAACACCAGTCAATTGTTCAGCTTGGACGAGATCTCTCCGCAGGGAGTTGGGCCAGGAGATTGGCGCAGCGGAGGGCGAGAATGAATTTTAATCATAAAAATTCATGAAAGCCGCTTTGAATTGCGTCACGGCTTGAATTAAATCGTTATTCTCAGAGAGTCAGTTTTATCTGTTGTTAGAGAAGGAGCGAAAGTCAACAAATATTCTCATAATTGAATAAGGAAATCAAACAATGTACCATGAAAATTGATTCAATTTACAAGTGCGACAAAGAAATCAACCAGCTTGATGCTGTATTTCAATAGCAAAACAATAAGTATCTCAGAAATATATTATTTTAACCAATTTTAACTATGTTTTCTACAAAAGTCAAATTATTATATAAATAACTTTCTTATTAACATATTGTTAGTTGTAATATTACAATAAAAATATTTAAAAATAATAATCAGTAATAAACAAAATACAATCGATTTAATTTTAAGAAAAATTCTTTTTAAATAAACAAAAGAATTTTATTATAAAGTTTCTAAAAGACTTATTGTAATTTTTATTCCAATATTAAATACTTTATCGACTTACAGAATTAAAATAATTATTTTAGAGAAAATTAAAGAGTTAAATTAAGTAAAAGTACCGGGGGACTAATAAAAATAAAAATAAATCACCCGCTTCTGTAACATATATGCAAAGAAAATTGCAATTTTTTGTTATTAATATAATTTTCACCTTTTAATTTCCATTTCTACTAACGTAGAGGATCAAAATAATCATGTAAAATAGTGTTAACTCTTGGAGTACCAACTCTTGCAGAACAAATCACATAGATTACCAAATCCAAGTGTCAAATATGCATCTTTTTTCTACATTAACATTGAATTCAGCAGATGTGGAAAATTCACAGCTAAAATGAGCTGCAAAAAAAAACTTTTTTCCAATAGTGAGTAAAATTTTGGAGATAGAAACCCGGAATTAAATATACTTTTTGCCTTCAAAAAAGAAGGATTAGCAAAGAAGATGGAAGTCGGGCTTTCTCTCTCGTCTGCCGCATTAATGCGCGAATGAATAATCCGGCGCTCGCCTAGCGTTGGATTCTCTCGTTTTTTTTTCCTTTCTTGAGGCAGCAGCAGCAGGCATTGCTGAAAATAGCTTTTTTGTGTTTATGAGTTGGGTTCATTATTCATAATATGCGCGAATTCCGAGAGGAGCAAGAACTTTAGCTTTCTCCTGCTGCTGGGGAATATACACAAATCCGCATCATGGCTCCATTGAGGGTCACAATGAATAATAAATAAGAAGTAAGGCGGGACCGGCTGCGTTCGCTCTCGCTCTCCCGCGAGTCAGCCACAGAACGAAAGAACGGACGCTTTTTTTCTCTGCTCGTCTTTGCGAGAGTCGAATGAGGCGGCACTCGATAAAATGGAAATCATTCAAATTTAATGCCACTGCATGGAATTTGCTGTGCCGGCAGTGGCGCTGCAATGATCTAAGCTCCCATCATGAATGGCGTGCGAATCGCTTCTGCCGCTATGGGATTGATTGAAAAATACACCGACATCAAATGAAAAAGAAAAAAAAATAGGTAAAACAAAATATTTCAGTCAAATTTAACTGCTGACGAATATTCCTATAAAAATTAAATATGAGCAGAATCAAACAGTTGTTGAGCTTTGATAATTAATTAGACTAATTTTAATAAACAATTTTTATATTCATTTTTTTTTTAATAATTATTATAAATTATTGTTGAAAGCTTAAAAATAATATTTTTTAAATTACAATTGAAACTTATACTGAAGGAAAGTAAAATTATTTAAATGTTACTTGAACTAAGTTTTAAGGAAAATGAATAGCAACAGTCAAGTAATTTTTTTACTTTTCATATTTTTTCATACTTATTAATTATTACATTGATCAGAAAAAAAATTATATTTTTCAAAGCACGCCACTGCTGAGAATTTTTGCATGAGACTTTTCTGCTTCGCAGAGACTGAGCCGGCGCGAGACTTTTTTTGCATGGAGCACTCACTCTGTTCTGCTTATCAGTCATTCCGTGCATGCAATAATGAATGAGAGCCGCTGAAAAAGTGCTGCAGTGGACAAAAAGCGGCGGCACTGTTGAAATCAATTAAGAGCTACACGAACCCAGCGGCGCACACAGAGGTCATCAGAATTAATCTCGCTGGCAAAAAACGAGATCTCTGCTGAAATATCCCGTTTGTGAGCAGAGGGAGCAAGCAGTCTAGGTGCGGGGCAAAAAATCGAGGGCGTCATCACACGGTGTGGATTCTCGTCATCATCATCATCAGGGCTTTCTGGTTTTATGGCTCACGAGATTAAATTTGTAATGTAACTCTGCAAAAAGCGCCAAACTGCCGGCCGGCGATGGATGTCTTTGTTAATGAAATAATATTCCGCATGGGCGAGAGTTTGCTTTTATTTCGGAGTGGAAATTTTTTGCACAACCTTTGGGAAGATTTAAAAAAGAGAGGAGAATTTCAAATCCAAAGCATTTTGTAATCTGTAAAAATGGATTTCAGAGCACGTACTACTAATGCCAGAGAAGGGAGAAAAGAAAAGAACAGGCTTTTCTGTTTTCTGCGTTTATAAGCCTTGATTTTTATGATTTCGATCGAGATCAAAGCGGGGCAGGAGAAAGAGCGGCGGCCGGCGCATTATCGCGAATTGAATCATTTCTCAGTCGGCAATATTTCTGCGCCTGCATGAAAAGAGGAAAAGCTTTGGGTCTCCGGGGAGTTGGAGCGGCAGTGACCAGTGGCCAGCGAGTAGAGGGGCCGCGCCGTGCGATGACTGCCTGTGCTCGCGGCGCCGAGGGTGCTTTGCGCCACGGCCCGAGCAATTGTCTTTCCGCAAAAGGCAGGGAGCTTGATAAACCGTCGACAGATTCTTACAGCTCGTAAATTTATAAAGAGCATCAAACGATAAAAGGATGATGACGGCAAGAAGATTTGTGGAGATTACGAGTGCGGCCCTTGCGATGGCCCCGGCCGGCGCGTTTATTTTATTATTTCCTAGAACAACACGCCGATAAATCTCCCAGAGTAATTGAATGTTTAATGTTTTGCTTTCACGGGGCATTTATTATTTACCGTCAAATCAGTCAATACGGGATTACCATCAGAGCTTTGCGTGCTTGTGCGCGCAAAAATAAAGGAGCTTAAAACAATTTATCTCTCCATTTTACTTCTAAAATCTGTAAACAACTGGTGGTTAAATTTGATAGAAAAATGGGACAAAATTTAAGGGTTGAGATTAGTTCCAAATTATTTAGATTTCTATGTTAACGCAATGTTATTGATGAAAATTTTAGCACGTATTTGAATTAAACAAGTAGATGGATGATTTCCTATTATCTAAAAATAATGAGTATACAATAAATTGTTTATAAAATTGTTAAGTAGATAAAAAAATAATTTTTAAAATTTTTCATAAGAATGAAACAATGTAGTATATTATTTGTAATTTTGGCATATTTTTTAAATGTACATATTAATTCTTAAATTATACGAATTTTTTTTATTAATTTTTTTTTACACAAGAACGTCGTTGTTGCTATTTAACTAGAATTATATAGATAAAAAATTTCAATTAATAATGTTCATAAAATTGTATTTTTCAAGTAAATTGAGAAGTCTTGATAATACAAATTAACATAATATGCTTGCTGTGTTTAGTGATGAAAATATTCAGTTCTTTCTATTAGGTTTTTTAATATAATCCTAAGTGCAACGATTTAATTGAAAATGTTTACAAAAGAATTAAAAAGTTGATAATTTGAAAGAAAATCTCCCATTGTAATGAATATGTGAAATTAAATTTAAGGTTTGGGTGGGGAAATAAATATATTATTAACACAGATACATGTGTAGAGGAAACAAGTGCATATAAACATTTCAGAGAGGTATAAGACGTAGTTTGCTGCAAAATCTACTGCGTCTTCTTTTGGTGGGAAGTAGCAGTTGGGCAGATTGGAAAATGAAACTTTAAAAAGCTCATGCTGGCTTCTGGACGGGAAATGGAAAATCTGGCTGATTGCAGTTCTTGAAATTGAAACATTACTTATGAATGCGTGCGCCGAGGTGAGCAAACGCACACCTTGCTTTCTCTCTGCGGTGGAAATCTTGGCTGGCGCGCGGTGAAAATGAGTGCGTTAGACCAAATCCCTAAAGGGAGGCACCGCAACTGGAAACAAAACTCGCAAAGCCTGCGGCACTCGGAGGAAGAAGAAGAAGAAAAATCAGCACAGAGGAAAACAGGAAGAGCTGCGCGCGAGTCATGGGAATTGCGTGGAAATCAAGCCTCGGCGGCGGCGAAAATTTGCGCCTAGATTGCATGCAGGCTATCGATTTTGTGCGCGGCAAACGCGGCTGCGGCTGCACACTCTGTTTTGCGCTCATTTGCAGACTAAATCTCCTACTATGAATGTGTCAAGTTGGTATGCGAGTCTCAGTATTTATGGACTCACTAAAGTATGTAATAATCTGGAGGGCCGTGCAACTCTAAGTGAGGCGGGCGCGCCCATAAAGAGCAGTATAAAGAGCAGGCGCTGTCAGGAATGCCCGATTTAATTTCGTGGACTGATTTGCAGCAGTTAATCTCCTTTCGCCTCCCTCGCAGCCGCCCTAACTGGCTTCATAGAGCTAGTGATTAATGAGCTGCACATTCCACGGCCAGGCAGTTCAAAAATGCATAACACACGCACAAGTCTGGCCTGCTGGGGCTAAATGAAATTAAATTCTATAGATTTCGGCTGAGCGTTCGCGACCCGGAGCTCCGCGGTGGTGTGCTTGATCATTCCCTTTTATGGAAAGATGCCAGCAGGGTTTGCTCGATGCTCACAACAAGTCATATTATTCGGAGTTACAAAATTTAGAGTGAAACGGTTTTGCTGACTTTCTTTTAAAAACGTGCATAATTTCAAATTATTATACGTATTTGATTATAAACTAGAATAAATTTTAAAAAATCCACCGTTGGCTAAAGTTGTAACTTATTTTTTATTTTGTCAAATTAAAACAATTTTAACTCATCAAGTTATTAACAAATACAAAAATTTAGAGGTTTTAAAATACGGCGCATAAAAATAAACCAAATTAGCCCTTAAACAAAGAAAATATCATTACCTTTCCTTTTAAGGCTTATGGAGACACACAGATCTGACCAAAATTACCCTTGCGCAACTTGAAGGTAGTATAAACTTTTAAAATTATTATTGTATTACGAAGCTTGCGAAATAAAATCTTTTCAAACTAGTCCTATCCAAGGAAGTTATATTTCAGAGGATGGACGTGTTGACCTGACCAGATCTATAGAAAAAAGATGTAAAAGTCATGAATAAGTTTTTTTTAAGTTAAGATATAGGTGAAGATTCTCCTGGATTTGACCTTAAGCAACAAAAATATCTTGATAGTTTTATTTTCCCAAAATTGAGGAGATAATTAATCTATATTATATTACCTATTCATCATTGAAGATTTGGAAAAAAAATGCAAGATTGAGGATTTTTTCATATATTTCAAAACATCAAAAAAATTTCCGGATTGTTTGTTTTTATTTTAAAAAATGTTTTGAATTCCATTAATTTTTCAGGTCAATTAACCTTAGAGTCAACTGATATTTTCAGATGTTACTTTTAAGCCAATGCACTCCGGCACGATCTCCGACCTCACTCCCGTATACATATGAAATCATCTAATAATCATGGATGACGCATTTAATATGGTAAAGCCACCCCGAGGGAAAAACCAAACCGTAAAGCTGCACTGGAAGACGCGTGTCCACTTCGGTCTCTCGGACGCACGATCAGAGTCGTAATTCATAATTTTTGAGTGCTTTTGCCTCGCATCAAATATTCAAAAACGCAAAAGCATCTCTCGATATTAAAATAGATATTTCGGCGGAATTCGCATCGCAAATGGATTTATATTGATGGACATCGTAAAATAGTTTCACTTGGCATAAAAAGCGGCGCTCGGCGGCGGCCGGCGTGCGGGAGACGCGATATCTTGTAACTGATCCCAAGATAGTGTTCCTAACACGTAAATGTATAAACGAATGAAATACTAGACTATAAAAATGCATGCCCGATACAGTCATACGTGTCCGAGAGTGTCCCCAGAGACGCTCTAAAACACCAAATGTGTCCTCTGCTCTTTCTAAACTCGGCGCGCGCGATCACGTTTTACATTATGATAACTCCAATAATATAGAGTTACCAACAACCTCTCTGCATGGAAAAATTTTGCAGGTCCACCACCGTCACACGAGGAGCCGCAGAGTTGCTTTCGTGCACCTCCACACTCAGATTACAAAAACTCATAGGATTTCCAGCAAGCAGGAATTTTTTCTTCCAAAATACCTCTTGATTTCAGTATGAGATTATCTATAAAATTAGTTGTTTCAAAATAATTTAAACTTGTAAACAAAATTGATTTTTTTTAAGTGTTTGAAATATTGTTGTTAACATAAGCCATTAAAATATTGCTTCAAAATTGGCAGATTTGATTTTTTGTAAGAATGAATATTAAAAAGTAGAATTATTCATAATTTCTTATAAATTTTATTCAACACTTTTACTTTCATAGTAATAAAATAATTATGTGATGATATTTTTTTAATGATAATAGATTGGCAGTTATTATTATATTTATTATTTTTGTCTAAATTATTTTAAATAATCTATAACGTACGCTGTCTGACGTGTTATTATTATGCAAAGTAATTTATTCTTTAAAAAAATGTATATTAATGTTCCTTGGAAATGCGGTAGAATGCTATGCAACATACATAGTAATGATGCTCGATCCTTTTTGTTGTGGACTATTCATGAGAATAATTTTGGAGGAATATTGAAAATAATTTGATTTAATCACCCTTAATCCAAGGAAGTTAAGAACTTCAGAATGTATTTCATTTTTTTATTTATTAGTGCTCAACTGTTAACATATAATGGACAAACTTGAGCTGGAAGCTACATTTGAAGATATAAATTGGGTTTTTATCAAAAGAGCTGTTTTTTTGCAACCGTTTCATATTTTTGGCCCAAATGTAAGCATTAGAATGATGAATAAAAAGCTGGTTGATTGTAACAATTTTATGAATGAGAAACCAATTTGGCCAGGCAAACGTCAAAATTCAACGAAAGCAGAATTATTTCGTAAACAATTTTGGTGCCAAAAGCTCAAAGCTTGTTGAGTGCGGGGCGTCATCATATCGACGGCGAACACGCACTTGAAATAATAACAATAATAATCGTCGCGCGGCTTAATTATTGTAGCGCCGCAGGGTGTAATGCGGAATAACAACCCTTGAAAGCTGCTGCACATCGTCACATTGCCTATTCACTTTATTCGCGGCGGCGGCTTTAGCGCCGTCGATAACAATTAAACAGCAAATACATCTCGGTGAATGGCTGATTGTATTTTATATCGGCGGGTATCAAAGCCGCTGCAGCTCCCTACGTGCGTGTGTCGTGTTTTTGCCTCCTCGTGCGACGCGCTAATCCCAGGTTTGCTCGCTGCCGGCCAATTCCCAGCAGATCTGCCTCCGTGTCCGACCTCGATGGACGCGAGCGCCGTGTTTTATTTATTATCGGCCGCACGCACCGTATGTGTGTGTAACCCACGTTTGTTTTGCGAATTTTAATTTGCGCCCTCGCCACAAAGGAGAGGATTTTTGCGCCAGAGCGAAAATTGATGAAATTCATCAGCGGCCGACGCCTGCAATGAGACACGTTTGAATTTTTTCCACCACCACGACCACTCAAACTCAAGCTCTTTTTTATTCATCCAAACGTGTGGGTTTACACTATTCTGAAATTTAAATCAGTTTCATCAACATATTGTACATTGGTATAATTGTCATGCTGTACGTTTTGCTTTTTTGCTGGAAGTTTTGATACAGAAGAAAATTCTTAAAATAAATTCAATTCATAGTAATGTTTTAAATGACATATTGGTAAACAAAAAAGTGGTTGTATTTATTGCAGAATGTTTCAAGATATTAATTGCAAACCTCTGACCATTTTTAATAATTATCTTCAAACATAAACCTATATACTTGTTCCATACAAAAGCTTATAAGCAATTTTCAATCAGACTTTATAAAAATACTAAAATAAATTTTAAAATAATTTTTTAAACATAAATTTTGTTACAGCTAATACGTCCAAAACAATAAAACAATTAGGGCTTGTGTTTAACTAGAGAGTTTAAAATATTTTGTTTAAAGCTGATGTCACAAGGAAATCCTTTTTTGATTCTTGAAAACTTTTTTTTATATTAAATAGTATTAAATGAAGTGGATGATATTTTTTCATTTGAATGGAAAAAAAATATGATTTGGCTGCTACTTCATCTTGAAAAAGAATTCGTTCTTAAAATTTGATAATTATATTTTATTATGATTGCATCAAAACATTTTTTATATATTTATTTAATTTTCAAATCAATTATATTATAAATTTTTATTATCATTTACTAAAAAATAACATTTAAATTAATTTTTGTTTAATTGCTTAGTCTTTTTACACATTACAAAAAAAGAACATTGAATTATAACACATTGACAAAATTTTTTTATTTTTTATTATATACTATCATAAATCATATATTTTTCCTGCCCCCCTTAAACTGATTGGCTAGGAGCTATGAGTCATGAGGTTCATGTGACGATTAATAATTATTGAATTTAAATTGAGTTACTTTAAAAAAAAAAATTAAAGGAACACAGATAAATTTTTTAACACAAAGATCAAACATAAATTTTAAAAGTGCCCCACTACCTTTTTATCAAAAATTTTGGTTCTACTTTAGATTTTTCTCCCTCTCATGTTACCACGTCAGGGGTATATGAAAGTAGCCAGGGGTAGTTCTTTTGTCATTCGTAATTCTTAAAACAGTGGCTGCTCACACTTGCTTATATATTGTGCCGAGAGGTGCATGGCAATTTTTCAACCACGATTGTCGGCCAGTCGTCAGCGGGGAGAGTTTTGCGCGCTCTCTCTGCATCGCACAAATTTATTTCTCTCCCCCGCACACACATCCACCCTCAAGAGCGGTCCAGATGGGGGAGGAGGGACATTTAGCATTTTGCATGTGTACACACACAATGCGGCGCCGTGACACGCGGGGGGCGCAATATCATTTCTCTTCTGCGCGCGACCCCTCATCACACAAACTAATACGTAATGCATTCATGACCATTTGTTATTAGTTTTGCGACAAATTGAAATTTTTATCGTCCCGTGTTTCGTTTTGTTGTGACAAATTGATGGGCACTGGCTTCACCGGGCTTGACTAACGAGCCGTGAACATGCGATTGGATTTCAAAGTCGGACCGGAACTGATCAAATAAATGACGAATTTATTTTGTTCAATTAAAAGCCAAAATTATAAGCGGGGAAATCTAATTAACCAATTTGCCATGGAAAAAATAAATATACTGAATAAAGCTCTAATTAAAATTTCAATCGGAAAAATAAGATTTAATAATTTTATTATTGTTTTGAATAAAATATACTTTCATCGGATTGGATTACAATTTAATAATTTACAGAGTATCATTGATTTCATTTGCCATAAAATTTCCATACACAGAATTTTTAAAATAAATGGAGGCTTTTCTACACATTTTTTTTATCTCCTCTTCAATGCCAATATCTCTTAACAATTTTCTTTTCATTTAAATTTACATTCAAAATTCAATCAACAAAAAAAAAAAAAAAAAAATCACCAAACTATGCGCATATTTGTTGACAAATCTCAAATTTTCAAAAACTGTTTAAATAGTAAACTGGTTTTGATCGAGATGAAAGTTAATAATTCACCTGTGAATTCAATTGTTCAATTAAAATTACTTTGACTATTGTAGCGAATTTGAGTTTTAATCAACAACCGGCGCATTATTTAGATTATTTAGACTCTCAGGGCGACGAAACGTTGGACAGGACAGAGTTAATTCCATTAAAGTTTACGCCGCGGGGCGGGCACATTAAAATAATGACGATAATCGCGAGTGCGATGTTGAAATTATGATTACAATAGTAGTGCGCCGCCGGTTTTAAGCCAGGCCTGCCGTTTTGTGCGTTTGTTCTCGCATTACCATGTAAAGTGAGCATGTCAATTAATGATCGTGTTGTGCAAATGTAAAGAGAGAGCGAGCGAGCGCAAATATCCCTTATGCCACAACAATAAAGTATTATTGACACCTTGTAATCTCGTCAGAAGGGATTACATTAACTGTTTGCGCACACAGAACCAACGAACGCGCGAGAAATGGCACAAAACGCGCCCTCTGAGCCTCAAGCCGACCATAGAAACCGACGGGGCTTTTACGCACGCTTGATCAAACGAAACATGCACGCCGCATTATTTTGCTTTCGGAATAAATGTCAGGGATCAAAACTTTAAAGGTTGCTCAATTCATAAAACCGAAATTTTGCCTATTTGTTTCAAGATACATCATAAAATATTTTAATGAGATGAGAGATTTGCTAGTTTAAAAAAAGGAAAAAAAAAGAAGTTATTTTGGACCAAAATTTAATTATTTTCTCAATTGGAAGCCATTTTAATAGTTAATAAATAATATAATTTTTTACTTTTTATTCAAGAAATAAATTAAAAACAATTTGTATTAAAAATTTTACCATCCACCAAATTTTGAAAATTTTGTTTAAAAAATCACTCCGCGACCTTTGAATACTTATGACATTCAATTTTAAATTTCTTCCTCATTTTATCACGTTGTGCAACACGTATAAAAGCAATCAGAAAAGCACTGAAATTTTGATAAATAATTAATGCTCCTCGTTTTTATGGGACGAGTTTCCAAGTAGGGCGAGTGACTGCGAGTTTGTAGTAATGTGTGTTTTGTCCAGTTGATGGAATTGTAGTATAATCTGAATGTCCTGTGCACAGCCTGATGGCTTTGCGTGCTTCAACTATTATCACGCGACCGAAGAGACGCTCTTTAAATATTGATGCGACGCCTTGTCATCATCCAAATAATACTGCGACCACACACGGGACGGAAGTGATATTGTTCCACGAAAAATCAGCCAAATATTCACGTCAAAAAAAATAATAATAATAAGAATACGTTATTTGGCGTCAATTGGGTTTTTGTTTTTGTTTTTTTTTTTTTTTTTTTGTAGAAAAAAGACTTTTATAATGATTTTTTTGATACATATCTGATAATATAAAAAAAATTAATTTGGACAGTATCACAAGACACTGATATTATATTTTGAAATTTTGACATTTTTTAATGTACAATAATTTATAATTTAAATATTGTAAAGCTTCAGAATTTTTAATTAAAATTTATTTTTAGGCTTATAATATTTTATATAAAATATATTATTCACAAGTGTTAAAATATATGATTAAAATTATATAATTATATATTCACGTAAAATTTGATTTGTTAAAAAGATGAAAATATTTGCTTTTAAAATTTTTTTGAAACAATTTAAAGTTTGCATACAGGAAGAAATTATGTGTATTTAACTTTATAAAATGGATTCACGGCGTGTGCTTTTTTTGCCTCTTCATAATAATGAACATTGAGATTTCTATAATAATCATGCATATTAACAAAAATATTGACCAAATTCTCAATTGCCTTGCAGACTGAAGCAAAAATCTAAATTTCCCAAGAAAAATCTCTCCAGGTGTGAGATCGCACCTCTCCGACTCAGAACTCGGCTGGTTGTTGCACACCTCGGATTCCTATGCAGCACGCAGCACTCGCGAGCAAATCCATTTTGGATCGCAAGCCGGATCGGAACAATGAGATTATGCATGCAGAAACGCCGGAGTGAGCGAAAGACGCGCGCGCGACCCGCTTAACATTCACCCCGTGTGCGGTGCAAACTTTTGATTGATTTACACTTTACACAGAAGATCCGGCAAAAGGCCTCGCAACGCCGCGAATTTGAATATAATTTCATCGCACGCAATTTAGCATACACGCGAGTCTCGCACTTCAAGTGAGATTCTAGCCGAGAAAATTTCCGCATGCAAATTGATTGAAACGTTTCTCGACAATCAGCTAAATAAATGCAAATGCGTGGCGGGCGGAAATAATTGTCTTTCGATTAATATGATAATTCGCGTTCTCTCTGATGTCAACCCTTGTAGTGCATGAAAAAGTGATTTTTCCGCTGCTCTTTTTGTCGCCCTTTCCACCCCCCTGCTCCTCTCGTTTTGTCTTCTTATTTACAATCTGCCCCCGGGGGTAAACTGGGCCTCAAATTATTTCAAATTGCTGCGGGGCTTTGAAACGCAGCAAGTGCAACTCCTGAGGGGACGGACCGGCGATGATTCGAATTTGCTCAATATGCTAAACACATCCAGAATGCATGGAGCGAGAGCAAGCGAGGGCGACAGCAGCAAATACACACAAATTCAACTTGCACCGGAGACCTTCAATTCGATTTCCTTCTTTTTCTAAACGTTTACCTCCACTATTTTTTATTTCGATTTGTATTTCGTTTGAAGTAACAAAAAGTCAACAATGAGAGCATATTTTTAATTATTCACGCTTTTAAATTTGAGCTGCAAATTTTATTGGAAAATATAATTAATGCTCTGACAACAAATAAAAAAATTGTTGATTTGAAAGCTTGAAGATTTTTATGTCAACACTTAAGCTTCAGTTACAATTCAATGTCTATTTTAAATCAAATTACAACAATATTTTGATATTTTACCTCATTTTTAGTAAAAAACTTATTTTGATTTTAATGACACTTATCACAGATTGCATAAAAAATTACATATTGCCACTTGTTTGGTATTTTATGTTGGGTATTTTCATAAATAATAATAATAATAAACACACAATGCATATATATTTAGTTTATATTGATAATGTAGAAAAGGCAATTTGGCTTATTTTATGTTCTCAAAAAATTGTGAACCCTCTTTTTTATCTTTTTCACCAAATACAAAGTGAGGAGTATCAAAATGACACTAATGATTATTTTTATGGGACGCTTCAAGGCAAATAATTAGAATTGCAGTGCATGTTCTTCTCTCTTAATCAAATCTTATCCATTATGCTGTCGGAAAAATTTTTATTTTTAATAAAGAAATAGTTCTATATGATTTTCCTAAAATTCTCTATTAAATTAATAAAAAACATAATGCGTGATTAATTTCAGCAATTACTTTCAGCATTAAGGGAAGGAAGACGAATAAAGAAAATAAATATTCATGCACCAATGTACAGGATCTTTTATAGTTAATAGAAAGAAAAAATTCGATTTAAATAAAAGTTTTAAAATTTTAATAAACTTAATTTTTTGAGCCACGGAGGATAATTTGATCAACACAAGCACACATCATGGTGACTTAATAAGGGAAAATTTAATCATGAACATTTAATTAAAAAATTGTTTTGACGAAGAAAAATAAGTTTTGTGAAACTGTTTTCCGGAAAAAGCGATTTTTTTATTTTAAATTGGAGATATTGTCATATCATATTGATCCAATTGATACATTTATGATCTTTTTTTTCTGAATTAGCCCTGTGTCATTGCAAGTCATAGTTCGCATTTCAAACAGCAGACAAATGTTTTGGGGGAGAGCGAGAAGGGCTGAAAGTGGAGCAACAAAAGACGGCGCAGTGCTAATTGCCCGAGTGTGATCCTATTTAGCGACTTTGGCTGCTGGCGTGCAGCCACCCCACGCCGCTGGATCCCAGGAGATGATGATAATAATCAGTGGGCCCCTATTCGCCTCATCGACACCTTCTGTGGATATGCATTTAGCGTATAATAAATAATTGAATCTGCCTCCTCGCTGCTGCCTGGCTAATTCGCAGCGGCATAACTCACTCCCGTCTCTTTTGTGCAGTCTCTGGTCCCGCGGGAGTGCTGTGCGATAATGTTCTTAATAATCACAGTGCATGCAAGCCTCAATCAAGCAAATGAACGAAACCTGATATTTATGCTGTGTGACGCCGGAATCGTGCTCCACCAAATCCAATTTGAGTCAATCCTCTCTCCGGCGTGTCTGGCTTGATTTCAAAATCGAAAAAAAAAATGAATGACAGGATTGGAAATGAGTGACTGTTTGATTGTAGAATAATTTATTCTTTTGATCGTATATTTTGTAACAATGAACTTTGTCAAAAAGTGCCTTTTGGTTTTTACAAAATACACTGCAATGAACCTTTAAAAACGGCCAACAAAACACCCATAATAATTATGATAATTACAATAATAATAATAGGTAATGACAATGAAACAAATTCAAATAGGCATCATTATGACAGTATAGCCTGTATCCACAAGTACATCCAAGTGCTACAAACAGGAATATAATTATTGTGAATGAGCATAAAAGCATTATGGTCCAATTAAAGATTCAAAGTTCTTGCATATTAATTTTTTTAAATTCAAATCAAAAGCTTCAATTTGTTTTGCGTGCACCAAAATCGCGTGCTCGTCAAAAGTGAAAATCATATCATTACCGCGTTTGTCGATCAAATTACATCCACATCAATCCCGATTGCGTTTAATTATTACTGATGTTATTACCACCCTTCCCGATGCACCACTATAGAGCAAATAGTTTAGGAGTATTAATTTCAACACAACATGTCTGACGCACATTGAACATCGATATGAGAGATAGAGAGAGTTAATCAAAAATGACTATTTGACGCTCCATTCATATTTACACACTAGACTGAGGAGACGATTCGAATTTTATGAGAATTCCAAAATTAAAACATTTTATTTTGAACAGATGAGATGCGAATTATCTCCTCTGTTACGCTATTTCATAGCAATTTTAAATTTAGTTTTTATCATTAATACATACATTTGTAGGTAAATTTATACAATTCATAATAATAATAATAATAATAATATTAATAACTCTTTGGTTTGCGTTGCACACGTGCAGTCCCAAGGGGCCCGAAGTCAGGTCCACGTCAGTTTATCACTTATGCAGAGGACCAAGGGTCTCTCTGGGGGCCGCCGGGTCGACCGCCCTCGGCCTGAAAGGCGGCCCCGGGGGCGGCCAAGGGAGACGGCCACGGCATGCGGTTCGGGATGGGCCCCCAGGCGGACAGGGCCCTCGGCGCCGGCCACTGCGGCCCGGCCGAGGACCACGTCTGCGGGGGCGGCGGTTGGGTGGCGGCCCTGGCAGGCGCGGGGGCGGCGGCCGCCCCCGCAGCGCTCTGCTATGGGCGCAGCTCGGTGTGCTGCGTCTCCTTGTGGCGGCGAAGGTCCACCTTGCGTTGGAAGGCGCGGCCGCACAGGTCGCACGCGAACGGCTTGAATCCGGTGTGCTTCCGGCTGTGGGTGATCAGGTTTGATGATTGGCTGAACGCTTTTCCACACACGGAGCACTTGTGGGGCTTTTCACCTGCAATCAGTCAAGTTGATGATTTATTAAAAATTACTTCCAATTCTTTTGTATTTAATTTGAATAATATCAAAAGTGCTCAATCGATTTATGATTTTGTTTTGATTATTTTACTTTTAAAAATTCTAATTTATATTTTATTAATATAGTTCACAATCCTCTTAGAAATTTCTCTGTAAAGATCTGATGATGAAACTATTGATTGAGAAATTCTCAAGTAAATATATATTCAATTTCTAATAAATTATTCAAAACAAACTAATAAAAAGTCTGTTTTTCATGAATATATCTGGTTTAAGTATTAAATTTAATAATAATAGAATGCAAAATAAAAATTGATAAAAATAAAAAAAAACATATAAAATTTTAGTAAATAACTTTTATAAAATTGCTAAATTATTTGTTATAATATTTAAATTTTGTCCGTTAAATTTTCCAATTCCAACATGTTTTGACTATTAAATAATGAATATGATTCATTAATAAACATCGTTAAGAAAAAACAAAGACACCCGCAGACACCCGTATTTTGCGGTTAGGCAACTCGCTGCTCTACAAAGTCGCGCGTGTTGCATACCCACGATACCATTTAATGGACAAAAAACTTTACTGCTCTTTTTTTTACTTTTACAGACCATTATTTTACTTCCTTGTGTATTTTTTCGTTTCCAAATTAGGATATAATCGCAACAAGGTTTAATTCTGATTAAAATAACACAGGGGCGGCTGTTATTGAGACAAAAAACATCTCCGTCTCTGCGTTGTGTCTCGCAAACTGCCTCGCTGGGTGGAAACTTCGCAACCCTCACTACTTTGCTCCCTTGTCGCGCGTCTATATACTTTTTTCCATCGCACGTGGGTGTAATGAGAGCATTCCTGCATAATGCACATTACTGGAGAGGGGGCACCTTTGCATCTGGCGCTCGGCGAGTGCATTCCCGTAGCGAACGCGCCCTCCCCGTATCTGTGCACAGAGCGAGCGAGCGCGAGAGAGCATTAGCCGCGTTTCCATGGTTACAACCTCAGCACTTGCAGTGCAGGGCACGGAAAAATCTTTTACTGGGATTGATTGGCGCCATTGCCTGGCCGCAAGCCGCATTTTGAAGGGGAGGAGTCAGCCGGCGTCTACCAATCCAGCCCGGCAGTGGCGCTCGAACAAAGCGAGAAACGGCGGCGCCGCCGTCTTACGTGCTCATCTGCATGCACTGATTTGTTGGTCCGCAAAAGATAATTACACACCGGCCCGGAGACATGGTCGAGGGCAACGAACCGCCGGCGCAAGTGAAGTAGAAAAAGAGAGAAAAAAAAAGAAAGACGGACCCGGGATTGGGTGCTGAGTGGATATTGATCGGGAATCGGCGTGCTTAAAGCGGTGCGAGCAAATCGTAAAAATCGGAGCCGCTTCTCTTTTACAGCAATAAATGCCACGGTGAAATGAGACTGAAGAGAAAATCGTGCGCACCCCGTTTGGATGTATATATATATGTGTACGTTGTGCGTGGAACGGAAAAAGAGAAGCGAGCAGACAAAGCTTCGGGCTTACCGAGCGAAATCTTCGTGTGAGAGCGTCGACATGTGTGACAGTCGTAAACTCGCACCATTTCCTTTCTTTATTCCGTAACTCGCTGGGCGTTTTGCACACCGAGATTCGTTGCCACTTTTAGTGTGTCTGAAATTTATTTGCCCTCTGCCTCCCGGCGGCCGATATAATCACGATTCCGGCGGCAGGTCTCGGCGGGCAGCTGCTCCAGATTTTGACAAAATTGAGAGCAATATTTCCGATGCGGCGGCCTCCAGAGACAGCTTCTTCTTCTCCTCCGTCGGCCCGCTCCGAATCTCAGGTTTTATAAGTGACCAGTAATATCGCGCGAGATTTGCCGCTGACCGGAATACTAATGCCGCGGCGATAAAGGCGCTCGATTTTTATTATTAATAACGCGCGCGCGCCCGGCGAGAGGCGTTCGCCCTCTTGAGTGCATTTTTTATGCCCACATAAATACTTATTATCCAATCGATATTTCCCAATCTCGCACTTTCATTACCGCTGCTTCTACACTATACAATATTGCACTGCCGGCACTGAAAGCTCAACACACCACACGTTAACTTTCTTTTTTAAACGCAGCAAGTGCAGAGCGTTTTAATTTGCACAGAAATACTAATGATTTCTTTTAATTTATTATTTTTCACTTGATTATTTTTTTTATTTTTATACATAACCAAATTAATTAAAAATAATCATTCCTATTCAAATCCAGACCGCATAGATATATGATAACTGAAGATGTTGACGAACTTGGCGAGAGGACCAATATTTCTGTTTGAAAGATATGTACATATTCATGATGCTAAAACTTTAAATTTGTTTGTATTTATTAAAATTTACTAAAAAATATATACAGCATATATGACACTTTTAAATTATTTCATAAATTAGGTTAAAATAAAAGCTTTAAAAAAAAAATAATAAAAAAATGTAAATATTTATTGGTATTATTATATTACGAAATTAAATAAACATGTTAAATTAAATCATAGATTTAAAAGTTTATTGTAAAAACTAAATTTTAAATCTATAAAGTAATATCAATGTTTCAAATTAAACTTGCAAATCTGATCAAATTAACATCATTTTTATTAATTCATTCGATTTCTGATTGTCAGGCGAAATTTAAAGTTCAGCATGTGCCAATTTTAGAAATGTACATCCAATGCTTTAAACAATTTAGAGGCAATTTCCACATTCTCTGTCAAAAATCATTTTAATAAATAATAATAAAAAAAAAAAGTTTCTTTTTTATTTTAAATGATTGCAGTTTTCTTTGGCGACTTTAAGAGACGAAAAACTATTGAGCTGTGTCTTTTTCCACATTTCTTTTACGGAGGTTCATGGCTGCTGGTTTGTTCTTTGCCTCTTTCTTTTTAATTTGCGAAATCGAACCAAAGCCACTCATCTGGTCCGGCAGAGAGCTGCTGGCAGAGCGCGTCGGCAAACGGCCGCTCCGAGAGAGCGAGCGAGCAAGAGGGATGCTCTCGCTTTATAACTACACCAGAGAGTTTTTATGATCATGTGCTTCGAATTCTTAACAACGACACCAGTATACGGCTGGAAAGTGTGGAGCTATGCACTGGCAGCTAGAGAGAGAGAGAGAGAGAAAGAGCGGCGGCCGGGAAAGCTCGAGTGCGCGCTCTAAAAAGGAAAAGAGTATAAAAATCTCTACGGAATCTGGGTTCTATGTTTAAAGCTCTGAGGACTATATATATATGATTCCACTCTGCCACTGCTCGCTCCACTATATTTATACACTCTCTCGCTGCTGATATACCCGGCACTTATCTCTTTACGAGTTTCTGAAAATCTCCTGCCCAGGCAGCTCCCTCATCTCAATCACCTTCTGTCATATAACGACCAGGGGCTGCGTTCGTTCGCCCACCCAGCAACTACATTACGCCGCGCCGCTTTTTCCCTGATGAGTTTTCTAAAGATTTCTTCCTCTACTTCTTCGCACCGTGAGAGAGATTTTAGCTTGGGCATCTGGAGCCAGCGGCTGACGCACGCGGCCGGCCCCGAGCTGGATTTTTGCACCAGCGCCGCTGACCACCCCCGTTCCGCCCAGAGATATAATAATCTTTATGCCAACTTGACACCGCACATTTATCATTTCCTCACTCTCGCCCTCTCGCTACATCATGTGTGGGTGGCTATGGGATTTTCGCAAAAGTGTGCTGCAAGATTTTCGCTGCTGAGCGCTGAGCCAAATTTATGAAGCGAAGGTGCCTGCCCGAAATTTATGAACACTAAAGCTCTCCGGCACATGCCTGCTTGCACGGGGTTTTTTGCTCCGGAACGTTTTTGCGCCATCAAAGCCTTTGGAAATCACTGGCTGCTATGCAAAGTTCTGTCTCCATATAAATACAAAAACGAGATAAGAAAAATTAAAAAATAAAAATTTAATACTTATAAAAAAATCATTTCATATTAATAAAAATGACACATTTTAATCATTATGTAGGAAAATTTTATTTTATATAAAATGTTATTTATGTTAAATAAAGTAATTTTAGTGGTTTACAATCCCTACTAATGTTTCAATAAATTTTATATTTGTAATAAAACTGTTTAATTATACTGAAAGAGCTGCAGCACAAAACGCTTATTATATTATGTAATTTTAAAAGATATTTTATCATGCTTAGCCACTTCAAGCAGATTATGTTTTATAGAATGGAAATGTTGAGATATACAAATAAAAGGAAAATTGTAAAATTATAAATTGTTAAACATGAAAGGGTACAAAGAAGTACTGATGAAATCGTCAAATTCAAATATTATAATTATTATATTCACTTTTTGCGTTTTTCTTTCAATTCAGTATAATTATATAATATTACATGATTTTTATTGTCCTATAAAAAGTCTATATGTACTAATAAATTCTAAAATTATTCATTTTTCTTATAAATTCACAATTTCAAGTATATTCATTAAAAAGCAAAGAGTTGCATAATAAATTCGCGTTGCTTTACACTCAATTTCTAAAGAGAGGTGCAATGCAGCCAAGAGTCGATTAAAGCTGTTGGTTTGTGATTTGAAAAGGAGCTGGTTTGCGCAACACGCGAGAGTGTGGCGTCGTTTTCGCAGCACAGATACGCAATCTGCCATTAAAAGGCGGCTGGCTGGAGGAGAGCGCGGGGAATTCCTTTATGTTATTACAATAACCGCATCTGAGCTCAAAGATTTCCTATTATTGAATTACAGCGCAGCATGTGCGCGCGCCCCGCGATTATGTAAAGGCGCAGAGAAAATGCAAAAAGGGATTTTATTGCGAGAGCAAACCAGCCATCAGTTTTGATTAGCGTCAAATGTTTGCGGCCGATATTTGATTTGGATAATGTTTTATTGGCCGCGTCGCAGCCTCGATCCTAGCTTTTTTTCCCCGGATGCACATGTGCTCTCGTCGGCAACCAGATCTCGCTACTTTTGGTGATTGCAGCATGCCAGGGGTGCGCGAGTCGGGGGGAGAAAAAGTAGCTCTAGGTATAATTTAATTAGGAAAGAGAGAGAAGAGAGATGAAATTCAATGCCGAGACGAGGCCACTTTCGCTGGGTAATTATCGCGTGCAAAACACTTTCCCACGCAACAGCGACGAATTTAAATTATCGCCGAGTGGCTGCTGCTGCTGCTGCCGGGGAAGAGTAAATATAATTAGGCCTGTTATGACGGTTGCGGGTGGATTTCAGGGCGTCGGCGGAATCTGCTTCAAATCATGAGCAGGCCACAGGCCGGGGTGGGTTATGAAAATTTACTTTTCGATTTGATTAAAACCAGAAACCAGAGCACCTAAATCCAATCAAATTTTTTTTGTAATAAATTTTAATTCAAATGAAAAGTTTTATTTTTTGAGGGGGCGAATCAAAGTTTTGACTTACATTATGCTTCAAAAAAATTATTTTGGTAATTTTTATTGACTTTTAAAAAGATTTTGATTAAATAATAATAATAATAATAAGATTTACTGGTGAAACAGCGTTTTTGACCATTTTAACACAACTTTTAAATAGGATACTAGATATTTGAGAATTTGCTGTAATTTTGGCTTTAAGTACTGAAAGATTTTTTTAATTTTTTTTAACCTACTCTTCAGATTTTTTTTTTAAATTACATTTCTAAACCAATTTGAGGCTTTCTTGTAATATTGCATATTTTTTTCGAGTATAAATTCATTATATTTTTATGCCAATATATTTTACAATTATTTTGTGAGGATATTCTTATTATAAAAATTACAAAAAGAATCAACAAATGATGCTTTGGAAAGTTTAGGAATTCTGTTGGCTCAAGTTTCTATATGTTTGAAGATGCCTTACTTTTTGTTTAAAAATAGCTCGCTCTGTTATAGGACCTTTTGAATAAAAATAAAATCAAGTTAATTGTAAACAAAAAAATAACAAAAATAACCATAAAGTATAAAAAAGTAAAATTCATAAAAGTTGAATATTTTATATGTTTTATTTTAAATTTATGTAAATTATTATTGTTTTCATATAAAATTTTTAGTAGTTTTAAAATTTATATGAGTGACAAGTTTGAATGAGAATCGCTTTTCGGAAGTCCCAAAGTTGCTGAGCAATCAAGTGCGAAACTTGAGATTTCGCTTTTTAGTTGAGTGGCAGAGCTTTTTAACTGATTATGTGAGAGTGTGTGGCGTGTAAAATAGTGGATGGGCTCTAAAAATGAGGTTTGTACAAGGGGGTGAGTGTTATGTTTATATTTCCAGAGAGGGGGTGGGTCGGCACCGCGCGCGCGAAAAGAGCAGCCGAGGAGGAGCGGCGGCGGCGGAGGGTGGTTTTGTGCGCGAGTTTGCATGCGGCGGTGGCGGCAGTGCGGTGTATAATCCACTTACATCATCAAACATTCATAAACCATAATCCACTTAGCCGGAGTAATGATTCATAAGTGAAGTTGTGCCTTTGTGCTGAGCCACCGAAAAGCTAATATCAATAAAGAATAGATTTCCTGCTCGCGCTCTGTATCTGTTTGACAAAATATTTTATATTGTCTTGTGGCGCCGCCGCCGCGTCCATTATGTTTAATCAAATCCTTGCTCTCTCTCGTGTTCGTTCAGCTTGCTTGTACGTGCTGTTGATTTGTTATTTCAATTACAAATTCTGCGGTGCCTCCCAAACAATAACAACACGCCTGATGTGCCCGCACGTTCGGCCCGACGCGCATCGCTAATGTAATTATTAATTTATTAATCTGATTACGTCAGCCGATTCATTGTTTGCTGTTGAAATATTCGCTGAGTGAACGGTGAATCAAATTACCATTAGTTGCGGTTGCAAAAGCTTGCTCACCAAAATCAGCCCGAATATTCAAACTGGCTTGTTCATGCTTAAAGAGACACTCTATGTAGATTGTACCGTTTTGAAACAGCAGGCTTGATAAAAGACATTAAAAAATTCCAAAATAAAAAGGACGAATTTTATTGGTTGTTATTTTATTAAAAAATTGATTCATTTCTTAAGATTTCTCTCTCTTACCAAAACATAAACAGAAATAATTATTGTTCAAGTATTTTACTATTTTAATCTTGCAATATTTCCTCCCATGAACACTTTTTTTACTCTTTATAAATGATTGTGAAAATTTGAAGCATTAACAATGATAATAATAAGTAATTAAATGACTGACAAAATTTAGTTTCTGTGCATTTTAGCAAGAATAACCTCTGCATTAAAATTCCAATAGCGAGACCGTAAGAATTTGGCTATATTTTCAGAAATCGGTATGCAACATTCTATTATTTTATTTTATTGCTATTCATGCAGCCCGCATCAAACCGCCAAATTAAACCCTTAATTCATCTTTCTCTTTCAACACAAAAATTTATTATATCAGCGTCTATAATTTCAATTAGTTTCTATTTCACTTCTGTGATAAACACAAATCACTACCACCTAATACAAATATTAGTAGTATTACTTTAACATTTTCTTATGTTATTCATCAATAAATAATTAAATAGTAAATAAAACCTACATTTTTTATTAATCAAAAATAAAAAGAGATAACAAGCTCAAATATTTAAAAATTTAATATTGAAAAAAACGCTGTAATATTTAAATCAAATTAAACTTATAAAAAGTAAAAAAGTTTGTTTTAATATTATAAATAAATCTTGAAGTAAAAATAAGTTAAAGTATGATTTTTAATTGATTTTAATATACTGCCGTTTTTTTTATTATTTATTAGCAATACATGTATGCACTTTTTAGTTGTAAGTTAAAGAAATGTTGAGTAACATAATTATTTACGAAGCACGCGACCTGCCGGTCGGTCGACCGGACGTCCAGATAACTAATTTACCAACAGAGCGTGTTGTTTTACGCATATTTGCTCAACAAATGGACGCCCGGTAGGAATAATAATTGTCCAGGCAAAACACTTGACCAACAAAGAGAAGCGAATGAAAGCGGAAAGGGTCGAGATGTTATTGCTCTGCAGTGTTTGCATTCTAATTAATAGTGTGTGGCTGGCAAGCCCTTTCAGTTTACTTTGCCATTAAGTGGTGCGCGGCCAGAAAACACACTCGGCAAAAATATAATTTTCTCTTGAATAAAAAAGGAAAGTGGCTTAACTGGAAAGAAATTCCAACGAGTTTAAATGCGTAGGATAAAAATTATCGGTTCAAAATGGTCGCCGCAGTCTCTGATTTTTGGTGTCTGGCTTCAGCCAATCTTTGATTTCATTTTCTCTAGTGGCGGTTTCTCCCTTTCTTCTGCCGCCTTTTCTCGCCCGAGCGATGGGAAATGGAAAAGGGAGGAGAGTGGCGGCGTCTTACGTTCTTCGTCTTCTTCTCTCTAGGCTGGATTGATCGACTCTCGCTGGCACTGGCAATACAGCCCGAATTACTTGCCGCCAAGAAAGAATAATATTTGGACTGTGGATTGAGGGTTGGCGCTATTCAATCTGCAAACACAGCTGCAATCTAAATTTCGCATTGCTTTACTTTTCCATCATCCCGCCGGAGCACTCTCTCGCTCTCCTCAATCACACTCGAAAACAATTATTCCGCACTGGAGTGACGCAAGTCGCCGGGCTAGAGAGAGATTCGCCGTAAAACGCCGAGCTTTTTAGCACCGGCGCAAGTCGCACAAACAACACTTAAGTAGAAATCTTTAAAGCCCTGCTGCTTCAAAGGCGGCGCAGCGATAAAAGGAACGCACGGGAAATGAAATTTAAAATTTAATCTGTCATGAATTAGAATGCGGAGAAGAGCGTGAAAAAATGCGCCCTCTCGCGAGCAGCCAGTTTAATATCCACAAGGAGTTTTTTATAATTTGTCATGTCACGTACTTAAGCTGTAAAAATCTTCATGCAGAGAAGAAATTACTTGGCGAGCTTTCTCTTTAATTAACATTTTTCTCGTGTAATCCAGCAGAGGCGCGGCCCCTCTTTTATTCTCCGCTCTCTCTCTCTCTTATCACCCCTGCCTGCCTGCACTTTTTCTGAGGGCGCCAACGAGTTGAGATGAGAGAGAAAAAGAGAGAGGAGCAGAGAACGCGTTAAGTGTTGGGTTAGCAATAATTGGATTCGTTGCCGCTCCTTTCTTTCCTCGCCAACTTTCTCATTTCCCTATACACTTCCGAGAGCTCAGCGAGTCCGGCACCGGCTTTAGCAAAATATAATTCCCGTTTTTAGCTTATTATTTAAGTACTTCAAAGGCTGCTTGATCTTCGTTCAATTTTTCAGAGGGGTCAGATAAATCCAATTCCATTATTTTAATTGCACTTGGTTGAGAAAAAATCTGGTATTATGGAGACGCAGCAATAACATTTCAATTAGAATATTAAAATTTTACACAACATTTTCAATAAATTAATGTGGGTACGTAAATTAAATTTAAAAAATAAAATAAAAATGCAGCCAGCTCATTTCTATATTAAATCATTATATGACTAAAAAAATAATTTGTGCTGTATCTTGCAAGTTATGAAAAAATAATAACATAAATTATGCTGTGGCTCTATTTATCCACGGTCAATATCAATTGTTTGATCAATTTTTACACAGAAAAATAATTACTTTTGATATTTTTTTTATTGACAAAAGCAAAAATTTCTGTGGGGGCAGGGCTGTTTTTCTAATTGACATTTTTTACTTGTTAAGTCAAAATAACATTTAGAGACAACTATTATGGACTTCAAAATTTCAATTGAATCAGTAAAAATAATTTTCATAATAACAGGCGAGGGCACAAATTCATAAATTTTCAGTTACTTTAGCGTAAAAATAGTAATTTGAGCATTCTGATTTCCAGAATTCTTTATTTAACTATATGTTTTTTTATTGTTCTTTAAATTTTTAAATTATGTAATTTTGTTTATTTAACTGGGGAGTTACAAATGGGATCACGTTGTAGATTATGTTTGATTTACATTAAAAAAAGAAGAACAAATCTGACTGCAATAAATCGAGCTGCTCTCTGCGCACCATTCAAGAGGCAAAGCTGCGGAGAGTAATTAAAATTCCTTGAGAAATCCACTCGGCGGCTGCTGTGTGTGTGCTGATGCAAATTATCCAGGCGCGCTTGTATTAATTACCAACTAATTAGTAATTTATCTTTTAGTCAACCCCGCCGCCGCCAAGATCTAAAGGGTTGAGTTTCACAAGACACGTAGAGGGTTGAAGAAGGAGAGGAGGTGGCGAGAGAGAGAGAGAAGGCGTCGGGGAAGATGTGCCGCCGTTACTTTTGCCGACGTTGATTAATTTGCCTTGTCGGTGTTATTAATACCAGAGCTTGGGAGGCCACTTATTGCCGGCTGGCTACATTACCGGCTATGAATTATGCACAAATTAGCAGAGCGGAGCAGCCACTCCCGCAGACTTGCTTTACCGGCAACTCGCAGAGATAGAGAGAGAGAGAAGGGGATGATTGCTAACAAGATGAAGAAGGATCTCATGTTCGGCAACAATAAAAATCCAAAGCAAACTCGGCATCAATTACAGGCCAGCCGCAACTTGTGCAAATAGCATTAGCCGGGTGCGGGTATATAAATTCGAGAGGCCAAATCCCTCATCGCGTGACCGCAGAGAGCCACACGCGCGTCAGTGACAACTTCTGTGTTCTTTTTTCTCCTTCTTTAAAAGCAGGGCTCGCGTGATCGCGTGTAATCTGCATTCATTGTATATATGTTGCATGTGCAAATATCGGACGGATGCGCGGCCAAGGCTTGTTGCTCGACCCCATCAAAAATTCATCCGAGACTTGACAAAGCGGCCGGCGTTGCTTGCCAGTCGGCGGATTATAATTCCGAGTAGGCTATTTGCTGGGCACGTCCGTCCAGCGGGCTGCATAACTTAGCCGCTCTCTCTCTCTCTCGGGCTGTGTGACGCAACAAAGCTGCTTGCAGGGGGATTATTGTGGCTCAAGCGATTGGGGTCGTTTATTGTTCTTTAATAATGCATCTGTCAAACTCTGCAACCCCCTGTAACTTTTCACTGCGCAGCAAGTTGTGACGGTGGTAAATAATTTCTATGAGAAAACGTAGCCGTCGAAACTTGATTTTTTATTATAGTTCTTTTATAAATTTAGACTTTTTAATATAATATATATTAAATTTCAGTCCGAACAAAAATTTGAATTATGTTTAAGGACTGAGAAAATATATATTTTGTTAAAATTTCAATTTTTTGGAGATTAATTTTTAATAATTGTTAAGTCTTGAAGTTGTAAAATTTGTTTTTGTTTAGCGTTTATTCAACACCAAGAAGTTTACAATTGTAAAAAATGGCAGCTGTTATCATTTTTTAATATGTTTAATTCCCAAATTTTAATCAAGATTTCTGATGTGCTATCAGAATGAAAGCAGAGTGCTTATGACTGCACGTGGAATTCATATCTGGTAGTGAAAATCACCCTGTTCCCAAGGGTGTGCCACGCCCGTGTCCTGCGACGTCCGTCCTAAAGCAAATTAACTCTCTTCCGCGAAAGCCACGATAATTACGCCCGACCCCAAACCATATTTTCGCAATTATTGATCATCAAATCCCAATTCTTTGGAATTGCATACCTGTCACTGACAGAGCAAACAATAAATTTCAACAGTGGCCGAGTGTGTGTTAATATTTGCCGTGCCGGCGGGCGGCCTACTTAATCAGACGGGTCGGCGGAAACGTAATATGGCGTGCGGTTGGATTTAATTGACCTTTTTAAATTAAAACAATATTGACAGGGTGAAATGTGTGTCAGAGAGCAGGATGTGCTGAGAATCAATTCATCAATCTTGTCTGCAGGACGCTTGCAGATCAATTTTCATTCAATGCTAATTTGACCTCGACGCAATCAATTTCGATTTTTAAAGTTTTACGAGGGCTGATTTGAGAAGAAATATTATTACTAAGCTGGTGAAAAGCACATTTCTGATAATGGATCTCAGAAAATTGAGTCATTCTGATTCAAAATTCAAATTTTGTGATTGTTTTTCGTCTTTCACGAAAACAAGACTTGATTTGTGGGCTTTACTTGGAGACTTTTTTGTTGGTTATTTTATTCAGCATATTTGTTTCTCTATAACTTTTTGATGTTAAGATATATAATACAAATTTTTATATTCAAGTAAAACTTAAAAAAAATTAAAATATTAAATTATTTGACTATTAAGCACTTGAAAAATTGACTAGATCTAATTATTGGCTTAAAAGCTTCTTTTTTAATCGATTCAAATTGGACTTTCGAAACTAAAGTTTGATCAAAATTGTCACCTTTTTCGATTTCGAGAAAAGAGACCAGAATTTTTTATTTTCAATTCAATTTCTTCGAGCTAAAACTTTTAAAAGCTATACATATTCCAATAGTATATATAAAATTTTATCCGAATTTAAATAAAATTATTTTTAAATATTCAAATAGATCCTACCTGTGTGGATGTAGGTGTGTTTCTTCATGTCAGACTTCTGGTGGAAGCGTTTTCCGCAGTACTGACAGGGGTAGGGGCGGGTGTCCGAGTGGATCAGCAGATGCGTGGACAGGGTGGACGAACGCTTGAACGTTTTTCCGCACTGCTTGCACTCGAAGATCTTCTCCACGCTGTGCACCGCCCTGCAACAAGATCTAATTTTTCAGGTAAATCCGCATTCATCAGAACTCGCCAGATTAAATTTCGCCTTGAAATTTGCTCTGACGACTTTCCGTTCTGCGGGAGGGGTGTGGAAAATTTATGCGGTCGAGGTGTGAGAGTCGTGCCGAGAAAATTTAACCCGGCGCGAATTTATATTTATAAAGGTTGACCGCTGGCGAGTGAGAGCGCGTACAAAGTTGGGAAATGAAAAAGCGGCACAAATATCAGTTGCAGACAGTATTAGAGATGATATGAAAGTCTCCCTGGTGGATTTCGCTCTCGGCGCTGTTTCACAAACGGTGTAAAAGGGGTGGCGGCGCGTTGCATATTTAAAGGCGCCGCATCTCGAGGGACAATGCGAGCGAGCAAGCGAGCGCGCGTGTGTGAGGAGTGTGTGTATGCGTGGCTGCCCGAAACATCAGACCAAGTAACAACTCTGACCATCAAATCTCTCGGACCTAACTATAAACATACACGCCAGCAACACCGCATTTGCGATGCCTTTTCACTTTTTACACTGACACGACGTGCAAATGCGGCGCCACTCTTGACAGCCTTTTCCGCCTTACTTTCAAATAAATTAATGTTGCTTACGTTTTATGTGCTAGTTTTGTTTCACCGATCTCCATAAAATACATGATTAATTGATTTTTCTCAAAATCTGATAATTTTTGCTGATTTTTTAATTAAAATTTATTTTCAGTTGCAATTTACTCAAATGTAATGTTGCAAAACACTGAATTTATTTAATTAACAATCAAATTTTAAAAAATCATTTGAAATCTCAAAAATAGGCAGTATATAATTTTCCACAATTTCCATAAACCAATTCAACTATAGATCACCCTGAAATCGCATAAATTAAATAACTTTTGATCATGATGAAACGTGAAACTGTGCAGCTTACAAAATAGATTTGTTACCCACTTCTCTTTGAGAATTTTTTTTCATAAAATATATTATTTTATTCTCTTTGGTACCCAAACCATCCTTCATTCTGCTTCTTGATGATGTCCATTTAGGTCGCATGAATTTTGCATCGGGCGTCCCAAAATCGCAATTGCGTCCTTAAAAATGCATGCGGCGCTAAATATTAAATCAACCGTGTTGAAAAATGCTGCAGTATTCATGGCAGGCTCACATAATACAATGCCACTGACAGCCGGGTGAAAACCCGCATGCCTCGCAATCTCATTGCTGAACAGGATTGTGTCAACCTTTCATGCAGCTTTCCCAAACATGGAACGCCGCAAATTCTGCTTGAATATTTGAACAGACGCGCGCGAAGCGATGGAATGAGCTCTGGCTTTCAGTGTTCGGTGCAGAGATATTTTTGGAAAACCGTGAAATGTGAAATTTAATCTGGTGAAAAGGAAGCTAAATAAAGAATTCCATTTAGAACATCATTTTCTTTTTTAGTAAAAATTGGAAATTAAATGTTTTCTTAGTAATAGTAAAATATTTTAAAATTAGATGAAATTATTATCATCAAGAAAATATAATAAATGTAAAAGAGTAATTTTAAATCTGAAGAAAGTAAGAAAAATTTATAGTTTTTTGATCATTTGATTGTATCATGATTTAATACTCACAATGATTAATTAGAATTTAAAATTTATGTATAAGTTTGGCTTTCTAATCAAATTATTATTTACACTTCGCATTACTGCTAGAAAATCAGCTTCTAAATTATTACGAACTTTTTCAAAATTTTGAGTATTTATATTATATGATTTATTTTCCTCGCGTTGCTTATAACAGAGTTTTATTTTTTTTTATTTTGCGCATAATGAAAGATTCAGGCCGAAATAATTTTGATTTAAATTTATGGGGGCTGCGTGCTGTGTTCTCGTGTAAAGCACAATTGTCACCGGAAAAAAAGAGTACCGGGAGGGCCCACCAGTGAGTCTTCAGGGTTCGCCAGCATTTCCATCTCGTCACGTAGGCGCGCGGGCAAAAAGGGAAAGCACTCGACATACAAAGCACCTGCTTACCTGTGCTGGCTGAGGCTGATCTCGTGTCCAAACGTCTTGTTGCACAGCTCGCAGGCGAACGGCCGTTTGCCGTTGTGGGAGCGCCGGGCGTGCACCTCGAGGCCGTGCGGCGTCGAAAACATCTTTTCGCATTTGATGCACGAGTACACGTCCCCGAGGGGCCCCACGGGCCTCAACAGCCCGCCCGTCTCTTGCGACTTGGCCGACGGCCCGTTCGCCATGGCGGCGGCCGCGGCGGCCACGGCCGCGTGTTGCATGGCGTGGTGGAAGTGGTGCCGGAGGCGGAACAGTTCCTCGTGGTAAGGGGCGGCCGATCCCGCCTCCGGGGGCGACGTTGAGGAGGCCGTCGAGTTGGGTGAGGCCGTGGAATTAGGCGAGGTGACGGCCGGTTGGGAGGCGGCCGCGGCCGCTGCGGCCAAACTGAAGTAGAGGGAGCCAAAGTGGGGAGGGGCCTGGCCGCCTTCGCGGTCGTACAGGCCGAGGCCGAGGAGGGGAAAGTGGCGGGGGATGAAGTGGGCATGCTCCTTCAGGTCGAGGCCAGGGTAGAAAAAGGGTCGCGGGACGTCAGGAAGGACCCTGCGCGCGGGGTCAGGTCGGCTCAAAAGGGCGCTGACGCTGAAAGTCTCCGAGTGTTTTGCCGGAGGTTGGACCGCGTTTTGTTTTGAGTCGGGGGTGTCGCGGCCGCCGAGCCAGACGCGGGTTTTGCTGCTGGAAGAGTCGGCCTTGCTGGTCGGGGGTGGCGGTGAAGGAGACGAGGGCTTGTCCTCGTCGCAGGGTGAGGGGTTTTTGCGGGAGTCCACCAGTCGGCTCACTCCAAATGTGATGCTCCCTGAAACAATTATAAATTTATTTTAATATAATTTCCAAAGATTATTCAAACAAAAATATTTTTCATCATTCCTGGATAGATACGAATATACCATTGATGATAAAAAAATACAAAAATGAATGCCATACAAAATTTAAATAAAAATAATTTTATCTCATATAAATTTAATCAATAATTTAAGCAAGCTTTTAGCAATTTTATTTCATTTAATAATATTTAAAAATATAATCCTATTATTTTAATTAAAAGTATTTATTAAAATTTTTAAACAATAAACTTTTATCGATTTCAACAGTTTCATTTGTTTAACAAGGTGTATTTAAAATAAAATAATAATGTTGCTTAAGTTAACCTGGGGTATCAAAATGTTATTACTAATTCCTCGACTTGAAACTGAGTATCATGACAGCAAATTAAATTTATTTAGTTTTGAAACATATCTACTTCAAATTCTAGCTCAAATAGAGGTCAAATTCTTAAAAGTATGTATATAATAGTGATATTTGAAATTTGAATATTTAATTAACAAGAAAATATTCAAGACAAAGTACTGAAGAAAAAAAATATTATTTCTGAGGTGTAAAAATAAACTAATGTTGGTCAGCGGACATTTTCCGACCATCGAGGGGGGGGGGTCATGTTATCACAGCGAAAATTACAAAGCTCATTACTTGATGAGCGCTTTTCTCTCTTTTTGATATACTGCCGCGCGAGGCGATGTAGCGGAATCGCGAGAGGGGTGTTGCGACAGGCGAGTCATTGTTGTGTTCATTATTGCTCAGCCGCTCAAAAACTATCAATCACGCCTAAGCCCAACTTGTGAAACAAAACACGTGTGCCGGGAAAACGGCAAATCTGCTGCCGCTCTTCCGACGCGTTACAAAGCAACCGTGCTAAATTGACATAGTGCACAATGCTAATGAGAGATTACGGCCGCAGGAGCACAACAATAAAATATATAGCATGTGCTCGAAATCGTTTCACATCAAGTGGCGAAAAATAATTGCAGAGTTGAGACGCAATATCGAAACCATATAAGAATAAAAATTCCCCAAAGGAGGTGCAATTTCGAAATTAATTGCGCTCAATAATTTCAAGTCTCGTTTAATTTCCTAATATCCTCTGAATACTATTTACAGGGATTAGTGCAAAGCTCTCTCGGTTGTAAAAAATAAAACTTAAGCGAGAGATATAAGAATTCTTTGACTTTGCACGCCGATTTTTTTATACTCGATTCGCGTCGAAACGCTTGTTATTAAATTATTTTACAACCAAGAGCAAACATAAAATTCTAGCCTAACGCGGGGCTGTTAAAAAATAATATTTCGGTCCACACTACCTAAAACCTTGACGGGAATTATCACCGCGCGCCGAGGAGGCGCTAATAACCCAATCTTATCAAAGGCAATAAGACGGGGCAAATAAACCGGTAAAGTGTAATTTACGACGGGGGTATCGTAAAATATTCCTCAATTTTCATCATCATCACGGCACTCCCAGCTCTTTTGCATGATGCGCCGTATTATGACAGCAAATTTGAACATAAAAATAAATCAATTTCGGCCATGATGAGCGCACAATGGAGGTCTTTTCTTATTTCTTCCCCAATGAATAAATTATCCCGGTCAATTTGATATATATTCGTAAATTACAAGTTCATCCTGCTCTGAAGTGTTATATATTTATTGCCGACGTTAATTATCATCATGAGAGCGGGGTGAAAAAAAATTATTAACTCTCGTGTGTGGATTCGCAGTCATGCTTCCGTGCTTTATAGGGGTGTGAAATTCGGGGGCCGAAAACTAAAATGCCATCTGCTGTTTGGGGGCCGCGAGAGATGAATCCGAATGAGGGCATATGTTGCTGCTCTCGCAGATCTTTTCAATGGCTTAATTGCTCCCTCACTTTTACGGCCGGGGAATTTTAGTGTTATTGTCCGCGCGCCAGATATCAGAGCTGCAGATGATGACAATTTTCTCGAATTTATAAGGACATATCATAATGTTTATGCTATTTGCCGAAACCCCTGCTATAAGTAAGTGTTTGTCGAGTGCGCGTCTGGATTAGAGCGTTGCCTCGATCACACGCTGCACAAGACGCACCGCGCAATTTACACACACAGTAGATAAAAAAGTTGGGCGAGTGATTTATGCCTGTTAAATGTTATCAGGACCACAATATAAACCACGTCACTGTTCAATACCGACTGGTAATCCAATATCAAATCCCAGTTATAATAAAATGCCGAGCCGAGAGAGAGAGAGAAATCCTTGTGCCACTCCTCAGCAAGATTAGTTTTTATGTGCGCCGGCCTAAAATTATCTTCGCGCTGGGAATTTTGTATCAGTCAAGTTAATAAATTTGGATTAATATTGATGCTTTCGGTACAAAAAAGCAGATAGTAACAAACAAAAAAAGAAGTGAAATGAATAAAACAAAATTTAGATTTCGACACTGGCGTAGTTTTTTTTCTATCAATAAGGATGCTTAAGTATTTTATAGCATTTATTAATTTAAGAGATCCTTTTCATTATATATTTTTTTTGTTATTTTTTAATTCTAACAACGATTTTTTAAAAATTGCACTGGTAATAATTATTGTATTTCAATTTTAAATGCTGCACGGATAATTTAGAAAATAATTATTTACTAGTTACATTGATTAAACTATGCATTGAATATTGAAGTTAATAAAAATATCTGTCATCAGTTAAATTACGCAATGTGCATCTTTTGGAAAATTAAACTCACAAAAAAATCGCATCATTTTTAATTAAAATCGATGAAATCACGCCCTGAATTAACTCATCACGTTCCAATTACGTTATCGCGACATTCCTTAAGAATGGATTGAAATTTTGATTCGCTGCGCGCGTTTTCCAAAGAATCCGCTTATACCAAAAGGGATTTCTTTTTAGGCGTTATCTGACGCGCGGTGCGAGTGTAGTTTGCTTTCGGTGACAGCAGAGTGTTCTTTGATTTATTGCTATTGTGACCACGTGGTCTCATCAAATCACTTCTTATCACAGGCGCTAATCCCTTTTTTCACCGAAACCCTGCTGGCTCTCTCTCGTTTTCGTGCTGCCGCTGTGATCGAGGACCCATCATCGCCTCGTGCAGGTTGCGTCCGCACAAAACACACACATACAACTTGGAGCGAACGAACACCTTTCCGCTGTAAATATCGTGTTATCTCATTCTCACAGGCAGCCGAACACATCTTGCTGTCTAATTCACACCTTTCAATAACATACAAAGTGATCTTTACAAAAATCAAAAAATATTTTTAAAAAACTAATAATAATAATTAATAATAAATTTAAAAATAAAATTTTTTACAATATTTTTCATCTTTTTAACTACTGATATTTTTTCTATAATTAAAAAACTGTTATTTTTTTATTAAGTTATTAATTTAAAGATGAAGAATTTTGCATAAGAATTCCCAGCAATAACTTATCTAACGTTATTTAAAGCAAAATTAAAAATATGGTTTAGTTATCGCTCAAGATCTTCGTGGAAATTAATTACTTTGTAATACTTGGTAGGACTTCGCAATGCAATGAAATATATATTTAGATTGACAATATTCATCACCTCATAAATAACTGGGCCTATAATTCTAAATAAATAATTTCAGAATTTAATAAAGAAAGTTATTATAAAAACTGCTTCTAATTTACAAATTAATTTTGTTCATACAATTAATTTTCAAGGCTGGCTGATTGCTCAATTCAGAATAATCAAACGCGTCAAACGGCATTAATCCTGTGCATGTCTGTATAGCAACAATAATTTGCAAGCGTCTCGTTTCACAGGTCGCTCGCGTGTGCTTCTCTCGCTCTCGGATGCAAACTATAATTGTCGGCTAGATTTGTGCCAGCCTAATCTGTATGCACAGCCGCACACAATTGCGCTCTCAGTGCCCTGGGGTGCAATCAGCTCTCGGTGTCAGGAGCTGATTGCCAGTATATGCCTCGCCATTACACCCTGCATCATCAAAAAGCTCCGGGCCGGCGCAATCAAGAAAAGCCCAATCTCGCACTTATTCCGATCCGACTGAGAGAATGAAAGAAGAAAAAAGAGAGAAAGCATTTTCCTCACCTTTGCTTGTGGGCTCGTCTGCGGCGGGGCTCTGGGCCTGTTTCTCCTTGATGAGGGGTGCGGCGCCCCACAGACGGCTGTAGTAGTTCAGACCGGCCAGCGAGGCGGCCGCCGGGGTGGCCGCTGACGAAGCAGTCCCTGGACTTGACGAGCTTTTCAAATCTGCCAACATTTTAAATAGAATCTTTACATTCTAAGAATCAAAATAAATAAAGTAAGAAGGTCAACCAAGGCTCACTGCGAGGATGGGGTCTTTTCGATTTTGGAAGTTTTAGCAAAATTCCTGCTAGTGGTGGTGCCGTTTTGTCCAACAATAAGTTGTTTTCAACAATTGAATGTAAACAATGTGAAGTAACAATTTGGCAAATAAACAATATTAATAGTATTTCAGACGATATGGTGAAAAACTATATTTGATTATAAATATATATTTTTTTTAAATACTAGTGTGTTTTTAAATTTATTATTGAATAGAGTTATTTTAGCCTAATTAAAAAAGTTATAAATTCCATGGAATTTTGACATATATGTCTTCTAAATCAATCCTTTAATAATACAACTCTGGAATTATTGATTAAAAGTAACGTAAAATTCATTGATTCAATTACATCTTAGGAAACAAAACTAGTAATTAAAAAAAAAATAAGATAGAATATTTTTCAGCATTAATTTCAATTGAAATTTCTTTCTTGTTCTTAATAGCATAATCCATATGGTTTATGTTCATCAGTGTTTTATTTGCTTCTTTGAACCATGTATTAATAGAACTAGTTTTTTGTTCATAAATTAGTTTGGGACTTGGGCAAACGTCAATTAAATAACTATTGAGACGTATCAATCTACAAACTTTTTTTTTAAATCCTTATAAAAATGTGCAATAAAATACATGCTGATATGATAATTTTATTATAATGTTAAAAATCTACATATTTTAAAAGCTAAAAAGTAAAAATACAATTTTTTTTATAAAAATTAACCTGCAACATAAATTATACATTTTATAAAAAAAATGTAAAATAAAATTTTCATTATTTAAAATTTTACTCAAATAAAGAATTTGAATAAAGAATATAAATTTGCATGTAATTGTTCAAAACTTTTGTATTTAAAATATTATAAAATACACAAGGTCTTGTTTAAAAAAAAATTATGCATGTATTTTACAATGTGCAAATTTTTCTCAGGCTTTTGAGGAGGATGACGCTTTGGTCTTGCGATCATTTGGGCAACGCGGAACCGTTGGCGGAACTCGGTGCATGCTGGCATGCAGCCGAACCAATTAAACATTCTCAGGCGCACTTTTTGCCGAGCAAATACACGGCCGAGAAATGGAGCCGGCTCCGAATTGCTCCGTCTGGCTGTGAATTTTCTGTCCCACGGCTTACCAGCATTAGCAGAGTTGTTCAGGAACTGCACGCGGGGCAGAAAAAAATTGGATCGCACGGCGCCGCAAAAAAGCGAATGCAAAATATGCGCGACCGAAAAAATTAGCACTGCCGTGACGTCTCTTTGCGTCAAAGTTGAGCACATTAAAGGCGCAATCTGTGCCGCAAACTGAAGAGATTCGCAGCTTGACGTCACACGTGTGTGAGGAGCTGCTTTTTGCGTTTTTTGTCAGGGCAAAAAATCGCGCGCCGTTCTAATTAAGGAATTCTTTTCGCTGGTGGAATTTATTTTCGCAGCCCTTCTAACACACACTCCAGCAATTGAGATTGTCACGCTATGGAGCTGCACCGCCGCTAAAAGGAATTTGAGACCGAGTGCCATAGATAAATCAATTTAATCGGCTGACAAAAATTGCTTCATGTGCTTCGAACTTTTACAGGAGCTCTAATTCTCATGTACTAAAGTGAAAAAGTTCCATAATTGGGAGTAGAAATCTTTTGCACTTTTGAAATGTGGAAAAAAAACAGTGAAATGAAGAGAGGATCTAAAAAAATTTAAAATTAAAATGTTCTTTAAATTTTAGAAAAAATTATTATTTTTTTTTTAAATCAGAGGAAAAAGCTGTTATGCATTTAATTTTAAAGTTTGTACGGCGCGGAATCTTAATCAAGAGACAAATTTCTTTAGAATTTTTTACTTTTTTTTGTAAATTTCAAATAAAAATTAATTCATTTTATATTTGATCCTCTTTCTTTCATTGAATTGCACAATTTTTTAAACGCTGAAATACTCTCTTCAACCTTATATATTAGCATTTTACATTAAATAATCAGACGCGATTTATTTTTTGTTTTTTGTTTTTAGCAGAAGAGATTAGAGTGCGCGTGGGAATGTTTAGGAGCGCAACTCACACAGAATTATTTCGCAATAATTGTTTGTTTTGTCTCGCAGGCGCAGTAAAAATATATAGAGGTGTTTGTGGAATATTTATTCTGATTTCTGGCTGCCAGCTTTGCGCGCGGTTTACTGTTCAAAATCTGAAAATAATCACGTTTTGCCAATTATTCCCAAGCCGCAGTCAAAGCTCAAAGCCGTGTCGAGCGCCTTCCGAGAAAAGTGAAAGAAAACGCAGCACTGAAGCGTTCCCAGATCCTTTTTGAAACAAAAAATTTGTTTCAAGAATTATACGCCACTGTATTTGTAAACATTTTCATGACAGAATCTCAAGCTTTGCTAAATCGCTAAATTTCAGTAAGAGTTTTATAAATTTCAAAAATTTTAAACAGCCAGTCATAAATTAACGCGCGCATGCGATTTTGAATAAAGAAAACAAAAAACAATTATTAAAATTCTTACCATTAGAATTTTTGTTTTATTGGAAAAATTTACTTTAAATTTTGATTAAACATAAATAATAATTTTAAAAATACAGAGAAGTTAATAAAAATATAGAGGCACTTAAATGAAGTCTGAAACTTTTTTTAATCCATTTTAATTTTCATTGCATGTTTTGTGAAATATGTGATATCAGATTTGATTTGGTCTTGAACAGGTAGAGCTAGTTTTAGTTTCCCAAAATCACCTTTGAGCTAAAAAAAAAAAAAAAAAGATTTAAAATTTTTACGTGATGAAAGGAAATGAGTAATCCAAGACTTTGAAAGTTTGGTCAACTGTAAAGCAAAAGTTTTTGTCATCGTCGGCTCAATATCCTTTCACTAAAAAACCTTCTGAATAAAACATTGATGTAAATATAGACTATTCTATTACAAAATAATAAAACGAAAATTTGAAGTCTTTGTGAAAATTCCTAAAATTGATCCGCACACAATAAACTTATTTTTAATTCAACTAAAGAGAAGAATACAAAAACCACGTGTTGATGATTTAATGATAAATGTCTTAACAATTTTAAAATAAATTAGAACTCACCATCGCCTTTGCCTTTGGGGGTGACAATTCTGAAAGCACTGGAGTTGGAGTTGGCCTTGCCGAGAAACAGGTTGAGCCCTGAAGGTGGCGCCGAGTTAGGCGCCGCAGGGCTCGGCGACCTGCTGACGTTCGGCGAGCTGCTCGGACTGCTGTGCCTCTGGTAAAGGTAGGACGAATCGTCCAGGTTGTTGTTGTTGACCGCCGCCGACTTGAGGGTGAAGTCGATGGGGTGCGACGACGAGATCGTCTCCATTTCGGACCCTGAGCTGCTGGCAGGAAGGTCTCGGTGCGAGCTGCTGTCCTGCCGGTGGGTCCACTTGCACACTGTCAGCCGCCAGGCCACTCTTGGCAATCTTTGGTGTGCTGCACACACCCACCGCGGCCCCCACCACCGCTATCAATTCCGGATAATCTCACCCTTGCTCACCCCGCGCCACCGACAAACACACCCCGCCGACTCATTCACCTGCTGTGTACGTACAAGTGCTTGCGAATAATCCAAGTGATTTTTCCATTTAACCCTTATTTATTTTACATCTAATAAATTTATTTGTTTTTACTTTCAAAATTTACCAAAATTTTTACTTATTTTTTTAATTAAATTTCAAATTTTTAGATTTTAAGTATTTGAAAAATGTTCATTTGGGAAATTTTTTCCCAATTTTGAGGATTTTCATCTCAATGCAAATGCAGATTTTGGTTCTGGAGCGAGCGTGGGTTAAAGTCGTGGCGCATTGATTGGTGCCGTGGTAGTGAGATTATAAGCTTGCAGCTGCGTGATTGGTTGCCAGGCAGGCCTTAGTGCCACGCCTATAGTCGCAGTTAGCAGTACTCACTGTGTTTGCATCGCGGCTGCCGGAAAATACAGTCGGGAAAATACACTCATGCCGAGTGTGATTTTTAAAGCGTCAAAAGAGCGCGGCGCTTTTAACAACGGCACATTCCGAAACAAACTAACTAAACGCCGATAATTAAAAGCTGCGCTCTTCTTGTTTTTCAATTATTAATGGCAACGAAATTAAATTGTAATATTTTTAACCTCCATAAATAAAAATAAAAACTACTAATTATCTGGGACAATTCATAGAAGGTTTATTTAGAGCTATAAATTTGAGAAATTTTGAATCTCCGTGTAAAAGAAATTGAATCGCTTAATTCAAGACGATTTCAACAATTGCGATTATTTATTACAATTAATTTTTGACCCTGCAAGAGTTGCATTCTCTTTGTTCGCGCGATAATCTGTGATGTTTGGAGAGTCGTTCATTATACATGGGATTAAACCGACGCAACAATGAATCATTAGGAATTAAACAGAGGCGGTGTTGAGAGGGTGAATCCACTAGCCGCCCTTATTGTGAACCGCGGCGTGCAGTGTGCAGGGATTAAAGCCTCAGTCCTCTGATACGAAACGGGCTAATAATTCTGCACGCCCATTTGCATTATCACGCTGCGCACCAAGACAAAGGAGCCTCAAAACCGGTGGCGATTATATGCATAGAAAAAGAGAAGAACGGAGTTGCTTCTTTTTGCAGCGCGCCCTCGGAGATTAGCCGATCCTCTGTGGCGGAATTGAGCCTTTTCTGCGTTTTCTAAAGGATTATAAATTTGTACATCGCTTCTTTGCAGCTCCTATTTGAAAATGAGGGGATTTGCGGTTTTTGCTGCACAAGAATGAATAAATAATCTTAATTGTGAACTGCCCGGTTGAATTCTTTTCACGGTTTTTGAAATGAAAATAAAATTATTCAAATAAATTAATCTTAATGAACAATAATAATCTTTTATGCACAAGTTCTTATTTATTAATTTATGACATAAAAATTTATTTTCAACCAGAACTTAGGGAATTTTAAATAATTTGAGTTCAATTTAGAGATATTGTGATAAATTTTTTATTTTTGTTTCAATAAAACTTAAAATTGAGATTCAGAGAAAAAACAAATTTGAGAATTTACCTCATCAAATCAAGTAATTACCCAGCCCTGAACGTCATTTTAAAAATCGACTACCCTTTTTGATACTTTCCGTTTACTATGCCACCTTCAAAGGGTATGCAACACGCTGGACACCTGAGGCCGACAGGTTGCTCGACCTTTTCCTCTCCTTCTGAAACTCGTCTTTTTGAGGTTGGTGGTCACTTTAATTAACCCAATATAAATGCTTTATAAGCTATGTATGTGATATAAAAACACTGTTAGAGATTCAAGTTGCTGCGATTTTAGGGATAAGATCATAACAATAGACGGACGTGTACTTCCCCAGCAGCTTTAGTGCGTCAGGTACGCAGTAAATCTCTTTGTGAATTGCAGAATTGCGGGCGATAAGCGCGCTCGTCAAGCAGCATGTCACGTTTTCATATAGTATTATATGCGCCCGTCATGTGACATTGATCAAATCGTTAATGCCACACGCTCGACAATACGCGCCGAGTTGCGAAAGCGGCGCATTTTTGCTGCGCGAAAACAGGCTCGAACCGCTTCAGAAATATTATATTATCGCAGAGAGGCGCAGAGCAAATCATTATCGCTCGAATTTCATGCACTAAATCTCGGATTAACACTTGGCCAGATAAGACCTGTTTATCTGTTCAATTAACCTCATAAAATCTCTTTGGAGTGGAGGACCACTCGCGCCAGATTAAAATAAGACACGTCTCGCGTGTTTGCTTTGTTGCACCTAATGACGGTTGTGAAGCAATCAGGGATTGGTTTTTTTTGCGCAGAAACTTATGAAATTTGGCTGAATATACAGAAGTGTCAACCTCGTAATTGCAAATGAAGTAACCAGCTACAAATTGGTTTAAATAAATAAAGAAAAACGCTCACATTTAAAAAAATTTCTTCAGAACACATTGCACCGCCATATAGAGTAAAAATTATATTCTTTGATATTCAATATTTCTGAGTTCATTCAAAATTATTTAAAAAACATAATGATTTTATTGTAACCAATAATTAATTTTCTGTGTTTATGTGACGTAAATTTTGTGTATCTGGTGTTTATTAGAGTTGCTTAAATTGGTGTTTTATTTATTTATTTTCTTTGTTTATTTTTTTTAAAGGCTGAATGATTTATTTTTAAAAGGATAAAGCGGAAAAAAAATTTAGCTTCAGGTTTTATTCTGTAAACTAAAAAATTTTAATAAAAAATGTTTTCATGCAATTTAAATAACACAAACAGTAATTAAATACACATTTTTATTAATTTATTTTAAATTAATCTTTAATAATAAATTTTTTTAAAGTAAAAATAATAATGGATATTTTCAAATTTTGTAATGTCAGTGTAATTTTTTTAACCAAAATAAGTTAGTCAAATTAAATATTTTGATTTGAAGCATATTTGTTCCTATTGCTATGATTTTAAACAAATTTGGATTAGAGGTTTGTGATTGTCGCTATACGATCTGGAGTCTGGACATTGCCATTAATGAATTCCCGTTATTTGCTTATTTGAAAGCGGCATCACCAAGAATTAATTAAAGCCTTGCTTGCAGACCATAAATCACACCGCGCGACCGGGTGCAAACAGGGTAGCGTTCCGAGCATCCCCAACTGCAATTTCATCGCCTGCTCTCTCAGATTCGTTTCGTCGCCGGCAGATTACCGATGATGAATGCCCGTCGGCCGCTGCAGTATTGATTTGAGCAGGCGCGCGCCCATAAATGGGTTAATTGCTGCGATAATTGGCATTCCATTGTCGCGAATCATGAGAAATTATGCATCCGAGCACATGCGCCCGGAATAAATTACATAATGAAGAACTCGCGCGCGCATCTATTTATTCACCCCTAGTTCGCGCAGGGGAAATTTTTTGTTCGTCGCCCTCGGCGCTACCCCTCCTCGATTTTCAAGCGGGATTTCACTTTGATGCTATTATGCTCAGCACCCCTGCCTACTTGCGACCATAATAAATATTAGTGGTGTGTGCCCACATCAATATCAACAATTATAGTTGAAAAGTCAATCCCGCCTGTTGAAAGAGCTGCTCCTTTCCGGCGGTGGGTTATGAAGTTCTTCCACAATGCCGCCTTTAATATGATGATGTGCACTTTATGCAGACCCGGTCGACCCTCTCACTCGGTGTAATAAAAATATTCATTGCGAGAAATGAGCGGAGAGGGATTAAAATCCAGTTTTATTGGCACTTTTTATTGCGCTGCTCTGCAAGTTACTGCTTGAATGGAAATTCGGGAGAGGATGATTGTAAAACTGTGCCTCTAATTTGAATTTTATGGAATTGAAAACTCGGGTGGAGCCTTTTCTCTAATTTTACGTTTAATTTCACCATATTTGTATTGTTTTAATGCAAAATTTTCTGTTCATGAATTGGTTGTTTTCTAGAGCTGGCTGCCAATTCTCTCATTAATGTGAATTTCCAAATAATCTGTTTTTGACCTGTTGTGAGAGAATAAACTAATCGAATTGAATTGGAATCTAAACTTCATCTCCTTTCATAAATGAATTTAAAACAGTTTTCTTCTCAAGATTTAGAAAATAATACAATAAATGAACAAGAAAACTTCAGTCGATAAATAATGTCAAGGTATTTAACTTTTATTCAATTAAGACACTTACAATGGAATGTCACGTATTATCTATAAATTTTGCCTTCTTTTCCTTTTTAAACTATATTTTTCGTGCAATTCCAGCTCACCCAACTCTTCTATTTGCAGTGTCCTTTTGTAAAGCAATTGTGCGTAATGTTTAGATTTGTGTCCCTAAAAGGAGATGACGTGATCTTGGTGACGAGTTGGTCAATAATTGCCGGCCTTACACAGCAGTTCTAAATTTACACTCGGCCAGAATTGCGTGGTTATCAGAGGAGGCGCCAGCACTGGATAACGATTGTCCCCGGCCGACTCAGATTCTCATTTTTCTCAACCTTTTGACCATCTCGTTAAATGCACGCCTACGCACAATAAAAGCAAGCAGAAGACGCGGCTCGGCGCTTTCCGGCTGCTCGCTTTACGTCCCACATGCATTTCTCCGCGTTCTTGCGTGATTGTCTCGCCGGCAATCACGAGTTAAAAAATTTAAATTAAACATCGGCAGCGACATGGGGGCGACGTGCCGAGTTTTTATTCTCGGATTTCTCAGAACGAACCGTGATAATTAATCTCTGTGTCAGACTCGCGAGACTTGACGACTATCTCTAATTTTTTTATTAAACAGCACTCAATTTGTAAATTAATTATATATGCTAAAACTTTTAACAACTTTATAAATATCTTAAAACATAAAACGCATTAAACAAACAAAAAAACATTCAATACTAATTTTTTATTTATTTAATCAAATAATTTAGCAACATTTTTATTGTAATTGGTAATATTTTTAATGTTTTTTTTTAATTTTTGGTTTAATCAAGAAAAAAAGACAATGAATAACAATTATTTGTATACTAATAGTTTGTTTTTTAAACATTAAAATCAAATTGTCTTCTTATTGTTATAAATTTCCGTTTTCCAAGTCAAATATTAATTTAGTGGAGTTTTAATAAAAATTTTAAGAGTGGTCTCTGACTTCTTTTCTATATTTGCATAAATAAAAATAAAAAAGACGGTTCTTGGTTCTAAGAAAAAATAGAAACATTTAAATTGAGGTAACTCAAAGTATCTAGTTCGTTCTAGGCACGATATTATTATGTTTAATGAAAATTAATGGACGCAAGTGCAGGTCTCACACCTCACTATGCGATTTCCATTAGGAAAATACGTCATGAGTGAGCGTCGAGCGAGCCGGGCAGTCTAGTGTTGAAAAGATAATTTCATTAGGCGGCGCGCGATAAACGAGATTATTATTACGCCGGCGTTTATTTCGCTGCCGAGGTGACACACCGGACTAGACGAAATGCAAAGAGATGCGCGGCAGATGGCCCCGCAGACAGATGATTTGTCCGACTCGATTAGTCAATTAATTCCGACCTGCATGATGTGCTAACTCGCTGCACGCCGAGTTAGCAGCGACGCAACCATAAAAATCTCTCGAATGGAGCTTTTTCTCTCTCCGCTCTCTCTTTTTTTATCTGTGCGATTACATTATTACTTTCCAGCTGCCGCCGCATATACCGGCCGTAAAATATATATGTTTTCCCGCTCTTGGTAGTATATAAATTTAATAATATTATTATTTGGTGAGTGATGTGGTCATGGGGGTGGACACATACACGCTCCTCTTTATGTGCCACCATCCGTGAAAAACTGCGACATTTTTGCCGCCAACTGCGTTTATTTTTTTCCATTTGTTCGTCAAAACTCAAATAAATCTTCAAATCGTGTAATCTTTTAATTACACAATTAAATATTTTTGCATAAAGTAAATTTAGCTGATTAATTTAAATTAATAATTTAACTTAAATATTCCAATTGAAATCACTATTTTTATTTCTTTTTAACCGGTTTTTCACTACATCTTTCAGACCTACAAAATTGTAATTATTTTTACGAAATGAATAAAAATTTTAATACAACCTATAAGAATTTTATGTGTCTTGCAGCGCACAACTAGTCACAAAATTTCATGTCATTCGGTCATATTGGGATCATATCAAATATCTCGGTAGTGAGGAAGAAGTGGCTGGGCCACCCACTCGCTGACTGCTGCTATTTTCAAAGCAGCAGCGCAGCCCCGCCGGTGTCATATTATATCGAATTCTCTCAGTGTGTGTGATAATAATATGAAGTAGTGTGTTTCCTAATCTAGAAGCTGGCTGTCTGCGACGCATCCACACTGAAATCCAACACCGTTCATGTAAAACCGATTCACCCTTTATTATAATTCACAAGCTCGTGCCACTGACTCACGCCGAAAAAAAAATTAAACGCAACGACGAATTTCTTTTGTGTGATTGAAAAAAAGAACTTGACAATGAACTCTTGGAATTGAAATATCCGGCTCATTCAATTCAAAAGTTAGACTAGAAACTTGAATGAATGAATTAAATCAAATCTCTTGAATCTTCAATATGATCTGATAAATTATTTGCAATGAATTAAAATTAAAATAAATAGTGTAATTTTTTTAAATCTTTGATTCTTTGGCTTTTGGAGACGTTTTTTATTGCAGTAAAAGACTGAGAAGATACGGATAATCCTTTCTAAAAGAATAGTTAATTTTTAATGTTTCTTAATAAAATTTAATCAAACGTGTCTATTAAAAGGTTATTTATAAACACAGAAAATTAAAAGTGTTTTTAATTTTTTTTAATTTTTTATTTTTATATTTCCCTTCAAATAAAGTCAACGCCTAAACTATTTTTTATTTAATAAAAAGTTATTCAAAATTTCCAAACCACATTTCATCGTCTCCTTGTTTTATATCTTGTTCTCGCGATTTTACTTTATTATGTTTGCAAAAGAAAAAATTCTTGTATTTTAGATTTCTCGTTGCGTCATTGAGGGCATTTTCATTATTCGAGGTTGCTGTGCCGATTGCAGTAAAGAGAAATGAAAAGAGTAAATCATCCAATAAAATTCTCCATCGCCACACAGCTTGAAACAATCTAGAAAAAACTCTACTGCGGAGAGCCGTAGGGGAAAAGCGGCGAGATGCATCAATTAATCGAGTAAAAAGTGACCTCATATCCTTTTGTGCGTCGGTCTGCATGTTCACACGGCCATGTCGACCATCGGAGCGAAATTTGCTTGTGCCCAGCGCAGAACCTTAATCTTGTGTAATTGCATCATCACTCATTTTCGCAGCGCAAACAAACGGGCGCGCACGGGGGTCCGTCAGAAAGCAAACGCGCAATTTAGCTTGATTATGTAATTTCAGGGCCAAAATGGAGTCTAATCAAACTCGCAGTCTGCAGCCGTTACAATTAATTAACTCCGGGCCTTAATTTTCTTCGCTGCAGCTTCAATCATCAAGTAAGAGAAGAACAAAGTCCCGGCCGAGGACGGACATGATTGTGTCCGTCTGAGTTTTAATTAAAGCTAAGTGGACAGTAATTAATCCGAGTGAGTTGGTGCTCGATGGAGCGACGTCAGTTTCGGACTTCCAGGGGTCAGCGCTTCCTCCTTTCTCTCTCTCCCGAATTGACACGCTCGTTTTGTCTCGCTCGTCACGCGCAATGTATTCTGATTCTTCAAATTGATTTGGGTGTTTTGTTTCCTCAGACGGTGTTCGATTTCCAGCATGTGTTCAACTCGGTGGCTTTCCTGATTGATTAGATTCTCTTTTTATGTTTATTATGCAAACAGAAAAACAAATTTTAATAAATTTTCTGATACTAAATTAATAAAATAAAAATAATCTACAGGACTACAATTATTATTTCTCAATCCGGCGGTCCTTGTTATTCGCGGACAATTTCGCTGACAAGAAACAAACAGAAATCACTTTGTTTGTCCAGCAGTGTCGTTTCTTCTACGGCGTTCAGTTTTATTTCGGTCACCATTACTAATAACAAACTAGACTCAAAACAGAAATTAGAAATTTATAACTAAAATTATAATTTATGTAAAATTTCATACAAAAGGCTCAACGTTCAAGCTCTTATAAAAGACCGCCGAGTTGAGAAAATTTGGAAAAGTGGCGGCGCATTTTATTAGACTGCGGAGCAACGCGATCACGGCACTCCCGGGAAAACGATTGAGGCCACTGGGTTCTTCCTAATTAATATCTCCAGAGCATTGGCCAGAATATAATTTAACCGCGCACTGTTGAGAAGTCAAACAAAAGTTGGTTGATGTTGGCTGGGCTGTTTTGTTGGCTCTCTTCGGTTTGAATATGTGTTTTTCCTCTGGTGTATTAATAAAGTTGAGAGCACCGCAAAAAGTATACAAGCAATGTGCGGATCGAATGTTGACTGTAACCACAGCCTTGTTCCCTGGTCACTGCGCTTCACTGACCACCGCTCGCTGTGCGGCGGCCCAATAGAAATGCTTTGTAGAGCCTTTCTGTTTGTATGCATAACATAATACGCCGCACACAAAGCGCCACTGCTCTCGAAACAAAGCTCGTAAGCACTCGAAAAACAAACACGCCTCTCTCGCGCTCTCGCACACACACAGAATCTAACTTTTCTCCATTTCAATTAATTTTTAGTGCACAAGTTTCACGTTGCCCAACACGATTGTAACTGTTTGCCAAAGGCGGAGCGCCAAACTGATAGACGCCCGCTCTATTATTGTTTTATTCCGGCTCGAAAATCGAGTGGGCCGTTTAATTTCCGAGTTGATTTTGCTTTTGTTGGCACAGTCAGAAAAGCTAATTTGGCCCGCTGAATTGAAAAGCGCGCTGAAAATACAATCCGGTGTTTTAGTTGGATTTGTCGGCCGAACAAATATTTACACTGGAGAACTTTCACGCAACTTGTTATCAAATCATCAATCGTGCTGCCGGCCGGTGGACACGTTCAATCAAACTTCCATCATTAAAATTGAGTACGATTCAACCAAAATAAATATTTTTAAAAGTATATTGTTTTGTCCAGTAAAAAATATATGAATTTTTAAGATTTATCTTCATTATCTATTCTTGATTCTTCAGTAAAGGCTTATCTAGGGATCTATAATTATGTTATTTTACTTTTAAAAAATTTTCTGTCTGCATTGTGGTCGGGTGAAGAATAAGTTATTTTAGATTGATGAAAATTTCGGCAATTGAATAATATTCTGATATCTTCCTTTTGTTGCAGCGATCATTCCATTAGATTTCAGAACTTTTGATAAGGTATAAATATGAATCTAAAATACGCATAAAATATTGAATTTATGGATGATGTATTTAGGCAGAGAATGCCAGGTGATACATTATTAAACATGATTTGAAACTAAACATTTTCCAAAAAATTATAACACCGTTGATTGACATTGTTTTCATTAATCGTACAATCCTAAATTTTGAAAATAAAATACCCATAAGCTATATTTTCTGGGACTAAGACCAAAAAATTTCCAACACCGTTGTTTGGTATTGTCTTCTGGAGTTGTACTGTATGTACTGTATATTTAAAATCAAATATCCATCAATTTTTTAAAGGTTACATATCATATTGTTGTTTGAGTTTTGAAAAAAAAAAAAACAGGAAAGACTTCTCAATGATTCTTTTCAACAATCCTAATTTTTCCTTTATCGTTCGCTGCGCGGACCTTGAAAATATTTCATTATAGTACAAAAGAAACCGTACTCAACTACATGATTAACTGCTATTTTATATTATTATTAATAATAAAAATTATTTTTTAGCTTTTTCAACATTAAATTTGTAATTAATTGGGCGATTTTCACAAAGATTTTTTTATCAATATTTTCAATACCAAGAAATTTTACTTTCGAATAATATGTGATCAGCAAATAATGATTGAAAAGCTTTTATGAGTCTTTTACATTTTTCACAATTCTTCGTTCTATCTGCAAATTATGCTTTTATATCCTTTTTTCTTTTCTATATCCTCTTTCCATTGTAATGTTTTTTACCAACCTAGTGGAAAAACACTAACCTTAATGAACCTGATCAATCTTGGATATTACTTGTTTACAAAACGCTCGGTTCTGCCGGTGGACGGTGCGCGGCGCCATTAACTTTTATTTATATTCCACGCGAGTATCGGCAATCAATCAATGCGAGAGAGCACACGAGCTAGATGCCGGTTTAACGAAGCGTGTATTGTTTTCTGTGCGATGGGCGTGCCCCCAATAAAAAATCAGGCCCGCAAATCCCATTCCGACCGCAAAAGGAGGCCTTTCTGCTTCTTTGTGAGCGGCAAATTGCCGGCGCCTGCCGCTTATGCAGCTCGGCGCGTCACCCGAGTCCGACCGTTTGCATACGTCGGCTAACGAAGAACGCGCTCCAACTATTTTGGCCTTGTCATTAACGCACTCAAACTTATTCTTTGCCGGCAATTAACCTTTTATATACGCGAATGGCTCACTTTTGTGTCGTGCGAGGGAAAATCCAGTTTGAAAAGAGCCAGCGGCTGCACTGCCAGGCACTGTGCAAGGGGTCGTGCGGCGGCTGCATGATGAGCAGTTCAAAGAGAATTTCAATCGCTCGCTCTGGGGCAAACAATCATGTGGCTATCAAAGGACATTTAAACATCATTACTCCCGATGCCCCGACACGCTTAAAACATGCACCCCTATTGCTCCTTTTTTCGCGTGTAATCGCCTTTAAAATGAATTCTGTTGCAATATCTCCGTTGGGAAATTTGCAGAGCTATAGAGCAACGAGACAATTGCATATTTTAAAATCAAGGAAAATATATCTAGTCAATTTCAATCAGTGGATGATTTAAAATACAGCCAAAATGCTTATTATATAATGACAAATTTTGTCAGACAAAATAATAAATATATAAAAATTAGGGAAAATATAGTCTCTTTTGTTCTTTTTTTTCAGTTTGAATTGCAGTTATAAAATAAAAAATATTTGGTGATAAATGAAAATATTGATACATTCAAGAATATATTTATTAATGGTATTATACTTGATCATTAATACACAAAACTAATTTTAACTAGAACTCAGGAAGAGTTTTTAAACGAGTTTAAAGAAATTTTAATGAAGAATTTAAACAATTTGACAGACACAGATGCTGAATACAAGGTATTAAAACAAGAGCTAAAAACCCGATTCAAACAAAAGAACTAGCAAACGAGCAAAATAAATGGAAAAGCGCAATCGATTCCAAACTAGGTCAGTCTAAAATCAGGGTGTCATCAGCAAATCTGTTTGGTTTTTACGTTTGTGACATCCAACAAAAATGTGGAAAAAGTAAGAAATAAAATAAAGATAATGAGTTAAATTTTTATACATAATAGTAAATATAATCTTTTTTATTATTAAATATTAAATAATCTTTAATAAATTTATTTTGTTTTTCCCTTTCTCGTTGCAATTTTTATATAATCAGCGGCTCTAGTGACTTTTCACTTGTTTAACCAAATCATACTGTAACATTATTTAAGAATATATTGTGACAACAAGGCATATTTGCAAGGTCTTCCATTTAAAGTGTACATTTATTCAAAAATTAAGTTTTGCAGCTTTAATGTGTACAAAATTCATGGTTGAGAGTCCGCGTATGACAAGCGCAACTTAATTGGCGACAGTATAAATCGCCAGGCCACGGCGTTTGCAGAGTTGGAAAAGTTCAATCTGTGATGAATCAAATTCTGGGCCTCAGGTGCGGATGCACTAAAAGCCTTTATCCGCGGCGCCAGGTGGCATCGTCGCTATTACCTAGCCTCCCGACCTCTTTATTATTTGCCGAGAGTGCTTTTAGCCGGCAGCACGGAGCAAAAGCTCTCCTCACTCTCTTCGCACGCCGCGTCTGCCGAAGCAAGGAAGGCTTAAATTTAATGAACTCGTAAATTGAAGCGCACACTGCTTGCGATCGGTATTATTTTGCGCGCTCCAATCTTGCGAAAATCACCGATCGCTATAAACAAAGTGCTCACCAAAAGGAAATTTCCGAAACTTGATTATTTGCGTGCGAATTAAAATGAGAAGTGTCGGATGCAAATCAGACAAAAAATTGCACCTGCATTTTTGCCGACAACATGGAGGTGATTACCATAAAGAATTAGCACCCATTATAGCAGTTGGAATTGCTCAAAGTTAAAAAGCACTCTGAATTATTAAAGCCGGCTTCTCTCGTCATATAAATCAGGAAAATGCCCTTTTTGCCATAAAAGTAATAAGAAGGAAAACAACGTCAGTGACCTGAATTGGTCAAGTATAGAACTGCAGCCACCCGCAAAGTATTATTTGAACGGATAAATGTTCCGAGTGTGTTTGGACGCAAACGGACGCAGCACCTGCCCCTTTCTTCTCCAAAAGACGCGCCATAAGGGCCTATTAATTGCGTCATCGTTCCATTCCGCCACCATGCTCGCCGGCGATTAGCGCTGCCACAAGCTTTGATAAACTCCCGACGCCTTAATTGACGAATTTAGATTAAAAACTGCTGCAATAATAATTGCCTTTAATGACACGCACACGTGCAGCCATAAACATTTAAGAGACAATCCAAGGGGTGACATAAAATTTTTGTATTTTTTGTTATTGAGAAGTAGATCGAGTGATCCGTATTTCAATTATTTTAAATTGAGATTAAAATATAGGAATAAAATTAATTAAAAAAAAGGGAAATTATTATATGAGGCATATTGCATGCACATGTGAATTAATTTATGCACACATCACTATTTCAGATATTGATCCAAAAGAGTAGTCTGGCCCACGTTTAATAAGTCCACCTACTTATTTAAAGTTGGTAATTTGATTTGTTTACCTTGTTAAATCAAAACATGTATTTTAAAAAAAAATTAATGGATAAACTTCTGAAGGGTCAAATTAAATCCAATAAAATTAAATCATTGTCTTATTAATGGCTAATAAAAATGTGTGTGAAAGGAAAAATATATCTAATTCCTTATTTTGTTAACTAATTTTTTTTTTACAAATCAAAATTTGAGCATTTATAATTTTCCAGGTATTCAAATATATTGGAAAAATTTGCATGAATTAAAATAACGTGAAGATTAAATGATTTTAATTACACTATTTTTTATTAAATGCTTACAAGTTCTGCGATGAGGAGTTTAAACGAAATATTTCCAGTGTTATGTATTTTTAACTCCTCTCTAGCTCTGGGCAACAAACGACGAGCTGCTGCTGCAATATGTAAATAAGCAGCAGAGAGCTTCATTTAATTACTATTCATTATTTCATTTGCCTTCTGGCTGCTCGGGATCGCTCCTGCACTCATTGTCAGTTGCTTCGGATCTCTTTTACAAACTCTCATTCCAGAAAAGCGACGAGAGAGAGAATTAAAAAACAACAAAAACATCTTCCAAGCAAGTAAGCTGTGAGATTAAATGAGACTCATTTGGAAACACTCGCACAGCCCTCTTATATCAAAGACGCAAACATTACACGCAAATTAATAATACAACGCTTAAGAGGTGTATCGCGCTCCGCTTTGAAGTGGCGAGGGACAATTTAGAACCTCATCGATGCTTCTGTGTGTGTTGCCGTGGCTCTTTCCCTTTGCTTTGTTAATTTCGCGCTCCCGCTTGGATTGGCTGAGCGTTGCGGCACGTTAGGTCTGAGCAAACACAATCAAATGGAATACATTTGTCAGCGACGCTCTTCGCTGATAAACATGCGATTTCTGTTCAAAATGATGAAATTCTTTTTATTTAGACAGAGAAATTGATCTAGTCAAATTAATCAAAGTGGTAAAAAAAAACTAGAAATAAAAAAAACGGTTGATGTTCATATTTTCTATAAACATGAAATTCATGATTAAATTCCTGTATTGACAAAAGAAGAACTAACTGCATTGATCAAAATAACAATTTTTAAAGATGAAATCAAATATTCACACTACATATTAGTATGCACATTGAGTTTATAAATGTTTAAATTTCCATTAATTAACTACAAATCTTTTTTTTAATTAATTTGATAATTTTCATTAAACAATTTTTAATATTTAAAAATAATTTGTAATTTGTTAGAAATTTTTCTTTAATTCCAATTTGAAATATAATATTCATCAATAATTAACTGTAAAATTTGTCTCATTTAACGATAAATAAATTATGAAGGCTCAACATTGGTAGGTATACTTAATAATATGTATGAACTTTGAATAATACTTGGCATGATGTTTTGGGATTGATTACATAGTCTTCTATAATGATGGTTAAAATATGTATGTAATAATATCACTGACTGGAGAAAAATCTTCTAGGAATGCATTTCACATGGTCGCAGGATTAACTCGTCGCCGCCTTTGAACGTTGCATCAGACATCGGCACTAATTTAATTGGCGCCAAATATAGCAACAAGCGTGAGAACGGCTTTGTGCGAATTGTCGTGGGTCACAGCAGGGGCCGAAGGTCGCCGCGAGATGCGTGTGCGTTTGCACCATTGAGGCGCGAGCTAAATTTAGCATTTTGATTACTGCAAATGAACGCGGCACACAAGTGAGAAAGAGAGAGAAACAGCAACACAGATCTGTCGCTCGAGTTTTAGTTTCATTGGGATAAATTGGGCACACTCGACTTTTAAATTGGCCCTTTTACTTCACTCAGAGTCAGCACCATATATTTCACTGGAGATTTCATTAAATGCAATTTTAACATTGTTTTAAAAAGAAAGTAAATTTTTATTAAGAATAGATTGAAAATTTATATCAGGATTTAAATATAATATATCCTCACAATGAATAATATTCATTGTGAGGATGAAAAATCTGTTTCTGAAAACGTCGTCTTCAAGATTAAATTAAGCAATTTACTTTATTTATTCTATTAAAAAAACATTATTTTGAATGAAATTTTCCCATTAACAGAGATTATTAAAAGATTCTTAAAAAATACATAATGAAAGTTTATCCTATTTTTGATTATAGTGATTTTCTTATTTAATTTGAATAAAAAACAATTTATTTGTCTGTTCCCCATTACATAGACAACAAACATAGACAACTAGAAGCAAATTGTTGTGAATGAAAATTTGAAGGAGTCAAATAAATTTTAGTTAAGTTGTCCCCTGAAAAAATCCAAAATAATCTCAAAGTTAAAAATAAAATTCGCCCTGTTGATTTGCAAAAATAAATGTTCAAAAGTCATGGTCCTCTCTTCTGGCAGTTGTTATAAATCCAAAGTGCCCTCCAGACAGTCAGTATTGTGGTCTCGTTGCGAGCGAATCCAAACTTTTGTTGAAAATTAGGCCCCAACGAGCGGCCCCTTATGAAAAATGAGAGCAATTGGATTTGAATGCTTTCAGCTCCCCTCGCAAACTCACGGCCAGCCTAATTGAATTTGCACGCGCGCGAGAGAGAGAGGAAGCAACACCAGAGAGAGGACGCGACGGCCACACATATTTATGATTCTTTTTTGCACAAGTGTCCCCGGAGAGGAATTGCGAGAGAGAGAGAGAAGGGATGAGTGCGTGGCATGTGAGTGAATGTGAATTATTCAGTCCAAGTGGAAGATATATTGCCGGCACTCAAAGGGCGAATAATGTTTGTGCCCGGCGTGTGTGGTGCCGGTTGCGTTGCCACGGCGCAAACCGACCGAGCTCTTCTCTCTCTCTCTCGCTCCGTTTGTGCGTCTGGCTATCTTTGTGGCAATAAACAGTCATTGCTACTGAACCAATGATTTATTTAATCGAGTTACGCTTAATTTGTAAACAGCGCCGCCGACACACAATATGATCGGCGCGGCCACATAAACTGCTGCGACGTGTCAACAACGGGCCAAACATCGCCCATAACCGTTCCCAGGGCATTATGCGAACACACACTTTTGCAACGACGCACAGACTGACTTTTCGCCACATTTTAAACTTATATGGATTTCCACCGGTTGCAAAAAAAGCGAGTGAATTTTAATTTTTTTCAACAGTTCTCAAGAACTTTGTAAAGCTATCAGCTATCTCATTAAATTTTTACTAAATATTTTATTACCACAATACAGATCTGGCCTTATGGTCACCACCAAAGCCAAAAATTACATCTTCAACAAAATATTTATTAGGCCGGATTCGGCTTTTTTTAATTTAATACATAAACAAAATAAAATATTTAATTATAATATTTGTTTGACAGCAAGTTATGCCTGAATTTTACCTTTTAGTGCCGACGTGATAAGAGGCATGAAAGCTATCTAGGAGTTAAAAAATTTATAAAGTTTTAAATTATAAAAAAGTAATGTAAATTAACAATCAATTTTTATTTTAAAAGAAATTTATCGAAATTTATTATTATTATTTTTTTTTTAGTTATTAATCAATGTATAATTGCAATTTATTTATTTTGAAAATTTCGTAATACTATTCTTTTTTTTTCAAGTATTTTTATATAATGCGCTGATCACCTGAAAAGTTGCAGGATGTAGAAATTGATTTCACGTCATATTATAATCTCGATTTCTTGTACCTCTCTCATTAAAGTATCTATATTGTGATAATAATAAATTATTAAGAGATAATAAAACGCTAAGCAATCATTTAACTCAAAAAAGTAAAAAATAATTAAATTATTCTCCAATAACCGAAAATAATATTTCAATTTATAAATTAAGAGATTAGTATAATATAATTTATGATTATGTTCATTAAAATAATCATACGAAAAAATAATAATAAATTTTGAAAAAAAAAGTGGGAAACAAAAGTCACTAAAAAATTGGGGCTTCAGGGGAGGGTCTTACCGAACGGGTTGCAAAATTTTTACACTTTTCACTTTTTCAATTTGTAAAAAATTTCATTCTAATTTGGTAATATTTATTTCTCACTTTTTTGCAGAATATTCGAGTCAAGTCACGTCTTTGCGAATGCACTGAAGTTTCAAAAGACGGCTGCGTGCGCGTCTCAAATAACTAATGCAAGTTTGATTTGTGTGCCGACCATGATCGGGTAATAAAGCGAGCGAATGTCAAAAAGAAGCGACACACGCAATGTGTCATCCGAAGACGATTATATCCACGAGAGAGAGCAACTTGTTTCATGAAGGTGCGGAACGTGTTTTTCCGTGCGAGACAATTTCCTTAACGGCCGCGCGTCGACTTTGATGGCCACACCTCGTCAAATGTTAATGAGCCGAAGAGCAAAGAAAAAACACTGCGGCGGAAAATATAATGACACTAGAACTTGCGACGACAGATAGAATGCATGGAAATCAGTCGGAATTTATATAGAGAGAACTAAACTGGCTGCTCTTTTCGCCTCGCTTTTTGCCGCATGAAAAAGTTTCCAAGAGGACCCTTTGTCATGCAAATTGCCTGACTTGCTATGAATTCAGCGAGTGGGTGAAGCGAGGCTCTTTGCTCTCTCTGCCGATGGTGGCTGCGGCCGCCGCTGGATTTGCTTGCCAAAGATATCATGCCAAAGCTCTACCTTTGCCTTCCAAACTCCGTTCTGCAAATTCCATTACAGGGTCGGATTTCTCTCTTGCGAGCATCTCTCTCGACTGCGTACATGGAATAATGGGCGCACAGAGAGCGCTGGAAAAAAAAATTGAGACGGAAAGATAAATCGATCGTCAATTTCACAAACCGAATTGAAACCTGCGATTTTTCTTTTTGAAGTTCAGTTTCATTTGTTCTTTTTTTCTTCAAATTTTAGCTGAAATTTATTAGATATGTCGATATGTCAATTTTATTGAAATAAGATAATATGTTAAATTTCATAATTTGAAATTAAAAATACAGGATAAATATAAATTTTCAGCAATTAAATTAGCCGTATCTGTTCTCAGAAAGATTTTTATGTTGTTTATTGAAAACCCTTTTACCCCTCTAAGTTTTTTTTTATATTTATTTTACATAAACCATCTCATTAAGGGAGTAAAAAGCAAACAAAACTTCTTTCTTAAAGTCTGGTAAAGATTTATGTAAAGAAACAAAGACATTTTATACAAATTAGTGAATATAAACAATCATTGACTCTTTATTAATAATTTTGTTTCTATTGAAAAGCCACAAATTGGTAAGTTAAAGGGAAAACTACAGGAATTTTATAATAGATTCCAAAATTTGAGACCACCTACCTAATTCCATGAGGTATCTAAAACACCAAAAGAGCTCAAAACCAATATAATTTTATAATTTTTAAATATCTTATATTTTGTTATTTTTATAATATAATTACTTAATGATTTTTAGTAAGCTAAATTTTTATTATTTGATTTTTTTACGTATAATTATATATATAAATCATTAATCACTGTTTAAATTTTATTTAAATGAGCAGTTTTTCCAATTTTTTCTATGAGATTCAAATTATTGTGATTATTCATAAAAATATTATACATTTTCATTGCACAAACTTTGATTCAATTCATGTTAATTTACATAATGATTACATCAAATCTAAGATATTTTAACTTAAATAATAATAATAATTTAAATGTAATTCAAATAATTCTTGAAGCACAGAAAAACTATAAAATTATTTAATTAATTTTTTAATATGTAACTGTAAGTATTGCAAGAACTTTTTAGAAGCAAATCATTTATTTTGTATGCAGCTGCAGGAGTAGTAGCGGAAGAAAAGCAGAAGTGGCTTCACCCCTGCAGTAATGTGAAAATCCTCGGCGTGAGGGATAATAAATCCTACAACTTGTGACAGCTCCTTTAAAATATACATTCGCGAGAGAAACAAAACGAAAAGGCAGCGCGGCAGCTCTCAGCTAGCAGGCCGCGTATCAAATTCCGCGATTATGAATTTCGCCACGTCGGGAAATTAAATTGGACGCGAAGAAGCGGAATACATTTCCCGCGCCAAGATGCAAATCAGATAGGAAAACGCGGATCGGTGCCGCTGCAAATTGGACCTGGGAATATATTTCATTCGTGCCACGGGGGAACAAAATAAAAAAAGGGAAAAATAAAATTGCCAAAAAAAATTCAAAGCTTTTTCCTGTTCCGAGAACTGATTATTAAAAACAAAATTTTATTTTTAAAAAAGGGGGATTCAGCTCAGAGAGGAGAAATAATAATATTTTGGGGATTTTTGCGGCTAATCTGAAAGTCAAATAGATTGCAAACAGGAGCCGTGTTCACACACGAAGAGACACTCTGCGTTTGAAGATGAAAAAGCAATTGCTCCGGGAAAGTAAGCAGAACAGCGAGCGGAAGCAAAGAGATTCTCTCGCTGCCTCAATATGGAAATGAACCGGCGGCAGCGAGGTTAAACCAATATTCAGCAGATCTGCTGCAGCGCCGTGTCCCTTTTTCGGATGCCCTCCAGCATCACTCCATACCACTGCTCCCTTTTTCACGTGCATAAAATTTCACCTAAAAAATATATTTAAAAAGTAAAAAATTCACTGCCTTTTTTGCATTCGAGTTTTCTCTCCGATGCATAATTTAAATTCTCATCAGAGGAGAAATCCAAGGTTCTTGAATAAATTGGCTGCACTTTATCAGTCTCGCTGCGCGAATCAATCGACCCGGCTTGACAATCAATTCGCGCCGACCGCAATTTCCCTGACAGATTTCGTATTCTGCACTTGCTTGCTCTCTTTCTCGTAAAGAAGGTTTTTTTGCGGAATACAAAATTTACCCTTACTTAGCATATCATGCAAATAATGGAAGTAGAGCCCTCGGTTTTGTGGCCTGCAGGGCTTTATCAAGCTGGAATACCAAAATCCGCACCAACCCATTTTCTCTCTTTTTCTTCTTATCCTCGGCGCCGGCCGCCGCCGGAATGATTGAATTCAACTCGAGAGGTCTAACCGACACGGCCGCACACGCACAACTCTCAAATTTTATTGTGTGCCCTCAGCCCCCGCTTTTTTGATGCAATTTTACTGTGCGCGGTTCTGATGAATTATTCATATCCCTGATTGAAACTATTTTTAGAATTTTAAACAAAAAATTTGAAAAAAAAAATAAATAAATAAATTTTCCTTCTTTAAAAAAAAAAAAAGAAATTCAAAAAAATAATGTATGTTGAGATGAAATAGGATTTTTTTATAAAAATTAAAACTAGTCATTCTGTCAACCAAAAATAATTTTTTGTCAATAAAAAAATGTATTCCTTACCAAGTGGCCTATTGAAAAAGATTTAATTTTAAAGTGATCTTAGAATTTTGGAATAAATAATATACTCAGTATGGATAATTCTTTTTTGAAAAGGAGAGATTAAATTTCCAAGCGTATGCAGCCCGTGCCACCTCGTATCGAACGCTTGCACCACTCGGCCAAATAACCTCTACTCGTCTCTACTGCTTTGCGCCGCTGAAGTATTTTTATACTTATATTATTATATTACTGTTCAAAGAGAAATTCAATGTGAAATTGTGAAAATGAGGAATACACGATTTTAAATGACAAAAGTCAATATTTAACTGTAAATCTGGAATCTCTAGAGCCAAATTAATCTGTTTAATAATTAATTCTTAAAAATAAACATTGCTGGATTTTTTGTCTATTTTCAAATCCACAGCAAAAATCACAAATTTAACAATTTGAATGTTGAAATCTGTCTTTCAATAATTGACACAATATGATTGTAACAGTGAGGATAAAAAAAAATACAATACAATGCTTCGATTAAATTTAAATGTTATATTTTGAACCATAAAAACTAAATTTTCACTACTAAATTTTAATTTTTCAATAATTTCAGTACACTTATGTTATTTTTTGTTATTATTAACAATGTTTCTAATTATATTTCAAATTTGGTTTCTAAATCTGCCTCAAGTTTGATTGATATTAACTTAACTGGTGACATGTCTCTTATAATTATCATCTCTTGGCTCGAATTTTTGTTGATTATAATTCACGAAAGAAAATTTGTTTAATCTCTAAAGTTTTTTTTAGAGCTATTTTTATAAATCTTTGAAGTAAAATAAAATTAATTAAGGACGCTTTACTTTCTCTCATATTTCGGAGTTTAAGGGGGAACATATTTGTATTCAAATGTAAATTTGTTCCTTTAAAAGTTCATGGAATTTCTATGATGATATTATTTGCAATCGACTTTTGAACTCATTTTATTTATCGTCTTTTATGACGCATTTTGCTGAGATCACTTGTGAGAATGAACAGAAGATATGATAAAAAAAAATTGAAAAAAAAAATACTTCCATTAGATTAAAAAAAAAAATTCTCGCCCTATATTTCTTTACTTATTAGCAAGCTCAAATCATCGCTTGACTAAATCTAAACCGTCTGCAGAAAATCCGTTGGATTTGTCTTGATAAGTAAGCAGTGTAAGTCGAACATATGGCAGGGCATGCATAGTCATTTTCGGTCAAACGCAATTACAGGCCAGGAAATCTTCACCGACGCATTAGATTTACAATATTCAAATCTTAATCAGTTTCGGCGGCTCGCGCGCGCACGAACCAAAAACACAACAGTTGGTGCCTCGAATAAAAAGGCGCTCGTCTGTTACAATTTTTTTTTTTCCCCATCAAACGGGTGCTGCTTCTGCTGCTGCCTTTTATGTTCTCTTTCGCTTTAATTAGGGTGGGCCTGGTGTTGGCCGCCTTCCTGCTGTCGCGCGTTCGCTCTCCTGGCCGTTGCTTTGTTGTCTGCTTGGCTTGGTTGCATCACTGCAGACAGGTCGCGTGCCCCTGCCCTGCTCTCTATACACACAGGATGAATCTCAAAATGACTCTCTATAGTTGGACTTTCACTCGAGCGCACCTGGATTTGCACCCTCCCATATCTAAAACGCGCCCTGTTTTCACTTTTTTCCATTAATTTTCGAATTAGCCACACTGAAGACAAAAGAGGGAAAAGCACTTTCCTGCAGCCGGACCGCGCCGCAGCTTTTACCGTGAATTTAGATAAGATTAATTCCCCGAGTTTGATGCGTTTTACGGAAATAATCGACTTTTATATCGCATGTGATGCGGGGACGCTTGTTTCAAATTAAAAGTCGTTTATTTTATAGATGGTTTCTATAAAGTGGATGTTTTTAACTTTCTCAATATTATTGTTCTCTGGCTCAGCTGCGACTTGAATTTTTATATTTTAATGTCATAAAACCTATATATCTACATATAAGCTACTAAGCATGTAAATAAATATTGATGAATACAAACTGTAAGATTGCGAATTACATTATTTAAAACAATTATCATTTTCTATTTTTCTGTATAATTAAATGGAATTGTTTCAAAACAAAATAGTTAAAAACTAATTTAAATCATTTACTAGGCATATTTTGTTACATGATATTTAGAGTTTTCAAGCAATTTTAAACAATTATGACAAAAAATCAATTTTAATAATTCTCTAAAATAATTTTTCCAGGATCAAAAAGGCCGATTTAAGGAACGGGAATATTAAAATCAATATCGATCCACAATCCTCTAAATCTAATACAAAATTATTATAATTTATAATAAAAGGCACCTGAAATTTTTATTTGCTTTTGTAGACGACAGTAAACAAATTAAGACCTGATGATGCTGTTAAAAGTTAATACTTTAAATATGTGCAGAATTAAAAAAGCTTTTCGTGTAAGTATAATTATTAAATGAATTAATGCATGGAAAACACCAATTTTCACATTTGAATTATCATAAAATATTATATAACCTATAAATACAAAAGACTGATACAAATAATTATAATTTTAATTTGACAAAACAAAAACAAAATTAATTTGGTAAAAAAAAGTTATGAAAATGATACTTGAAGTTTAGCAAGACGCAAAAAAAACAATGATCTTATAGGATTATTGTATAAATCTGTAAAAAATTGAATAAATGATTTCAATTCATAAAATATATTGTTATTTAATTAAAAATTATTATAAATGTTAAATATTAATTTAAAAATTGCACTTGATGACAGGGAGGTTTCTATTGGCAGCAGACAAATGAGCCGTAGACGAGAGGGCAGACAGACACTCTCGTTTTCGGCTCACTTGAGGGTCCGCACAGGTGAAGAAGCTGCACGCGGGCACGTGTGTGTGTGCGTATCTGTTTTCTGATTACAACAGCCGGTAGATGCGCGTAGTGCGATTGCCGGACTATAAACAGAGAGGGTGGCTTCGCTTTTTCATCCCCCGCCGACTCACTCTTACTCTCGGCTCGATGAAAACGAAACTAACTGTTCTTCGTGCGGAAGAAAAATATATGTGGCGAAGAAGAAAAAACTTGAAGATGCACCCGTTAAAATTCTTTGTATCAATAAAACGTCTGCTGCGGCGTTTTGCACCCGCAGGAAGGGCCAATAACTAATGGTCGCACCAGCAGACGCTACCCCGAGTACAGTTATTCTTAATAAAGAGAAAAAAAGCCGCGCTTAGTTCTGCTTTTGCTTATCGTCCCACCCTCTATTTTGGATTAACAACCACGTTCACTTTTTTCCTAGGCACGCTAGCTATTTTTTTTTCAGCGGCAAAACTGAAACCGTTATTTATCATATGATTTCTTGAAAATTTGCAATTTTCTTCAATATTCATTGGAAAAAAGTTTGGCCTTTTTTTCTGTAATTTGTAACGTATTTTATGATGCTATTTTTCTCTTAATTTTGTTAAATCTTATAAAGTGAATTAAAAATTCCATGTTTTAGTGGCAAACATAAAGATATACTTAGAAATTGTAACAATTCATTTTGTTAATTAAACTAAAGTTTCACCCAATTTTAACCGTTTTTTGTTGATAGTGCCTTTGATTATTACAATGAACCTAAATTTTTAGATTTTCAAAGAAAATACTTTTCGCCAAAAAATCCACCAGATTTCAATGGCAATTTGCAATAATTACATGTTTTCCTTCAATATTCACAAAAACTTGGTCGAAACAAGACTGAATTTGGACGGTTTTCAGAAAGAAAAAAATTAATTTTAAATCAATTAATCTAGCCTGTGTCAGCCGATTGTAAATGTTTTATGGTTCTTCGAGCAGTTGGTTGATAATAGAATCAGCAAGTTTTGATATTCAAATTGAAGGGCTCGATATTTGCCGGGTGTGAATCTGGGTCGTCTAGAAACGAACGTCAGCCGATATTTTGAAAAATGTCACGGTTATGCAAAGTCACGAGATCTAATAACGCACGGCGTATTCAAATATTTTCCCCGCTCTGCGCAAACAGCACCTTGTACACGTTTTACGCAATCCTTTTGAGTTATTACTCAGGTAGGTCGTCGAGCATTGTTATTTATTCAAGAGGGGTGCATTTTGTGTTTGCCGCCGATGGATATCATTAAGATGATGATCATCCATCAATGAGGCTCGAGAGTGTGTGACGGGCACTCTCATTAACCTGGTAATATCATGATTTATTTGCATATCAATCAAAGGGGTGAAATTTCGTAAGCCACCAGTTGGCGTCAGATATGCTTTGTGCTCTATTTATAATTTTATTTTTTTTTATCTTGCGTGAGATATCAATATGCCCAAAAGAAGCAAATGAATTTTTTTTAAAAATCCGGTTTTGATTTGATTTTAAACAAATATTTTTTTCATGCTAATAATACAGTGCAATTTATTGTGTTGTTTTAATTACTTAAAATTTTGTATATGATTAATTGATTACTTATTATCAAATTAATTATTTATCAAACTGTCAATAATCCAATCAGATTTTACAAAAACGAGGGTTCCTCATTTGTCAAAAAATCGTGCAATCAAATCTTTGTGAAATCACCCTAAAGAAATCGGAAGTGTTTTAATTCTTCACTTCCTCTCTCTCCTTAATTCAAACCAAATTTATTTTACTACTAAACACAATCAATTCAAATCCGTGTGCAATAAATTTCCCCGGCCATATTGCGCGCAAAACGCGCGGCAGCTGCAGCAAACCTGCATGCGTGCTCAAAATTTTGTAGTGATGCGTCGGCAGGGGCGCATCCCTTTCACCCCTTTTGACAGGCTGCAACATGGACTTCCTGTCCAGGGTACGTGTTCTCATTATAATTTTCCTTCGCTCTATTGCTCTTCATTTCATGCCTAATGAAACCTCGCAGCGGCGGCGATTCTAGCAAAGTGTGATTGCTATAACGGAAAATCTAAAAACGCCGCCACCCTCGCGCACTGTCGTGTATAAAGTTACTCCCTACCATTGACGCACGTGCCTGGATTTTTTTGGAAACCTAAAACTGCACTGTTCAACCGCCATTTTAGATTTTCAGACTTTTACAATCAGGAAAATCGTGAAAAATAATTTAGCTACTTTAATTTTGAAAATTAACATATAGTATTAAAGAAAAAATTTCAGCTCTAAGAGATGAAGAAATCAACGAATATTGCAAATTGCAAGTATGTTATTAGTTTGAAAAATTGTAAAGAAAAATATATACAATTCATGCTTATAGAAAAAAATAAAATTTATGCCAGCTAGGGCAACAAAACTACCCTCATTTGATTAAAATAATATAAAAGTATAATAAATATTAACTTATAAATTCAATTAAAACTATTTTACAATATAATTTAAATAATGTCAATACTATTTTAACTAATTATGGTTAAATAAAATTTGTGATTGTAAAAAAGTAAATTCAACATACTTATTTTTAATTAAATATTAACTTTTCATCAAATTGAAAATACGGTAACATTAGCTGTTGTTGAATAATTATTGAGTGACCATTTCAAAATTTTTCTTAATCGGAAGTCAATGAAGTGCTGGGAAGGAAGAGATTCCAATCATTTTTCGCAGACGATTTTTCGTCACTGCATCTGCATGTGACGATTTTTTTCGCCAAACCGCTTTTTCGAACGCACCAGCATTCCAATCCATGTCCGCTTTTTGTCGTGATAGCAATACCAAATAAGCTGACAATGTTTCAAGAACTATTTCCGTGGCGACCTATCTTGTGAGAGAGTCACCTGCATCTCTCGCGCAGTTGCAGGTGCTTGGCCATTTTTCAGAATGCGTTGTTTTACTAAAACAGTTTTAGTGCTGAGAAAGGAAGACCGGTCACTGATTAAAATCAGGAATTAAGGGATGACCACTCACGAATTACAATAATAAAATAACCGGTGTGTCCAGTGATGGCTAACGAAAATCCAAATTTCCCAGACACTCTTATCTTCTCTGTTGTTAAGTTTACTATTATAAATGACTGCACGCAAATGTGCGCGGCTGCTTGAGAAAAAAAATTAATAAATGCAAAATATAAAAAGCAACAGGAAGCAGACTTTGCTGTCGATTAAGGCGCGATTGCATATTTTAAAATTATTCAAGTGGTCTGTAAATTGGTTGTTTATGTAAATCAGCAAGATTTTGTCCACTTTTATTAATTTCGCACAAATTCGCAAGCACCGTGATAGTCATAAAAGAAATCAACAAACAAAAATCTCAACCGTTTCCTTTTGCAATGACGGTCACAATTGTACTGCTTCTTGTCCCTATTTTCTCGCAAATACACAGCAAATCTGATTTTGCCGAGAGGTTTTCAGAGGTTTGTAATCACAGAGTACAAATCATTGGGAGCATTTGATTATTGGATTAGGCAGACATATTTAGTTGTAACAGAAGCCACCCTAGTTGCGCGACAGCTCAAAGGGGTTGCTTGCTTCGATTGTGTATGGTTTTGCTGTGTGTATTCTTTTTCAGCAGCAGGCGTGGGACGGGAAAGGGTTGAAGGAGTCTTTAACGAGACTATCGTGACTTGCGAGGCATAAAAATGTCAGGCTTCAAAGCAGATTTCTTTTGCCGCTGGCCTGCTGCCCGTCCAACTTATTACAATGCAAATTAGGGTGCGATTCGGGCTTGCTTACACTCAGCAATGAAGGGCTTCGTCCGACAATTATTTTTTTCTCGCAACCACTCTCCATTTCTTATTTTTTGACTTTTAGTAAAAATTTCTGCGTTCTATTTTATCACATTTCTCTGCTGTATTTTCTTTCAATCAAAATATATTCAGGTACAAAATTTTCATAAATATAATTCTTTATTTGTTTTTCGGATTTTTTTTTCATTTACAATTAACATTAAAAAAAAATTGATCTGGTTGTTTTGATATTATTGCTCTGAATAAAATCAATATATTATCATATTTTAGAGAATTTTCACGTCAAATTTTTTTCCTAAAATGAATTTTACAGCCCTCCATTTAAGGGGAAAAAAGAGATAAATTAAGAAGTGTTCATTACTATTTGTAAAAATTTCTTGTCTTCAATATGGTATATATCTAATTCAGCAAGGAAACGTAGCCATTCAATTTTTTGAAACTCTTGGAAAAAGAAATTGTTTAATTTTCATTACCAGAAATAATAAACGTTTTTCTCTCAATCAAGGATTATTTTCACTCATTGCAAAGCCACCAATTTCTTGGATTTAAATTACAGGAATAATAAGTTAGCTCTCATCGAAGGATAATTTAACGAGTCCTATTGTATTTTGCTAATTAAAACATTCATCAACGTTCTCCCGTCAAGGATATAAATGAGCCCATTTCGGCCGTGAAAATTCATCTGCTGCTCGATATCATGATTTTGATTTGTCGGCTGAAAGGCTGAAAGCATTCAATTTATTGGATATATAAATGAGCGTAACCAGTGAACGGTAATAATTTCGCAAATTTTGTATGCTGGTCGCTCCACTCGATTACATTTGCATAATTCTCGCAAAAAATAACAACTATTCCACAAACAGCAGGCGCTGCGGATACGTGAGTGCCAATGAGTAATATAATTGAACAGCTGCCTTGGAGGCACGGATAAGTTTGAGCACAAGGAAAAGATTTTTTTAATTGGTTCCAAAGACTTGTTGAGACAAAGCTAATTTTTAAACTTATAATAAATAAAAACTAATAAAACTTTCCTAAAGTCAAATAATTTTGATTTAAAATACAATTTATGCAACATATTTATAAAATTGAAAATATTTTTAACTATAATTTTAATAAACAGTTTACATTTTTATTGTATTTCCTTATTAACAAATAAATAAAATTGTTTTTTAATCATGATTTGTAAAAGTTTATGGCAAAATAATATTATGTATACCTGTCATCCAAAAGATAAGATTGGATTTCAATTCTGTCTTAGATGACACTTAGAAAAAACCATCATTTTCTTTATCCTCATAAGAGTTTGTATGAATTTATGAATTATTATAAAAAAAAAATAGGCAAATTTAATTTCCAACCAGCAACAAATAATAATAAAGCAATATTAATTATGATAGTCTTTTTTTCATAGGGTGATTCGCATAATTATTCATAAATTGCATTAAAATATAAGTCTGCATTTTCTGCCACATGATTAAAAAGCAAAATATCCTTATCGTAATTTTGAGAAATTTTAAATTAATAGCTCAACATCCTCACAAATTAAACTTTCCTGAATTCGCTAAAGCTCAACTGACATGTTACAAAAGGAGAAAATATAAATTTGGTCATAGGGACGATGTTGATAAATTAATTTGAGAGAGTCTCTGCATTAGCGATTAGCCCTGGCGACAAATGGGCTGCCAAATAAAACGTATATATTAATCGAGATGCAAATCCGCAGGTGCGTTTGGATTTGCACAGTGCTGGTACTTTGCAAATGAAAGAAAAGTCTCACGTGGGACATGTGCTGCTGAGAGGGATGGCCGTTGCTTGGCCCGTTCGGCCACCTGCGGCAATCGGTCGTTGGGCCTGACCGCTCAACAAACGTCCACTGCATGCCGGACTCTTAAATTTATATATAATATGCGAATTAACAAACTAAACTCTCTCATCCCTTATCTTGATCGTCATGTTTTCGTCCACGGCGGAACACTTAATTCCTGCAGCTCTTCCGAAATTTTCACCTTTCTTTGACGGCGCACGAAATTATTGCTCTCGGGTTTTGCGCTCGCTCGGACACGCACCCGAAAAAGGGATAATGTATGCGTGTCTTTATCGCAGCGATTGATCGCGCCCGGCTGATTTTCACTTTATCTCTGCGCGTTGATTAAGACTAGCCATCAACTTGGACGCTCTAAATTGATTCTAAACGCTCGGAATTTTTTTATATTAATAAATTTCAGCCCGCGTCAAATATATTTCTTATCAAAATATAAGTGTGATGGACAGAAAATTGAAAAAACAAATATAATCAGCGTGTTGGGTAAATCGTTTATACCCTGACCAGGATAGATAGATAAAATCTGATATATTTGGAAATTGATGTTATATTTTACAACAAATTTCATAATTTAAAAAATAAAATTTGACAACGTTGTTTTTGTTCCTCATTTCATTGGATTTACTAGAAAATGAATGTTTCTGTCAGTAATAGTATCAATTTTATAACTAAATAAATTTCAAATAAACCAAGTGTATATAATCCATGAATATCCAGAATTTTATTTGCAGCATACAGAGCTCTATTTTAGTTTCTATAAGTGACTTAAATCACAAGTGGGGTCTAATTCATCCATTTAACATGAGCATCAAAAGCTTTAACGCAAACAAGGATCGTTTAATCAAATTAATAGCAATAATTTGTGGCAGAATGATGCACATATTATTTATATTAAAAAAAATTAAAAACACCTAGAAAATATTTAAAATAAGTTAATTATCATATTTAAATTAACAATTTGTAAAAATCTTTAAAAATATTAATTTAAAAGATTTTTTTTAAATTATAAAGTAATAAATTTAGATTATTTCTATTAATTAAGTGCAAAACCGCAAAAACACAGTAAGACTAAAAAATAATAATTAAATAGTAAAATTATATATTTTGTATAATTACATATTATACTACTTTACAATATTATATAATATTATATAATAATTATATAATATTGTAAAGCAGTATATATGCGCTTGTACTCATTGAAATTTTACTTAAATCTCGTATGAAAATTCAAAAAGTGGTTATTTTAATTGTTTTATTTTTTGTCTGTTCGAAATATTGGTGTTTGACTTAGGAATTCGCACCTGGACGTTTTCCACGGTTTGATGATCCAGTTGCTCATCACGTCATCAGCAAGTCAAATTACTCCCGTGGCAGCGGAAGTCAACAAAAGCTTTTCGGGGAACAAAAGAGGGTCAACGCAGTTGCAAGTGTGCGCGATTTGGTGCACTCCCGCGTGTGCAGCTGCGGCCCGTGAGTTTTGGATTAAACCGTGCGTTTATAATGTTTAGTCTCTGTTGAAAATTTTTTATAGCCGCAAAGTTCATTTTTCATCAGGTGCGCTCTCGGCTTTTAGCACGGAGCTGACACGTCCTGCTGAGGTGACATCGTAATGAAATTACCACCTTGATAACGGTCATGCATGATTTTGTCTGACCGACGGAACAAATGGACGGGAAATATATACAGAGAGAGAGAGGAAGTGGTGTTCATATGTGTCTCTTTTTGGATTTTCAAACTAAATCCAGGAGTTAATTGTACCAGACTAATTTTTCTGAATATGTTTAGAAACCAACAATAGAGATTAGAAGTGAAGAAAACATGCTTTGCATGAAAATATTGTTTTTCATTAAAAAGAGTTTTGAATTTGTGCAAAATAATTCTACTAGCATACAAAACCTGTTTATCTTCATATCTACAAACATCTCCTGAAGGGCCAACTTCACAATTCACAATACAATATTTTTTAAATAAATTAACAATATAAATAAAATGCAATACTATAAAAATAGATTTGCGGTGGTTTTGCTTGCATGGGTTCGATGAAGATCACATTTTCCACCTTTCACCTCTGTAATTACTTCTACATAATCAACATAGTTTTCAGTACCGGCTTTTGAATCGTTTCCTGTCATTTCAAACCAGCACAAAGCAAATTGAAGCAATCCTGTCACTGCTGCCAATGCGATTTGTTTGATAAAATCCGCGCGATAAGCCTCGGGAAATCAAGCACATGTGCCTTTTTACCTCCTCCACCACTTATAAATAAATAAATAATTTTCCGTCGTGCCACATCCTCCTGAAAGGAAATGCAGGCATTGTTATCTCATTCGCCCATCGAATCGAGTAAGCAAACCGACTTATTGGTTCGACGGGAGAGCAAGAATACGTTCTGCTGCTGGCTGCTTGAAATCCTTGGCACTTTTTGCTCCGATTCGCTAACATGACCTCAGTTCGTCAGTCAGCAAATTCAAGCTGGAGCGAAAGAGCAATCGAAAAACACACCTTGGCTATTTCGTCAATGCGGGCCGGTCCACCTGCCCTTTGGATTTTGCTCTCCAGCTGAGTGATGTACGTGATGGAAATCGAAAAGTTTAGTAAGAAAATAAATTAATGTAATCCCTTTATGAAAAAATAAGTAACAAAATTTTTTTTTAAAAAATGTAATTAAAAATGATGATTTTTAATTTAATAATAACAAAGCTGTAAAAATAGCAAATATAAAAAAAAAAAAAATTATAAGAATCCCGAGAAACCAAAAAGAATTGCAAACATTAAGAAAACATCATTGAAAAATTCAGAATTTAAAAAGAAAAAAATTGAATGAAAGATCTAAAAAAAATTACCATTGAAATTCAAAAGTATCTCTGCCAAATAAAAAAGCATATATTTATAAATCAATTTTTTTTTTTAATTTTTAACCATAAAAAAGGAGGGTCGAGTTTAATTAAAATAATTTTAATCAGCCGTGCTTACACACACAAAGCAAGGTATTGCGTGAAAAAATCCAAAGTTTTGTTGGAAAAAATCAGCAGCTGCAAGCAAAACTTGAAAGGGCCAGCAGCGTATATTTTGAAAACAATGTTTGATAGACTCCCTCTCTCTTTTTCATAGGTTTTGTTTTATATTTTATATATACGGTTAAAACCGGAAAAGGCAGAGAATGATTTATCAGCAGACGATTGCGGGGGCAACAGGGGTGCTTTTGGCTCACTTTCGCTCTTTCATGCTCTGCTGCTGGGAGGGAAGTAAATTTAGTTTCGGCTCGTGCGGTGGCTTCTTTTGTGCCCGCGCCGTTGAAATTGCTGCGAGGCGTCCGCCCACCATATGGCGCGCATCCTTGCACCTTTACCTGCGAGTGGCGTCAGGCGGTGAATAACTGCACATCAACCCTTGCAAATTTCTCTCTCTACATAATATACAGACAGCCTCTGTTATTATACGTAGAAGGGGCTCGAGCCACAAATATTTTTCTCTGCCCGCATCTGTACATTTTTTCTTCACAGTGTCATCAGTTGGGGTGGAGTTTACAGTTATGATTCAAGGGTTGGAAGTGAAAAATGGCTCGCAACAATGATCATCAAGGAAATCACTAAATAATTGAAAATTACAGCGTAGTATTATTTTATGAAATTCAGAACATAAATAATACATTTATTACACGAGATATTTTATTAATAATGAAGGAGTAAACATTAATTATAACATAATATATATATGAATTTTACAAGATTTATATATCTCTATGTTACGTGACGCTACGTTACTCTACGCTACGCTACTTTAGTTTCTAGAAAATGATTATTCATGGGTTCGAAAGTAGAGCAACTATGCCCCATACATGAACTCATCCAAAAAAAATGTTATCACTCATGAAATAGAGTCACAGACCGTGACCGGAACTGGTAGAGCCATTTGTTTTTGAATGAAGAAAACAATTTCTGCGACGAAGGGATAAACAATAAAAAAAAATATTATAATATTTGTGGGCTCATCATATCAACAGTTTTTTACTTAATATTAACGCTGTTGCTTGAATATTTCTTTTGATCACATTGCAAACCTAATCATGGAATCTAAAAGCTCACTTTTTATAGAGAGGAAAAAATATAATTGTAATAAATTAGTGCATTAACATTAGTTCTTAATTGTTCTAGACAGTGACAATCAGGAACAAGGCAATGACAAAAGCACTCGATTTTCGGCCAAACGGAAGAAGCGGCTGGTGTGGACAAAGGCAGGGAAATTAACCTTTAGTCACGGGCTGTTGGCCATCGGCGGCGCATAAATGAATGTGAAATTACGCGGCTGGATTAGCGAGCGGAGGGAGGAGGGAGCACGCGTCCGTGCACGCGTCACTCTCGGCACACGCCGCGCCGCGGCAACCAAAGGTGAGGTGCATACCTGGGTAGGTACCTTTCGCAGCCTCCGAGCGAGGAGCACCTGCCTCGGCGGCCGCACAACAGGTGATGCGGCGGCTGCTGCGTCAGGGACCAGTTCCTTGCTCTTTAAACAAAATCTCAACCACATGCCTCTCCAAGATTTCGCTCGCCCGCCCAAAATAATACACTACCTGCAGTTGCCCGCAGAGGATCAAATGAGTTGAACCAGAGAGAAAAAAAGAGAAGAAGCAACTTTAATGACCGACGAGTGATCGTCGCGCGGCATGTGCTGCTCGTTTGTCTGCCTCTCTGTAATTTTCTCTGATTTCTACCCTTTAAAAAGATGAGCGAGTCGAAAGGGTGATTTTTTTGTTCATTTGAGATTTAGAAGAAGATGAATTCTTTGGTAATGGTTAAATATTTTCCTATGGTATAAAAAAAGATGTTTTTATTAAGTATAAAAATTTCGAGAACTTATTCGATTTTTAGATAAATATTACCATGATTATCCTAACTGAAATTTGTAATCTTTTGTAAATATTAAGTTAGTCAAGGTTCTATTCTTAAAAATATACAATTATTAGTACAAAAATCCGTAAAATTTTATTTTTTCAGCAAAATTTTTATTGAGTTAGTCGCGGTTCTAATTTGGTTTATAAGTTTGCTAATCAATTGGTGTGAAATAAACAATTAAATTTTCTGGCCAAGTGGAATTTTTTTCAACACAATAGAGTAACAATATTACCTTTTATTTAAAAAATTTAATTATTAAAATTTTTAATGAAGAATTTTTGAGGATCATAACAAAATTCCAAACGATTTATTAAAGAGATTTTAATTTTGTACATGATTGATTTTAAAAATCACATCGGTTAACTTGAGTCTGTTCTTTATATGACATTTTCTATCACAAGTGTCGGATTTGGTCAATCCTAACATTTTGTTTTTGTGTCAGTAAAATTCCATGATCCGTCGACACTAAGACTAAATAAATATGGAATTCTACAACTTAGTTGTAAAATTTAATCAAAAGTTTTTGGCTGTAAAAGATTTTGTCAATGAAAACAATGAGAGTAATTTAACTTAAACCCAATCAAAGTTTTTTAAAAGTCATTTATTAATAAGCTATATTTTTATAGAACGTTGCCTATATTTTAAATTTGTTGCGCAGTTCTAAATGTTCTAAAATATTGGGGCTGCTTATTTTCTTGCTTCAATTTCAAACAAAAAATATTTAAATTTCCAGATTACGTTACACACAGTTTTCGCCTCATTATTCACATTTCGAGGTGATTGAAAGCTGCGGTGCGTGCTGCCTACCGGGCAGGGGCATGCGACGGAACTTGATACACTCTTGCGGGGCGAGCGAAGCTTTTTGGCCGCGTGTGAGGTAGGTAGGTGAAAAACAATATCCCCGCCACCGGCAGAGCGATTCACCTGGCTTCTGTCCAGGTAGGAGCCAATGAGTGCGCGCCGCCCCTGGCCCTGCCACCCCTGGCCTGGCTCCTCCTTCTCACCCCGGCGTCGACCCCACGGCCTGACCTCTCGTCTCTTGTCAGTTACTCTGCAGAACTCGGCCCAAGTGGCAGCCTTTGATAGCAGCAGCGACGATCCTCGCTCGCGCGCGCCTTCAGGTCCAACTTAGATCTCCAGCGCTTTTGAATGAGGCATGGAAACGCTCCTTCACCTCTTGCTTGCTTAGAGGTAAGTTCTCTTTTTACATTTCAATTGCTGTTTTCAAATAAATATTCAAATTGATGTTTGTTTCTAATATATAAAAATTGCATACGTTTTAAATTTTTATATTTTTGTTTAAATTTTTTATAGTTTATTCTAATTTTAATGACTTTTATAGAATAAATTATATTTTTTGTATAATTATATCATTTGAAACTAGATTTGTCATGTAAATAATATTTTTTTTAATCAATTCTTTTCTGAGCGATATAATTTGGAATAATTTATTTTAATAGAAATTAAATTTCAAATTATTCTTTTTTTTTCGATAGTGTGGGTTTACCGCGGCGGCCGTGTCTCTTTTGATGTCGGGCGTTTTAGCAGACATCTGCTAGTTGTAAACCCTTTCTTCTCTTTTTTTCTCCAATTTAAAAATTTTTGTACAGACCGAGAAGAATAAATAATAATAATAAATAATAATAATATAAATTCTTCAACGTTTGTCTGAATTTCATTGTAAAAATTCATACATAATCATGCTTCTATCATAAGAATACGTTTGGCGTTATACAAGCTTAATAATTTTAAACTAACCGATTAATTTTTATTTATCAAATTCAATAAAATCCTGAGGCTGAAAGGTTCTTTTCAATATGAAATGGGATTTAACGCAACAACAAAATTAATTAATATGGCTTTGGCCTTTTGAGGCTTAAATGAATATAAAATTTATTTTAAAAAATGTAACAATTAATAACTATTACAAATTATTTTGTTTGAAATTATTGTATTCTATGCAAAGAAGTTAGTATATAGAACTCAAATATACAAATTTTATATTAGATTATTTCTACAAAAATATAGATGAAATTAAATTGCACACTGCAAGATAAGTAAATATTTTAGAAATTTTTTAAAAATTCAACCCTTTCTTTGGTTTCCGTCACAAAAGATGCGATCGAGTGAAAAAGTAGCAGGATGAACGTTTCTTTATCCCGTGGATTTTTGTCCTCCACAACAATAGGAAGAAAGGCTGGATCGGAGGAAAAATGCACGCGCGCGTCGCTTTTGTACAAGCGCCAATTTTACTCGCTACTTTCCTATTTCACCTGCCCGCTCTTTTCTTCCACACGTCTGGAGCACCTTCTGTCTTTTTAAAGAGCAGCTGTCTTTAACCTGATTTACCTACACACACCATACGACCTGCAGGCCTCTCAAATCCAAGCAGCCTGTCTGCTGCGGCTGGGCCTTCAGCTGGTGCACAAGAAAATCCCTAACATACCCCGCGCACGAGCCCGCTATCTCTCCAAAACATCTTCCAGCAATCCAAACAGCACAATGAGAAAAAAAATACAACTGCCCGCAGGACATAATTTTGTTTCTCCCCAGATTGAGCAAAGGTGTGGTTTTTAAATCAGGTGCCCTCTCAGAACCGCGTGCAGGTCTATAATAATAAATTTGTGCCAAGATGAGGAGAGTGTAATTTTTCGCTTCGTTCGCTGCGATAATGAATTATTTATGACGAAAAACTAAATTATTGACTCAAAGATGTGAATAGCTAGATATAGAAGGATAAGAACACGCAAATATGCCATGAAAATTAAATAATATGAAAAATAATGTATATAATTGATGTAAAAATCAGTTTCTTAATGGATTCCAGACTTTTTTAAAGTTATTATATAATCTAATCAATATCTGTTTGTCTGGGAATATAAAATGTATGGGTGTTTTCGCGATAGATTAAGCTCTCATTGGCACAGGAAAATAACCCATCCTGATTTTTAATTAATATTATATTGTTGGGTTAGATGAGAGACCACTTTCCCTGAATAATATATTATATAAAAAAAATGATTGATTGCGCTGTGGCAAATAAAAAGAGAATATTTATACAATAAGCAATAATGCATATAAAATTTTGGCCTCACCACTAAAACATTTAGTCTGAAGTTTTTTTATTTAATAATAGTTGCAAAATGTGTTTATTTATCTATCACAAAGGCAATTTGTTGCCCATAACGGGATACATCATTAAATTTCTACATTCAAAAATTATACAAATTCTATGCAATTGAGAGAAAAGATGAGAATTTTACAAACAAAATTTCACAAACAAAATTTGCAATAAAAGTCAATTATTTTTTAACTTCTTGAATTCGAAACTTACGCAGCTAGCTTATCTGAAAAGTGACAGGAACCGTTTTCAGAGAAAGAATGCTTTGCTAATTTTCTGTATTAGCAACTTTCTTATAACCGTCAAATCATGTAAAATCGCTGATCAAACCAATATTTTTAACTCCTAAAAATCCAATTTGAAAATAATAAAATTATCAACAGATTTTTGTTAAGAAATTATTTAAAATATTATTTTTTATTTAGCACTAATTCAATCTCAAAATATTAATTATTATTTTGGAAAAAAAAATTCATGTTCGGGTACATTTTAATATTTTCCTTTTCCTTAATGCCTCGTTATTTTGAATTTTATAAAACTGCAACTCTGATTTATGAAGTGTCTCATGTATTTTATTTACCATGGCGGAAACTGTCTCACGACAGTAAAAGTCTGGTGACAATAAAAACGCAATAAAACTTTGCGATAAGTTTGGTATAGCCCCCTTTTTCACCGTTCCACAAGAAATATATACATGAATCAAAAGCGTTTCTTGGAATGACCGCACCAGAGACGGTAAAGTAAAAACAAATCACTCCCTTTTAAAACCAGTTTAATTTGAATTTTCTATATTTGAAACTAAAATTTGCTTAAGTCGCTATTTTTATAAAATAGAACACAAATATCTCAACTCATTGAGAGATAACAACTGTGATTTTTCCCGCGGTCTAGTGCTGCATAAAACATAAGCCAAGGGACATGCATTTATAGACTTTCCAAAACATGCACACTTTCAGGCAGGTCATGAATTTTTAATAAGCAATCTGATAATTACTTGTAGGTCCTCGCCGGTGATGGATTTTCAGCTTTTATATTGTGTTTGGGCTCTCTTCGGCTCGTTAACTTTGTCAAAGGGAGAATTACTTAGCAGGATTACTTTTTCAACGATTGGCGCCGTGAATAATTTGGCGCGCGATGTCACTCAGACCAAGTGCTATTTCATTAAATATTCCGTCGAGAGGACCCCTTTCCGCTCTATGTGCTTATTATTTCTATTGACTTTCGCGTGAGCCTGTTGCTGGTTTGATTTTTGTTCCCTTTCACCCCGCACCACATTCATCACGCAATAGCGCGTTAATATTTGATGAATTCCGCCGGAACATATTGTTGCTGTCTTGTGCAACTGTTAGTGTCACATTGCGCCCCAAATGGAGAACACGTGATTCCATATTAACCGCTGGACACGAACAATGTGTGTGTCTCTTTTACCGAATTCGTTTCAGCCAAATTTCGCGCACGTGATTTCACAATCAGTATATATATTATTATTTTTCACAGCCCGTTCGAATTTATATTTATTGACATTCGGTGTAGTTCTATGAGTCGTGCGATTGGGGTTTATGCAAATTTTGGCATCATGCGGGCCTGCATTAATTTATGCACCGAAAACATTACCCTCTTTGCCAATTTACAATCCCCCATTAATCTCGTCGTTTGACGTCTGTGCGAAATTAATTGCAACATTGAAACTGATTTTCGTTTTTTAATCCTGCATAAATTTGAATAAATTTGAGTGCAATGTTTTTTTCTCGCTGTTACAGATGCCGCGATCATTTTTAGTCAAAACGAGCTACCCGTCGAGAGAAATGTCTCCGCCACTCACTCCGAGTCCCACCAGCGTCATCAGACGGCACTCGCCGAGTGCTTTTTCGCCAGTCAACAAACGCAGATACATAGAATTAGGTCAGTAAATTTTTTTTCATATTTTGTTTTCGAAATTTATTAACAATTTTTTTTGCACGCCAGAATGCAGGCAAACGCGAATTTTGCCAGAAACTCCACCACCGCAAGTCTTCATTTGGCCACCGCCGTCCAGACTGTGCATGCCTTGTCCACCAATCGATACCGTCCACACCCCAACCAGTCCTGAAAGAGCAACTGATGCAGGTAAAAAATGTTACTAAGTCAAATAAAAATATATATTAATAAAAATCTTATATTAATAGCATAACTTAATTTTAATACAATTTTTGACTGATTATAAAAAATATTTATTTAAAAATCAATTTTAACATTTTTTCATTTTTCAATTTAATTTTTTTATTCATTATAAATTTAATACAAACCGTAGTGACATTAGACATAATATACAGCATATACAGAGTAAAAATTATATAAAACGTCATTAGACATGCAAATCAACATGAATATACTGTTTTTACAGGCAATTGTTTTATCTAATTCACTTAAGAAATTACAATATATTGTTGTCTAATAATTATCATATTTTCTATTAAATTCAAGCACTTATTTTCTATCAATATGTCAGTTATATTGGCATTAATCAAATTTTACAAGCAAATAACATTTGTATATGTTAATGTTTTTAGTTTTTAGGTTATACTTTTCAGTACTTTTCATTACATCATACTTTACCATTACCATATTAAAAAATATTTTGGTTATTCTTTTGGATTCAAGCGTTCAAATCTCCATGTTATTTTGTTGCAGAAGACGCTCCACTCGACCTCTGCCTGAAACCCGCGCTGGCCCGTTTGGCCGCCTCGGCGCCCCCTCGCACCTCCCCAGGCCGCTCGAGCTACCCGATCTGGTCGCCGGCCAGTCAGTGCGAACAAGAGGCGGCCAAAACCAACAACAACAATCACGCCAAGTCGGCGTACAAGTGCGTACCTGCAGTGATCGTGTCGTCTTTGCGGCCGCCGTCACCGTCGGCCGAGCCGGACAGCACCGCCTTTCTGCCCTCGTCCCGCTGGAGTCTGCCCCTGACCACCCCTCTGCCTCCTCACCACCCTCCAGCGGCACAGCAGCCGCGCATCGCGAGACGGAGCGAGAATGGCGAGAGATGCTTTCAGGTGTGTAAACTTTTTTTTAAATATTATTCAATTCCTTCAATTCCAATTTATTTTTATCTGAATAATAATTGGATGGAGAATATTAAAACAAAACAAAAACAATGTCACACTTGAGTACAAGAATTGAGCTGAGAATGTTCAACAAATAAATAGTAATTTGAGCCGTATGGGAATTTTAAGAGGAAATAAAAGACAATTCTAAAAAAATATAAAAGTATAATATTTTTTTATAATTTTATGTCTGGAAATCATTTAAATTCCTACCAATCTGTAGCACAAAAAGGAATCTTTTTTAATTAAAAATTTTCGTTTCCTTCCTTTAACAAATTTCAATATTCGCTAGATCCATTTTTTCGCTACCAAATATCATTTTATTTTATTTTTTATTTTGGTCGTAATTTTATATTTTAATTCAATTTCAGTGCAAACAGTGTGGGAAAACTTTCAAGCGTTCGTCCACCCTGTCCACGCATCTGCTGATCCACTCGGACACCCGCCCCTACCCCTGTCAGTATTGCGGAAAACGCTTCCACCAGAAGTCGGACATGAAGAAACACACTTACATCCACACAGGTGAGAAACTTGATTGCTTTTCCTTCTGTTGAATAATTAATTGGATGCGTGCAATCACAAAATGTGTGTTAAAATTCTCGCGCTCCATTTTGGTTATTTGAGTTTGCATATACGAAAGGAAGGAAACGGCCGGACAGGAGAAATCATTCCATTATTCAGGGATTTCCTTTCATCGAAGCGCGCGACTGTTGCTTTTCGATTGAAATGTGTTTTGACGTGCTGGCTCAGCATTTTGATAGCCCTCATTCGCGCGCTCAATGAAAAGTGGAGAACCATTGTGCGACCATATAGCGCTGATGATAATGGATTGGCACGTCTAGCTTTATTATTGATAAATATAGCAACAGGGTGGCAATGTTGGGGTGGCGAAATTACTTCCCTCCCGTTAAAATGCTTAACTACTTAGGATTTTATTCAAATATTCAAAATTTTTATTATTTTTTATATTTTTGTTGTTAGCTTTTCCAATCCGTCAAATTTTTACATTCAATTTTTTGAAGATAAAAAAAAAATCAATTTTTAAAAAAGGACTTCTTTGAAAAACGGCAAATAATTCATTTTCAAAATTTTTCCAGCTTCTCAAATAATTTGACTTTGCGCATACAATTTTAATTTAAAATCAATGGAAAAAAATTTTATGAAATTTTTTCAAACCCTGGCCTGTGGTTTTTTTTAATATTTAACAGGCATTTATTTATTGTGTATTGATGAGCCATCCAATCGGTGACACAGAAATCGTTTCCAATCATTCAAGTGGTGTGTGTGGAGAGGCCACACGCGAAGTTGTGAAAAGGTGACAGCCGGCGGTGACATCTGAAAGAATTAATTTTCGCTCCCCATATCAGACGAGGGACCCCACGTTGATGTCGCGACCGGCCACAGTGCATGTCATTAGCAATTAACGAGGCGTCGCCCCCACCCCGAAATCAATATGCAGTCAATAATACATACAGGCATATTATGTGACAGTGGTTGCGCGCTAAGTAATACTGGGAGGTGAAAATTGCGCATCAAAAGAAGAATGTTATAAAAATACGCGATATTTCCCAAATTTATGTATTCTTTAATTTTCAAAAACAAAAATAATTCCAATAATTCATCCTACCTTAGGTTAAAATTTGACTGAATTATAAAAATATTTAAAAAAAAATTCGGGCGAATTTCGATAAATAAATTTATTTCAATAAAAAATGTATTTTAAAATTTGTAATTGACTGTTTTTACTGATTTGAGCTTAATTAATTAATAATTTTGATTTCATGCGTGCGCCAGTAATTGGCCGCCCAAGTGTCAAAGTCGTTCAGGTGGACTTACCTAGCTGCTGCTCTTGTTTCAGGCGAGAAGCCGCACAAATGCATCGTGTGCAGCAAAGCCTTCAGCCAGTCGTCCAACCTAATCACCCACATGCGAAAACACACCGGCTTCAAGCCCTTCTCGTGCGGCCTGTGCGAAAAGGCGTTCCAGAGAAAGGTGGACCTGCGCAGGCACCGCGAGACGCAACACCCTTCGGCCGCGCCACTGCCTCCTCAGGGCACCACCACCTACAGTCTCACCACCCTTTGAATATGAAAGCACCAGTCTCATGTACAGCAACATCTATTCATTCTTTCCATGCACCTTTTTATACTCTTTTAAAAACTGTCCTTGAAAAGGAGGAAAGACTTTTATCTCGATCATTTAATTTGATCTCAAATTTTCCTGTTAAAAATCCTAGATTTGTGTTCACCGTAATTTATTTTTCCAGCACCAAATTTTCTTTATTATTTTTCTATCGAACATCTTTAGCAGTTTCTTGAGACAGCGTAAAGAAAGAGCAGCTAATTGACCAAAGATTTTGTGAATTTATTCTTGTATAAATAATGAAATGATAATTGTAATAAAACGTATTCCATAGAGATACAAAATGAAGTGTTCACGTCAGCCTAGTTGGTTCTCAGGTTGTGCTTTGAGAACCTCATTAGATTTAATTCTTAATTTATCTGTCCACTAGCAAATAAAAGTTGAAAGTTAATGTTAACTCTTTGATTTTTATTTCATCATTAATACCTAACTTACATGAAAAATCTGGAATATTTTTTAAATTTCATTTCATTTTAATCCTATTAAATTCATAACATAAAGTTTTCAATTCTTCATTTCAAATAAATAAAAGTTAAAAGTACTAAAAAAAAGGTATCAAAACAAGTAATAAAATTATACCTGCAATATCTGAAGAATCTAAAACATGTCAATCAATTTGCATCCATCATTTTCATAGAATTAAAAAAAAAATGTTCCTCTCTTCATGACTAATGAAAAAAATGAAGAATAAAAAAAATAATAATAAATACTTATTGTTGGAAATTTATTTAACTGGTAGTTTTGGTGAATAAAAGACGGAAAGTGCTTGGCGAGCTCTTTATTTTTAACCTACTTTCATCATCCATTTTCATCAATTGTATAACTATTTACAATACACTGTGGATAGTTCTACAAAATGTCATACACGTTCCCCCTTGTTTCAAACCATGTTTCAATATAATTCTCAATCCAATTTCAACTTCAGTGATGTGATAACAATTTCCTTTCATTCAAGATGGTACATCAGCGGTAGTGCTCGGAATTTCAATTTTGAAATTAAAAACTTTTCTTTTTCTTGGTCGGTTGTCATCAAAATGGCTATTCATCATCATTTTTATAAAAAGGTTCTTTTTCACGATAAAAAACTGTATTACAAATACAAGCGGCCGCGGGTGCCAAGCAAACTGTCGGGTCTCTACCAAATTACATTTATTTGTATCACACTACCTCCTAATATAGTCTCTCCTTATATAATATTATATATAAAATAATTTTTATAGAGAACCGACAATTTAATTGGCTGCCGAGGCGTTGTGTTCTTTTTCAATATCCCTCTCTCTGTTCTGCAATTTATATTTCTTTTTGCTCAAAAAACACATCACAATAATTTTACACCTATTTGTTTGTTGCATTTTCACGAAAGTAGAGACAAAAGTAGTAAACATTAGTAATACAGTTCTTATAATTATCATACAGGGGTCGGCCCGCGGGGGCGCCCACGCGTCCGCCATCAGCCTATAAAAATTATGATACAATGTGGCGGCGCGCGGCCCCCGACGGACGCTCTCTTTTCTAAAACGTTCTGTTCGCAAAGACACATTTCATTTTCTTCCTTCTTCGTCATATTTAAAAAAAAAAGACGTTATTATTGGAACTGACTAGTGAATTGAGATGAATTCAACACAAAAAAATCATTATTTATTTATTTAAACTATAAAAAGTCATCATTAGATCTGGACTTGATTATCAACATTTGCTCCTAAAATTGTTTCGACGACTAGTGGCACATCTGATTGTGAAACAATCAACACCCAGTAGTACAGAATGTGACCTATGTCATCCCCAAGTCCAGATACGTGTGAATATTATAGCAGCTGGAGAGGTGACTTTTTTAAACTAATTTTTTTTTTTAAATCGAAAAAATGCACTGTATCTTTCGCTAGTATTTGGATCGGCCGACAAAATTTCCACTCCAGATGAGCAAAATCGGTTTCGGGGAGGAATTTGTTTCAAAAACATCTTTTCCGGAAAAAAGAGATCAGCGGAATTTGAGGTTGCGAATAAAAACGGACGCAACTGAAAAACATCAGCAAAGTCTCATGCGTCATTTGGAATACAGGCGTTGAGCCAGCAAATCGGTGAGCAAATCACATAATTATAGTTTTTGTGCGCGTGCACCGCCCGTCACTCCGAGTCCGCTCCTTCAAAGAAATATAACTCGAGCGGTCGGACGGGGCGAGTGCACGGAACGCACCAGTCTCGCCAATTTGCCGACCAACTTGCTCTTTTTGGCACTACGTGGATGCAAATGTGTAGAGTTAATTAACCCGTAGGAAGGGGTGGGAGGCGAAATTTTGTCCTTTCCGATCGCGGCTGCGTCCCCCGCCGAGCACGTCCGAGCCGTTTTCTCTCTTTCTTAAAATCCCTATCGTCAGTGTAGTATAAAAATAATTTCGGCCGTGACTGTGCTCGCGGGGGAGGCGACAAAAGCAAAATCCAAGTGTTGGTTTTTAATTATTATAATTGTTTGTAGAGAGTTTCCTTTTCTCGTGTAAATATATCAAGATCCTGAGGTCGGTGTGAAAATGGGGTTTTTTATTAATAAATTCCGCAAAAATTCTTTGCCGTTCGATTTAATTTTTTGTTTCTCATTTAAAAAGGGGACTGCTGGGGTAACAACATGCAAGCACTCACACACATTAACTACAATTAGGGAAATGTTTAAAATTAAGCTCAACTTAAAAAGTAGGGGTGAGGATTTTTTCATTTTGAAAATAATGATGTTTTCCATTTTTCAATTAGTGGGGAAATATTAATTTAAAAAAAGCAACAAGGGGATCAATCAATCGGAAACAAAAACGGTGACGCCTTTTTGTGACGCAGAAAAATTACTCGTAATTCACTTTGAGGTGCCAACTCGCAATAAAAAAAATTAAACGCTTCAAAGGGAAAAAATCTCCAGTTCTCCGCACTGATTTCATTATCACATGCTCCAATAGTAGGAATTATTTTGATTTTAGCCGCGTTACGCCGTCTGCTGTACAATTTGGAGAACGGGAAACTTTCACCGAAAAATCCCCACTTGCGAAAAAATCATCATATTTACTTTGAGAACTTTACACGCTAGGACATACAAAAATAAAAACTAAAATTGCCCTGAGTTGCAAAATCAACACACAACATAAATCCCAGGTGAACGCGATAGATAAAAAATTAAGAAAAAGATATATTGTGACACTTCTTGTAAGTAGAAAATCAAAGAGTTTGGCGTCAGCACCATCAACAGCGAAATTGGATTATACGACTTTCCTCTTTAAGTCTATAATATGGGGTGTACTATGGAGCATTTTGTGAAAATCTTTCTTTTTTTTTAAGGCGGCCCCACTCTCATGGCATAGGAACCACATTTACACTTTGAATATTTGCACGGATTACGCGGTGGTAATTTTTTACATATTAAATTCATCATTCCATAGAGGGGAATATTTAAAACTTGTATCGAGTGTTCTTGTTGCAAACTGCGCGATTATTTTGGTATATAATTTCAACCGTACTTTTTTTCTATATAGTTCAACACTGCCAGTCCGAGAAACAATTTTTTACTTCCTTTTCATACAGTAATATAACGTCAAAGGATACACGTAAAACATCTACGGTAATAACATCATCAGTATTAAAATTTATGGCACTAGCAGTACAGTCAGTTTCGTAATTATGTTCTTTTTTCAATCATATATCTTGTGATTATAAGCTCGCGAATCAGCAGTTTATTTAGTATATAAGTTTGGTATTTTTTGTTTGCCTTCTTATCATTCAACAATTGTGTGTACCTTTGCAATAAGTAGAAGTAAAAAATTCACTTTAAACCAGCACTAAAATCGGGGGCATCTACATACGCGCCAAGAACACATGCAACGAATTTTTTGTCACATAGAAAGAGGTGAGCTGTGCAGCAAAAACATGGGGGAGTAAAAGTCGTTTTCTATACGTATATAATTTTGTTAATTTTCTCTCGTCTAAATAAATCACCCAAAGAGGTTCGCCAATTACGTGTTAGCAAAACGTGTCTCGTCCGTGATTTTTACCAATATCTACGTGTGTGTTATGTATATATTTTTTCCTTTGACTCTTTCTCATCGCAATCTAAAATTTAGTTTTCATCAAATGGGACAACGCACAAATTATTCGGTAGTACAACGAGTGAGGTAGTAGCAATAGAGTAGCGAAAGTAATAAGTAGTAATATATATGCTTCGTGTTTTTTCTTTCAGAGAAAACATGCCTAGAGTTAAGTCTGCTCTTTTTTTCAAGTTTTTAATTTTGTTTTTATATATCCAATAACACATTAATCATCTTCACCACGGGCCGTGTCTCCTTTTTGTTCAATGTAAAATTCCGAACGCGTGTTCACTAACGGGGGGTGTTAATCAAGAAGCCCAATCGGGGATTCCGGGATTTCTGGGATGTGTTGATTGGATCGCACTTACATAATTATACACGAAAAACACTGAAATTTACATACAGAATTCAATTCCTTTGCAAACAAAGAAAACAACGAGACTAATTGTCACTTAATTAACGAAATAGCGCGCGCATCATTTTAATTCAATAATAAGCCTAGTCTATTAACGATTTTTGAACTTGCAAAAATTAATTGTAACCTATATTGATAGATAGATATACAAATTTGAATTAACTCAAAAGGTTCTCTTCTTGTTTTAATCATCCTGCAACTTCTCATCCCACCCAAGAGCCCTCGAGAGGCGGAAACTTAAATTTTATACCAAGTGAATAACTCCTACGTTTAAGCCTTATTATTTACAACCATCCAACTCGTTCTGATTTCAACCAACTTGCTGTACAAACTTTTCATTTTCTAGCATATAAGCACCCGAGGATCTAAAACACGTAATCAATCTTTGATTTTGTTAATAGCCTTAAACGCGAAAATTTTGATAATCCTAGTATTACCGTTAGATTACTACGTAATTATTATTCCTTTAGACGAATTTATCGCGAATTTCTAAAACGCTTGCTTGTCAACAAACCATTTTAATCCGTTCCATGCTCGATCGTGACCTTTTTCGCACTCTTTCGCAACTTTCCCTTAAGACGTAATTTACAAAATCAAACAAACGAAAATTGTACATCTACTTTCTAGCATCAGAATTGAACGAAGAATAAAGAAAGATTTTCCGTTGGGTGGCAATTAGCTTTTCTAATATCCCATTGTGAATCGTTACTTTCTTTACAGTGAGCAGCGCTCAGCTGATTTTTTTGTTCTCATAGCTTATTCCCTCTCAAATCGATTTCATCTGAACTTTTCCGCAATACGTAGTCCTGTCTTCTCGCTTTTTACATTTAAAAAAATGTGTGCTTTCACCCGACTCATTCTAAAATAATTCTCCGCGCCTAATATTAAGAGTCAAGTGGAGTTAATTCAATTTGACGGATTCTTTTTTATCATGGGAGGTTCTACTTCTGATCAAAGGTGGGCACTTTCCGAGTTATCTTCCTTAACTTTTACAGAGCAGACGTTTTACATTTGAAGTTAACTAAAAAGCCCTGAGATACACTCATATGATGAATTAATAATTGTGATCTTGAAAATGTTTCAGTCTCCATTTGTGTGTAGTCATCTTTCTAAAACGAAATTTCAAAAGAGAAGCCCGTCTGTGCGCGGCGTCGCACAATTGTCAAAAATAGCGGAAAATGTTTAAAAAAAGGACTTTAATTTTCATATATACTTCTTGCGGAATTTGCGATGTTTTGTGTGAGAAAATCATAAAATTCTGCGATAAACATTTACGATATAATTTAACAGAACTCGTAACCAACTGAGAAACCAATCAATTTTACATAAATCTAGTTATTGAGCTTCAAAAGCAATCTACGATAAAAACCGATTTTTTTAAGAGGAGCCCTACTGGTTTTAGAGTCCATCCGCGGGACTGTTCCAACGAAGAAAAGATCCCAGCTTCTTCAATCAAAACAGCCAATATTGCACATTTGTCAGCGGGGTGATCAGCAATTGAGGGAATCACAAAAGGCGAGTCGCGCGACTCGGCGAAAATACCGAATTTGGGCCGCCGGCGCGCGTCGCCCGAGATTTATTTAAATGTTATTATTGTATAATGTTCTCGTATACTAGTGTTGGTGAAAGTTATGTAAAGCTCTTGTCAATTATAAAATTTTCCAATCAACAGCGTATTTTCAAAATAACCAAAGCTGGGATCTAACTTGTCAACATATTAATTTCTTTTCATATTCAACTGCAACATACGCAAGGGCGGAATCGGGGCGCGAAAAAGAAGAAATTACATTTTGTGCACACGTTCGCGGGTACACATATCAATAATTTTTTCCAGGCATACTACAAGTGTGCTTTGATTCATACACATCATTTTTATATAATATTTTAAATTCCCTGAAGGTCAACGTTTTCTTTTAAAGTGAGAACTCTCCTGTCATGGTATTTTAAATAAAGCTCATCAGCGTTACAAAGATTGATGAATTATAACTTGTGAAACGGTAATTTTGTACTGTATAGACGCGGGATAAAATACGGGTGGCTGTTTTTTTTATTGTATAAACATGTGTGTTCTGTATAATGACTTGGAGTCTAATTCAATAAAGAAGGCAAGAACATCGCCCGAGTTAACACGCGGTGATTTGGGACAGTTATGCAACCTGAGGTAGTTGGTTCGCTTTGCTAAACTAACTGCTTAAATAATATTATTATTTTAAAATTGATACTGATTTCCATATTGAGTCCCTGCGCTTCAAGCTAAACGTGTAAAAATATTTGCTGTGTTTACAACGCGAATCTGAGTCAGTATAAATTAATCCATTACATTAAGCGAGTGTTGTTTGAATGACTTTTTAATCGGCTTGACGGCGGCTGAATTAGTCATCTGAAATATATGCTATGCGTTTTGATGGAAGTGTTATGTAAATTTTGTGTGTGACGAAACATGCATTCAGACTTGCTTTTACTCTGTAAAGTGTGAGATAGGATGAGTTTTAAGCGACGATTTACATGACAATTGCATATAGCACCATTGGCATCAAAACAAAACTAACAAAACGTGATCAAGAAATCATCTTGCTTCAAATTGTTTAAAAATAAATGCAATAAAACGAGTCTATATAATAAAATGGACAGTCTCCTTAGTAATAGATGTAGTTAATATCCATTTGATTACATGTCAACAAATAATGAATGGTGTATAGGATATGTGTGGTCTGTTTCAATATCAGTTAATGAAAAAAAGAAGCGCGAGTAAAATTCAAGCTCTCTGCAGCTTGACCGCGTTTCCTCTTTTTAGATGGAAAACTTTTGATTCAAGATGACTAAATCAGATAATTTTTTCCTTAACTCTGTGTTTATAATTTTAAGTAGTTGCGACTGTGTTATGATTTTGTGTGTGAAAAAGTATTGTTTTTAAGTGGCTTCTCCGCGGTTTAACGTCAGGGAGTGACGATGGATCTTTTTTTACAATAAAAGGTATAGATTTGTACTTTGTTAGGGTTGGGATAACTTGTGGTCATCGAGTTGATAACATTATTCTATGGAACTGCACGATTGAGGTATTTCACCAAGCTCGTATATTAATATCGAAGAACACAACACTAAAAATATAACTCTCATTCGATATCAACTACGGAAGCTTCAGTTGGTAAATTAAAAATTATCAGAGAACAACACTGTAACTATTTTTCATTGTGTTTTCTGCAAAGTTAAATTCTCCCGCTTAGCGAATGGGTCAAAATTTAAGGCTTGCGTGGATATTTTTGTGAATAAAGGTTCTCTTTCCTGCGCTGCCATATGAGGAGCGAGCGCACAAAGATTTCAATACATCATAAGTTTGATTTGAACTAGCTATTTCTTAATAAAAAATTTCGCTCATCAGTCTGTTGAAACGATACAACAGGTTAGCGTAAATGTCTTTGCTTGGATTTGGATTCTGGTGGGTGGGTGTGTACGGTTTGGTTTCGAATTCGCGTTGAGGAGGTTTGCATACAATTATTTATATTTTGGACTTACACTTCTTTTCAAATTAGGAACCATTGAAAACCGGTGAGGTGGTTTTTTTGTTTTGACAAAATCTAGCCGGAATAAATATTCCTCTTATACTTGCGTAAATAATGCAACTCCTCGTTTTTATATAAGAAAAATATTTCACAGTGTTTGCTTGTTAGCATTCATCAATAATTGAATACACCTATAGGAACCTTGAAGAGGTTTTGTCAATCAATGTTTCTCACGCTTTCAAACCCCTCCCAAAGACGAAAAGTCATTCATTACATCGCTTATTTCAATTTTGTCATGATTCAATTTTTGCCTAATATAAAGACTTAAAAATTAACAACACTAATTTTTTGTCCTTAATAATTTCCATTCCATAGGAGCGGTCAATTTATCAATCTTCAAACACTTGTAGGCTAACAATTTTACGGGAAAACGATGTGGCAAGATTTCAACGATATAACTGGACTTGGCCACATTGAGGGTGGGTGGGTGGGCAGGGCGGGGCTCAATATTAATTTGAGTAGCACGGGGCGGGATGCAAAGTTCTTATTTTCGTGTCACTTTTCCAGTCCACATTTTTCAATTATAATTATTTATATAATTAACAAAGCACATTATTGGAAGGAGAAGACTCTGCGCGTTTCAGCATCTCCTGTGGCCTTAAATAATAAATAACACAATAAATTTTATCATCTTCATCTTCTCTTCTTCCGTCATCGGGTTGATGGAACAGAACATCAATATTATGCAATGGCTTGAATTACAGTTAACTCAACTTTGTTCTGGGCACGGTTTACCTTATTATACGTACGGATTGATTTAGTTTTTCGCCTAACTTAGTTAACAAAAAAATCATATCTCGAAAGTGTATGTATGCTTTCAATTTCTCTGTAGTCAAAATGAGAACAGTGTCTTTGTGTCAATGAGGTAGATGAGTTAATTAAAGCATAAATAACAAAATGCTTCCAATATTGATTAGCCTAAGTTATTACCCGCATAAGAATTTTTACCTTTTGCTCTCGAGAAGGTGTTGGTGATAGTAGTTGGAAATTAAGAGGTAGTAGTTGAACAACTGTGTTTCTTGCTTACACTTAGGCTGAGGTAAAGATGTTTCTGGTGGTTGTGGTTTTTTGTTGCTGGAGTAGTAGTCGCGGCAGGGGCTCACTTGCCCCTATCCTCGTCGCTGTAGTCGTCCGACTCCTCACCGGAGGACTCGCCGTGGCGGCCGCTGCCGATCCGACGGCGCTCCTTGCTGCGGTGGTGCTGGTGCTCCCTGTGCACGTCTCCCCGCTCCTTCCTGGCTAGACCGATGTCTCCCTGGGGACGGGCTGCTTTCCGTAAGGCCTCGTTGCGCGCCGCCAGCAGGGCGGCCTGCTGCTCAGGCGTGATGCCGAGCGCGCTGGTTTCAGCTATCATCTGCAGGTAAGTGTCAATAAGGGCACTGCCAGTGGAGGAGTTGGGCGTGGCGGCCGCTGCGGCCGCCAGCGCCTCCCTGTTCATCGACTGTGCTATGGCATCCAAGTGAGATCTGTTGCCACTCACAGCAGCTGCCGCTAGTAAGGCTGCTTTTTGCTTAAGTAACGCAGACGAATTGGGCGGAGAGAGGGCGTCAAAGCGAGAATTGGTCACGCTCAGGTCTTCGGGGTCCTCGCCGCACATGCTGCTCTCGGACTGTGCGGCCGAGTGGTGCCGACCTTCGTAGCCTCGGTCGTTGTTCGAGGCGTGCTTCAGGTCGAGCCTGATGTCGGAGCGTCGGGGACCGGTGGGCGAGGCTCGAGCTGCCAATTCGGCAGGCGAGACCCTGACGCCGGCCTTGGCCAGAAGACGGGAAGCCAGCTCGGGGTCAAACGGCGATGGCATCGGAAGGACGGGCAGGTCCTTGGTGCTGATGCCGCGGTGCTGACGGCTCATGTGGCTGTGCAGAGAGTTCCGCGACTTGGCCACAGTGCCGCACAACACGCAGCGGTAGCCCGGGCAGATGGTGTGCTTGTCCTCAAGATGCGTTCTCAGAGTGTGAGCGGAGCGGTAAATCTTGCCGCACTTTGGGCACGGCCGAGGGTCGGTGGCACGGACTCTGGTCATGTCGATGCCTCCTCTTCTGTTCACTGTAAAATGGAATTGGTTGATAGAGAGTTGCCACAAAGCAAATTTGGAAAAAAAATTGTTACAAGACTAAGGCCAAATTCAAAGTTGCTCTCATGAAAGAGGTCAGTGTTAGTACAAAAAATCACAGTTAATATTGAATTTGTTTATTATACAATAGCTGCTGAAACTATTAATTTACGTAATAAACAGTCTGTTCGCCATTGATTGGCTAAGTTACGAACATTTTTAACGGCTAACTTCTGTAAAATAAATTCTGTCTCTTAATCTTCTTCATTAGGTCCCACACGTGTCCATGCTTCTGTTTCATGTGATTGCGCACTGAATTAGGGTGGGAAAACAATTTTAAACAGACGGGAACGGGACATTGTTTTGAGTCTGGGGGATAATGATCGGACAAATGCTGCGAGAGGTCAAATTGCTCCTCGAATAGGATCCCACAGAGTGGACAAACTAAATCTGCGTGGCTTTGATGACAGGACACTTGGTAATTAGAAGTCGACTCGCCTGCACAACAGGAGGAGCCAGAAATTACTAAATGATTCTCACAATTAACTAAATCAAGCAAGCACTAGAAGAAATAACTAAGGGAGAAATTAGAAAGGCGGATGGAAAAGTGAAGAGTTGCTGCGCTCGTCTTTGACTTGCTGGTTGTGCTGATGCTGCGGCCTCTGGATTTGTGACATTCCTGGGCCAGCCAGTTGGTTCATTAACTCGGGTCTTGCTTGGAACTGCGGCATGAACGGAGGTCGGAACTGTAGAGGGTAGAAAGGAACTTCATGGTGCTCGGGTGCACTTCTGACCGAGGGCGTCCTCACAGGTGATGGTCCTCTGATTGTAAGTGAGCTGTTGGGTCCACGGAATGTCTGCACGAAGGTCAAGTTTTGTTCTTGACCAGAGGAACTGGATGTAGTAGGTGGCTGGGTGCTCTGAACTGGCAGCTGGTGGCTTCTCTGTCTCTGTCCGTGTGCGTATAGCTTGTGGTTCTGAAGGTAATGCTTGGTCTTGAAGTTCTTGCCACAAATGTTACAAGTGCACCACTGCTGTGGTTGCTGGTGCACATTGTTGATGTGTTGCCGCAAGTTTCCTTTGGACGAGTACTCCCTACCACAGATGGGACACAAAGGGGAGCCTTCCGAGATGTTGCTGTGTGAGGAATGTCCACTTGACGATGGCATGGATTGGCTTAGCTCAGTCATTGTTCCTGCAAGGATAGCCCAGCTCAGTGTTATGGGCCCCACAAGAAACAAATGTGAAAGTTTTTATCAAAATACAATTGATCACTTGATGCAGGGCCTCTTAATGACATTACCTACCACACAAAATTCATTAAAATCTACAACAAAAACCGTCAAATTTCCATGATGATCCGACATCTAACCAAGTTTCAAGAGAGCAAATTCCCATGCAAGTTGTAAATTAACGCTACCGATAAAATCACTTTTACTAACCAAAGCTTCCTAGGTCTTGTGATGTTCCTGGCCCAGGCAGCAAATCAGTGAGTCCTGAATAAATAATAATGAGCGAAACTTTGATAAATTGCATTGGAAACAATACCTCTTATGCCAAGTAAACCAGTTGGATAAAGATTCCTCTCTCCCCTGTATTGATCGACGCCTTCTCCAAGATCTTCTCCATACTCAGACGGCTCCGACTTTGGAACAGCATCCCGCTCGTCCCTACGACTACTGCTGCTTCGACCATTGTTTGTAATCTCAAGTTTGTCGGAGGCAGAATCACTGGCATTGCTCTCATCTCCAGACTGGAAGCAAGGAATGTTTAATTTAAATAGGATCTATTAAAAACGTTTAACTTTAAAGATAACTTACGTGCAGTTGCACACTCAATGGATGGCCTTCGAGAGCTTGACTTAACAAAGATTCCCTGTGGTCAACCTGGCTGTTGATTTGGCTTGGGAGATCCGAGTATCTGTCTCCCCTGGATCTTTTCATTGGAGGTGGTGACACAGCCCCATCGTCACGAGCACTTGAATTCAATGTGTTTGAACCCCAACCAACCTGATCAGAACCCTGAAAATTATTACAAAATTAGCACCAGTAATTTGGAATAGAGTTGATGTTACAAAAATGATTGAAAATTTAGATCAATTACCATTGACAGTCGATGAGAATCTCTCTCTGGGACGTCAGCAAGGCCTCTAACTTGTAACATCTGAGCAGTCTTGAGGAAGTCTTTGAGCTGTTCCTGGCCAATATTGACTTCACCATTGTACATAAACCGTAGCAGCGCTTCAATGTCCTTCCTCTTGACATCTCTTAAAATCACTATTGGATGTTGGCATGGATTCGCCTGCAAGATAAAGAATATAATTAAATAACAGTAAGAAATAAATTTATTTTCTCGAGTACCTTCAGCAGTCTCTTGAAATAGGGACTGCAAGCAGACAGCACGACTTTGTGGGCAGTGAAAGAGCAGCCGTCGCAAGCCAGCGTGACATCCACAAAGTCCTCTTCGTCCCTCAAGTGTCTGAAGGAGCTGAGGATGCTTGTGTGGTAGTCGTTCCATCGTAAGCTGTACTGCTGTTCGCCGATGGGGTGACTGGACACGATGGCAGGTTCTGACGGTGGTACTGGAGGCGCTAGTGGCCTTTCAGGTGGCCCTCCAGCGTTGCTGCCACTTTCCACGCTGCTTATGCTGCTCGCAGGAGATGCTGGCCGCTGTGCCACCGCCGGTGGCGGGGCCAGCGGGGGAGGGGGTGCCAGTGATGGCTCCAGTGCCGAAGCAATCGTTGCAAGATTTTCGCCGGGCGCGCCGGCTGCCTCTATGGTCGAAATTTTTAAATCTGGAACAATCAAAATCAATATTTTATATATATAAAAACCTAAGTGGTAATTAAAAATCAGTTTTTAATGTTTAATTTCCTATTAATTTGTTTGTAATTTTAAAAATTTTGCTTCATGTGTAATCACAATTTCCTCCTAATAGCATGAATTATTTACTTTATAGATAAAAAATAGATTAATGAAATGGCAGTTTTATTACTTCGATTTAATCATTGACTGTTTCAATTTAAATTTTAAAAACATTATACTTCAATAATAATCACTGTCAATACTGTCATAAATTAATCTTATCTTGATGCCCATGACCAATATTTTTTCAATTTAGATTTTACTAGAAGTTGTTACATATCAATTAGTAAACAAGTTAGTGCATCGCTTTGCAAATTCTGTACCACATTTTTTTATAAATCTTGAAAGATTTCTGGACCGAATTATGCAGTGAATGCATCTTTCACGCATGTTGCATTTCGGTCAGGTCACTCACCTATTGGCAGCCTACTGGGGCTGCAATGTGCTTGTTGATTGAGAAGAATGATTCGTCCTTGGTGACTCTTCCAAACTCGCTGATCCTCGCTGCGGAAAGTGTTGCTGCTGATCCGTTCGCGTCGTTATTCTGATGTTACTCATTGAACAGCAGCCCTTCATAAACCTTTTGCACTTTCCGCGTCGTGCTCCGGCCAGCGGGGGGATTCTCTCTTGGTGCCAACTCTCTAAGAAGCAATTTTCTTCTTGTGTCCTCAGGACGTTCCGTAAGCTACTGAACAGTTTTGTTCAGCACCTTGCCTGCATTATCGACTTCCCCTGATGATTCCGGCTCACACCCCCTGTCAACAGCAGAAAAATTCGATTAGCAAGAGAAGAAAATTCGCACAATAATCAAGTTTGTTTGGCGGGAAACAAAACGGCGGCGGTGGATTCCGGCCGGAGGTGTGCTGGAGGAACGATAAAAAAAAAAGAGTTTGGCGTCCTCCACGTGCGCCGCGCCTTCTTTCTAGGTCAGATCAACAAATTTCAAATGCCCGATCCGCGCGCAAGTGAAAAAGCAAGCAAGGTGACATACATAGCTTGAGCAAGTGCACGCCGATTCATATGCTAATGAACCCAAATGAAAAGAGCCACGGACGACCGACACCTGGCTCACCGCGCGCGTTTCGCTCGCCAAAAAGAAAATAGGATAAACCGAGAGGACGAAGAGGAACCGACCGATCGTATTGATTGAAACGCACGGCAAGAGAAAAACAAAAAAGGCATCACGAAAATCGCGGCGCTAATCGTGCTGCTCCACGCATTCCAACTGATAATTAGCAAGAGAACTTTGAGAGTCTGCGATTGTTGATAATTGTTAGAAACACGTTTCGCAAGAGCGAGAACTAAAAGTATATTTTTAAAAAGGTGTTTGATTTGTAAAATATAAAATGCAAAAATAAGAACGTTAAGGAGAGGATTTTGGATCCATCCAGAGCAAATTTTGGAACCAATTTTGTAAATGAAAATTCATTTTGCTAGCAATTTTTTCATAAGAAATATATTTTTGGCAAAAAAAAGTAAATAAGTAATTAAATAAAAATAAAAGTTTAAAACGTGAATCTGTCAATGAATTTTACAGAAATCTAAACTTGAGTAAAATTTCACCAACACCATCTCGGTCAAATAAATAAACGAACGTTTTGCTAACTGTTCTGAACTTAAAAAGTTGCCTGCACGCCAATTATCACTGCAGTCGGGGGGCAATTAGTGTTGAGAATTTCTCCGCACACTCACACAAACGCACTCACTCGCTAGCTCCATTCTGGCGCAAACAATTTGGCGTAAAAACACAAGGAAAGAAATGCATAAAGAGAGGAAGGCGCGCGCGATAAGAGCGGCAACAAAGTAACGCAGCAGCGGTGGTGGTAAAATTACTGGTGCTTGCTTTTCAAATGTAATATTATGCGCATGTGGTACAGAGTGAGAGAGCGAGAAGTAGGGGAAAATGGTTAAAAATAAGAACACACACTGCAGCCATAAAGTGTAATACATAACATGGAACCTGTACACGCATTTCCTCAAAAAAGAGAACGAGGGGAACCGCCGCGCTCGCTGGCGCGGTGCTGCCTTTTTCTTTGCGCTCCGTACAATCGGCATAAAATTACACGAGAGGCGGTCATTAAATTAGAGACCCTCGCTTCTCCTCCTCCCGAAAATTCACAATCGATTCCTCCGAGCGCTCCGTCAAGTGAAGAGAAAAATACTCGAGTGCGCACCGAGCGCATTTACTACGCAGTTGCGGCCATTCAAGTAGTTTCGGAATAACTGAGGGAGCAGGTTTTTCTTAATGAGGAGCGAGGCCCCCCAAATGGCGATTCGACTTTGAAGTCAGGGAGAGAAAATCTAAATAAAATGGCAAATGAAGAAAAGGGCCCCTCGTGAAAAAAGAACTAGGCATCGATTTCCGTGGTGACAAAAGTTATTAAAAAATGCAGCTATTTTAATTTTTACTTTCCCGAGAGAGCTTCTAATTTGATACGAGTTTTGTAAAATGAGGAAATTTTATTTTAATTGGTGCAGGAAAATTTCCAATTTAAATAAATAAAACGTGGCCTTTCATCGCACTTTCTTCACAAACTATGAAGGCCGCGGTGGTAAAAAGGCCACCAAAAGTAAAATATTTTAAAATGTCGAAGCGTTGCGCTTTTCACTTTTGCTGCTGTCCTTATTTTTAAGGGAACGAGATAAGAAAATTAAAAAGGCAAATAATTCCCCTTTCTACTCATTTTTCCAATTTCAATTTTTTTTCGTGACTCGAGTTGAATAAATAATAATAATAATAATTAGGACTTATTTAGAAATTTTATTTTTTTCCAGACATATTTTTTTGGTTCCGGCAAAGGCGCCACTAGGTAAATAGCGTTAATTTTGTACTAGGAAAAATTATCTAATCTCACTGAACGTTAATTTGATTTGTTGAAAATTTATATTGTGTTTGCTGGAGGTGCATCTTTTTACGGCAATCATATATAGAAAAGGCGCGATAAGACGATTAAAAACGCCTTCGGGAATGACTTCATGCGATTTCGAAATTATTTTCTGACAATTAGAGCAAAGGTTCAAAAGTCTCCGGAAACAAGCAAAAAAAATTAGAGAAAAGGAAAGAGGGGCTCTATCAGCCGGAGATAGCAAATGCAAAGTCCCAGTAATAATGTTTATCTAACACAGCTGTTCGTGAAAAGCACAAAATTTTATCTACGATTTAAAAAGTCGGTCACTTACAAAACTCTTCGGCAAACCGAGAAAGAGTAATTTTCATGAATTAAAATAAAATTAAAAAAATTTAGAGAAATTCAAAAAATGAAAATTGAACTCGAAAGTAATTTTGATCAGGCGGGCGTAAACTGCAGCTTTTCGGACAAAATCGATAGCGTTGCACCTTACCGTACTGATAGCGAGCGTAATTGCGTATGAGCCCCCCCCGAGTAAAGTGCACGGGGAGCAGCGAGTGAGCGAACGAGAGCACAAAAGGGCGAAAATCAATCAGCGAGAAAGAGCACCGATTCGGCACCAAAACTCGGCACGACGCGCGGCCCTGGCCATTTTACTGGCCCCGCGAGAAGTAATCGCACTCGCGGCACCAGCAGCAGCCATATTCGCTCTCATTGCTGCGGAGATTACTCGGCCGAATACAATTGCACACCAGCCGAAACGGCACACACCACTTTGGCACGACACTGGCACCGGTTTCGGGAGGCCGACTCGTCGGCCGGCGAGGGGATTCGCACCTTAAGACGAATTTCGGACGAGTACGATTCACGTAGACATATTCACTACAGCGCGCATTAGCGATCACTGCCAAATTGATAAAAAAAGGAGGAGGCGCAGCGCAAAGAAAACACGCCGTCGGCTGCTTTTTACTTCTTCAAACTTTTTATGCAGCTTGCCAATGCCAAACTCTTCCCCTCCCACGGCGCCACTCGGTCGCGCCCCCGCGGCCCCCGAAGTCCCGAACGCGGCCCCGAAACGCGGGCTTACCCTCCGAATTTGCGAAAATCGGCGATAATCGTACCTGTTCTCATTCTTATAAGCCACAAAAGATCAATCAACAAGCACAAAGCGGGATTATGAGATGACTTCCGGCCAACTCCATACTTGCTGTTATTTTGGTATGAGAATCTCACTCGCCGCGGCCACGCCCAGCGCGCCAACTCGGCCGCCCGGTTTGAAAGTTTCGTATTGATTTTCGGCGGCCACGCGCTGCCCGGACCGGAGGAAATGAACTTTTTGCGCAATGAGATCCAATTTTCACGCTAGCACTTGCTATGGTATGGTGTACCCGCGACTCGGGTGCACCGGGCACGCACGAAATGGAGGCGAGGTTGTGCCAGCACTGCTTAAAATTCGTACCGGCTCCCTTTGACTCCGACCGCGCGCACATTCCTAGCTTGAAACCCCGCGAGTTTTATTACTTTAATTGATTGCAGAAGAAGAAGAAGAGTAACGCAGAAGGAATAAAAATCAGTGGACACGTATATATGTGAAAATATAATATCGTCTTTGCTCGGCACAGGAAGTAGAAAGATAAAACACTCCGCAGAATAATATGGTGGACACGCAAACTCGAGGCGAAAACACTTGGCGCTATGAAAGCAAACAAAATTGCTGATAATATGCATGGCCCACACAATACACTTGCGGCAACCGGCAACGTTCGTGCGGCGAATACATTGGTTTGCACATGACCAACTGGGCAATCCCTTTGCTCGTTCTAGAATATTATTTGAAAAACATTAAAATAAAGAAATATATTAAGCATATTTGTTTTTCAAATTTATGTTTTTTTTGTTTAAACAGTTTCATACTTATTCGGAGTCGTTGGAGAAATCAAAACATTTTGATAGAAAATCTACAGCTGCAACTACAGTGGCAATGGGCTGTGCAATGGGCCGCTGTGATTTTCTACCTGAGCAGTTACAAACATCATACCGAGAGAGCAAGAGGAAGTTTCATATAATTTTGCACTGCTGTTTCCTGCACGCTTGTGCTGGGGGTTTTTTATTTCAATACTAAAAATTCATCAGCATGCATGGGAAAAAAATTGGAGTTAGCAAGAAATTGTGTATCATATATATAAATTTTTTGGAATAGATTAAAGTATTTATAATATTTTTACAGCGTTTCAAAGTTAATAGAATATTGTTATACCCTAATGCATCTATTTTTCATTGATGCTGATATAGAGGAAATTCAAATTTTAAACACCAATTTCTACATGAAATTCTAAAATTTGCCACAGCGTAACAAGAAATTTTGCTTACAAAAGCACAAAATTAACAATTAAAAAAAGGAAATAACAAAATTTAAACTTGCATACTTTTAACCTTTGAACCATGCAACTGAGGTGTTTTTGACTATAGTAAGAACCATAAATGATTATTATTATACAGTGATGTTCTTGTTATTTGAATTATTGAATTGATAAAGATTCATAATTTAATTTTTTTTTTCATATTTTTTATATAAAGCAAAATTTTATTTTTCTTTTGCTGAAATTAGAAAAAAATGTAAATGAAAGGTAAACTTTTATAACTTCCTCTATTTCTTTTACTAAATTGACCTAATTTCTTAAATCAAAATTGTAATTTTTTTTTCTTCGACAAAGAATAGGAGAATTTAAATTTATACAAAATCTATTTTCCTGTTCAAATCTCGTCTCTTTAACACGGCGTAACTTGAGAAATTACACCGCGAGTCGAAGGAATCATTCGGTGTGAAAGCTGTTGTTCGGCTGTGGAGCGACCTCGAGATTGGGCATTGACAGCGGCGGCGGGTTAGATCAAGCCGAGAAATAATAACAATGCAGTAAGACAGTGTGTAAAGTGCATTTGACTGTTCTCATTTTCTTTATTTCGAGGTGCTGGAGCTTAACGAACGGCGACGAAATGGGAAACAAAAAGGCAGAAAACGAAATGTTGGTAATGACACGGGGCGGCCGGCGCTGCAGATGTGGCTGCGCCGCGCTTCAAGGCTGCATTTGAGGAGAGGCGAGCGAGGGCTGTACGTACTTTCCAGCAGCCCTTTTTGCCGCATTGCTGGAACTTTTTTTGCTCTCGCAGCAATGTGTTTTGTTCCAGCGTATTGATTCGATGCAACTCGAGAGTGGATTCAATGGCAAATAGCGCTCTTTTTGTAGTAGTGCTCAAGTGCACTGCGCGCGTACTACGCACACTCGCTCTCCGCGGCGGCCCCGCGCCTCCCCGCGCCCCCTGCGCCTAGCTGCACTCGCACCGAATAATCGCAAATTGTTTAATTATGCTGCTGGAAAAAAGTGCCGCAGAGCCGCGTGTCGTTTTGCACTTTTCGAAACGCATAAGGAAACGACGCATAAAACAATAGGTGAAAATTGCAGCCAGCTATATGTGATGAATTTCAAGCGTTTTCAAGCATCACGTAATTAAAAAGCTCACAAAAGACGCATAACAATTAAAATTAAATAATTAAACCATAAAAATGGCATTATCCTTTATTGTGTGCTGGTTTCAACAATAGTGTATTTTTATGCACTTTTAAAAGTTATTTTTAATGCTATACAAATAAATTTGCATACATGGGTGCGCTCAACAATTTTGCGCTCGCGCTCGCGCTCGCGATCACTGGCAACAGTGCGCTCGCGCTCTGCGCTCGCGATCAAGATTTTGAAAATGTTGCGCTCGCGCTCTGCGCTCGCGCTCAAATTTTTAAAAAGTCTTGCGCTCACGCGTTGCGCTCAAAAATATATTTATCCGAGGAAAAAGTGCGACTTTTTAGAAATTTTTTTAATATAACAAAAAATACATCGGCAATTGGAAATGATAAAGTTGAAGTTAAATCACCAAAATTGGGATCAGTTTTGAAGTTTTTGGTATAAAAACACTGTTTTTCATTACAATTTTTGATCAAATTCGGGAATTTTTACTCTTGGTTTGAGCGCAAAATGAGCGCAATTGAGCGCTGCGCTCAGCGACCAATGCGCTCGCGCTCTGCGCTCGCGCTCACGATTTTGAAAATCGTGCGATCGCGCTCTGCGCTCGCGCTCATGAGCGCAGAGCGCGAGCGCAGATCGCAGAGCGCAAAGTGCGCTCTGCCCATGTATGTAAATTTGTTTAATTTATTTAATTTTGATTAACTCTTTTGTATTTTAATATTAATTATAAAGTTGATAATTAATTTTAAATTTTTTGTGAATATTAAGGATATTAAGGATTGGAAACTCCTAGTAGAATACAAAATACATCAATTGAATTGCCAGATAAAAATTTTACGTCACAATAAAATTAATTTTTAAGTTGATTTCCTATATTTTTAGACAAGAAGTAAATTTACTGCTTTTTCCCTTTTATATCAAGCATTAAAGCTCTATTTATTTCATGCACTCCCTGCGTAGTTGCACAAAGGAAATTGCAGATTAAAAATGCAGCAATTAGTGCGCAGCTTTATACTTGTTTGTCGTGTCTTATCTGCGAGGGCCGTCAAGGGGAACGTAAAGAGTGCGTTTATTAGAGAGCTAATTTAACATTCTCGCAATGTATTAGCGGGAGACGCACACACCAGTGCATAATTTATCACGCATGGCCATCTCGGAGTCTAATTGTGCCAAAGTGCTGGCCAAAATTTGTTATTAACATGACAGCCACTTCCTTCTCGCAATACAAATGACGAACAATTACGCCAAGTGTGGATAATTAGTGTGCGTACGCCACGTCAATTAAACTCTAATTTTCCTGTATATCTGGAAATCTGTTCCACCAAAAAAAATCAGACTATAAATTATAACAAGTGACTTTTTAAATTATAAAAAGTAGACTTATAAAAAAATTTGATGCGGGTTTTTTTGTAAGATGATCCCCGCATGAAAAATTTCTCATTCCTCTCTTTACTCCGCAGACCCTCGTCAGCATGCAGCAACCACCCAGCGCATAAAACAGGATGCACGCAGCTCAGCAAGATTTTGTGTCAACAGCCCTCAAGACCCCCTTTTGTTACAAATTCCCCGAGAAATAAAGAAAGTTATTGATGGAAAGATAAGGCGGTTTTGCTGAGTCAGTTGCGCTTGTAACTCAATAATATTAATCAATAAAAAAGGGAGCGCACATCCTTCAACCTCTCGACCACCACATCGCCTATTTACAGCAGGCATTACTGCGCTGCTCTGTCGGCAAAGGGCGGTTCACCCGCGTACGAACTGGTGAGAGAGAGGGTGAGCGAGCGAGCGCTTGCACTGCCGCCCCGAGTGCGGTGGCCGATTCGAAAATATCACTCAAACTTTCCCGGTCTGGAGAGAACTTTTCCGTATTTCCTCGACGCAAACCGAGGACACACAAGTTTGCCCTAACATTGAGTCGATACACCTTCAACCCCTACGTACGGCTCTAACCCTCCCCTTGAATTTTCCCCGTTGTTGCCCTAGTGCTTTAGCAAGTCGGCTCTCCGGGCTTCCATGCGGGCGTATGTGATTCACGGGCGACCGAAAAATAGCAACAAACAAACAGCATAATGCAATTATCGGCGTGCAAGGCGATTGTCAACGAGTTCTAGTGTCGAATCGAGCGAAAACAGCGGCCGATCGCGAGCATCCCCTCGGCGAGGGGCAGGCAGCCACCACCGCAGCAGCAGCAGCAGCAGCACCGCCACCACTGCCACCGGAGGAGAGTGAAATCGTGTAATGCTGCTGGTGTTTTGCAACAACTGCCATTCGAGTGCATCAAATGTGCAACAGGCTTCAATTGAAGTCAGTGTGCTGCAGTTAATTCGCGACACCCCCGCTCGCCTCGCGTCCCTGCGCCAAAATTCTCCGCCCCGGTTCGCCGATTAATTAGCCCGCTGCCGAATCGCGCGCGCGACCCTTAATTGTCAACGTAGAAAAAGGACGAGTACTTCTCGTTGCCGTGCAAATTGCTACACACCGAGCTCTTTGGCTCGCTCGCTGCTTCTCTGTGTTATATTTTCTCTCTCGCAGGGAAAATCGATCTGCTGGCGTTCAGCATGCACTGGCTGGCCTCGTGCACCCTTTCTCGCCAGGTCTGACGCACCCGCGATTTATTCGCACGCAGAATAAATTGGCACTCAGTCCGAGCCGCACGCTCTTAGAGTAGACCCACTTCTTGTCTGCGGCAGCATGAGCATGGAGTGGAACGAGCACTCGGGGGGTGGCTACCCTCACCGACGCGGCGGCCCCAGCAGCACCACCCGGCCCCTGGCACCGGCCTGGGCGTACGAGGGCACCGGCGGCCAGCAGCAGCAGTACCACGGCGGCGGCCACGCGTACTTCAGCGAGGAGGAATCGGCACAAGCCTGACCCCATGGGTCTGGTCCGGCGACGGTGATGACGGGTCGTCAGCACTCCTCTTCCTACCCCCAGCACTACCAAACCCATCCGCCTCCGTCTTCGTCCACGCAAAACCACCACCACCATCACCACCACCACCACCATCCGCAGCAGCAGCTGTCACCTCTGACCTCGGGCCCTTCCGCCGCCTACCACGGCCAGCAACACCACCAGCCGGTCAATCACCACGGCGGCCACCCCCATAGCTCAGCAGGACCACACCACGTGACCCAACAACAATCCAACTCTAGGGAGTGCCTTGAGGAACCCGTTGTCTCCGGCAGCCAGGTAAGTTTTGTACACATAATTCATTTTTAAAATAACATTTTTAATTTTTTTTCTTTTGTCTTTGGCCACAATTTTTAACTAATATAGGAACCGGATTTTGAAACCGCCGATGAAAAATATAATGTTTTGGTGTGTTTCCGTCAACAGAAATATAGAAATTAAAAAAAAAATACGAGGCAAATCTTTGATGGTTAAATTGGTTAAGATAAATTTAAAAAAAAACTAATTATAACAATATATTTTTTAATGGAATTTATAAAAAAAATTATAATATATTTTTTAAGCTATTTTTATTTTATGGTGAAAATAATTTGTTCGAAACAATAAGGGGATAAGCGCCATCAGAGCAGCATAAATGCATCCGCGATCAACAAGTTATCCCGGAGCATAGCGCAGGATTATGCACCCTTCCTACCCGCGTCGAGCATGAGCAGTGGGTTCATTACCAACCCTATTCAAACCGCGAATTTAATTAATCCGTGAGAAAAAGCGAGAAACCGAATCCGAGAGTGCGTGTGTTTGTGCTTATGCAACGCGCCCGACACGGATGAGCTGCACTGCCGGCCAAGTAATGCGCGTTTTGCACACCTCAGTACTCACCCGGCCGGCTTCAAAAAGTGGAATCGGGCAATGAGCTGGCACCAGGGTTATCTGCGTCCAAACATACACACACAGGGCGCGCGCACACATGCATGATTTGTGTTCATAATTCACTTGAATGAACTGCAAGCTCACTCGCAGGGCAACACTTTTATACACTCTGCGGTGAGCATACGATCGAGATGCTGGCGAAATTTCACAGCTCACTTGTTTCAGCACAGCCGTCCGCCTGCCAGTTGCTGGGATGCAGCAAAACGTGTCCACGTGTATTGATCATGCGAGATACACCGTCAAGTACCCGCGCGCGTTATGCTGCATTCGTCACATCCTTTTTGCGGGGGAAAATACATCATGAAATATAACAAATCATGGGCGTCATCTGTATTATATTCGATGATGACGACTGGAGCGATGCTGAAAAATAGAGGGAAATTCATATAATAATGTGGTGCAGTTGGCCAGCAGTTTTCCCAATGTTTTGATGCACCGCGCAGTTTTCCTGTATTCATTAACGCGCTTTTGCTCACAGGAATATAAATCAAAAGGACGTGATGCTTTCAACTGTCGAAATCACACAATATGGCGCATTTGTGCGGAACATGGATATTCAGCGCAATCAGGAAACGATTCTAAAATTTTATGGAAACTAGATATAAAAAAAAATCTAAAACATTTGCTGCCTCAGGCTAGCTTTTGAAATAAATTATAAACTAAGCAACATGTGTTCGCTCAAATTATTTAGAATCAATTAAGTTTGCTTTAAAAAATTACCTTCCTTGATCTTGCACCCTTATATAGACTCCATTTCTCAACTTTTTTTATTTAATTTTTTTATTATTATTATTATTTTTTAGGCACATTTTCCTTATCAGAAGTGAAATCATGAAAGAGAGGCTATTTATAAAGCAGAAAAATCATAGGTTTACATACAAAGGAAGATTTAATATTTTAAAAAGTTTTTGATTTAAGAAACTGAAATTTGACAAAATTAAATTCATTTAAAAATTTATCAAATTTTATTGGTCCCATAGTTATTAAAAAATTAACTCCAGATACCCCATTACAAGAATAATAAATATACCAAAATCAATGTTCAAGTTTTATTAATTTTGCTTTTCAGAAAAACTAAAAAATTGAATTCCTCAAATCAAAAACTTTTTTAAATATTAAATCGTCATGTGTATGTAAGCCTGTAATATTTTAAGCTTTTTAAATAGCATCAGCGCCACATAAATAATGAGTACCAATTTTTCTTCTCCATCTGAGCGCGCTTTATTTTCTGCTGTCGACCGCAACAGTTTGGAACGGAAGTGATGCGTTTTGATTTTTCATGGCTCGATTTGCAGCTGCTGTCGCGGTGCATGAATAAAATATAAAATATTACGCACGCGAAAATAAATACAGCGGCAGCAGGGACGCACACGCGCAAGTTTAAATTGAATGCAAATACGCTCGGCTCGTGCGTTTTAATGATGAACCTCCGTGACGCGAACTCGTACAAAGTCGTTTTGCTCCTCTGGAGGCCACAATGTGTGCCGAGATGCCTCCCTTGCAGCATTTTTTTTCCCTCTCGCAAATTGCCTATCTCGACATAAATCACTTTTCCTTCTTTGAAGAGGGCATTTATACCGCGCAAAAAAAAACTACCAAATGTGCGCAATAAAGTAATGCGAGTCATGTCCGGTGCATGTGCTCGACGGAATTGTTCGCTCTTGGAGATTTTCCTCCTACATTAGTAATTCCGAGGATCACTTGCATGAAAGTTATCCTCACAGGAGTGGCGGCCTTTTTTTAGCACAGCCAAATTTTCAATTATTTTTATACTCGGAGAGTAAGAGCGATGTACACACTTCACTCAAGTCTAGACCGACATTCTTATGAGCTGTTCTTAGAAATGAGGAAAAGTCTTGTTACTTCAATTATTTCCTGTTGAAATAAGAAATAATGCTTAGGTTAAAAAATAATTTTAATAACCTTTTGAATTATTATATAATAAAGTAAATATTCTAAAATATAATATTATACATTGAGGCTTGAGAACATTTTCATGAGCAAAGTTTTTCATTTAAACAAAATTCAACTCCCCCATGTGGAAATTTTTACAAGAAGTGAAATTATTTTATTTATTATTCACCATTAAATTTTTTTCAATATCACAGCTTAAATATCATTAGCTTAATGATAAGCGGTGTAAAATTTGCGATTTTCATAAGGAAAACTTTGAAATTAGGGAGGTATAACTACTCTTCTGGAAATTATAACAAAATCTTTTACAAAAATCGTATCAAAATCAATACAAAATTAAAGGAAGTTGGGCAACCAAAATGATAAAAAATTTGGCAATTTAATAAAAAAATTTAAAAAAAAAATTGTTATCCTTTAAGAAAAGCAACTTATTTTCAAAGTCAAAGTTTTTACAACAATGACGGTTAAAATTTTCGATTGTTCTCCAATCTTTGCCAAAAATTGCTACAATTGTTAAGTCCTCCTTAAAGCGAATTTTAAAATTGATTTCCGCACCCTCTGCAAGGCCCACCTGTGGCAAAACCAGGGATCAGTGACAAACTTGTAAAAACTAAAAGTCAACCAAGGCTCATTTTAAAACTTCATAAATTTGGAAGTTTTAAAAGATGTCTCGCTAGTGGTGATACCGTTTTTTCCTAACAATTAAAAAAAATTCTCTCAAACAACAGATTATTTTTCAATTTATACTTAAATTTCGCAACAATTAATTAGGTCAAATAATAATAGACACGAGAAAATAAATTTAATTTGAACCAGTTTTGAAATTAAACAATTATACAGATAAGATATGAAAAATCACAATAAATCTTATCCCAGTTGATATCGTAGCTTAGAACAGTTGTAGGGCAAAAGTTGTTTCCACCAACTAATTGGACGGTGGGCCATTTTTATTATAGTCGCGGTGTGTGTGGGTTGGCGGTGGTTGTGTTAAAATAATTTATTGCTTCGCAGACGTTGGGCCGGACTTGCGATTGTCATAACAAGAAATGTACTGCAGCACTTGCCCACCCCATTAAGTGCACGGCGGGTCAATCGATTTCCTTTCCGCTCTCGCACGCAGACAAACGAAAAATTCTCACACGCCACCCTCCTGCCTATACCGGCCAGCGAAAAGACAGATTGCCGTCCGGCAGGACAACATTTTTAATATTTTCTGCACCGCGAGGGATTTCGTGATTAGCCTTTTGTGCGCGCCGGCGAAATGCTGCTCTCGACAAAAAGCAGCGAATTTTGCGGCTTGCTTTTGAATTGAACGAAATATTATTCTGCCCTTGAATCATCCTGTTCAGATAATGGGCCGCGCATATTTCGACTAAAATAGTATTTGAAAACAATAGGCTGGCAGAAAATGCAAAAACTAGTTGTAAACTAGGAGAGGCAGCAGCAGCAGTGGAGACTCTTCCGAGCTCTCCGCTGAAACATATATTTGATGTGGAAAACCGGTTGTATCTTTTTCTTAGAATTTGCATAGTGGTTTGACCACAAAACTGAAACGGGGGAACATTGAAATTATCTAATATGCCCCAGCACAGAGCGCTAGGGTCGAGCAACAACGCCTCTTTTGCTCGCTTGCTTTTGCGTGTACGTACCCTACTTACATTAAGTGCGCGCAAAACATTACCGAGCGATCAATTTCACATGCGGTGCGCGCAGCCCACGGCGGCAAATAATAATTGCTGCTGGACACACACATACACACGCCGATTTTCAATAACAATAAAATCGCACGCCGGCCAGTAAAAGAGCAGGCCGCGCAAAATAATAAACCCATAAAGTGGTGGCCGCATTGAGATCAAATTACACCTGCAAAAACACACACCAGCGGAACGACCGACCCGGCCAGCGCGAGTATTAGAAAACGCATAAAAGCTATCTCAACCCCACATGTTGGTCCTTATTTACGTAGTACAGGTTTTAGTGTAAAAATATTAAATCTAATATTCTCACAAATATTCAATTTTTATTTATTTAAATTTCTTATATCTTTTTATTTTAATTTTTTAATATAATTCAAATTCTTTTGTTGAAGCAATTTACATTTTTTTTATTTAAAAATAATGATATTTGGATCAAAATAGTTATTTTTATATTCTTTGTTGTGATTCTTAAATTTTTTTATTTCTTCTCTTCAATGCCATAAATCAATATTATAATTGAAAGATAATTAATTGTGCATTATGTTTTAAATATGAGTTAACGGTGATATCATTTGTATCAGCAGACAGTAGATATAAGAAATTCAAATAAAATTGAAATAATAATTAAGAAAATACAACAGGTTGTATTGCTAAAATTTCAAATTTCTCTGTTAATATGCGTCTCAAATAAATTTAAATTGTTAGTTTTCTGCTTTTTTTTATAAAAGTGCCCAAAATTAATTTTACTATGGTAAATGCCAAACTGCTGCTGTTCAAAGTTCGACGAAACGTGACGTCGAATGTAAATTTTTTCGGAAGGGGCCGGAATCGAAATTGATGTGTGCCTACGCAAAGGAGTGAATAACTGAAACAAACAATTACTGTGCGCCGAGTGAATATTAATAGCATTGTATCAAACGCAGCATTAGTATAGGGACGAGGACGAGATTGAGTGAGAGAAAGAAAGAACGAGAGGCTTGGTGATGTGTGTGTGTGTGCATGCGAACACACACATATACAACATACAACAGCCGCGTTGTAATAATAAAAAAGAGAGGAGTGAAAGTTCATCGAACTCGGGAAATAATTACCAAAACGCGCACAGTGAAAAAAAACACAAGGCTCGGCTCGTTCCCATATTAATCCGGAATTCAATTTTTCATGTAAGGCGCATTATTAGACATCAGTGATACGATGCAATAAAAACATAATTAGTATGCATGCTGAGGAAACGCAGCTTGCAGGGATTGATGGCCGCGCTAATGCCAAGGCTGCCTTACTACGCGTTCGACTTCAAAAAATAACACTACGCTCCTTTCTTCTGTAATAAAAAAAGAGAAAACTTATTACAATGTTTTATGCCCATAGCTGTGCGTATGGCACTTTAATCTCCCCTCCAAAAACGTCTTTCTTTAAACAGGAGTATAATAATAATCAAGGTCTCCATACCAAGCGTGTCAGTGCACTTTTTAGTGCGCACAAATTTTTAGCACCTCCTTCAGCACTGCTATGTAATATTTATTCAGTACGTGCTCACCTTCGCACGAAAAAATGATTGCGCAGTTTCATCCTTTGGCACTCACTTGAGCGGGTCTCTGTAAATTTATTCCCGCATTGGATTAAAAGCAGGCGTTGTGTGTCGCCTCAAGTTTATGTACGAACAGGTCCTGCAAGTGTTGCAATGGCAGATTTTGTTTTCATATTATATTATGTATATCGGATCACACGTGAGAAGCAGTCGGCGTTACCACATCGGTGCGTTGATATAATTGTAATGGCTTTTCATGCAGTTGGTTCTTTAGTTGGTTAGTACCTCCTGATGGCCGGTCGCCTGCCAGGAGACTTTCCCTTTCAGATTAGAGCCTCCGCGTGTAAGAAGGACACACACAGCAGTTTGGTTTTTTTTTTAATTTTGTTTGGAGATTAAGTTGCACTCACCTTTCTAATTCACTTCATTAATCATGACTCTTGTGTAATGAGATTTATTAAATTTTAATCTGAGTGAAAAAGAAATTAAAAAAAAAACAGCGGAGCAGACGAATTTATGACTCCATTGGCCAAATATTTTAAAACTTCTATTTTCCAGTCAAGCTTAATAATTATGGTGTAATATAAAGACGTCAAAGAGAAATATTATGTTGTACGCCTTCTTTACTTTTTATTTTGAGACAACACACAAGCTCTTGAAACAGGATACAAAATTTATTTGCCAGTGCCACCCGAGCATTACTATCTGGATTCTCATAATTTACAATTAACATTCTAGCAGTTGAGAAAATAGTACACGCACCGACAAAGAAACGAGCATATAATAAGTGGATTACCAAACGCGCCGCTGTGAGTTTCCAGCTAGAGAGGTTGATAATTTGTTGCGTTTGTTATCTCTCTCTATATATAATATGAAAAGAGACCCAAAGTATGTATCTTGCGTGTTAATTTCAAGGTTGGTCCATCTAATACCTGCTGCATTAGAACTGCTGTGGATGCCCCCTTCTCGATTTTTACCTGGCTACCTCCTCCACTTTGCGCGTTGGTTCCCCTTCGCAGCTCCTCGTTCTGCACAACCTGACTCACAAACGAGCCCGGCCGACGCGTCCTCTACGGCATTTTTTACTATTTCTCCTTACAATTAAGGGTTTTATTTATTCACCTATAAAAACTGATGCCCAACTGTTAAACTTAATGCCTGCAACACGAATTCTTGGTGAGTGGAGTTGCGTCATTAGCCATGCCGAAAACGATGAGAATAAATAGAAAGACGCGGCCCAGCACTTTGCCAAAATAAAATTAACCTGAAAAAACTGCGTTTCGGTTTTTCTGGCGTGAAAAATAATAAGTCGATGCGAAATGAATGTGTGCCGCCAAGAGTGTGTTCATATTTTCGCTTCAGACCCTCTTCTTCGAGAGAGTGAATGAAATGTTATGAAGAGTGCGCGGAACTAACCTATTGTAAGCCACCATGGTATAACCCTTTCTGTTTCTTTTTCATTCACAGCTCGACGTGCCCGGGCTGTGTATGCTCAGTCAGAGAGAGAAGACGTCATTTTCCTTTTTCGCAAATAAGCGTCGAAATTAAACACAGAAAAAATTTTCATTCTTTTATTAGGGATAAGCAGAAAAAAACAGAAGCCACACTTGACATTTTAATCTGAAGTGCATTTTTTTTTTTAGGTAAATATTTATCGTTTTAAAATGCACAGGTGACTTTTTTCCAACATGTAATTATGGCAACTGTGCAGAAAAAAAGCATAAATTTCAAATATTTCAAAACGGCTTTTGGATACTTCGGATAAAAAGAAGAAAAAAATTAATCAGGACAAAGCTTGTTTTCTCACTTCGTGAAGTCTCCCAAATCAAGTGCTAACTTCTTCACTCAAATAATTTAATTGATAACAAATATTAAAATATTTCGTTTCCGAGCTAAATTATTATCTATTATTGTTAATATCAACACTTACTTTTTGTATAAAAGTGATAGAATGTTATCGCTCACTGCCCGCTCATCGACGGCCTGGGAACAAATTTTTCCACGGGGATGAATTTGAGCGTCGAGAGGGGATGCTTTTTATCCGCTTCAAATCATCATTGCTCTCGGTGCAAAAGATTCATTTTTTAGAGAGGAGGAAGTGGAGAATTTATATAAAATATTTTCACTTGGGGGAGTTTTGATAGAGATGGATGTGAGGGTGGGTCCCTCTGAGCAGCGGCCATCAAGCACAAGTAAAAAATGCATTGCACGCCCCTCCATGCACTTCATACAATTGTAAAAAGTACCTGTGCTGCGTGGAATCTTGACGTCGGCCAGACGCAAAAGTCTCTCTTATTCTCGGCCCCTCATTTTTTGAATTTTTTCGGTGGAAATTTTTCTTGGCTTCACGTTCGGTTTCTTATAAATATACCCCGCTTTGTGAGAGTTTCTTATATAGTGACGTCACACAGCAAGTAGTTGGAATAAAAAAATCAACCCTCTTCAAGAGCGCCGACCACCTACGGTTGACGACTATACAAAACTTCAAAGAAGCAATAAGGAGAGGAGAAAAAATGTGTCCTGTGCTCTGATCGAAGGTCAAACGAATGAAAATTTTCCTTTGTCTTGCACTCCGTGACTCTTTTTGTTAATCTCTTTTTAGCATAAAATAAATTGTGAAGTGAGGTGAGAAAAAACTATTGAAGCAGAAATTGCCATAAACAATAATCGGCGCATGTTCATGGCTTTTCGCACAATCGAGCATGTGGTCTGTGCCAGTAATCAGGGCTTTGGTCAAATTTCTTTCAATTTCTCTCGCAGAACACAATGAAGGATGCCGACCAAAAACTTGCGGCACGTTTCACATAATGTATCGTGCATTGTCCATTCATTTTGAATTTATAAATTACAACGCATATTACAATCGAGTTTTGTCTCGTTAGGTCGAAAATTATGCGAGGCAGCACTCTTTGATGTTGCGACCCCCATAAATCCATTCATGATAACTCTCATTTTCGCGCGGGCCCACAGCTGCCGCATAATAATAAAGATGGATGGACGGAGTGAATCAGTATTCGTCATGCGGATTCAAACGAAAAACAATAAAAAGCAGGCGACATTGCGAAAAAAATGTCTAGGAGGAAAATTCGAATATTCCGGCGGTGCGCCGGCGACTTGAAAATTTTTTGGCTCCTGTCGCGCCAAAATAATTTCTAGATCTATTTCAAGGCGGCGGGACCTTTAATTCAAATTAGCAGGAGAGTTTCATAATAATATTCTGGTGCGAGCCGCGAACGTAAATAAATGCGCGCGTGGATAATTTAAATGCTGCGCGGTCTCGAGCTCTGGATGCCGCCCCGACGGAGAGAATTACTCTGTGAAAAAAATAGCCCTGCGCTGCTTCTTATTGGTCTGGGCACTACTTTTTTCCCTAGTGCTGTATTTATAAATGCATTCGCCCTAGATTCAACGGCTCTTCTTTATGTGCTGGTAGATAGAAGAACGCGCGGTGCGTCTCTCTAGCTCGCCATATTACGCACTTGCTGCGTTATTCTCTCGCTCGCGGAGCCGCGTGTGCGTGTTTTGTGCTCTACACACACACAGAGCGCGGCAAAGCAGCATCCCAGCAACAAGAAGAGGCCTTAGATGAGATCAGAAATAGCTTTTGGCATATAAAGCATAAAAAATATAATCTAAAGAGGAGCAGCAATGCATGTGCACATGTGATGACGCGACATTTGTTTAAGATATAACCATCATTTTTTTTTTTTACATTCGCCCGCTCTCTCGATGTGATACATTCCCTAGCTGCGGCGCATCCACGCACACAGGCCATGCCATTATATATCAAGTTACCAAAGTTGACTAATAAGGAGGAAGGAAGAAATTTTCGGCCCATGCATTGAGATTATTATATGAAACTGCGCCCGACTTGAACACAAATGCACGCATATGGCATACAAAGACGAGGCATTATTTATTAGAGACGCGCCAGAGCTATATGAGATGCAGTACCCATTTCTGATGACAAAAACTAAATTCACAGTCAAAGGTTTTTTCCTCCTTCCGATGACATCACGTCAACGCATTGGAAAATAATTGACGTAGATTTTGATAAGAGGGGAAATCATCTCACATTAAAGCAGTGAAATATGATTGAATCCCACTTGAAAATAAAAACAAATAAGAAAAATTAACTGAATAAAAGTTGTTTCCGATAAACAATTTAAAATCTTTCTATTGAAAAATTGCGGGCTCTAGCTAATTCAAGCTAATAAGGAAAAGAGCAAAAAAATAGATCAATATAATCTATAATTTTTCTAGGATGTAAATTTTACATTTCTTTTACTTCATTGATACCCTTTTGATCTTTTGAAAAAAAAAATATTTTTATATAAATATACCAATCTGTGAAAAAGAAGCATAATAATCCGATTATTCATTCATAGTTTTGTAAGCTGTTTTTTTCGCTGTTTTTTTTTCGGAATTTTAATTGTGAAGGATACCTTCTCTGAAAATTAAGAGCTAAAATTTCATGCGGCACAAAAAATCAACTTGGTTGCGTTCCGGCTTGCTGAGTGAGCTCAGCATTACTTGAAATTATATGGAGAACCTCGTCGAGTATAAAAACCAACAGGTCGATAATGCGCATTATTTTTTGCGTATACTTTTCATAAATCGTTTCCTGCGGGGTGAAAGAACTGCGCAATTAACATTTCACAATTTCCATCACGTCACACGTACGTACCAGTTTTATCTCGAAAGTATAATCTCGTGGCACTCGTTAAGTCTTTTTGCGTGCAAATTCAAGAGCGGCTTGTTATGTACAGTTGTTACCTCATTTCCAAAGCGCGAAAATCAAACCGCGCACCTATAATTTCTTTTCTATTTTAAGAAACACACGCGGCGGCCTGTTGTGCTTCTTATCGCACCGGTGAAATCTGCTGCTGCCGAGTTATAATTTCATTCCACGCAAAGTCGCACCGTACATTGAGAGAGAAAGAAAAGAAAGAGGGAAGCTATATGCGTGCACCGTGACCCAATACGAATTTGTGTGCCAGGACATTAGATATATACACAAAAAATGCCATTCATAATAATGCCGCGACTGACACGACCCACTTCCGTCACCCCGTAGCAATTACAATTTTTCTCGTTTCAAATTTTTATCTGCGCGCCTGCAGCGGCGGCGAACGCGAGAGCTGCCGAATGATAATTGACGCGTTTAATTAACGTCCGCCGCCATCTTGGTTGCGCGATGAGAAAAAGAAATAAATGCATTTGCCGTTAATCCCGGGGCCGACGCAATTTCGGTTCATAATTATGCAACGCCTCTCTCGCGCGCCCGGTTAAAAATAAACTCACGCACCTATTTAATATTACGCACGCCGAAAAAAGCAGCGGCGGCCGCGCTGATGCTGCTGCAAAGTCTCAAGCGCGGCATGCGCTCCCGCGCGCGCGGCCAAAGGTGACTAACAATTTATCTAAAAATACGCCCTAAATCAAAATGCGGCTGCTCTTTTTGCATCACACACTCGCTGCTCAGCACTTGGCCCTCGCTTGTGTGTGTGAAAAAGCGCCTGCAAGAAAAAATTGTCGCGCGGCTGGGCCGATTTGGCGCCGAGTCACTTTTTTCGCCCGCCACTGCCGCCCCGACAGAAAAGAGGGAAGGCTTTGCTCTCACTCGCTCTTCCTCTGTTTGTCTCTTTGTGCGTTAATGAATAACTTTAATTTGCATTCGCCGACTATTCAAGAGACATTCGCCTCTTGTCAGCTATTTCTGAACACAGACTGCTTGTGATGTTCACTTTGTTGTGGACGCGCTCGCTCGCCGGACACTTGCTTGGGTTGACAAAGAAAATATTAAGTGAGAGAACGGACATTACAAGAGAGAGGTTTAAGCCCTGTTCGATTAAGCTAATAAAGTTTGAGCCTGTGTGTTTGCAAATTTTAACGCTGTTGGCATGTGTTTTAAAAGCATACCAACAAAGTGAAATTGACTTACTAATTTAGTTTCCAGAACAGTTTTATCTTTTAAAGACAGGAAGTTAATTAATCTTATTGCTATAAAAAATTATGCTAATCCAAACTGGATATTTTATTTTAATTTTACAATCAGATTGAAGTAAGAAATGAAGCCAGTGAATTGTAACATCATGAGTAATCCCAAGAGACACAAAATGCAACCAAAATGAATTGTTATCCATTATAATACAAATTAAGCAATTTTCTTATAATCTGCCTATAATTTAAATTTTTGTACAGTTAAAAAAAATAATCATTTAATCCTGATTTAATCATTTTGGATGATGGTTAATTTTTAATTATTTTTGAAAAATAAATATATATTATAGTAATTCAATATTAATAATACTAAATACGTCTAAATAAATAAAAATAACAGCACAAATTAGCAATTAATAAACACAGATAACATTAAAATAAAACGGGTAAATAATAAATTTAGATTAATCTATTTATTATTAAAAACCTCAAATTGTTAAAAAGCATTATATTTATCTATGAAAATATAATTATTTTATCATTATAGGCTCAAAATTTCCACTGATTTGAATTAACATTGGCTATCAGTTTACAGTGGTTTACAGTTTATTTATTTTAAATTACCATTCATAAGCAAAAATGTTCTAAGCCTCTAGGATTATTTTATTTGTAAGATAATTTGACAGATTTGATTTCGTAATTTTGGAAAATCCGCCAAACTAATGCATTTCCTGTTCCGCTAAAATTGTCAAAAGCACATCTTCCGACAGAAATTATGGGGTGATCGAAATCTGGAAACACGTGTGGACATGAACGCATTTTTATATTTTGACCCAAATTCTACCGAATCATCTTCCGAGCGCGTGAAATGCATACCGACAAAAAGCTGCTCTGGCGGGCGGCAGCACCGCGTGATGTGTTTGTAATTCAAGCACTCTATGCTCGCTGGTTGCATGAGCTGCGCTGCTTTTCTTGTCGGACAATGCGTTGCCGTGAAACAAAAGGGTGCAGAATAAATAAAGAAGAAAAAGGAAGAAAAACGCGCGGGCGCGCGTTCAAGAGTGCGTGTGCAGCGCAGCCGAACACAAAGGCAGCAATTTTGTAGTAGGTTTCTTGGTCGTATATATATTGTTGACGGAATTAACCACGGGCGCGAGAAACGCGCTCGCTCGATTCATGCCTTTTAATTATTTGGGATAACACCGCGCGCGAGAGAGCTCATTGCTCTCGATGGTACCACGCCAAAGTTGGGCTCATAAAATTGTACAAAGCTGCAGCATAACAGAAAAGGAAGGCTACGTCACTCGGACGTGACGTCACAGAGACAAGCAGTTCACAGTTCACATGGTGAAGTCGCATTTATCGATTGTAATCTCAATGTGCCTCGGCCCAAGCACCACATGCAGTGTTTGTTTACTTGGCAACATTAATATATACACATATGAAATGTAATGCAATTAAGAATATTATTTCGCTTTGTTTCTTTCTCCTCCTTTCCCCTTTGTGCAGCTCCGTGGGTTGGCGCAAAAGGAAGCATGCACCGATTTTATCACGTGTGTAAAAAAAATTGTTGAGTGGATACATTATTATGTATAGCATGAGCCAAAAACATTCCCAGTAACTCCTTTGAGGAAATATAGATAATTTAATGATTTGAAATAAAATTCTCGGAAATCTCCACTATTCTACTTATTTTTTTACCCGCGGGTTTGGAGAATTGAAAGTATAATCGGGCGCAATCGAAAGAGAAAAAATGTCGCCGGCGAAACGAAACTAGGCGTGCCGGGCATGAGAAATCAAATTGGGAGGCGCATTGCCCAGCCAGGTCTTGCAAAAACAAAAACCCGCGGTTTTCACATACACCGCGGCCAGAACCTGTTGAAAAAACCTGCAGCAGCGGGAGCGGGAGAAGAGAGTACCTGCTCAAAAAACCTGTTTTTCAAAAGCAGCAAGCACACTTTTTTCAAAGAGGTGCTCATTTTCCCGGTGCTGCCACATAATAGCGCCATGATCATAACATACCTATTATATTTCGTTGCCGCTCTCTGGCTGCGTTCTTTTTTTATAACTTTCAGCGCCAAAGTTCCTTTTCCACTGTGCGGTCCTCCTCCCCAACTTTTCATCAAGGTGATCTGCATTGCGAGCGAGCTGGAAAGAGCGCTCCTAGCTGGACACACACACATCCTTACACATATGCTGCATATAAAAAAACCAGATCTGATTTATAATTCACCGTACAGAATGGAATAACAACAAGCCTTTCAAAGTGACTCTTTTTTCTCGGAAACTCTCTTACCAAATCTGTGCGTATGAAAATAAAATTTCATTGCTCGCGCACAGAACGAGGCTTTGAGCGGCTGCATTTTTGATTATTATAAGATAAGCTGCTCGCAGGCATTCTTTCATTATTATTTCTTATACCTGCGCCTCTCCAAAGAAATTTATTTTCCGCTCCTGCAATGACGGGCGGCCGACAACAATTAATAATGATTCAGGAAAAATTGCGCGCACCTGTGTAATTACAGTGGCGCTGCAGGGAGACGTTTCTTTCTTTGGCTGTTTTGTATGTGCGAGCCGCGTTAATTTTGCTCTCTCTTAAGTGATTAATAATCACTGCATGTTAATGAGAGGAGGCTCTTCTGTATATTATTCAAATTATTTTATTATTATTCACCTGAGGAGAGGCATTGGAGCGTAATGAAGGTGATGTCTTTCTCTAACTACGCCAAATTATTTCGCTTTGTGCGTGCCGCTGTGGCCAGGTGCTGCTCACGTGCACCATTACTGTGAGAACAAACCTCGCAAAATCAAAGCGAATGTGTACGTGTCTTTATGAAAGGAATTTTCTATCTAACGTTTGCAAGAATGTTCTCCGCGTATACACGATCTCGATGATGAGGGCATAAAAATTGGTGTTCATTGGATTTCACGCAACTCCTCATGCGTTCATTCCGGAAAAAATAAAACTATTTTTAGCCTCTTCTATTTCAAGGATGGCATTTTCTAACACATCTTGTAGACCGAAATTATTTTATTACAGGTAATAAGCGGCCCAGTGTTGTGAATAATTACTATGCGGAAAGTTCACACAGTAGCGCAGTTTTCGGCCTGTTGCTGGGAATATACACAAGTGCATTTAACTTTAAAAGTGGGATGTAAACACCTTGGACTCAAAATGAGTCATGAAAAGATAAAGAGAAAGACAAGTACTTTAAAAATATATAACCGCAATAGCAATTGGCAATTGAGAAGTTGAACCTTGAGTTTGACGTTTAAAAAAAATTCAGAAATAAATATAATTATTGGAAAGCAATTTGACCAAAAATAATCGTCGATTCAAAACAAAAATTTATGGGAAATGGTCAAATTAGCTAAATCCTTCTATCTTTGAAGATAATTTAAAAATTCAGGTTGGCGAACTGTTATTTAAAAGCTGCAACTTTTTAATCCAATTTTAATTGCATTAGTTCGGTGCAATGGCCCAGATTTATTTATGTGCGGCCCAAACAAGGTCTTGAAGCGGGCCATAATTTATCTTTTTTCATGCAGCAGCTCCGTTCTCGATATAATTCATAATTAACCCGGCGAGGAAAACAAAACAGGGCCTGATTAGGTGTCCAATAAGAGATGGTCTCGGCACGCAGCATCATGCAGCGAGTGCTCTTATTTCCAGCGAAGAGATGTTAATGCCTATAAGTGGGTTGGAAACCTTGAACCCGCCGGTTTTTGTAAAGTATGATGCACGTGTAAAAGTCGACGGACCTATGGTCGCTTCTTCCTCTCTCTCTCTCTCTTTCTCTGCTTGACAAGAAATTTTTCAAACGTACACATGCATAAGATGCAGCAGAGACTTTTCATTAAATTTAAAGACCGCGCGCGTCTAATTTAAATTTAACATCGATGTTGCTTCTCAACTCAAATCACGCTGGTGTGTGTGTGCCTATCTGACAGAGAGCAGCGCCAGAGATCACATACATAGTTTGACTTTTCATTGACCTTCATTTATTCAACATGGACCTCAAATGGAATCATAATTGTCCCTCCGCGCATTATCAGCACACACACGCACGAGCTTTGTACATTTAAATATACATACTAGAGCTCGCTCTCAGTGATGCCGTATATTATAAAATAGAGACTCGCCTCTCATGAATTTAACTCAAGCGTATGTGTATATCGAGCCACTAACTGTACCGCTCGTTTGTATAAGACGCACAATATACACGCACTGTGACCGCGCGAGGATAATATGTGTATCGCTCTGATCACATTTAACGAACAGCATTTCTCGCTCTTGAAGAGCAAAAAGTGGTCCACTGAATTTTAAGCAGCTCGCATGTGTCCACGAGGCAAATTATAAATGAATCAGAGCTCTCGGTGTGCGAGATGCCTCAACCGGCTAATTTTAATACTAAATTTGCTCAGGAGTGCCGCTTCGGAAAAAGGTGTGTGTGTGACCCTATAGGATTTTTTCGCTTCTCCCACAGCTGCGCCACGGAATTGCTGCTCGATTTATTAGCGACAGGTCCACACTGACGTTAATCGAAATATATTTTGCCGCTCTTTGCGACGAGCTGGCTCTAGAGAATCCTGTTTGCACGCGAAATTCAGGTTACCTTTTGCTTCTCCCATGCCGAGTAATTATTTTTAGTTGGCGTGGTGACCGGTCGCACCGACAATTATGTGCGTTGATGAGCGTAAAGTAACGCGCTCGGCTCAAGTATATTGTGAACGTACAAGAGCGTAACTGCAAAACATTATTAATTCTAAAATTAGAGTTCGGACGCGTTATTTAAAATTTTTACGAGTGAGAAGATCAAAATCTGGCGAAAAACAATTGGCACTAATTGTTAATTGAAGAATAATTGAATTTTTTTAAAATAATTTGATGGTTGCTTTGAGTGAGAGAAAGGGTATATGCAACCCGTTTAGCCACTGGCGTTGAGCGGATTTACTGCCTCGGACCTTTCAAGAGTTATTTACGAGCTGCGATTTCATTCGGCGAACCAAAGTAATAGGCGCTCAATATTTTAATTTGCGGCCTTCAGCTGCGCGGAAAATTAAGTAGCCTTAACCTTAGCCGACACAAACCCTCAAATTTTGTTTGGCCTCTGAAAACCATAAGGTGAGATAATCTGCTTTTTCATATCCACGTGCACGAGCTGCAAATAAACTTTTTCTCTCAGATCTAATCTCATTTTTTCGGAGAGCGAAAATAAGTTATAAAAATTCATTGTCCCTAAACAAAAAGGCTGAGCTCTTTTAAGTATTATAGACACACAAAAGCCGCGCTCCAACAGGGCGCTTAATCGATTCATAATTCAATAATGTGTTGAAAAGGCAAAGCTGCTGCGATGGGCAAATTAATTAGACAAATCTTCGCCGCCTCCTCCTCGACTAACCGCTGGCGATGAGTTTTTTCCCCGGCATAGAAAAAAGAACAGAAACTCCCCATCAGCACGGTGAGCACACGCTCTACGTCTTTCCACAATATTTATCGATTACTTCGGATGAGAGGAGCACCCGCGAGAAATTAATAAAGCGCGATCTATAATATAATATTTTAATCCGCGCGGGCAACACACGCGGCTTCGCCATCGGCAATCAAGGTGCACGCGGGCGCCGAGTGTGAGAAATTATATGCTAAGCACACACGAGCTCTACATTATGCCTTGATGATACTCTTTCATCTCGGTGGCACACAACAAAAAAGCAGGTGCAAGATATTATGCTGCAAAGTCCTTGTAAAAGAGCGCGGCCTGGCCATTTGACCAAATTCGTGTTTCGCTATATCAAGAGGAGAAGAGGAAGAAAAAAATTAATGCTTTTTAAGAGAGCGAGATGCCCCCTGTGAGAGGCACGCCGTTTTGTCAGACCTGCAACATTAGGCCTATTTAGATGCGTGCCAGAACACTGCTTTTTATTGGCCTGCTGCACTGGGAAAATTTCTAATTTTTAGGCATGGCCGAGTAATTTATTAGACGTGCAAGCGCTCTGTTATTTCATTTTATTATGTATGGGCTGGAAATTTTGAGGAGAACGGCCGCTTTTTGTGACGCAGGCACACGATTTTTGGCGATTCGAAATAAATATAAAAAAGTATTCCTCGCCGTGATCGAAAAGGAAAACCCTCTTTGGAATTTATAGGTGTATGAAGTCATGCGAGCAAAAATGCACCTGACTGACTGCTGCATCTGTTGTCGGCATCATTATATTTTCCCAAGGTGGATGCTGCTGGATATGAAATCTAGAATTTCCCTCCCCCCGTCATACCCTCGTATAAACGCACAAATCATGACGAAAAATCTCGACTTGGAGCATTACAAAAAGCATTATTCTGACCCTCCCGGAGTTATTTCTCTCACAGGTATACATAAAATGCCTTTTTACCTGTAAGCAGCGTAAAAGCTGCAGGTACAAAAAGGTGTGACATAACTTAATGCATCTCTGCAGGTAAAGAGGGTAGTTGAAAAGGGCAGGGAACAAATATAATAAATATAAAAATCTCTTGAGGGAGGGAAGGTCTCTCGCCATGGTACTCACTAAATATTTTCATTCCAGGCGAGCGCGGCCGAATTAATGTTATGTGAAGGATTGTCAAGAAAAAAAAAGAAGAAACTTACCCCCTGTCCCCCGAAATATGACTCCTGCCGCAGGAGGAACGCTGCTGCGGCAACCTGACGTTTTATTTCTGGGGGAGGCTCCGACTTTATTGCGGCGTCTCTTTTTCTCTACTTGCGTTTGTTACCTTTGTGCGGTCAGGGAAAATGTTATTCTTACTGAGAGGGACCGACAAAAATCTCTGCGCTTGTCACGGGAATAAAAAATGAAGGAATAAGACTATGTTGCGCTTTATCTCTCCTCTAATTGAAACTCGGGGTATTTCGTAATGCGTTCCTAGAGAAATAAACTGCCCGGGCACGATTTCCTTTATCTGCGCCTCTGCATCCGCATCATCAGCAGCATCAGATTTGGGGAAAATGCCTGCACAATGAACGCCGCTCTCATCATGGACCGACTTGGAATTAAAATTCCTCAACAATATATTTATTGCGATGGGCAAAAAAAATATTTATTTTCTGGTAAGCATTTCGCGTTTCCGAGAAGGAACGGCCACTGCCGAAAGAAACCAATAATTTGCGCGGGATAATTATCAGCAATATTTATGCTGTCAACTGACATGCACTTTAATGGCTTTTCATATGGGCACAGCAACCAGTGCGAGAGAGTCCATCCGGTCGAAAATTTTATACACGTGCCGAGCTGGCGCATGAGTTGCCAAATGCTACTTTTGCACGTAAACTGGCCATTTTAATGAACTTTCCTGGCGTATACGTGATTTCCCGTATTTTGTGTGTGCTTCCGACATGCAGTGTTTTTTTTTTTATGATAAAAAAACAAGAGCGCGGTATCGCAACTACTGCAAAGAGGTGTAATTATTTGCAAAGGCACGCTGATTGCAGTATAATATCTCCCCCACAGCCATTTAAATTATCAAAAAAAAGCGCACTGCACTTCTTTATTGTTTTTTTTTTTCACCGAGAGATAATAAATTCATTATTTTACACACGTGTAGTTGAAAATTTTCAACGCAAAAATTGGGGCGCTCCACTTTTTAACTTTTAACTTTTATCAAATAACTTCAGAAGTTTCCGGCGTAAAATTGCAAAATAAAAATCATAAAATGAAAAATAAAATTCTGTCTCTTTCCAAACAAATGTTTTAACATTGAATTTCATAGTTATCAAAAGCATTTTGTTAAACATTGGTTCCTAAAAATTTTAATTAATATAATATCTTTTAAACTAGGTTTAACAAAAAATTAAAAATTTTCCCAACAAAGTAATTCTAGATTTTAGGAAAATAAAAAATAAAGTTAAGAAATGAACTTTGAAACATAATTTAGATCGTGATCTTGAACAAGTAGAGAAAGTTTTTAAATAATCCTCCTCAAATATTCACCATCTTAAATTAATTTTTCATCGTTTCCCATCTGTTCGATTGATTAAATTTTAAATCCACTATTATATATTTATTGTTTTCCATAATAACCCAAGATTTGAAAGTGCCGTTTATTTCAAATAATACCTCATCCTTTAATAAGCCTAAATGCATCAGCACACACACACGTGGAGCACACAAAATAATTATGTTGGCCGAGAGCAGAAAAAACCGCTTCGTAATTGCAGGTAATTATGTAATTTCAAATGATCGTCACTTACACGCTCAGTGATATAAATTTTTCATGAGCGGCGGAATGGATTTCAGGCGATTGCAAATGGCCAATTATGTGCTGTAGATTTAATTGGCTGCGTCGAGAGCGGGCGAAAAGCTGGTTGGGAATTATGCACCTGAGCTCGATCCGCGCCGAAATATAATGATACCTTGGCATGAAAGTCATGAAAACACTCCGGGCTTCCTCTAGAGTAGCATTACGCGTGCGAGAGTAGTGCAAGAGCATATTTTTAGTGGCCCATAGATGCGAGAGGGTCATTAACATTAGGCAGCATGGAAGCGGCCTAGCATGTGTGTGTATGTGTGCAGTGCGTTTTCTCTTGAAAAATGCCTGGCTAGTTGTGGAGCTGCGGTGGCCAGAGGGCCTGATGGTAAAATAACAACGCACATTCACCATAACTGCATGCGAGATTCGTTGTGTAAAATTATTAAAAGCAATAAAGAGCGCATTGAGCGAGGAAGAGCCAAGAGCTTTCTTTGCCATCACTTATTCACGCACACCTCGACTTGGCCCAAGCACGAGAAAGGAAATAAATACTAGAGTAGATAAACGAAACACTGTTTTAAAAATCCTACTATTGTAACTCCAGGTGCTATCATATATTATATATTATAGGTCAGCTTATACAAATTATATATTGAATTAATTGATCTTCTTAAAATCTTCGTTAAAAACTAAACGCAGGAAACGAGATTTAATATTTTTAACTAAACTAAATTAAAAGGTTATAAATAAGATTTAAAGGCTAAAGAAAGACTTATTTAGGTCCAGTTCCATGTATTAATAATATCCCTAAAATCAGACAAGTTTGAGGATTTTTAGTATATATGTGTAGAATTTTTATTTCCTCTAAGGTTTACATTTAATTTTTTCAAGGGTGGAAAATTAAATGAATTTTCATCTATCTATTGGAAATAATGTTATAAACAGGTAAAAGACTTTAATTAAATTTTTAAATTAATTATATTATTTACTGTTACTACAAGATAAAACTATAAACAGCTGAAGTGCTGGATAAGAACAGAGTATAATAAAGTAATAAAAATATAAAAATGCCATAAAAAAAAATTTACGCAATCTAATTTTTTTTAATCTTAAAAAAATATATTATTTTCCACTTTTAATTTAATTAATAGAACTGTTGGGAAGAATTATAACGTGTTTGTTTATAATGTTAGTTAATCATTTGCACAAGTAAATGAGTGTTAATGTCTCTCTTCTGCTATTATCTACTTTAAAGAGGTGGTCCATTCTTTCTGCATCCCATGAAATATGATAATTTTCCCAGGTAAAAGCTGCTGCTCGCAACACATGCGCGCAAAGTGCGTCACAGGCCGAAATCTCGAGATAATTAAAACACCAAGCCAATTTGCATTCTTAACAAACTTGCCGTGCCGGGCAGAAAGCGCCGTCATCACGCAAAACTTTACAAATGTGCGAAGCTCTTCTTGCAAAGAGCACTAATTATTCCAAAGGCTTCTAAATATAGCGCCTCCGCATTGGATATACTAAACCGGCGAAAATTGATATAAAAGAGAAGATAGTTTTTTTTTTGCCCAGAAATCCAATAAAAGCCTCTCTAATTCGCCTGTCTGCGCAACCGATACGATCAAAAGACTTTTTCACCCGATCTCTTTTGATACTCACACACTTAACAATAACAACAAATTGGCCTGAATTGTATTTTTTATTTTATCCGGCGCACGTTTTTATTGGATGCAGTTAAAAGAAAAGTGCATCTTGAAGAGAGAGAAAGGCGATGTGTCGGTATACATTGAAGCAAACATGATCAAAAGTAATAAAAAAGCCTCACTTTTTGACGAGGCTTGCTTTCAGAGAGCATTCTTTCATCATCTCTATATTTTATCAGCCTGCAGCTTCAAAAAATAATATATAAAAAGGATATGAGCTCTCTCGGTATAAAAGTTTTGCTTCCAGCGCTTCTTTTCTTTTAATGTTTGATTCGCTGCCTGTGCTCGAGCAAGCAAGATTTTTCTGCTGCTCTCTCATCAATGGTCATTCTTTGTGCAACTGCATTATAAACGCGGCGCTATTCCAATATCATCGCACGCCATCCTTAGTCTTTTTATTCCACTTTGCCATTTCCTGTTGCACTTGTCTTTAATGGCACATTTGCAGATTTTAAATACCAACTTCAAAACAAATATTTATATAAAACTATCTTTAATTATTTCAAGTTTGAGAAAAGCTAAAATATATATACGAAAATTTAAATAGGAACATAATCTAGAGTTTATAAATAAATATGATTTTTTTTCTTTTTGAAAATATCTTCAATGTGGCAATAAATAAATTGCCATCCTTCCGGCAAATATTCAGCCCATTTATCGCAGCCAATGAGCGTTTTCAAAAAAGCGGCGGCCATGAAAGATTTGCCACAAACAAACAGGAAACCTGGCGTTTATTTCTGCATAAAATAATCTTCCCATCAATCTCGGGATGGAGCAGAGCATCAGGCGCGGGCACTCTTATTTTTCGCGGCAAAGAATGCGCCAGGTTTCGTGTTCTGAGCGCATTCTTGAAACGTCTCCGGGCAAGAAAAATAAATTCGGACCCAACAAGGGGCCTCCATCAAAATGCAATTAACCATTTACATCGGACGACGACTAATTATCAAAAATTTACAACCGCATTAACAGCTTCGCTGGCACTTCTTTTGTGGTGCGCTTTTGATAATTTTTTCTTCTGCTCAATGCTTCTCTAGAGCCAATTTGGACTGAAAAAAAATCGGAAGAGGCTTCTTCTCTTGTGCGTATATGTTTATTTGCACTGGATATATCGGCAGCAAGTTGTGCTGCTTCTGGTGTGCGTCTGTATTTTTATGGTTCAGTTAATGAAATTAATGATGAGGCAATCTCATCATCCGAGAAGCAACGCAGCGCGCATTCTCCTCGAGAGCTGCTGCTGGGCACGCTGAATTTTATAAATGCTCTCTTCAAAACAACGTGCAGCATTTCGACTTTCCTTCTTTTTCATTACTCTAACGCACGGCATGTGCTCCTCTCTGTGTGCAGCATTTAATGCTCCGAAAAAAAAAGTACAGGCGCCACAAAAGTCGGTGCTCCACACCTCGCTTTTCCTCCAACTTATTACGTTATTACGCACGTGAGCTTCATAATAGCAGCGGCCCTTTTTGTTTTCGAGATTACATCACTCGATGTGCAGTTGCGATAATGAACGTTTTCAAGGTTTTTTGTATAATAATAGTTAACGTGCAGCATATTTCCCACAGCAGATGCACCGCTCGTTTTATGATGCACTTATATATCCGAAATGCACTTCTTTACTTGTTCTTATATATATACGAAAACGAATTATTTCAACACACAAAAACAATGAGAGAGGTTGGGTAATTATTTCCCCGCTTTTCTCAGGTTGATGACTCACAATTAGAAGAGCAGCTGTAATCATAAACTCCGATCTTGCGAGCTCTGCTTTGATTAATTAAGCGTCAGCAAGTTTTGGTATGAAAAGAATGGCTTGTAAGTGTAAAGATGGTGGCATTACAATGATAGTAATTTCAATTAATGGTACAGTTAAATAAAAAAAATATATTGTAGCAGTTTATAAAAATTTTAAAATTTCAAGCTAGGTTTTTTTAAATTATATTTTTATTTATAATTATATTATTTTACTTTTTCTTGATTAAATTACGTTTTTTTTTTTAAATTTATTTATTTATTATTACCTTTTTAAACTGAATAACTTAATTGTTCATAATTTCATTTTATGTTTAAAATAATGATATAAATCTACCATGCTCAGAGTCATCTATCCTACATTAAAATGAATTAATAATAACCAATCTCAAATTTGCATTTAAAATTTTTATGAAGAGTTATGTTATTTCATGTCAAAATAAGCCACGTGTTATTGTAATAATCTATCATTTGAAATATCATTAAAAGGCCTTTTAATTTAATAGGCAAAAACACCACATTTTCAAGTTTAATATTTTCCAAGCCCTGTAATTTCTCAAAACGAAAACACAGCTTGCGTTTGATACGTGCTGCATTAATTACCTTATCCCGCAGTCATCAAAATATCATTACCGGCATCTAATTACGGAAAATCGAGATAAGGATCGTAGAGAGAGAGAGTGCGCAAGAGAAAGATCGAGAGTTGCCTGCCAGTTCTTTTTAGCTCGGGCAACGCTATTTGAATAAACGCATAAAAATATAATGACGTTGGACGGTTGATGAAGAAAATAAAATTTATTTTCTTGCAGGTAGAACGAAGGGATTAAAATAAAACCTGCCGGTGCGTGAGAGCCATGCCGCGGCGAGAATTGAAATGACGTGCCAAAAGGGTATAAAATGCATGCAATGAAAAACGCAATCAATTTCGTTTTCGGGCGCGGCGTGTGCAGTTAGTTTTCTGTGTACATTCGGGCCTGCAATCAATATTTGCGTGTACACACACAAGGCCCGGCCGTGTCCTTTGCACTTGCTAGTCAGCGCTTTTGTGTGTGGCTCTCTCGCGCTTTTTCACTTTCCCTCCATAAGAGAACGGGTGCATGCGGCAAAATTATGATTGCGCGCGGCGCCACGCAGCAGAAGCTCTTTCTTTCGTGCGTTTTTTCTTCTTCTCAGAGCTGCAGAGCAGGCGATGCGAAATAATAAAAAATCATTTTCCCAGTCAGAAAAATGTGAAATAGCAACTGCGCGTAATGCCGCGCGAGCAAAACAAGCGGCATGTATAGGGGAGCGAGAGATGGCAGCCGCTGCTGTTTCAAATGACGTAAGAGAGAATATAAACTTGGTGCAATGCGAAACTGGAAATCAGGGAGCACTTTTTTGGCTCACGCCGTTATGTGCCGGCGAATAAATTGCCGCTGCAGTTGTTTTTCATCCGGCTCGCTGAGCGAAAACATTTGCATTTCGGGTGCGCTAATGCGATTACAATAATTCACCCTTCTGCTGGCGGGCGAGGCATCTTGGTGATTTATTAAATTTGTGACGTTTCCACCGAGCACTGATGAAAAATATGCAAAATTGCATAAGGGACACTATTTTATCAAGATATAACATTTTTGAATTATGGTTTGAAATTTAAAAATAAAAATGTGTTATTTGGGCGGCGATTCAAAGAGTTGTAATATTTGTCCGCCCACTTTGCCATTTAGCGTGCGTGCGGCTTATTTGGCCAAATTAACATAATATGTATCAGCTTGAGGAGAAAATTTCCTCGGTGACTTGCACTTTTGGTAATTTCTTGTTTAACGACTCTGCCTGCAGAGAGTGGGCTCGTGAGTCTGACCGAGGAGGAGGAGCGACTGACAAATGAAAGGAATCTGAAGTGTGGCTCGGTGTATTTGCATTTTTTAAAGGCGTTTCCCGATCGATTAGCTCCTAAAATGATAAGTGATGTCTTCATAATAAATAAATGTATGGCCACGATTTTTCACCAGTAAATCTATCAATCACTGGAAATACAAAAATTGCAATTTTTTATTCTGCAAATGAAAAAAAAATATTAAAAAAAAAATAACTGAAAGAAGAGACTATAACAGAATCAAGGAGCCTTATAGAGATTCAATTGCTAATTATTCCATTTCATGACTGATTTGTAACAGATTTTACAAATCTGTTTTTTCAGGAGTCTGTGCCGTTTCACAAATAAATTAGTTTTGATTTTTTTAGATTTATTACAATCATTATAAATAAATTTTTAAATATTCTTGTTCCATTGAAACTATATTTAGCAATTATATTTTCTCCAGAAAACGAGAAAAAGAAAACAAAATCTATCTCTCCGCATAGAATTGGTGACTTCGTCCTGGATTTTAGAGAGCGCTCAATAATGGAAATACAAAAATTGTAATTTTTATTGTGCATGAATGAAAAAAAAAAAAATAAAAAATGAAATTCTTCGAAAGAAGAGAAAAGAAGGAGCCTTATAGAGCTTCTATTGCTAATTATTCCGTTTCAAGACTTTTTTAACAGATTTTTACAAATCAGTTATTGCAGGGGGTAGACTGCACCGTTTCACATCAATTTTTGGCACCGAGCTTGCTAAGAAGGGGAGCGGCGCAGCCTGCTTCCCTAAAGCGTGATTTTGAAAAAAATTAGAAAAAAATCAGCACATAGGACATCCTTCGGAGTAGGAACTCTATTAAGGTACCCTGAAGTCCCTGCGAGATCTGCAGACTCAGTTATTCGCTCACTTCGTGCACTCCGCTGGTGTATTTTTTGCAAAAACAGAGAAGTTATGCAATCATTCTAGAAAGAATCAGAAGCACATCGAGGCCAATGGTTAAAAGCAGCACCCAGCACTGTGCGCAAAGCAGCAAACACGGTACATAAATAATCAGCACACTGTATATACCTTCTTGTTCCTTGAAAGCATTTGCTGGCTAATTTTAGTATTACGAGGATCTAAATTCCTGCTGTGCAGCGGATTGAAGAATCGCGCAGTTAGGCTTCGGATTTATGTTAAGTGGCATAAAAATGTATGCGTTGGGCCATTAATTTTTATATTTCGAAAAAAAAGTAACAAAAAATTTCTCCTATTAGCACCATGATTAGATTGTTTCGTGAAATTGTGCCTCTGTTTACATTCCAGGTCCGATTTGCATTATTTTTCAACCTGTACACTTCACACGCCTCTTTGGCCCAGGGGCGTTGGTTGTTCCGAGAAGTAATCAGCCTCTCGCGCACAATGCGTTTTCTTCCCAACAATGACCCCAGTAGGCTCTTGCCCAAAAATCCCTTTAGCTGCGGAGAGTAACGACGCGCTCTCGTTTTCTGCCAGCCTCTTCTCTCCTCTCCCTGGAGTATAATTTAGGTGAAATCCGAACATTTGTCATGCAAATTTGCGCACTGCTCGTCTTTCAATTAGGCGCGCGCGTCTAATTGGGCCACGAATATTTGAGAAAAGAACGCAGGGTGCGCGCATTTGCGTCAGAACTGCGGAATGAAGGATGATATTACTTTGTACAGTTATGTCTTGATTACTCGTTTTTACCTGTTTGGCCGGTCACACCGATCATTTTGTTTCTCTAACAAATATTAGCGCTAGGCCTAGCTTTAAAACGAGTAACCTCCGTTAAAAAATCAGCCTGCATAAAAAAATTCTCGTTTTCTCCACAAGTTAAATATCCCCTTATGAAAATTCCTTAATACTGGGTCGAGTATATAGAGTTTTCTAAATTACTTTTCAAAATTCTTGTGATTTTTCCGCTAAAGAAAAAGTACAATAAGATTTAAAAACATATAATTATAATCAAATGGAAAAGGCCAAATATATTTCATATTGAATTTGTTTAATTATTTATTTTATTTAATTCCATTTAATTTATGTGGGTTTCCCACTCATTTTATGCGGCTAAACCACACAGGAAACTTTTGTTAAAAACAATACTTTTGTAATAAATTCTAAAAATATTTCTAATTTCCAAAAATCATGCATTTATAATATTATTGTATTCTTGTTTATTATCTAAATTAATTATTCTTGGTTTTATATACTATGGTTACTTCACTGAAGTAAAAAAAAAAATTGTGCCTTTACAGAAAGTGGAACAAAACATATTAAATGACATGTGTGTCTTAAGTTTGGAAAGTCCTTCTAAATAGCAAAACAGTTATTCTTATCTCTCAATTTGTCGCCGCAGCTTTTTGGTCAAAACGTTACATAACTGATTTTTGTGAGTGTCATGTGTGCGTAATGAACGGCAGGGCCGCGATAAGAGGACGCACAAGAGCACATACAATAAATGCATGGCAGAGATAAATCAGCAAACTTTGGAAATTTCGCTACTCATATATAACAACTTTGCTAGAAGAATCTGTTGTTTTTTCCCTGGTGAAAATATAACAAGACGGTGCCGGAAAAGCGATTTACGACGAGTTTTAGCGCCGCCATCCTGCCGATGACCTTTCTTCCATCCATCAGTCATTGGAAAACAATCGCTTCGGAAATCAGAGGAAACTTGACGCATTTTTCTCGTAAAAAGAGCGAGTCGTAAAATTAAGGAGGAGCTTGGCGGAGCATGGCGCTGCATAAAAGATTTATCGCGCTGATCGCTGATATGCTCGAATGGATTTTCTTTCCTCTCTTTGAAGGTTGCAATGAGGTATACGCGTGATCTGGTGTGCGTGATGCCAGTGGAAAGGCCTAGTGCTGGATCCGACCACCAGAGCAAGCCTTGCATTGCCCGTCCAACTCCCTCTTTCTCTCTCACTTGTTATTGCAAGCAAGCACCAAGGGTCTTGCGCTTTGAACTCTAAGAAAAAGCAGGAGCAGGAAAAAAATATAATGCCTTATCGATTAAGTGTAAGACAAAAATCGATCTTACACTGACTCTTTATTACTCCGCGAGAGAGCCGCGCTAGCTCCCATTATGGACGAGAAGCAAAGCAAAGCCAACCCCTTTCCTTTTTCTCATGCCGCTGCTTGCGCCGCAGTTTTTTCTTCCCTTCTTCTTCTTCTTCTGCACCCTGCATTGCGTGGGGGCCATGTTTGATGTCGGAGCCGCATGAAACGCACTGCTTCGGCGCCATAAAATAATAATTACTCGTTTTCTTTAACTCGCGGCGGCTACTGCAGGGCCCGAATTAATAATATGCACCCCCGTGTGTACGCGCTATGAAGAAATAATGAGCGCGCGCTGTATTTGTTTAGCCGCTTTGTTGGCTCCTTTTCTCTTCTAATAATGAATGCGTTTTAATGCAGTCACCAATCCCTAATGAGCGGCTTAAGATGGATTTCGGCACAAAAGAAAGAATAAAGCGAGAATTGACATTCTGTGCGTATGTGAGTCGATGCCCGCGGCAGCTGCATTTTTATATGTTTTGATACCGCGCCTCTGCAAGATAAATAAATTCTGTATAAACCAAAGGAAGCTTCCGTTTATCATGCATACATATTTTGTGGTGCAGGAAGTGCATGCGCTAAATTATAAATTTTTGATAAACAAAACAATAAAAACGAACTCTTACCTATTATTTTAGAAGTTGTGAAGTTTGTATCTATCAGATGATAAAAATTTAATTAATAAAGCTTTTTATGGACGAAATTAAATAAATGTAAAGTAAACAATAGTTCAATATCTTATCAAATTACTTGAATATTGAAAAATTTCAACATTTATTAGTAAAAACTTACAAATTTAATATATTTTGGTTTAGATTTACTATAAAAAAAAATTTCAAATATTTTTGTTACATTGAAACTAAATTTAACAATAAAATTATATCTCCTACAGAAAACGAGAAATTGAAAACAATTTCTTTCTCTCTCTGAATAAAATTGGTGACAAATCTTCGTCCTGGATTTTAGAAAGGCGCTCAATAATTTACGACTGAAAGCAAGCGCACGTCTCTTTCTCTCTCTGTACTGCTATAACAGTGAAAGATTTTGTTTTGGTAAGGAAAAGTATTGATTCAAGTGTCGCCCTATCCGAGAGGCAGGCACAGCGCAGTGCACGCGGCCAAAGTAAAGAGAAAGGCCGGAATTAAATGGGTCATGATATTTGCTTAAGTTTGGTGCACACACTCGGCACAATTATATGTGTTGCTGTGCGCGCGTGAATTCATGAGTTTGCCCCCACACAGCAATATTGAGCGTTCCCATTGATATCAATACAACGGGGCGTTTTGAAGTCAAGGACAAGCACGACGCTGCTCTTGCTCGCTTGCTAAAAGCTCAAAGAAGTAAAAAAAACTAGTTTTGCGAATGGTACACGCAGGAGAGGAAAATATAATGCCGGACTTAATAAGAGGAGTGCCCATTATCACTTACCACGAATTTAGCATTCTCCTCGCAATTAAGGCTTTCTTTTTCCAGAAGGATGTTAATTTTAACGGTTGAACGTACTGCAACAAGGAAAGTGGCGAAAGAATCATCTGCGTTACATCGCAAATGAACGTTGGAATTTCCGGCTCTCGTTCGGCAATGCCCTTGCCGGATTTATTTTAGTCATGATGAGTACGTGATTTTATTTCCATTCATTTCGTCGCTTGAGGCGCCATTGTTGAAAAAAGAGCGCATTTATCTTGATTTACTGCAACTACAATTCATATTTGAGAGGTTCACCAACCTAGAAAATATTTTGAGGTTATAAAGCAAATAATTTTTGTAGATAAAAATGCTCAGATTCCACTATTTCAGGAGAAATATCAAAAAATTAAACTAATTTTTATTTACTGCTAATGATTAAGAAAACAAAGCTGACACTTGTTTTATTTTTCTTTATTTATCCGTTGATGAAACCACGCTCCTCCGCACACAGGAAAAAATTTTGTGGCGAACACCGCATTTTCACCAGTGTGTGTATAACAACGCGTTTGTATTCTTTAGATTTATACCCTCCGATAATAGATACAACATTTCTGTGGCTTGTATTATTCGAGCTTGTTTATTTTCATAAATTCTCCTCTCCATACGCACGGAAGACATTTCCGCGGACGAAAGGCGCGATGAAAGATTGACTGACACCAAAATAAAAAGCGGCTTAATCACAACTATACGCTCTTCTCTGGTAGAAAAAGCTTTTTCCAAATTTTCGCAAGGTGCGTTTCAGAACGGAGAATCCTCCTGAAGAGAGTGTATAGTGTGCAAAAAAATTATTACCGCGCAGCCCTTGAAAGTTCACTTTGACCCATAAACATCGGCGCGCGGCAAAAGAAGAAAGAAGAAACACGGCATTCGGCAACAATAAATTTTACCGACTGCTTCTTCTTTTCTTTCTTCGGCCTCTCTGCATTCATCTGATTGCGGGACGAGTTACACGCACAACCACCCATACCGATAAATTATTTTTTTCTTCACTTCAACGCGGGCTGCTTGGATTTTATTTTTCGCGGGAGAGAGAATATATAAGAAAGGACAATCGCGGCGTTACAACCTTAAACTCGGGCCCCCGTACACGCACACAAAAACGCGTATATATATAAAATGATATTATACAAAGAACCTTGAGTTTACAGCACATTTACGTATGATACACACACACACACACACACACATAGCATACACACAGGCGGGCAGCGCGCGGTGTGGTGGAAGGAACCTTATATTCCTATAACAATAACGCGCGAGGTCCAGCTCTCCTTTTTGGTGACCGCGACTCTCCGCATCCCACGTGGCCTGCGACCCTTTTCTGATTTCCATAACTCGCGGTCTTTTTTTCTGCCTTGACGCGATGCTAATCGCGCTCCTCCGTGTATATAATTGATGAGGCCGCGAATTATTCATTTCGCTGCAGTTGGAAAAAGGTTTTGTGTATACTTGGAGAGCAATTTCTCGAATGCAATTTTCGCCCCGCTGTGTGGTCCGCGGCTCAAATCGGCCCTGGGAGATGTAGATGGCGAACCAGTGCGCTCCTAGATTTCTTAAACTAGGAGTTTATGTTACAAAACGAGTTTGCTCTCGCAGCTATGTTGGTGAACGCGGCCTTGAATTCTCAATCACATTGCTACGGCTGTTCTTTTTTTAGTGAGTAAAGGATTGGTGATTCTGGAGGATAGCTGTAGTTGTTTTGTTGCTACAAGCATCTTTATTTATAATATTATCCTCACTCTTCTTTCTCTCTCTCCTAGGTGCACACTCTGCCCATATAACCTCCCCACCGCGCTTGGAATGCTAGCTACTCTCTGCGAGCCGAGGCATTTTTTTTTTATTGCTCTCCAACGATTTTTCGCCATTCCGCGCAGAATGAAAAATCCGAACGGCCCCGGCCGCGCTCCAGAATTAAATATCTTCTACAAATTAATCTAGACCCGGCACCGACCGAGCCCAAAATCCATTTTTTAATATTTCACCTGCAGCTCTCGCTCGTTTCATCCGCGGAGAAGGGCTTAATCTGCAGCAAGAATCTATTTCAAAACGTAGGTTTTCAGATCTGGTTAATAAGAAAAAAGAGCGGATTATTTGAATTTTTTTAATGGCCTAACAAATTTAAGAATATTCTTTTTTCAGCAAATTTATTATTTTAAATATTAAAAAATAAATTAAACTGCACATTTACTCAAAATTAATATTTTTTTCTAATTAAAATTAAATAAACAGAAGAAAGATAATTTTTCCAAGACGGTATAGATGATTTGTGGCAACTTTTATCATTAATTTTTCAATTAAATCGGAAAAAATTTAATGTGTTATTGTATCTTATTTTTTTTTATATATTGGTAAAAACTTATTTGTTAAATAATTTTTGCACTTTTCTTATTTTTAAACAGATATTCTAGTAATAAATACAAGTTGTAGCATAGCTTTATTAATTTTTCTTTTGTTAATTCTTTAATTTATTTTAATCCTGAACCATCACAAATTAACAAACCCTTTGGGTCTATCAACACCTAATATTGTTTTCTAAGCTGAAAAAAGAGTGTTATTTGGTAAAGTAAATAATTGAACCTGCCATGATATTTATAAATTATTTCGGTCCATTTCACATCCATCTGCTTATTGGAGATGAAACGCAAAAGAGAAAACTTGGGGCGGAAAACTAACCAAACAGTGTGGTCGGAGTTAAAAATACATAAAGTGTGGTGTAACCAGCTTCCAATTACTTTTCTCAGATGAATAAACTAACACGCCGGCCGCCGCCGAGTCCCCGGCCCCAAATTGCAGCATAATGGGTGGCTCGCACATATATACTGTTTCTAACCGGGCTAATTTTAGCACTTATTTAGGTGGCAAAAAGTGTTGCATGCGTTAGAGGTGCTTCGGAATCGCAGCGCAGCAGTTTCAACCAACATAAACAGACACAGGCCGGCTCGCTCGCAGCGAGAAGAGAGTGATCGCCATTGAATCTCACAGTGGGAAAAAAACTAGGTGCGGTTTATTAATAGTCCGGTCCATGCGTAGGCAAGTTTGTTGTACGTGCAGCACTTTCCGTGTTATTTTATTTGGAAATGCATATATGCGACGAGCTTCTCACCGCTATATACTATATTTTATAATACAATGAACTCTCATTTCCAATGCACCCATGCATCTCTGAGAAAAGCAGGCGCCATTCAAGCTCGGAAGACAAACGACGAGGACATTGCACACATAAAATAATGGCGTGGCCACGAAATATTTTGTCGTTTGATTGTCCTCGGTGGATTTGTCACGTGAACCGCAAGATTTCCGCTGCAGTTTGTCTGAATAAATAACAAACTCTCTCTCACTCCACACAAACACACAACTTGGAACGCGCGCATTTATTTGGGAGAGAAAGATAAGGAAGAATTTTATATAGTTGCTCGTCCTCGATTTTGAGGTTGCAATGCGGGGAAATCATAGCCTGATAATTGATGTAAATCACGTTCGAAAACCAACCAGTCGTCTTTTCTTGCAGCGAAAGAGAGAATCAATCATTGTCTTATCTTTGTTTTTTCTCACACTCGAAACGATATTCAATTTATGCTTCTTGGACGGCCTCGTTTATTCTAATACTTTTTATGCACAACGAGGAAAATGCTTTTGGAATTTAATCGTACATCAGAGTCGCCGACATTTCAGTCTCTTCTTATCGCAATAACAAAGTAATCTCTGATAATCTCATCAACTACAATTATTGTCGCTATGTTTTCTAGTCTAAGGCCTATATATCGCAATAGCTAAATTTACAAGAGCATATTTTCCACAAATAAGATAATTCTGAATTTGATGGACGATGACAGACGAAATTGATTACGAATAGGAGATGGACTGACTCAACCGTCGGAATGAATGAATGAATGAGAGAGCCGCATGCATGAATTGAGATTTGAAACCCATCTTTTAATAATTATTAATTCAATAAATTCCCAGTCCGCTTTTTAATGCAGGGTCGATGCTCTTAAAACTTTTTCTCTCAAGAGCCGGTTGAGAAAAAGGCTGAGCTGGCGTTCTTTCAATTCGGAGAGCGCGCACGAGAGGCACATCTCGTCATTTCAATGCATCTAATTTCACTCTCTTTTTGTTGATGACGAGAGATGCAGAGTGCGCGGCGAGTTCGTTGAACTCTGGCATCATTCAATTTCTTCGGCAGCAGGCCCCGGGCGATGTACGCATTGCATTATTGCCACACACAGAAATAATTTTTATTACTCCGGCCTCCCTGCTGCTGCTGGATTGCCCCTTCCACCCTTGCTTGGCACCGTGCGTTCGCCAAAAGTGGTGCCGCCAGAGCACTCTAGTCCGCGCGACCCGAATTGACCGAAAGCGGGCCAAAAACGCACGCACCAATGCCATCTACGCCGAGGCGCCGCAGCTACCAAGTCTGCAGCTCGGCGCCTCGGAGAACAGAGGGCCGCTCGAAAAATTAATGCTGTGTGACATCACTTTAATCGATGCTGCTTTATCATCTTTGAATATTTCAATTGTGCAAGAGACGCCTTCGGTTTCATGGTCAATCGCATGATTCGATGGAAATTGTGAAATCTATGTCACACAAAGTCTGCTTGTTTGGTACATGAGTGACCCAAATTTGGTTTGCCTCAATATTTTCTGATGACAATAATTATATAAAAAAATCAAACGATCATTCCTTAATCTTTAAATAATAATTATTAATTTTTGAGATAACTCAGCTCCAAAATAAAAATCCCTATGTAGATTATCGTCGCATTTTAATTATAGCTTTCAAACAGTCGCGACATTATCCTAAATAATAATTAAAGGCGATTAATCTATTTACTAATTAATAAAATTAGCACTGATGAAGACTATCTTTCCAAAAGAAAATAATTAAAAAATTAAAATTAAAACATATTTTTCTGCGGATCACCAGTCAAAATATATTGGTGGAAATCAAATAATAATTAACATACAAACTCACGGGACAATTTTAATTTTTAAACTTCTTTACTTTACAATACAAAATTAGCGGAGAGAGAGCTCAAAGATAATGACTAAGTTGTTTTGCGCGAAAAAAAAACCAAAAAGTCTCGGCGGCAATTGCAGGAGGAAGCACCGTCCGGTTGGGCGACGGTCGTCACAGTGGTGTGCCCCCTCAGCCTTAAGCCAAGACACAATTATTTTTAGCCAGCCGGGGCCTTTAGGTTTCTTGAGCATCACAGAGTGCGGGAGCCAGCCATAATCATAGATAAATATACTCCAACGTCATAATCCGAGGGAATTCGGCTGCATAGTGTGTGTGTCGAGTGTTGCGCCTGCGAATCGATATTGTGCATTTCATGTGTGCATTATAAATTGTGAACCAGTTCCCAATGATGAGAAGCAGAGACGTGTACAAACGGTCTCCCAGGAGGAAGGTAAATCAAGCCTGTTTATTTTGCCTGGCCGCTGGTACGTTTTTTTTCCTCCACGCCCGCCGCGATTATCCGCAGCTCTCTCTCGCATTCCGCGCTTTTGTTCCCTCCTACTTATTTTTTCGCACCTGTCCAGTCCGCTGGCTTCTGCGAAGATCGATTTAATCTGCGAAACGCCACGGCCAATTTCGCCTCCCGAGGTGCGGCCAAACGCGCCGCTTTTGGCGCGTGCTTGTTTAACTTGATGGCCGCTCACTAATTTTTCTTTACACGCTCGGGCCTCATTTTGAACTGTCCATTAGTCGTAGAATAAGAAAATTGCATGAGTCGGTGACAATTGTGACGTAAGAAGTGGTGCCGCGGAAGCCATCATTGTTTCCTTGAAACAGAAAACACATCTGAATATTTTTATACATTTGAATGGATGTGTGCATACTATGCCGACGCAGCTGCCAACGTCGGGGGAAATCTGTTGGCATGTCTGTTATTCAACCGTTTCACTTCTTATGCTTTATTGGCAAATTTTAAATGCATTTGCGTTTTTATGACGAGCAAATCGAATTATTATATTAATAAGTTTAATATTTGAGAGTGCAAAATTAAAAATTTAAATTAATCCCTTGAGAAAAATTTTAAAGGAGGAACTGATATTTAAATAATATATGCATTTATTTACAAAATTTTTGTTAAAACGACCTGTACTTTCATTAGGAAAACACGTCAGTGAAATGGAATTAAAAATTAAACAAACACAACACCGACGGAGAATAAAACCTATTAATAGCGTGAGTGCGTCAAAACAAAAGAGCGCTCTCCGATCTGCGACACGCTATGCCTCAATCGGCCTAACTGCATTCGCTTAATTTCCAACGTATTAAAGCTGCGCCTGTAGTAGCGCGTTTCTTTGTTTCACCCATTACCAACAACGTAATATAAATTAGCCTATCATTCTTTGAAAATCGCATTGAGCTAAATAATAAAAAATAAAAATGACAAAATGTACGAGTTTGAATTTTTGTAATTATTTTTAATATGATAATCTTCATTTAAATTTCTAAAATAAGGGAAAAAATATATTGAAGGGAATTTTGTTTAAAAAAAAATCACTAGAGACAAGTAGGTTTTTCAATAATTTAGCAACGTAGTGGATCGATGTGTGACAGATACTGGTGCTCTCCAATAAATTTCAATTGAGGAGTTCCAACCCCTTTTTATAGAGGGTGGGATGACGTATTAACCCTCTCTCTGCTCCAACCCTCTCGACCGTGGCGCGCAATGAATGAAATAATTCATGGGCCACGCGTCTCGGTGGAATTCTCGAGGTGCTCGTACAAAAACGTGATCAACTCTCTGAGGCACCAGAAAGAAAGTGACCCCGTGTCGTATATATATGTACGGAGCAATCCCTGGCAGACATTTATTAGCAATGACGAAGTAGTGGTGGTGGCGACCACGATGAAGTACGACCAGCGACCCGCCCCTTCAGAGGGTTTCGGAGCCAAAAAAACTGGCCGAAAAAGGGCCAGTCCAATTGAGGAAAATCAGTTTGGCGTGTTTTTCGTGGAGGGGTGTCCAGTGGGCGCGCTGGTGAAGTGTGACTATCATAATGTATGCCTTTGCTTGTTAGTGGCGCATTGGGTACAAACACAGAGGGCAGGATATGTTGCATTGAGTCGCCTTAGATCAATAGAGGCGCCTGCGCCTGTCTCACCGACCGCCGCTCTAATAGCATAGGATCAGTTAACAATTTGCGACTTCCATGTAAAATATTTCCAGTTCTGGGACCAGGCTAGCTGCTCGAAGCTCGCCGCCGCCGAAAGTGCTCTTTCGCCCGAAAGTGCAGGTGCGATAGCGTGGCCGCCGATTCGGCCAATTGCGAAAGTGAGGCTGCGAGCCGAGAGGGGCGCGACGCACGCAAATCTCACGGCGCCCAGGAAAATGTGTTCCAGCAGCACCACCACTGGCTTCTTGTTTTGATATTCGCTCCGATTGAGCCGAGCGAGCCCGTTTCTGGATCTAGATGGTGCAGAAGAGGGATCATGAAGAGCGTAACATGATAGGATATAATCAGTACACACAGGGTTACAATAAGCTGTTCACGCAGGTAATTTCACCCCCGTTCTTTTCGCTCTTTTTTCCGCCCCAGCTGATGTCGCGCGCACCGATTTTCCAGAGTGTGTGTGTGTGTGTGTGTGCGTGCATTGATTCGGGGTGCTTCTTTTCTCGGCCGGGACCGAAAGTAAACAGGCAAAATGACGTTTTCGCCGCCGCTAATTGGATGAGTCGAGGGTGCTGTGAGGCACTCTGGGCCCTCTTTAATTGGTTTCCGCGCTCACATCGCTCGCGAAAATAACTATAATTGGATCACACAATCCTATATCTTATATTATTTGTGTTTTTCCAATACATATCCGCCGTGCTTGGACAGAGCTGTGCCAAGGATTGTTTGATTGTGGCTTTAAGTTGCGCCCATGACAAAGGTATAATATCAACGGCGGAAAATGCTCCAATTTCTATATGTTCTCTACACCCAGCACAGCTTTGCAGAGAGAGCTCCTGGAACTCCCCGTAGAAAATTTAGGTCCCCTGTCACTAAAATAATAATAAAAAACTGCTCTTCTACACGGCAAAAAAAAAATTGATTTAAATTTTATAGAAGAACAAAATTCGTGTGCCGCTTTTTAGAGTTTAGATGAGTGTGTCACACTTTTGAAACGCCAGTCACAACCCTTGTTTTTTTTTACCAACCACAAAACCCTTGAAACTAGACCGAAAAGCACGCATTCGTGTTGAAAATGCAGCACTTTTATCCACATCACTGGCCGCGAGTCAGTACCACCGGGTACTAACTCATCCCCGCGGAGTTTTGCAAGAAAGTTTTCTCATATTTTGCCAGCTGCTCTTCTCCCGAAGCTTTTTCCTGCAGTGAACTGCCACACTGATTTCCTCTTTTGTACAACTTTGCCCGTATTGAAAAAATTTTAAGTGGCAAAACGTGTCCGTAAACATACTGAAAAATTATCAAAAATTCCGTAGAAACAATAATTGCTAGATATAAATCACCTAGCGCAATCAAATTAGAAAAACATGCTGTACGTGAAAGGCGATTAAAACGTTTCAAGTAGTGTGTTGTCGAGAGTTTTGTGATCCAAGCAATTGGCTAAGTAGCCGTGCTCACTACTTGTGGAATGGGTCCCGCAGAAAAAATTGTATTTTTCCTCCTTTATTTTTGTATAATTAAAAAATTAATAATTGCAGGCTGGGGGTTGGTTAAAAAATAACGACGGACGAGCGGGGGCACTCGGTGTGCAGCACAGTGCTCCTCATTCTGTGGCCCTGATTATGGTCGTGCAGTGTGGCAAAAATCAATATACCACACCAGTGAGTCAGAGAGGCAGCTCTAATGCCCTGACTCGCGCGCTGTGCAGTGCGCTCTTTCATGAGTATACTCGCGATCCGCGCCCAGCTGGCCCTTCTTTCTTTTTTTTTTCTTTTGACACGTGCCGTGGCCAGTGCAGTCTGCTGCAACCATTTCAATCACGCAGGGTCACTCGCACTGCTGAAAGTGACAGTGATTTGCGCCGTGAATAACAACGGTTGCGGCTTGATTGACAGTTCAAAAGGGCCAAGTCCACCCGACGGATGAAAATGAAATGGCCCACTCTCGTCATCCGCTGGTCAGGAAACGCACCGGAAATTTAAAAAGTTTTAAATTTCAAAACGAGCGACGTGGAAATGATTTAAATCCAAAATGCTATTCGGTTGGTACCTCCAGTGTGATCTTTAACCTTTGCGGGTTTGAGGAAAATTTGGGTGTGTTCCTAGAAATTTTAACTGTTGATAATTAAAAAACTTATTCTTATAAAAGGTTTTTTAATTGAAGCATAAAAATTTAATTAAAAAACTTCATAAATGTTAGAGTAGGACGCGCTTTACTAGCGGCAGCAGCATTTCTAAAAGCGCCTCTATATAAAATACACAAACATAGAGCTTCAGAACGAAGGCCGCAGCAAATCAATAAAGCGAGCCACAATTGTTTGATTAAAATGTAGATCGCAGTGGAAAATAAAGTCATGTGTGTTGTTTTCCCCAGGTCTAGAGCGCCCCCTGTAAATAAAATGACCAAATATAAACCGCTGAAAAATGTCAAGGTATTCCAAGAGCCGTTCTGATTGACTCATTTTCTGTAAACATGTGTAAACGCAGAGCTATTTCAGTAGGTGTGAATATAATTTGGCGCATTGCTGGATATGCGGGCAATCCCCGATGCCTGCGCGTAAACGAAGCTATTTTCGCTCGGCATATTACCCAAATCCCATGGATTTCTTTAGCTTAATCCCCATAAACATAAGAAAAGCACCACGGAGTTAGATTGGCTAGCTAATAAAAAATTTTGGTAGTTAAAATTTAATAAATCATGCAGCCAGAATAGTAAAAATCGCTTTAGTCCCTCAATTTCTTTTGAAAATCACAAAAATATCCTCCGCTTTTCAACTTATGCAACTAGTTGAGCACCGAAGCCATGCCAGTTGCCTACTTCACTAAAAATAAAACGTGTTCAGAAAATCTACACACTCGTGAGCAAATAAATCGAACTACTGTCTCTTTTGTAGTTCTCAAATAGCATTTTAAGTATTGTGGCCAAGTAGAAGCACTTGTTTCTTTCTTTTCTATAGTTCACCATTTTACATTAATATTGCCAGTTTTACACAAAATTTATATTTTCAGGGCTCGGCCGACTCGAATTACTCGCAACCTTCGTCAGACCTGTCGCTAGATGAGGAAAAGGAGACTCTGAGAAGAGAGAAGGAACGCCAGGCTTTGAATCAGTTAGAAAAAGCCAGAGTGAGTGGCGAGTTTCATTCTCTCTTGCCCTCTTTAATTAGCGCCTCTCTTTGCTTCACAGACCAAACCAGTAGCCTTTGCAGTACGTACTAATGTTAGCTATGATGGAACTTTGGACGACGATTCGCCAGTGCATGGCAGCGCAATATCATTCGAAGTCAGAGACTTCTTGCACATCAAAGTAAGTATTGATTTTATGTTTGTTTTATATGCAGTCACTGTCTGCTCGCCGAGCCTTTTCAATCATACCACTCCCCATTTTGATAGCCCAAAAAAAGAGTCGGCATTTAGTTTTGTAATAATTTACATTCAACAATTAAAATGATTAAATTTTGATCAAAGCTATTAAATTTAATAAAATTTCAAAACCAAAAATATTTTAAGAAAATTATATTGTATTTTAGTTCTGGGTCACCAACAAAATTTGCTGATTATGTCTTTTCAGTTCCACTACATTTTATTAGCGAGGTTTGAAACTCGATTTGCACCTTTGTCATGATATTTTTGATATCTTTCTCGCAGGGTCCCATTATTTAATATATTTGCTGATATACGGAACATCAATATAATAAATTGTTCACGGTAAAATACCGTTTAATTCCTTACTGCAATAATATTTAAAGCATAGCAATGAACAATATATTAACCAGTCGCATTTTGCATTTCTAATCCCCTAAAAATCTGGTGCAACTAACGATAAAATTGAGATTTCCTTTTGTAGTTGTAGAAGAATATGTTATTTATATTGAGAGTTAAAATTTGCTTATTTAGTAATCGCTTCAAAATTGAAAAATTGATTTTTATAGTGACAGGAAATTGATTTGTTTATTAAAGCCTATAGAAGAATAATGACGATAAATGTTAAACTCAGTATTTTGTGTTATTAGTCTTCACAGCCAAAATTATAGAGTTTAAAAAAAAAATTCATTAAATATGATTATGGACACGCACAAAATTTCTCTTTCCGCTTCTGCGGATGTTGAGAATAAAATCATATATTGATTTTTTAAATTAATTTTACTCAGCAGAAACAGAACATCAAAAATAATTATCTTCATTTGGATGAATCAGCTATATAATTATGTCCTTTTTGTTAGATTATGTCAATGGCGTAAGAAAAATGTACATTTCCGTCAGGTTTCCGTATTAAATGGAAATGTATGCAGTATATATTTTTCAAAAGCATTGCTTACAAATAATTCAAGCCCCTTTAAATTGCTCCTCTTTATAAATGAACTAAACTGATTATAATTTACAGGAGAAGTATGACAACAACTGGTGGATTGGCAGGTTGGTCAAAGAAGGTTGTGATGTTGGTTTCATACCATCCCCGGTGAAACTAGAGAACCTGCGACTGCAACAGACGCAGGCTCGCAACTCAAAGCTTTACGCCTCAAAGACTTCATCATCCAGTAATCTAGGTGCTCTAGCGGGTGCCGATGGCAGTGGTCTTCCTACAGGCAAAACCGCCACCAGTTCCCGAGGTTCAACACCCCCAACTCCAGGCAAGTAGTCGCTTTAAAACATAAATAATCAGACACAATAAAATTTAAAATTGCAGTCTGGCGCGATTTCATTAAAAAAGAAAAAGTTTTTTTATCAAAATGAGAGACTTGCCTCAATTACTTTCTTGCCAGTTTTTTTTTAATTAAAGCAGCTTAATTGACTGGACGAAAAAAAATACAATTAAAAATTAATGCCAGTACTTTGCAGTAGTTTCGTTTGTGTGTCTCGATTTAAAATGGCAAAAATGTTGCAGGGGATGACTCAGACTCTGTGGGTAACACAAGACTTGGAAAAGGTCCAATCACCACGCCGCCAGCGAAAGAGAAGCGCAAACCCTTCTTTAAAAAGCAAGAAAACATGACACCCTACGATGTAGTACCTTCGATGCGACCGGTAGTTCTTGTTGGACCTTCCCTCAAAGGTTACGAGGTCACGGACATGATGCAGAAGGCGCTCTTTGACTTTCTCAAACATCGATTCGAGGGGAGGTAATTGAAGCCTCTTTTGATCTTTTGCATCGACTTTTCAATAATGGGAACTTCCTTCCGTTGCAGAATTATAATAACAAGGGTGACTGCCGACATCTCGCTGGCAAAGAGATCATTGCTCAACAATCCTTCAAAGCGTGCTATCATGGAACGCTCCAACTCTAGGTCTACTTGTTTAGCTGAGGTTCAAGCCGAGATCGAAAGAATATTTGAGCTCGCCAGGACCTTACAGGTGCGAAGATTCTTACAAATAATTAAGTGAAATAAAACGCTTTGGTTTTGCAGCTGGTGGTGTTAGACTGTGACACAATCAACCATCCATCGCAGCTGGCCAAGACTTCTCTAGCGCCCACAATAGTCTATCTCAAAATTTCTTCTCCGAAGGTCAGTTTAAAAAAATTACATTCACGTCCTCCTTACATTGAAAAAATTGTAAAACTTGTTAAAATACTCATTAGCGAATTTCAGACTTCTGATATTAGAGTGAAAAATAGTAAAAATAATAGCAGTGGGTGCTACTTTTAGTATAATATACTATTTGATCTTCCAGTTCTATATTTTCTAATTAAAATGTGCTGCATGAACAATCATGATAGCCCCCGAAAATCCCCAGTTTCCATCAAGTGACCTTTGCCCTTTTGGGTGTGGTTCTGCAAAAGTTTTTGAAACTCCAAAGAACTGCACTTTTTGCGTAGTCTGCGCAATGTAAATAGCCCACCCGCTAAAATCACAAAAGCATGCAGCCCTACGATCCCTGCCATTTCAAAAGTAATCATTCATCAATTGGAATTCGTTTTACCATTTCCATGACTATCAACGGACTTCTTTAAAAAATTATAGCCAGTGAGTACCAATGGCATTGTTTCGTCGTTGTCTTTTTACAATATTTGTTTTTGCTCAAATGAATCTTTTCTCTCTATTGTCAATGTTTCTTTTTGGATATTTTTCACTAATATTTTATAATGCACCAAAAACAGAGGTTCACGTAGTTTTCACTGTGTTTCCTTCAGAGTTCCACATTGTGATCAAACCCACTGAGAGTTGTAAATCGACTCGTTTGATATGATCTGAGCATGCCAAAAACGCAACCTCTCACGATAGTCGGCAGCATAATATGCATTTGGAACCGTAGTTTAGATATATCTGCAACTTATACCTGCATATATTATGTAGATGACTTTTGGGTTATTTTTGAGCGGGGATGTCGTTCGAGGGGTCACGAAATGACTATTGGAAATGTTAAATATACGCATGAGCATCAAATAATGGGGAATCAGTTTTTCGTTCAAATTTGCATGATTCCTCAACACACAAAAATACAGTGGAAAAATCAGGGAAATAATGTAAAACTTTCAGATAACGAAACATGAAAATTTCAATAAAAATGTACTCAAGTATTTTAGCAAATATGCAAAACAAAATCAATTCGGAACAATTTTGCATGAATTATTATAATTTTTGAAGGTTAATTTTTCTTATGAACGGAATGAAATTTGCATAAATTTTTCGATCGATTTGCCCGATCAAGATCTTGCTTGGCGCGTTTGCAACCCATCGCTAATCCGCCCGTTTTCCTGTCTTCAGGTTCTGCAGCGACTGATCAAGTCTCGTGGCAAGAACCAAGCGCGCAACCTCAACGTTCAGATGGTGGCTGCGGAGAAGTTGTCGCAGTGTCCGCCGGAGATGTTCGACGTGATCCTGGACGAGAACCAACTGGAGGACGCGTGCGAGCACATTGCCGAATACCTGGAGGCGTACTGGCGCGCCACGCACCCGCCGGCCCCACCTGCCATTTCCACCCTACCTTCGCCGCCCTCGAACGTGCCCGCTGGGGCGCAGCCCATGCACGGACAGTCGTCGCCCGGCATGGAGCACCCCCCGCGCAACTCGACGCCCCCCGGTGAGCAAACAACCCTTATTTCTCGCGAGCGCATTATATTCATTACACGCCCAGCAGTCTTTCTTTCTCGCAATTCTCTCTCTCATTAATTCATGCCTCCCGTGTCGTTCTCTTTCTCAAGATGTGCACACTCAACTATTGTACTATGTTTGTCGATTGTCATGAGTCTAAACACGCGCGTACGTAATTTCAGCTCACCTCGATTCCTACTACGGCCATGACCACCATGACCATAGAGGTACATTGCGGTGCTCGCATTTCTCTTTACGGCTCGTCCTTCGAGCCTTTCCAATTGCTTCCTTTTTCTTCCCAAGCGTGGCCTTCTGCGTGATAGTTTTGCAAACCAAAGACAAACTTTACTTTTGCGCACAAGGGAATTTTCCCGAAGCATTCGCAGAAAATTTATGCCTTGCTCTTGTAGAGTTCCTCAAGGACTGGCCAAAATTAATGTTATATATTTGAAAAATCTGAAATCATAAATTTCTTTCATTTACCGTTTGGAAATAATTTTACTTTCTTTTTATTTTTCACTTTCATTGCAACAACGTTTCATTTTCTATTTGTCTCTATAGTCATTAATATTTGTTAACATTTTCAAACAATGTCATATCCAGTTTCAAATCATTTGCTTCATTGATTATTTAAAACAAAAATCTCATTCTTTAGGCTTTTGGCCAATTATTTTTTACTTCAAATTTAATATAATTTCACTTTTATAAATCATGCAACTCATAACGGACGATACAAGTCCAAAGTATCGATTTTGAGTAGTCACATTAATATTCAGCACCTTTCATTAATATGAAGTTTTTTTATAGATTCGCTAGATTTATTGTCGTGTAGTTTGCAATCACGCAAAAGGCCTCCACGCAGTATACATAGTCGCTTTATTTTCTATACATGTATTTCTAAGATTTATTATTTTTGTATCTTTCTCTCTTCCTTCTTGTAGCGCTTGCATTTTCGTAAATTTATCTTTTTATTTCTTTCTGTTTTGTTGCGCAGCTGGTTCAAGAGGGGTCATTCGAACGGCAGTCATTCCAAACTAACTCCTGAAGCCTAACTAATTTTATATAAAATTGTGGGTGGAAGCCCCTTTTTGCATCCACATGACTATAGCTGTTTTGCCCAAAGGAGTTGCTATATTGAAACTTGAAAAAAGATGAGGATAAATGACGTTCATTGACAGTCTGTGTCAGTGGCAGACTGCACTTTTCATTACTTTTTCTGCTCCTAAAATTATTTGCCCCTCGCATTCCTGACGCCTTTAGATTTTTAAATATTTGGATTGATTGTGCCTGCCGATTCGCGAAACTGCAGTAAGTAGTTTTTTAAACAACAAAAAAGACGATTCAGCTAACAAAATCGTTATTCCACTAACACCAGCTAGACATAAAAATCTTCAGAGTGGAAAATGTTGACTAACACGCTAAAAAAACTAATTTGAGATTATTTATATATTATATAAAATCAAATTTTAATTTACTTTCACTAATTGTGTATTAATTTGAACAATGTCCCCAGAAACCAAAACCAGTTTTCTTTCAAATAAAAAATGAAATCATTACAGCTTGTTTGTTTGAGTCAGAATTTAGAAACCGTAGATATTTAGTAAATTTTGAGTTTGCAATATCAAAGTAGCTAGATATGAGTATAGAATTTATTTTTCTCCCAAGATGAAGAATCTAAACCAGAATTTGCACTTGCAGGATATCACCACTCGTCGAACCAGCAGCCGCACTACCAGCAACAACAACAACAACAACAACAGCAGCAGCAGCAGCCGCACCCGCAAGGCCAGCACCACCACCACCACCCCTCGCAGCACCACCGGCGAGGGTTAGTGCCGCAGCAGAGAAGCATGGACCACCCGCACGACTACGACGAATTCGGTCTTCCCGTTGGAGGCGGAAGCGGAGGCGGGGGTGGCGGCCACCCCCAGCAACGTCAGCAGCACTACCACAGGGGCGGCAGTGGCGGCGGCATGGACGAGATGCAACAGGGCAAGCCGTACCGGCGCGAAGACGACATGGGCAATGGCGCTGGGGGCGGCGGTCGTCCCAATTACCACCCCCAGCAGCCGCAGCAGCACCACTCGCCCCACAGATCTTCGTCCAGAAGAGCGCTGAATGCCCTTTAAAGGACCGCAGTGGTTGTTGCAGTGCGCGATGAAGAGACGATTTTACACACAAAATTGATAATATGAAATTGATGGATGATTAATATTGAATTGAAAGAAAAAATCTGATTTGCACCTACTGTTTGCGAAGTGCAGTGATATATAAAATGAATTAGATTTAAAATCGAACGAGACAGAGAGAGTTATTATCTCTCTGGTCTATGTACATAAAAAAAAAATACAATTCAAAATGACAGAATGGAGGAAGAAAAGGCAGTATAAAAATTTAACTTGATTAAGCATCATCAGTGTAACCTGATATTATACTGTGGTGATGGAATTTTCAAAACTTGAACATGAAAAGTATGTCTTTGAACTTAGATAATTAATATATGATGGTGATCAATATTTTGTTAATGCTACCTAGCTTAATGCGATCCTTATCGATAAAAGTGAAATGTGGTGTATATAACAAGAGAGCGAGAGAAAACGTGAGGTTTGTGACAAAAGAGACCTCCTCCTCCACCTCCTGATGTGTAAAATCTAACGCGAGAGAAGCTGATGAGCGAGATGTTTTGTGAGTTACTGTCGATTTTTTTTATATATCTTGCAATCTTTGAGAAATTATCAAAATGAGGGTAATTGCTGAATTGATTTGATCTGTATGCCGTTCCGTTGTTCCAAAAGACAGCAGGAAAAATTTCCTCTTTGACCTTCTTGAGTACGGAAAATTGTTATCACCTTCTACATATTATATATTATATATTACTGTGCATTAACTGAATGCAAAGTTTTAAATTTTTTACCTATCACTCCCTTTTTAAATTGAGACAAAAGAGAGATATGCCTTAAATTTCAAAAAGAATGTAGATAACACTTTCAATAAAAGATAAAAGGCTGCAGTGTACTACTACTACCTATTAAAAACAACTACTGTTCTACTCTTCACTCTGTAAGATACAATTTAAACGATGAGGAAAATAGTGAAATAGCAGTGACATTATTTGGAGTGACCACACGTACACACATTATTACTTGAAAAAGAAAGAGAGGAAAATAGTCTACTTAGCTCCCCATTTATCATAAACCACAGTACCAAAACGGAGACTAAAGAGGAGAGGAACAGGAAATAATTAAAGGTTGTTATTTATCATTCGATTTGCATAAAGGATTAAACAAGAAAAACGCAGCTTTTCTCGAGAATTACAATGCCAAATCCTTCATATATGATGCTTTATATTTATATATCAATCAATAATATCTCCATTGATTACTAATGATTACTACTTAATTGATTGCCAATTGTATTCTCTACCGACAAAGTGTACGATCCACGAAGACCGTGTTTTTGGTTTTTGCAGACTTCTCAACTTCAGATAGATATTACTACAGCAAAACTAGGATTACACAGTGAGGAGATGAATATTGTTATATATCGAATAATTACAAATTCATTTTCTCCGTCGTGCATATTTTGCAACTCGCATAATGATTATTGATATATTGTAATGGCCAGAGTATGCGAAATTGCGGAACCCTGTTTTCATTTGGCGCAAGCATTGTTCGAGTATAATCTTTCTTATATTCTTCTATTACTGCAAAAGTATATAATATTGTCAAAACCTCGTCCTCCTTCTTGTTGCGTGGAGTTTTATCCACCTTTCTGTTCCCCCCTCCCCCCACTGTGTCAGGCAAGTGCAGTTTTTTTGCATCAACAGCTGATGACAAGCAAATTGTGTAACCACCGACCAAAATTTACGACTCCTTTTGCAGTTCTTTGGGAATACGTATATTGTACATGAATTAGGCACTCTTTCAAATTATCATTGAACGTCAAAACCAGTGGTTGATTTTCTCTGGAACTGTTCAGTTCTGTTGGTACATGATTCTTGGATCAAGTTCTAGATTAGCTTTCATTGTTATTTTATGTTCATGTGGCGTCCAAAACGACAAGCAAAAATATAATGTGAAATTTGACACAGATTTATAGATTTGCAATTACAAAACAATAAAATACAACATCAATGAAAGTAAAAAAAATCCGCTTTTTGTACAGATTGGCTCCCACTTTATTATTTTAACAAGAACTTTGCTTTAATTTTATCATTTCACTGCGCAATTGACAATTAAAGTGATTCACGCATTGTCCACCCAACGTCAATGAAAAAAAAGAGTCCGAGAAGGTGAGAAATAAAGATTACAACTGCCACAATACTTATTGTGCCCTTATAAAGTGTTGCACGCCCATCCAGCTTGCTCGCGCACAAAAGAGGCGCTAATCTCGAATATGGTTTACAGATATGCAATAAAAATTCGAGTTGCAACCTGTGTTATTCGAGATAAAAACGTCATTACTACCAACGCGATATCTCGCTGATAACATGGAAATGTACTTCAATAATCTTGATTACACGCCGGCATAGTATTGATTACGTGCGTGACTAATGAATCTAGAGCGTCCGACACACACAAAGAAAAAAGTTTGCACCACAGCTGCTCGTCGGGGAAATGACTAATTAGTGGACTCGGAATGGGAATTTGCCGCAAAATGTTTCGCCCTCGAGAGCCGACAAAGGTCGAGCCGCCGGTGCAAGGGTTGCGAGGCCTCTACCTGGCGGACCTGATCAGCGACTCCATAGGAGGGCCACTCGGTCTCGCCGTTTTTGTCCTCCTGGGTTATGTTGCCAGGTTGGCAGGACCAGCAGTGATAATTTCCGTCGTGTTTGCAGCTGTGGTAGCAATTATTGCAGGTAATGAGATTCGGTGAATAAATTACAGGAAAATATAGCATCAATTTTTTATAATTTTATTGCGTTAAAATTTGGCCAATAAATTGAGTTATGTTTTTACAAACCAACACTGTTGAGACTTACGTAAGTTTTATGCAACAATTTTGAAGCAACAAAAATTTAAAATAATTACATCAAATTGTCTTCTAAAAATTTGAATAAATCATATTTTCCCTAAAATTAAGATTATTGCAACACATTACTTTTTTGCATTAATTGATTCTCTTAAATAAAGATAGAAAATATATGCTTGTTATCTGCGTTAAAAAATTCGTCAATCAATCAATCTGACACCTAAAAAATCATGGAGGGATTTGATTTGACCAAATATACGATTTTCAAAATCTAGGAAACATTTCTTATTTAAAAAGAAATACTTAAAATTAAAATAAAACTGATTCCAAAACTAGGAGCATGCTACGCTGAATTAGGATCATCAACCCCTAGGACGGGGTCGACGGCTGCTCTTGCCCTAAATCTAGGGAGAGTCGGCGAACTAGTCGCGTTTCTAGTCACCTGGAATCTCATCGCAGACCTCGCAATAGGTTTTGTATTTCAAGTTGCATCCACATTTGGAGATAATTCACGTTTAAACTTCTGCTCATCAGGTACAGCCGCGGCCGCAAAAGGTGTTCGCGCGTCAATTGACGCCATGACAAACAACGCTCTAACGCAGTATTTCACAGAAGTAGCTCCTTTGGAATCGGAATACACGTCTCCATTCGTCGACTTCCTAGCCCTGCCACTTCCAATAATTTGCAGTAATTTTTAATAATTTAATATTTAATTTCAAAATTAATTCCCTTTGATTCCAGTAATTACTTGCTGCGTGTTCCGAGAATACATGATGCCGAGAGTGGCCGGAACGCTTTTCGCCGTTGTAATTTTCCTCTACATGGTAATCGCAGGAGCTTTCGAAGGTGATTAAAATATGGCTTCAGTAATCTCTTTCGCTAAAATATGCTTATCTTTAGCCGACAGTTCATTGTGGAGCATTCCAGCAAATTGCACAGGCAATACTTGCCCTCCGGGGTTGGCGGCGATCATAGGCGACGGCTACTTTCTGCCGTACGGAATGTGGAACGTCTTTCAAGGAGCTGCCATTCTGTCAATAGCGTTCATTGATTTAGGCAAAGGCGCATATCCAAGTAAAAGAAAACTTTGGAAAAATTGATAATAATAAAAAATAAAAAATATTGCAGTTCGAGGATTGGTCAGCAAAAAACAGATTCTGCCTCCTTTGTCATCAATGGTTGCATTTGCGATCGGTTTCGTGTTTCTCTTTTCTATTGGAATAATTGTGACGATGATGAGAGCGTACTTTATGCTGGTATGCAGAGGTTTTTACTAAAAGTACCTTTTTATTTAGTCCTATCTTAGATTCCAGCGCAAGAGGTCATAACCGTATTCAAATTACTTTCTTACCGCGAGGGTCTTTACATTGTCGCAACGGGAGCGATTCTTGTTCTTTTATTCACGTAAATTAAAAATATTTGTTTTTAGTTCATCATTTACAAGAACAATTTTTAGGATAGAAACATTTGCGTACACCATTGCTGGGGAACTGAATGCCCTCGTAAAAGAAAGAGCCTTGTTTCCATTTTTAGGAAACGTGGACGTTTACGGCAGGGAAAGGCCTTTATATGGAGCTCTAGTTATTGGATTAATATCAGGTTTGTTTGATCACAACTTAAAATTTAATTAAAAAATGAAAAAATTTAAATTTTTTCTGACTTATGAAATTGGAAGTTTTATTTCAAATATATAATGATATAATTATTGGATTTTAAAACTAATAAAAATTTAATTCATAGGTTTGCTTGGTGCATTTTTCACGGAAGGGCAACTGGCGCAGATGCTCTCAATCGGTACCCTGATTTCTTTCGGATTGATCATGTGCTCGTCCATAATCAACAGGTACTTAAATTATGAAAAATTGCATAGTTTTTATGTGTACATAACATAAAAGATGCCAATACGACGCTTGGAAAAATGAAACGGGTTCGTTCGCAAGCGTGGTCAAGCAATTTCTGATGTGCCGGAGGTTGGAGGCGCCGAATTTCGCAACGTCAAACGCCGCCAAAATAGCAACAGTCCTTTACAGTGAGTTTGACAAAAATTATTACGACGGCAGGTCTTGGTCTCACAAAGAAAATTTGACACACAGGCCTTCTGTGTCTCGGCCTCGGAGGGTTAATTGTGTATTTCTCGGCGGAAATTGGTTTTGGCTACGTTGGCGCGGTCATCGCTTTGATCGTCCTCTCCGTCCTGGCACTCTACGTGCTCACCATTATTACTTTGCAGCCCCAGAACACAAGCACCCCCATTTACTTTAAGGTTGGCTCAAAGTGTCCAATTTTCCTTAACTTATTTCCAAACTCCGGCAGGTTCCGCTCTTCCCGCTCTTCCAAGGACTTGGAATTTTATTTGCGGCTTTTCTGATTATGAACGTGCACGCGTGGGCCTGGTACAGACTTGCGTTGTGGAGTGCAATCGGTAATTAATTGCTTTAAAGAAGACTCTAGAAATTTTAGTTGAAAAATAAACAGGTTTAATTTTGTACGTCGCAAACTTCTGCTTCAAGTCCAGTGACCCCGAATCAAATGACAAGAGCAAAAGAAGCTCAGGAAGCGACGTGGCCGCTTTGGTTGGAAGCAAATCTAGCATCTCGGTCCAGTCCGAGACTAAATCAACTAAGGAAATAATTCTCACTGGCGGCGCCGTAATGAGGGAGAAGAGTGAACGGAAAACGGACGATTCGAGGCGAAATGGATGGTTGGAGGCAGAAGAGGTACATGACTTTTATTAAATAATATTGTTCAATTCCAAGATAAATTTCTAATTCTTTTTTACAGAATGAGGTCAAAATTGAACTTGTCGACACTTTGAGTCTAACATCAGAATCAGGTATTTTTAATATCTCTCAATAGTCTCAATCGATTCAATTTCTTTTTTAAGGACTGCTTCAAAGTTCAGTAGCACGGGATTTTGTGTAGTAATTATAATAATCTTGATGGCTAAGTAACTTCGCTCGTGCATTATCTCTCGTAATATTCTTTATCTCGTGCGACCAAATCTGCCAGAACAGAAACTTGCGATATTTATTAGAGAAATCCCTTTAATTATTGTTTTAATTAAATTTAAAATACATTTTTCGAGAATTATGGAAAAAAAATTGTTTAAATTTTTATAGTTTTTTGTATAATTTATATAATCATAATTTAAAATTACTCCAAATTAAAAAAAAATATATATATATGCTTAAAGATTACTGTTAAAATCTTGCATAAAACCGGCCTGCATATTAAATCATTCATGTATTTAACATGAATATTTTTATGCACTTTTTATTTTATTAAAAAAAATTAAAAATTTTATTAAATGTAATTTATGTATGTATTTAATGTTGTACTTACATAATACAAATCAGATGTTGCAGTTAGCGGAAACTCGTCGGCTACTGCCGAACAGCAAATTGTTGAAGTGGCTGTGCCTGACATAGTGGTCTCGGAAATCCTGAAGACCGCGGACGATGTCGGCACTCCGACATCCAGCAGGCACGAAGACACCCCCGAATTCTACGCCAGACAATTGGACGAAATGTTCACGTTTGACACTCCGGGCGACACCGACTCGCACTACAGCTCCGGTGAGAGCGTCGTCGAAGTCCACCAGCCGCCCAAGGTGCTCGTGGACGAGGACACCGGCGAGGTGTCCAGGGAAGAAAGCCGTTCCGTCCGCTTTGCGCACACGGACGATGAATCCTCGAGCGATGAGGAAAGTAATAATGAGAAAGACGAAAACAAACTGCATGTGGAGGCGGGAGAAGACGAGGTCGTCGTTGCCCCCTCCAGCCCTAAACCCCCTCCCCTCCCCCCGGCAAATTTGGTAATTTCGGCGCACCTCTCATCCAAGTCGCGACCAGTGGAAGTGGAGGATGTGGTGGTGCCTCAAAGTCCAACCACCAGTTTCATCCCCGAAGAATTCTTTGAGGAGAAGACGACGAGTCATTTGAATGACTTCCAGCTTGAGCTGAGGAACACCCTGAAGCTGCGAAGCCAGAAACTCATTGACAGCATTGACAACACGGTCGTCAACGTCAACGAAGGTATAGAAATTTTTGGGGGCCGCAGAAGTCGGGAGGTTTCCATTTCCGAGCCGGTTATTTTGCCCCCACCGGTCACCATGAAGGGAGGCAAATTCGAGAATCACGCCTTTGTGGAGAAATTGGATTCGATTCTGAAGGAGCAGATCAGCGGAGTCGAGAACAAACGACCGCGAGCAAAAGTCTACAAACAGCAGAAGAGGGTGGTTATTCTGCAAGAGCTCGAGGGTGGCGAATCCAGTGCGCCTATGAGATTCTCCTCGGCTGATCTCCTTTCGGCCAAGTCGAAGTTGCGCTCCAGCAATGGGGAAAGTTCAAGTCTGGGTGACCTTAATAATAATTCTAATAAATTGGCTGAAAAAGCGCCGTCAAGAAGGGAGGCCAAGTCGCTCGAAGCTTTTGAATCAAATCCCATGATCATCGAGGACAAGTGATGGATACTTAAAATAATATAGTGTTTTAATTGTGCACTTTTGGATATATGTATATCAATTTATTTTATAGAATTTAATATTTCAACAGTCCGTGATTGTACATAGTATTTTATTCTGCGCATATCTGTATAAGTTTGAGATTTATAAATATTTACAATTTTTCAAACCCCAATTTCTTATTCCTAACATTTTAGGAAATAAATTATGTCATAAATTCTTAATTAACTGATAAATTCTTTAAACAAACGGAATTCACATGCGCGCTCTTTGTTATAAAAATATCAGCCAATTATTAGACGCACCACTTTCTTCCACTATAAATCAAACGCATTTTTTTTTCATTTATATATAATAGTCTCTGTTCGATATATTCAACAATCACCAGATCAATCAGTCATAAGCAGCCCTAGCGTAAACAGGCGATCCCGTTCCCGCCGGATTGGAGGGAAGATTGTTCCTAAACAACAATCCGAATTACTCTCTAAAGCATTTGCGCTCTCTCGGAAAAATATTTACGGAGGCATCCAAATATTATCAGGCAAATCCGGCGACGCCTGAATACCACTCATCAGGGCTCCGTATCCTGAACAATTAATTTTCCGCACCTTTATTGACACGCTTAGTTTAATAGTGAGCTAAATTTTTACTCTTGGAGTCGATGTGGTGGTGGTCCTCGGGAGGCGCCGATGCCGGAGATTTGTTGCCGCACGACTTGCCCGCGTGCCACGACGCGATGGCCACCGTCAGCAGCACGATGAAGCCCACCAACACGGACAGGGCTAGCATTTGGGCGCTTGAAACCTTTTGGGTGGAAACTTCGGTCACTCGCTGCACCCGTGATCCGTGCGCCTCAACTTCAAAAACGTAAATCTCACCCTCCTCCAAACCATTTACTGAAAACAGCAATTAAAAATAATTAAAAAATTTAATTAAAAACGAAGTTTATTTTATAAGTATATAAACTGTGGTCGAACTAAATTGCTTCCTGTATAAATCAAGAATAAGTTCAAAGAGCTTAAATAAATAAATATTTTTGAATAAGTGTTATTCTTTATAAATTTTTTTCTTTTTGTCTTCTTGTTTCTTGTTGTTATCTAAAATTTTAAAATTATTTCTATATTATTAGAGATGCATATTTTGAAAGCATTAATGATTTATTTAATTCTTAAAAAAAGTTGCGAAAATTCTAAAATCAAAGTTCTTATACCAAGAATCCATCTGTCGTTGGTGTCGATGACTCTCTCCTTATTCGTTCCATCTTTCATTGTTCTCCAGCGCACGGTGTACTTTTTATTGTGACTATTCAATCTGCTTGGTTTGCTATCATCTTTCCATGTAACTAGCCATGACGGGGCGCTCACTGCTCGAACGCTTACATTGGACGGGCCGTTTCCTGCTCCCACAGTGTCTGCTGTTTGAATTTAGAAATTAGTGATCTGCAATTTTTGTGTCCTCTGCCAACCTAAATTATCAGCGAGCCCTTCATTTGTCTCAGTCTCGTCGTCTTGTTTCTCAAAGCTGTCAGGTTTCTCCCCTACAAATAATCGCATTATATTGTTATTTTTATGTGTGATTTTTACCCAACAACACAAATCTCGGTTAAAAGAGGTGCAAGGAAAATTAAATAATACTTCTCCAAAATTTTACTTCCAACCCCAGAATCAAATTTTATATCTATTAAAAAACTCAATTATATATTCGTAAAAAGGAAATTATTAAAAAGAAGTCAAACAGATAAATAAATCTATCAATAAACAATATTTTATTTATATTATTGGGTTTTTATCACAAAATTTAATAATTTAAATACCTTTAGTGTGGATTCGCACTGTTTTACTCATGAGCCCCTCTCCGTGGGGGTCTCGACTGGAAACCATCAATTCGTAAAGGGAACCAGGAATTAGATTTTCGACGGTCGCTTGGAAAACGTTGTTTTCGACTTTCATTGTTCTCCATTCATCGGTACTCACAAGCCGGAACCTGAATTAAAATTCTGTTTTAGTAAAAAAAAATGTGTGGCCTCGAGCATTTTTTAAACCAAACGAGTATTTGCTGCGACATCCTTGTTTCACTGGACGACCACTTCAGTAACACGGAGTCTTCAGTACTGCTGGCTGATAGGGAATGCGGCGCCTTCAAAGCGCCTTCCTCCACAACTAACTCGGCTTCTGCAGTCAAACTGGCAGCCTCGTTGGCCACCGTGCAAATATAAATCCCAGAGTCTCCAGGTATTAGCGATCGGATGGTTAAATTTCCACTTTCCAGCATATACCGTCCGTTTGGAAGTCCCGTTCCATCTTTCTACAATTTAGTGTGTTGAATGCGAAATAGTTTACCAGTTTTCAAATAGTAAATAAAATGGAAAAATGCGGTTGAAATTTCCAAAAAGTAACAATCTTTCCTTAAACTGGAGCCCAAATTTACCCTGCAATCCCAAAAATTATTTGCAGTGAGATTTTTTTTAAATTATATAAATTTTAATTAACTCTTGTGCACTTCTCAAATTTTCTTTATTGCTTTAATTGGCTTCTTTTTCACAATATTTTAATGATTTTATATATAAATATTTGCCGTTCCAATCTCCCACCACCAAATAACGAGTTTGAATTCAATAAAAAAATTATTTCTATTGCTATTTAAAATTCTTACTCTGAACCACGTGACGACGAGCGGGTTTTGGTTTGAGAAATCGTCAGATTCTGCCGCGCAGTGCATTTTGACACTGTTTCCCACTCGCCGCACGTAGAGACTGGCCGGACGCACCGTGAACATGGGCGGCTGCTGGACGACCACTTTCATCGGGCTTGAGGAACCGGCGCTTCCGAGATCGTTGAACGGCGTGCAGGTGTACATACCGGCGTGGCCTTGGTCCACCTAAAAAACGCATGATTAAACAACCTGCCCGACACCGCAGTTCGGCGAGTTGCATAAATCGGAAATTCGAAGGATCGTTTTTTCTCTTTTCCATTTTACTCACGTTGTCGAAGGCGAGCGAGCCGTTGTGCAGAAGAAAAACGCCAGGCACGTTGTAGGGATCGTACAGAAATCCGTCCTTCTCCCACTTCAGGTACGTCAAAGGCGGATTCGCTCTGAAATGGCAGTCGAGCAGACCAGGTTGGCCCTTTGTCAAAAACTGCTCTGGAGGTGAATTCACCACTTTGGCTTTATCTGAAAATTTTTCTTTACTTTTTACTTCCTATTTCTAAATGTAATTTTTTTACAAAGGACGTTTAAGTAGGCGCCTGCCGTTTGCATTTCGCCTGCTTCGTTGGTCACTTCGCACACAAACGTGCCAGGGTCGGTGAGTTCGGTTCGTTGGATTATAAGTGTGCCGTCGCCCTGAACCTCCGACCTGGCCCACAACTCAGGCACCTCGGCTATTGGTACGCCGTCGCGGTACCAAATAATTCTTGCTCCAGACTGCTTCGCCACACATTTGAAGTTCACATCTTCTCCTTCGAGTGTGGTTTGGTTCACTGGAGGGATGGTCATGACTTTTCCGCCTTGATTTAATTTAAGGGAAGAATTTTAATTTTAAATTTTTTTGGCCCAAAAGTTTAGTCACCTTCGACCGTCAGGTGGAACCAAGTTCCGTTCGGTCTGGTTGGAGGATTTCTGTTAGGGAAGAAAACTTGGCACTCATACCAACCCTGGTCACTTTCTCTGATCGACGTCAAGTTGACGGCCCCTCGGCCGAAGTGACTGCTCCCCTCGTTGTGGGGTAGACGAGAAACGCGGCCTTTGAAGTTTGGAGAAATTTCTAATTCTTCCGGTCCGTTCCACGAAAATGCAAGGGAACCCTTTTGTCATATGTTTAGTTTTAATTAATTCTAATTATTTTTGAGTGAAATGAAAAACCTCTTTGTTCCATCGTAAAATGTAAGGCACCACAGTGTCGTGCGGGAAATCAACCTCGCAGTTTAGAAGAACAGATTCACCAATCTCGGCAGTCAAATGGGTTGGCTTTCTCCCGTCAACAGTTTGGCCATCTAAAAAATTGGAAGATTCGAGATGCATTTTTTTCTACTCGTTTTAATTTTAGTTTTCAATTGTAGTGAAGCAGGAAGTTGCCTATCATGCTAGATAATTGATTTGTTTAATTTAAAAGTGAAATTAATAAAACTATCATTTATAAGAAAATTTATAATCCAATTCTGGCACAAGTGTTGGTATTAAGTAGGCTGTTGCTTCACCAGCCCATTCATGAGCCGAGCTGCTCTTTTATTATCAGCTCTCATGACTTTATATGACAGCTTAATTTGACTGCATGTACCATACTCGATCTGCCCAAGCAGAGTTGGAATTAAAGGATTAAAACTGCTGGCTGGTCGTGCGAGTGCTCTTGCATTGCTCAGCTAACCGCACTTACTTAGAATAATACAAGTTACAATTTTGTGTATTGTTAATATTTCTCATATTGAATTTTGTTTTTAATTGGACACAAAACTAAGACAAGAAATAAATTTAAATCATTGGAATAATAATTTGCTCTATTTAAGTTATTTTCAATCTTATTTACGTGCTGATGGTTGTTATTAAAAGCAATTACGTGTAAATAATTTTTAATTTTTTTTATCTTGAAATACTCACAAATTTGAGAGGCCAACAAGAAGATTGCAACCGCTGGAAAAATCAAGTGACTGCACAATGCAAACTTCTCCATGCCAAGTTTGCTAGAACTTGAAACCGAAAAACGCAATCCAATTCCGCTTGACACCACAGGCCGATCCAACTCCAACTGATGTCACGCTCAGCATCTGCGCTCCGTACCGAGCGCGGTGCTCGTGACGTCAGGCAAGCTCTAATACAATCCGGATGTCCCAACTACACAATACCAAATTGCTCTTAAAATGCACAAATTTAAATCTACTCACTCAAGTATTAAAAAATTTGCATTATCTAATAATTATAATAATATATTTTCCTTTAAATTCAATCTTTTTATAAATGCGGAAACACATTTATTATCTTATTTAATTTTTTATTCCTGTGTTGTTTGAATTATTTATAGAGGGTGGCGTGGGTGCACAGAATTGAGATGAATGGGGGCTATTTACTCAATTAACCCCTCGGTCATTCAAGAGTGCATTCTCTCTAGAAATTCATTTCTGATTGAAACTATATATGGCTGCGGTGAAACAATGACGATGAATTCTCTTCGGCTGGACACTTGACAAGTGCAATTATGGTGCGCGCATTCACAGATTTTGCCCACAATGGAAATTATGTATGCTAATGAACACCATTCAGAAGTGATTGCCAGGCAATAAGACTCAAAGGGGCAAGCGACTCATTTGAAGTCGCGCGCGTCTGCACCGAGAGCAGAGGACATAATATTTCATGAAGGCTACAATTATTTAATTAGAACAAATGGGACTCGTGCTCGTGTGCGCTTACGTAATCAATTATTGTTGACAACCCCATGGTGCGCGGTAACTCCAGGCTCTTCCCTCGCCATTGGGAGTCAATTTAACACTTCGGTTTCAAATTTGTTTCCTTCTCAATTTTATTAACAAAGGACGACTTTATTAACGCTAGTAAAATGTTTTCTTTTTGCTTCGGCAGCATTAAAAATTGCGGGTTTTTTTTACAAAAGAATTTCATTTTTATTGACAAAATTATTGAGAAATGAAAATAAATAAAAAAGTATCAAATATATTTAGACTCAGCGGGCCAACAAAAAAAAGCAAATTTTCACGGTTCGTAGTGCTAGAAGGGAAGTCCGCGCTGGCTAAACAAATGCATGCAAATTATGGTGCAGGCGGTTCAAGGGCATATGCAGTCTGAAAACAATTACATGCATGGCGCCCGCTCATTAAAAGGCTTATTGTGATTAATGATGCTTGTTCCAGTGCAAAATACAGGCAAATGAGTGGACCGAAATAAATTATACACCGGCTTTTCAATGGTTAAACACAAAACTTTTAATTAAAAAAAAGTAGTTTGCCACGTTTAGGAACATTTGTCCAATTCTGCTAGCAAATTTGTACATTTTGTTTTGAGAACTTTAACAGCATCTAGAAATAAGGCTTCCGGCTCCATAGCACCAACAGATTCAATAGTGACTGCAATAAAAAATTTGCATGAGAAATAAAATTATTTTATAAACCTTATATTATAGTAAAATTATGACTTGCAATTAATTTGACATGTAGATATTATGCTTAAATTCCAGAGGAAAACTATTGAAAATGGTACTTACAAATGTGGTGGTCTGGAACTCTGCCAACCTTGACAAATGATGCCAAATCAGGATGCAACATGTAATTTCGACTGCCGTTGTCGTACCTTGCATTTTTCACCTTTGCAATGGATTTTCCTGTGACAAAATCATATGAGAAAAAAAACATTTGCATTTCTTTAATTCACCTTTCTTTTCCACAACTTCGATCACTCCAGGACTGAATGATTTTTGAAGTCTATGAGCTGCGTCTCCTTCGATTTCACGTGTCAACTCTAATACAAAATTTTTTAGTATTTTTACTTTTTTGCAAATTATATTGCCACCAACCAATAGTTGGAAGCAGCCTGTAGGACGCTGTGGACACAGGAGAATATTTGGCGTGATCTTTTCCACAGCCTTTCCCAGCAAGCATTTTCATCTCTATTTCCTGTCCTGGTCTCAGTTTAGCAATAAGGATGTCGTCGAAAACCGGACCAACGTCAGCCGCACTGAACATTTTCTCCTGGTCTCCCATTGGCAACCATTTGATACTTTTGCTATAAACTGTTAATAAATATTACAGTTAGGTATAAAATTTCATGAGATGAAAATTTTAATTGCCTGCATGGTTTTTGTACAGGTCAGCTAGCTCGGTGGACTTTGCTGTGGCATTGTTGTTTTTGGTACACTTGATTTTTAATTCAAACTCCAGTGTGTCTTGTTCTGATGGAGCAGCGCCTGGCATGGAAATAATGAGAGATTTAAGAGATATTTTTTGTAACAATTAAGTGACAGAGAATCTCACCTTCTTGTTGAGTTTCAAATTGGTGAGGGTTGGCTTTGAATGGAATGAGGCCTATTCTGTGTGCAAGAACTTCGTCTTGAATCACCGAGGTATTCATGTACATGTGGACCTCTTTAATAGCAATACTTGGAACCTCCGACAAGAGGATCCTACGGAATGCATTAGCCAGGGAGGGTTCGACGCCTACCATGTCAAACTCCATTTCCATGTCACCCATGTACATAACTTGGATTTTAAATTTCTGAAAATCAAAGCTTTCTATTAAAAATATCCATAGCTTTGCTTTGCTGCAAATTTTATTTTTGTTTACCGTCTTAAAGAATTTTAAACTCCACACCGACGGCTTTGAAGGAGCCTGTAAAAATTTTGGAATTATTTTTTTAGTTATTAATACATTATACATGTTCCAAACAGCTGAATAAAAATACCTTCAATGGGCCACTATCAGTTAAAATGTAATTGTTATCCATTTAAAATCTTTTGTTTCTTGCGAATTTTGGCTTCAGTGTTTTCACACGTGCTTTCCTGTAATTCCTGTCCCTGTTTGTTTTTTTTTTAATTACACTGTTGCCAACGATGCAACGAGTAAAGAAAAAATAAATCATAACCGAAACCACTGATACACATACTAAAATTAATATAAAAAATTCTTGAATTTAATATTAATATTAAGCATTTGAGCTGAAAACTCCCATGGCCCTTTTATAACATTATGTTAGTATTTATTTTAGGTTGGCAAAACGTAAAATCAATTTTTGTTTTTATTTCGGGAAACTCCCCCTGAAGTGTCAAATTTTCTTCAATCCGATCAAGTCGTTACTCATTCATTGATATAGAAAACTCAAGGAAAATCGAAGCAAAATGGTAAAGAAGAATACATTTATTAACTCATGAACACTTTTCTTACATGCGCCCATTTGTTTTTGCTCAGATCCGGTTTATCTTGATCCAAAATCGTGCTGGCAAAACCAGGTTAGCCAAGTGGTACATGAACTTTGATGATGACGAGAAGCAGAAATTGATTGAGGAAGTCCACGCCGTTGTCACAGTGAGAGATGCGAAACACACTAATTTTGTTGAGGTTTGTTACTGAAATATTATTGTGTCCATTACCGTATTTATTTTTGTGCAATTTCAGTTCAGAAATTTCAAAATCGTCTACCGCCGCTATGCTGGCCTTTACTTCTGCATTTGTGTGGACGTCAACGACAACAACCTTTGTTACTTAGAGGCGATCCACAACTTTGTGGAAGTTCTCAACGAGTACTTCCACAATGTCTGTGAGCTTGATTTGGTGTTCAACTTCTACAAGGTGAGATTAATCTTTTTTTTTTAAACAGCGCCCTAAAATTGTTTTTAACACACAGGTCTACACCGTTGTTGACGAAATGTTTTTGGCCGGGGAAATTCGAGAAACTAGTCAAACCAAAGTTCTCAAGCAGCTGTTGATGCTGAACTCACTGGAGTAACTTCGGGCTGCTATCAAAACATAATATATTTGTCATTATTATGTGAACTGAAAGCGCAAGTGTAAAATTTAACATATATACAAATAATTATTGGTAATGTATTGCCAATTACAATGTCATGTAGCAACATCCTTCATTCAAAGCTAATCATGACTTCCGTCGTCATTCCATTTCATGTATAAAAAAATTAACTGGATCGAATTTGGTTTGTTTAGATCTGAAAATGTGAAGTCTTTAAAATAACCTCATGTAATAGAATATTGATAATAAAAAACATTTGTTTTTGTAAATTTTCTTGCTGATTTAACATTAAAAGCAATAATTTATTAAGATAAATCAAATAGATAGGTAAATAGATATTATACAGCAGGTACTTTTCCAGATGACGAGTTCCCTAGTGCCATCACCAATTTTCTAAGTCTTTGTTGTTTTCTTCTGCTTCGTCGTGATGCAGTCACTGGGGTAATAAAACTTCGACGCCGTAGACAAAAGAAGCAAACCACGCACACAATAGTCAGCAAAGACAAAATTGCTACTGGAGACGGACTGATTTCTGTATCCTGCACGTCCATGATCGGATTTGCTGCGTTGTTCCAATCGGCAGGTGGTAGGACACCTACAGAATGCTTCGGGCCACCTCCATTGCCCATCGCTGCCCTCAAGTCAAGCTCCATGGGGCCTTTAGGAAGCACGGAAAGTAGTTTTTGGGATTTGTACAAATTTCTGAAAAATATTAGTAGGATGAAATAATTTAAATTAAAAAAAAAATACAAACTTACGTTGGTGCAGATTTGTTTAATGGGTTGGGTGGTGCCCATACAAGATGAGGACACTGAGGAAGAGGTCTTGTTCTAATTCCACCCATGTGTGACTCGATGACTTTGGAATACCTTAATTAATAATTATTAACAATGCAGTAAACTTTGAAATAATATTTTACCTGTAAAGGTGGTTTGCTTCCATTCGTTGAGGCAATGGGAAGTCAGAGGGTTTGACTAAAGCTTTCCCAGCATTCGATTTGAAAACGGATGCCATGTGACCAGTGGAGGTGAACTCCAAAATAGCATCCAGCATCCAAAAGCAGTCTAAAAAATTCATTTAATTTCTAAATTTAATTATGCGAGAAATCAAAACTACACACCTTTTTGCAAGTGGCTATTATCCAAACAATTTGAGTCTCCGTAAACAACAATGCGCCCACTGTTTTTATTACTTGTGCTTTGGTACAACCCCAAGATGGGTACATCCTTAACTACTTCAGACTTTGAGCCCATTATCTCCGCACCTTCAATCAGAACATAGTTAATTTTAGGAACACTTAAGTTGCAACTTTTACCATGATCTTTAAGATCCTTGTAAATTACAGTTCCGGACTCGGGAAAATGAATAAGGCTTGTGCCCGACGCATAATGCATATCATGTCCTCCTAAGCTAAAATCACCTTCCAGCACCATATCACCCAAAGCCATCCCCCAAGAAGAGAGCAACTCATTGAGAGCAGGGATGTTTGAGCCTCCCGTGTCAGGGAGCCACCATTGCCTGAGATCAATTTTAATATTAATATTTTTTTCTTAAATAATTCATTGAATGATTTTACCTTGTGTTTTCATCATAAAATTTAACTTTTTTCATGACTGATGAATTGTACCAATCAGCCACTATCACAACAGAAAGACCAGCCTCAACATCACTCCTTAGTTTTGCAAGTTCTTCGGGGAAAAATTCTTCCTCCGAATCGACGATCAAAAGTGTGCTGTACTGTGATTGATCGAAACATGTAAGAGGTGCTCCGAGGACATCAACGTAGTAGCCAGCATTTCGAACGTGCTGGTACATATCCTAAAAAACGTATGGTTAAGAAAGCAAATTAAATTTAAATACTGATTCTACCTTAAAATTTGTGTGAATGTGATCTCCATTCCAGTCGAGTGGATCGTTTTTCATGCGCAGATTATCTCGAGGGAAATAGCCTGGGGGATATCGTAAATTGTGATATTGGTCCCATAAAATTCGTTTCCTAATAATTACAATGAATAATTAAGAAGTTATATGCAAAATGAAAGCCACTATACTGTTTTGGGGGCGTTGGAACAATGCGTGCTTTGATGGCCAGGCGAACCGAACTTTGACGAGGTTCAAAATTTCCTTCTTCTGGCGGCGATTCAACGGTTAGGGATATGTGACCCTGGACAATACCTGACCAATTTGCGCTGTTTTCGTTAACTGCAAGCCAAACGGCAAGATAACCTGACCAAGGCCATAATACCTAAGAAGGAAAATTCAGACATAGTCAATTAATTAGCAAAACATAGATAACTTACAGGCGAATACTGAATGGCAACATCAAGTCGATGACCCTGTTGCTTTGTGTATGGGTGCCACTTTGGCTTGCCCACAATGTGCCCAGAAACACCTAATCCATTAAGAACAGTAACGTTCACCGCAATGGGCATGCCACCCCTAAACAAGGGTTGAGTGCAATAGGGCCACATGTACTGACACTCTGTCAAATCAATATAACTGAAAAAACACAAATTGTTAAAATCTCTGCAAACGAAATCTCTTTGAAAATAGATTTTAGGTAAATTGTTCCAAAAAAACTTTTCTACCGCAGATCGACTCACAATTCAGAATACGACCTGATTACAATTATCAAAATAATCCAAGATAGGAAAGGCCCTCAGATGGCGCCCCTCGGATCAAGAATGGCACCCCTTGGGCAAGAACAGCAACCCTCGGGTCTAAAGTGGTGCCCTAAGAGCAAGGATGGTGCCCCCTTTTATGCTGTTACGTTATGCTTACAATATTAATTGTAATAGTCAGAAACGGCAATGGATTTGTCTTGGAACAATTTACTGTCACTCTTTGTAAATACCTTGGGCTTAGACTAACTTGCGGCTTGTATGTATGCAAAATATTGTGTGCCCGTAGCAAATCCAACTTTCCGTGGCCCTGTTCAAACATATTTACGCCAGGTAGTCTCCTGGCCGAAGCCATGAGTGCTTGCTTCATAGACGCAGGGTTGATGATACTGGCCCTGTGTAGGGCACCACTGTATAAAAGGGCAACAGCTCCAGCTACCACTGGAGAGGCAACACTTGTCCCTGAAGTGAAATTATCTCTTATGTTTTCATTGTAATCTTAAAAATGGAGTGTTACCTGACAGCGTTCTGCAACCTTTTTTGACACTTGAGCCTCGGACAGCTGAGCCATAAGTGACAATATCAGGCTTCAGCCTGCCGTAGCCTCCTGGCAGTTCCCAGGTGGTCATTCCTCTAGAGGAAAATTTGGCAATTTGGTCCTCAAAGTTGATTCCACCAACACCAATGACATCCATTTGGTCAGCTGGATTATTCAGAGTGCTAGTTTCACGCAATAAGATATTTTGTTTACTAAGCAGAAAGCGAACTTTTTACCCGTATAAAGGTCCGTCATTTCCAATAGCGGAGACCATTATTATTTTGTTTGCAGTGAGTTCCCAAACTTTGTCTACAAAGGGTTGATCCATGAAATCTGGACCCCCAATGCTGAGGTTGAGAACAGTTACTTTCCTCAAGATGGCGTAGTTAAATGCATCCAAAAACCAAGATGTGTAGCTGACCTTATTTTCAAATGCAGGTTAAAAATGGATTAATACTGTGTTGTAATCAGGCGTACTTGGTTGTTGGTAAAAACTCGAAAAATGTGCAGCTCTGCATCAGGAGCAAGACCCAAACATTCAGAGCTGGACGCGATAAGACCAGCAACAAATGTACCATGGCCTAAGCCGTCGTCAAAAGACTTTTCGTGGGTCCAGTTTGTCCTTTCTTTCACCTTTCTGAAGTGAGGATGGCCTTTGGCTAGACCAGTGTCGAAAACAGCTACCTTGACTCCAGCACCTATGCAAAAAATTATTTTGCAACAAATAGATTCAAAATTGAAACTCTAACCAGTTATGCCCAAGTTCCACAATGCATCAGCTTGGAGGATAGAAGTTATCTGACGAGGAACAGCTCTCAAAAGCCTTCGACTCGACAGTCTTCCAGTAGCTTGCCAAAATTGGTTGCTTCTCACCTATTAAAAAAAATTTTATAATTCAGCATATTAATTATCTTGTGGAATTAATTACATAGTGAGGTGTCTCGTCAGCTTCTTCTTCCGCAGTCTCTCCGTTATCTTCGTCTCCAGAGTCTTCATCAATGTAATGAAGTGTCCTTGTAACAGTTCGTTGTGGAGTCACAGACTTGACGTTAGGATGACTTTCCAAGCTCTTGATTGATTTTTGTTTGGAGGGGTCATTTTTGAGCTGGTGAAGGAAAATATAGAGTAACTTGAAACAGCCAGTGTAAATAAATATTACCAGCAAAACATCAAAATCACTGGGAAAGTCACTCGCAGGATTGTTTCTGGGCAAAATCTCCCAATCGGAAGTGGTGTCCCGCAGAGCAGCCGAAATAAAATTCTTTCGAGCGGACGCTTTGTAATACTTCTTAAAAGCGACTATGTATTCTAAATTTTTATATTTCAAATTTATAAGAAATATTATTAACATTTTAATTTGAAAAATTACCATCTTTGACAATATCAGAGCTGAATTCCATTTTTATGACTTGATTCACAGTCGTTCCATTGCCACAACCTTTTGCAAGGTTGACGAGGCAAATGGAGAAAGTCAAAATCCATATTACTCCTGAGAGCGCCTTCATTGCGACTCTAAATTGCAATCCTTCATGCTGCTATTAATAAAATGCCAATTCCCATTTTCCGCAGAGGACACCCAAGTCACGTACTTGTAATCTCAGCAAAGCTTTACGATTGTTGAACTCTATCTTGCTGAGTCTCTTCCAAGTTTGTTCGATTCTATAATAATAAGAATGGCACCATTCAGTGAAGAAAAGGGTCAATGCAGGAAATACAAAATAAAGTGTGAACTACATAATTATACAAAAACATAATAATCCAAAATATTATTGCGTTTCTCAAGTAAAAATTAAACTCACCTTCATAATTGGAGAAAAGATTGCGGAATGCTCTTAACATTTTATAGACTACCGAGATGATTGAATATTCTTATTTATTGACGGACTGATGAGTCTGTTCCTAGTGAGCGGTCTTCCAAATTAAAAACTGATTGTTGTTTTCGTTTTGCACCAAAACATCAATTTTCTGTCATGAGGTTGTGTGTGCGATGCAAAAGTGCGATGTGAGGTCGTAAGGTGGCGGCAGAAGGGGGAGGATGGAATCTGATGGAATCATGGAAATAATCAAGGAGGTTTATTTTTTACGTGCTTCTGGCGGTAAAATATAATCAATATCCCAAACGCAAACGCTTTTAATAAAAGCATTATTATTAACCAAACTTTCAACGATTAAAAAGAATAATTATTACTCATTTTATGGACCTTCCGATTTCTTCCTTTTGCAACAAATATTATCAGAATTGTTTAGAATTGCAATAAAATGATGAAAATATTTATAAGATCTAAAAATTTCTACATTATCAGTAACCCTATGGACCACACAATATATGCGTCTGAAAAATACTCATAATTTGCTGCTTTTTCATGAAATTCATATCCATTATTGGTAAAAATTTTTAAATCCTTTTTATTTTTTTATTAAGCTTAATTTTCCAAACAAATATATGTTTGATATCGGAAGCATAAATTATGAATCTTTTTTTCACTTCTTTTAATACTAATAAAGAGTTAACTAATTTATTTTATAGACGTGAACTAACTACTATTTTTGTAAAATTCTGCATTATAAATTATAATAGACTGTTTTCCACTGTTTTCTAATTTTCTTTTGACAAAAGTGCAAAAAAGTATCCTAGCGCTTAGATCATGCTTAATGGTGCTTAATGGGTTTAGTGTGTGTTGAAGGCGCGTGCAAGAATAAAAAACAACAAATTTTAAATAAACTATTCGACTAAAGGCACAATTTTATTTACGTTACACAAGCTCACTTTTGTTAACACAAAATATTACAATGCGTGGGAAAAAAGCTTTTCATCACTTCATTTATCATTTTCTTCAGTCTGTCCTTGATCATCTGGTTTTTCATTTCGAGCCCAAGGGTACAACGTGTGGTTCCGATACCTCTGACTTCTTCTAAAGCTGCCGCGCAAAATTTTGGCAACCTCCGGCGCGGTCAGCTGCTTGCTCCTGGAGGGCAACGTCTGCGACCTCTCTCCATAGGACTGCATTATCGCTGAGGGTAGCTCACTGCTAGCCTCATTAGAAGGCAGCTGCTCTGCATTTGGCAATTCTTCGGCAGGTTGGTGCATCTCGATGGTCACTGACGCTGTATAGGCTGGAGGCAGAGTTTGATCGTCACTTTGATTTTGAGCTGCCGCCTGGAAAATCGTGTTTGCTGATATTCTGCGAATACTGCGACGGAAACTTTGTCGCAAAATATTAGCAATCCTGAAAAAATATATTATTTTAAATTATGTAAAAATTATTGAAGTTGGCAAGCAGATATACCTAGCTCCAGTGGCTGTTGAATATGATGGGGGAGGAGTGTACTTAGGGGGTGGATCATACGGCACTTCAGAACTTTCGATTCCTTCTTGAGTATTCGTCACAAAGTTTTCAATATTATTATTTTGATTGGAAGGTCTTTCAGGTGGAGGCCTGTACAAAAGCTCAAGCCGCTATAGAAGAAATTGTAATTAATTCATTATAGTTACAATTTTTTTTTTTCAAAACTTACCTCAAGCCAATCGGAAGGGCCTTTTGAAAGATATCGACAAGTTTGCACAATTGCTACCAAAGGCACAAGTAAAATTGGCATCAACTGCAGACATGATCCCAGCTCACGAGCCCACACTTCCCAGTAGTGATTTTGCTTGGCTATGTTCCAGTCATACAACTTGACACTTTCACTTGAATAAAACAGCAGCACAGTCATGCCCTGTAAGTATTTCAATTGTTAGATAAGATGGTAATTAATCATCAGGTGCATACTAGAAGATAAACAGGAAGTGCTACGCTCCAAATGAATGCCAGCACTGGAGAGAGGAATTTTTTGACAGTGCATTCTTCCCCTAAAAGGACGTTTGCCAGAACTTCTCCATTGTATGGATACCCTCTCACGACAATGACTGCTATTATCAGGAGACAGTGCAGGAGCGCAATCCACCAGCCATTGCCAACTATGGTGTCCAAAAAGTACACAATCCAAATTCCAAGCTGAAATTAGGGGGAACATTTAAAAAAGATCAGAAGATAGTATATTTTAATATCATACCTCAGTCGTTAGCGGCAATCCGAGGACACATGCAAATATGCAGGTGAAAAATGCAATTGTTGTGCGCCAGGGTTTCAGATTTTTTGAACTTATGGAAATTATGCCACTAATGACGGAGTGCCATATAGCCAACTGTAAATGAGAAAGGAACTTATTTAAGTGACACAGTCTATGAATTAAATATATACTGAGTTCACCATTGTTCGGCCTGAGAAAGTTAATGACCTTGGTTAATTGTGTGAGAAATCCACCCACTATTTTCTCATACTCATATAATATGTTACACTTATTGGCCATGGCAGTGACCTTTATGGCACTTTTCTCCAGAAATGTCAAAATAAACGGATAATTAATTTTTTTAGCTCATTAAATATTTAAATTACTCCCAAACCAATTAATTTGCTCAAAAAGAGGCATCCCAACTAAAATAATAATTGCAATTTAAAAAATAAAAATTTCAAAAAATTAACCTGCTGCAGGAGACCAAAAAATATTAGGGTGAGAAACGCCAATACAGCCCAGCACGGTGACATCTGTCTCACTCCAAGGGCGGCAAACGTTGCTGGCAAAAGCTCCGTCACCAGCCGAATGGCTTGATATCCACTTCTGGAGTTTTGAGTTTTTGAGGCAGTCATCGGAGCAATGACTCTGTTTCCCACCATTAGCGAACTGTGCATCAGGTACTTTGTTGTAGGGTCAATAACTGGCTGATCCACCGTTCTCATAAATTGAGCAGTGCTCATGAGTTCTGCAAAAATTATAATAATCAGTTAAACGAGTACGTCAATTAAAATAGACAAAAGTACCAAATGAGGATGTGTGGAAATACTGAAAACCACTTCCAAGCAAAATTTGCGTGCAAGCATCGGCCATGCATGCCACAAGGGCAAGACATGCAATGACAGCAACGATGGTCACAAGTGATTGGCGCAGTATTTTGTGTCGGTTGTTTACATGAGATGCAGTTTGCATCGTTGCTGCTCCTATCATTCCCCAAGTGAGGAAAGTTTCAGACGCAGCTGCAATCCAGCTCTATAAAAATTGGAAAAAAAAATATTATGAATTATTCACCTATTTTTGAGATTTTTTTTCGAGTTCAACTTTCTTGAAGTTTTTGATAAAATGTTTTCCTATTTTTACAAAATTGTTTTTACCTGTCCGTTGTAAAAAATGTCATCCCAGGTGGTCTCTGATAAAATGCTGTGTTCATATTTTGAGGCCAGATAAAAAATTTCAGAGGAGAAAACAATCAGGCCACAAACAGATAAAAACACCAAGGCAGTAAGTGCTTTTGTGTAGGACTTCACTCCTGAAATTTTGCGAAGTTAGATAAGTTTCTTGTTTGTCTCTTTGTGGATATTTTACCCTTGCTCAATGTTAAAAACACGACAATCCAAACCACAGCAAGGTTGAAAACTGGGCTAAATTTAAAATGTCCAAAGGACCTGTCGTTTGAGTATAAATTGAAGCGCTTGAGTACGACCCCACTAAAATTCAAAATTAATTATTTTTAAGCAATCGATATATAAGGTTAGCTTACTTAAAGTAATCAGATACAGTCTCTTCCAATTTTCCTCTGTCTGAAAGATGACAATAGAAAATAGAACAATAAAACTTCTCAAAACTAAAATCTAAATATTAAATAATACCTCTTTTGGAGAAATCGTTGTGGGGCGTAAAAGGGAATACCCATCGGTATGAGTCACTGCCTCTTATGAATGAGTCTCTTAGATAAACCAAGAGCCACGACATCCCCACAATGCCGTAGAATCCAATGAATGCTTGGCCTATCAGCAAAGCAATGCCGACGCCCTAGTAATTTAAATAGGAAATGCCAAAAACCATTAAAAAGCTTGAAATATTTTTACCTGAAATATTGGACTAATTTTCCACATGCTGATAACTCCACATCCTAAATAGTGTCCCAGTGCAACATGGAATAAGAACAATGGGATGCCAAATAAAACTGACAAGATCAAAAACTGCACTAGGAATGAGCCTAAAAAATTATTCAACAATGAATTTAACACACAATGGGAATAAAAAAGTCACTTACCGCCAAACTGAGCGCTGAGAATTGCAAACCTACTGAGGCTGAAAAGCCCTATCACACATCCAAATGAGGCCAGTGAAAAGCAAAACTGGAATGGCCATTGGCCCAAAGAGCTGGGAGTCGCAGTGGGACTGTAAGGAATATCATCCACAGAATAATGACTTGATCTAGTGTCTCTCCTCTCTTCAATGCTGGTTGGTAACTCAGGCATTCTAATTAAAAAATAAATATATGAACACATAAAAAATAAGGGAGGAAAATCACAACCTTGTTTCACTATATTGCACAGTTGATGCTGATGATAAATTACTTTCAATGCTAGAGTCCAAGACGTTTCGTCTCAAAGTTTCCACTCCCGTAATTGAATTAGCATCTAAGTACGAGTCCTCAAAATCTGTTGTCATTGTTGAGTTTATTTCTTCGTTACTTGTTGCAAAATTAAAGGGAGGAGGCAAAGGATCAACAGGTGGCTCTTCAGCGGCAAGTGGGAGTCGAATTCGTTTTATCCGCCTCATTGAAGGCCTCACAAATCTCGGAATCACGTCCGGACTAACATCGACGTCTTCATCACTGGACGATGTTGAGTCCATCGAAGTGACGTCAGTCTTTAAAGAAACATCGAAAAATTCATCTTCTCTCTTTCCTGCCACAGACGCACTGTCCTCTGCAGGGGCGGAAGGCCCCGCCGTGGCTGACTCATCTGTCGCTTCCAGCGAAGGCGTTTCGTAGCTTTGATTGAAGCTATCAAACAGGGGCTTGCTTAATGACATCAGATCAAATCTGGTCATATCGACTAAGGAGGGCGCTCTTGTGAGAAAATAATGTAAATGGCCCGGTCTGTCCACTGAGTGAGACGACGAGGGTCCAGGATCACGCACAAAACTCCTGGCCGACCGCGGGACGTGATGGCTCGGAAGGTGCACCAAGTTGGTAGCAACGTGATCACTGTGCCGAGCATTAAAATCTCCTACTTGGTCGCCATAGAGTTTATTGTTGACTTGACTAGTTGGTTCCTCTTCGTTAAATGCAGCATTGGTTGCGCTGAACGTCCTTTGACTGCTTGCTTCTTCTTCAGGTACAAGCCGATCATGCATCCCGTCGCCGACAAGCGTCTCGTCGCACCGACTCATTTCAGCAACTTCCTGCAATGCGAGTTAAATAATAATGCCATGGGGACCTTTAATAAAATCCAAACAAACATGCAATCAAGCTACACACAGCACACCCCTCGTATAAATGAATATCCGCAACACCTGCTTCTTCCCATAGTTGCAAACACACCTGCCGCTGGCTATTTAATTATATTTTTTAATTTTCCCATAACGGTGTTTTTTCAGCAAGAATTTGTAAAAGGGATCACTCACGATTTAGCCTCGGCAGCAAAATCCATCTCACGCGTACCCGCAGATTATTAGGACACGATTTGATGTCGAGCCACCCGACGACGCACTCGTTGCATTTTGATTGCGAGGCGGAACACACACGTCGTTGCAGTAGAGAAAGGCCTGCAAAACAATTGCAGCTCCTCCGTCCGTTTGGCTTGGCGTGCGGCGCTGCAATTAAAAACAAGTCTAGTGTGACAGATGACAGATTACGGAGTGAGATGAGTCGGGAAGCGAGCAGCAGCAAAAAGTACCGTTCTGCACGCAGGCTCTTTAGCTTCTGCGCTGCTCTCAGGGTCTGATTATTGGGGTCATTGGACCTGCTGCTGCTGGAAGCCAAGATGCAAGGTGGTCACATGGAAAGGTGTTTCGCTCCTCCTCCTTCCAATAGTATTTGTTCGTTCAAGGGCCCACCAGGTGCCTCTTCTGCCGATACCAATTTTGTGGCGCGGACTTGTGCATTAAAAATAATTTCCTACAACAATAGTGAAAGTTTCAATTTTCTGGCTTTGTCTGAAATAAACAAAGGAAGCAATGCGTAGAAAAAAATTTATGCAAAGTGCTTCCCCCGTCTGATAAGAAAATTACTGATTTTGTCGAAGCGAGAAATTGCTTGTGGTGTTTCACAGTAGTGATTATGAAAGTGAGATTATTATTACATAGAGCAGACAGCTCAGATACATGGTTTTTAGCGTTAATTATTTCTCAAATATACATGCTTCATTTAATTAATAATTCTTACACATTCTTACGCCAAAATTAATGACAGGATTACTTGCCGGGCCAAGCAGGTGGTGCGATTTAATTCCATTTTAAGCCAATATACAGATGAGCGCTTCGTTCTTTTGCAATCACAGAATCCACGAGCACTTCCCTAACTGTAAAACAAAATAAAAATAAAACAATAAAAATCATTACACAGAGTTAAAAGAAAGCTTGACCCACAAAAACACAAAAGATTTTTCTAATATCAATAAAGCAAAATAATATCTTGATTTTTTTATATGTGTGGTGTGTAATTTATAATATTGAATTATGGATGATGTATTTGGGCAGAGAATGCCCGGTGGTACATTAATAAACACAATTTGTAACTAATTGTTTGCATGGTGTGGGGTGGGATTTTACGTTTTTTGTTTTTCAAATTATAATAAATAATGAAATTATTTAACATTCATTTTTGCTAGTATATTGTAAATAATACAATTGAATAAAATTTGCATTGCATTTATAAAGAAAATTATTAATAATGTACTTGAAAATCTAAATTTATCATATTATTAATTTACAATTTCAAATAAATTTGGAAAGATTAAAAAAAATTTGCAAAAAGTGTGAAATCAAAACCCACTCAAAATGGAAATAATTAAATATAGTAACTATAAGACTAATTGCTAATCGCCTTTACAGGGAATCACATCAGGAATTTTCTATACTATTTTATGCCGGCTTGTCTCAAATACCTAGCGTCTCGCAGGCGTCTCGGAACGTAATTCCACGTAAATAATAATAAGAATAAGAGAAATAATAATAAATATCGATTACTTGATTTTAATTGATCATAATTTTATTATATTTAATAAAATTTTTTTCATGATATGATAAAAAAAACCAATTGCCTTTTCGTCCAATAATTTTCATTTTTCCCTCTCAACAAAAATGTTATTCTTTTAATGTATAAACTTTGGAACAATTCGGAAAAATAAATATAAAAATTTATCATTGGGGCCAAACTGATACAAAAGTATCAAAATTATAAATTTAATCATTATATTGAATTATTATAATTATTAGAATCATAATTATTGTATTGCCTGCTTTGATATAATTTATCCAATTTTATCATGCAAAAAGCAAAAGCACCACCTGATTTTAATATTCTTCGAATGATTTAAAACTTGGTAATTTAGATTTTCAATCAGTTCAATTCAATTTTTTCTATCACAATAATTCTAGTTTTAACGATTTTTAATTGATTGTAAAATTATGTGTGTATATTGTAAAAATAAATATCGGCGCATTCACCAACATAATTATATTTTTGCTATGCAGATTTTTGTAACAACATTAATTAATAATTATTCTTGTGCCTTCCCTTACATAATTCTGATTAATGAATGTATGTAATGAGCCTTCTTGATTTAAGTCGACTGCACAAAACTTAATTATACATACTTTTTCCTACAATCGCATAAAATATGCGAAAATTAAGAAGGATGAAAACTATAGATACATAGACGATGGGTCGGGTGTCAAATGTGTAAAAAAAACGTAACAAAAAACCGAAAAAACATCATAATACACAATAATGTATGTAATACATAAGATGTTGTTGCTTATTTTTCTTCGACTCTTCGTCTCTGCTATTGGCCATTTACCCTCCTATAAACAATACTTATCTTACCTTTTGTGTGTGTTTGCATCCAGTTGTGTCCCTACAACCACATAATTCTGCACCCTTAATTGGTACTCAGCTGCAGGTACGTCGAGAGGTCCCTATTTCGCAGGTTTTGCGGTGTCTTCAGCATTTAAAGGGACAATATATGCTGGGCATGAGACGTGAATGGCATTCCCAGACATCAAAGAGGTTTTTTAAACATTGTTTTGGTTCCGTAGCTTCCGCACCAATGAGATGCGAGCTGCGCAGCCACATAAACAAATAGACGTCACGACACGAAGGTGCAGTGCAGTGCCGGTTCTCACTTTTGTAAATTTAGTTTTTATAATTATTACGCGTGCACTGCATTCCAAAGAATTTTACGAATTTTTAATACGCGTATAATCACCAAAGTTTGAACAACTAAGATTAAAATTTGCAGTCATCATGGACTTTTGGGAAACCATTGAGAAAGATGGTGAGCCTTGATCAGTCTCCAAAATTTAATTTCGTTTAATACATTTAATTAAATTTCTAGAAGTTAAAGTTATAGTTTGATCTTAAGCCAGTTTTAGAAATTTTCTGTTCAAAAATTAAATGCGTCTGGTAAAATTTCAGACTTCTTCAAAGCTTTCCTTGAAGGAGCCGATGAAGGAAAAATTCACGAGCAAATTTCCAAAGGCCTTCTTGTCGCAGACCAACTCGCTAAATTGTCGGAAGGTAAAGTACATAATATAACTAATGCAATTATTTACGTGTATAGATATATCATTATTTATTTTTCTTAATTCATTAAATGTATTATATAGGAATCGGACTGCTCGATAAAGAGCTTATGAAGCAAGTCACTGACCACTACGAAGATTTGATTTCCCAGGCAACTTGCATTGAGAAGCTCGAAGACGTTTTAAATGTGATGCAGCCACACATTCAGTATCTCCTTGTAGCTGTTGATCGACTGAGCTCTAAAATCGTAGAGCCGTACAACAAGATTCAATGCCAAACAAGGATGCTGAACAATTTACATGCCACATCGGACCTTTTACGACGCGGCGTTCGCATCTCCCAGCTCATCAAGAGGCTACAGAATCACATCAAGGCAGGGCCCCAAGAACTAACAAAGGCAGCAAAAGTTTTGAGCGAACTTGGTAATTTTAACAAATTAATATCTATTTGAAACCCAAGACTTATTAAATTATTTGTAGACGAAATGTCAAGTGATGTGGACTTGACTCATTTAGAGGCAATCGACAAAGACCTGAGGTTATCTCGTCATCATAGGGCTGATGTGGACAGGCAAGCTCGTCAACTTCTCATCGATGGTCTTGCCTCTCAAAATCAAACTCAGGTTGAAGTATACTTAAAATTATTGGATTTAAAAAATAACATTTTTTGATAGGTTGAGAATGCCCTGCTGGTTTTCCACAATCTTGGCCTTTTACAAAACACCCTCAAGCAAGTGATGTCCAGCAGTAAGGAAATGGTTGCGTCGAAACTGAGAGCCGAGCTTGATTTTCATAGTTTGACACAGCAACTACAACCAACATCTGCACCAAAGAAATCAGGTTGTCAATCTCCTATAAGATTTAAAAGTTTTTCTAATTTAGTGCTTAGGTCCAGGAGGTCCAGGACGAGCACCGTTAGTGACCCCTGGAAAGTCTGCCGAGTTTCGCTCTTCATTGTGGGGCGCTATCGAGAAGAGCTTAGAATGTGTGTTTGTTGAGACCAAAAAAGCTGCAACCCTCCAAAAACAACTGTCGTCAAGTTCAATTTTGACGCCCCATGCCAAGGATATTGATTCTGAGTGCTCCAAATTTTGGGATGACGTTTTGAAAATATTTGGCGAAGAACTTTCCAAAGCATCACAAAGTAAATTAACAAAGTCAAATTGATTTAAATTGCTTAATTTGAAAATTTTTTGGCTAGGCTCCATTTTTATCCAACAAACGCTGGAGGGTGAATATCCAAAGTTGATCAAACAATATTTGGAAATGTGTAATCGTATGCAAGCATTCAACAGTCAACAAAAAGGCAGTCTTTTTGCTAGCGGTTCTGCCCAGCAGTACACCTTAAAGTGAAAACAACCATTGATATTTTCCTGTTTTAATTTATTTCCCTTATTATCAACAGCCGCAAGGTGGTTAACTCCTTTGAAAACGCCTACTTGGCGCGCTCTATGTCAAGACTCTTCGATCCGGTCAACAACATGTTCACCACCGAAGATGGTATACCGTCCCACGACAGCATTGATAACCTTCTGAGGACTGTCCTCAATGAACTCACTGTGTCAATGGTTGATTCCCACCTAAATAAAGTGGTCGCCAGTAATGTCGCCAACACCATCAAGTTATTATGCACCAAATGTGAGCACCAGGCCGTAACGGGAACTGATGCCATTCAATTCATTGGTACATATTTTAATTTAGATGTAATTTGCTATTAAGAAATTTGACTACAGAGGCACCTACCAGTGGCCAGTTGCTGAATGCATCTTTGGTTGACATTCTTCATTATTTCACGTTACAAACAAAACGACGAGTTGGAAATATAAACGGCCTTTCCTCGGAGGCATCGACAATTATATTTGATGCCTTAGAGAATTGCTCGTCATTAGCAATAGCAATAATTGTTCCTGTGGTGACTGCAATTGAAAGTGCAGTGGAGGCAATACTTCTAACTATGCATAATGAGGATTTTTCACAGTAATTTTTTCCATTATTAATTGGATTAAAATTAAATAATTTTATTTCATTAGGAATGATGACAACAAAGCCGAGGCGCCGTGCTCCTTGTACGTGAAAGAGCTGCAGAGTTTTTTGAGCAGAGTCTCCAGTCAGTACCTGACACTTTTCAAGTGGTCGGAAGTTGTGGCAGAAAGTGTCAAACCCGCTGCCGAACGGTGCTTGGACCTATTTGTCCGCCTTGCTTGTTTAGTGCGACCCCTTGGTAGTCTTGGCAGACTTAAATTAGCTGCTGACTTTACTCAGGTATATTAAATCAATCTGATTAAATTTTACGGGCAAATTAAATAACAAATAAATGACAGATGGAAATGGCTATTGGTTTCCTCAGCATTCCTTCAGAGCTGGGGAGACCTTACAGGATGCTCCGCTCTTTGAAGCCTCTGTTGTTCCAAACACCAGAGGACATTTCCAAGTGTCCCATGTTAGGGGACATATTACCCCATAGTCTGGTTTTGACACTGCTGTTTGCATTTGGCCCAAATGAAATGCAGTCACCTCATGTTGTAAGTAATGTAAATAATCCTTTGTCTCTAATCTCAGAAATTTTGAAAAATTCAGAGCGCTGGCTGGTCGGTGAAATTTTATTCCAATTGGTTGGACGAGAACAAGAGTGAAAGAAAGCGATTGGAACTAATTGACGGTGCTTTGCAAGGGTATGCTAAGGCTGTGTCTGCGTCTGGGAAAACAAGTTATCACTTTGTTTATCCAATTATGGTTGAACTATTACAAGCTGGATCTGCAGTTTGAAATTGACAAGGATGGACAAAATCGCAAAAGCAATCTGCAATTGCGATCTGATCGCACTATTTTTTTGAAAAGATGATAGCAATCACAAAAAGGTGGTCAATTGCATGCGATCATTTGCAACCGCGTGTTAAATCTGGAAGAAAAACTCAGTTTCAGGCTATTTTATTTTTTGTTAGGACTCCTTGACCCAACTCTGATAATAGAATTTTTAAAAACAGGTCAGAAATGACCGGTAGAAAATAAATAGATCGCAAAAAATTGCATCATTTTGAGATTGCGATCTCAATTGTCACTTTTTCAATTTCAAGATCTTGATCGCAAAACTTGAGATCGCGGCCATCCTTGGCAATATTTTCCTTGCATTTTGAAGATTTTTGTTGATTAAAGCTAGATTCTTTAAAAGTTAAAATCTAAAATTATTTTATTTTTGAACATTGTTCTTGAATTTTTTTCAATCAGCCATCATCGAATCACTGGCATATTTGTCAATCAGCTCCTGTTTCTTCCTCTTCAGAATTGCAGCTTCAATGTCTTGTTGTGAAGGAACGGGCACATGAGCAATAAATCTTGACAGTTCTCCAGTTCCCTCAGTGGGGTACGAGGTCATTTCTTCGTCAGACTACAAAAAAGAAAAACAATATGTACATTCGTTCTCCATTGAAATAAGTTTGCTTACATTTTCTTCAACTTGTGCATAGTAAATGTCCTCTTCTTCGTCGGGCTTTGCACCTGTTGTATCTTTCTTGCCTTTCCACTCCTCAATTTCTGCTGCAATTACTGAAAAAACCAAATATTTTTCAAAATTCATGCATAGATTTTCATATTAGTTGTTGTACCTTTGCGTTCAATTTCTTGCTCTCTGGGAATCAAAATTCCGTCATCATCGTCTCTGTATCCATAATAATCAGCATCGATCTCTCTCATCAACTCGCCCCTAGTCTTTTTAGTAGGAGGCGGAGGCTCTTGTTCAAATAATTCTTTGACACCTGAAAAATAGTGTTATTATTTTAATTCAATTTGGTGTCTATAAGTATAACCAGGTAGTTCTTTTGCTGCTCCAAAATATTTATAGCCTCTGTTTCCAGGCACCTCTCTACCCTCGTGGTCTAACATTTTGGGGCCCGTTCTTGCATAGTCCGGACCACCTAGTTCCTTGATTTGCGCCTCCCAGTGACCTTTTTCTCGGAGAAGTTTGTTGATTTCATCGTTCAGATCTCTAATGCGGAATTCACCCAGGCCGGCTAGAATTTTAAAGACAAACAAAAGTGCATAACATGTTTATAAAATATTATTCAAACTACCATTTTGTATCTGGGTAACTTTCTTGGCAATTTCTCCAATGACCTGTCTTCTCCATTTCTCGCACCACCGTAAATTTTTGCACTCAGACGCCAAGTACGGTCGTCTGAGGGTTTTCTTTTTCCAGTCATCAAGCTGAGATGCTCTCCACCGAGCAAGTGTCGTCCTGAAGAAGCATTAAAATACATAAGTGAGGAGATCGTCAGATCGTATGACATAATGTATGTATGTATAAAAATTTAAATCAAAAGCAAAGAGATAAATATATGTACTTACATAGCCTTCTCTGCATTTCGTGCCTGAAAAAAATTAAAGCAATAAATAATACATGAAAACACATTTAAATCGCTAATATTAGCTTATTACATTGAGAATTACTAATTAATTCTAAAACGTGTTTGCAAAAAGCCGGCAAACTCATTCCGTTGTTATTATTACAGCAAAAGTTCTTACCATTTTAATCTATCCACGGGGGAATGGGGAATTTTCTGAATATTTATTTTGCGAGAAGAATGATTTTAGATAATTAATATGCTAAAAGTAGAGATGGATCGGGTAAATTTCAAATACTGCAGTCAAATCTTCAAATTTCTCACGAAAAAACAGAAAAAACAACGCAACAACACAAGCTGATGCGCCGAGTGAGGGGAAGAAAGGGGATGGGTTATCAAACACCAAGGAGGTTTTCGGAAAAACGTTTTTAATTGGTGGAAATCTATTGCTATTGTTTCCCCTCCTCTCTATGTTTGGATTTGGAAGACAAATTTGGAAGGTTTTTGTGGCTGCAATCATTTCTGCTGGATAAATGTTCTTATTTTGTTGAAAACTTTTCATGTGACCCTCTCGCTGCTTTGCAATCAAATATTTGAAGGTATGTAAAATAGATTTATGATTATTTATCTGGAAGAAAACTTTGAGTTTAAAGTTTTGCTCCTGTGCCAAATGTAGAAATGTATCAACTGCCTAAAAAAATTAGGGAGTTTTCGCATTGTCCCTTAATTGAGTTTTATTTGTACCCTTATTGGGTGTGGACATAATTTACCCTACGCACTTACAAACATAAAATGTTTTTATTTATTTTTACTAATCTCAAGACTGTATGATCCAGGAACTTAATTTCATCTTATTGACACTGTGATGAATGAAGAAGCTGCCGGTGGGGACCCCCAGCAGGGTTGGAAGCCTAATCCGGAGTTTCTCCAAACTCTAATGAGTATGGGGATTGAGAGAGCAGCTGCTGAAACCGTAAGATTTCAGATTAAAACGGTATTAGGCAATTTCCTGGATGTTTATATTGCAGGCCCTTCAAATCACAGGCAACCAGTCTGCAGAACTTGCTGCCAGCTTTTTGTTTGACAATGAAGAGGACTGGGGCATGGCAAGCGCGGTAGGCGGGCCTGGCGATGACACTGTATCTCAAAATAGGGTTCAAATCGATCCTCTCGATGACTGGACCTCAGCCCCACCAGTGGAGGTTGTGACGAACGTGGTTGGGGCAGGAGACTCGAGCAAAATGGTTTTTGTTATCAACACCGAACTGAGCATGACTCCAGGAAAAATTGCTGCTCAGGTAGAATTACATAATAATGTGCTTCAATTAAAATTGCTAAATATTTTGCTCTTTGTGAATCCAGGTGGCACACGCAGCTTTGGCCTTGCACAGGAAACTTCAGTATATGTGCTCAGCGGGAACTGACATATTGACACAGTGGGAACAATCGGGGTAATTTTGGTAGTTGTACAATGCGATTTTGTGTTAAATAATTTCTTTGGACAGTGAGAAGACCGTAGTGCTGAAGTGCAATAATTTTCCTGAACTAAAGAGGCTCCACGAAAAAGCAGATTCAATGAATGTGGCCAACTGCATTATCCATGACGCTGGTCGTACTCAGGTAATAAAATTGATTTTAATTTATCTCTACCTTTTGAAGACTTTTCAAGTGAATTAAATATAACTTTTATTCTTTTAGGTTGCCCCGAACTCGGCAACAGTTATGGGATTGTTCGGATCTGAAAAGGACGTTGATGATATTACTGGCTCACTCTCACTGCTGTAGAGAAAGTTGCTTCAAGCTGAAGGATTATACAATTTTTTGGGATTTTGTTGACCCCTGCTACTGCTTTGCTCTTTTCTTATTTTGCGCAACTTGTATTAATTATACCGCAAAGTGAGTATTGGCCCATTTAAACATTCCAGGCTTAAAGAAATCGAGCTACAGCATCCTTGCGTACCTTGCATTATTTATGTAGATTGTACATAAATTTTCATTTATGAATAAAACGAGCGCATTGCCGCAATAGACTTTAAATTTATTTTATTATAAATAATTGTAGCTTTGCTTTCAAAAAAGCAGTCCACTCTAGATCTTCATTCGTCAGTACTCATCAAGACTCCAGAGAGAACTTTGAAAGAGCTCTCCACTGAAAAGATCATATTAATTAAATAAAATGACTAGTTCTGAAATAATTATATAATTTTACTACATAAAATTCACTTTACGTAGTTTTCCTTCAAGACGCATACCTTTTTCTGCAACAGCAAATTTTGCATCCACCAGGCAAGACTTGAGTTGGCATCCAGTTCCAACGACAGCTCGGTCGCAAATTAGGCAATCAGTCAAAACGGTGCCTTCCTTAATAGTTACACCATCCATCAACACTGAACCACTGATCGTCACATTCTGTTCAATAGTGCAAGAACTGCCTATGGAACTCCGCTCGATTTTTGAGCCTTCACCAATGCTACAGTTGGCACCAATCAATGACGATTCAATCTAAAAAAATACAATATTCAAATATTTGTTTAAATACTTTCCGGAAACTATAGTAAACCCTTTTTGTTCTACTGGTGCAAGAAGAGTCGACACGGACCAGTGGCCTTCCCCTTGCCAGCCGTTCCCAGTTTTCTGTGCTCAAAATCTGCCTATTTATCTCACAATAAGAAACAAGGTTGTTCACTTTGAAGCTGCTCCCTGTTGGAGCAATGTATGCAAAGCAGCGCAGGCGATCTTTTAGATAAGGTCCAAAAATGGAGTTCGGATGATCGTGATAGCCAGTGCAAAGATCAATTTTATTCTGAAGTTCATCAACAACAAAGTGCTTGAAGAATTCTGTGAAAATTGATAAATAAAGCTAAAAACTAGAACAAATTTTTAGTCTTACTGTGCGTTTCTTCAGTCTCGTCGTTTTCATTGGTGTCAGCATCCAATCTCATGAGCACACCCTCTTGACACTCATTGACTTTGTTGAGCCGAGACATTTGCTGCTTGATTATGTAGGGAAGTACTTCTCCCTTCAAGGACATGTCAGAACTGGAATAACAAGTTGGGTTTTAAATATATGTTGCACACTTAATTTTCATTATTAATTTACTTTTCTTCACTGATAATGAAGTTCCAAACTCTATTATTAATGATGAAAAAGTGTCCATCTGTCAAGCGGCTTTTGATTTCAATGCTTCCAAATTTCCTCAACAATCTCATTCTAACATTCATTGAATCGTCGTGATCCATGGCCGAGGTTAACATCAACAGTCTCTTATGTTTGTCAAGTACAACCAAGTCACGATCTAAAAAAAAATAAAATATAAACATAAAAAAAAAATAAGAAGAAACCTGTTCTGTTCTTTGACTTGGGGCCTGGCACGGGCGCCGAATCAGAAATCGAGGGAAAGAAAAAGGATGTTACTCCGGATCCAGTCGTTCGGTGCAAATTGATGATTTCACTAAGGGATTGGTCAGTGACAAAGTCACAACCAAGCACAATAACATCTTCTTTCCACTGCAGGAAGAAATATGTAATAATATTTAATAAAAAAAATTTGATATTCACACCTCTCCAGGGATTGCGACTTTTTTTAAAGCATCCGCTGTTCCTAAATCATCAGATTCGCGTATGGTGTAATACTTGCACTCAAGCCTGAGGCCTAACTTTTCAATGGCCTTCTTCACTTCAGCATGCTGCACGTCCAAAGTAATAATCGTCACCTCTAAAAAAATAGGGGCAAATAAAATAAAATTGAGGCATTGTGCATTGACAGATAAAATAGCTTGAAAAATATTTTATTGATAATTCAATTTCCAAACCTTGAAAGCCTTCTCTTTCAAGCAGGGACAATGGAAACCAAATCAAAGGACAATTTCCGACAGGCAACAAGCATTTCGGCTTGTTGTTTGTGATGTCTCTCATCCTTGACCCCGAGCCAGCGGCAAGCAGAATCACACGGAACTCTTTGCCGTACATTTTCGGAAGAGATTAATGATTATTTTGCCCTAAAAGTGAACAAAACTCTTCGACACTGCTACACGAGAAAAGCTGTTGTTTACTTTTTCGCACATATGGTGTAAAAAATGTACACATGGCATCACTTTTGTTATGACAAGTCGCAAGTTCACAGTTGTCGTGCGTGGTACTTTCTTTGTTCCCCTGTTGCGTTGCGGGGGGAATTCATGAACCGAAACTGTGCGTGTGACGTTGTGCGCAACATCTGTGAAGATGCTTTACTCCTTGATGCTTTATTAGAAAGGGGAGGAGCCATACATATTATACACAAACAAAACAAAAAATTCAATTCAATTTCTGCAATTCAATTTTAGATTGCTCTATTAGATTTGAAGATGTCTGGAAGAAATGCCTTTTTCTACGTCGACAACGCATATTATGCAGCCTTGGAAGATTTAGAAGACGAATTGCCACGACTTCCAAGCAAACCGACCAATCCTTTGGAGCTCATTGACAAGAGAACCTACCTGGCGCGGAAGAGTCAAGCCGACAATTTGAAAAGCCTGAAAGACCTCTGCCTTGAAAATGTTGCTAGGAACATGGACAAAATCTGGTGTAAGGACTACGTCGAAAACTGGTGTGGACAAACACTGACCTTTTTCCTTGGTCCCTTTGAATTGCTAGGTAAAATTTAATCCACGAGTATGTATGCATTGCAATTAGAAAATTAATTTTGAAAATTATACTTTAGCCGGCAGATGCATTTTTGAGCTGATGGAATTACTGAGGTCGAAGAATTGTCTGCATTTCCGATACCTGCCAACCTTAGTGACAGGAAACTTGGCCGCTTTAAATTTGAAGAACTTTAAGAATATCAATAGAATTTTGACTCCAATCAAGCATAGATGCCAGGTTCACACATTAAAAGTTTCCTGAATGAATGCAATTTAATCATGAGTTTTTCTCGCAGAATAATTTACGTATTCTGAACTTAGAAAATTGCCTTGGGATGACGGAGGCAATTTTGTCATCTGCCCTCGAGGGTTTGAAAAGGTTGGAAGAACTGAACCTTAAAAGCACAGGTGTGTCAAATAATATTTTGGAAACGATTGGATTGTGTGCATTCCCTCTCAGGTATTTTCTTATTTTTTTTTTTTTTTTGTGTTGCGGTCATTTATAAAATTTAATCGGTAGATATCTTCAATTGAGTGACAATGAAAAAATAACAAATGAGGGGATAGAAAAACTCTGCACAAAACATCTTTCGCTCCACCTTTCTGCAGTTTTACTGGATTTCACTAGCGTCGACATCGAAGGACTGTTTAAATTGATCGAATCATTACCAAAACTCCAGGTTTTAGATCACATATCAACAACAGATGCAGTTCTGTGTTGGAGACTCAAAAATATGGACAGCGACAACAACGTACTAAAAATCAGGCAGTTGAAACTTGACCCTGGGATTTACAGCATTGATGAGCTCTGTGGAATTGTTACGACCTGCCCTAACTTGACTGATATATCATTTGCCTCTAGTGCACCAATAGATTTCAATGCCGCCTTGCCTTTTCTGGACGCAAAAAATCTTTCAATGTTTGCGTCTAATAACAGTTTGATACCAGATAGCTCTTGGTTTATGCATATGGGTCAGTCTTTAATAAAAATTGATCTTCGGGGCAGAAACTCAAGCAGCTTACAATTTGACTTGACTGTGATTGGAAAATCGTGTCCCCTTCTGCAGTTTTTGAAGACTGAGAATTTGTATTTGACGGAGAGCACTGGCCAAACTACAAAGATGTTTGAAAGCTTGACTTCCCTATCTTTGCAAAACCAAAGGTTGAGCAATTGTGTTCCAAGCACACTTAAAATTGTAGTTACACATGCTTTCAATTTGAAAAGTATTGAACTGACCAGATTTGAACTCATGGACAGATTTTTTGAAGAATTATTTGTAGAAAGCAGTTTGGATCACAAAATACTTGCAAAATTGCAAATTTTGAGCTTAGTTAAATGTGAAAACGTGACTGATAGTGGTCTAAACCACCTGATTTGCTGCTCTCCAAATCTCTCAGAAATTCACTTTCATGAGAATGCAAACTCGTACATGATTGACAAAATTGTAGAATTCAACAAGTTAAAATTAAGCATCCTCTGTGATAAGTCAGTTGAAGATGTAGATTAAGTGCTTTCTCTTGTCCTGTTCATCACAGGAAAAATGAAATGTAAATTTTTAAATTTTAAAGGTTTTTTATGAATCAGAAAAATGAATGAATTTTTATTCCTTACATATTATCATTATTTTTTGTCACATAATTTATAAGTTCATCGCATAGATCTTGTCTGGAGAATTTTTTCCTGCACACACCCAGTAGTTTGGTCAAAAGTTCAATGTCAATCATACCAATGACTCTGAGTGTATCTGGAAAATGTAAAGTTTTAAATAGTTCAAAGAAACAAAGAAAATTAAATTACCCAAAACGGCAGCTGAATAGTTTAAATCTTGGTCATCAAGGTGAATGAGGGCCGTCTTGTACAACAATTCAAGGTGCGATTTATAAGAGGGTGGCACATGATGAGGCAGTGCTGCTTTCACAACTCTCAAAGCTTGAAGGCGAACTTCTGCTTTGACGTCATCTAGTCGTTCAGCGGCAACTGCAATAGAAAGAAATGTTACACATGATATTATATTATTTGTATAGTTTGTTCTTAAAACCTTGCACAATTCTAAAAGTAGTGTCAAGATCCAAGAGATTTAATTTTTTCCATCTGAGACACAAAATTTCAAGGACTTGTGCTGCTCCAAGGCGTGGTTGGTTAGACATTTCTTCTAACATGGTCATGAGAAGAGGAGGGAAATTCGTAGCCATGTGAGCAAATATGCTATCAGGTACCTCTGGATCACTGACAGCAATGACAAGTAAAACCAGAGCCTGCGATCTTTTTGCCTCAGCCACTCTTCCTGCCGACCATTTCAAATTTGGTTGAATAAGCCCTGAAAAATATTTTGAAACAAATTAAATGTTTAAATTAAAAATTAAATACAAGAAGAAAAAAAATACCATTAATAAGTGAGAGCAGAATTTTCTCTGGATCAGCAGCACAACTTTCCAAAAATTTCCACGAAAGGATTGGCATTGCAACTCTTACCATGTCAGCCAGGTCCACCCCAGTAGTCGCATGTTGTCCCCAGGTAATCAGGATATCTACTACCAGTGGCAGGTACACACCAATACCAACACCTTTTAAGTTTATTAGTTTATGACAGATTACAAATTAAATCTAGATTTTACCAGCTTCTCTTGTGAATGCTATGAAAATATTCTTTGGTGCGCAGTATTCAGTCCACACAGACACTGTTGATAGGATTGGTGTCAAAATTTCTTCTCCGTATAGCTCAAACAATTTTGGATTACTCGTTTCCAGTAAATCAACCAGATCGTTCACTAAAACTAGTAGGAAAAATGAAAACTCGATTTTATGAAGAAAAAAAACTATTCAAAAAAATGTATATAAGATAGTTGCAATTCATTTTTTTTACCTTTTGAAGCAGAGCTGATGTCCAGGGACTGTGAATTTCCCATCAGATTTAACAACACAGTGAACAAAGAAAGGGACGAAGCTCTATCAAAAGCTTTTGTCTCATCAGATTTTGCTCGTCTAGCTGCATACAAAGTGTTTGCCGTGCAATTCAGCAGAGCATTTTGGTACGAGAGCTGGATTAAACAAGAGATGAGAGTTAGTCAATTTTAAATTACAAGGTTATTTATTTAGTACCTCCATGTTGGTATTGACAGATTTGCAGAGAGCCTGGCAAACAGTTGCGAGATACGGCTCTTCGAGAGTAGTCAAACCTTTCAGGGCTGCAGAGAGGCAACAGAGCTGGCTCATGGTAAGCTCGTCTTGTGGAATGGCAACCTGAAGAAGCGCATTTTCGGGCACAAAATATCCTAGCAGGAAAATGCATTGCTCAATCTGAAAATTTCAAGTTTAGAAAATGTATTGCATACACTAAGTTTTTAAATTTCAAGTTAATTTTTAATCAGCTTAAAAGTTATGATATGAATAAATATTATTATTTTATATTCAGTTTATCAATAATTCATTACCTCTCTGCAAAATTTTTAACAAAAAACACGATTGTTTTTTATAAGTTGTGCTCTACTCGACAGTCTTAATAATATCCTCCATCATGCAACATTATAGACCTTGATTATAGAGATATTCAGGATATTAATAATTATAGGCACAGCCGCACAAGAGATCTGATATTTTTCTTGACTTGAAAATTGCTGGAAATTTTTTGCTCTCGTCTAGGAACGCCGATTGCCGTCTGCAACCTAACTAATTACTAATATAATTATGAAATATTTTTTTTAATTTTTAGCAATGCAGTTGATTAAATATTTAATCGATATCTCATCGAAATATTGAGTTAAAATTAATTTTAGGCAAAATTTTTTTAATATATCATTTATTAATTTTTAATTATCTTTATTAAAATACCCTTACTTTTGTTAATATTAGTCAAATCAGAGATTTCATTCAAAGTTTGGCGTGTTCCAAATTTTGCCAGGATCGAAAGTTATATTTTGTATAATCAAATTTATAATTTATGCAACAAAAATTTAATTTTAATCCAATACAAGCAGTTCTGCGCTAATCACTTTCCAAAAGGCCGAGTGACGCTGCCATTCGCGATCAAAAATCTGTTTTGAGAAAATAATTGAATTATAAAAGTGATATTGAATAAGGTGGGATGGGAATTATATTGTTTATGGGGAATAGACTATTATTAATTCGTTTCTGTGGGCCGATCCTGGCGGTACTGCAATACCAGGCCAACCCGTGTCAGGAGTGGAGCAAGCTCCTAGCATCCCGACAATTTCCAAAAATCAGTTTAATATTCTGGACCGGCAATGCCGGTCGTATCAGATATTAAGCTGATAAGAACAGATACTACACTTTGATCTTAGCCAAAAGGCCGAGAAGCGATAACTTTTAAGAGGAACATTTAGGGACCCGACGAACGCTCATTGCTCAGTTGCACGTCCGTGGCTCGAATCTATTTTGCTAACGCTTACATTGCAAAGCCTTATTTTACAATGAACTGAACATCATAACTAATTCTATACTTGATTGTTTGTAAAGAATTAATTAATTCATGAAAATATGAATTAATTATGTGTTTAAAATTGTATTAAGTAACAAGTTTTTATCCTAATTTATAAGTGACACCTAGCGGTCGACTATACTACTTCAGACCTGTTGGCGCTGTGCACTGCTTGGCAACGCCAATCATGTTCGTAAATTTCTATAGCCGAAAATGAGAAGAAGCAATAGCACTTGCAATAGCAATAGCACGCATGTTTTAATATCTTATATGTTTTTTTTTTAATTGTAAAAATAGTTAAAAATAGACACATTTTCTTTCTGATATATAATAAAGACTGGGCTTCCAATGTTCTTTCCTCAGACTATTCAATTCAATTTTGAATATGTGTTAAAAACAATAAAATATACAAAATATATATTTTTTTAAATAAATCATATTATGTATTGCTGTTGTGACAATTAAAAAAAAAAAAAAAAAAACAAGTAGTTCTGATATTGCACCGTTTAGGGAAATGGAGGCAACAATTGCTTCAAAATGTGTGCACCAAATTTTTTTAGTAAAAATGTTATAAAAAAATTATATTTTGATTATTTTTGCAATGTATATATACATAAAAAATTAAACCAATGAATTTGTACTTACATTTTTCTGCATGAGTTGATCATTAGGGTCAATGCACTTGAGGCAGAGGTCAGGCCACAATCGTTGCAGATGCTGAATACATTTACTTTCAAGGTGTCTGATTAGTTGGTACAGGAGACTAGCCGACTGCATTCTGACGCCAGCATTCCAGTCATGGAGCTCTTTCAAAGTTGCAGGAATCAATTTCATTGCATTTTGCTGAATTAAAACACGACATCCAATCCGAGGACGAGGTTCTACTAAATTTACAACATATTTTTAATATTCTTCATTTATAGGTAGAAAAACTAAAATACCTTTTAAAGGGTAGTTGGGGAGATTTTTGATGCCATAATCAAGTTCGTTTTTTAACTCGTCTTCGTTTTCCATCTCGAACAGCCGCCCTGCTTTATCCCAAACAGTGAATGCGATTTCTCGAATTTCAGGCATTTCATCGTCCATTCTATTTAAAATGGTCGAAAAATAAGTTGGCAAAATAATTTAAAAAATAAGATATCAATAATTACCCTATGATCACCAAAGGGATGATTCGGCAAAACTGTGAATATCTGTCTGGTAAGTTGCAGAGCCAGTCACCACCAATACTGACAACTGCTTTCCTAACTGCAGGGGAAGAGTCGTAAAGACGTTCAGCAAGCACCTGCGCAACTTTTTCCACCAGGTTATGAGTACCGTACTGGATAACAACTCCTATAAATTAGAAATTGACTTATATGTCAAATAATAAATTAAATTTCTATCTAACCAATGGTGGATATGGCGGCAGCTCTGACTCTGCTGTGTTTGTGAAGAGCCACGGGGATCAAAGATTTTAAATAAGTTTCACACTGCACATGAAAATTTTTAGGCGCTGACAGTACGAGGTCCTTTGTGCAATCACAACAGGCTGACTTCACATCTGGAAAGTCATCTGCAAGTCCAGAACACAAAACCTTGCTCAGGTCATCCAGGTAAGGGATAAGATTGCATCCTTTGGCCTTTTGAAGGGCACCAGACAAAAGTTTAAACAGCAACAGGCGAATTTCCTCAGATGGCTCTTTGTTATCCCCAGAAGAGATTCTCTTGACAAGGATGGTCAGCAGGAATGTTAAGAAGGGTTCGATTGATTGAATTTCCGGCAAAAAATCACTGACCAGCATAACCGATTGTTCGCGACACGCTTCAGACGGGTCATTGAAGGCTCGGAGAAGATCTTTGAAAATAACTTCAACCGCCTGGGCCAACTTTTCGTGCGGCAAATCATTCAGATGTGATCGAATTTTTAAAATACAGCGTTTTCTTGCAACTTTGTTTTCATCACTCAGTCCTCGGCACAAGCTAATCAGGGCTTCCTGTTCAAACTTGGCTGTTTCGTTAACATTCGATTCCTCAGACGGGCTCTCCATATCAAGAAAACGCTATAAAAAATAATACATATAATTACATACACAATATAATTTATATAAGTAGTTAATGACGTTAATAAAGTATGAATCAATATTATTTAATGAATACATAGACCAACCAGTGTTTGTCAGCAATTCGCCAATTTAGTCGTTTGTAAAAGATTAAAATGAATGAAAATACGTATGAGGAGTTCGTGATCAATTTGGCAATTTGGCGTTGGCCTCTAAACTCTAAACAGATTAAATTTTAAAATCAGTCAAAACTTTTTGCTGTCAATCTTAAGATTCAATATTTGAGCGATCGAGGATCGAGCTCCGTTCAAGTCAAGCGTGTTGATGTTGATGTTTGTTTTTGTTTGTAATCAAAGGAATCCGTTTCCTGCGCGCTGATTGGCTCAAAGGTTGCTAGAATACCACTGGCACGCCCTCTTTTGTCGACAAAAACTTGCAATGTTTTGATCGAGGTGCCGCAGTTTCTCGTCTCCGCACTCCGCACCTCCGCAGTCGGCTACGAAACGAACCAAACGAACTTTCGTTCAATATGGGGATTGGAACTCCACAGTCACGTGACTGAATTTTAAGCCACGTGACTCAAAAATCTATTTCTGATTGGTGGAGCTACGTTATCACCCCACATTCTTGTGTCCAGTGTCCATGTTTAGATTTGATTTTCGCAGCTTAACTCGCCTATTTTATACATAATCATAATTCTAGCAAAATAATATCGGATATGTACATAAACATTAGATTGTAATGAAAGAACTAATTATCTAGGGCAGAGGGTGCATTAATCAACAAAAGTTCGTCATGTCTGCATCTGCTGCAGAGATTGAACTGGCTGAAGAGCAGGGAGCTGAAGAGGCTGCAGAGCAAGGAAGAAAACAAGGCATGTTCATATTTATGAAAGGAAAACGATTTAGAAAAAAAGGAGAAAAAAATATTTAAAATGCACAATGATACAAATGATACATGAAGCATTCACTGCAAAGCTCACACATATTTTCAAATTTAATTATACAATAGCAAACATAAATTAATTTAAATTTGCAAGCTGTTTGCAAGTGAAAAGTATGCATGAGTTTTACATAATATGTACCTTAACAATAATATTTTTTTTGATTTTTAGGAAAACAGTCAACAAGCAAGGCAGAAAACAGCATGCAAGTGAAGCCCTTAAAAATAGAAAATGAAAGCACAGAATGGCCTCTGCCTCCTAATAAGTGGGGAAACAATTACTGTTGCGTTCGAGGTTGTCCAAATCGAAGAAAGTACCATCAAGTCAATCATGTCTACGGAATTTCCTTCCACAGTTTTCCACGAAACCCTCATACGTAAATTCTATAATATATGATCTGTTATTACATGTCACAAACTGTTATCCTGTTGATTTCAGGTGTAAAAAGTGGTTGGATTTTTGTGACAACGAGAATTTGGATGCATTGTCGCTGGATCGTGTTGCTAACCGTCTGTTTGTCTGCTGTTGGCATTTTGACTCCAGCGAAATCTCACATGACAAAAAGAATAGGCTTGCTTTCACTGGTCTAGTGCCTCATTTAAGGCCACCTCGGCCAAAAAACGTCATTGAAGTTTTACCAGGCGACGAAAGGCTAAAAGCAAACCATTCAGATGATCCCAGCAACACGAAACCAGAAAGCAATTCAGAAGGCCAAGGCCCCTCAGAAACTGAAATTTCATCCTCAAGCCCGTAATAATTATTTAATTTACCTTAAAAAAAATAATTATAATTTTATTTTGAAGAGTGTACATGGCAACCCGACCAATTCCGTCAAAAAGGGCAAAAGGGACACTTAAAGTCACAAACATGGAAGCCGAAGTGACGAAAAAACCTAATACTGTTTCTATCTTACCCAATCCTACCCAAGGGTAAGGAAACCTGACTGTAATTTAACATTTTTCACATTCAATTCCATTAAGAATGGTGCTGTTGAAAAGGGATGTTGCCACTGGTACTTTGACTCCAGTCCCTGGTGCTCCAATACCTAAGTTGCCAGTTCCCAAAGTTGCTAAGAGGTTGGTTTTATTTGCATACTTAATTATTGTAATAGCTATAATTATAATTTTTTTCTTGTTGATTATTAGGGTCACAATTGCACAGCGGGCAATACATCCGACCCTGGGTCCTGGTATAGTTCTGCAGCAATTGTCTCCTGCAATACAAGGGGACCCAACAAAGAGATTGATTGCTCCTAATTCTGTTATTTTCTGTCAAAATTCCAAGAGGTAGATTTTTAACATATTTTGGTGCATTAAAATAATTGGTTTCTTAATTAAATTAGGCTGGTGAAAGTTCACGAGGTAGCCAATGATATGGAGGTCGAGGTCCCTGGCAAGGAATCAGAAAGTCCCTCTAATTTGGAAAGGTATAATTTTTTACTATGTTAATACATTATTTATCAAAACGCCTGTACCTGTAGCTCACCTGCACCAGGTCAACCTAGTGGTGGTGTTGAAAGGTAAATTTTGTATAAAATCCCATAAATTCAATTAAAAAAAAAATAAATAAAAAAATAGGGTGGTTGTAAAGAGGCATGGTGTTGACACTTCAGCAAGACTGATCTATAGTCTTCTTGGAAATAGCCTCACAGGAGCTGTGCCCCTAGATGCCGTCGTTTCTGCTAGTACAGTACTGCCGTCAAAGCCTTCCAACCCATCCAAACCCTGTAACACACCTAATTCTTCCAAACCCTCTAGCCCTTCTAAACCCTGCAGTCCCTCCAAGTCTTCTAAAAATCCCAAACTTCCACTCATTAGCACGCAAAGGTTTGACTTAATTTAAATTGGTGTTAAGAAAAAAATTGCAAAGGATCAATAATTTTCAGGGTGCTAAAAAAGATTCAGACAACAAATCGGCCATTTCAGCCTCAGAAGTTTCTTGGCTTGCAGAAACATGACACTAGTGCTACTTCAAACACAGAACCAAGCTCAGAGCCTGCTTCTAAAAGAATTAAAACTGATGAAAGCAACCAGGACGAACTTAAATCTGCAAGTGGTGAAGTCTCTGCAAAAACGACTGACAAGCAATCCGAAATCATTGACGAAGGTCCGAAATTGCCTGGGCTAGAGCCAATAGAAGCTTCAGATTTTAGTGCAGCTATTAGGAGAATGCCGAAGGACTTTTCTCCTTCTTCCCACCATCTTTATGCCGTCACTGATGCAAATTTATGGAAAGTTCCTATTGGTACTCTACTCTCATTCAAGATGAGTTTGCTGGAGGCTATTTTGTCCGAGAAGAGCGTGTCTAAACCAAACATTCTCAGCAGAAATCGCAACACTCCACTAAATCAGATTTCCAAAGATCAATTCCAGAAGATTAAACTGCTGGGCAATGCCGTTTTTGACAGGGGTCAACTACTGACTAAGAGTACCTTAGTTGAAGTGATTGCTTCAAAACAAGCCTACATTGTGCCCAGTACAAAGAACAAGCCGTCTAAGGTTCCAGCCAAGAGACAATTGGTACCTGAAAAAGTACTAGACAAACAAGCCTCACCAGCTTCTACTACTTCAGAAAGCTCTGAAACCTTAGAAATGGTAGACAACTGTATGCTTGATCCTGCAGGTAAATTTTATTCACATGGCATTTTTATTTAACTCGTTAATTTTGTTTACTTTTTCAGGTGACATCCCTGTTGACGAATCGGCTTTGGCGAACCAAAACTCTGAATTAAATAGACAAGAAGTCAGCCAAACCTCTTCTTCTGGTACATTTTTAGCTGATGGTTTATTTATTTTCTTTTAATGTGATGTTTTGTAGGTAACATCCCTGTTGATGAATCGGCTGCAAGCAACCAAAACTCTGAACAAGAAAAACCAGAAATTAGTCAAACCTCTACATCTAGTGCCACAAAAGTGCAAAAAAGGAAGCAAAAATCTCCAGTCAAAAAAGGGCCCATACAAAGCAAGGATAGTGTGTCGGCTCCTTCAGAAGAACCTAAAAGTCTAAATTCAGTTTTGTCTTCAACTAAGATGTTCCCTGTTCTTGGTACAATATCGGCTCTACCAGGACAGATTTCCACTCCATTAAATAATCTGGCTCCTACCGCATTGCCGGTTGTGGCCCCCCAGAGACAGTTAGTCATGCTTCCTGATGGGACACTTGGGACTTTGGTCAGCAACCCACTTGCTCCGCCTCTTGCTCCCATCAACATTCCACCACCTGCTGCTGAAGTGCCAAAAGAGAATGAGCAACAACCGAAGAAGAAAAGGTCGGTTGCTACTCCAACTTCAATTCGTATTCCACCCAGTGTCACAGCAGCTCTCAAAGAAAAGCTGCCAATGCTTGTTGGCAAGGAGGGAGAACTGCGAGTCTCTAAAGGAAGTTTCCAAAGTATCTTGAATGCACTTGACGAGTTGCATTACCGAGTCGATTATCGTGGCCATGTTGTGCCAAAATTACAGAAGAATTGCAGGCGCATCGCTAACGTAATACCAGGACGAATTGCAAATGGTCCACCCAGAGACCTGAAGCAAGAGGCTCTTGATAGAGAGGCCAAGAAAGAAGGTATTTATTTTATTTAACACATTTCCTATTGAACTAGCTATTAATTATTGTAACTATATAGCAAAAAAACGAGTCCCCCGCAACCGCATCAAAGATTCCGTGGAAAAAATGTACAGGGAAATCACTTTGCTCCGGCGCAGAAACAAATACCTTGCTGCACAGATGGAAAAAATGAAGACTAAGCCACTTACCAAGCAGCAAAAACGAAATGTGACTATTGAGACAATGAAGGAAGTTTTCAACAAAGAGCAATTTATGTTCTTCATGAGCCAGTTGGAAAACGCTGGAAAGTTGGGAGGTTCTGGAAACCGATACGAACCAGAGCTGTATGAGTACTGTGCCTCAATTTACCTTGAAAGCCGTAGAGTGTACAGGAAGTTGAGGACCACTTTCCACTTGCCTGCTCACCACAGTCTGGAGAAGAACGTGCCCGAACCGAAGTACTTTGTACTGCCCAAAAGGAAACAGTATCCCAAGAAAAAGACTTACACTTACCCCAAGAAAAAGGCTCAGCAGCAAGATGGAGAAACTTCTGTGAAAAGCAGAAAACAACCATCTGCTGGAGGTGGCGGAAAGAAAGAAACCAAGGCCAGGCCTAAAAAAAATCCCAAGGGGTATTATTTTATATTATATATTTTTTTTTTAATTTTTCCTTAACTAATTTTCCTCATAGGAGCAAAAAATCTCTGGCCGAAATTGTGCAAGAGGCCACTGTGGAGGATCAGCATGTCTTTAATGATGGTATATATCAGGATGACTACAGGTAAATTATTACTTTTATTTGCAATGGAATCAAAATATTAAATTAATAATTTTTTTCAGTGGAATTCATGATTTGCTGCAAACGCTATGATCTTCCAAATTTAGCAAGAATTTAAAATATTTGTTACACAAAGGATAAAATAAATCAAATACATATTATACAAAAATTACTTTACTATTATGTTAAAACCGTTCACATACTCATGATCATGAAATTCTGAAATTCTACCACAAGTTTAAGGATAAAAAAATATAGAGCAGCTATTTATTTTCATAAGCTATTAACTTCTGTTAATTTTTATTTATATTATTGTTGAATTTTTATAAAAGGAAAGTTGAACAGATTTTTTAATCTTGCTTTTGAGAGGAGATTTTGACTTGACTGGCACTGGATATGGTTAAGTTGGCAGCTCTTCCTGAGTCACTGCAGCTGTAATTTTGCCATAACAAAACAGGAATGGCGACTTACAGTTCGTGTGAGAGTTCTTCAGCACCCATAGACTTCCATTTATCCTCGTCGACGGACGACTACACCTGCAGGATTTCGACTAATTACCAGAAATGTCCATTGTGTAAAAAATCCCGCTGCAAATTCTACTGCAGGGACTGCGTCAGGAGCGGAGACTTTGTCCGTTCGACTGCGCCCATGGTGGACAGGTAAAGTGCAATTTTATTAGTAATTACATACCTGCAATGATTACCCAAGACACTTTACTTCTCGCTTGTTTTAAATTCCCAGAATTAACATTAAAACTTCGTATTTTTCTCATCGGTAGGAAAATTTGAAAGTGTAATAAAAAAAATATTTATTTGTTATTAACTTATTAGCAGTTTTTAGTGACGTCTTCATTATATTATGTGTTATTGTCTTTTAATAAATATTTAAGCCAATTAATTTCTTTACGTTAAAACTCGATTTATAGTTTATTTTCTTTTTAGATATTTCTATAAAGAAATGAAATTAGCGTCTTAATTATGGGACTTTTGACGTTTTCCCATATCAATTACATATTTTTATTCTTCTCCTAACAAGTCAGAACAATCACAATCCTTTTGTATCCTAACGAGTAACGAGTTTCATCTTTTAATGTCTAAAATATTGCGTTCTATTTTTATAAGAAATAGAATTCACAGAAAACTTTAAACGTGTTTATATATGATAAGAATTTCAGCGATTCCAGTTAAATACATGACTCATAGATGAACAATGATCAGGGGCGTTCTTTATAAAATAAAAACATTTTTTTTGTAAATATTGATTGATTAATTATGATTACTTGAAAATGATTTTGGTAAAGTAAACTATAATAATGCAAAAATTGATACAAATTTTATTTTATTAATTTAAAATTTCAACGGTAATAAATTTGGTAGCTTCAATATGGTGAAATTTTTTATTTTCTTATTTATAGAAACATTTAATCAAACATAATCATGCTACGATTTTAATTATTGCTTGGGGTAATTTTATAACATTGAAAATAGTATAATTGTAAATATTTTTTTCTTTCTAAAAATTTTTTATTTAAAATTACAAAAATTTACAATTATGGGGATTTTAAGAGAGAAATCTATATTTTAATGTCGCGCTTAATTTTACAATTATTAATGAGCTGTCATTTGCCATCAACCAATTGCCTTCCTGCATTTTCCATTAGCGTCTCTGCGTGACCCCGGCGAACAGTTGAGCAGGGGTGCCTCTATGATGTTGTACACCCTCACAGGCTGGGCGCAGTTGAGCTCCATGGTGGTTTCATTGACAGTGAGGACAGTGCCCTCCTGGATGTCGTTGCAGGGGCCGCCGGTTGTGTCGAGGGGAATGCATTCGGGGCTCCTTTTGGGCTTGACCTGTCCGTCTGGACACGGGTTTCTCGTGCACTTGACCTTTTGGGTGCGTTTCGAGAAGACGAGGTATTCATTCTTGTCACAAGGGCCGCGACGGAATAATGGGTAGCATTGCTCCTAAAAATTTAAAGCAACTGTTTTATTTTTCTTAATAAAAAAAAGGAATGTTAGTTGATTCCTCAGCTTTTAGTCCAAGCCCCGGAGTTATCAACAAGAATATTTTCAAATTAATATGATTGATCATTTCTTAAGAGGTCAGGCCGAGGTTAACTTGTAAAAAATATGAGAGCAGATAAGTTGATAGTGATTTATAAAACTTTACCAAATCCCTATGACTTTTTCCTCGTTTGATAAAAATTTTGCTTTTACTTTTTCCCTTCAACCTTGATTTTTTTTATTCTATACCTTGTCGCTGGGGTTGGGTCTCCAGTAAACGTGTGCTGGTTGACAGTCGCAAACCCCTTCGCCAGTCTCTGTGATACTGACATGCATTCCTCCCGGACACCTGGACCTGTCCTTGTACTGGACGCACGTGCCGTTGAAGTGCACCGACGGGAATTTGCACTCGTATTTTTTGCACACGGGTTTCAGCCTGTCCGAACTCATAACCAACCATTCGCCTGATTCGCACGGACCTGAAATTTTTTATTTAAAATCTTCCATTTCCTTTTGTACGCCTTGAAATTATTTTTTATTATAATCTGCAGAGCATTCAAAATTCCCATCAGGAGTCTATTAACAAAATATTTTCATGGAACTTGAATAATCTACTTGGCCGCGTTATCATGCTTGTTTTTCTTTTTCTGGTTTCGTAGCCTATGTCGCCAAGTCATTTCCAAAATTGCTCCCTCCGAGAAGATGATTTTTAAACAAAAAATTCATTAGTTTTAAAAATAAAAAACTTAAAATAATTGACTCTTCAAAAAAGTGACACCGTCAAATTGAAATGAGATCATTTTTTAAATCACCCTTTGCAAGCAGCGTCTCGCACTGGCCAGTTCTCAGGAACCAGACAGTTTGGTTGAGGGGGATGGAGCACTCATGGCCAGGTCCTTCAAGGCCTTGGCGACCAACACGGCTCCTGATGGTGGCGGCTGCGGCAGGCTTGATGAATTGGATCTTGTCATTTTTGGCCAAGTCGACTGCGAAGAGGAAGATGACGATGAGCGATGCGTAGAATGTGGCTGAGTTGGCCTCCATCTCTCCCAAATGCCCCAGCAACACTGTGACCGAGACTCGGATAGCAGCGCCGGCGACCGTGACTTGATTTATTGTCGCTCCTTCGGTCAGCTATTGTTCTTCTGCTGCTTCCGTTTAAATTGTAATCAGCACTTAAATTCCGACCAAAAAAAAAACTCATTATTCTAATCGCAATTAAATTTGCATAAATTGTTTATTTTCCGCCAAGGTATCTCACACACGCACTTTATGAAAAAAGCGAATATCAATCAAATTGATGCTCTGCGCTCTCATTATTGAATACTCGCTTGACAACTTTTGCCACAGGTGGGTCAACTCATGGGCAAACCTAACCGGATCCTGTGTTTCAAATCATCTGCCGATTTAAAAATTTCCCTGTTGTCCTAGATGTTGGGAGGCAAAACGTCTTTCTAATCGCAAGACTCGAACCAAGCTGCTTATTTTAATCACACAACCAGCGCTAGTAGAAAAATGAACGCGACTTTTATTTCAGTTTGTAATCTTGATATTCACAAATAAAAATTGCTGCGTAATGGTTGGTTGAGGTTCAAAGTCAAAATTAAAAGTTTCCAATTGATTCTGCATTATAAAATTATACACGCCTAAAACTTTTAAAAATAATTCCATTTTTCCCATGTGTTCTCTTGTTTCTATTTTACTTATTTTTAATTGTTAATCTTTTGGCAAAACGCCTATCATGTCAAGTTAGTTGAGAATAGGTGCGAGTATTTATATATATTTATTTGTTGCTGTGAGAGGGTGTGTGCAAGCCAAAAATACCCGGCTGTTGTGAAATGCAGTGCGCGGATGGTGCGCAGTTTGGCTGATTCAGCTCGAGAAGAAGTGCATAAGTACAATAACAGCAGTAGCTCAGTATGTGGTGCGCGAAATGTGTCCTTCTGGAGACGGCCAGGGTGCGAGGGTCTCGTTGCCAAATTTGCGATCGCCAGCCTGCACTTGAACCCAGTAACTTTGTCCAAGAGTGAGTCGACGACCTCTCTTTTTATTAAGTGGTGCTCACGTGGCCTTGCTTGCTAATTGCACAACAAATTGACCAATGAGCAAGGGTTCCCCAACGCACACGTTAAATATGAAACGATTATTAATATTTTAATTGAAATAATTTATTTTAATAGATCAGGATTTTTTTTTCATACATGTTATTCCTTGAGAATGAGATTTTTACCAAGAAAATTTTCTGTTAAAGGTTTTCTGAAATGAAAATTCAGCTGCAAAGAAAGAAAAGACTGAGGACGGAGGTTCAAGAGAGCTGTGAAATCATTCTTCGAAAGAGAGAGAAGGCTGAAAAACTGGCGAGCAAAATCAATTTGATAAATAAGAACAATAAAATTATGTTTTTTTTTCTCAGAAAAATGACATAGATGCGTGTAAGGATCGAATAAATTTGCTGAGGAAAATCTCTTCTCAATGCAAGGAAAACATTACTAAAAGTGAATAAAAAAATATTTTGTATATACTTAATTTATCAAAACGAGCACTTCTTATTTCCTAGATAGAGCATTAGCACGGAATTTAAATGAAGTTAATAGGCAACGTTCCGAGCGGCTCCCCAAGTACCAGGAAAGAGTTGCTCGACTGGAGACGATTGCTCGCCAGTCAAATGAAAAAGTGGATGTCCACCGAAATCAACTGGTGGCCATACAGCAGAAACTGAAAGTTGTTGTCTTGAGAAGATCAGAGCAGTTGCTCAAATACATTTTTCCCATTACTGAAGTCATTCCGCCTTCGAGAAGGTAATTTTATTTTAATAAAAATAGTAAAAATAAATCATTAAAAAAAAAATTTCACAGTGAATATTCTGACGGTCTAGAGGATTCGGTCACAAGTGCAATAGCTGAAGCTTCGCAAATGACCTTTGTTAGAGGTCAATGGGTGTCCAGTGATTGCTCTGGAGAGTTGCACCACTGCATCGTGGCACCAACCCTGCCCATTTCTGGCGATTATTCAGCTTACAGCATGTGGGGTAATTATCTCAGAATTTTTAATATCTATTTTGTATCTATATCTCTATTTGTTGAAGTTGCTGCAAATAAAGATGGTGTGCCGGGCGCAGGAGTTTCAGCCGACAAAGTTGAGCTCAACCCAGCCTACACTATATCAGCAGCACTCACCTACACTGCTCAGCTAGTCAACGTTCTTGCCTTTTATTTGGACGTCCGACTACCTAGAAAGCAGTACTACAGGTTGATATATATTTTACTAAATTTGATCTTCATCTGAGGGTTATAAATTTTCAGTGGAGATTTTGATGAATGGTTAAAGCTTTGAAATAGAGATTTTAATACATAATTTTAAAAGTACCATATTTTTTTAGTGATTTTTGTCAGCATGAGATGACGGACCAGCAGTTTGCTAGACGTGTTGCAAGGCTGAACGCAAACGTTCTTCACTTATGTTTTTCGCAGAATATTTCTCCTTCTGTATTACATCCTACAAGGACCCTTCACAATTTGCTTCAGTTGTTTAACAAAGACGTCAGCGACCTTGGAAGGTATGTTGCTTGCCATGCTCAACTTAACATAAACTGAAAGTTTAAAAATTTAAGGCAAGGTCCAGTTGAAGTTGACACAGATCTTGTTCGATCCTTGGAGGAACAGTTGATTCGAGATTTAGAGGCATTTGACGGAGACGAAGAAGAAACTTGTTCAGACGGTGAAGAGGAAGATTACCTGCCAGGCGAATGGGAATCGGTAATTGTTAAAGTTTTTGGGTAAATTTGGATTTGTAACTACGAAATCGCTCAGGTTCCTTCACTGCCGTACCAAGAAAGTGGCGCTGGCGCCCTTGTCGGCCGCAGTTCGACTGATGGCAGGGCTTTGGTTTCTGCTCAGGGCAGTGCAGTTGGCACCAGCGTAGCTGGTGGACTTGTGACTAGTGCGGCTGCCAGCATTGCGTCCCTCTGGCGTGGTTGGACGGCTGGTGGCAATACCAATAGGTGATATTTTTGTTAAAGCGCAGATATTGTGCTGATTGTGCAAATTTAGTTTATTTCAATGTTAAAAATACTCTTTATAATTTGTGGACTGTAATAGTTCCTCCGCACATTTTTTTTTTATCTTTGTAATGGACCAAGAACTGCAATCTTAAAGCTAATAAATACAGATTTAAGCATATAAAATATTTTGTTATTAAACTGGGTTAAGAATTTTGTAAAGATCATTATCCTTTTGGCGCACAAGTTGGTTTTGAACTTCTTTGATTTCCTCGACTTTTCGCACAAGACGTTGGACCTAAACTCACCAAAAAATTATATGAATGAAGGTGCACTATTCAAATTAAGATTTTTTTACCCTGAGCTCAACATTTAAGTCCTTGAGATCTGAAATAGGCACTTGAACGTTTCTGAAGAAGTCCTCGCAATCCGATATGATGTGATAAGATTTGAGCCTGCTCTCCAATTTCTGGTTGTGCTTGCTTGCATAATGATGCCAAGGGAGAACAACTTTTGCAGATTTCTAGAAAAGATAAAATAAAATGTAAATAAAATGATTTTCATAATGCTCATCATGTTATTAATAATCGTGCGACCAGTAGCCAAAATGTTTAATCCTTACCACTCTGTTTATCTTAGATTCTTGCATCTGCTCCAATTTTTTGGCACACTTTGCAGATTTTGACTTCCTGTATTGAGCTCTTTCGTATAATTGGTTGTAGTAAGCCTCTGAAAAAGAAAGAAAAGTTGTGTATATAAAAAAATGTCATTATGAAAGAAAATGAATTCTGTATTTAATTATATTATGCTTGTACCATCATCAGTGACATCCCCACTGGTTTTGCTCTGGGAAACTTCCTGGTTACTCATTTTGCTTAGTAGGCTACGATAAACTTGATCCCGAAATTGTTGACAGCTTTAATGCCTGTCGCACAGCTTCCTTGAGCTTCCTTCAAGTGTCCTGTATTGTATGACTATTAAACTTTTGTATATCTGTATTTTTTGTGTAGCCTTCTGCTTTGCTTATATTATTCTTTATTTACTTTACCTGCTGTTCAGCAAATTAACCCGCCAAGAAAGGAATGATTACATTTTTTTGATTGGCTGCCCCGAAGCCCCGCCCCTACAGAGGAAAGACAACTCTCCGCCGCAACGGTCAAAAATAAAAAACACGCGAAATCGAGTGGAAAACAGAAATGATCATCTGAAAACACGTTTTTTTCTTGGATTCACTTGGATAATTCTTGACAAATATCATCTGAAAAGTGTGCATTAATCTAAGGTATGCAAGGAATTTCGTTCGCGAGGAACTTTTCTTTGATAAATCATTCAAAACATCTAAAAGATAATGCATCCGCATTTTGTGTCATATTCCACGCCTGGTTTTTCAATGCCTACAGCGCCTGTTTTAAATCCATTCTGTTTCAGCTTATAAGAGATGAAGTTTTCAATTTAAATTATTTTTATTTAAAAATTTCTATAATTTTAGCACATCATGAGAGACATTGTTGTGCCAAACAGATACAATAAGGAGAATAAAACACATCATGCAGCCGGCACATCGAGGTAAAAATAAGAGATTTTATAATTATTTAAACACACCACCCAAATGTGCTTATAAATTTATGATAGGAACATTTTTAGCACTTTTTAAAAGTACCGTACCAAAACTATGCAAAACATTAATAGCAGAAAAATTTCAGCTCATCAAGACCTACTCCAACTGAGAAAAGCAACTCTTCTTTAAATTCGTCTTCAGCCAAAATCACAATCGAGATGAAAACTGCTGTCACTCCAGGCAGAAAAGATGGGTTTGCCACCCCGAAAATAACTGTGTCGCAGCACAAGTCAAGTTCATCGACGTTTCACCAAAAGAAAACACAAGTTTACAGTTCAAGTATGTATGATTGTAATATCAAAATACTCCAAACACCGTTGAAAAATTTCTCTTAATCTAATTTAAATTCATATAGCTACAGATTCTTCAACACCAGTTGGAAGCAGCAAAAATTTAGCCACGCCAAGTTCTGCTTTCAAAACACCAGACTTAGTGAGATCAAATTCTGTTAGCCAAAAGAGGAAGTTTTTCAACACTCCCACGTCAACGAAGCATCCAGACACTCCGATTCCCAAAAGAACCGCCAACCAAAGTCTTCACGCTTCCATGACTGAGACAGAGGAAGAGTGTAATGTTACAGTGGCCGTCAGGGTCCGCCCTTTAAACTCCAAGTAATACAAAATATTTAGAATCGAGCATTTAATATAAATAAAAATTATAGAGAGCGAACTGAAGGCAGCACAATCAAGACTGGTCAAGATGGACTTGTGACGATAGACGGAGCCGACGGTTCTTCCCTCAGTTTCCAATATGAGCACTGCTTCGGACCTGATTCAACGCAGATGGAGGTCTTCAGGGATCTGGTGCACCCTTTGCTCACAAAAGCCTTGGAAGGCTACAATGCTTGCTTGTTTTCCTACGGGCAGACAGGTTCTGGCAAAACCTACAGGTAGATTTAAAAATATTTTGATTATATTAAGGAATTCAAAAACTTTGCCTCTCAGCATGATGGGTGCCGAGGTTGTTAGTGGCTGCAAAGTTAGTCGAGAAGCCGGAATCATACCTCGATTTGGATTTTCCCTGTTTGAGAAAATCAACAGAGGTAAAATGAATGTATCCATCGAAGTGTCATACTTTGAAATCTACAACGAGAAAATCCGTGACCTTCTGAGTGATGACGCTGGACTGCGACAAGCCAAACCAACCCTCAGGGTGCGAGAACATCCTCAGTATGGGCCGTATGTAGAGAACCTGACCGTGCAGAGCGTCAGCAGTTTCGAAAGTCTTCAAGTACAATTTTTATTTATTGAAGTGAAAAGTTGGAACTATTTTCTTTTATCGTTAGGGATGGCTGCGCCTCGGTATCAGCAGAAGGGCCACTGCCGCCTCTGCTATGAATGACAAGAGCTCCAGGTCGCACAGCATTTTCACCATTACACTGACTCAGGGCCCCAAAAGAAGCAAAGTGCACCTGGTTGACCTGGCTGGAAGTGAGCGACTGGTGAACACCTGCGCCACAGGAGACAGACTCAGAGTATGCATACTGATCAATTTTGCAGCTGTTTAGAATTTTAATATTATATAATATTATTTGTGATATTGATTTTTTTTTTCAAATTGATTACAGGAAGGAGTGAGGATAAACACGTCCCTCTTGACTCTGGGCAAGGTCATCAACGCTTTGGCCGACAAAGCAAAAAAGACGTTTGTCCCATATCGAGACTCCATGCTGACCTGGATCTTGAGCGTAAGTTTCCAGAACAATTTATTTTTATTTTTATTGACCCATAACAACATGAGGGTGCCAGTTGCGTAATAACAAAAACTTTAGTTAGTAAATTCAAATCTGTTTATTATGTCAACAATTATTTTACAAAGCTATTGCCAAAAAAGCAGAGATCCGATTGAACTTTGTGGGTCGCCAATTAGTGAAAATCAAGGGAAAAGGGAGAGCCCATGGCCACCTTGAATACAACTTGGCCACACCTGCACGACCTGCCACATTTGCAGTTTGAATTTTTGCAAAATCTGTTGACGCAGCTCTCAACAGTACCAGTGGACGAACTTCCCTTGCAGGAACAACACGAGCCTAAAATCATGTTTAGCAAAATTGATTTTTTTTTTAGTTTTGCGCTGACAAGGTTGATTATTAATAATTTTACCGCTATTGTTATTGCGCAGCTCGTCCTTTTTGCTTATCTTCGGCTTCATCTCGAAAAATCTTATCAGAGACTCGGTGCTCGCCTTTTTAACGGTTTGTTTTCACCCGTCACTGTGCCTCGTAGTTTTAGAAACTTTGGCCCAAGTGCAAAATGAACGTCATGCGCGCTGCGGTATCTCTCACTGCGCCTGCCGTGTTCGCCGACAAGGCGACTCGAGTGCACCATTGGGGCCCCAGAGCGGTTTCCCATGCAATGTGCCAAGAATAGGCTGCAGATACATGCACCGATGGCCGAGAGTCACTCGCTAAATAAAAATAGCATGATTCACTGAACTGTGAAGGCGATCGCCTGTGACTAAAATGCTTTGTCTTTAATACAAAAGACAATTAAAATTTACAAATGAATTTCTTCGAGCCAAGGGTTAAATAAATAAAATGCATTTTTTCCAGAAAATAGAAATAACTTTGTAGAAATTTATTTTTCTCTATTTGAAGTAGTTAGTTTTTTAATCTTTTAATCAGACTTTGCCGTACATTGGCCTTATCTTTTTTCCATTAGTTTTTATCCACGTTTGACAAAAATATAGAAACCTTAAACTTAATAAAATATTCATTAAACCAAAATTTAAAAAATCAAAATCAGTTTTAAAAAGTGCTAATACTCCTCAGGAGTCAACTCTCCTGTCTCTCAGGTCTACAGGGCAAAGTGTTAAGTGCGAACTGCGAATTATTTGTACAAAAAGGAGGAGCGCTTATCAGCGATTAACATTTTTTAGTCTTATCTCGGGCGCAACCAACGATCTCTTCACGTGTTTTGCACCCAATCTCTCCAGTCCATGATTTTCGCGATCGAAAATTTTTCACTTTTGCTGTTCTTGGGGTTCTTCCTCCTCTTCTTCGATCGTACTTTCGCTATCCTGCCTCGACTTTGAGCGAATGTAGTTGTTGAGTTGACGGCGCCGATTCGCTTTGCACATCGGACAGTCTTTGTGGTCTTTCGAGCCTGACGATTGTCGGTGCCTCGGTTTCTCGGCCACTGTAACAAGCAATTTTAACAAAAATTAGCGATTTCTAGCAAAAGAAATAAGATAATTTTTGTAATTTTATAAATATTTGCTAGAAAAATACTTCATAAGTTCCGAACTAAGTACTAAGATTTATTTATCCCAAATTGTTTGTATTTTTTCGACCCACAAAAATTGGACCGAGGTCCCTGTTTGTTATCAGAGAAAACATCTACTCGTCTGGTTGATCATGATAATTTTCAAAATAAAAATCAACGAATGAATCTTTGTCAGGGGAAAACTTTCTTTTTGAAAGTCAAAGGAAAAGAATTTTTGATATTTTTCACTCGCTGAGAAAAAGTGAACGTCCGCAGTCGCAAGGATGACGGACAATAAAAAATAAATAACGACTCAAATTGCCACATAAAGTAACGCGCTTATCATCCTGTTGCCGCGCGCCATGCGACGATACTATGATGTGTTTGGCATGAGAGTGATAAATGTTTGGTAATAATTATGTGTGCGTAGCCTTGGGAGTAACGAAACGAAAAGTCCAACCAAAATATTTTTGACTAGAACTAGGCGAGGTCCGCCGCTTTCTAATTTTTGCCTCTGACCTCAACGTCACTTTCAGGGTTTATAAAGGTCGTTTGCTCACTGTACAAGATAAATTAAAAATATGCGTGTCATTTGCTCGCTGCAGGATGCTTCGTGTGGTTTAGGGGTTTCCCGATTATTGCTCGTGCACTAACAAAGTTTCTCTAAAAAACAAAGTCATAAAATTTATTTTACTCTTCAGCACAAGTTTAGCATTTTCCTTACGACCGCAATTTTTTACAATGCACGTGATGCGCCGAACCTATTTGGATAAAAACCTCGCGTCTCTCATGTGATCTGCAGCGGATGCTTGAAATTTAACCACTCACATTTATTCTCAACCGACCGAGAAAAAAGGCTTTCTCCGATGGAGCGTTGCTAACTAGAGACGAAAACAGAGCGGCGACCTGCGTGGGCGCACGTAGCTGTTTCTTTGCGCAATCTTGACAGCGTGCGTTTCGCAAAATGTAAACATACGGAGAGTCTAATTACTCCTTCACTCTGTTGAGGCGAGAGAAATTCGTTTCCAATCTTTTTTGTTCTACGAAGGTCTCGTTGGATGTCGAAGGTCAAACTGAACAGTTGACTATTGATTTGTGAAGGATTTGGCATTCATCGGATATTTAAAAAAAATCTGAATATCAAGCAAATTCAGAAGAAAAAAAATCAATAATGATTGTGCGATTGATCGTTGTTCCGCTTCACCTTATTGTCGGAACTTAAAAAAAAAAATTGCTGCGTAAATTGATTAGGGAACGCACCTTTCGAGGTGGACTTGTTCGGGCCCCAGAGGATGCGTTCCTCCTCGTAATTGTAGTAATTGCTCTGGTAGGTGTCGGGCAGGTACATCAGGTCCATGGCTGCGAGTCTGCTTTTGGCACTCGGGAGGGTCGACGGTGCGTTCTTCCCGGAGTGGCTTCTGTTTAGGACTGGACGAAAGCAAGCCAGCATGTTCTCCACTCCCCTCGCCCGAAGCCTCTTTTATTCCGCGAGCGAACCAACAAGTCCAACGAGACGCGCGAGTCGTTCCGAGTGAGCACGATCGAAGCTCGAATTGCGTCTCATTAGCTTTAAGCATGGGCCTACGTGTCCTTTTCAATGACACGCTCGAGATCAAATTTCAAATTCCAAGACAAATAAATTGGATTTTTAACGATTTTCATAATTGAAAAATATATCATCTTATAACAGAAACTATTTTACTGTTGAAAATTTTCATTTTTACTTCTAAAGTTTTCCACCTGGAATATATTTAATTATTTATACCGATTTATACGAATAAAAATGACGCGCATATATATTAAATTGGGTTATAAAATAAACTATTATTCATTGGGTTCCTTATTTTTAATGGACTTATCAGAATTCAAACAATTTGCATAGCTCTTTCATTTCTGATAAATTTTTTAAGTCGTAAAACAAAGTTTTCTTCAATGGAAAAAATTTCCCAAGCTTCAACACTTATCCGCTATTTCCATTATCAAAAGACAATGCTATTGACCTTATCTATAATTTTTTGCGTCATTCATAATTCAATTCTCAAAACGGAAGGGCTTGTCTCAGAAATTATCACATGATTATTTTGTTTGCTACTTTCAAAAATATTTTGTAGTAAAATTTAAACAAATAGGAGGCATTAACCTGTTGCTACGTGCTTAAAAATAATACTTTTCCGGTATGCGCCGCGTCAAACTGTAAGGCTGTGGTTCTGCAAAGATAAAAAAAAATTCAAAACCTGTTGGCTTCCAACAAGGAAAGTTATCATCAAAGATCGATGTTTGATCAAAAATTTAACGTTCCCATCATACAAGTTATTTTTTCTAGATAAAATAATTTTAATAATTGAAGAAATGTACACTAATAGTAATATAGAGTAATTTAAATTGTAATTTTTCGTGTCAAGGAGAAAATTTTGTCCTTGTCTTTTCTTCTGGGAAGAAAATCTTTCTGCAAATTGAGAGTATTTTTTTAGGTCGTGCCATGAAGTTCTCGTTTTACCACTTCAAGTTGGACGATATTTCTTTCTTCAAATATTATTAAAAAGATAATTTTTGATAAGGATGCCCTTTGTTATCAACATTCGCAAATTAATTAATTTGGCTTTCTTAAACTGTCAAAAGTGAGCTGGTTTTATTTGAAAGCATTCTCGCGTTTCTTGGAAGACCTTTCTGCGATTTGTTGCATCTCAAAAGCCGCGTGCAATTGAACAATGCTCAAGAGAGTTTATTGCTCCTGCCAGTCTTTTAGATTAGAAATTTATCGGTGCGCGACGTGTTATTATTTATTTGCTCTCAGCGTCCAACTGGCTAGAATGGCAAACATTTATATAGAGTCTACGTTTAGCAATCTGATCTTACAATAGAGAACAAAAGTTGATACGTGGAGTGGTCATTGCGAATCCAATTATGTATTCATTTTGATTGCCGCCGAAGGCTGACCAAGCGCAATTATTAGGATAGGGACCATTATCAAATTTATTTGATCGCGACCGCTATTACGCGATTAAACGTTGACGTAAGCACTGGCGTTTGAATTTTATTACAAAGAGAGAAAATATGAAATTTCTTCTCTGGGAAAAATGAGTAGAGAACGACCAAGCTGTCGCACACTATTAAAATTTTTGTCTCGTCTCGCATCAGCCAATTTTATCAGTGGCGTCTGCATCGCACTACTAAACTTATTACTTAATCTTCAAACACACACTGTACGGCACAGTATCTTTTTTCTAATTTATTCACGGCAATTACATTATCAGATTTGATGCGTCACTGCAAAACAAACAGCTGCGAAGACGAAACGTAGAATTAAATTGTTATAATCCCCATTATTCATACCTCACATGAGACTGATGCGGCTATTTTTAATTATTCGCCTTTTGGACGATAATATTTTGCCTGTTTATGCGTTGCTGACCTAATTTCTAAAGGATGATAATTATTTTTTTTAATGTTTTGATCGCAGGATTCTTTGGGTGGAAGCGCAAGGACGGTGATGCTGGCCACCGTCAGCCCATCCAAGTTGTTTGTCGAAGAGACTTTGGCCACTTTGCGCTACGCCTGCCAAGCCAGGACCATCGTCAACAGACCGCAGGTTCAGCTTCAACAGGGCGCCACCCCACAAATGCAGTAAGAAAAAATTTTATTACTTTAAAATTATTTAATAAAATATTAATACATTACAAATAGTTCTATGACAAGAATAAGACAATTAAACTTTGGATTTTTGAAATGAAAAATTTAGTCAAATTATATAAAAATTCAGTAAAAATTCATGACAAGCCCCTCAAATGAATCATATTTTTTTTAATTAGAGCTAAGAATTCAATCTATCTTCTAAAAAATATTCCAATTAAATTAAATAAATGACAATTTTAAGGCCAATTTAGTTTCTTAAAATGGAATAGTTTATAAAACAAATTAGTCGTAAAAGATTTAAAAAATTATAATAATAGAATTTCCAGTTCCACGTAATCAATTTTTTTTATTGAATGTAAGCAAATAATTTATTTTTTTTATTCAATAACTAAAAATATCATAGGTGCAATTAAATTAAATGAATCAAATTTTAAGGCGTCAGCTGCACGAAGAAATGGATCGACTGAGGCAAGCTCGCGAAGAGTATGAAAAGCGCGGCGCCGGCCGTGAGGTGCAAGCGCTTCAAATGGAGTTGTCCTCGGTGCGGCAGAAGCTGCGGCAAGTGGAGGAGGAGCGTTCGGAGTGGGAGTCCAGGGTCAAGGCCTATGATCTTGACCGCTCTCGCCAACTTGCCGAATTGGCGCGCAAGGGAGTGACCACCAGCGATAAGCCAGGGTTGATGTTGTTGACCTCTGACCCTTCCTTATCACTCCATTACGCGCTGCCCACCGAGGCCAAGCCGAAATTGGTGTTCGGCAGTGTCCAGCCCCCAGCAGATGTTATCCTCGACTCGCCCCTTGTGGCCGAAAACCACTGGTAATTTTTTTGATAGTAAATATTATAATTTTTAAATAATTTTGAATAATTAGCTTGTTGGAGTTGAAATGTGGCACCTTCTGGCTGACCCCTTGCGAGGGCTGCGAGACTTTTGTCAATGGAACTTTGGTAACCCAGGAGTTGCCCCTCACAAATCGGGACAGACTCGCTCTCGGAGGTGACGTGTTCCTTCTTTTGAATCTTGACAACTTCAATGAGTCTGAAACTGGCACTAATGCCCCTCTTGTGGACTACGAGTTTGCTCGCATGGAGTTGAGCTTGGCCCAAAATGCGAGACTCAACATGGAACTAACCTCGGCCAAACAGAAGGCGCTTATGGAACTGGAGGCCAAGAAGGCAGAGCTGGAAAAACTTGGAGCATCAAAAGTAGTTGAAAAAATAATTTTGAAATAAATCATGTATAATTTTTTATTGAAGGATGCTGCTGAGGCAGAACTGGAGCTGATGAGAGCTGATCAGCAAAAATTGGCTGCCGCTTTGAGGGCCGAGATCGAAGCTGAGAAGAGACGAATGGAGCTTGCTATGGCCCCGCTCGACATCAGTATTGCACCTTCGTATGATTCAAACTTCATTCAGGTAGGAGAAAAAAATAATAATAAATGTTAAATTCTGAATATCTCAATTTTTTGCTGTTGTAGGAGTTGAAAAGTCTTGAGCAAGCTTCAACGGCGCCGTCTGGCATCGGTCTGCATGAAATGCACTGCTTGGTTAAAGAGGCAACTCAGCGCTGCAAACAATTAGGCCTACCATATGTAAGTTTATAGAAGAAAAAGAATCAAATTTTATTAAATTATTATCATTATTATTTTAGAGGTTCACTCAGGCCCAAAAAGTGAACTCTGGAGGCAGTTCAAACCAATCAGCGTTGCAACCTTGCGTAAAAATCCGTGGAAAGGGAAGACTTTCTACTGTGTGCACAAATGACCAATTTATGGATGTTCTGGACACTATTAGAGATTGCGAAGGCGAGGTATATTTTTTTTTTTTTTTTTTTATCATATCGGGGACTTATTTATCTATATCCAGGTTTCCACTGCCACTGATCAGCTAGAAAATGGTTGTCTCTTGGAATGGTGTGAGGACGAAAATGACTCTTCATCGTCTGAGAATAGCATTTTAGTTGACATGGCTCCATTCCGACGCCCGAATTCCACTCCAGCAACTACAATTGATCCCGAAAAATGCTTTGCTGTCATGCAAGAAACTCTGAAGCAGCTCCAAGGCGTCACTTTCAAGCACCCGAATGCCAGTACTTATCTGAAGAATGTCTCTGACTTGTTGTGCCAATTGGAAAGGGCGTACTTGCACCCGGAGTTTGACTCGTTCCAGTCAGAAATTTCTAGTGTCCACAGCGAGAAGTCAAATGACACGGCCAAGTCTGACTCGTGGCTGAGCGAGGCTCTCGACAGACTTCGAAACACCTCGGTGGCGTCCTCAATCGCATCATCAGCAGCGTCCACCTCCACCATTCTTTACTCGCCACCCTCAATTTCCGCAGTGCCCATGAAGTCCAACATCAGACAGCCTTTGGCAGATTCGCCTAGCAAGGAAGTCCGGTTCCACATCAAGTTGAGCAGAAAGCGAAAAAGCGACCCGAAAGATAAGTGACTAGAGTAATTTGCTCAAACCTTGAAATCTTGCCTTTACGATTGTGCCTTAACATAATTTTTCAAAACTAACCTGTACATATATAAAATGTACTTACGCATTTAAATTATTTTCCCGTATTTTTTAATTAACAGACAATATGCGACAGGCATGTTTGATAAATAAAATTGATCTGCATTGGAGTTTTCAACAATAAATATGTAATTTATTTGTACAAAATAAATAATGATAATGTTAGGGGGATTGAAAAACTGTGCTCGGATATGCCACTGTAGCACACAATTTCATTGTTGTGTGGTCATCCATTGGCTTGGAAGAAAAGTGTTAGTGCCAAATAAATTCTTTGAAGTATCAATTCCATCAAAATATTTGAGCATCTTCTGCGCTCTCTTGCCACTCTGGAGACTCTCCGAACGAGACTTTTTGCGTCTGACAAAGAAGTCAATCAAAGAGGCGGTTCGGTCGGACAACGAACGTCTACTAGAGGACGCAAAGGAAGATCGGTCGCTCGAACCAAGGCCTGAAATATTCATAAATCCTAATGAGAGACCGATTAAAGACGCTAAAAATTATTTATAATTAAATATATGTTTACACATTGCAAACTTGATTTTAGGCAGCAAAAATGCAAATAATAAAATGTTACAAAAAAAAATAAAGAAATCTTACTGTTGTTGCTCAGTGAATCAAGATCGTCCGTAAGACTGGAACGATATATTGGTATCTTTGGTGATGAGGTACAGAATGGAATCTTGAGAGGCAGATCGGAGAAGGAGTCTCGGCCGCTGCGATAATTTGCTGAAATTTTTATGAAAAGAAAAAAATCACTATATTTAGTTTTTACAAGAGAGGAAAAGACTTAAAATTATAATCTTATTTTATGCTTAGGATGTTCATAAAGTCGAAAATGAATGAAAGAATTATAACTTTTTTATCTTTCTCGCATCTCAAAAAAAAATTTGTGAAAATTATTGCTGACGGATTTTAAGAACGGAATATTATTCTAAAAATTAATTTTTTTTATGGGGGGTCTTGTTCAATATCATTGTGAAAAATGATTGATGAAGGATTTATTTTTCAAATTTTAAAATAAAATCCTGCTATGGGCAAAAATTGCCTTTGCAATAGATCAATAAACAATTTTTTTTAACTAAAATGGAAAAAAGTTGAGTTTGGTCAGATATTATATGAATTTATTCCCTTTGCTTATGGACCAACCAAATTTTTATTCCTTTTAAAAGGACCATCGGCGTTATGGGATTAGCATGACGTGAGTATTCCCTAATATTATTTATATAATTGTAAGATTATTTGGTTTTTACCTTATTTTTTATGGAACTTAAAAATCTGCACAAAATCGATTAGGGAACGGAACAAACCTTTCGGGTTGGACTTTATAGAGCCCCAGATGATGCGTTCGTCCTTGTCGGAGTAGTAATTGCTCTGGTAGGTGCCAGGCAGGCAAATCATGTCCATGTTTTAGTCTGCTTTTTGCTCTCGCGAGGGTTCACAGAGGGGTCAGAGGGGCTGCTTCTTCTTACTGGAAGAAGGCAAAACTTCATGCGAACTCCTTCGGCCGAAGCTTTTTATTCAGCGAGTGAGCAAACAAGTCCAACTAGCGGAGCGAGTCAACAAGCTATGCGGCGGGGGTGAGCAAGGTCAAAACTTTAATTGCGACTCCTCATCAGCTGATAATTATGACCAATTTTAAAATCCAATTTGAATAAACTGTATTGAAGGAGATTGGAGCTTTAAAAAAAATTGGTGTAGATTAACTGATAAAGAGAAAATTAGTTTTTTCATGTTCCATAAGTTTTGTATTGACAATATAAATCTCAGTGAAATATATCAATCGATTTTAAAATGAATGGAAGATTTTTATCCTTATATTTATCCTTATTTTAAACAAACTTTTAATACTTTTTTACACTTTTTATGTGAATAAACTTTATTTGAATTATTTTAAAAGTTTTTATTTGAGACTTTCAATAAATTCTGCGGAACAATTTGATTATAATTTTTTCAAATTGAATAATCCCATAATATTGATCGACAATAATCAGATAATAATGAGTAAATATATTTTAACAAAAACGTCAATCTTCAATTTTTTTTAAATCCTTAAGTCAATGATAGGGGTGACATTGCCTTTTTTTTAAATCAGTGCTGTCAAAATTTTTGTCAAAAATGAAATTGATGCAATAATCAAAAATTTTAATTTTACTTCTGACGTGGAAACTAAAATGGCTCGCTATAAAAAAAAAATTTTTTTAGTTTTCTATATATGCTATAAAAAAAACAGGTAAATTTTAGTCTAAAAATCCCCCATTGGCTATTTTGGGGAAAAAATCACTTTCGCCATTCCGGATATCTATCTCAATTGGTAAATAATACTGCCGCAAATAGACTAAAATATACTTATTGATTATAATCTAGTTCAAGGTTGGCAATATTTTTTTCCAAGTATGATTCGCAAGCAGATTTTTTTGATAAGGATGAAGGACGCCGTTGAAATTTGTGTAACTGGGTCTTTCAAGCCCTACGACCATGGAGACCAGAGAGCCCCTTTGCTTTATTTACCCTTTTATCACTTGAAGGTTGTGTTGAATGCACAATGCCCAAAACGTTTAAAAAAATTAGAGAGTAAATAAAATGGGGGATTAAACTGCCTGGCTTTTAAATGCACATTGGTGAGCAGATAAAGTATGGATTGCACATATTTTCAGCATACTAAAAACTTTTCCTTTCTCACCATTCCTTGTACCTATGATTATATGCTGACAATGATAATGGAATGGAATAATTCCAAAATTTTTTGTAATGTTCTCTTGCGATGTAATATAATATGCGGCATGCGCCAATTGGAGAATCATAACTATTGGTGTTCTGTGTTGATCACTATTTGATTTGCTACAATTCTTGCATTTTTTTTATCCCGTACATGCAAATGAGAATTAAAGTTTATGCATGTGTTTGATCTTTGATCAAATTAAATAGTCATTATCATGATGACCAATTATTTATAAAAATGGACTATATCATTTATTCATTTTTTGCTACCACTTGCTACGATTAAACACTGAATCACTTTATATTCTTTTAATGAAAATTAAGAACAATTCCTTCACCCAGGAACAAGCTGCGAGGCGCATAAAAAAAATCCGCGAACAATATGCAAATTGATGAACTATAGTATAGTCAAATCAGCCAACTTTTTAAGCTGCCTCTGCATCTGCATAGCACCTTTTAGTTAACATCATAAGTTTGCAAAAACAAGCAACTTTGATGACAAAACCAAGAATTAATCTGCACTTCAGCGCCATTATCCGCATTATTCATGCCTCACATGAGGCTGATGAGAGGCTATTCTAATTTGAAATCTTTTGCCTGTCAAGTTCTTACTTATTTTTTATTAATTTAATAGATTAAGTTTTTTTAAATTGAATTTTCATGTTAAAAGCCATTTTTATTGTATTCAAAATTAAATAAATAAATGTATTTCTGAGGCAATCTTATGATGAGTACAAAGAGCGCCAACCTCAATTTCCGCAGATCATTTTTCCATTAACATAGACAATATTATAATTAAAAAATGATCAACATTTAAATTTCAAAAATATTATAATTATAATTTATTAAACCAAAAATGTGTACAACTTAAAATTTACAACAATAAATAAATAAATAAAAATAAATATATAATTTATTTGTACATAAAATAAATAATAATTTTACGGGGTAGCACACTGTGCGCGCCATTTGATTTCATTGTTGGCTTGGGGGAAAAATTCCATATGCATATGCAATCTGCGTAGTATCAATTTCGTCAAAATATTTGAGTATCCTCTGCGCTTTTGTGCCACTCGGGATACTTCCCGAACGGGACTTTTTTCGTCTGACAAAGAAGTCAATCAGAGAGGCGGTTCGGTCGGACAACGAACGTCTACTAGAGGACGCAAAGGAAGATCGGTCGCTCGAACCAAGGCCTGAAATATTCATAAATCCTAATGAGAGTCGCTAAAAATTATTTATAATTAAATATATGTTTACACATTGCAAACTTAATTGATTTTAGGCAGCAAAAATGCAAATAATAAAATGTTACAAAAAAAAAAAATAAAGAAATCTTACTGTTGTTGCTCAGTGAATCAAGATCGTCCGTAAGACTGGAACGATATATTGGTATCTTTGGTAATGAGGTACAGGATGGAATCTCGAGAGGCAGATCGGAGAAGGAGCTGCGATCAATTACTGGAATTTTTATAAAATTTTCTACAGTTAACACAAGAGAGGAAAAAAACAAACAATGATGAATTTATTTCATGCTTTCAAATGCTTTGAAAGTTCATAATATCGAAAATGGAAGTATTACATTTTTTCTCTCTTGCATCTCAAAGTAAACTGAGTAGAGAAAATTGTTGGCCTTCTTTTTATTTTAAATTACAGATAATTATTCTAAATTTTAAAATAATGTTCATTTAATTAATTGATCTTAAATTGAACCACATAATGTGAGAAAATATAATATTTAATTGAATATACAATGTAGCGTTCGCTTAATTTTGGGACAAGACTTATAAAAAAATCGATTATAAGTGAATGCACCTTTCAGGTTGTATTTCTTAGGACTCTTGATGATGCTTTTGTAGTAATTGCTTTGGAAGGGCAGGTCCAACAGCTCCATGACTGTAAACTTGCTTTTGACACTCGGGTACGTTCTTCTAGGACGGGCAGCGTCTTCTAACTGAAGGAAGGCAAGACTTCGTGTATTCCTTTGGCCAAAGACCGCCTTTTATTCAGCGAGAGAGCAAACAAGTCCAACTATATGAGCGAGTCGAGCTATGCTGCGGGGGAGTATACAAGGCCGAAACTTAATTTTGTCTCATTAAGCTCTATGATAATAATGACCCATTTTTTCTTTTTTTTTTTTTTTTTAGGGTCAGGCCAAGAAAAAGTCTTGTCGGCCTGTGCCCTTTATTGGTGGTACAGAAGGCACTACCCAATTAATTTTTTTTTTTTTTAATTCCAAATTGAAATAACTGTTTTTAGGAAGCTTAAAAAAAATTTATGTCATATAAAATTATTCCGCATAAAATTAATGATATCATTTATTCATAAAACTTTTCTCTCAAAAATAAAATTTTGTGCTGTTTTTTTTAGGAAAAATTTAAGATTTTGCTTTTTTATATATATGGTTATAATATCTGTTTGATTTCTTCAATACATTTTGTGATATTTTTTAGTATGGACTAATGGAAAAATTGTTTTACATTTTTTTTTTTTAATGCTACAAATTTAATTTTTTTTTCATCGGATCTTTGATAATCATATCATTCTAATTATATTTTTAAATATTCTATCTGAAAACTATTTTTACGAAAAATATTGCTGCTTTAGATTGTTTGATAATGATAATTTATCAAGACTTTATTTTAAACTTTAAGACTTGACCTGTTTAAACGTCGTTTACGACTTCTTTGAGACAAATACGCATTATAATTTCTTTGCGACTAATTATAAATGTTTATAAATATTAATAATTCGGGGAGCAATATGATCATTCTGTTTTAATTTTAATAAATGCAATTGTTTTACTGATTGACTATTGTGTGAAAAGTGTGTGGCCACACACTGGCTCGATTTGACGTGGCTTGGGGTCTTCTATTGAGGAGAAAATTATTAAAAAATTTGTACAAAATTCAAATTGATCAGTAATTTAAATATAGAAACTTAAACAATGGCTTGCTAAAAAAATTTTTAGACTATGAGAAAATGTACCAAGCAACTAAAATATTTAAGCCTTAAAAGCCACTCGTTTTGGAGGAAAAATTACTTAAGCCGAATTTTAGAGGTATCTTATCCCGAGTAGAATAATAAATTTAATAGTATTAAAAAATTGACAAATAGACCAGAAAATTTCATCTCAGGGTTATAATCGAGTTCAAGGTTGACAATAATGTTTTCCAAATATCATAATCAGAAAGCTATTTTTTTGATAAGGACGCCCTTGCGCTTCTTACTTCGTGGAACTCGGTCTTTCAAGCCCCGCAAGACTAAAAAGAACATAGAGTAGACCTAGCCCACCACATAGCGAGAGGTTTCTCTGCACTTCTCCGCCTTAACTTAATGTAATGCATTTACCCATTTTACCCTTATCACTTGAAGGTTGCGTTGAATTGAAGTGCTCAAAATTTTTGTTGAATATTTAAAGGTAAATACAATGGAAAAATTCAGATTGGCGAGCGGTTAGTGCTCTAATTTTCAGCATTTTCAAAACATACAACTCTTATGTATTTTCCTTTTTTTTTTGTATTATAGTATTTTTTTCGTACAGTGCACCAACTTCATGTGTTGTTCACATGCAATGTAATTTCTACGAATTTCTGGAGAGCAAATATATTTAATAAATGAATCAAAAATACCCTTCTTTGGGCCGGTTCGTGCTTGCGCTGTCCAATGGCTCGTAAATAGTATCTTTTTTCTATATTTATTTTGCCATACCTTCAGAGCGGGAAGCTTAATTATTGCTCTGATAGGCTGCTAAGTTTGTGGTCAGTCAAAAGACCTTTCCGCTAAGAGCACAGCATCTCAAAAGCCAGTGTGTACGATCAAACAAGGCGAGCAGAGTTCGTTTCTTCTGCAAGATTAGGAAATTTATCTGTATAATATAGTAGCGCGTGTTTCTTTACTAAATTTGCGATTAAGTTAATAATACACGTGCTAAAACAAATTAAGTGGGCTGCGCTACCATCATTATGTATTGTTATGCATTAAATAAAAAAAATCCGCGCAGTATGGTATTATTATTTGTAACTATTATTATTATTTATTCTTCTCATTGTCAGTCAATACAGTAGTAACCAAATTAATTTATCAGCGGCGTCTTTGCACCTGCATCGCACCTTTTAGTTTATCTAGCTTCAAACAACAAACCGAAGCATCGCATTTTTATTTTTATTTACGCAAGGTTGTGATACAAATAACAAATTCATAGTTAAATTTGATAACAAAATCAGGAATTAAGCGCCACTATCCGCTTTATTCATGCCTATAATATTTAATTTTTTTTAATCTTTAGCCAGAAAAAGTTCATATCAGTAAATCTTTTTTTCCTGGTTAAAGCCATTTTAAAATAAAGTTAAAGGATGTCAAAGGCAATCTTTTGACGAGAAATAAGAGCGCCAACCTCAATCTTTATTTTAATTTAAAAAAATAACTGATGTATTTTATTTGCAGAAAATTAAAGCACGATTAACTACGATGGCGGGACAAGTCAATAGCAGAAAGCGAGCCGAAAGAAAAATAAAAAATTAAATTTCCGAGGTACGAAAGTGAATATTGAATTTAATATTTAGGCGGGGTGAGTATTTGCGGCGGCGCGCTATGTGCGAAACACTCCGTGTGCCTATAGAATGCCGAAGACTGGACTTTAAATTTCAAAAGCTCACCCTTGATATAAAATGTTGCCCATCCAGAAGTAGTTTCTTTGCGTATGTTTCTTCTAAGAAAATGAATTTCAGTGGGACGAGTTTGTAGAATTTGAGTGAATAATTTAATGTGATATAATGATGCGCGCAAGAATAAAACGTGATCCTTTTACACAGTAAAATGCAGCAGACTTGTTTTTAAAATTCAATTGCACGCTTACCCCTTTAAATATAAAGCAATGCATAATGCAGAACTTTAATTACTTATACTATCATCTATTTTTATTGATGAAAATAAAATTTGTAGAATAACGAAGCCCCCTATGAAATTTAAGCGGAGATATTATTAAACTGTCAATGAGGTAACAAGTTTGCGCTTTGAAGTCAAATAATGCGTTTCATGGAATTAATTAATGAGCGGATATATCCAGTCAAGTCAAAGCCCTTGCAATGAAGAGCTGCCCGTCCAAAAATAGCTTATTCTTGCATCATTATATATTTTTTTCATTTTATAAAAAAAAATTAATGTAATTTATATGGGAATGAAGTGCTTATGAATTCATAGGCTCCACATGCCGCATCTGGGTTTATAGATCTGTGTTCGCGAACTTCGCGAGTTAAAAGACATACCTCAAAACATAATATATGATATGTACAAACAACGAACTTAAATCTGAAACTTAAATCCAAGCGTATTCCTTGAAATAAAAATAATGAAAATAATATGCTCCTCTCAAAGATTTTCACCGCCTATATTTGTACGAGTGACATAAAACTCTGTCCTACTCCTACAACGCACAGCACATCTCATCCTTACATTAATTTATTATTTATTTTCATTTATATACTTTTATCATACTTATAGAACATTACACTCCTTGATTACATTTTTTCTCTTCGCGCCAAACTAAATCTCCACACTTGCCTGTTAAAGGGGCGTAACCAAACGGGCCGTACCAAACGACGGACGTACGACGGACGTCCGGCAATCTTTTTCTCGATTTTCCCGCTTTGCCGCTGTTGTTTTAGATTATCCGTGTAATAGAATTACCCTCTCAGAACATTTTATGTAATAACAATTTAAAACTAAGTTCAAACTGGTCCAAAAATGGCCAAAACAAGCACCTTCCGTGGCCCTTCATATCGCTATCATGCAAAGATACCCGTCACAGATCATGAATTGTACCAAGAAGCATTCAAACAATTCCAGCAGTTCAAGTAAGTATCAAAAAAATATTTAAACTAAATTTTGTTTTATTAAGAAACCTTTTGCAGGTATCTGACGATTAATAAGATGGAGATTACGATAGGTTCGTTTGTTGAGCTGCAAGATGATGTTGAAAGGCTTCAAATTCCAGGGTCGAAGGATAATCTTCCTCCACCTAAATTTGCCCAAATCTACAGGATTTTGGAGACTGGTAAAAATCCTTTTGACGTTTAGATTGCTCTTTATTAATGGTTCCTGCATTTATTTTTTAATAGATAATGGCCCATATCTTTTGGTATTTTGGTTCCACTCCATATCCGAAGGATTGAAAAGCTTACCATTAGCCCCTCCCAAGGACAGAATCCTACAATTTCCAGATTTTACAACAAAGGACGTGATTTTGGATAGGAGAAGATCTCCAGATTTCTTTGGCGGAGTGACTTATCATCAAATTGCTGCTGTCAGATCGGTTTGGAAAAATCTTAAATTGATTGAACTATAATTTTAATAATTCCTTATCATCTCCAGTTTGTTAAAGTCCACTTCCGTGATGACCCAATAGAGAAACTTGGAGAGTCTGGAATGGAGTTCATCCACCGCTTTGATGTTGCGTACAAAAACGATAAATCAATCTTGATTCCTCGTTTAAAACCAACTGACCTGAAGAATGATGTCTACCCAGTTGACGTTAAAAAGACCAACGAAACCTTGAAAGTAAGCAGTCTATTGATTTTCTTATTTTTGATCAAATTATTTTAAAATATTTTAGGTAAAGACGGTAAAGTGTGCAGCTGATTTGGCACCACCTGCCACAATAGACTCTAAATCAGCAAGTGTAAGTGGACAGAAAAGCAGTGACAGTCAAAAAAACAAGGAGAATGTGGCACCATCCACTTCAAAAAATAAAAGAACGCCTGTCTCAACTGAAGACGAGGACAAAAACCTTCAGACAAGACTTCGAGAGAAAGTTATCCAGACAAGAAGCAATCAGAAAAATCAACCAGACAGGAAGAAACATGCTGAAAAGCCTTCCATTTCAGTTGAATCAAAGGAAGAAACGGAAATCAAGAAGCTCCAGAGGAAATGTGATAAACAGAAAGAAGAGAAAATTAGGTTGGAAGTCACTGCTCAGCTATTAAAAGAGAAACTCCAGAAAACTGAGATTGAGTCTACAGCAAAGGCGAGCAGCGAGCCGGATAAGAAGAAAAATAAAAGAAGCGAGCAATATTTGTAAGTGAGCCATGATCCTTGAATTGGAAGAAACCTGAATGAATATCTTTTTTCTAGAACCCATCTCAAAATCATCTCCCAAAGGATGGCGAGAGGAAAGAAAAAGGAAATACTGCTCATCCACCAAAATTTTCTGGTAAGTGACCAATATTCATTAATATTAATATGTAACAAGTTAACTGTGAATTTATTAAATTAAAGGAACAGGACGAAGCATCCGAAGTCAATGGAATTGGAGTTTGTGATGATATGGTGCTGGTTGCGAAGGCTGAGTGCAACGGAAAACTGTTTAGCTACGCTCAAAAGCTAGCCACCCAGATTTTCAAGAAAGAAGGGGCCAAGTTTTTTTCCACTTCGGGCCGTGCGCCCAAAGGTGATAATCTGAACACCCTAAAATTCCCGTCAGACTACCTTTTTGGATTTCAAAGTAAGTTGAAATTGGCTATTAATTAATAGTTTGTACCTTGAATTAATTGTATTTTAGAAATTGTGGAGTTGACCGCTAAAGCTCATGATATAACAATGCCTACAAAGCCTGCGAACCTCAAGCCTGATGATGATGATGCGTACAAGAAACAGATTAGGGAGGTCACAAATCGAGCTCTAAACAACTGGCTGAGCAAGTTGCGAGACCCTTTCCGCACTCATTGTCAAGTTAAGTCTAGGAAGAACAACAGTGGCGAACCAGTAGAAGACAAAGAGAACTTTGATGAGAGCAGTCAGAAGTCATCAGAAGAAAGTAGTAATGAATGAGACAAAAATCAAAGCGGTCTCATTGATCTAATCTTAAGGAATGTCGTCTGATGAAAAAATTAAGTCACTTTTTATAAACTCTTATTGTATTCTAAACCCATCCTGTCTCACAAAAGCAACGGCTGTGCTGTGTGCATAATAATTTTTATTTTTCAGACTGCTGATATTTGTATTTTGATAATGAACTGATTTTATACAAAATATTTGAGTGAGATCTCAGACGCTATTCAATAATTTATTTTGTGACAGTAACAGAAGAAAATTGATTTACATTTGTATTCCTAATGAAACAGAAATTTCAAGAAGATTTAATTTTCAATGATTTGTTGTTTTCTTCCCAACTACCTAGACTCCTTTGCAAACAAAAATACGATAATATATTATGATTAACATGTTGGATCAATAAAATTCATCTTTATTTAATTTATAACAATTAGATAATAAACTACAATTTATTTGTACAAAATTTATATACATAATGTTGGCAAGGGTGAATTGTTTTTTCATTGTTGTAAGGGTACCCACTGGTTTGGAGGAAACATGCCTGGTTGAATCTTTGTAGGAACCGCTTCGATAAAATATTTGTATAAACCCGTCACTTTTCTCTCACTCTTCGAACGTGACTTTTTGCGTCTGACAAAGTACGAGTTGGAGGAGCCGCTGGAGAACGAAGGTCTAGTCGAGGACACAAAGGAAGGTGGGTCGCTCCAACCAACACCTGAAATGTTTTGTATCATAAATATGAGGAGATACAAGTTAAAGAAACTTGGAATTATCAATATATGATTCCATGTATATATTGTAAACTTAATTTAAAATAATAATAATTAATCACTCTTACTGCTGCTGCTCAGTGACTGAAGATCACTTGGAACATTTCCTGACATTTTAGGTGACGAGGCACAGGATGGAGTCTCGAGAGGCAGACTGGAGGAATATTGACCGCTGCAATCAATTGCTGAAATTATAAGAATTTACAATTAGTTTTCATAATCAAGACAGGAAAAATAAGATCTAGCAAAAGTCGAAACACATCCGTAATTTAATTAATTACTGCATTGGAAGAGCAAAGGCGAAAATAGAGGAAGAATCTAAACTTTTATAAACCTATTTATAGTCTCTTGCATTAAAAAAGGTAATTTGTTAAATTTAATTAGTATTTGATGCAATAAAATTAATTTATTAAAATTATTGCTGCTGGATTTTCACACCGCATAATGTGCACCACAGTTTTTTTTTTATTGAGTTTTGAAAATGATTATTCATTTATATTTATTCTTCTTTTGTCAATGATAAAAAAATTTTAAAATTGGAAAAAGAGAATAGTTTACAAATAATATATTATGTCTGCTGATGTCTGCCAATATGCCAATGTCTGCTAAAACGACTGATATCAAAACTCAGCCGCCGCGGTAAACCCTCATCAGTATTACAAAAAAATGTTAAAAAGTATTTTTTTTTCTGTGAAGGTCTCGTTGAAAGCCTCTATTTAAAAAACATTAAATTTGATTCTTAAGGATTATTTAAGTTTTAAAGTTTTTATCATTTAATAATTTCGTAAATTAGACCAAATTTGTACAAAAATATTGAAAGATTAAGTGTTCCCCTTTTAATTTTTAACTTACAAAAACTGCCGAAAAAATTGAGCATATGTAATACGCGGAATTGAACACACCTTTAAGGCTAGACTTCTTTGGGCCCCAGATGATGCGATCATTGCGGTTGTCCTCACAGTTGTAATAACTGCCCTGGTTAGTGAGGTTGGGCAGGTACATCAGCAGGTGATTCATGGCTGTAAGAGAATGCCTTTGACACTCAGGAGGGTCGACGGTGCGATCTTCTCGAAGGGGCTACTACTGCGGGTACTGCGGAAAGGAAGGCAAAATATATAATATGCTCCCTCGGCCAAACCCGGCTTTTATTCAGCGACTGAACAAACAATTCCTACTATACAGGCGCGGGCGGCGGGGGTGAGTGCCGAAGCTTTAATTGCGTCTTCATTATTAGCTTATGCGACACGCGCAAATACCACTTTTCAAGTACCAAGTTCAATAAACTGTATCTTGTTGTAGCGCAATAATACCTTAAAAATCCGATTGTTTGACGAAATTTTAATTTTTTTTTAACTTTAAGTTTTGGTACAAATTAATGATATTTAACATCAGGTCTGTGTGAATTATTTTTTGCTAGAAGTAGCTTTTTCAGGAATTTTTTTTCCTTTTCAAATTTTGTGCGCATTTTTGTTTCTTTATTTATCTCAATTAGGTTTTGCAATATTTTTGGCACGAAAATTTAATTGCGACATTTTCTGTCCGTTTTTTCTGGTACGTATCAAGTTTGGTGATGATGTTTGTTCAAATATTAATAAAAAGCTAATTTGTGATAAGGACGATCCGACATCCTAATATATCAGCACTTTCAACGGTTAAATAATTCGCCTGTTTTGTTAAAAGTTTGCGGGCCTAATTTTGTTGAAAAGCATTATCAGGTCAATATCAAAAGACCTTTTCCACGAAGTACAGCCTCTCATAAGCCGTATGTACATATTATAGGCCACAGCAAAATTGAACAAGGAGCGCTGAGTTCATTGCTCCTACTAGTCTAGAATATTTATCAGTACATGCACACCATCGTCATATTTGCTCTAATGAAATTGCAAGCATTTATTCGGTCTGCGTTCTGTTTGTGCAGTCAAGAACGAAAGTTAGTACACGTTTTTGAGAGAGTTAAGTGGTCATTGCTATTATTTTATGTATTCATTTGGTTGCCAAAGGCCAACCATCTGCTAATTGAAAGAGGATCATAAAAGTCGTTATATAGCTGCACAAATATTTTTATCTTGATAGAAATTGTCTTTAGCCAGAAAAGTTTGAATAAAATTGATAAATTTAATCAATATATTTAAATTTTGTTTTCCTTGTTAAAGCCATTTTTATCGATTTCTTATTTAAATGAAACCTGAATGAAACAATAAAAACGCCCACTGAATGAATAAATGGGTCGTCCGAGGCAAGCTCGTGAAGAGTGCACAGAGCGCCACTCTCAATTTCCGCAATGCCTACAAAGTGCATATAAATAGAGGGTTGACAAGTAAAATTGATCTGTATTTAAATTTTCAACAATGTAACTATAATTTATTTTCACTTTTCACAAAATAAAAAATTCACATGATTCATTATGACGGTGGTGGAGGCAAAACAGTGCTTTGCGCGTCAGTGCCACTGCTGGGCGAGTTGCTTTCAGACTCGGGCGGCACCAGAGGTTCTGCTGGCCAAAGCGGCTCCTCGGTGACCGTGACGTCAGGCGCGTGGTCCTCCTCGTCAGAGCGCTCGTTCAGAAAGTCGTCAGGGGTGGTGGCAGAAGAGCCGGCGGGGGTGGCGTTGGAAGGGTTGTTTGGAGGAAACATGCCGGCCGCAATCTGCGTAGGAACCATTCCGCTAAAATAGTTGAGCAGACCCGGCGCCCCCTCCTCACTCAGCAGACTCGCCGAAAGGGACGAAGGGGCGGTCGGTTCGCCACCGACAAAGTAGTCGATCAGAGAGGCGGAACCGTTGGGCGAGGAAGGTCCACTCGAGGACACAAAGGACGGTGGGCCGCTCCAGCCAACGCCTGAAATATTCACATCAGAGATGAGCAACACAATTGATTCGGAGACGGGGTGAAGACATTTGAACTTATCAATATGTTCCCATGCAGAAGGATTCACTGCAAACTTAATTTTAGCAGAAAATAATAATGCAACGAAAACCAAATTTAGAGGTCACTCTTACTGCTGTTGCTTGGTGATTGGAGATCGTTCGGCAGACGGGGAAGATTTCCCGGCAACTTTGGCGGCGAGGCACAGGACGGAGGCGTCCGGAAAGGAGCAGCCGTCATCCGTTCGAGAAAGGCGTCCAGCTGGCGCAGGGAGAGAGCGTTGTGAAGAGTCTCGAGTGGCCGAATTGGGGGAACTCCGCCGCAGCCCTCAATGGCTGAAATCCATATAAACATAATTCAGCATTAGGTGAAATTTTACTTCAAATGCAATTGACAATCAAACGTAAAAAAGGGGACAAAATAAAAAAAGGAACATCCTTCATTACTTACTGCTTTAGAAGAGTATAAAGGTGAAAATGGAAGTATTAAAACTTTTGTTAACCTCTCTTGCATTTCAAAATATCTTATAAGTAAAATTATTTTTGCGGATTTTCTTTTGCCAAAACTTAAAATGTCTTCTCAATAATTTGTATCAATGTTTTGAAAGTTAATTCCAAGAATTTAATTGTATGTAAAATTTTCAACAACTAACTGGTCCACGGCCAATCAGCTAACTACTCCAAACATTACATGAAATATTACGCTACTTGCAGCAAATAATTCCAAGATACGAAGCGGGAAATGGGACACGTATTTAATATTTGAAAATTATCATTTCTTCCTAGGCGTGACTTAAAGTGAATGACCGTTAGCTACCAGTGGGTTGGGGGTTACGTGAGGTGGCAATTATTTGATATATAAATAATTTTAAAAATTTCAAGCATTCCAAACTGATTCCAAATACTCTTTATCCTGTCACAATATTGAATAAATCGCCGCGTTCCACATCTTAATTCTCTTAATGCTTTGAATAGTATTTTCGAGTTTCTTATCCGATCGGCCATGGAAATTCATGACTGTATTAAATGGAGAATAAGTAAATAAATAATAGCTCTTGTAATGGTAAAATTTAAATTTTCAGTTTAAAGTGTGCAAAATTGGTATTGTTTTGATTGTATTAAAAAAATGAATGAGAGGGAAAGGCATAATGGTGCGCACCTGCGACGGTGGGGATCTCGTGGTCATGCTTGAGGAGGCAGGGGGCGCTGACAGCCGCCGTGCCTCCACTGATGACGGCCGTGCTGAAGAGGCTGGAGGCGGAGGCGCCGCCTTTGCCGAGCATCTTGAAGAGGCTGGGCACCTGGTGGGCCAGCCGACGACCTTCGGCACCTGCGTTCAGGGGAGGTAAGGACGAGTGTGTGCCGCACGGCGTCGAAAAGGAGCGCACAAAGAGCGAGGAGAGCGGCGAGGAGGGAAGGGTGGGCGAGGACGTTGCGTATGCGGACAGGAGCGGCGCCGGAGCCGACGTCGGTGATTGCGAGCGCGGGCTCAACGGCGCCAGGGGCGGGTTCAGCGAGTGGGGAGCCAGGGGACACGGGGGCAGAGACCAGGGCGCCACTGGAGACCACAAAGAGAGAAGAGCAGAAATGATCAAAAGAGAGAAAATGACATTAAAATATTCAGCGACTTCTTCATAGCAAAATGTGATTTTTTTAAACAATTTCTTTGTTAATTAAAAAGTTTTTTAAAATATTATTAAATAATATCAAATTATTTCAATAATTTTTTACTTTTCAATTACTTTATTGCTGATTGTAACAAACAACTGAAACTCAGAAACAAAACAAAGAAAAAAAGACAAGAAATAAGACAGGCGATTAAGAAAAGAGTAAACAGAAAGAAAAGAAAACCGGTGTGAGTGGCAGGTCTTGGGATTGGTAAATAGGCGACGGCCAAACAGCACACAACTCAATCAACAAGTTATCAAACAATTAGCAGTCAAAGAGTTAATCACGAGCCAAGCGTATGGAGGATTTATTGTGACTTTGTGCCCAATACCTGGCCACTGGGCTGCATCCAGACTCTGGTATCGCGCCCCATCTGTTGGCAGGCACATCACAGATCATATCCGGGCTCGGGGGTTCATACTCTTTGCCACACAAAAGCTCTCACAAGTGCAAACTTACCCTTGTCATGTGTCGCCCTCTCCCTCTGGTGGTCGAAGCTGCGAGACCGAGGCTCGTAGTCATCGGCGTTCAGTTTACTGCGATTTAAGGAGGAACTTCTTTGGTTGCTCTCCTCGGCAGCCACCGTTGCAAGATTGATATCTCTTGGAGGACTTGCTCTACTTCTATTTAATTGATCACTAAAAAGTTTAAATACGTTCACAAATCTCAAACCTTATTGGAATTGGTTCCGATGATCTCAATATTGATGAAGACGAACATGACAGCTCATCTGCGGCTTCATCAAATTCGTTGTCTTCCTCGGCAAGAGCATCCTATAAAAAAGTTAAATTTAAAAATATATATTTTTTTTTTGTAATTTTTGTGATCTTTGATTACGCACAGGGGTAGGAGTGACCTTGTCCTGCTTTGGTTGAACTCCCATCATTTCGTCCATGTTGAGATCTTCTTCGTCTTCCTCTTTTGTTGTACTTCCGCCAGAATCAGAGCCTTGCTGCAATAAGAATAACCAAATGAAGTAAAAGATACATCGTGCCGCTGATTTTACACAAAAGAAAAAACTTGACAAATTTATTGCCGCCTTCTAACTTTGTGAATGAAATCAAACTAATTGTATAATTCAGGATTTTTTTAACCATAGAGGAAGAACTAATATTGCAAGCATAGCACGGTAGAATAGAAACAGGCTTATATAGGTCTAAAGGGTTTAGGTCATAGAGCACAAAAGTACATCACTTGCACAATTACCTTGCCCACTAAACCAGTCCAAAAAGCCTGCTGACACAAATAAAGTGGAGTTACTAAAGGGCTTCATAGAGTCAATAAAATCCCAAAAACTTGGAGCAAGGGTGGGAAATTTTATAAATTTGAGCAGCTCGGTTGAAAGGATTGAGGAAGATTATGCATACCATATTTTTTGATGCTGCAGAATCGTTTCTGCTGTGGGGTCGAAAACCAGGCCCAGGAGGCAAATTTTTCTGGACACAGCAATTTACTCCTGGACTGAAATGCAGCTCTACGTGAAATCTACCAAATGAAGTATTTTAATGCGTTTTTTTTTTTAAATTTATTAATATTTTTGTAAATTTTACCTAGCCTCAGAAAAAGGATCTTTAGTTGGGTCTTCGTAAAGCATGATGACCACTTGTGCCATGTAATTGAGCTCGGACACCATGGATACATACTGCATTGCACGGCGCCACTGCTCATCCTTTGCTTCCTGAAATGGAAAAAGTAAGTTCAAATTGCCAGGGAACATTCGATGGAAATTACAAAGCAAATGAACGGATCCAATTCTAAAATAAAAATTACAGAATAGTCAGCGCTGTCATGCATAGAATAACACTTATTCCATCACAGACTTGCCTTATTTGCATTGCTTGTGTCAGGAGGACAGGTTGGTTCTATTGTTTCAATCTCTGTTTGGAGCTTTTTCTGAATTATACGACAAGATGTTAAAGATTTAGCAAAAACGTTAGTGTGAAAAGTGCAATACATTAATTAATTTTGAGAAATAAGCAGAAAATTTAATTTCATCATGAAATTCTAGCCTACAACTTACGTCAAGAAGGCCTCCATAACGAAGAACGGTCAGTAGAGAGTGCACATGACTCTCGCTAGTGAAATAAAGGCGGGTGCGCACATGGCGTCCTGGGCTGGACACTCCGTGAGAGTAACGTGGGTTCAGTCGGTTCACACTCTCTTCACCAAATTCTTCAATATTTCTCTGCAAGTCTGCTCTGATTTTCTTCAGCAAAGGTGTGCAGATTCCCTGACCAATCATCAGCTTGTTCTGCTTATTCAAGCCGTACTCCTGCGTAGCCGAGAGTCAATTTTATTTACTTTTAATTTCATTCAATATTTACTTGAGGTATCACTATGTCAGCCAGGTACTTTGCGCAAATATACAACTCTTCAGCTTGCTCAAATTGAAGAGTGTGCTGGTTGTGCTGGAGGTCGTATTTGATGCAGTCATAAATGTCAGGAATTTTCGAAATGTCAAACGACTTGTTCTTTGTGGAAAAATCCTTTTCGATTTTGCCCCACCGACGGCCCATCAGTTCCCATGTTTCACCATGGTATAATATTGCATCTAAAATTAAATCAATTAATAATTTAAAGGTATAAAATAGCACCGTCTACCTTTAGTTTTTGGGTCTTCACGTTTAGTTCTAACTATGGCAACTAGCTTTTGAATCAAGTCGTGGACTCTTTCACAGCACCTAACAGGATTTTTCACAAAGTCAAGGGCGGCAGTAATGGACGAGGCATTGCACGGATTTAACTTTTCCCTGTCTTCCTTGGTAAACTCTTGGTCCTGCTGCATCAACTCGTGCAGCTTTGACTTAGCCCTGGAGATATACTTTGTATAAACTTGCAAATTTATATTATAAAAATTATATACATATTCTGATGCTTGCTGGAGTCGCAGTCGTTGTCTAGCAAGCCGTTCGTGTTGGCACTCTTGACCATTTGAACGAGGATGGGGGTGAGTTCGCCCTCGAGAGCCAGCAGCCCCTTGGCAAAGGCAGCCGCCGTCATCTGGACACGGCCCTCGTCTGAGGCGTAGATCTTGAGGTCGTGTCTGAAGGTCGAGTGCAGCCGGAGCAGGCCGAGTCCCTGAGTACCAGCGTACTCGCCTGAAATGTGGCAGCAGTCAGCCACAGGCCCCTCTCTTTGAATCTGCTCTGCAACGCTCGGTCTCGGTCGTGCTGCTCACACATACTCTCACTCAGTTTAAATTGGCTTTTTCCAAAAAATTTTGAAATAAAATTTCTTATAAATAATTTAAGATGGTATAATGATATTTAAAGAGAATTAAATAATATAAAGTGACAAAATAAAAGAGTTAGAACAACAAAAAGATTTAGAGATAAAGCAACAGAAAAATTACACATCCCTGCGCTTTAGTAAAGAAAATTTTTTACAAAGAGAATAATTGTGGTCATGCTTTTGGTACTGTACTTTACTGCGTTTAATGAGAACTGGGACTGCATGTAAAATACACAAATAATGATCTATGTAAGTCGAATGATCAACTAGACGGAGAGCAAAAAGTCAACCAAAAACAAAAGAGCATTTCCTCATCCACTCTCACATTGCAGCAGGCAGATTCTAATTCTAACCAAGAGGTCATAATATACTAAATAATATATTTTTTAAATTCATGAGTAGAGACCAAACGCATTTGCAAATCTGAAAACTAAGGTGGCCCAACAGAGAGTGTCAACTGAGACCAATCTTGTTAGTTTCGCCAAGATCTAGAAATGTGGCCAGCAACCAGTCACGCACCACTTGGCCATTTCAATCAACCACACATTCAATTTAGCCGTGGAACCTCCACCGAAATTGCAAACCGAATCAAGACATTATCACACACACACATTTTTGCTATTTATGCCTACTCAGTTAATTAAGTGAACATTTCACTGGTTCTAAGGCAAAAGCAGATTGTTTAGAGTACAAAAACCATCCTGAGCCGCAGCGTACGTTTTTATACCAACAACGCACTTGCGAGGCTCAGCATGGTGTGTCAAATCAAGTGATTAGGAGCGTTAAAAAGGCGATGTGAGCATAGAGGGGCTCACCCGCAGCTGTGTGCCTAAACCTTCTACCTTGGCCTCCTGGGTACATGCAGCGGAAAATTCGGCCCAGCTCCTCTGCCTGCACCCGTCCAGCCGGGGTCAGTTCGCCACCCCACTTCAGGATGAGCACCAGCGATGGCTCTTTTGGCAGGTCTAGGAAAAGGCCTTAAGTTTAATTGAAAAACCATTGCAATCAAGTTTCAGTCTCTGACCATCATCGCTGCTTGAGCCTCTGGGTCTGCCTCTCGGTTGGTATTTCATTTGAACTTTGCGGTTGATTCCAGAAAAGTGACCGTACATTTCCAAAACACTTTTCAGCTGCTCAAGTTTCCCTTGCTTTTCTTCCAATTCTGGGTCAGCAGCTCTGTGCTGAATTTCTGTCAGCAGCGAGCGAGCCGTGTCGAGAATTTCTTGCAATTGCTTTGGTTTTTTCAACTTCACATGACCTTTTCTGTAGCCGTCGTACTTTTCGAAAATTTCAAAGAATCTATAAATTATTATTAATTTATTGAACACATTTTTATCATTTTTGTATTTATTTACTTCGGATGCCGAACTTCGACTTTCATTTTCTGTTTTGGCGTTCTGTCACCATGTCTAATCACAGCCACAACACATCTCAACTCCATCCTGCATTTGGAATGAAACAAAAATTATGTAAGTATTGATAAAAAAAACTTGAGTATTACATTTTTCCAAATGTTGTAGGAACGATTGGGGGATCATCTAATTGAAACGGAACATTCCAAGGGATGTGCAAAGTAGGGGCGAGCTCTCGCAAAATCATATTCCCTAGGATTTTGGCACAGTCGTCGTAGTACTTGTTGGAGTTCTTGACAAAGCTGAAGCCATTCACATCGCAAACAAAAGATTTACCATTTGCTCTATAAAAAATATATTATGTAATGGGGATTAAATTTTTAAATCCAATAGAGCACCTCAATAAATCAAAACCGCACACAGTCTGCTTGAATGCCATGCAAACCTTGCGCGAGATTAGCTTTTCAGCATTGCTCAAAATGACAGGATAGCGGATTTCTTTGCCCTCGCTGTCTCGCTCTACTTTGCCGTCCAAGGCAGGAGACTTTCGAGCCTCGGCATGGGCGTAATCAGGCCCAACAGTGTAAACCTTGATAAAAATAAGTCAGACACAAGAGCAACAAATAATATCTCTCACTTTAACATCAGTCCCATCAGTTGGCATGAAATCCTCGTAAATGAAAGAACCTGTCTTTCTAACTCTCGATTCTGGCGAGTAAACGGAACTCCTGCTTCCAATCTAAAAAGACAATCTAGATCAAAACTGGTGTTAAAAAAAGAGCTTGAAAGTACCTTTCTGAAAAGTCTCTGACTGCCGCCGCCAGCAGAAGTTGGATAGTAAATGTAAATATTATGATCCTCGGCCGAAACTGGCTTCTCGACAAAGGGCTTATTGAACACAACTCCATTGACTTCGACGTGATCCTCCGACTCCACCAACTCGTGATCTAAAGCAAGTTCTGGATGTCAATTTTCTCTTTTACCGAAAACTCCTTTGTTCCTACGTCTCGGATCGGGCGAGTCTCTGTCCAGGACAGCATATCTGGGAATCTCGATGCCCTCCTTCGCCAGTATCGAGTACACTTTCCGCCGGTCCTGTATGTCGTACTGCATGTGCAGGTTGTTAATGATGAAAGGGTTCCGCAGGTTGGCATACTGAATAGCCTTGTCCAGCGGGAAGCCCTTCGAATGGAATGAGATGAGACAGTCGCAAATGGGCCAGTTTTCCACAGGCTCCTGAGGACAAAATTCTAGTTTTAGTTTTTCTGTATACAAAGCGCCAAGAAATAAATAAAGTATGGTTAATGACTCGGAACTTGGATTCCAGCTTAGTCATGCATGTTAGCTCGCAAACAATAAATTGTAAATCAATTTTAAGTGTGAGAATTAAAGCACGTTCGTGATAATAACCAACACCCCCTTCTTCATCTTCGGCGTGCATTATTGCAATTTTAGTATTATAAAAAATTGAATAGAAAAATCATTTGCAAACTTTACTTTATTGAGATGAGATAGAGTTTAATTTGAGAACCAAACAAGCTTGCTGAGAAGCTGAGCGGGGAAGACACCTAGTTACAAAAAGCAGGAGGAACAAACGAGACCTTGAGAATGACCTCCTCGTTGAACACGACGATCCTGAGGTACTCGAACTCCTGCAGCCGAGTGAGGATCTCCTTCATCGGCTTGGACTGCGACTTCTTGGCCATGGCGCACACCCCCACCACCACCTGCTTGCCGCCGTCTTCGCCGCTGGACATTTCCGTGTCCAAGCCCAATCCATTGTCGTCCAGACTTGAGCCTTCGCCCTGCAAACAAATTCGCACGTCACACAGGCGCTGATAATCATTTTGCGGCGCTAATGAGTGAGATAAACGGAACGAAAAAATAACAGAGAGACAGCGCAGAGGAAAAACAAAAACAAATTTTTAAAACTTGACTTCTGCACAGGTTATACATAATTATTATTTCATCTCAAATTGTGTGTGCTGAAAACGAGGCGGAGTTTTTCGGTCGGTGATGACGGAGCGCAATCAGGGCTGACAGAGACAAGCTTGCATTTTTTTGCATAGTACACAAGCATTATAATTAATTAATCAATTTAAGAGTTCAATTAAAAATCTGCTTCGAGCAGCAGCTGGAGAGGAGCAGAGCTAGCACACTCCTGTGATTTTTAACAGAGATTATGGATTATTTTTAGGACAAGTTAATGCTGGATGATTGATGTTTAAAAATGGATGTTATGGTTATCAACAAAGCACTAAAAATTTAGCTCTGGGTTCAAATTAGTCTTTTATATTATTTAATTACAGCATTGGAAATTCGTTTTTTTTTTCAAGAAGAATTAATTTGGACACGTAAAAAACAACAATAATAAAAAAAATAGATATTAAATAGTAAAATTTACAACTAATATGATTTCTTGCTGTAATCTTTTGTACGTGGAAATTTTAATTTTGAATAAAAAAGTAAATTTTCAATAAATTTTCAAAATAAAAATTTAATACTCAGATTTACGTTATATTAAAAATAATTTGTAATTTAAAAATTATAAATAAATAATTTAGCAATTGTAAAACACGGCAAAATCACAAATAACTAGGCTTTTCCTTGTTGAGAACATGTGTTATTTTTAACAAAATTCTCAACGCGGAAAACTTCCATATATTCAATTCAAACTATAGAATTTTTTTTTCAATGAAGAAAAATATTTAAAAACATCAAATTTAAATTAAATATTTTTGTTAGTAAAAAAAATGAGGGTATGCAAGAAAAACAGACATTTTGTCCCCAGCAGTCGAGAAGGACGCTGACGTCTGCTCGGACGCGCCACCAGTCGCTGGCCCACTGCCGGACATGCTCCATGCCGGAGAAGAGTCGGCTGCCGAGTGAGTCGCGGGCGGGCGTTTATCATCCATCGCGACTCGCGGCCGGCAGATAAAGAGCGGAAAAATAGCATGTGTGTTAATTGGGCATGCGGTTAGCGGCGAGCAGCGAGCGAGTGAGCGAGTGAGGGAGAGCGCGGGGGACACAAACAGCCGCCGGGACAGTACCAGCAACAGCCAGTAGGGCTCTGCGTTGCTGTCCACGTCCACAATGCACACGCCGGGCAGACGCGCCGAGGAAGATTTACCACCGTCCATCCTCCGACCTCGACAGCTTCAGCAACGACAAAGCCGGAGAGAGAAAGAAAGAGAGACAAGTAAAAATCATAAAACGAAAAGAATGTAAAAGCCGAATGAAAATCATAATTAATTCTGCTACAAAATTACAATGAAATCAAAATTCGAAAAAAAAAATATAATGTTACAAAGAAAATAGATTCAATTATCATTTGATCAATGAAGGTCAAATCAGGTCAAATCAAAAAATAAATATATGGAAAAAATGGGTCGATTTGAAGAAATTAAATATTTTTATAATTAATTACATTATTGCTAAATGAAAATTATTTTCACCAAAAGAATTCACAACAAATGTTGAGATTTTTCAATTTTAAAAACATCAGATAAAAATTTCGAACCAAAAAATTTAATCTTGAAATGCCATTTTCTCAGAAAATTTTATTTTCTTGGTGCAAGGAAAATTTGGATGTAGTTTAATGGGTTAAATGAGAAAATCTTCAAAAATTTGTAAATATTTTTTTCTTAGTAATTCTAAAACAAAAAATTAGCCGATGTGAAAAATGTTTTGTTTTAAATTTTAAGATCATAAACCCATTTTTTTAACGTTTAATTTGTTTTTACCAAACTTCGAATTTTTTTAAATACAATAAATTTCATAAAAAAAATGGCAGAACTTTTTTGGCTAACAAATAAAACGTTGATAAGTTACTTAAATTTAACATCCAAGGTTTCCGCCTTTTACTTTTTTTTTATATAAATTAAAAAAGTTCTCACTCCCGATTTGATTAAAATTAAGAAATGTGTTGTTTGCAAATTACTCTCAGTTTGGCAATGCGTTCCTCGTGCAGGTAGGAGGGCCTGGCTTTCTTGAGTCCCTGGTAGCCGTGCTCCAGTTCCGTGTAAGACATGTCAGTGGAACTGCGTCTCATCCAATTCGTGGTTCCCACGACTCATTATCAAAATCACTGGCGCGCCTCTGTTTTTTCCGCCAGCAATTCCAAACGCCTTCCTTCTCAGTTGCCCTTGGCTTTTTTTTTAATGTGATGAATAACGAAAAAGCAGCTCTCTTCAGTGGGGACACCACGAACTCCTGAAATCACGATCAGCCCGAAATAGATATTTGAGTGGCCTGTCAAAAACAGCTGCCGCCCATTCAACATGACAATCAAAATGCAAACAAAATTATAATTCAAGTGCCTGTTGAGTTGAGCGGCTTCGGTGAAAGTAAATTAAAGATTAAAATTCATTTGTACTTCATTTATTGGAAAATTATTTTAAATGCGTAATTTTAAATAGTTTTTCATAAAAAAAATTGTTAATTTCAATGCAAAATATTTTTTAAAACATTGATTTTTGTACTAATTTATATCTTAATTATTTCATCAAATATTGATATATTTAAATTTTGAACACGACAGTTAATTTAAATTCTAACGAATTAAAAAACAAATTGATTTTTTTAATTAATTTAATTCAAAATAACAAAAATTGCATTATTAATATTTAATATTTGTCAGATTTTTGTCATAAAAATGAATTAAAGTTTTCAATTTTAAATATTCAAGGGAAGAGAAAATTTTGCTGTTATACATTTTTTTCTGTATTTTTTGTATTCTTCTCCAGAGTTCGTAATTGCGCAATGAAATGACCTACTATCATGTTACGTAGGTGGGCAAAATCAATACAAAAATAAGCCCTGCTCCACGCAGTTATTGATTTCTCGCTCAAGTTGTGCGCCACTTTTCTTGCTCTCGGGTGTCAGTGTTATATTTTTAAACTCTTTGAAGAGGAAAAATAAATTAAAAACAGCATTGAAGGTCGAGCGTGTCGGCCGTTGACACTGCACTTGAGACGAAACCGAAAGCACGGGAATTTGCCATTGACGAAATATAATCCGAGTCTTTGGCAAATTAATGAGACTTTGTCGGGCGATTTATTGTATATTTTCTGCCTTCGACTCTCTTCACGTCGACGGCAAAACAAAATAAAGGGATCAAGTGCAAACAGGGGACCCCTGGAAGCACAACGAGATAAAAATAAGTACTCTCTAATACCTTGCTTGGCGTAAATACAACAACCGTTGTCCTCTCTTATCAAAGGGCGAGGGACTTGCAAAGCACTCGTGCTCACCGCACTCCGCGACGACGAAAATTGCGAAATTTCGAAGATGGCGGGGCGGGACTGGGGCAGCAGGACACCAATGCAGTGCTGCCACCGTGACGGGGCTGAACAACAACAAAACAACAGCTTCAATGGTTCCCACGACCCCTGTTCGCTAGAGCACCTTTTGCTTGCATGTCCTCGACTAGCTCCTGCAAGAAAAAATCTGATGAGCTGCCTTAAACAGCTCCATCTCAACTCCTCTATCAATCTGTCTACAATCCTCTTAACAAATAATAGACAAATCTATTTTGCATTGCATGCCCTGTTTCAGGTCATCTTTCCTAAATGTAAATACAACTAGTAAAAATTAAACCAACATAAATAAGACCTGGCTAAATGGTATTAACTATAGCCAATTAAATCAAAATACAACAACAACAACAAGCTTCAATGGTTGCTGACCAGTTACGGTTCTCGACCAAATCTTTATCTTTATCGTTGATTACGTTGGTACACATGGCCAAGAACTGTAGTCACTGTACTGACGCGATTTCTGATCAAAACAAACTTGGGATCCCACGTGTGTTGGAGAAATAGCTTCTTAAAAAGGCATGCATTTTTAATTGAATTATAGTTCAATTGATCTTTTGAGTTTCTTGATTGCAATAGATTATAATTGATCTTCAAATAAGCAGGATTTTAATTTTAATTTGATTTTTTCTTTTTATTTAAGGCGTCGTCCGCTTTTGTTTCTGATTCAACGCTTGCAAGCGCAGCTTCGAAATGGTGAGGAAGTCCCTGACGCCGTTTCCAAAGTCTGAGAAAATCATGGGCGTCAAAAAGGAAAACACGCCTAAATCTGGCTTGAAGTCCAAGGCCCTGGTCGAGACTTCGCCTGTGTCAGCGTCTCCTCTTTCTCTCAAAAAGAAGAAAAAGGCGAGCATGTCCGGCTCGTTTGAAGTGTCCGAGGTGGCCGACGTGAAGTTGCCGGAAATCCCTGAAACTACGACCCCAGTTAGTGGAAAGAAAAAGAGGAAGGCGCTGTTGAATGTTCAGCCGGAATCTGAAGAATCGACCCCTGCCAAGGTGAAGTCTGAGAAGAAAAAGAAATCTTTGGGTCTTGTCAAAACGGCAGAAATCATAAAAGAAGAGGTTGTGCTTTCGGGAAAGAAATCGATGAAAAAGAAATCCATCGTGCCAGAGAGTGCCGAAAGCACCACTGAAGACGGACAGAAGAGTTTGTCTGCTAAAAAGAAGAAAAAACTTTCTCTTGAAAGTACCGAGCAACTTCAAAGTCCGGTCTCAAAAGCACTAAAGAAAAAGGGCCAGGAATCAAAAGTTGCCGAGGACTCTCTTGATGTTTCCGTCCAGTCACCGGAGAAGAAGAAAAGAAAGAGGAAGAAATCGAAAGGTCCTGCTGGAGAGCCGGGTTCTGCTGTGAAGAAACCAAAAGTGGACGGAGAAGAATCAAATGTTGAGGAGGAAACTGGAAAATCTCCCAAGAACGAACAGACGCCCAAGAAGAAAAATGAAAACCAGAAATATACTTTATTTGTTGGCAACCTCCCCTACGAGTAAAATCTCACAATCAATTTATTGAACAATATAATTTCATGTTCATTGTTTTAGCGTTACTGAAGAAAACATCAGGGAACATTTTGGAAAACACGGAATCAACATAACCAGAGTGAAACTCCCAAGAGACAAACAAACGCAATTGATCAGAGGATTTGCTTATGTTGATATTCCAGACAATGATCAATATGTTGTAAGTGAAAATACAATTGTGTATTTTTCTGATTTCTATAGATGAATTTATTATTTCAGAGAGCTTTGAAGATGGATGCGTCCTTCTTGAGCAAGCGGCGTATCAGGGTGCAGTTTACGTTGCCAGGCAAAAAGTCGCAACACGGCAGGATGAAGGTGATCGTGGCCAAAAACCTGAAGTTGCATGCAATGAAGAAAAAGGGCATTTTGTTGGCTTAGAAATTTATATAATTGCAAAATATTATGATCGAAGGCTAATTTGAGGAATAAACATTTAAGGATGGATATTATTTCACTAGTTTTTGTCGACATTCATATAACTAAAGCACTAATAAGATCACACAAAAAAATTTTAAATCATATCAATTTATAATTTAGGTGCACAGACTAATATTATAATCTGTGTTTAGGTGTTCCATTTATTCCTATATGAAAAATCTAGGTTAAAAAAATTTAATTAAAAAGCGAGGTTGACTTGACTAGCAATAAAAATGCAGTTGGTTCGTAAGAATTTCCGAATGGTTATTATTCGTCTGGAAAATAGTCGTAACAAGATGATAATAAAGATATACATACACAGTGCACAGTGACTGATTTTCAAAATCAACTCTACTGCAGAAGTATGACAAAAATAATAGAAAAGAGCAAAAGCAATGGCTTCATGATTAATAGAAGTAGTAGTAGAAGTAGAACAACCCTTAGGAGTAATCATCGTAAAATGTTGTAACATACAGTTAAAATTCTGCCATGGAATAACAAGAAGCATCGCATGGAGGACTTGTGCGGCTAAATTTTTATATTTTATTTCTCTTCTCTCGCTAAAACCTCTTTTCTCCAGCAAGCCTAGTGTGTCCCCCAGCATTAAATTTTAGTTGAAACACACAAATTAGCACTAAAGAGATTGTAGTTTTCAAGAAATTTAAATTTGCGCTCTCATGTTTTGAGTCAGACGTGGCTGCTGCTTGACAGAATATGACCCTATTCCCCTTCGACTAGGCAAAACAAAGGGCAGTGCTAAACGACGCACGCAAGCATTAGGAAGAGTAAGGTACCTTGGCAAAGACTGAAAGACTCTAATAAATTAAGTATAATTAAGGTACTACGTATGGCAGATATTTACAAAAATGTATAAAAAAAAGTGACTGATCCATGCTTTTGTGCTGCTGACAAGAATTTGTGGGAATAGGGATTTCTCCGAAGACAGCCTCAGGAACAGAAGAAACACATTGAGAGAACAACGCATATGATTTTTCTCATAAGAGTGGCTGGGCAGAGCCTTGACCAGCCTTGAGCGTTGTTGATCACAGAGCCGCAAAAAGACATAAGAGCTGCTTTTATTGCTGGAGCGCACTTTTTATTTACTTGAATTTGTTTTTTCTTTTTTTTTTGTGTACGAGACATTGAGTGGATTTGCTAATATGGATTCATTTACATAGTATTAATCAGAAGTTATACGTTTGATTTTCATCCAGACTAGGCTCAAAAACAGCTGCCCGGATGTAGCTGTACAGACACATGCAGTTAAAAATGATTATATATTCATATGATTTCACCTCTCTGTTAATAATGGAATTGTGCTATGCGCCATCTCATCTCGTTTCGTTATTAATATTTGGTCGAACGGTTAAAATTCGGGCTAGCAATGCAGTATAAAAAGTCATCTCCTCACAGTGACGGGACAGGAATGACAGCATTTCTTCAGTATTATTTAAAGTACGTAAAAGTGATCAAAATGTTTCATTATCATAATTCCTACGAAGATTTTTTATGCGCACTACCATCTCTCATTCTAGGTGGTGAAAAATTAGCAAAACCATCAGAGAGGGTGGCTTTTTGAAATTTTCTTAGAAGAAGAAGAAGTGACAGTAGAATAAGTAGAAGCATAGCAACCATGTCTGGGTGTGTCAAATGTACTGGGAAGTCTGAGTTGGCAGAGAACGGAGGCCAAGGCAAAGAGGATCTTAAGGCGGCAGTCGGAACCTCCCACCGATCATTATTGTTCTTTGGTCTGTCAGTTCGTGGTTGTCAGAAACTGAAAAAAATTTAAAATGTGATTTTCTTTTCAAAAAATTAAAATCAAATGAAGCACCTTGTGTGGGTTGATTTTGATGCTGCCTCAAGTGAGGCCAGAGCAGTTTGAGAGGCACAGCTGTGTACGGTGGGTGTGCAGTGGTCCCCTGCCTGCCCGTCGGGAGCCAGCTTGGGAAAGAAGAGGAGCAAGGAGAGAAGAGGCTAACAGTTCCAGGAGGCTGGGTCGTTGGCCGAAGGGGCCACTGACTGAGACTCCATGGTTGGCTGCTCGGCAGGTACCCACGAAACCATGCACTGTCCACCCCCGGGCCCGGGACCGCCTGGAGGGGGTTGTCCGGGTGCCCCGTTGACTCTTGGCTGCTGCTGGCCGCCGTTGGCACCTGTCCACTTGAGGTCACAATCAAGTTGATTAACTCTCGCTCAGCTACAGAGTTAATTACTCATGCAACTTACCTGGTTCGGAGGGTTGAAGCAGTACGATGGACACATGCCAGCTACAGGGGCTGCTGGGTAGTAGCCTGTTGTGCTTGCAAACGCAACCCCCTCACCAGACGAGGCTGGTCCCCTGGAATTTCATCATTGTCAAAATTTGAAATTTTTAATTGTCTACACCCAACGATCTCCAGGCCTGTAGCCGCGCGAACTGGAGCAGTGAACTCTCTACACTAGAGCTGCCACCGCTCTAAGCTTAGAGCAGCCACCGCTCTAAGAAAAAGCCCATAACGTTACACTAGAGCGGCCACCGCTCTAAGAAATTTCCCATAACGTTACACTAGAGCGGTGACAGCTCTAAGCTTTGTTGGGTGTAGCTTTGAATAATTTTGCATAGATTATTCAGTTATTATTTTATTAAATGCCACAGTTAAAATGAAATAAAATTAAAAACCTCATGGACGGTGAAACAGTGTGCTGTTGCTGGAACATAGGACCAGGATTGTTGTTCGGCGGAGCGGATGTTGCAATCATAGTTTGTGGCGGCGAATAGTATCCAGCCTCAGCGCCTCCACCTGCATTTTTCCAGATTACAAATTTAATATATTTTTGTTCCCTATGTCTCAATTTTATCATGATTGAAGTGGAAAGTTTGCTAGTTCAGCTCTCACCTGAGTGGGGAAATAGGGCCATCGGTCGCTGCGGCTGGACTAGAAGGACCGTCTGCTGAGAAGGAGGCATCACCACATTTTGTTGTTGTTGAGTTGATACTGGTGGTGGGGGCGGCAAGAGTGAAGGACGAGGTGGTGCCTGTTGCGGAGGCTGCCATCCAGGGGCGGCCACAACATAGCTGGAGGCGGGTGGGGCAGGACAAGCGTTGGATGCATCATTAATTTGCATGCCAGTCACATACGAAGTGATTTCAGTCATGCAGCACCCCTCCTGTGAACACTGAATTGTTTTTTTGTTTATCTTTTGCCTTAAAATTGATTTATTTAATAAATTTTATTTATGTATTTAATAAATATTATAGTTTAACTTCGGTTATTTTTTTGTTACCTGTGAGTGGTGAGAGTGGGAATGCTGGGCTTGAGGGGCAGCCTGGTACGAGTAGATGACTTGCGGTTGTTGCGAATATTCGGGTGGAGGCGGTGGAGGAGGGGCACAGGTGTAGGCGTGCACCTGTATGGAGGGAGGTTGTGGCGGGGGGTCTGAGGTGGTCAGCAGTTTGGGTGGATTGCTTGGGTCGTAGCGATAGACGGATCCATCGCTATTGAGATATGGTTGGCCGGTTTGCGGATTGATCAGTAAACTCCCAGCTGGCACACTGTCCATGCTAGACACGGCCCACATCAGAGTGGGTCCTACGAAGTGTTGCTGCAGGTGAGCCGGCATCTGCATTGGACCCTGCGGAAGTAGAGGTGTGGCTGTTGGAGATGGGGTTGCAGACATGGTCGCGTCCGACCGCTGAGATCCCAAAGACTTGTAGCCCGAGCTGAGGGGTGAGAGACGCGAGGCAACGCTGCTTGTGCCTGAGTCTATTTTTTTACCATTAGAAAATTACTGTTTAGAACCAAATTACATTTCACTTGCCTTGTTTGGTCAGGAGACGAGCGCCAGCGCTATGAGTGCTGACCATACTGTCACCCCTGGCTATGCTCGGAGCGGTAGTCCCACCAGAATAGCCGCCAAAGCTGTACGACTTTGAAACAGCCTGGCGCATCGAGTTTGAACGTAGAATGTCTCTGCTCTCAAAGGATTCCACTTTAAGCAATCGGCTTGGTCTGTAACAACATTTGTCTATGAAGACTGAAACTTTGTGGGAATTTTGAGGATATATTGACCTCAACGAAGAGGAATGGGGAGGACTGGGTCTGAGGAGTTGAGGTCTCCCGTCAGAACTGTCTGAGCTGCTCCAGGTCTGGGCACCCGCTGCCCAGGAGCTGCGCAAATCCTCCTGACTAGACCTAACTTCATCCCCTTCACTCAAACCAGAGTCTCCTCTCATCACTCGCATCCCATCACCCTGCAACCAAGCACACCGGAGATTTGAGCGTTTAGCATGAGCACAGGTTAATTGCATTGCATTTTTTTTTTATATAAGTGTATCTAATGAATCAAAGTTTCTGTGTTTCATGCAATTAATATTGAAAACGATAAATTTTTCTTGCTAATATGGTACCTCCTGCTTGAAAATTCGCTTTCGAACTTTCTCATATTCTTCTTCTCTCTCCTCAAAGCTTTTACTTCGGCGACTGTCAGCACTTGCCTATTTTAATTGTTATTTTGATAAGAGAAATTCCGTTATTTCTACAATGGCTCACTTTAGAATTTGGATCGTCCAGGGAGTTTGTGTCCCTCTTGAGAATCGACTTCCGTGGTTCCATCTCGAGGTCACCTCTCATCTGGTCTCTCAGTCTGAGGTCGGGTGTCTTGGAAGTGGCAGTCTTGCCGACCACCACCTGCGCCCCTGTCGAGTCCACGTTGTGCTCCATGTTGTACAGAGCAGCCATTCGATGCACCAGCATTCGTTGATACGACGACATGGGAGGGAACTTGAATTGCGTGCGCCTGCGGAGGAAAATTTAACGTGCTGATTATCCACTTGGATGGACAATTGGTTAATTACTTTGTATCTTTGACAAGGTTTTGCAGCTCTGTCTCAATTCGCAGCAGCAGCTGCCGGTCTTTGTGACTCCGATTGACTGTTTCGGTGAGAAAGGCTGGCAAGTCGACACCAGAGCTGTCTCCCGTTGGAGGTTGTTCAGTGCTAGAATCTGGTTAAATATCACCAAATTAGGATTTTTCATCAATTAAATGAAAAATTTCAAACCTCTAGATAAACTAAGAGGTGAGTTGCTATCCATGCTGCCTTGAGAAGAACCCTGTTGCTTGAGTCGCAGTCTAGAACTGGGCCTGCCCGCGCCTGCGGGAGGTTCTAGAGTTGCCCTCTCAGGGTCTGGCGGCGGCGAAGTCTCCTCCCTCATTGCATGACTTCTGACTAGAAGTTTTACTTTGCTATTTTGTGACTGAAACGTATAAAAATTTTGGAGATATTAAGAATTAAAAAAAAATAATCAGGAAAACATACCTTTTGACGAACAGGAGCACTTGACCCTGATGAATCACCAGGCGGTGGTTCTCCTGTCTGTTCGTCGGCCTCGTTCTGCTCCTCGTCGCTGGCTACAGTGTCGGCATTGAGATCATCGTCGTTTGCTGTTTTTGACTCGAGGTCGTCGCCCCTAGACTCCTCGTCCTCCTGAAATTCATTTTCATTGGTTGAATAAATGTGGAATCTTTATTTGCATCTTGTACATTAAGTGTGACACGCACAATGTGTTCAATAAAATTCTATATAAAAAAATAAAAATATAGTGAAAAAGGCCAAGGACGTGTGTGTACCTGTTCGGCTAGCGAGTGCTGCAAAGTGGAGATGGAGGCGCGCTCCATTTGAGGACTGGCAGGGCAGCTACACGTGCCAGCATGAACCACTATGCTGGGAACTGCGGCGAAACAGACTCAATCAGTTTTCAGATCCAACGGCTCAAGCAAGCATTTGAAAAGGGAAGGGGATCAACACAGAAAAGTGATTGAGGGAGAGTCACACTCGACTCAGATCTAAAAAACACACCAGTGACTAGCAATTATGGTTTTCCTAATGTTTGCCAGTTTCTCAGTATATAACAATTTTATTATAATGACAGTTAATTTTGTGAGCAGAGGATTTCAATATGAAGTTAAATGTTGGAATTTTCTCAAAACTTCTCGGACGGATTTATTATTATTAATATAACAAATTGTGTTATGTGACGGGTCGAACCAAGAGTAAATACGGGGGATGATGACACTGGTGAGGTGCAAACGTGTATGAGAGAGGATCTCGTGCAAAATGTATATACGACGGGATAAACCAAATTGGAGGCTGAAAACAGTGTTTCTGGCCACAGCAGTGCAACAAAGGAACAACAAACATGAATAATACCAAAACCATGTATAGATTATGTATGTATCTGCATGGAATGGAAAACGATTGATGTGATGGTGGTTGAGAGAGAGAGATAGAGAATTAATTTGGTGACTGGAACACCCAGCCGGGGAAAGGTCACAGAGATGTGTGATAGGGATGATGGCGAAAATAATTAAAGTGTATAAAACGACGAGCAACTAATAAGTAAGAGGAGTATACAAAATTGGAAAAGAACAAAATGTATATATAATTTGTATACGTTCTGCGTACTCACTTTCTAATCTGGCCATGATTTTTGATATTAAATTTAGACAACAGATTTAACTTAGGGGCTAATTAGAGCGAGCTTCCTACGATGTGTGTGCACCTTGCATTGTACAGGCAGAGGATTTCAAGAGGGTACTCAAGCATCTGAAATCTGCGCGGAACAATTATTTTAAAACACTCCAGATTGTCCCTCACAGTTCTAGAATTTACTCAAAGTGTGCAAATCAAAGCAATTGTATATTAAAAAATATATAGTTCTAATTCTCAAAACAGTGCACGCTATTATTAAAAATGAACTCTTTGATTCCTCCCTTGAATGACAGAAAAAAATCTGATTTATTTATATCGATTTCCAATGAACAACAAAACAGCGATGCTGGCGGGTGGAAACAGTTGGGCTGCCTCGAAAGGGACATCACGAGCGACGCGCCAAGGACAAGTAAATAGGAAAACTTGCTTTTGTTTGTTTCGTACCGGGTGCAAGTAATTCGCAAATTGGTTCGACATTTCCAGCGAACTTCCTCTGCTCATTGATTGGTTTAACCAGTAAATAGAAAAACTTTTCCGCACCCCCTCTATTGTGCAGAAAACGCTTGTCTGGCAGAAAATCACCTCTGCTGTTGTTAAAAAAAAATATTCGGAAACGTTAAAAACCATAATAAGAAATGAAAAAGACTTGACTGTACCAAGATAATTTTTATATAAAATTTCAAAATTTGATTATAGTAGATTTATTTTTCAGCTGCAACTTCATTAAATTGTTTACATGTTTAAAAAAAACATTAAAAAATTAACAGAAAATGAATGAGCTAAAAAAAAATGGTTATTGAAATGAAAATAGAAAAAGATGAAAAATAAATTGTAAAAATTTTAATAATAATAATTCCTCTTTTTTTTGCCATTTTGAAATAAAATTAAAATATATTTTAGTTATGGTTTAGTCTTGAAATTCTCAGCCAGGTGTAACTTTGAACTGCGGAAAATGATGCAAAAATTGCAAAATAACATTAATGAAACTGATGCAAAAATATTTCTTTACTTTTAAGTTTTCTTAATTTTTGGAAAAAGTCTGGAAATTAACTTTGGAACAAAATCGAAGGACGTTTTGTGTATTTGTGTACACATTATTTTGCATGTGTTTGCCACTTTACTTGTCCTTGGGTGGCCTTTTATTCGGGGTGGTTGGCGCCGATCGATCGAGATGGAGCCGCATTTCAAATCACAATTAATCACACGACTCTTGACACGGAAACATCGCCGACCGAAAGAGAAACTGCCGAGCGGCTTGCAGGATATGTAGTACGACAAAAGAGAGAGAAGAGACACAACGCATGCTTTTCCACCCCATCGATCATGCAATTTTTCCATTTCTCCCGCTGGCAGGCCGCTCGTGAAGAATAATAATATAGAACATCAAAGGAAAAACAGCAAATCGCAGGATGCGTGCTTCACTTTTATTAGGAAAATAAAAGGAATTCCGCGCTTTTGTTTACGAACGAGATTGATTTGATTGGCGACTAAGTACGTTAGTAATTAATTGATCGGCTAATTAATTGTCTGCCGTGAGAGCGAAGCGCGCGGGTGTGCTCTGGTTATTGAGATTAGCGATCGATCCGTTCGCGCATTTTGGCCAGTGTGAAATTATGCTACCTTGAGCATCTGATGGTTTCAGTTTGGCTTCCGCCGGGGTGCCGCCGCCTGAGGTGGCGAAATCGCTGATGGCCTCCTCCGGTCGGGACGGAGGCGGCGCGCCGCTGTTGCTAGACGACAGCTCTTTTCTCGCTTTGCCAACTGCAAGTGTCGAAAAACGCTGAAGCTCCGGTGGCGGCTGCTGCAGACCTCTTCTGAAACAACAAGCACGCTTGCTTTGAAAACGGAGCCATCTGATTATGTTTGACTATTGAATTACACACGAGAGGCTTATGTGATTTGCTTCGGACAGTTTTATTTCGAAGTGGATGACAAATATTGGGGATTGACTAAATATTTTTTATGTACAAGATTGGAATCAAAATTTTAATTTGATTTTAAGTGAAGATGGCATATTTCATTAATTATCCATTCTTGCATTTATTATTATTATTTTTTTTTAAGGACGAAAAATTCTTGAATTTGTTATTATTTTGTTTATAAAAGAAATAAATCGAATATTCTCTTCTCTTCTTAATTTTTCTGATATTTTAATAACTTCGATTTCCCCATTCCATATCAGTTTCTTAACTTTTATCTCTTTTCATTGAAAAAAACTTGATTGACGTGAGTAATGAAGAATCATTAACTTTAGTCACTGATGATGTTGAGTCTATCAGAGCAAGAGTTTATTTTTGCCAAAATAATATGTTTTCGTTAAAAAATGTTATAATTTATAATCACTTGTGACTAACAACAGACTATAGATGTAGTGGTGAGAGTGCAGCAAAAATCAGACATAGTATTTAAGTCAATTTGTGGTCAAAAGTGAGAAAATTTAATAAATTTAAACTTCTTAGCAAAAAATTTAAAATTAAATATTCATTTCTTTTCAACATTCATATTTGACGCAATTTTTGAACCACGCCTTAAAAACAAAGTTTTAAAATGAAATTGTGGATGTTATTAATCAGTTGCTACGTTTAGCAGCATAACTTGAACTTTGTTTTCCAAAAGGTATAAATTTTCGTTTTGCTAAAGAAAAGTATACTAGAGGGACACACAAGAAAAATATAAATAAATAAATAAATTATTTATAATTTTTATAATTTAAGCACTAAAATTTATAATTAAATTTCAGATTAGATTTTACTTTTTTTATCTTATTGTTTGAGTCAGTTTGATTGATGTTTTTAAAATGATACAAATTATCATAAAAAAAAAAAAAAATAGTAGCGGCAGTTTAAAATTGTCTTTAGATCTCCCTTTTGTTTGCGTCAATGGTTTCGACTTTCGGCAATTAAAACGTTCATATTCCGAGATAATGAGAGGTGACAAGAAAGTCGAGAGACACGCGAGCTAGCTCGAAAATGTCAAATAGTCACAAGTGAGGATATCACAATATTTGAGCTCGCGGGCAATATTACGATACGGAACGATAATTCCAAAGTTTGATCGAAACTTTCCCGCAGCCTCAAAATTGGAGAAGCCATTAGGCTACTCTCGTCAGGGTGTGTGTAATTTTGAAAATTGTCCTTCCTCTACTTCGCAACAAAGTCGTCGCATGTAATAAAGAACGAGTGATACATGAAAGTGGTTGGATCTGATCGTAAAAAGTAGCGGCGGCGCGCGATTATTTAGCCGGGCGCGTTCGTTATCGCGATGCCAAACATGCCAACTAATATGGATTTCGGGCTGTAATCAATTTTGAGGAAGACGAAGTTTGAAGGTCGCACCCTCGAATGAGTGACACGAGAGGGAAAAATCAATCCGTTGGGCGCTCGGCCGCCCAATTTGCCTGGCTCGCGTGCACATAATGGGAAATCAAAGCCGAATGTAAATATGCAGGGCGCCCACTGCGAAAAATTCTCAGACTTTTTCCGAGAGGGATGATCTTGAGGTCACGCAACCCGGTGATGAATCACGCCTGCCGGGGGCACGGCTGGCCAAGGTCAAGGACTTAATTGCGGCGTATTATCTCGGCAGACGCTCTCGTGCATAAATTAGCCGAAAGCGAAATTCATTTTCTCTGCGAAACGCTCCTAATCGCGGCCGGATCGTCGCCGATAAAAAATTTGGCGCAATGGAATTTCAGGCTCGCGTGCTTGGGAAAATCTAGCTTGGATAAATATGTGTGTGTTCTGTGTGATTTGTGCATTTCATTTCTGGTAATTTCCTCGATTCGTTATTAACAAAGGTCGATGAAATGTCATGAATAAAAAAAAGCAGGAAAACTCGCAGTTATTTCCTTTCTGCGTCGCAGATAGAAAAGTTGCGAAAGCGAAACTGTAAATCAACTTTTGGCAGCAACATTTTTTATTTTTTGGAAATGGATAAAGGTTAAGAAAGTTTCAAATAAGAATCACATATGGGAGATGAATCCCTTAAGTTCAATATTTATATGAAAGAGTGCTGATTTTTTTATGTAAAAAAAAAAATTGTTCAAATTATTATACCTGATCAAGAGCAGTAGCAAATAATAATCTTCCTCTTCCGGCTTTTGATTGTCGCGAATGGAATGCGATTGATTATTTTTATTACACAACAGCTTCGCCATAACAAAAGGCAGAAAGGAATTTGAGGAATTTCCGTTTATGTAGCGTGCAAGCAGAGGGTGGAATATTTCACAGCCTGATATCTGACATGCACATTGCACTGGTGCTGGCAAATTTCCAAAGCAAAAAGCACACTTTGTCAAAATCAATGAAGGGACGTGTAAACAGAGTAATTAATATGAATGATCTTGATGAAATGGCAAATTTCGTAGCTGAAATTTTCAAGGTGGAAAAATACTAATTTGTTTTTTTGCCTCTTAAAAATTTTAATTGGAAAAAATAAAGCCTAAATTTAATCAAAATATTAAATCACTTTTTAAAATGTACATTTGTGACTTTGATTTCCACGTAACAAAAATCGCTTATATAAAGTACAAATAATTATAAAATATTTATTGCTCAAAATCCTTTGAAAAGAATTTAAACGTATTTGAAAAATGCGAATGGTCTTGCATAAAAATATTGTTATAATGAAGACACAAATTTTAAACATCATTAAGAGTAATTACGAAAAGGCTCGTTCAAGAAAATAAAAAATGATAAAATAAAAATTTTAATAAAAAATAAAAAATATCATTTGTGAAAAGTATAAAAAAAACTTAATGATAAAGATAAAACCAAGGTTGACGTATCATAACAATAAAACAAACTATGATTTTGTTATTTGAGATCTTTGATTGGTAACTCAAGTATAATCAACAATCAAAATTACTGATTGCCTTCGAAAAACCCAATTAAGAGCAAAAATTTGCTTTCTGCATCATCAAATAATATTTTCTAATAGAAACTTGAAGTTTATAACTACTTATTACCTATTGTCAAGAAAAAGAATAGTCTGGAAATCGATAATAAGCATTGAAATTGATGAGAGACCAAAAACCGTTTTATAAATCTGAAGTTACTTACTAAAAAGTGACAATCAGCGTTTGAGGAAGGGCAGAGGGTCCGGCCTGGAGGGCAAGGGTGCGGAAGGGGTCGCGTGCTGCTGGTGAGGAGGCGGCGGGCGCACTGCGAGGTGTTTTGGCCTTTAACAAGGGGCCGAGACACATGCGCCCTGGGAAAGCGCGTGGGCGGCGTGAGATGCCGCCCGCGCCGCACGCCCGCGTGCACCTACACACGCGCCACAGGTAAATGTCATAGAGCAATTATCGGAAAAGCAGCGGCGCCGACGGAATTGAGGACTTCCTTTTCGCATGACCTACATATATCTTGGACCAAAGGCATTTGTGTTTGTTTTCGCCGGGTCTGCCCGTCGACGGCGGCAAACAAACGCTGGCCGGCCTGCGCGCTCTCTGCTGTTGCTCCATCCATTATTTTATTTGCATGCAGGCGAGAATAGAATCACGCCGTGAAAATCTAGCCGCCCATAAAAACACACACTCGCGCGCGCGCTGGCCCAAACATTTTTCGCTCCTCGCTCCGCACCCACTCGGGCGAAATTGGCTCCGCGTTTGTGCTCATGGAAATTAGACCGAGTGTTTGCGCCACTTCTTGAGCTTTTTTTCCTCTTTCTCGCCGGCCGGACGTTGGATGGGGCAACCCTTCTTGTCAGTGTTTTGCTTTGCCCAGTGTAATGAGCAGAAATGGCATTTATTATTCAAATTCCCCTCCATACATCATTGACCTAGAATTCCTCCATACAGCTCCGCGTGTTCAGCCAGATTATTTGATTAAATTTGGAAAATACATCGTCTTCAAGCATAGCATTGGTGTAATGGAAAAATTTTACATGAAATAATTTGTCTAAACAGCCACGAATAAATACTAGAGTGCAGCTTACTATATAACGAATAAATTTAATTGAAATTTTTAAATTCTTAACTATATCCCAAGAAAGGGCATAATTAAATTAAAGTTGAATATTATTGTTAATCTGCATTTTTTTTAGATTCGCATTTTTATTCTGTTAAACATTCAAGTAATTATTATTATAACTTTAAAAGTTTAAAATGTTTTTAATCAAACTGGGTAGCAGAGATTAATTGTTAATGATTAAAATTCACGTTTTTCCCCTTTTTTATTTCCAATTCTGTCTCAAATAATTAAAGGAGGAAAATTTAACTCTGCTATAGATTAACTTTCTCTACCCAAAATTTAAGTTGATTGATTGATCTTTCATCTGTCCTGTAACATCTGAAAAATTCTTTTGTGAAATTTTCTAATCTCATAAAAATTGAAAAAAAATGTACCATATTACATCCTTTTGTGATTGAAAGGGGGGTTTATCTTTATGTAAGAGAGAGTAATATTACGTAACATTACACACATTCTTTATCTTTTGCAAAGTTTAATAAAAGAAAAGGTAAAAATAAACATTTAGAAATAACAATTGGACCTATTCTCAGAATCTAGCTCTGTTTTTACCAAAAATAAGATTTCAGTTTTACGTTACTTGAATTATTGTTTTAAGCAAAAATTATAACACAACTTAAAATATGAGTTTCAAAATATAATTCAAATTATGACCTTTCTCAAATTTAATTTTCAGCCACATTCTTATTTGCTTTTTATTTCCGACTTTTTCAGCTCCGAACAAAACAATTCTCCATAGGAAATAGTGCGAGACGAAAGTTGATTCTCGATAGCACTTTTCCGCGAGTGACTGGAAATGCCAGGTGTCAGCGGCGCCCCGTGACCTCTGACCCGCGTGGGTCGCGCAGGGTGGAATTCCCTGCGCGGAGGATGAGTCATCCGCTTGTTTGGCTGCTGCACCCGAAAAGATGGGGTCTCGGTATCGCTGCGAGAGAGACCGGCGGAGCGAGATGGGCCGCCGCATAAATATCGACCATGCGCGCCAGCGGCCCTGACCCGTTTCCCGCGCGCGGTGCCGATAATACACCTAGCCGGCCGCCGAGCCACCCCATCAGCAGGCATCCCTTTCGAAAACTCACCGCCGGTTCACTCACCTCGATCGCTCGCCCACTCGCCTGGCAACAAACCGCCCTCGTTCGATTGCAAACGCGGCCTTCTGACAGGCCCTTCCTCCCTTCAGCCTGACTGACTCACTCGCTCTGAATGATTTCGCAAAAAACGACCCTGCACATGTTGCTGCCTCCGGCGTGGAAAGTGAAAAGGGTTGGGCAACTTTTTGGCGCAGTTGTGAGTTAATTGCTTTCAAAGGGTGGTTTTAACGACTCTGTTCTGGATTGTAATTACACGATTAAGGGGCTGATGCAGGATGAAATCTTATTAAATAGCCAGCAGGAAACGAGTAAAATTTTACAATCGCAACTAATTATCTGCAAGAGGATTCCAACGGTGCACGCAAAACCGATCAAGATTAGAACTGACTTCTTGATCACAAATGAATAAGGAAGTTAATAAAAACGATTGAATTTAAGACAGCATTGGACGGAGTAAAAATTCATTAAATGAAAGCAGAATAAAATATTAATATGTTCACCCTTTAAATTTTAATAAACATGATCTAGATAAAAAGTTTGTTACACATTTGGTTTTTCAAAAATTAAAATTTAGTCAACTTTTTCTGCCAATTTCATTCAATTTTAATAATTAAGAAATTTTCTCAAAAGAAATAGAATTAAATTTCTTAAATTGATTTTTGTCTAAACAAAAAATTAAATAATAAAATAAATTGCGCAGAAACGCGAGTTAAAATAAAACAGGATATTAGGATCATATGGAGCTGAAAGGTTGAGTTTTCACCTCTAGTAGTTGAGCAATAATGAATGCAACGAGTGAATCACTTTCCGATGGACACTGCGGACAGCTGGATAAATAAGCTGAGAGGCGGGAGGAGAAAACTGGCGGTCCTAAATCAGCTTAAAACTTCACCGGCACGTTAGGGCAAAAATACACAAGGAAACGCTGCTGTTGGCTTTCGCAAGCAGCACCCGACGAGCTCGTTTCACACAAAAAATATGTAGGACATTCCTGGCTGACAGAAGGGAGTTGGCAAAAGAGTGGTCGGTGATAAATTCGGTGCCAGTGAGTGAGTGATTACGGACGGACGGGTTGCTACGGCACTGCAACTGGAGCGCAAGGTTGTGCACAAAGCGTTGCAAAATATTTCTCACCCTCTCGAACGCAATAATCGCGTCCTCAAACAGAAGGCATCGATCCCTTTGCAAAACGTTTTCGCGGAACGCCACCACTTCGGCGAATGCACCGCTTAATGCATCGCGAATTTCCGCGAAACACCTTCCTTTTTATACCGAGAATAGGAAGGGTTGCATTGTGAAGGGCTCAAGCGCGGCTGCATGGCCTAGTTGGGAGCTTGTTTGAACCGCGAAGGCGATAACTGAAGACGGCATTTTCCTGTTTGGCCATCACTCTGATAAACGTTAAGTGGTTTGCATGATTTAGAGAGAGCGACTTAAAATTAGCGCAGCGGGAGTTTCGGAAGCAAAATTTTAACACTGAAGTGGCTCTTGAATTATTTAGCATTCAAATAATTATCTGCATTTCTGAAGTTTTTCTTTGATGATATTGTTAAATTTTTACAGTTATAAATAATTATTTGTCGCTCAAGATAATTTATTGCTGAGAGGAATTTTAAATTTGTCTTATAGTAATTTATTATTATTGTTTTTTCTTCACAAATGAAATGGCTTACACCTCAAATTATTTTAATTTTCTGTTATCGCCAAAAAAAATTCTAAATAATTTAAACCTTTTTGTATTTATAAATTTTATTGATTCCATAGCAATTGAAACAAAAATTAATATTTCAAGACACCGTTTGGAGCGTAAAATCTTTATATTCAATTTAAATATTAACTTCACCTGTTAAAGTGTTTACAAAAAATTGCAGATTTTAACTCTTCTTTTCATTTAGTTGATCTGCTCGTGATTTCCAGCTCCTCTGTTCCCATTAATTATTTATAAGGGTTAGGGTAGGGCAACGTTGGCACAACATGACCAGAGTATCAAAAAAATCTTTCGGCGTCATTCAAGCCAAGCCGAAGATCCGTAAAAGCAGAGATTGTGCAGCGACGATATAAGTGGGACGGAGATGATACGACGGCCAATTTCTCCTGCGCGATCGTAAAAACCGAACCGTCCGATGATTAAGAAAGGACCTCACCCAATATTAATGTGCGCAGGATGGCCGAGGCACGCACCACCCCGTGTTTTCCGCACACACAAAAATAAGGACGCAGATTGGGTGCGATAAAAAAGCAGTGTGGTGCACTTTTACAAGCTGCTCATTCACTAAAAATAAGGGCGTCGGCCCACCAACTGCCGGACTTTGACCCCGAGAGCGCCCAGACCAACGTCCGAAATCTTGCGGATTGATTGCTTTTTCTTATCGGGAGGAAGACTTGCGGATGTGCCGAGTCGTGATTGATGTGGGAATGAAATCAATTGCGAACTTGATAGACTTCCATTCCATTTTCCCATGGGAGTTTTAGTAGATTGCAAACAAGCAGAGGAATAAAAAGAGAGAAAACTTTTGCACAGTTAACATCAATCTGCGAAAATTTTTATGGATCGTTAATATCTATGTTTAGATCAGGCAACCTGTAGATGTCATTTGAAAATTTAAAATGAATTTAATTTATTGAATTACTTACTAGACATTGGTCAAATTTCAGTTTATTAAAATTCTTAGGGGTGATATTAAAAAGTTCAAAAAATGTCCTATTCATTATAAAATATATATCGTTTCATGTGAATATCATGGATAGTTGCAAAAAATTGAGAATTATTTTACAAACTGTATAATATTTAAATTAGTTATTTCATTAATTTCAACTTAACGGGAAATTTTCTTCTTGTATAAAATTTCAAATTTTGTACGAGAGTCCAATTAAAATTATTTAATTTTTTAATTAAACATTACCATTTTATTGGAAAAATAGTTACTGGAAAACTAAACAAAAACAAAATAAAAGGAAATGATTTTTTTTTTACTTTTATAGTTAAATAAAAATTTAGTTAAACTTATCAACAGACTAGTTGCCCCGTCCTAAGAATTAACATGTATTATTTTCTCTATTTGAAATCATGGATCGCATGCAATTCAAACAAATTACAAAGCTGACTTGAATTAATTTTCCGGCTGAGCGTTAATGGCGAAATCGGTGTTGCTGACGCGCGAGATAATTAGCATTAGAGATGTTTGCAAGTCATTATTCAAAATTTGCATTTGCAGCGGGTGTGCATGCGGAAAGCACCCGCGCGCGCTCGCTCGCTGATCAATCTGCGGCGCGAGCTGCCGGGCGCAATCGTTCTCTCCCTGATTAATATATGGGTCGACGGCCAGCTGGTGCTGGAAAGTGCAGCTCGCCGAGTGCAACTCCAACAGCAAACGGTGGTGCAACGGTCTTTTCCATTTTTCACCTGACGCAACGTACAAGCTCAACATGCAAGCCGCTCGCAACCAACTGCGGTCGCAGTGCGGGAAGACGCACCGGTGTGCATGGAATTTATAACCTGTTTACAATACAGCACTGCTCATCTGTTAACCTAATTGCTATCAAAGGTTTATTTGAATCAATAATCAATTAAAGAAAGTTGCTTGGCAAGAAATGAAATTTTTTGATAGAATGCTTTATAATTTGATTCAATTTCAACATTTTTAATGCTTGGAAAACTAATAAATGTTTTAAAATTTCAATGTAAAATTTCATTATTATGACGGTTAATTAATAATTTTCCTTCGAAAATTTGACGAGTAAAATAATTATTAAATTAAAAGGCAAAAATCAAAGGAAGATTGTTGGTCATTGTTGTATACTCTAGAAATAAAACTGCTCCTTTCAAAGGTTGCTATGGTCACAAGAAAAGAAGACCCTCTGTCTTCTTGCTATATGATTTTCCAACCACTATAGTATGAAGATTGTGCAATTTTAAGAAAAGTTATTAAGAACATTTGGAAAATGATAAATTAAGGAAAATATTTTTTTGTCATGTCATTAATATACGGAAGAAGTCGTATAATTTTCATTCTCAGTACTTAATTAGTGAAGTTTTGGCATGAATTGATTTTCTCGTGAAGCCTACAAACTTCTGTCCTGATTCTCAGTAGAAAATCATCAGAAATAAGATTAGTTTAAATTTTGTCATGCTCCTTATCACCGCATATTTACAATGGACATTCCAATAATATAAAACGTCTATTCAATTTAATCCATCCTGGTGCCAAAAATTGGGATTTTTAAAAGACGGTCATAATTTGAAATCGCATAATATTACAGTCCTTTGACAAAAAGGATAAAATTTAAAATTTTAATCAACATAATCAATCCCGATTCTATCAAATTATGCAACCTGCTTGTCACTTATGCGTTTCGGTTGCATAACTAAAAATTCCAGTGTAAAAAGTTCTGAACTAGAATATTAAATTTTAGTGTATTTTCGAAGCGAGAAAAAATGAATGCAAACTAACTTTAAAGAAATTTCAAGGATTATTTGTTGTTATTGTGTTGTAATTTAAATTTCTCTTCTCTTTCCGCATTCTTGCTCTAGTTTTCAAATTGAATATATTTCATTTCATAGAGAATGCAAATTAGAAAGCTTACTCGTCGTTGGGAAGGTCAAGTTAAACTACGCATCACTCGTCGCAATTAGCGTCGAAATAAATCGAGTTGTTGGAAATGGTTGGCTTGTGTGCATCCGAAAATTGGCCGACCGAGATTCCAAAGTTGCGTCACATTTTAGTGCGCCGGACGAAAGAAGAGAAAGAAAACGTGGCGCTGCGTTTTGTTGTTGTTTCGCTGCAGGATCAATGGCTGTGTTCGCGGCGGTGCGAATCTCATCGCGGCCGAGAATAGCCGGGTCGGCCGACCACGATTTTCGGCCGAGACTGGCCGCCGCGCATGCACTCGGCCAGAATTGAGCAAGCGTCCATTCACGGCTGCATCTGCGGCCGAGTGACCCCGACCGAGTCACTCTCGGAGAGTGAGCGCGTTCTGTCTTTTTGCTAAAAATGTCGCGTGGACGGATGCCAAGAAGGGCGCGCGTAACACAACTGCTAATCTCGCTCTCGGGAAACACATTTTTAATGACCCGTGCCTCTCTCTCTCTCTCTTTCTCCATTCGCCATCTCTCTAACTCGCTGCGGCTAAATAAACATTCACTTTTTGTTCCTGCCTGCAATGTCCTTTGATGTCGTCACCCCATTGCACCGATTGCGATGCACCACCGACTCTTTGCTCCTTTCATTGGACAACGATTTCAGCACACTTTCGCGACTCTGTGCCTGTTATGAGCCACCGTGGACTAGATAAGCTAATTTCAGGCATAAAACCCATACCAAATGGTTTTTATATCTATCATTTTATCATTTTTTTTTAAAACTAATTAGTAATTTAATATTTCTTACGAAACGCAAAAAATAATTAAAGTTAGGAGGAGAAGGCTAATTAACTAATAATGATATCAACCTCACACAACTCTCAATTTGAATCAATATAATCCAAAAATATCAAAGAAATAATTAAAATTTCATTGGTCTTGAAAATAAAAATAAAGAATAAAATTTGGATACTTTTTCAGGAGATGCGAAATTTCCACGCCACCAGAACGTATGGAAAAGTTTCCCTTTTGAATTTTTATTGTTAAAACTTATTATTTTTATTACCACTAGCATTAATGCAGATCAGAGAATGAAAAATTTATTTTAGCAATAAAATATATTGTGTATTTTTTTTTCATAAAAAAATATAAAGGAATGACTGAGAATGACACTGAAAATAAAAATATTGGGAAATGCTGAAATTAGTCACAAAGCAACCGGAGATTTTTCTTTTAACATAGATTTTCCTATATTATTTATATTTCTCTATAGTAATCATTGTTGTATTCGGAGTTCCATCAGACTCTTTTCTTTGCTTCTGCTCCAAAAAGCACTCGAGAAATCCCAATGATTTCTCTTTTCTCAACAACAAACACTAAATTACTATGGATACGGAGTTTTCCAAACGCAAGTTTCCCAGATATAACGACGTTCTATGAGTTACAAGAAGACAAGAAAATGAAACCTCAAATTTTCTTTGAACCACAATTTTTTATATATTTTGAAAGCATCAAATTTATCTCCCCCAAAATTTCAATCTGATCTTTTTTTTTTAAATAATCTGTTTTTCTCTGTCTGAGGAGCCAATATTAGAAAAAGATCGTTAGCTGCCTGCGTACGCGAAATGCGCTGGAATTTCAAACAAGCGATTGCCAAGAAAGAGTTGAGCGTTTTTTGCCCGCTAATGTCAAGGACCGGGGCAATTTTGGCAGAGAGAAAGAAAGAGAGCAACGCCGGGGAAAATAAATAAATAAATAAATAAGGTGCCTGCACTCTCGGCTTGGTGGCGAGTTGCGAAAAGAAAAGGAGTGGAAGAAAAAAAAAGAAAATATACCACGTAAACGGCAGCAGAGTGTGCATCTGTCCGTGCGAGAAAGAGGAGAGCATGTATTGCCGGGGGTGTTGGCAAATATGTGCAATCGACCTGTTTGTGCACGTGCGTCTCCCTTGATGGTCGGTCGGTCGGTGAACAAGGAAAGATGACTCACCCACCCACATTCCAGCCCAGGTGACCAAACACTTTATCTTTTATCCCTCGGAGCAACGATAAACAAGAATGAAGAAGAAATTTTATAAATGATAAAAAAAGACGATTAAAAATATTTAATTCATTAGAAATTATTTGTTTCAAAAATTCAGCCGGCAATTAATTGACATTTTATTTTAAATCTTTTTTACATTTATTTTTTATATATTTTGTCAAAATAAAAAAAACTGTTTGAAATTTCATTCCGCAGAAAATTGCGTGACAGTCTGTTAAGAGGGAGAGAGTCAAGTGCTGGCAAGGGGTGTCATTTGCTCAGAGGGCACCCCGAATAGGTCACTCCACTCTAAAGGTCAGCCAGAACAATGGCCCGCGAGAGTGTATCAAAGACTCTCAGCTTACGTTAATGCTAGAGCGGCTGCCGCGTCCTCGACGGCAAACGCGACACAAAAGAACAAGATACACTGCTGCAGTTTTCCTTCTTCAAAACGTCATTTACTTTTCGTTAGACGAAAATCTGTGGCGGGGACATCAATTTTGTGTTAAATTTATTTTACGGGATAAACTTGTGAAGCATTAACGCGCAGTTTAAAACACTGGCCTTTGGGAAATCTAGCAAAATTGATTCGCCATAAAAGTTACCATCAGGCCAATAATTTAATCCACTCAACATAAATATTTAATATATTAATTGATTCAAACTTGCTACTTTTATGTGAATTTTGGATCAAATTAGTGTTGTTAGTATTATTTAAATTTCTGATCCGAAAAAATATGTGCCAAAAATAATTCGTCACACCTGCATAATTTTACAAAAATATATAAATTTCTCATTATTATCTAGCTATATTTTATTTAGTAACTTTAATTTATTCCTATAAAGATGAATGATTTATGAAAAAAATTAAAAAAAAATTTAATCTTATTTTTCCTGAATTGGAAAACGACTAAACTTTCTATTTGAGAAGAACGAACAAAAAATTTGATCATTTTTCGTCTCTCCCAGCTGCCCAGCGCAGGGTGGCCAATAATTTATCCCAAAACCACCCACATAACCCTGTCCATATATCAGCCAAGGCAAACGTATCCGAGCACGTAAAATCTGTTTTGAAAATAACCCTAAGATGTCTCATTGGCCAATTTTCAAAATCAAGCGCTCCTTTCGGGGCCCCAAATGCAGCCCCTGCGTCGGGGCTCTCGAACTGCCCCCGGGGGCAACCTACGGCAGATCGTCCGCCGTCGTCTTGGCCGACGGTTGTCTGCAAGTCGAGGCCGTCGGGCCGGGCAAGGGTGGTGCCAGAAAGGTTGGAGGACTCACCTGGTGCCGGAGAACGGTGCTCGCAGGTGCAGAGTTGAGTCGCCAGCCGATGGCCCGCAATTTTCTTCACCCACGGACAGCAATTGTTCTCCACTGCTGTTCCCCGAGAGCAAAATCAACCCCCGTCTGATATTCGCATGCGCTACGCGACATCTCTCATCTCACGGTGTAAACATTCAACCAGATAACCTGCATTCCGAAGAATGGGCAAAAAGGGGGCGCGGTCGCTGCTCTGAACCGGTTGTTGAAAATTGACCGGTTTTCAGTTCTTCGCTCACGTTTTGTCAAGCTTTTGATCCAATTAAATACAACTTAAAGTCACATTGTGCATTTTAGAGAAGAGCGTGTCTACTTTTAAAGTTTTTCTTTGCAATTTGCTGTAAAATATATGTCAAATTTGAGATTCAGTTAATTTGCAAAAACCTGATTTCAATACCGGTTTACTTCCCTTTGGTCACTCGTGTAAACAAAAAAACCCAATCAATTCTCACGAACAGAAAGCAGTGGCAGTCGCGAGCAGGCATCTTTTTGCGAATTGGCGCAGTGACTGAGAGAAGGTAGGTTTATTGAGCCCCATTGAAAGAAATTCTCATCATCACATTATTTTCTTCTAAATTTTGCAAAGTTTAGTTTCCCCGGCACTCATCTTTTCTCGAAAAAATCAAACTTTAGTCAACTCTAAAACTCACACAATGTTTACAAGCCGTAATTTAATTACAAATTGAAATGGGGTGGAGGAATCTCAGTTGGACCTTTATTTTTGCCTTGATAATTAGCCGCTTTAAAATGTAATTTTAGAAAAGGTACATATGTATTGTCAAAAACAAGTCAATATGTATTGACTTGTTCTTTGTGTTTTTAGAAGGTCATAACATTGCCCTCTCATTTTCTTTTATTCTTTCTCATATATGTCTATTAATCAAAAGAACAGAAAATTTGGGTCACTGGTTTTATATCTCACATAAAAACTTCAATAATGTTATAAGAAAGATAGGTTTGTTTTGATAATAGCCTGCAAAGGAAAACCAAAATAACTAAATTGATTTAATTTCAACAGGTACCATGGCTACCTTGGACGACAAACTTTTAGGTGAAAAGACTCATTATTACTGTAGTAGCAGCGAGGACGAGGATGACAACAGCAACGGCTCCGACGAAAACCAGGCCGGTGGCAAAATGGTCAAGTCGGAAGCTCGGCCTTCTCAGGGCGTGGGGCCCTGGGAGGGCTCGTCAACAAACACGGGACCCAAGGGTGTCATCAAAGACTGGCAAAGGTTCAAGCAGCTTGAGGCCGAAAGCGCCGCCGAGAAGGAGAAGGAACGTCTTGCCCTTTTCAAAAAGCTGTCGTTGACCTGCCGGTCGCACCAGGACGAAGAGAAGGAGAAGCAGCAGCAAAAGGAAGCTGAAGAAGAAGACGAGCTGTTTGCTGAGGACCCTTTCCTTCAGCAGTACATGCAGCAGCGAATGTCTGAAATGCTGGCACACAATACATCGTTGCCAAATTTCGGAAAGGTAGAGTCAAAATAAATATTTTTTTTTCTTAAATTGCAAATTTTTCCCCATATATGTTTCCTTTAATTTTAAATTAGGATTATTAGATTTTTAAATTTATTTTCTCTTATTTATAATTAAGGAAATTTTTAAATTTCAACAGGTCATCCCCGTTAATGACAGCATCCAACTCCTCACTGAGATCGAGGAGGAGCACAAAGGAGTGACCGTGATTATCCATGTCTTCGAAGAAGACGTGGAGGGATGCGAGGCCATGAACGGCTGCTTGGTCTGTTTGAGCCAGCAGTACACTCGGGTCAAGTTCTGCAAGGTAAGCAGTCGGGTCGCCGGAATGAGCGAGCGCTTCCAGATTAGTGGGGTGCCGGCGCTTCTCGTCTACAAGGCCGGACAGCTTGTAGGGAATTTTGTCCGAATGACTGATGAATTCGGGGATGATTTTTTCGCAAGTGATGTGGAGAATTTCTTGGTGCAGCATGGACTGCTGCCTGATCAGAGCTGTGTGCCACCAATCATAAGGAATGGTGATGATGATGATGATGACAGTGAATAAATTTTGGGTCTTGTGAGAGACGAAGTGATTTTTTTTCGTTGCATTCAAAAGATATTATATTACATTTTCTTCTCTGTAAGTCTGTTAACGATCAGCTCTTTTCTGTACGCTAGATTTTTAGTTCCTGTGAATTTTATCTATGTGGGTCCAAAGTAATCTAAGATGTCCCTGTCAATTCTTGTAAAAGAATCAAATAACAATTAATTTAATTTGCTTCCAAAATGTTATGTCTATTTTGAGATGTAGATTCTCTTCATAAAAATGTGCATTTTTCTTGAATACAATTGTTCAGATGTAATTATCATCACTCTCCTTACTTTATTACTATTATTAAGTTCTGCATTAAGAAACAGGGTACTTAAAATGTCTCACAGCTTTTTGTTTGTTTAATTGTAAATAATATTAAGCAAACTTCCACAATCACATTATTTAATCTATTAATTCTATTGTGCTTACATGTTTTTATTCGATGATCATGCTAAGAAATAAATAAGAGTTTTCCATTCACAAATAAAGCGTTTTTCAATCTGACTCTATAACTCATCACGCTCTTTAAGTTTTATTGTTTGATTCACTTTTTTTAGAGTCTTTTTCACTTTCGGTTAAGTTTTTATCTTCTCCAGAATCATTGCTTTCACCTGCTGCGGCTAACTTAAGTTCATAAAGTTGAGCGATCTGATCTTCCCTAAAATTATCCAGGTGTTCTTCCGAAAATGAATTTCCAATCGGCTTAGAACTTTTTGCTCCTTTCAAACCCAACTGCTCAGCCAGATTTAATGCGTATCTCTGTAAAAAAAACAAAAACATAATATGTGTTTGTTTTTTATTCACCATTCATTCTCTCTTTAAAAAAAGACTAAATATGTATTAATAAAAAGCAACAAAATAGAGCTGGTTTGATTATGTAACAATAAAAAGTAAAAAGAATAATATTCAACCTGATTCAACCTTAATTTAATAATAATTTAAGTACATATAACATAATTATATATACTGATTAAAAATGGATAGAGGGAAGTAAATTTTATGCTTACACTCCATTCGACCATAAATACATGGGCTTCTTCTGGTGTGCAGCTTTTATGCCTTTTAAATTCATCTCTTGTGTATGTAGTGCCTAATTCACTTAGCTCGGCTGGCAATCCTCTATGAAGTCTCATTATTGCTTTGTACAGCGTCCGAACTCGTGATAAATGGACCGAAGAGGCTGACATTTATAAATATTGTGATATAATTCTTAATTTTTTACTTCTGCCTAAAATTTTCAACAGCAGTCGCAGCAGTCTTTGTGAGGCAGGCGTGGTTATTTTGGCCTTTTCAGCTGATTGTAAGTGGTTTTGGGAAGGATTTAACCACAATTTAATAAACTTTAATATTTTATGATATGTTTTTAGGATAATTTGCCAGTAAATGTAATTTAATTAATGTGTATAAACTTATTTATCTAAATATACTGCAAAATAGTGTAAATTTACCTGTTTTAAGAATTTAATTTTGATTTTATTTTTACTCCTTTGATTACACCAAACTTCTTGATCAGGCCTGCCTGCTGTTTATATAGGTCGCTCGACGCTCAAATCGAAGCAAAATTATTTTTATTTGATTCCTATCACTGGAAACCCCCACAGCATAAATTCCTAAAAGATTAAACTCCAGTAGGATACATTATTTGATAAGTCATGAATGCTGCAGACGCTTGGAAATTAGCCTGTGGTAATCTAAGCAACAGCGAATCATGGTGGGAAAAAGTCATTCAAGCTTACCAGGAACCTTGCAGACATTACCATAATGTGGCCTTTTTGGACCGCAAGTTCAAACTGTTGGATGAACTTGGAACAGCTTCTGACATGAATGCTGTCATATTGGCTATAATTTTCCAGTAGTATGTATATTTCAAGTTTTTTGATGAATTTTACTCATAAATTCATAATTTTAGCTACGAATATGATCCTCAGGACAGAGCCAGCACAAACAATCTTGCTCACTTTCAAGAGTTTGCCTCTACTAATGATTTGGTAATTAAATAAATAAATTTATAATCAAAAATTTTATCTTGAATTTAAAAATTATAGCCGCAAGGATTAAGGAGCAAAGTTGAAGCTTTACTGACTGGAAACGAAGATGATCTTGAGAAGAACGCTAATGGCGAAAATGATGTCCAGCTACTGCAAGATTTGGATATGTCATTTTTGGGGCTTGTTAGTGATGCTTTCTTGGACATTATCAAACTGGAGAGGAAAGAGTATGACTTTATGTCGGATGAAGCGTACAATGCAATGCGAAGAAAGGTAAAATTAAAATTTTAGGAATAAAAATTTATTGTTAGTAAATTAATCCTAATTAAAATTTAGGCGTTGCAAACATTTTTGCTGATACCGAATATTTTTCTCACAAATGTCTGTCGAGACCGCTTTGAAGCCCAAGCCAGAGCCAACATCGAGGCTGAGGTTCAGTCTCTCGGCAAGTAAGAAAATATCCCGATCTCAACAATAACTCGCTATTTATTGTGTGCATTCCACTTTGTTAAATTGTTTTGTTATCCACGCATCTAGTCACTCTCATTTTGTATTTGATTTATTGACTGTAATATGTGATATATATATTGACTCTAGATATTAATTTTATTGATTAAAAAAATGCAGCAGGAATAAATACCAAATAAAATACAAAGCATTCAATTGGGAGGAAATGTTTCATGTTTTATTTATTATTTTCTTTTAGTTAGCAACAGGCGCGACTATACAGGCTGCCTTATATTGAGGTAGGTTTGAGTGTCTCCGTCACTCAGCACATTGTGTGTATATAAATTATGAAGTTACCCAAAACTAGGGTCTGTACAGTTCAAATTTACATAAAAACATACAGAGACTGGCTCTCTCAGTCCAAATAAATAAAAGACCTGAACGTAAAAAGCTGCTGAGCTGTGAATTTGGAGGTGGTATGACCATTATAAAAAATAATCATCTGCTCAAGTAATAAATTAATTAATCGTAAAAAGGTATAAATGCTAATCGTATAGTAGTAGTAGTTGAGTATTGTGGTTCAGTCTCATAAGGGCTACTGTACAAAATACTGCAAGGTTGTGTCCAGATTTGCAAAAAAGTACATTTCTTAAGGCAGGTACAGTGGAGGCTGCTTTTTAAGTACAAAGGCAATCAACTAGCATTCACGCCCTATATGCATTACTAAAGCGGTTTTTAAAAGTCCAAATCAGGCTGAATTTTGTTGACTTCCTTCAATTCTAAACTACGACAGTCTTCCACCACTATCCCCAGATTCGTCCGAGGTTGAGGTCATGGACGACGAAGTTGACGACGACGTGGAGGCAGAGGTGTTGATCGGCCCAGCGGCTGCCAAAGCTGGTGTGTGCACTTCCACCTTGAATTTCGCAGTCGCTGTCACTCTGGTGGTGGTCATGTGACCTGTCTGAGGGGGAGGAACACTGGTATTGGCTGCCGACGGACAGCCTTTGGAACACCCTTGGGGCGCCACCTTGGGAGCCGCTGCAGGACAACCCTCTGGGCAACTTGCAACGCCGTGAGCAGGCGGAGGGTGGTTGTGGTGGTAGTGGTGCGTCATGGTCTGCACAACCAACTCAGGCTTGACCACCACTTCGTGAGTGTTGGATTGATACGAATTGGGCTCTTCACTTATGGTCGACAGTGACGGCTCTCGGCAATGATGGGCGCAATTCTGGGACGAAGACTGCTGACCAACCACAATTGGTCGACGGGGGTTGCGCGTGGAGGATGGTTGTGATGTGCGGCGCTTTCTTGGCGGTGAGGGAGTTGGAGTTGATATTCGATCCTCAAACTCATGGGGCACCACCTAAAATGAAATAAAGTATTTAGTGCTTCGATTCTAATTTTGATTCAGCAAATAAATTTACCATAGCCATAGGGCCAAATATTGATAACAAAACTGGGAAGAACAGCAGACCATTAACTAATGACACGACTTGCACTCCTAATAATGACAGGAAAAAGTACCTGGAAATTTTTAAATATAATTTAATATACAAATTTCCATGAAAAAAAGTCGGTGAAACTTACTTGACTATAAAATCAAAGCGGGAAAAGGCAAGCATCACAACACTCAGCAGGGCAGTAGCAGCGCCGTGTATCACGGGAGCCATCATGTGTTCTAATGAGAGTCTAACTCTCCTGTTTCTATTGCCAATGGCGGTAAGAAAACTCTAAAAAAGGAAATAAACAGTCAGATTCTATTTAAAAATTGCAAATCTATTGAACTTACAAGACTAATGTGAAGGCAAGGCTGGGCAGCAATGCCAACGCCAAGCACCGTGATCACTCCTGTGACTGCGCTGAGAGGGATGCCAAAGGCGCCAAGCATCCCCAACACCTGCAAGGCACAGCTTGCCAAAGTGATGGCCACCAACAGCACCATCCACGGGTTGAGCAGCAGGGCTAGGATGGTGATGCTCACTGCAGCCAACGCGACGACCAGCGCCACAGCCAGACTCTGCCGTAAGCCTAAGTACTGTTCCCAGAACATGAAGGGGATGCCGATGGGGTAGTTGGGGAGGCCCTTATCCTCAAACTTGGCGCACAGCTTGCGCACCTGCTTGATCATGTCCTTCATGGCCGCCGTGTCGTGAAGGTCATGCAGATAAAAGGGCATTTGGGCATAGGCGATGGGCTGGGACTTGGGAATTTTCAGCTCATAATCGGATGCTTCGTGGTACCACATTTTTGGTTCTGGCCTCAGGTTGGCCTGTTGACAAAAATTAATTTATATGTTGTTAAAAAAAATTATGAAAAATTTATTTAAAAATTTTAAATAAAAATTATTAATGAAATAGTTTTCTAATTACCTGACTGGCACTGTAAGAGAGCGCATCATTGGCCGTCCATGCACTGAGGTAGTTGTAAAATGCTCTGGGATTGATAATTCCCGCGTTGTCAACTAATTTTGCTCTTGTCAGCAGTGACTTGTCAATGGGGTGCTCGACTCGTCCAGTCTGCACAAGCAGTTTGTAGGCCAAGATGCCCTGGTCACTGGCGTTGGAGAACCACCGCTCAGTCGTGATTCTGTTTTCGTGCCAGTCGCGCTCAAAGGCATTCTGCAGATCGATCAACCAGTCTCTGAAGAGGCTGAGCCAGAAGGGCGGCAGGCCTCCGTCGTCGTTGCGAAGAACTTTTTCCACTTGGAGAAATGCATTGTGGTACTCGTGTAACAATTTCTGTCCACTGGGATATTCAAAACCATTCTGGGTAACTGCATACATGCTGTAGAACCCAAAGTAGTCTCTCTGCACACTCAAAAAGTTGTGCTCGTCTGTCTCGGCTGGCACCAGCTCTGTGAGCTCAAGTCCGTCTTTCAGTCGGAGGGCGCCAAATCCACTAAGCACCAACACCACAATCAGCAGCAGCATGACAATTGCCTTGACTGCTGGATTGGTGATAGTGGGACCGTACTGGGACTGCGCCAGCCTCTTCAGCGATGGGCACTTTTTGACACATGCAGGCACTGGCCAGCCGTCCTCCAGACTGCTGGGTTTGAGAGGTGCGTCCGCTCGCTCCCATGCACCCACAGTGGCCTCTGGTGCCAGCACAGTGGTCACTATGTGTCTGTCTGGGGGAAGGGCGCGCGTGATTGACTGCCGAATGGGTCGGATCAGGTCAGGTTTGGCTGCGGCGTTTGACTGCGACCTCACTGGGTCCTGGTAGCAAAGCAGGTCGGAACGCATTGCCCGACGCCGCATCAGATCAAAGCTGATCAGGGCGGGCATCACAAACAGCATTGAGAGAAGGTGGAAGAGCATCAGGATGGCCGCTTGAAGGGGCATGTTGCGCAGAGCTGGGATAGGGATGATGGCAGCTGCAAAGAAGACGCCGATTTTGCTCAGGGATCCGAGCAAGACGTTGATTCCAGCTTTCTTTAAAACGTGGCCAGTTTGCTCCTAAACAAAACAAAAATAAATGTTAAATCTTGGAAATAATTGTTAGTTATTATAGGTAAAAATTTATGAAAAATACAAAAAATCAACTTACTGCTGGTTTTCCATGGTTATGATCCTGATCTGCATAGGCCTGTGTGAGTAGAAAAAGGTCACTCATGCCAAGTCCAAGGGCCAGGAATGGTAGGATCTGAGTGGTTGTCGCATTAAAAGGCATTCCGAGCATGGCGCACACACCTAGACCAGCAGTGACAGTTAAACCAATGAGGAATACGCCCGCAATGCCCACTGCGCTCTGGGATTTGACAACGTCCTCTAGCTGAATAAGGGCACAGGCTGCGTAAACAAGCTGGAAAAATTGATCACAAAATTTAAAACCTTTCGAAAGGATAAATTTAATTTGCACTCACCACAAGGAGGTAGCCAGCTGCCAGTTTTGGAATGCTCAGTTCGGAAAACTCGGCCACCAATTCATCGAGGGACGATGACGAAAAAGAGACGACTTTGAAGTTTGACAGTCTGGCCATATGGGACTGATTCAGTTCTTTGTTGGGGTTGAAGTCGTGCTCCTCTTCGGGACCAAGTTGGACTGCCTCTCCTTGCACCAGTCGGTTCAGAACGTCTGTGAACTTCTTCTGCCATGCGTTGATGATCGCAGCCGCCTTGGCCGGAGTCCACTTGTAGTCCACCTTGTAGGACCGCTGCCAGTACTCGAACATGTCATTGGGCCCCACCAGTTGGATGACTGTCTGGAGAGCCTTGGCGCGCAGCATGTGACCACTGCTGGTGTTAAACTTGGCGCCGCCGACAATCAGTTCCTCAGGCGAATGCATGAAGCGCGAGGCGTACCCATAACAGCCTCCAGTCAGTTCTGAGCCAATGTTTGGCGGGTATGGAGAGCCCTTGTTAGGAGCCGTTTCTGGGCACTCTGGGTCCATGGGGTTCAAACATGGTTTGTACTGATAACCAGTGGTGATCCCAGCCTGAAGAATTAATAAAAGTCAGTAATATAATTTTTTCCAATTTTTTTTAATTAAATATTTACCCTTTTCATAAAATCTTCAAGTGTTCTGTATGGGAATGACGGGTCTTGGATTCCAAAGGTCTTTTCCATTTGCTCCAACAGTTCTTGAGGGTTCAAATTTTTCCACGTCCAATGAGAACCGCCACTGGAAATCAAGGAAATTGTTGAAATATTTTTCAAATGAATCACTCTAATTCACAAGGAAAAGGTGAAAATACTCACGGAAGGGTAACAGGATGATACGGTCCAAGCAGCTTGGACCCTTCCCAAAAGCAGTCGAGTGGCGTGATAATGGCACAGGAAGAAAGGCTCTCAAAAATTACATCAATGTGTTGCTTTTCAAATGAGGGGAAACTTAGACCGTAGCAAAAATCCTTTAGCCTCCAGGTTCTGAGGAAAACGGTTGTATTTGTTAATAAAATAAGGATAAAGCGGAAAAAATTAATAACTCACACGTCGAACATGTGGATGGTCACGGCCGAAGCTGCCCGCAACACGTCCAGGTGTGCTAAGAGGGCGGACGGGTGCAGGACAGAGGCCTCAGGGTCGCGAGGCGTCTGGATGACCAGCTGGTGCGTCGTGGTGGACGCATCTTCACCGAGTTGTTGCTTCGTGTAGAGCAGCTCCCTCTCCAAACGACCGCCTTCTGCGAAAATAAAAAATAAAAGTCGCATTAGGAGCGAGGCCATGAATAATGCAATTCACGCATAAATGATAAAATAAAGAGTTCCGAAGGGAATAATAAAAAATAAAAATTTGTGTAATAAATAAAAACGGAGAGGTTTGCTCATTTGAATATTTAAAAAGAGGAAAAACGTCACAAGGAGAATTAGCGATTGAGGTGTGACCATCGGACAACGACGAGAGTTGGCGGCCCCAGAGAGTAACAAGGCGCGCGGTTTTTATTGTATGTGCAGCGCGCGGCCATCGCAGGCCGAGAGGAGTCGTTATTGATACCCTCTCGTAAAAGTGACAAGAGGCACAATAGGTTGGATGGCAATAATTAGGCTGTTGTTAATCTCCTTATGGGGATATAATGTAGAAGGGGGCGCGGCGTTGAAGGTAAGAAAAGAGACCACACACGATGAAGCGCGACGTGTGAGGTCCGAGCTATAGAAAGCAGCCTCGCTCGCTTCTGGCTTGTTGATTTTCTTACCCACACACACAGCCGACTTTTTGGTTGCGCAATTTCGAACGTGGAAAAAATTATTCCCATCCTGCGCGGATTTTCAATTATCTTTATGGCCCGCAGACGAGAATTCTGCAGGCGTCAGAAAAAGCATCATTTTTCTCAGTTTCACCGAATTTTTGCTTTGGTAACGTGCCAACTTTTTTTATATCTGCACACAAATGAGAGTTTGCGTTTACTTTAAAAATGTAGTATAAATCAAGTCGCAAATTCCAGCGGGAAGAGAATTAAATTTTACGATCGCGCACTTTGTCGAATCGATTGCGAGAGAGCACAATTCTTGTTTCCTCTCGATCGTGGCCATGTTTTATTTTCTGAAATTGTGCGGCACACCCTGCCATTGAATTGAGTGAGTCTCTCTGCTTGGGAAACAATGCTGCACCACAATCATCGCGCCCACAGAATAACACGCAGCGAAAAAAAGAATGTAATAATTTATTCAGCAGCGACTTGGGTGACAGAGGCGGCGCCTCGGTATTTTGTTACCATACGGACGGAAAGACGCGAGGAAAGAACATTTTTTTAATAAAAATTCAACCAATGATTTTGTTTTCCTAGAAACAATAATTTAATGAAGGCAAAAGGAGCCGCGCGAGTCGAATTGATTCATTTGCTAAAGACTTTTGAATTGTTCTTTGTTCTGTCTCTCTCGTTTTCGACGGCGGCAATAAAAATGCAAATATTTACGGATTCGCTGCCAAAAGCTGACAACGGAGACAATTTTGTTTGGGAAGGAATCCGTGGCAACTTTATACGTTTTAAGGTGGATGCCCACCAGCCAGGCCGGGCGGGCGTCGTGGCTTTTGCAATTCGCACGCGATGAGGCTGCTGCTTTTTGCTCGATTGCGCGAGGGTCGTATTTCTTGAGCGTGTGTGGTCCTCATTCAGCCAACCAGCCGCACAATACAATCATAATAAAACGCGGCCGGCCGACGGGCCGCTCGCTCACTCGCTCGACTCTCCAGCGACGCACAGATTATGGTCGTGGCGGCGCGAATTATGCAATTGGGCGTGCATCCCGGTCACGCAGGTTGCCTCGCGACCAGGATCAGAGGAAAATAAGTGAATGCATCGCGCGTCGAGAAAAGGGGAGAAAAAAAATACGTTTTTTTTCCTTTCTCGCCATCAGACTCGCCCATCTCCCGGCCATGGAGAATTTTTTCTGATACCATCATCGGAATTGAAATGAATATAAAATATTGTTGCAAGGGAAAATTTTATTTAAAACAAATGCTTATAAATACATAAATTTCAAGACTGATATTTGCGAAGTTTATTTTAAATTAATTAGAGTAAATGATATTATTAAGTCTCTACGGGCTCAAAATATACTAAATTTCATAATTATAATAAAATTCATTACAAAAATATTTCTCGTGGAATTTCCGCCACCCACGATCAAATAAAATTGCGTTGAATTTTTATTTAAATCCTTGGGAAAATTCCGCCGAAAATCTCGGCGAGTGAAGCCCCTTAGCTCCCTTTCTGCACACATGTTGCTTCACATAAAATACCACACCGAGCAAATCGGCTGTCGCGAGACATTTAAAACAGCTCGACCACAAAATTAATCGCAGCAGTTAACGGTGTATCAAATGTTGGGGGGAAAATTAGCAGTGCAGAAAATGTGTTGCTGCTGAGAAACTCAATCTGGTCTCGTATTTAATATATTATTATGATCGTACTGAGCGTTGTAAGGATTCCCGGGCTGCTCGTTTTTTTTCTCCAAGCCGACAATGGCAGTGGATCAAATTTAAAATTGCACTTCGCAGGTAGCATATGGGAGTAGTATCATCATCAGTCTTGCATGTCAGACCTCCCCAGTGGCGGGAGCAGCAGGTAAGCCGCGAGGGAGGCGACTTCCAGGAAAATCTCTTCACAAGCGGCGGCTGGCCGGCGCGGTTTTGCCCCCTGCCGCCCCCATCCCCAAATGGCTGGCTGACTGACACGTGAAACGCGCCTAATTGCCAAACTGGCTCAGCTTTTCTCATCTCCGACTGACTGAATGACAGCGGCAAACAACTTCATTTTCGGTTCGGTTGAAATTTCTCATAGCCTCCCCTAGACACCAGTTGGATTCTGTGAATTTTCCAAAGACAAGTGTTTGTTCTTTAAAAATTAGTTTGACATTAAAAAAATTGGAAAGAAAAATCAGAAATTAATTCAAAAATAAATGCAAAGATTTTAAGAAATTAAATATTCTAAGAGCTTATTTTTAATTTTCAATGAAATAAATAAATCAATCAATCATATAGAGCACTAGTGGGAAAAAAGAAATTGTAATTAAATTTAAATTATTTTCTATGATTGTTATATCTATTTTCAGTTCCTTTCCTTTCTCCGGTAAGAAATTTAGACGGAGTCCCTACTTTGATCTTTTTCTTTTTGGGTCAAGCGTCCAGTTCACCCCATCAAATTCGATTTCAATTTTTCACGGAGCTTCAATTTGACAGTGCGAGAAATTTAAATTGAGTCTCTTGTGGGAACCCTTGTCACCCCCCGGGGGCCAGACGGACCGTGGTGAAGATATGGAAATTGAAAAGTCCCCAGAGCCTCTTTTTCCCCCCCCCCCCCCCGGCAGGACACTTTTATGACTTTATTGCCTTTATCCTTCCAATTGTGGGCTTTTTCTCGCAGTGGATGGAAATCGAGAGAGGGAAGCAAGTGAAATTGACTGCTGCAACGGCGGCGGTGGTGTTATTTCTCGTGGGCGAGAATAGCGAAAATTCCTGAGGCCACCGCGTAGGAAAAAGCAGGGATTCCTTGAAAAAGGCTTTCATAAAAAAACGCCTTTGTTGGGCCAAAGAAGAAAGAGACGTCAAGGTAGCAGCAGCAGCAGCAGCAGAATGTGCTTGAGGGGGGTGTACAAAGAATTTGAATCTCTTTTTGTCAACTCGGGGACCACAGCAGAGAAAAGAAGCACTCCTTTGTGCTGCCTGCTTTCAGGGGACGGGACCCTTTCTAACAGAAATGTCAAAAAGGCAGAGGGTGTCCACCCCACCTGTGTGAAAAGTCAGCGTCTATGAAGCGTTTGTAATAATCGGCACGACCACTGCTGGCAGAGAAAAGAGAGGGAGATCTGATGGATCAATTTGGGCGATGCAACCAACTCTTTTCAGCAGCAGAAGCCAATTTTATTATATATTTCGTGGGCCGACCAATTTGGCAGAGGTGCCGCGAAATTGGCCAGACGATTTCGACTGCGCAAATTAAGATCGAGGCGCTCGTTCGGTTGTGGTTTATGAAATTACCCTGATTATCCAGGAATCTTATTCTAGGATGAAAACGATCCATAAGAATACAAGTAAATAACCTTTAAGTATTTCGACTTTTTTAAAGCTATAAATTACAATGGAATTAAAAAAATATATATATTTTTTCCTCACTTGATGCGATAACAATTAAATTTGGAGTAGTGTCTTTTTGTGTGTTTTAAAGCGTAAAGCAGTTTCAGGGTTTAATTTTTAAGAGGTTTTTACGTATTATTTTTTTATTTTTCTGAAAACGTGAGAAAAACAATAGAAATTGTGATGTTTTTGTGACTCAGAAATATTAATTTTGAGCCATTTCAAAAACTCTCATTAAAAGTCTAAATTTTGATTTGTATTCCATTCTTTAAATCCAAGTTTTTCTCACACAGTTTCAGAAAAAACATATGAGAACCTTCCAGAGATTTTTGTTATTATTAACTAGTTTTTGACTTGTTCGTTTTACTTGTTTTTCTTAATATTTCTATAAATATTTTAAGAAATTATATCTGGGCGCATTTGAGGGCCGGAAGTAATCCTTTTGGAACATTGCCGGACCACAACTTCCTTTTCCGAATGTCTTAAAATTCAACAAATCACCCAAGACTCTTTGAAACGAAAGAGACCGCGCGGTGAAAAACGCTTATGAAAAAATGCACATTCGCTTTGAAACTAAGTTAGCAGGAATCTCGTAGCGAGAAATAAAATAGGCAATCAAAGCGAGGCACCTTTGATCTATCTGCCTCTCTTTCTCTCATCCCGTGCAACACACACACACACACACACACACACACACTGGGGCCAGACTGAAAAACTCATTTGAGAATAGGCGTCGTCGGTCGGCGGCGCCTGCCTGCTTTTAAGCACCCAGCAGCTTTTTCTGCCGCGAGAGTTGAAAGATGGAAGGAAAAAAACAACCCCGGCTCGCGTCTAACGAAACGAGACCGACAGAAAGGGTGGCTTTGGCCAGGGTGGGTGGGCGCCTATTGTGTGCATAAATTAGGGCCGATTCGGCTGTGGAGAGCCGAGGAGGCCCCTAGCGAGCGGCGCAGAGATGTGAAAGAGCGCGGCTGCACCTGGACTGCCTTAATGAAGACATCAGCGGCGTTGCGCTCGGCGAAAGGATCTAGACGAGGCCGACGTGGGGAGCCGCTGGAGCCATGTGAGCGGCCAGGATCTAGCGGCAAAATTAATATATATCCCACCAGCTCACAAGAATGCGGCCTTCCTTTTTGTGAGTGTGTGTAATAATATCATCGCGCGCGGCCAACAATGAAATCAGGCCCTGCGCCCTAAAAAAATTAGGGCCTTTCCGACGCTTAATGCGCCTTAATTCGGATTGGAAATTCAAATTTTTCAACCATAAAAATACTTATTTTGGTTAAAAATTTTCAAACGCTTCAATTTTTTTATAATTTTTGGGGAAAAGTTTTTTAGACTTGTTGGCAAGAGCAGCGGTGCGAACGTAATCGAGAGTGACCGCTCATTTGGAGCGAACCACTCGAGAGTAGGTCAATAGCATAGTGCATAAATCAAGTTACATGTACACACTTATTCTATAGAGCTAATACCCCGTGGTGACAATTAAACTGCCGCTTTGCAAACAAACTTGCTGGCTTATTTGCATGCCGAGCATGAACTGGAAATTGCGTTCGAGACAGACAATTCACTCGCGGTGGGGAAAAGGACGAGTTTTCTCGCGCCACCCAGGCTTAAATTTTAATATTTTACTATCCAATTCTTGCAAATTGAAAAAGAAAATTGAACAAGAACTAAAAAAAACACAATTTGATGATTTGACATACATTGGAGATTTAATGAAAGAAGGCAATTAACCAAAATTTTAAGTTCGTTCCTTTGAAAGAAAAAAAATCCCATAGTAATAAATACAACATATTGACGATTTCTGGATTGTTATACAAATTTTTGCATCGCTTTATGTTGATAAATATATAAAATAAATCCAAAATATTTTCAGATTTTTTTTACATTACAAGGATTTGATTGATCGCTCTGGTCATTTTGAGATGAAGATGCACCCACTGCCGAGTGCCGGACAAATAAAGAAAGCTGCACGCGGCAATTTGAGCGATTTTAATGGCGAGCCGGCTCATGACTTTCGAATCAAACAACGAGCGCCGCATCGAGGCGGCGAATTCAAAAGAAAAGAAAGAATGCCACACAATATGAATAATACGCGCCGGCGAGCATTTTTATTCTTGAAAAATGCCCGCTGATGCGAAAAGGAATGGCCTCGTTCAGTGGCGCTCCATTAAAAGAAATAATGAGTCAATTTCGCCTGGGCAGCTAGGCAATATAATATATATCCAAGACCAGGTGCCTCAAAACCTTTTTGGCCTGCCAGAGAGAGAGAGAGAGAAAGAGCGCCGCCGCTTGTAACAATCGTTTTTGCACGCGGGCGAATCCAATTATTGGCAGCTCGGTAATGAGAGCAGCGCAGAGAAAGAGAGCACAGTAGCAAAGTATAAAAGCCAAGTATAGAAAAAAAAACCACCTTGAATGAGTCACGCGTCACGGCCCTTAAGTCCAGCAACAGGTACTGAAATATTTTTCGCATAGCAAGAGGCGGAAACCAGAAGGCGAATGATGAGCAAAAACAACTTTTGATTTAAAGAAAATATGGAAAATATAAAGGCTTTAATGGCGGAGGGAGTAATTAAAAGAGATATTTATTAGACAAAACCCAATATGGAGGTTCTAATAAAAATCTCGAGTCTTTTAATATTAGTGATTATCATTTTATTGATTTTCTTGAATAATTATAAATCTTGCTAGTTAATTCGTTTCAAAAATTTTATTTATCATTCTTCTCTCAAATTCTACATCTTCACTATCAATCCAACAAGAGTCATAATATTTGTAAAATAAAAATAGATTCTCAATTTATATCACATTTTAAATTAATCTTAATTTTAACTAAAACAATGCAGTAAAAAAAATTAAAAGGCAAAAACTTCTGAAGGCCATGAAAAATGTAAGTTATAGACAAAATATTACGGTGCAATTTAATTAAATATAAAATTAATCACAATTAATGTGATATGAATTAATAATTATAATGCTAATTTAATACTTGTCCTTTAACTTTCCTTTCAATTTTATTTCAAAATATGAGAAATCGATTAATACAATAATGCAAAAAATCAAGATTCTTCTGTGCGTTTAATTTTTTTTGCCTTTTTTATAAATCAGCGTCATCTGGTAAGTATAGGTGCACCTGTGCTCTGCATGCATGAGTTTTGCGTCAAACTTTCTCGATTGCGCGCACCCTTATCGTGAAACATGAGCTTCGCCTGGCTAAGGAAGTGGCATCTCTTACTTTTTTACTTTATCGCGACAGATTCATCAGCAGATTTTTTTTCGTTACGCGACAGATAAGAGAGATGCTGCAGGAAGCCGTCTGCTCCCGCATTCGCAATTTTTTCCGGTACGGAAAATGCCGGCGTTGAAATCTCCAAAAAGATCGGAAAAGCAAGAAAGGGGGTAAGAAAAATTGGCATCCCCTATATTCAAATCCCCTCGGTAATCTCCGTGAAACTCATCGCGATTTTGAGCAAACAAAATGTATAAAAAAAAATTGGACTTACCTTCAACCCAGAGTTTGTCAACTTTGGTCTCGAATTTGGCCGATTTGAGGCCGATAATGCAGGCGGCCAGCAAAAGGGCGGCAAAGAAGAGCACTATTCCCGCATAGCGTTGGACGAAACAGCCAAGCTGGAAAAGATGCTGCTGCACCACGGAGCGCACCCACAAAACAGCCCTTCGGCCGGACGCTTTTCCCTGAAAGCAAAAAGAGTAAAACTGTAAAAACAACTGCAATTTGAGTAAGATATTTAATTTCATTAATTAAGAAAAATTCCAAAAATGTTGGTAATTGCATTCCAATTAAATTTAATTAACACTGAGAACAATTACGTCTAATTGCACTTAATTGGAAGCAACGCAATTTTCCTCTATCCGGTCTTTCCGCTTCAATTTTTTAATTTGAAAAATTAATTTAGAGATCAGGTTCACAATTTTTGAGAATATTTCATAACTTTTGAAAAAGAAAATTCTCTTCCTAATTTTGATTCAGGTTCGAGGTTGGGGACAAGCGAACAACAAAGGAAGATGGAGATGGCTTTCCTTTTTTGATTTTTAATGAAGCGGCGGCATGGAGGCTTGGTTGGTTCGGCTGACTTGTGTGGCCCACCCACTTTGAATGTGGCCAGGTAGAAGAGAAGAAGACAACAACAAGAGCCGCTCTTCGCTCTCTGGCAAGAAGGCAGGCAGGCAATAATAACATACGCAGAAGAAGGCAGGCGAATAAAAAAAGCAGCAGATGCCTCCAATATGAATGAATTTATCGCCCGACAGCCCCCCATGCAAATTATATTATTTCGCTGCTTCCTTTATTTCTGCTGCATGCGAAAGAGAAACACGACCGACGGCTAATGAGGTGAGTTACGAGCATGAGTTTTGCTGGAGAAAAAATGAATTGCGGTAAAATGAATAAAACATGACGAGTGGGAATTGCGCGCGGGGTCATTAATTTCTGGCATAAAAGTCATACTTGAGAGTTAAAGAGACTCTGACTCGTAAAAGATGATTTGAGTGAGCAAAAACTTAATTGGACGTAAATATTAAAATTATCGGTGAGATGGTAATTCATTAAAATTCGCCAATTATTTTCTTCATCAGAAATAATGGAAATAAATCAGTTTCATATTAAAGCAAGATTCGTGTTTTTTTTTCATGAATCAGAGAGGAATAATAATTAAAAAAAAAAAATTAAAAATTCGAATTTCCAGCAATGCCGAGCTCTTAAATTCCATGCTGAAAAAAGTTTTCCTCCAAATTTTTCAGTTATCCACGCAAAATCCTTCTTTGCATCTTAATAAACCGTGAATAATATTTAAATTTAATAATATTATTAATCAACATGAGACGTAATTAACAGTAAAAATATAATTAAATCAAGATGAAATTAACTGTTCATTTAAATTGTATTAGGAGGAATAAAAACCTAAAAACCCTTATCATAATCAAATTTATTTTCTTTACATCTTTTGACTTCAACGGTTAATTTTTTTAATAATTCTAAATTTGGAATTTATTTTAACTCGCATTAATTATTAAAGCTTAAATAATTTGGATAATTTATATGATTTCCCTGGTTGAAATGTTTAAAAATTGTAATATTTTAAAGTAAATTAATAATTAATGGAAATTTCTTGATTGATTAATTTGAAATTCCTCGGTGACGGGCCGGCTGGAGGCTGGAGCGCGGTCCAGCCAACACACGAATAGAGATGTTAGTCCTGAGAAATAAATTGTGTTCTCTCTGGAGGAGAGAGAGACGTCTTAGTTAGCTTATCCGGCACTTCCTGGTGCTGCAGCAGGCAGCGCTCGAGAGAGCCGCAGCCAGATCGTGCCACCCACGGCGCTCTACCAGCATGGCCGCCTCCGAAAAACAACAACAGCCGCCTCCGAACGGCTCGCAGGCCCGCGGGGAACGCGACTCGGACGCGAATTCCAACTCAAACGCCAACGTACACATGTCATTGATCAATTCAAGTCGGGATTTGAGAACGTTTTGGAAATTTTGTGCAAAAATCATCCGTTCAAAGTTAGTTTGACCAACTTACTTTGTCGATTTGCGAAAGGGCGAGGGCGGCGTCGACCCAGGAGGTCCTGGTGTACAGGTCGGAGGTGTGTTTGTCCTCAGGAGGACGGCAGCACCCCTGCTGGTCGGACGATGCCTCTGGCGCCGGCGTCATTGAGGGACGACGTCTTCATCGAGCCGTCGGACTTCTGCAGCTCGTCGTGCCGAGCCGCGCCTGGCGCCCATTGAACTTGGATTACACTCTCGGACACTGTGTCCCGACTGACTCAGGCTGGCGGGGCCAAACACATGATGAGCGCGTCACTACGACCACACGGATGCACCTCCGGCCCCAACCGAATTCAGCCTTCGACTGATTTTCTTTCTGCTGCCGCCTCTGTGGCCACACCAGATGCCCGGTTCTCGGTTTTTAACTGGCAGCATAACCGGTTTTCCTAGGTTTCCTCCCTAAGCATTTACATATTATTTATTTTTTTCTTTTTTTAGAATCAATAATAAGAATTTGGAAATATTGAAAATATCTATTTAATTTTTTTTTTAATTTTATATCTCAACTCATTTCTGTTTTAGTTATTTTATTTTAAGTGATTTTAAGGATCACAACATCACAAGAGTCATTGATTTGGTCAGAGGTCAAATTATTGCTAAAGAATGAGAGGGTCAAAACGTAACCTAAATAAGCCAGGCACCATTATTATTAATGGCCTATTTTCTGAGACCACGCCAGAGCAAGTGAATCGGAATGTTGAATAATAAATAATTTTCAAGAAAAAGTTTTGTAAATATAATCTACATTCTATTTTTTATTTTTTTTTTTTATAAGCAAGAACAGCTATTAAGCTGCTTTTTTTAATTTCATAGTGTAAATATCTCAACTATACAATTGTATAAAATTTTTCCCAATTCTAATATGTACGACTTTTATAATGGAAATGAAGAGGTCGGGCTTTTCCTCGTTGCAGAAATTGTTTTTTATTGAAAAAATAAATTGCTCTACCAGTTTCGGTCACGGTCTGCGACCCTATTTCAAGAGAAAAAATACCAAATATCAGCAAAATTGAAAAAACCAACATTTTAACATTAATATGAAAATCTTAAAACTATATATAATATGTATTTTTTAATTTTTATGTTAAAATGTGGTGTTTTTCAATTTTCCTGATTTTTTTTTTATATTTTTCTTGCTCAAGAAATACGGTAGTAGACCGAGCATTTTGTTTTTTCAAAAAAAAAAAAAAAAAAAAAAAAAAAAATTCTGCAACGAGGAAAAGCCCGATCTCTTCATTTCCATGACCATCTCCTCGAGTGTCAATTTCTTCAAACAAACTTTTATAATACCTTCTGGAATTATTTTTCACTTCTGCGCTGCAAAAAGAAAAAAATTTATATTTAATTTCTAAACGATTTCAATGAAAATCAAAGCATTCAATCGTTGTTTAAGGGATGCAATTAGATTAACTCTGCAAATTAATTCTAAATTAAAAACTTTTGATTACAAAACTCCGCGAATATCTAAAAACTCGAACATCAAACTTTTCCTTTGGTTCATTTAAATTTATTTTAGCTGACAATGAGTTACAAAATTTAACAGCAAGTTAATAATTTTTTCTAATTATTTTAATTAAATCTTTGTATTCAAACATAACTAAAATTAATGTGATAATGTCGTAAATGAAAATGTATTTTCATAATATTTTTATCTTATTTGAAAGTGTCGATATACTTTTAAATTATTACATTTTTTAGCTTTATAATAAAACATTATTGAAGATTTCGCGAGACCTGTGGCTTCAATCAGAATTGCCGATTAATTTGCTACAAGTACCGGTTATTTCTTGTTCAACACCGAGTTCGACGGCAGCGCCGTGACCCAATGCCGAAGCGATCTCGAGGCAGGCCGGCGGTTGGTGAGCCGCTCGGATTGGCTGTGTGATGAATGCCCGCGAAGAGGGCCATCGGCGAGGCCTGTCCTGCCATTGGGAAGGGACCACCCAAGTTGCCACCAACGTTGTTGAGCCCCAAATCAATCTTTTAGGGTCCTTATACGCCACGCTTTTTTCTCTTCTCATTGCTTTATTGCTGTCGTTGGGAATAAAAGAGAACCCTGCTGACGGTGTTCTGCTTTTGCAATAATTCAAGTGAGGCCAAAGCCGAACAGTACCATATTCTCTCTTCTTTCGCCTAACTAAATAGCAGGTACCACAATGTAAATGTGTACACTTGCCACTGGCGTTCCTATCGTAATTGATCAGCTTCGGCAAACTTGCTTTGAATCTTATTTATTGATAAAATATATTTACAGGAAAAATATTTCAAAAAAAGATATAAAAACAACTCGTGTTTTAGGAGAAACTGGTAGAAAATTTATACTTCAAATAATCCTAATTTAAAAGTTGTTTCGAGGAAATATCACGTCGAGATTGACGCTTTTTTGCCGAGTTTCTCGCGCCAAAGCCCCTCCACTCTAAGAAGCGAAATAAAGCGCGAGAGAAACACACACACATAATTGTGCGTTGCGGTGATCGGTAATTCATTAGCTAAATTATACTGGAACGAAGTGGCGGCGACTTCAAAGGCTGCATCTTTTGCGCGCGGCCCACAAAGAACAGGACGACCTTTCACGGGATCGCCTGCTCTTTTCTCGCCGCCTTTCATTTCATTCAGCGGTGACAATTTATAGAAAAATAACTTTTGCCTCATGACATGTCAACGCTGCTCCCTATTCATCTCAATTTCGCCCGCAATATTGCGCATTTTCCGCTTCATCAGCGGAATTATTCAAGTCTCGCGCGCGCGTCAGAGAGGAAAGGAGCCGCTCTCATCATTGTCCCTTTATTCTTTTCATTTCCAATTTCTTGCTGCCGTGCTTAAGAAAAAGTGCCGTGCGACGACAAGCTGACTGTAAAAGGACTGCTTAATTTGAAATAACCATTAGAATTGTGAAAATTTCCATTGGGTTTCAAGAAATTGGTGTTCTCTCTTTTTAATTAATTAAGTAACATTATCGGTTTGTGTTGGATAAACAACACAAGTTATAAAATATGATTTTTAAACAATTGGTGTTTTTAATTAGAGCACCTAATAAAATCGCGATCAATTATAAATATTCGCAGTACGCCATAAAACTTGATAATTTACGATATTTTTTTAATTCTTTGCTCCCCAAAATAGCTGAATTATATATAAGTAATTTAAAATATATAATATGCAAATATTTGCACCGTGACTGTCTATTCATATTTGTTGTAAATTCTTAATTCAACGTTAATGAACTATTTATTTGTATTTATTTATTTATTCATAAACAAATAATAAATAAAGGACACTAATTAACAATTTTTTATTTAACTTTGACAGCCCAAAATATGATTTGAGGAAGTTCCCGTTAGCAAAATAAAATGTTTTTTATTTAGTTGATTAGTTTTTTGATGCAAACATTTTTAATCGAAAGGAAATAATTTTCTCAGATAATTGTTAGTGTGCGTGTGTTTTTTCTGTTCTTCCTTTTCATACAAATATTTTTATGAAAGTGCCACGAAAAGTCAATACTGATGTGCAAAATCAGCCAAATGAATGACAGTGAATTTTTGGGCTTAATGATTTGGATAATCTTGGTTAAAGTATTATGCTCCAAAATAATTATGTAAAATTTACTATGAAATTACTAGAAAAAAGCCAATAAGATGCAAAATATTATTTGAATTTATCAACCAAAGCCAAAATGAAAAAGACAATTTAAGTTCAATTTTGAAATTTGTGTATTATTTTATTTACATTTGTTTTCAATTATTTTGATTATTTTGTTATTTGTGGATTTAAACATTTAAAAGTAAAATGTGGGTTTCAAATTTGTTTTCAGCTCTTTAATATCAATGAGCTTAATTAATTGACAGTATGACAGTTTGAAATTATAAGCTATTTAACTAAGACTACAGATTTTATTTGTTTTTTATAACTATGATGTTTTATATTTTACTGACTGAATTTTATTTAAAATCATTTAAATATTCAAATATTAAGCTCATGCGAAAACTCTTAACCTTTGATATATTAGCAGAAAAAATCAAAATGAAAAATAAAAAAATAAATATACACTTTATTATGGTTGCGATTGCTAGCCAAATTTATTCTAAAAAAACTTTATTTCCACTTCGATCAGTTTTTCGTCTCGAGAAAATGAGAAGCGATGACGTTAAAATTTTGCGAATTTTATATCAGAATCATGAAGCATTCAACGATAGTGATGCGCCAAAGTTATGCAGCATCAACCGCGAGAACTTTAATATATAATGGATGCTCTCTCGGCGCCAATTACTGCGGTTAATTACGGCACTCACTCGCGCTCATTCATATGGCGAGGGGTGGTTGGGAGGCAGAGCAGAGCGAGCGCGCGGTGTCACTCTGAGGACCACCACTCGCCACTTGGGTGGTCTGCCCTTCCACCGCTGCTCTGCGCCTCAAAACCAACAACTATTAGTTACAAAAAAACCTGGAAATGATATTTTAAAAGCACGATTTATGGCCGCTAGGGCATGCATAAGCTGTTCGGATGACAATGCGCATAAACATTATTATCCACTGGCACTTTTCTCTCGCGCGCCTATAATATACTTTTGCGCGAATCGGCCGCACTTTTTTTAATTGTGGGTCGTAAAGATATCATTTTATCCTCCTCGCTCTTTTCAATTACCATATTTCAGGCAAAAAGCCATTCCGCGAAGGGAAATTAAATTCGCAATAAATTTGATTTTGGAACTGGTTTTAAAGGGGCGTCGCAAATCGAGTTCACAGGAAATACGAAGTACATGCTAATAGATGTCATTTCATTACACATATTATAATAAAGCGCGACCGGACGAAGGGACACGGCGAGCGGCTCAAATCGTAAATTTCGGCCGCGACATGTCACATTTTGTTCAAGTCGATTTGATTTTCTCTGGTTGGATGAACCGCAGCGATGAGGTGGTCTCGATCGTTAATTTTTATTATTTGCCTTTTCATATTAAAAATATGCGCTTGCCACAAAAAAGGAATTTCCTTTTGTTTCATTTTATGGGTGCTGGGCCAAGCGAGCGAGGAAAATTATTCCACAGCTCGCATGGCACGTTGGGCAAGGAGAGATTATTTGAATTAGTCGAAACATCAATCAAGCAAAGTCTGAGGCGCGAGAGGGACCACCCAAGTCGTTTTATTGCCTGTATGAATGTTGACGCCATCAGCCAGTATATATGCCCATGTGTGATAATATCACCCCCAGCCACCATGCACATCCTCTTTTCCTTCTGCCCGCTTCTCAATAGCTTGTCTCGCCTTTCATTCATTATCTTCAAGTGCGTGTGGTTGAAAAAATTGAAGAAAAAACTTCAAGTACAAAACATTTGACTTAAATTTTTAATGAATGATATCATACACAAAATGCTTCCTATGGCTAACCTCTAATTAAGTAAACAAGTTTGCTAGTCAGAAAACTAACCAACCAGACCATTTTATAAAAATGCATAATTTTGTTAATGCCAAAGAGATTTATCACGCTTGGTCAATCGTAAAAAATATTGCTGTTTGATGATCGGTAGATATGTTTCTCTACTCAAATCTTGTGTTCAAAACTGGTAAAAAATTTTGTAGGAACAAACTCATATAACAAGTAAAATAAAAATCGTGTTATTTGTTTAAAACACAAATTATCGACTCTACGTTGACTGTACAACATGGCCAAATAAAAAATGCACCATTTTAAACCAAGAGGCCCTTGGTATTTTTTTTGTAAATGGCAATAAAAATTAGAGATTGCAAAATGAGAGTTCTAAATTGAAATGCCTCATGATTACGAAAATTAATACTGCAAAATGTTCTGAAAATTAGGCCTCCGTAGTTGAGATGTGACTGCTTCAGTCGTTAAACAAATTATGCAAATTCTCTTCATAGAAGGCGATCAGCATCATTATGGTTACCCCGAAAGACATACCACACAATTGCAGGATCAGTGTCTGTAGCCATGAGCCTGAGGAATGGCCGTTTGTCAACTCTGGGATCTGAAAATTATTACGAAATTTATAATATGTGCATAAATTTTGCTTAGAGTTGCCAACCATGTCCACCAACGCAATGTAGAGGAAAGTTCCTGCAGCCACAGCGTAAATCCATCCTGCAGCCGTTTCAGAGTGGCCTATTGTAATTCCTATCAGCATCCCCACAAAGCACAAGAAGGATGAAAGCAGGTTGTAGCAAATAGCTTCTTTGGCACTCATTCCTGCTTTCAGCAGCACCGCAAAATCACCTAAAATTTGAGTAATATAAAATGTACTAGCATTTCAGGTTATCAACAACTTACCCAATTCATGAGGAAGTTCATGACAAAACACGGCAGTGGCAGTTGAAAAACCACTGGTAAGGCCACCAGCAAACGCAGCACCAATGGCTAGGCCATCTGTCAAGTTATGGAGTCCGTCGCCCATGATGACCATCCAGGCCACAGAGCTTAGAGATGAAGGTGCAGAGTGCACATGACCGTGCGAATGAGAGTGTCCGTGGTGTGAGCGTTCGTGTTCTCGAACTATCACTGTGTAGCCTTCGCCATTCTCGGCAGGTTCCTCCTCGACCACCTTGAGCTCTTGGTTGACTATCAGCACCGGAGATTGGGCCTCACTTTTCTCAGTAGCATTCTCGGCCACAGTTTCCTCCGGCTCCACCTTCTTGTCTCCAGATTCAGCAACTGTAAATATCAAAATTTTAGAAATTGAATATTTTTTACTGTATAGGGATATTTATTTAAAATATAAATCACCGTACCAGCTTTGCCTGTGATTTCCTCATAGCAGTATGGATAGGAACTATATTTGTGTTTGCAAAGCTTTTCACCCACTGCACTGTTTCCTTGCAATTGCTCCGGATCTCTCATCACTTTCACCTTTGGCGGCAGTTGCTATAGCACAGTAAATTATATTAGTTGGTTTATAATTTCAAAAAAACTTCGCAGACCTTTTTCTTCTTTTGGTTCCTTCTTCTCCACTCTGACACAACTGTTAGACACCTCTCCATAAAGAAAAATAGCAAAATTCCAACAAGAGCTACAAAACCCCTCCAAACATTCCTCCTACTCTCCTCATCATGACTGTGACCTCCAGTCATGGCCTATAGGATGAAAACAAATTAAGGGTTGAAGTCAACACAAAAATCGTGATTTACATGTGGTAACAAGTGCAGCAGGGCATCACCACACAGGGTACCAACGGCAAGAGCCACAAGAAACTGAATCATCTGTTGGTAGAAGAGTTTCTGCATCACAGGAATGACAGCCACGGCCAGAAGGCCACACGCTGATATCACAACTATGCTGATCACCGCGTACATCCAAATGTGGCCTGGCAGGGGGTTGTTATTGTTTTTGTGCTTCTCATTGCAAAGGGACGGCTCGACGATTCGCAGCAATAACGAAGGACAATCACTTGCAATTGATTCTCTGGAAATAGGTTCTTGCCATTTGCAGACAGACAGCTCATTCTGATGATCATTTTCCTGGCTCAAGTTCAAATCATTTTCTAGAGTATAAAATAAAATCAGTGAAAATACGTTGCAAAAAAATCATAAATTTCACAAGAAGAGATAAGAAATGTTAATCACCAGTGTGATGATGGTGATGCGGAATCTTAAGGTCTTTGAATAGTTTTTCCAGTCCTTCGTGCGTAATAACAGTACCATTGCCGTAGCGTCTGAGCAACTCTTGCATTGGATCGCTGATGGCACTGTGGTCATCTGGAGGGTGACTCTGCGCACCGCATCCGTGGTGCACCAAAATGCAGCAGCAGAGGACGCAGCAGGTGGATAGCACCCGGCAAGTGTGGCGTCCTCGCCCCTCGCCCATCTTCTCCACACTGAAAAACTATGAAACAATAAATCAGTTTTAAACTTCTTGTAAGATCTGTTTCGTTTCTAGAAACAAAACTATTTGGGTCAAAAGATAAAAATACGAAGACGATTGTAAATTAATTTTTTTCAATGTAAACCTCTCGTTTATTTTTAACCTCCAGACGACCGATAATAAATTATTGTTTTTGTTTTAATATTTATGTTGCATTCGCGGTTTGTCAATTGGATTTTTTTAACATGCATTGCGCGCTCCATCCGCATCGTCTGGCCGTCGCGGTGCATTTTAAAAAGAGAAAAATGTAAGGTACAAATACAAACGCAACTAAAAATAAACTGGGCGCGCGTTCTAAACTAAAAATATTATTCATGATGGAGAAATAGTGAATCACGTACATCCGTGGGCGGCAATAATCCGTATGGGTGGACAAAAGAGTGACACTGGCGTCTGCTTTTTTGCTATGATCCGATCTGTTTTGCGTAGACCGATTTTATATTTGAACTAGGGTCGTGTGTGAAAATATTTTGCAGTCACAACTCACTTCCCACCGTTTTGCGGCGGCACAAAAATTGCACAGCGCGGAATTTAAAGAAAAAATCAACAAATTCGAAAGTGCTGATCGTACGCAATTTTGCATAGATGTTGGCATGCAACATAAAAAATTGTCACGTGCTTGACAGGTCCCAGCCGTCCCCGAGTGCCGATTATGTTAGGTCACATTGACATCGGACACGTTCGAAAGCGACCGGAAACTTGGTATTTAGCACAAAAGTGATATTGAAAGGTGGCAAACGTGATGTCACTCAATATAATTTACCTTACTATCGTGCACGCGTGTTTTGCACTTTGCGTTGATTCAATATTCCCGCTGGTCAACAAAATAACTGCTGCTGTTGTGGTCTCGTGTGCAACTCCTCAGACCTCAGGTCAGGGAGATTGCGAATTTAATGATGGCCTCTGGCCTGGCTCTCTTCATGCGGGTGCACTTTATACGGCAGGTCCAAACTTGTTGACGAACGCGCACAAGCCGCCATGTTGCATCCGTTCATGGAACCGCCGAAATTAAATTTTTAGTCACAGCGAACGACCATTGGGAGCCGATTGAAAATCCATTATGGCGCAAGTTTTAGCCTCTCATTTTTCGATCCAATCGTTATATCGTTATTCAGCCCTTTTGAAGACTCCTTGCTTGAACGCTTTTCATTGGCTGATGGCATAAGATTGCACGATTTGATTGGGTAAAATAAAATTATTTACCAAGACTTTGAAAGCGGCAAAATCAAAAATTTATTTTTAGTACTCGGATTTATATTATTTTCAAAACAATTAAATTTCTTCGGAACATGTTAATTTGAAAAAATAATAAAATAATTTTCAAATTAATTTTTGAGATGTTTGGAAAAAATTGAAACGAATAGAGTAGAAAACTAGAAAATTTAAAACTCCTTTTGAAATCCCCCTTTGACGGTGCACAAGTTAAAAGTAGAGCAGAACATCTGATTTGTGTGAGAGTAAACATACGTGTATAAAAGAAATTAACGATTCGCGACACTTTAGCAGAAAGTGAAACGCGTGCAGCCCATTGGAACATTTCTCTTTTGTCTAGGAATAATAGGGTCCGCTATTGACCTTATTAGTGAACCATGGTGCAAACGTGATCTCCACCTTGAACGTCGAAACTCGAACAGTTGAGTCCACTGACCTCAACTCGCCAATAATCATCATGTCCTCCCTCGGGCGGATTAACAGACTGCCGCAAGATTTGGCTGCGAGAATGCGCATCGAAAATTCGGAGCAGCCTCTGCTCGGCGTTGAGGACGACGACGAAGACGATCTGCCGACATTCTGCGTGCGATGCCGAAGTTTGTCAGGGTCACTCGGCGAACCTTGGCGAACCGAGTGCAATGGTCACCACCCCTCGCCCCGTGCCACTCCTCAACTGATCATCAACGCTGAGGATCCGGACGTGCCCCTTCTCACAAATGTGGTATAGATGATCACATTTTTAATTTTCATCTTATTAATGAAAATCTGGATTATGTTTTTAGGAGGGCTACAACACAACTTTGCTTCCGCCCTTTGAAGAATACCACTGCCACTCGCTATCACAGAAGGACACTTCTTCGTCCCCTTGGAAACCTCTTTTAGCCGCTACTTTGATGTGCTTGGTTTTTATGGTAATGCTTGTGATAAAAGTGTTTATTCAAATGTAATTATATTCTTGATATTGCAGATTGCCGAGGTAATTGGAGGGTACTTGGCAGGTAGTCTTGCTGTTATGACTGATGCTGCTCACTTGATGTCAGATTTTGTTGGATTCCTTGTCAGCCTCTTTGCAATTTGGGTCGCAAAGTGGCCCTCGAACAAGAACCTCCAATTTGGTTATCACCGTGCTGGTATTTACTTATTCAGATTTTTATTATATTAAAAATTAATATTTTTTTTTTCAATTTGGTAGAAATTTTGGGTGCAATGTCGAGCATTTTCATCATCTGGATTTTGACTGGGATCTTTGTGTACCTGGCTGTGCTCAGGGTTATCAACCAAGACTTTGTAATTGAACCTGATACCATGATGATCGTTGCCGCACTTGGGGTGGTGGTGAATATATTGTAAGTTTTTTAATTAATACGCTTGTAGCTCATTCTTATCTTGACTATAAAATAGTATGGGACTAGCTCTACATGGGGCTTGCTTTTCATCACACGGACATTCACATGGACACCATCACAGCGATGACTCAAACAGGAATATTAACATAAGAGCTGCTGTGATTCATGTTGTTGGAGATCTTGTGCAAAGTGTCGGTGTCTTCATATCCTCAATAGTCATCAAATTTTATGTAAGGCTTACAAAAATTACGATTTTTAACTTATAAAGCAAAATTTACTTCCATCAGCCTCAAGCAAAATTAGCCGATCCTATCTGCACTTTCGCATTCTCTCTTCTGGTGCTTTGCACAACCGGACCTATTGTGAAGGATGCTACCAGGGTGCTCATGGAAGGTGCCCCTCGGCACTTGGACTATTCGGCAGTGCTAAATGCACTGCAAAGCATCGAAGGAGTTCGTCTGGCTCACAGTTTGCAGATGTGGAGCCTCTCGCTTAGTCAGACAGCAGTTATGGTGCATCTTGCTGTCGGTAAGGAAGCAAAATCACATTTTCCAGCAACATCAAATTATGATAATGTATTTTTGCAGATCCGTCTGTCGATAGGGACCATGTCTTACACATGTCGAACAAACTTCTGCGCCGCAAGTTCAACATCAGCATGAGCACAGTGCAAGTGGAGCGATATCAACCAGACCTCATGAGCAATTGTGTTCAGTGTCAACCACTCTCCTCATAATCATGCAAAACTAGCGGGTGATTTGAATATGTGATAAGAACCAAGCGTGGAGCAATTTAATATAGTTTTGCTTTTTTAAAGACGTCTTGCGTAGCAATCACAGAATTTAGAGATATTAAGGACTTAGATTTAAATTTTTCCATCCGGTATCTTAAACCCTGACCACAAGATTGATTTATACTCAAAGAGATCTTGAAATTTAAAATTTTTTACTCTAGCTAAAAAAGCCGATGTGTTATTAATTGATTTTCATAGATTAAAGAAGTGACTGAAATTGGAGAAAAAAAATATAGGATATTAATTAGAAGTCTAAATGAGATATTTTGGGTGCATAATTATTTTGATTGTACTTTATCTTTGGAGATATCGTTAGGCGTATCAGTGTAGTTGATCAAATTCCATATTACGGCACAATAGTCTATAATATACCAGATTTGGTTACTGAAGGAATGTACTACTTGCACAACCCGGTTGTTATCATGTTAAAATAATGGACTCTTATTTAAATCAAATGCAGATTTTAGTCTCGATTTAAATTGAGGTTTCTTACCTTCCAGGACACATCACATGAATCAAAAATTAATAACATCACAGCCATATGTATGAAACATGATGCCACATTCCTGTGCTGTACCAATACAAGATCTATTTTATACAGACATGGCAGTTTCATTTCACTTGATTAAAAGTTCCATTGCACACTGTCAAGTTGAATATCAGATATCCTCTCGGCCGTCATATCTGTCAGCAAGTCTAATAATAAAAAATGAGTGATTTTTTAAATTCAATCAAAGAACTTCTACCTTGATTGAGAGCGGAGGCAGTCTGGTTGGTTAGGTATGGGGCCAGCACTGCAGCCAGGGAGCCTCTCCGACACTGCTTGAAGAACGTGTGATTGAGAAGGCGTGACGGAGATGGTCGCAAACTGGGGGTCCGTGAAAGACAGATCTCGACAAAGTGGTGGAAAGGCTCAGAAAATTCTCTTTTCTCCACAGCACTCAATGCTGCCTCTTCAGCCTCTGAAATTTCGGCGCTTGTACCAACTCCTGAGTCAGGTTGTTGGCTGCTTGCTGTAAAACATGTTTGTAAATTTTAATAACAAGGTGTTGCCGTTTTTAATTCCAAAAAAGTCTTACTCTCTGTGAGGTAGGGCACTGCGTATTTATCCAAAAGTTGGGGACACCTTCCACCAATTTTTTCGGTCAACATTAAAAGAGGTTCCATGTCAGCGTAGGGAACAATTCCATTGGCCATTTCGCAAGTCGTAATACCCAGACTATAAATGTCTGATTTGCTATTGTAGCCAAGCATATTCTGAAACATTTTTGTTTTTTAAATCAGAATATAATTTATGAAAAATATTTACCTGTTCTAAAATTTCAGGACTCAGCCAATTAAGATTGGGCAGTGTGCTGGAGGGAAAGTTGTGCAGACTTTTGAGCCACCTTCCGTCTTTGATAATGCTGCAAGCGTATCGAAGCCCTCCAATTCTCACTTTGCCCTTTTGACACACATACAAATGACTAGCTCTGACGCTCCTGTAAAAAATTTGATATTAAAAATATAGCGACAACAAATTGAATAATATTGCAAACCTTAAAATGATTCCCTGTTGATAAAAGTAATCCAAACCATGCAGCGCGTCACGCAAAATAAAGGCCACCGCGAGCTCAGGGATGCCGTTGGGGAAGAAGTTTGTGATAAGATCTTGGCACGAGCCCAGATCCATTAGAGGTGACAAAATGCACACCGACTGGTCCCACACAAAACTGGCAATGCAAGGTAGAACATTTGGGTGTCTCAGTTGCTTGGCCATGAAAACTTCGTGCTGAAAAATATAAGAATAAAATTAATAAACATTTACTTATGTTCTTCACAAATCGAGAAAAAAAGATATTAAATTTGAAACACAAATAAATTTTATCAAATTTTGATTTTCTTCAAGTATTTAAATTTGCCTAACCCTGATGAGATCTTCCTCTTCGGAAGTCAGTCTGTCGAGCTCATAGCGTTTGGCAGCGAATAGCGTGTTTGTGGGCGAATGCCTGACCATAGCCACGATGCCGAAAATGCCAGTGCTTTGTCCCAAATCGGCCAGGATTTCATAGTCAGAGGCTTTGGGCGTCAGTTGAGGTTTTTCAGTCTCATCCTGCATGAAAACCACATTAAGTAAATATAAATGAGCGTCGTGTACTCCCACGATTCCTTAAAAGAAAATCAGGCCGTGCACATTACATTGCGATTTGCCTCACCATTGCTGCGTACACCATCAGGGTCCTCTGGGGTGCGAATTCAGCGGATGCTCTTGGCCTTCAACGGGCCAACTCCGTCTGCTGCTTACTTCAGGGCGAAATGCGTCCGGTGTACCAGTTCGGGGTAATTTGTCCGCCCCTGAGGCCGGCACACGGGTCCGAAAAAGTGGTTTTCTTATTCCGGTAGCGAATTTGCCTGCAGCCCTGCCTGCCTGGTAAACAAGGGACACCGACACGCCCATTCTTAATGTCGCTCTTTTTTTGGGTGGTGGGTTGGGTGGAAGAGGGGGGGGGGGGGGGGCTAGCGCGCCAAAGAAAATGGTTAAATAAATTAAATTTGAAATAAAAGAAAAATATCAAAAACGCATTTTTATCATACAACGGAATTACACACTAAATAAAATTTTTGTTCTTCAAAATGTTTTGGCATGAAAATTCTCTTCTGCTTTTGAATAATATTATTAGATTATTGTATCGCTATTTTTTTAATGAATCTCTATTCTCGGTTGGATTATAATTTTCTCAATATATATTTTTTTCAAATTATTTATACATTAAAAAATGAGAGGTTTCAACTTCCATAATATTTATTGTTGATTTTTTTTTCAAAATATAAGTTTATTTTAACTGGATGAATTTTAAGTTTAAGCTTATATGTTTCTTCGTTTATTTTCTAAGTCATCTTTTAAATACAATCGTATCAAATTAAATTTTTAGAGGTTTCATTAAATAAAAGGTAATTTTTTTTCATATCTTTTTGCGTTTATTCGTATTCAAAAACAGGCTAAATTATAGTGAGCTTATACACAAGGTATTGATTTCAGCTAACTTCGCTTACAGCCAAGAAATCTTGGCCTCAGCGACACCGAGCTAGAAATAATCGCGCCATTTTAATTATTAAAATTTACAATCATATTCGATATCATCATCGTAATCATCAAGTTTTATTAAAAATTTGTACTTGGCAGCATGATACAATCGCGTCGTGTGAAATTGTATGACTGGCTCCCGTCAGCCCCCTCATGGTGCAAAGCTTTCTAGTATCTTTCTTTTTTCCTCTAAAAACGTTGGTCGTACAAAAATATTGTGTTTCCGAGTAGAGACGTCATCATCAGTCCGTACACTTTTTTTTGGCAAAAACGTCATTTCGAGATGAAACAATTGGTTACTTGTAATTAATCGGCTGCGTTAACAACAAGTCTGTCGAAAATATACAAAAGGCCGAATGACGAGCTGCAATTATCAAACTTTCCTCCCGAGTGTTGCGTGTGTGATTCTACAGATCAAATCCAACAACAAAAGTATCGCGATAAAAATTATGCGGTTAAGAAAATATTACAATAATAGCTCTTAAAAAAACTGCATGCAAAATCAACAACAAGTGCGTAACTGCAATTTTGCATGTGTCTGGACTTGGCGGACCCGAAGCAATTTCGCCTACCTCATGAGAAACCTTGAATTTTTTCAGCTAACAATAAGTTCTCAGTTTAATTTTTGAGTTTCTCAAGTCGTTCAGTCTTGAGTGAGAATTGGATCAAAAATACAGGCACTGTCTCGGAGTACGGATGGTCCCGAATGTATAAATTTTTACTATCAGACGAAAGTCAGAATGCGGGGAAGAAATTCACAAGGCGAAATTGCGACGGCTTTGTGCACGACACAATAAACAAATGCTACCAAACAACAACAGAAACAACCAGAGCAAAACAGAAAAAGAATCAAGAAGAATCATAGATTTTTGACGCGCAGGACATAACCGAAAAAATGTATATAAAACAAACGGATAAAAATTCGTGTGTTGTCCCGGTTCAGCAAAATATAATAAAAGCATCTATAGGAAGTATAAAATATAAATTTCTTCTCGCGTTTCAGTTTTGCATCAACATTTCTCTCAAATTCCTCTCCCATGTTAACACATTCTCCTAATATTCATCGTCAATCTTCATCTCGTAAAAAAATACAGGTCTCGATCGGCAATCACAAAATCAATTACTAACGATACGGCCGAAATTTTTGAAGTCTGGATGTAAAATATAGTCGCTTTTTACAGAGTGTGTGGCTTGTCTTACAGTCGATCAACTAATTCTTTAAATTAGGCGGCACACATCACATTGAATTCGCACGCGCGGAGAAACACGCGTCGACCGAAGCTGCCGTGCGAGTCTCCCGTCTGCTGCCCTACCCTACAATTAACAGTAAGTACACGGTCGACGTCGGCACGCGGGTCGGCCGATTTGGTGCCGACGACGACGACGCTTTTGTGTGTTTTATTCATTCGTTAACTAGCACAAGAGACGCTTAATTCCTTAATACTGCTGGTCGTACAAAACCACCAATAATATATAGTAACGTGAGTGTGTGTGTGTGTGTGTGATTAATCGTAGTTAGGTAGTAATATAACTCGCATGCAAAACACTGAGTCGAGTAAGAGAAAGAGAGAGACAGAGTGACACCAACATTAAATCGCTAAATACAGCAGTAGAAAATATTATTCCAATTTATCACCGAGGATTTTGAAAAAGACAGAGTTTGGTGCCCCGAGTGCCGCCGCGATGCACCGCTAGCTTTTATCTTTCTTATTGCCTCCGCTGGGGTGAGATCATTGGGGGATGCTGGGCCACTGGGGCACGCGCTGGTCAACCGAAATGGCACATCACATGATTCACAACGGACCGTTCCCCCGGCGGACCCCTTTGAAAATGGTGCTCAAGCTTCCGTCTTCATTCAGATTGTCGCGAAAAAGTTTCAAAAATATAGAACGAGTCTTTTTGGATTTTGATTCGGTTTTCAAATTCGACACTAATGGGTGCGTGCAAATCAGATTGTAGTAATCTGCATTACACAAAGAAGGCGCTGGACGTGGAACAGTGAAACGGAGCGAGGGTATTTGCTTATCAACAAAAACCGGCGATGAGAGAGTCCAAGTTTTAAAAGCCTTTGAGTTAATTAAAGCCTATCGTAAAGTGATATATTTAATTTGACCCCCAAATGCTGCTGCAGCTAGCCAACAATCCGCTAGAGGAAAACTAGCAGCTAACTGCAATTTCCAGAAGTTAAAAATGCAAAGAAGAAACTTTAAAATCTCATCGCACACGTAATAACCAACAACCACTTTGTACCAATGCGATCACATTTCCCGCGACCAACGACGTCCCAATCCAGCGCACTTTACTTTGCGGCTTGATCAATGGAAGCGAACAAAAAAAAATCAGCTTTATAAAAAGCGCCCATTAGCGTCTGGTACATTTTTCATATTGATTGCAAGAGCACCGACTGGCCGCCCGCCCAAGGAAGAGGCCCGAGCCACAAGAAGTACAAAAAATAAGGCTGGAATGCTCATCCTATCAAAATATAGAATTCCACGTACAAAAGAGTTGCTTTGCTTGTGCGTTAGGAGAGCGACTCGTCCTGCAGAAGACTGGCGCTGCCCTCCACCTCCTGCACCAGCTGCGTCAGCTCCGACTGGTCAAAGTCATCAAAAGTGTTCTGCTCCGGCGGCGCCCCAAACTCGGTGCCCATGCTCTGGAACATGGCCTGCTCGTCGGCACTGAAACTGCTCGACTGGTCGATCAGCTCGGACAAATTGCGTCTGGCGGTGCCGCCGAGTGCTGCCGGCTGGTTGATGGCATTGAGCGTGAGTTGCGAAATGACTGGGTCCGGCGCGTTGATTACCGGCGTAGTCGGGTACGAGCGGGACGACGCCGGCTGCTCGGCCAGCAGGGACGGCAGCAGCGTCGGCCCCCCGATTTCAGTGACTGGGGTGTTGGGGAAGGAGCGCGAGTTGAATGAGGTGGACACGGTGGCGCGGGCAGCCTCATCTAGAATGTCCTCCTCACCCATGAGCAACTGGTCCAGTTGGAACGATTCAGATGTGTCAAAGTCGTTGAACTCGGAGGGCACCGGGGTCGGCGCAATCGACGAGTTGTTCGTTGCCCCGATCATTTGGTGCAGAGGCACCGACTGTGAGCGGAACTGATGCATGTTTGGCAGGACTGTGTCGGACAGAAAGGTCTCGTGGCCGAGCAGTTCGTGGAGTTGCAGTTGCTGGGCCGAGACGTGTCGTTGTCGGCCGTCCGGAGGGGCAAGCATGGTTGAGTGTGACCCGTGTAAGTCGAAGCCCAACGGCGCTGGACCGGAGAAGTTTCGACCGCGAACGGTGAGGTTGGGTTTGGGTGCTGAACTGTGTCTGGTGCGCGAGGGGTAGATGAACTGGTTGCCCGAGTTGTTGCGAGAGCGCGGCACAGGGGTGTTGGCCGGTGACACAAACGGACTGGCCGAGGTTGCCGTTGAGGCTGGCGACGGCGGCGGTGCCTGCAGGATGCCGGGGACGACGTCATCCGGCGAGATGGGCAGAAAGTTGAAGACGCGCCTACGGGTGTTGGGACTGGCAGGCACCGTGTCGAAAGTTGGGTTTTCAAAGCTGACTCGGCGCTTGGTGCTCTCCTTCACCACTCGTTCGTTGCCTTCGAGCAGACGGCGCAGTTGCGAAATTTTGGCAGGCTCCTCATTTGTGACTGGTTGTGCTGGAGGCTCTGGATTGGTACCTGGGAACAATCCGAAATCATAAATTTAATATTTAATATAAACTCTTCTCTATGTGGTGATTTGAATTTAAAGTCGGCTTTTCCTCGATGAGTTTTGTGAGTTATTTATTGTTTATGAAAAACAATATCCTGCTCTACATGTTCTGACCAAAATTAATTTGTTAAAACATTTTAATTTTATTGTCAAATTTTGTTAAAATTTTTGGGTGAAAAAATGTAACTTAAAACAATTTTAACGAAAAATTGTTATTTTTTGGAGAATTTACTTTGAAATTTTTTTTTTTAAATATTGATTTTTGTACTAATGCTTGTCAAAATGATTTCACAGCTCATGAATTATAGCTGCAGCCCGCAGCCGAAACATGTAGAGCAGCCAGAGCAGGATATTGTTTTTCTAGAACAATAAACAAGTCACAAAATCCATCGAGGAAAAGGCGACTAAAAATTAAATTCACTATGAATCAACCCTCGATCATGAAATTCTACTACAAAATCCTTTTTTTTTTAAATTCATCTTTTTTTAATTTTAAATTTTAAAAGTATCTTTTATGTAAAAAAATAATTTTTTAATTGTACAATTAACAAATTCTGGAAAATACACTTACTTGCTGCTGGTGAGTTGGAAGTGTGGGTAAAATAAGTCATTAGCTCGTGGTCCTCCTGCTCTTGCGAGTTGCCCCCGTTCAAATAGTCATCGAACGCGCTAGGCTCCAAGTTAGGCATGCCAAGTGGTTCTTGAATCAGTTCACTAGAGTTGAGGTCGTTGAAGAAGTTGGCTTCCTCACCAGCATCCAGTGGCGGCTCTGGTTTAGGCTGAATGCGTTTGTACTTTTTGTTCTGCTGCTGCTGCTGAGTTTGTTGTGGTTGCTGCTGCTTCAAAGGCGAGATCAGGGAAGTTGAGGATCTGGTCCCACTAGTGGGGGTGGTTGCTGCTGCTGCTACCGTCGCTGGTCCAGTAGACAAGCGAGGAATTATCATTTTAGTGGCCGGAGTTGTAGGTGCTGGCGACACTGACGAAGAGGACGCCGATGGTGATGGGCGCTTTTTGGACTCTGAGGCTCGCCTCACCGGCGAATCGATGCTGTTTCGACCGTTTTTTAGCCTCTGCCTTTTACATTCAGATGCCGGCCGACCTGCAGATTCAACCTTGTCGCTGTCTTGGCTGCCTTTTCTTTTGGTCGGCTCCTTCTCCACAACCTTCCTCTCAAACTGGGCGTCTCGCTCTTTGGCGGCTAAAATGCTAGCAGGAGAATCCTCATCTTCGATGTTTTCTGCAGTCGCCGACAACAGAGCAAATGCAGCCACTGAACGGCCGTCTACGCACATTTTGTCCACAAGGTAAGAGGCTAGTTCACGGAGATTGCTGAACGACTCTCCAAGCAGCTTTTGAGCCCACTCTCTTATGAGGAAAGATGCGGCTGCTTCCAAATTTGAATCACCCTGGAACAAAGAAGTGAGAGAATTTTATAAAACATACAAGAAACATAAAACTGTTACCCTTTGAATATTTTATTTCAGTATTTAAAAAAATTATAGATCATTGTAATAAGAAAGCATAAATTTCAACTACCTTTTCAGTGATAGGTAACTCTACATCACAACCCAGGTCTGGCAGCATAGGTCGGTCAAGTCGCATTCTTTTGCACAAGCCAGCGTAGCAATATCTCGAGTTTCCTCTTGTACCTAATCGACGGGGTCTGACTCGGGGAAATACCTGTTTCATTACTTTGCCAAAATCTGCTGTCGACAAATGTTTCATCGCATTAGCTTCACAGTAGGCCCTGGAACAAATAAATAACAAATGAATTGATTTTTAAAATTAACCCGATGTTATCAAGAGTTTATCTTTTAATCTATAATTGAACGCTTACATGTATTCGTCGTAGACGTCTTGCTTTGGCAAGGACACGTCAGGGTCCTCAGTCAAATGAGTCTTGATCCAGGTGATTGTCTGCTGGATCTCGTGCCTGGTGCCCAAGGGATTGATGGGCTGCCTCAAAGGGTCAACCTGAGGTTGGCTACCACCGCCATTCTTGGATCCAGGGAGCTTCAGGTACAACAGCATCTTTTCTTGGGCAGACAGCATTTGCACTTGCGACAACAGCATGTCCACGGTACGTTTTGATTCGGGGCTGCAAACAGAGAATAACAAAAAGTTGTTAGTTGTCAGATCATGCCAAATTTGATCGATGGGGTCTCCAGGTCTGAGCACCCTGAGACTCACTTGGCGCTTTCCTCCAGGAACTGCTGCAGCTTGGCAGACTTGCCTCCAAGGAAGGAGGACGAGGGTGAAGCTGTCGAGGCCTCCTGGTGGAACCCATTTGTCGACGGAGTGGTGTGCTTCAAGTGTCGAGTCTCGAGATCAATAGGCTGCATTGTTTCGCTCTTGACGGGGACTGCATTTTGCTGGTGCTGGATGGGCGAGTGCGCCAACGTCCTCATCGTCAGCGGCTCCTGTTTTATGTGCAGCGGTTGTCCCAGCGTCAACGTGCGTCGCTGCGTCGCCGCCATCCCTAGTTTTGACCGCGGAACTGAGCGAAAATAATTCTCATTTGGCTGGGCAGACTATGCCCGACCATTTTGTCATTGCCATCAGCTGGGCATGGGCAACTTGTTAAAGAGAAAAAGCTGCTGCTCGGTCTGTAAATATCCCAGCTGGGGCTTGAGAACGATGCTGTGATTGGTTGACGACCGAAGCCATTGTCTCCCATTGGTCGATCGCCTCTTAGCTTCTGCTAATGGTTGTTATGCAAATTAGTTCAGGAAAATTCAATTTTCCATTCTCCAGGCAGTTTTTGGAAATAAGGAACCATTTTTCAGTCTCAAATTAGAGTACTTTATAGTTTAAAAAAAAAAAAAAGTCAACTGCGTAGGACTCGAAAGTAAAGAATCGCGAAATAAAAATAATGGTGGTCGGTCGCCATCATTGCCGTAAAATGGCTTTTGTTGCTAGGGCGGCGGGAAAGCAGCAAAAAATCCATTCCTTCACTCCGCGCAATAATAAGCATCATGGAAGGGAATATTCTAAAACGGGATCAGCAGCAATTCCAGATTAATGAGGAGCTAGATTTAAGAACGAGACTGCTCATGAGGGAAGCAGATTGCATTTTAAAGGTTTTTTCGGGTATTTTTTTGTAAATTTTATCCGATAAAAAAGGTTTATTTTTTAAAAGCAATTAATATATTGATTTTTCCCTCTGTATACGCTAAACAACGCCAACACGCTTTTTGCAAATAATATTTTTTGTTGATAAAAATTAATGTTTTTGTTTAATGAAATATTTCAGGATTCACCAAAAGAGTCAGAAAAAGATTCTTCAGTCAAAGAACGATCATCAGACATCGCTTCCAAAATCTTTATCCCCATTTCTGTGGGGTATGTTTTAAAAATAATAAAAATATGTATTTAATACAACAGCACAAAATTAAATAAACATTCAAAATTTATTTTATAAATTCATATATAATAAGCAAATGCAATTAAATTATTTAATGATTTTTAGAGTTGAATCCTCAAGCAAAAGTGGCAACGATAGAAATCTCCCATATACACTCACTTCGTCGCAAATAAACAATGAGGCCGAGCTGCGATTCCTCAGGGCGAAAGTAAAAATTTTGACAGCAGATATAGAGAAGCACAGAGATGATCACAAGAAAAAGGTTTTAAAATATTTGTTGAATGAAGTTTTTTTGAGAATAAAAATAAAATTTTTTTAGGTTGACGAGTTAAAAGCTTTTGATGCCGAGCTGCACACAGTGAAAGAGGAGCGCAACAAAGCCCTTCAGCAGCTATCAATGTCAGAAAATAAAGTTTCTAGGATCACAAGAACTTTGGCAGAGCAGGCAAACAATATCAAAATGCTTGAGTCAATCAAAAGTAGACTGACACAAGTAATAATTAGAATTGGTGTGGAACAAAAAATTAAATTACTTTAAAATTTAGGAGTTAGCTGTAGCAAAGAAAGATTCAAAATCATCATCGCAAGTGGTTGCGACGCTCGAGATCAGGCTAAACAGATCCTTGGAAGAAATTGAAAATCTACGAAGTTCTTTGCAGGACAAACGGGGGCATGAAAAAGTACGTTGTTGTTTTAGAATCATTTGTAATAAGACAATATTAAATGACTTGTAGGACGATCACGAAGCGCAAAGGAAAGTAATTGAAAATCAATCTACTGTAATTCAAAAACTGGAAAGACAACATGCAGAGTTGATCATGGCTTTCCGCAGGCAGATGATGTTATGTCACAATCTTCACAGGCAAAAAGAACTTCTTGCCAATAATGCCGCTTTGCAGTTGGCAGACACAAAATTTGGCAACCTACTGAACAGCAAAAAAGGGACCAAATGAATAGAAATGATGTAAAATTATATTATTTACATTGCAATTTTTATTCCATGTTGAAATTATATACTTTGGGGTCAACATCGTGGGAGGCTGATAGTTGATGTCAAAATTATGGTTGAAAGCAAATAACAAAAACGCACTGGATCCAATAAAAGTACAGGAAATATAACTGATAATAATTCACAACTTATTGTAAGAGAGCCGATTTGTATCACCATGATGTGGAAATAAACAATCTGAAAATTACTGTCTTTCTGGATTCTATTACAATACTTAAAACCATTCTGAATTCAATTTGTTCTATTCTAGATGAGATTAATTTGATAAAAACTATAGGCGCACATTCACGTTAAGGCAAGATATAAATTAGTTTTTCAGAGGCTGCCACAAGTATAAGCAACTGGGGCCATTCAGTTCATCGTTAGGTAGCCAGCCACCTTCATAAATTAATTGCTCCAAATCGCTCAACAAATAATTTTCCTGTTTGAAATTATATTTTAAATTTTTTTAATCAAAATCAACCCATTCACTTGCTAGCACCGGTAGTCAGGCCTCACGCCAGATAGCTGTAGGTGTCCTTCTGGCCCTCTGTTCGTTCTAGATACTCTTTCTCTATCAGAATGTCAATGCATTTCTAAAAGGACAAAAATTACTTTCAACCGACAATTTTGTGACAGAAATTTGCATACCTTAATCACGTGGACTCTCGGCTTAAAACGGGGTGAAAGCTGATTCAAAACTTCAGCCACCAGCTGCTGGTGCTTCAATACTTTGCGCATTTTCATAATTCGCACAACGGCAGCTTGGATAAGCAATTTTCGATCCTCTTCAATGTGCTTGTGGGTGGCTTCCTCTTCTACTCGCAGCTCAGTTTTCATTGGGATGTTTATGTTTACTCGCAATTTTTTACTGAAAAATTATAATTATGAGCTTCCTAAAATCACGCAATTGAACCGATCTTACTTGTTATAACCCAGGTACAGGGATAAGACCGAACTGTTCTGCAGATCAGACTCGTCATCTTCCGTTGTCAGCAGCTTAGCTCTCAGCAATATACAAACAACCTTACAGTTCGATAAGTAAAATTTTTAAATTAAAAAGTTTAGCAGTACCTGAATCAAATAGTCTTGCTTTATTTGAGTGTGTTCTTTTAACTGTCCTAGGGTCCAAGAAGAGGCGCTGTTAAACTGTAGAAGAACTGCCATTTGGAAAGTGGACGCTTGCAAGGAGTATCTGCAAATACAATTTCTATATCTTTCTGAAATATTTACAATCAGAAGAAAATACCTGTTTTTAAAGCAGTTTGTGACCAACTCGCCCTTGGACATGTTGTAGAGCCAACTGAGTTTTCGTCCAGAGTGTTGAGCACTGTAGAAGTTCGTGAATCGATGGACGCTGCGCTCCAGTTCAGTGGGTAGTGAGAAGCTGAAGGACTGCTGGAAGGGCCACGAACCTGAGGACAGCACCTGTATGCTGAAGTCTATGTCTGGGGTCTCCTTGGAGTTGCTTAAATGCTTCCTGAATTGATCGTTCAAGTCGCGCGAAAGCCCGATGTCTTGGAACATGCGCTGCAGTTTCGACGTGTACTCGAAACCACAAGCCTGTTTTAGTTTTGAGATCATTGAGGACTCGGCGTCGTCGCTTGCGGACATGTGCTGCACTAAACGCTTTGCTAACATTTTCGAATAGAACTTCTGGAAGACGTCCTTATCTTCAATGTATTTGAAGACTACCATCTAAAATTAATTTTAGATTGCAATTTATGTTTAAAATTATAAAAAAAAAACATACCACTTGATTCAAAGTATCTTCCAGTTCAGCCTCCTCTGGATTCTTAGAGCTCTTTTTTAGAAGGTGATCACAGAACTTGGCTAGAAGTTCTGGTGACTTTGACGATGCGTTGGCACTTTTAGTGACTGCATTTATATTTATAAACCGCCCACACGCCTTATCCAATGCTGCTACAAAGCCAGAGTCGTTGTTAAATGCCGTCAAAACTAAAGCATTGTATTTTTTGTGAACAGCCAAAACTGTGCTGACGTATACTTTCGGGTCCTGTGAAACTCAAAATGAGAAAAGAATACAGGTCAAATTCGAGTCTTACATTGACCGCCGATTCACCACATTTCTCAATTGCTTCCAAGCCTTGGGTGTAAATGTGCTGCTCAAGAAGGGACCTGAGCACTCCAAGACCGTCCGGGATCCTAGCTACTAATGAGTACATACGTCCAAGATCATCATCCTTATTTTGATCAAGGAGGATCTTGAACTCTTCGTGGAACATTTCCAAGTGCTTTTGTATAAGTTCATTTTCACACGTCTTTGCCAAACGATCCAAAGTGGTCTCGTGCAAATAGACCTTGACCCTCTTCTGCTCTTCTAAGAGCCTTTGCTCCGCCTGATAATACACACAATTAAATACAAGACAGACCTACAAACATCAATTAAAATACCTTCTTCATGTATTCGGTGAACGGATTGTGCAGAAGAAATTCACTGCTCTCTCTAGAATAAAATCGGCCAGTATCTTCGAAGAACAAATCCTCAAACGAGTCTTTGTAGACCGAAAGATTTGGACCTCTGGCGCCAGGGTCTTCCTCATTTAGACCAAGCTCAACATAACAGTTGATGACCCCGCTAACCAAGCGTGTGTTGATCGGCTCTCCATTACGTTCACGATCGATAAGTTTCAGGACGGCGTTGGTCACCTGCTTATTTAATTTGCTGAAAAGATACTCGCGCCATGTTACTAGAGCTAGCTGGTATATTTCATAGATTCCTTTCCGCCCTTCTTCACATTCTCTCCTGACCCAGTGCCTAAAACGTCACAGATTAATTTCCATTTTTCTATATTGACAAATGAATAATGAACCTATTCAGATATGCACAAACACCGTTGAGAACCTTTGAACTAAACTGGTATTCCTCCCATTGCCGTGTGTAAAATGTCAGTACATCCTCGTCCATCAGGTCGGTTCCATCCTAATTAAAACAAAAGATGATGCAATATGTTTAAAAATAATTTTTTCCTTGGACATACCTCTAGCAATTTAACAAGGTACTTTCTCAGGAAGTCTCGCAGCCTCTTGTAAAGCTCCAAGCCAACAAGCTGGGCGCCACCAGACATTTGCGTTTTTTTATTTTTACTCAAAGCCCCTGTTCGGCTTTCGTTCCTGCTGGCACTGTTGTTCTGGTTCACATTTGTACAGTAGTTGTACACATGACTAACAAAAATAAATATTAACTGGCAAAATTTTTAATTGGTATAAGATTTTACGTGTAGAGCTCCATGTATCGAGTCTTGGACATGGACTTCCTACTGTACACCTGTTCGATGCCCTCTCGCAGGTCACCCCATATCTGGTCCAGCTCAGTCTGCTTGGATCCGGTGGGCAATTGCTGTTGACTGCTCTTGGCGGCAGACATCTTCAAATCGTTATTATCAGGCAACCCCACTGCAAATCCTGCAAAAATCAAGACAAACGTGAGTCATCCCTTGTGCTCGGTCTTTGCCCCTTGAGAGCAGTGGCTTATTTTTTGATATCAAATGACGCAGTGTGCGAGACAACGACGTCTCGGAAATCGCGGTCATTGTCAAAATTTGCATTTCACGAGCAGACCACCGGCCACGGCATAGGATTTAAACTTATTTTTATTTGCATAAGCAAGGATAAGCAAGACCTCGGAATTTTACACAAGGCTGAGCTCAAAAAGTGAAATCTATTCACACCACTCGCGGTGATGAACGTGTCTCTATTACGAAAGCTGCTCGGTTTGCACCTCTCGAAAGAACCCGTCCTTCCAATTTTGCAATGGGACACTTTTTCAGGGCGTGCAGATGCCCAGGTGGATAATTTTGGGGTCAACAACGGAAGAAAAGCGAGGCGAATACGGAAATGGATTAGACAGTGCGCGGCCTTGCATTGCAGTGCCCAAATAATAATATAAAATGGAGTTTAAGCAAAGGGCTCACCGTTCACTGATTCATCAGTCTCAAAAATCTCAGTCTTGCTGAAGCTTTCCCGTAGATTTCTCTGCAGAATCTCTAATTGCAATATGCCAGCTCGAGCATCACACGGGCGTCTGGCTTAACCTGCAAATGGGTCTCGGCGCAAATAATCTGCAGAACAAGAAAGAAATCCCGTTCCGTTGTGAGTTGTGGTTCTTCCGCGAATGAATTCTTCGTCGCGGATGTACTTATTGTGCTCCATCTAGGGAGTACCCGCGAAATTCAAAAGTTTGTGTCGTGTTGCGATTTTACTTTACAAACAACGGACTTGCAGGCGTTTAAAGGCCGAAATTTTAAAGCTTAAAATGAGAAATTAAATTTACTAAATTTTGAACCGAAAATTCCTCCTTCTTGTCAAGCGGATTGTTGAAAAATGCACTTCTTTTACTGTAAAAATAAAGAGGACACTTTCTGATTTTGCTATTGGTCGAAATCGGCCAATCGGTATGTTTAGATAAACAGATCGTTCGCTGATTGGCCAGCAGGTGGTACACACAAGTTGCCTCGGGTGCAGCAGAGGGACAGCGGCAGGAAGACCCTGATTTTTCTTTAACAATAAATTTTTTACCTTGATAGACTTTATTAATGTAGTGACATGGAAGTAGTTTGGGCACTCATTTGATATTTATTTTTCTGATCAAATTGGCGGAGCTTTTATTTTGTAATTATCTTTGCAATTCAAATTTTAATTATTTACCCTTTGTATATGCTTATGCTTCCCACCGCTAGGTGGTGTATGAATGTTCTTTTTCTAGTGCTGAGGAAAACTGTTGTCAACCAGAGAAACACCAGCGACAGAGCCAAAAGAAAAGCAATCGCAGAGAAGGCACAAATCCAGCATAATCGAGTCGCAGTATAATTCTAAAGTTCCTACGATTGCGATAGTCTGCAGTTTTCTTATTCAATTCGCAAGTTCTTACGCTTATCGCAACGAACAGAATCATGTCCCACAAGCAAGGTAGGGTTGCAAAAAATATTTCGCGTCAAATTTCACTTCGAGAATCACTCTTACTTTCATGTTTGAATTACAATAATCTCTGGAAACCCCAGGAATTTTTCATATCAAAATGCCGGATTGTCAAAATTTTTTAGATTTTCCGCGAACTCGTATTATACGCAGCAAATTTTACATTACGCACTTAATCCACTTTGGCAGTGAATCAAGTATATTATTTTGGAAAAATCAATAAAATTTGCTGTCGTAAAAGTTGAATTATAAATAACGTTGGGGAAAGCTTTTTATCCTTTTGTTACTCTCCATCGCGTAAAAAAGGATATCGCGATATCAGACCTATGAATACGTCACTGGATGTGTCACATTACATTGTTTATGGTAGAGGGGATATCTTAAAAATTTCCACTAAACCCTGCTGATTTAATGGTTCTACATCTAAAATGATTTTTTTCTTTATTGTTCCCAGCACCAACAGCACCAGGCATGCCCCAACAAGGTTTGTATTTTAAAATAAATTATTTGACCTAAATACTTTCTCAATCAATTAAAAAATTTAAACGAAACATTTTTAATTTGTTATTAAAACAAAAATGAGTATCAATCACAAGGAAGACTACAGTAATAATTATTAAAATATATTTATTTCTTTATTCATTTGGCATATATTTTAAGGATAACATTAAGCAATGCCATTATACAATTTATACCCGCACAATTTAATTTGTTTAAATTAACCATTTGCAAATTATATATTTTTAACATGAATATTTTTCTGCCTATGATCGCAGGTGCTTATCCTCCATACCCTCAGCACTCACAACAGTATCCTGGTGCTCCACCAACCTATGATCAGGCCATGGCTCACCCAACAGCCCATACAGCCAACCTTCCCCAGGCAGGATGGGTAAGTGTGGTACATATCGTCTTACTAACAATAAGTTTGTTTGCAAAATCAGCTTATTATTTAACCCAATGGAATGTTGAAAAAGTTTTAAAAAAAATAATTGACCCAAAATGTTTTTGGCTATCTTTAATTTTGTACAGAACTCAATTTTTAAAGTATTGAATATTTTTGCAATAATATGTTTTATTAATTAACGATTTTTTTTAAATTCCAGCATATGCAGCATGGCCAGCAGCCTGTGATGTATCAAAATTACCAGTCAGCCGCTGCGGCTGCTGCTTCAGCTCAAAACTACCAGCAGCAGATGCAGGCGGCCGCAGGATATCCAGGAGCTTATGCGCCGACACCATTCTACTCACCTGCCCAGTACCAAATGCAAGGCCAGCACATGCACAATCCGCACAATCAGCCCACCACAATTGTGATGCCCGTGCGTTTTACTTTAATACGCAAATTTTCAAATTTCTCAACGAAAAATTGTGTTTTTGCAGGGAGTGGCTGCTTTCGATGGAGGCGCGCGGTTCAACGGAATTAGTCAACCAGTGGTGCCCCCGGCGCCCCCCGGAATCGCCCCGAATGCAGCCCAAGTGGCAGCCATGTCCGGCCATAACGTGGTCTTGGGACAAAAGAAGGGTGGCTTCTTGACAGGGTCTTCCACAGGAGGCGGGTTCACTTTCTGGTAGAGGCTAAAAGCCATTTAATTACAGGTGCCTAGTGCCTCTCTGCCAAATATTCAATTCAACAAGCATTTCAGTATAGGGACGATTTTCCGCAGCACTAAGCTGTTTTTAATATTCCTCCGATTTATTTGTGGTCTTTTTAAAGACTGTTTCCAAAAAAGCCATTTAGTCACAAAGGTTAGCGACAAACAGATGGATTAGTTGTAATTTGACAAAATTAATATTATTACTGTAATTACAATCAACTGAATGTGATCTTGTATTCTAGATTTCAGATTGCTTGATAATAATAAAAAGTTGAAAATGCTCTTGAAAATTTTGCTTTCAGATCAGAAAAACCCCAAATAACATTTATTTTATTTGATTACAATGCAGTAAGAAAAATACAGCTCGGTCTTGCGGGCTGGGAAAAACAGATTAAAGATTAAAAAACCACAAAAGAAATGTAGAGTGAAAATAAAATCAGTGGCCTGCATTAATGGCGCTCAAAAAATTGTCTCCCTGCCAACAAGGGAGAGTGAGCGGCCAATGTCACTGATCAGCTTGCACCCCTTACCCCTTTCACCCCCGAAACACAGGAATGACATAAAAGAAGGCGTGTCGTCGCACGTTCTCCAGCCAGAGCACCACCGCAAAAAATGTAAATCAGTTTGCGGTTTTATGTCGTTCATGGCCAGTTGAGAGAGAGCCGGAAAAAAGTCATGGTGGAGGTGCCTGGTCGGCGGGAGGAGCTGCTCCAAGGGCTGGTGGACAGGACGAGGTCAGGGCTGCAGTCTGTGCTGCGACCGTCTACGTCCAGGACTCGAATCTTCAACGGACTGAGTTCTCGTCTCGAATCTGCTCTCTCGATTCGGTCCAACAGCTCAGAATTGCAAACGCCTTCAACGCTCGAGCCACCAAAAATGTTCGTTTTATTATAAGATTTTATTTTAATTATATTTATTTAATGAAAGGATATGTAAAAAATTTATTTATTAGGGGCCTTGACGAGCCAGAGACCGAGATTAAAGTCAACAGCCCGAACGGATCTATTGTTGCTTGCGGCTCTGATCCCTACGAGCGACTCACATACAAAATTGGTTAGGTGTGCTGATGGGAACAGCAAAAGAAATTTATTGATTTTTTTGCAGATGCTCAAAGTAGCGGATCTGACAACGATGGATATGGGCCAAGCACACTCAGCGTCGAGTCAGATAAAAAGCAATACATGCAGTCAGGTAGCCTCTCTGTAAAAAAATAAGGCGCCAATGCAAAGAACTTGGCAAATAAAGGCTTAATAAAAATCAAAATGAGAGCTATACTATTATAAGTATAAACTTTTTTCAGGTTCTGAGGGATCGATCCAGTCGTGGGCGTCAAGCCTAAGCCTCGACTCACAAACAGACGAAGCTACTATTGAGGCTATTGAATTTATGCGCAATTTCGTAGCAACACTTTTCAGTGATAGCAACTCAATTACCAGGGAACAGAAATCTGCCTTTGGCAAATACGCCCAGGTTTGCTATTTTTATTTAATTTAAAAAAACTTCTTTATTTATCTCTATAAATTTAGGACGAGCCTGGGAGGTTGTGGTTTGCCCGCTTTGTCAATGCTCAAAGAGCGCAACACAAACGAGTGCCTGAATCGACCTTTTATAGTTTGGCTCAGTACTTTGCAATAATTTTATTTGAATGTGCCGATTCCGACGACTTTGGACCTGCAAAGACCTTGATGAACATGTGTTTCACATTTTATTATGAATGTATGAAATGCAAATTTTAATCTGGCTTAATTGAAAATATATATTAATTTACAAATTCAGCCAAGGGGCCCCCACCAATGCGGCAGTACATTTTTAATGTACTCAAAGAACAGCCCATATTCCATTCGCTGAGATTTTGGAATGCTGCGTTTTTTGAGGCTTTGCAAGGGGAGCGTTCAATAAGACCTGTAGCTACAAGGGAAGATGTGCTCAATAATCAGATGGAAGCAATTACAGACGAAAGGGCTTATCAGGAAAATATCACGTTTGGGCAACTGGGGTGAATATTACCTCTCAATTTCATTACATTTTAAATTTAATATTTCTTTATAAAATTATGCAATAATTTAATTTACTTGCAGGACTTTCACCAGTAACATGCACGCCTTTGGACTTACAAAAGATATGTGCATGGAATTTTTGAGAAAACAGTGCACAATCGCCAGTCTCAGTGATGGTAACTTATTCATTTTATATTAAAGAAAGTGGCAAAACTAATTTTTGTTACATCATTTCAGAACAAGAAAAAATGCTTAGGGATAATTTGGATGATCTGTATGTGACCGAGTCATTTAGTGAATTGACTCCAACCAAGTCGCTGTGGCAATCGTGAAGAGAGAGAAAAAAAAAATTAATGTGACGATCCAATATGTGCGATTTCCTTGCCTGGTCAATAACCAATAATATCATGCATTTGATAATATCATTCAACAATAAGCAAAAAGACCTTACAGAGAAGAAATAATGCGCCTTGAAATTTGCTTGCGCCTTTAGCGATATTGAATACTAGGGAAAACGCTATGCAATATTTAATCGCCAAATGATGTAGACTTTTAGTTTTGACAATAATTAATATCTACTTCCAAGCTGTAAATTAAACGTAAAAATGGTCATAAATTCATTTGGTTTACTCATTAGATGTTGAATGTGCTATCCTGTGATTATCAATTTTATTAATTAATATGTATTAAACTAATGCAATTTTGTAAATCATAAATAATAATTTTTATCTCAAAGTGATGAGTAAAATAAAGTTTTTTTTTTGATAAGGCAAATATATTTTCATAATCATTGCAAAATCATTCTCACCGCGTTTCCACGTACACTATCAACACTTACACGCTGCTATGTTCGAAATCAAAATCAACAATTCCAATTTTATTGCTACGTTGACTCGGATCGTGGCCATGTTCACATTATTTTCTTTTGGAAAGTCTTTGATTAAAATACAGTACTTTGAGTGAATCAATAAATTTGGTATCGAATATTTTAATAATATTGATAACAACGGCAACTTGAAACAAAGAAAAGCAGTTGAGTTGCCATCAGAATAACAGTATAAAAGGAACACACACCCAACATCGGTGAACATAATCAACATAACGTGGCGCCGGAATTCATGCGTTTAAAATTTATGGCGGATATAGACCGATCTTGTTGAACGTTGTTGGAAAATGAATATGTAGTGAGTGAGGCTTTCCCTCAGAGAGCAATGCATTTTACACACCCCAATACAAAAACGAAGCAGACAACGTAACTGATCGGCTAAAAGTGCGCTCATTTAGCTTCAGTCCAGACATGTGAACATCTATCACTTCACTTGTGTTTTTAAGTGTTGCAAAAATTCATAGTACGAAAGTGATGACTCAGAACGATCCTCGAGCAGGTATTGCATGAACCTGCTGCGGTACTTGCTGTCCTCTCTGCAACAGCACAATGCCAGACGCATTAAGTACCAAACTACAAAAGGACAGAGGAGGAAGTAAACAAAATGTGTCCTACCTGATAATCTGCAGAGGAGGCGGATACGGCTTGATCTCCTTCAAGTAATTCACAAACGCTCTCATCCGTTCAGAGTCTTGGTTGTCAAGCACTGGTAACTCAGTCATGACATCGGGGATGGCTTCAAAGGAGTTGGCACCCAAGAGAACACGGCAAAGAGCAGGGTTGATGTTTCGCAAAACATAGATGATTAAACTGTCGCCGGTATCTATAAGGAATAGGCCTCTCGAATCCAGTTTCTCTGCTGACAAGTGGAGTCTTGGTGGCTGTGGAATCACCTTGCCTTCGATCTCCAGAGCTCCCTGAAAATAAATTGAAATAAATTACATGTTAATAAAGAGCTACTCAAGATTTTAAAATCTAAGAAAAATAAATCACCTCATCAGTCAAGCAGTGTAGAGGGTACAAATCTGGGAATACACTTTGCATCAGCGAATCAAGTGGCAATGACTTGAACTGGCACATGGCATAGACCCGATCGTCAATTCGGACGTTCGAGCTTGCTCTGAATGCAGGCTGCAAAAAATTTAAATTTTAATATCTCTCAACAGGTCTGCTTTAGGCTTACATGTCTAAGCAAGGCCACAATATACAAAGGGAGGAGTCGAAGACTGTGAGGAGCCAGCAGGCCACTTCCTGCTCCACCCATGTTTTGAGTTGCTCTAAATGTAGACAAAACGTCAACAGCAACATTGATAAACGCTTCGCGCGCATCGGACAGTGAAGACGACTGAGAACGATCAACCGCTAAGAAAATAACCAAATTAATATTGTACCAAGTTGGGTGGTATTCGAGAAATTTTACCCATTTTTGTTAGAAGTCCAACAATGCACTGCTGGTCAGCAGAAGCTATGACTTCAGAAATATTGCTGGCAATCGGCAGACAAAGTGTATGCACTCGTATCCTCCTTTCTCCCTTGCTGGATGTGTAAAGCAAAGCTGCTTGGAGGCAGACGTTTTGCATATCAGAAAGGTTTTCCTCAATGGCCAATTGCATTCCAAAACCAGAATCTGGGCTGACGTTTGGCAGTGACAACAAATCTGTTGACCTTACAAAGAAGTTTCCATGGAATGTATGAATAGCAAGGCCCCTGAAATTTACAAGTTAAATTTATGAAACAGGTCTAACCATGAATTTGACCTTGAACAAACCTTGTGCATCTAACTCTCATCACAGCCTCTAAGCCAATTTTCCTAGTCAAATATCTCCGGAAACAGCGAGTTAATTGTTCTGAATGAAGTTTACTAGCAGCATGGAAATCAGGGAAGTGGTTAATGCAGCCGCCACTAAACCGAGCAATTCCACCTAAAGTTTTTTTTTTATAATTTGAAACTGGGATCAAAATTTATGGCTAAGCTTACTGATGGTGGCTAGATCGGCAGTCTGCGAATTTAACAAAAATAGATCCACAGCGACCTGTTGTGCTGAACACTCCAGAGCGAGACGCTTGTAGAAGTCAATGGCAGGGTTGAGCAGAGGGGAAGCATCTTTGGAGCCTCCAGATGTACGGGGTTGCAGCGCTCCTGGACCTAAACTGGGTAGAGTCACTTGGAAAACCGTAACTCGTCCTCCAGTTGAACCCTGACAAGAATCATAAATAAGACTTCAAGGTGTTAATTTTTAAGGAAATAATCTACCATCAACTTAAACGATGCCTGCAATGCAGCACCTAGGGCTGAGCTAGGCTCTGGATTGCCTTGGAACTTGTTAGGTAGCTCAGCCAAGAGGTCTCGCACCAGTTCGAAATCTTCGTGCAGATTTACCAGAAGGTTTTCAGGGCAAGGAAGAAAAATGTCTGTATTACAATAATAAAGAGTTATTTAAATTTATAAGCAAAGGGAACAAAAAATTACCGTCGATATCTCCTACAACCATCATGTGCGGTTGCTGTGCATCCTCAGCCAGTTCGTAAAAATGGATTGCAGAATCGTAGGTGATGAAGCCGATCTGTGTTCTCGAGTCACCAGGTAGGTTGTCTAGTTCCTCCAAAAGAATATCACACACAAGTTTCAAATATCCTGTATCAACAGCAGCTCGAGACACTTCAAGAACAAAAAGGTAGACGGCAGGTTGCGGCGGCCGCACCATGTACTCCGAAGGGGCGATGAATTCTATTGTGGCTGATCTGACTTCAGGCCTCCTTGTAGGCTCGCCGTATGTTTTGCTAACAGGGTCATATTGGAATTCGTCCGGCACTGCAATGAAATGAGATGCTTAGAAACTTGACACTACAACATAATGAGACACTTACATTCATTGACTCTAAAGCAAATATTGCATTTCCAACGTCGATGATCAATAAAATACACAAAAGGGTTGATGTACGTCCGACAGGCTCGACAACGAACAATGGTATTACACTGGATTACAGGAAGTTGCTGCAAATGAACGAAAAATTTCAGACATAAAAGCAGAATTTAATTCAAAACATATTACTCACACTTAGGTCTTTGAATGGATGAATTAGTATTCCAAGAGGTAGTCGGGATTTATCTAGAATTGACTTGGTCTCGGGAATTTTAGTGACTGTACATCTGAAGATACTATAGTAACATGAAAAATTAGATGCGAGCGATTTTAAAACTTAAAAAATATACTCTGGGCTGCAGTTCTGGGCGTCAACAAATGAATGCTGCAGGTTGACTCTCGGAGCCTCCACTTTGGTTGGAGGTAAGATGTTCCTCATTTGCATCAGGTCATACGTTTCCATGTTTCCCCACAGTCGATTGAATCCTTGTTGAGTAACAGACATCGAACCCATTTGCGTTGTCAGTCCGTCCATGGATTTTGTGGTTGGCTGTGGAAAAACAGGGGACCTGGCGGTTTGTTGGGAAGGGTAAACTGGCGATTGAGCTGAATTTTGCGGAGGATATCGATTGGCCATAGGCGGAGCTTGCTGAGCCACTGGTTGTTGCTGAGGTGCAGGCGTCTGCTGGTGCATTGCAGGGGTGGAGTATGATGCTGGAGTGGGCAATGCAGAGCCATAATTAGCACTGGAAATTGCTACTGGCTGATTCAAAGGTGCTGCTGGAGGAGCGGAGGGAGTGGACGTGTAAGGCATGCTCGTTGGAGGTTGATTGGGGTTGGAAAATGAAGGAGGCCCTGAAGGGCTAGTGTACTGAATATTCGCCCCAGGTGGTGCTTGTGGAGGGCTAGCAGGACCTGAGAAAGGTGGCATGCCCATGGGTGGTGCTTGCATTGGACCACCAAGATTTAACGGAGGTCGAGGAGGCCCTCCTTGCAGGTAAGGTGGGCCTTGACTGCCGACACCAGGTGGAGGTGGACCTTGACCAGGAAAAGGAGATTGTGAGTTGGGAAATGGCTGCTGCATTGTGATAGGTGGTCGAGGTTGGAAGCCTGCTTGCGATTGAGGTGGTCCAGAGAAAGGCCCAGGCACATCTAAAACGATTATAAATTTAATAAATTTATGTTTAAAACTGCCTTTCATTAATTAATTGCTCTAATTAAATTTGCGGGAGACAAAGTCTGCTTTCATAAAACTTAAAATAAGTGATGATGATGCACACAAAAGAGGATCATTTTACTCAAGGTTGAAATATAGCCCATAAAAAAGTCTCTTTGGATGGTTTGCAGAGTATTTTAGTTAGAATCACCTTTGTTAGTCCCCATCATCAACGGAGAGTTCCTGTTTGGCGAATCTACAGGTACTGGAGACGGCCTTGCATTTTGGAACTGGGGAGGCGGCTTCTGGGGACCATTCATGAAAGGCGGGGGCCCATTGACGCCTGGGGGTGGAGGGTAGGGTCCACTCTGTGGGGGCCTCATCTGTTGCTGCTGCTGGTTGTGGTGTCCGTTCACTGGAGGCGCCGAAAACTGCTGTTGTTGGACCCAGGGGGGCTGGCCATTTGGGAGTGTCATGGGTGGCCTTGCAGGTCCTGCGGAATCAATTGTAAATATCTCAGATTTGCGGACAACAGTGGGAATCGAACCGGAGAATGGAGGCATTCCTGGTGGAGGTCCAGCTTGGGGATCCATTTTGATTGAGTTGCTGCAAGTGGCACTTGATGAGCTGCAACATAAATATGACAAACAGCTTGTCACTATATCTTCCACGTCAGTCGTCCACTTTCAGATGGGTGCAAAAATAATTATTTCCGTCCCGAGGAGGGACTGCTCGTTGCTCAGGGAAAGCTAGTATTTAGAAATTGAGCGTCTCGTGACCTGTATCAGGCCAACAGGCAGCTGGAACGCTCTTGCATAATTCAGTAAAAGGGTCTCGAACAGCATTGGCAATGTCAACAGCCACCCAGAAGAACACCTTGACCAAGTTTGTTCGGCGTCGGCAAACTGAACCACTCACCTCTAGGGCAGCCCGGTGGTCGTGGCACTCCGTTGCATGTACGCCGAGGATTCGATTAGAGCCGACCGACGTCCCACAAAAAGCTATTTGCTAAATTAAAGGGGTACGAAGTGACCGATGAGTAGTGCCGTCTCTACCTTTGCCCTCATTCTTCTCAATCACATGCGCTGTTCGCTTGTTTCTCCTTCCACATCACCAGCAAGGCGCCGAATTTGAAATGGGCTAAAAAAATAATAATTAAGCGAATTAAAAATTGGGGCAAAAATTTTACAATGATTTTTCTACAAACCAAAATTAGTGCCGAAAACACTTTATCTCATAAAATATAAACAAAATGATATTTTTTCTAAAAACAAATCAAGATCAGACTTCCTAGAGAGAACGCCAAGAAAATCTTTGAAGCAATCTTTGCAAAAGCTTTGTATGTACGTGAGGTGGATTTCAATAAGGAGCATTCTTAAGATTCAAGTACTATTACTTTACATGCAATCCATTGATTCCAATAACGTACTGATCAATTTTTTTATAATATTTTGTGCAAGTGCCTTTGTTAAATGACATTAATTTACCATTCTCAGGCTTCATAAAACATTTACTTGTAAATCCTTAATCACACTCCACTTGAGTTAAGTAACATTTTACGTGGGAATCATTTGCTATAGCTAGACATACACGCTAACTGCTGACTGGCATTTTTCTTGTATTTCATATTCTTTTCACCTGAGGACGGCCAGCTACGTGTGCTTCGTGTTTTCTACCTTCTGAAAATTGACCTCAGGTCACCTTAGACGGGCTTGGACGGCCGTCCTAATCTCAAAAGCGAACAAACCCACCCTTGGACCATGGAGGTAAATTTTTATTTTGTATTTATTTTATATTTTTCATAATATCCGGCACTTGAAATAAAGTTTCCAGCTGATCAGACCCATTTCTCACAAAACTGTAAATTATTAATTAAAAGTTACACAAATAAATAAATTACAGCCTGCGGGTAAAGTCCTTATAGTAGCTTGTGCGACGAATCTTCATTTATTAAAGCAATTATAAAAAATAAATATTAACCCTTTATAATTATTATTATAATATTATATTTTTGTTGACAAAAGTTGAATTTCCATTTCAGATTGAAGTACTGAGCACCAGCGGCTCAAAACCTGTAGTGACCTTAACTGGTGTAAGTATGCAATAAAAAATTTAGATAATTGCCTAGCGATGGAAAATTTTGGTGCATCATCTCTTTTGTATATTAACAAAAAAAAAATTGCTGCGAACATTTGCACGTTATTCTGCTGGTGCCCTTGACTTTTGCTAGCTGCAATGACTTAGCAAATTTAAAATTTACAGGGACACTTTAATTCAGCAACTGACCAGCGTTTTCTTTTTCGTACTTAATACATTGTATAATATTTTTATATTTCCTATGAACGTGCTTTATTTTGTATATAAAAAAGGTTATATAAATTTTTCATCTATAGTAAAAAAAATTGTACAAATATTCTAGCTTGCACCTTCGACAACCATCAAGGATATCAAGGAGCAAATCTACAGGAAGAAAAAGAGCCTTTACCCTGACAGACAATCCATCCGACTCGAAGTGAGAGGTTCGAGTCTCAAAGAAAGTGAACCGATTTCCTCATTTGGACTAAAAAACGGAGCCAAGCTGTACCTCAAGGATCTTGGACCACAGATTGGTTGGAAGACTGTTTTCCTTGCCGAGTATGCAGGACCACTGTTTGTCTATTTGTGGTTTTACACAAGGCCCTGGTACTTCTACGGCGAAGCGGCGGCTTCTCAGCCGTTCTCACAATGCGCAAAGTATATGACTAATTTTTTTTTTTATTATTTGGGGATTTATTTTGAGTATTCCAGGATTGCTGCCATTTGCTGGTCTGTCCATTACGCCAAGCGTCTCCTGGAGACGCTCTTCGTTCACCGCTTTTCACACTCCACAATGCCCTTCTTCAACCTCTTCAAGAACTGCTCGTACTACTGGCTGTTCACCGCCTACGTCTCGTACCACGTTAACCACCCTCTTTTCACTGCCCCCAGTGACACTCAGATGTACATCTCTCTTGGAGCCTTCGCGGTAAAAAATTTCATTAAAATATTTCCAAAAAATATCATTTTTTTATAATATTCAATTTTTTATTTTTTAGAAATGTGGATAATTAAAATAAAATTATTATTGTTGATATAATAATATCCAAATTGTGGGGTATAATTATTTGTTGAAAGGTTTAACTTCATGAAATAGGATTGAAAAAATCCCTTTTTGAAGAAAACAGTAAAATTTAATGATTTAGTTTACTTATTTTTGTTCCAGCTTTGTGAATTGGGAAATCTGAGCATTCACGTTGCCCTTCGTAACCTTCGTCCACCTGGCACCACAGTTCGCAAGATTCCCATGCCCACCTCTAACCCGCTGACTGGACTCTTCAATTTAGTCTCCTGTCCGAATTACACTTATGAATTCGGAAGTTGGGCTGCATTCACAGCAATGACTCAATGCTTGCCTGGTATGATATATATATTTCCTCTAGTGAAAAAAAAATAATAATTATCCATAGAGTTTTGCTTCTCTTATATTTTTGCTTTTTATGTGTCTTAAAATTAATTTTCCCATGGCTTTGTTCCAGCTGGTATTTTTGCTCTTGCGGGGCTTTACCAGATGACCGTGTGGGCCATTGGAAAGCACAGGCTTTACAAGAAGGAATTCTCTAACTACCCTAAAGGACGCAAAGCTATTCTTCCCTTCTTGATTTGAAACAAATCAGCTTGTACTGCTATTTTAGTCTCTCTAAATTTTTGTTATTATTATATCATCGAATTGTATTCATTGCAGTTTTACTTTTCGCAGTGAAACTCTTGTTTGGGCATTATTTAGTCTCCCATTTTTTGTAGGTAATGCATAATGGAAATTATAATTTGTTAATTTTCATTAACGACCAATTTAGTGCATACAGGTTTTTCATTCCAAAGGTTAATTTTCATCTTTAATAATGCTGTGCTCAATGTATAGAGATTTGTTTATTTGTCATTAAAATTTGTGGAATAAGGTTTGCCATAATGGTGTTCTAATACTTTTTGTTTATTAAGTTGTGTTATTTTATTCAATAAAATTCCTGGATCTTCTTAAAAACAAAAAATTGTTTCTATTGTGAACGCAAAAAGAGTATTTGAAAACTACCTTTAATGAAGCAATATTCCTAAAATTTTCAAAATAAAAATTTAGAGGATTTTAAACAGATCTGGCTTTATGGTACCTGCTTTAGCCATAAAACTACAACAATAGGAAATTTGAAGAGCGCTGTATAGAAAGATTGGAGAATTTGGGTCAGCAAAAAGTCTGTATCGCTTTGCGGCTAAAAATATATTTAATTAACATCTATTCCTATCTAATAAATAAATAAAATACGAAATCATTAAAAAAATTGTAGAGTGGTTAAATAAATATTTATTCATTATTTTATTTAAATATTTAATTAAATTCATTTAGTTTTAATTTAATTTTCAAATTTTTTTATATTATGTGAAATATAACATTATAAATTCGTTTATTTAAATTCTATTTTCTTATTATAACTAAAATTTATTTAATTTCGTTAAATAGTCTACTTAAAAATTTCATTAAAAGTTTGGCGTCTTCAAAATTTTGCAAGGATTCCTAAAATTTGTCTTGTTTAAATTTATTAAATTCAAAATATTAGCAAAATTTATTGATTTCGTCCAACCCATTAAAATTCAATTAAAGTGCTGCTGTGTTTCCGCGCGCTATTCACATTGCAAGAGGCCGCGCGACACTGCGCTAATCGCTTTCAGCTAACCTGGCCGCCTCACTCGGGACACTCGGCGCGCCGTGGTGCCATGCAACATGAAAAATTGCCAACAAGAATTTCATGTGTAGAGAAATATCTGCTTTCCTCTGTACCTAAATATAAAAACAACGTCAAATGCTATTTTCCCCGCAGGATTTAAAAAATATTATTAATAAATTTGTGTATATTCTGTATGTTTTTTTATAGTTCTTTAAAGCTACAATATTAAAGCATTATTTTTGTGTGAAAGTGTCTTGGTTGTAGGTAGAGGTCTGGGGGAATTGCACTTATATTTTACCGCATTAATTCAATTTAAGCGCGTGGATATGCATTCTATGTATGTATTACATTATTGCTTCCACCACAGTATCAGCTTGTCCAATTATATCATCCTGCATAAGGAACCACCGCGGTGCACGCATTTATTTATTAACGTCCGAGCTTCTGATTGAACGAGACCCTATGGAGCACAATAACTTTCGCCTCTTTTAGCTGATGGAGGGCCACAAGATGATTTCATTGTGGTTGTTCTAACCTCATTGCTGGTTTATTTGCAACAGTTTATTATAAACGATCACAAGATTTTACGTACTCACTGGATATTTTACAACATGCGCGCTCTGTATCAATGGTGAGTTAAAGAATAGCTCGGCTGCCACAATTAGATAATAAGCTGAGAATATGAACTGAAGGAGAGCTCGATAAACGTATATCCCAAGACATCATTCAATTGCGTACGTATATTTTATGCTGTGTGATTTATATGCAACATATTATTGTACTTTTCCTATTTGCCTGCGTCATCCTATAATTTATTATTTTACTTTAATCGTGCAAGATAAAAATTTGATCTGCGAATTATCCGTCTTTACTTAATTGAATCTTTTGACCCAACAGCTGAACTTTTGCCAAAGAGAACGACACCTAATTGGCATGAGGAAAATTGAAAAATCAGCAGCATTTGACGCTTTGTAGAATATATGGTTAAAAAAAAAATAAAATAACGGGAGTGTGAAGAAATCAAAGAGATAACGCCCAGGCAAAGATCATTTGGTTCAAAGGGCTTTTAATGGAGATTTTAATATGAAAAATAAAATATCTTACTGCTGGCAATGACTACGTCTTGAACGTCCAGCTGAATCTGAATTCTCCATTTTTAACTTCAACGATTTTCCCCCAAATTTTAGGTAAACGCTTTTAAACCAAATTTAATTTAAGTATTGGCTGACTTTATATTTTTTAATTTCAATGATATTTCTAGCATGGTGGCAAAATTAATCCATTCCACGTATCAACTTGCCTTCTTTACGCTCCTCTGCGTAGTGCTAACAGGTTGGTTGCATCCATTTTAAAATTGTTTTAGTTTTAAACATATTAATCGAAAGCTCAGGTGCCGATGAATTGTTCATTGTGAGGCGGACGCTCACTAACAAAACTACAGAGCTGCAGTGCTTCTACAATGGACCACAGGAATACTCTCTGGCACTATCGTGGATCCTTCCACAGGGGGTGCCAATGATCTATGAATGTAAATCTATATATTTTTTATTTTTTCCCTCGAATTTATAATTATATGCATATTTCTTTAATTGCAGCTCACCAAAGATGGAAACACAAGACTAACGACGGTTTTGTAAGATAGAAATTTAACAAAATTTAAAGTAAAATTAAATTTGCAAACAATGCAAATTTTATAGGTAAGAGGTCACTTTGAATATTATGGACATGTTTGGGAGGCGAAACATGCTCTTGATGTTCAGAACAGCATATTGCCGCCGGTTTTGGATGAAAGATGGAATGGTGAATTATATAAAATGGTGTAATTAATTAAATTTTATTGAAGCCGCGTATGTTCTGCTTTGTAGATATGCAACGAGTGGACACAACGCCGTTGGGACAATTTAAACTTTTAAGCAAATTCACCACTGACCGATTCCACCTTTCTGTTTTGGCAAAAAGTGACGCTCAAATAGCCCTTCACACGGGCGACTCGGCGCACACGAGCATGTCCTATCTGTTGACGCTGGAGCCCAGTGATAACGCAGGAGTGATTACCCTGGCACTTTGCCCAGGTGGAATTAGAACAGAAAACGGCACTCACGGTTGTTTTCTGCTATTTAAATCAGAAGTGCGAACTTTGGTAAAGTTTGGAAATTAAATTATTTAACATTTCTTGGTATCCCTTTTAGGTGATTGGAAGCTCCAACTTGTTAAAAAACGCAAAAGAATGGACTCATTTCACCATCAATTTTGAGTATAGCCCCTTGCTACATCACATAACACTGTCAGACGCAACAAAAAGTGGAAAAAAATTGCTCGACTTCAGGAAGTCTCAAGCTTATCACAGAAAGCCAAGTGGTATTTCAGTGAGAACAGTGAATTCCTACGGCTCATGGAGGCTCCACAATCGTATGCAAACTTAATATTAAACAATATAAGCTATTTTTTTAGATGAGGCACCCAGATTTCAATGAAAATTGGTGAAAAAAATACTGTTTGGCAAATAATTGTTTGCCAAATTTTCCTTGAATCATTTTTTTATGCCAATTTAAACTCACATGAGATTTAATTGAATTACACTAGAGAAATTTTAAGTAGACAATAACTTTCATCAAAATCGTCGTGTTTCATTACAAAACCATTAATTTAGTGTGGAACTTATTGGTTAGATGATTATTAATTTTTCAAAATTCCAAAATTTAGATAGGGTTGTGATTCACAATGGCAAAGAGGACGGAGAAGGATTTAACGTGATGGTCCTCAACAAGCCATCAATGTCATGTTTACAAATCCATTACTTTTTTCGCAAGGGGTACGGAAAAGCCTATGTAAAGACAAAGGACGGAAGTTTTTCAATGGAACTGGAGGTAATTTCACGGTCGAGAAATGATTTGAATAAATATTATTATCTGATAAAATTTAAGCCCACTGACGGAAAATGGAAGTATACTGTAATAAAGGCGATGATGAAGGCGCCCTCAGATTACTTGCACTTTGTAGTTCCCTTCGGTGACCACTTGACCCACGTCTCTCCCGTCTTTGCTTTGCATCAACCCTTCCGAGTATGCGGAGAAGATGGTAAATATTTTTCATCTTGTTTCAAAATTTAAAACGGATATCTTTTCGAATAGAATTTTTTACTTCCAAGGTATTTTTACCTAATGGAACTAACCCCACCAACACAATTTGCCAAATTGTGGGCGAGGAAAAATTTGCTGTAGTTCGCAGTTCCGTATACACTGGACCTAGTGAAATAGGTAATTTAATTATATGCAAAATTTTTAATAATTTCATGAAGTTTCATATAATCCAAATATTTTTTTGCAAGAAAATTTAAGATTAATCCCATCATTTATTTTTTAGAATGTCCACCAAATGTTTTTGGAAAGTACTGCAACATCACCTGCGGTAATGTGATGGGCGACGCAACGTGCAGAGCAAAAGTCTTGTGTGACACGGACCGCTGTTCATGCCTGCCTGGATACGAACCGACTTCAAATTGGGACACGGCCTGTCTTGAAGGTAACGGATGATTATTTTCAGAGCAAAGTTTAAGAAGAATAATCCATTACTTATTGTTAGCTAAACCAAATGCACCAATTAATGTAACTGCCACTCCGCTGGAGGTCGAGGAAGTTGAAGAGGAGGACTCGTCAGAGAACAAGGAGACCTCGGATGCTTATATGGAATGGGATTATAATGCGCAGGAGATTCCTGAGAAAACGAATAACTCTGTTGTTTGGTGGATTGTTGCACTGTTGTGCTCTTGGGTTGTTGCGGTCTTTTCTTTGTACCTCGTTTTCAAAGAGAGACCCGATTTAGTGCCAATTTGCATTTACAACCCCATAATGCGATGCACAGGTCAGAATAGGGGCGGCGATCAACTGATCGAAGATGATAACGCATGATAATTTTCTGGCTTTATTACTTTAATCCCAATAAATATTTTTCTATCATTAAAACATAGAAAGAGTTACTTTTGAAAATTTAATATGAACATTCTGAAGGCGTTTGTAATCAATTCTTCTGTGTATTTTTTAGTAATAAAAATGAATTGAAATATACAGGTGGGCTAAACTACGTAGTGCAAAAAAAGATTAATAACAAATGAAACGGTATAAATTGAAATTTAACACTGGAGACAGAAAATTATTTGAATCATTTGATACAAAAATAATTTTATTTGATACATTTTTCATGCAAACGGTCATATCCTAACTGATCTCTAATTAGCTTTTCGATTCCAGTAATAATTATGCACTTTTTTTAAAATTCATCCAAATTATTAAAAATATTGTAGTTTATTTGTCAAATTTTTGAAAAATTATCACTGAAGAAATGCCAATTTATGGGAGGATAAAAATAAAATTTTATGCATGTCGTATCTTTCCTTAAATCTTACTCCATAACTATTATTTGCAAAAGTCATATATATAATTATGCTAATTATACGTATGTGTGAATTTGTCTCGCTATTTCCCGCGTCGTAATTGCAAATTGCCTAGGAGGTCCCCGTATCTAGAGAGTTCTCTTTGATAATTCCTCCTTGCCGTGGCCCGTGACGTCATCGTCAAAAGTGATCCGCCCTTTTTCTTGTTTGGCTGGCTGCTCGCAAGTCGGTTGTGCGAATCTTCAAGTCTCGCCGCGCCGCAACTAATTTGCATTTGTACAGGTAAGCAACCCTTATCTCGAGTGCCTGACCAATCTGAGTGGCCAAATTGAGCGCAGATCGATGCAGAGGCGGTGAATTAATGACACGTTCCTCTCCGCAGAACGCGTATGGAACAGCCGAAGAAGGACTCTTGACTTGCCCGCCGTGTGCAGATAGGTGCGTGTGACCATGGCCGAGAACCTGAAGAAGAGACCGGCCAAGGGCATCCTCAAGTCGTCGACCAGCTTCGAGAAGCAGGAGCAGAGCCAGCTGAAGGCCGCCAGTCGGCAAAAGGAAACCAAGTGGGACGAGATGAACATAATGGCAACGCTGCACCCCGCGGACAAGGACTACGGACACATGAAGATCGAGGAACCAAAGACTCCGTACAACTGGGCCAACGAGGAGCAGGAGCAGATGGACGTGGCCGACGGCAAGGGCGTCGACGCCACAGCGTTAGCTGAGAAAATTTCCGAGGCCACTTCGCTACCCACGGTTTGCCAAGAACCGGACGAGGAGAGCGAAGAGGAAGAGGAGGAGACAAGTCCCGAGGAAAAGGAGAAGAAAAAGCACTTTGAGAGCAAAAGGAAAATGCACTACAACGAGTTCCAAGCTGTCAAGTTGGCGAGGAAATTAATGGAGGAGGACGAGGAAGAGGACCACGAGGACGACGATGCAGCCGCGTCGAGTTCGGCGGCCAATCGAGAGCCTGAACAGGAGGTGGAGGAAGCCGAGGAGGCTGAGGAGGAGAGCAAACCCAGTGAAGGAGATTAAAACGGAGTACTTAACAAACAAAAAAGGACAGTCTGCACACAAATATTACTGAGTGATATGACAATGAAAGTGACACTGAGCCAAACAGAGGCGTGTGGCTCAAATCCTGTTTTCTGATCTGGTTGGACTTCAGCGACGCCGAGTCTTGACTGTGTAAATTTAAATTATTGATCTAACAAGTATTAAACAATTTGACGGAACGCAATTAATTGCAATAATTACTAACACGTACACATTTTGTGAAACAAAGCTGGATTAATTATTATTGAAAAAAAAATATGATGTCCTAGTCTGTAAATGTTTCAATTGGCAGCAAGAAGTGTTCAAATACAACCGGAAACTTAACTAGGATAATTTTAAAGTCCTCAAGACAATTAAATGTTTTAGCCAGAAGTGTCCATATTTGGTGCAAATAAATAAGAAATCGGTGAAAAAAAATGCTTTTTGTTCTTCTCTCATCGTTTCCATGCTCTTTTGTATTCATTCAGATTGGTCAGTACATGATTATATAATTTTCTATTAAAAGCCAAATCTAATTTAACTTTCTTTTCAGAACCTATGTTGAAATCCCTACTCAGGGTTAAATCTCAATCGTCCACCGCCCATCACATCAGAAACATGGTGCGTTTTTTGGGTCAACAAGAGGCCATCGATATTGACCAGGCCCTATTCAACAACTACCGCTTCTCAGTGGACCAACTGATGGAACTGGCCGGCCTGAGCTGCGCCACTGCCATTGCCAAGAGCTTCCCGGACAAGGTCGGCCAAGGGGTGCTGGTGTGCTGTGGGGTGGGCAACAACGGTGGCGACGGACTTGTCTGCGCCCGTCACTTGGCCCTCTTCGGATACAAACCAAGCGTTTACTATGTTAAGCGACCTGACCCGAGCAAGACCCTTTACCACAACCTAATCCGCCAGTGTGAGAAAATGGACATTCCTTTTGTGGAAGTGTCCGACGTGGACGAAAGCAAGTACCAGCTGGTCGTCGATGCCCTCTTTGGCTTCAGTTTTAAGCCGCCGGTCCGAGACGCCTTCGTGCCCATCATGGAGGCCCTGCAGAAGACCAAAGTGCCCATCTGCAGCGTCGACATCCCGAGCGGCTGGCACGTCGAAGACGGCTGTCCTGCCGAAGGAGGGATTCAACCAGAGCTGCTCATTTCCCTGACTGCGCCCAAAAAATGCGCCCAACACTTCAAAGGAAGGTTTCACTACCTTGGAGGAAGGTTCGTGCCACCTGAGTTAGAGACCAAGTACCAGATGGACCTGCCAAAATACCCAGGAACGGAATGCTGCGTTCAATTGTAAAATAATCCTTTAACAAAAAATTTTCCTCAACATTGTAATTTTTTCTTTTTCAATGAATTTAAAAAGACTGCAATAATAAAAAATATACTAAACTTGCACATTTTAATTTACATAGTTAAATTTTTCCTTGTCATTTTATTGGTAATGTGTTGCTTCAGATTCAAATCAAATTTTGATATTAATATTATTTTCAAAGTGATTTTTGAATTACAAACAAACAATCCACTAACATAAAAATGGTGTATCATTCGTCATATTGATATTATTTTGGTGAAGAAAAATTAAGGTTAAAAAATTGAAAAATTACTCAGAGTAAATACAAAATTCAGCTCGAATTTACAATTAGTAAAATAATAATTTGGGATTTTTCGGGCCTTAATTATTGTTGATAATTATTTTATACATACCGATACATACATGTTGCAATTTCCGTTATGATAATTTTGTATTATTTTCATTCTTAACGCATTACATTATACACTTTCATTCCTTATTCATGATATTGTCATTGATATTTTAACTCCGTACGAACGTAGATGAGAATAAAAATAATATAATGGCACAGGGAAATTTTTAATAATGTATAGTCATATTTAATTTTTATTCTTACCTGTAAAATAGGGGCATCAAACTTCACCGCAAATTAGCAGCACGATGAGATGCACAAAAATCGGAATCTTTGCTGCGATGGCTCCGCGATGAAACTCTAATTTATGTCAACAAAAAGTTTTCTTCCAAAACTGCACACGCACAACATAATTTCACACCATTACTACCAAAACAGCGTAGCAACCACGTTTTGTTACAAGGTCCATACATTTCACAGACACTATTTCATCCGATTTCATCAATTGACAGACACGTCACTATCAAAAACAATTTCCGTAACGTATTGAGAATTGAGTCAGCATTCTTGATCTTTTTGTCAAAGAACAAGAGCAACAAGCTGGAGGGTTGTCGGTTGTCGTTGTTTGTCGAAACTTGCAAAAATTTGCCCCACCTGCGTACACCTGCGTACACCCGCCAGCAGCGGCTCCGCCGGCTCCGGAAAAAGAGGGTGGGAGGACGATAGCGCTGCGATTGGCTGTCAACGGTATTGCAGCCAATGGTGATAAAGCTGCTTGTGTGTTTACATTTTGTACAGCTGGAAATCGGCTCTTTTTGACAACCAAGAACGAAAATCAGAAGATCTGCAAACATAACCTTTGGGCCCTTTGGCATGGAAATTTTCTGGCACGTACACCATACACTTACATTTTAAGTGCTCATTTTTTCCGACTTTTCGTAAGCACAGGAGTTCTTAAATTATAATTGAAATCTCTCCCTTTTTTTTAACAAATTTGGACAATTTGTATGTATGCTTATAATTTATTTATTTATGTAAATAATGTAATTGAACACAGATAACATCATTAAGAGAGAAACAGAGAGAAATTTCCTTGATAAAATTTTATTTGCATTGAATTTTGCCAAAATTATTAATATTTTAATGTCTCAGGTTTCAGTAAGCCTGCATTTGTTTGCCTGACGCTTTCAAAATGACATCTTTAAATGTTTTGTCCGCAAACCGCTTAAATTCGATGAAGCTTTTTGGCAAAACTCTTGGATTGAGGGTCAGTCCTTGTATCGTCTTTGCATCTCATGGCCCAAAAAGAGCCAGTGTTCCAGCTAGGTTTGATACAATTTTTTATATTTATTGTAAAACAAAATATCTGATGGTGTTGAACTTTGCTAGATTTTCTTCGACCTCTGAATCGAGCAAAAAATATGACGTGGTGGTTGTTGGAGGCGGCATCGTGGGAATGGCAACAGCAAGGGAACTTAAAATGAGACACCCTAGTTTGACCTTTGCTGTCCTTGAAAAGGAGAAAGTTCTAGGTACTGTAAAATATTTTTTATCGTATTCAATACTTTGTATTATTTAATCGATCAATAAAAATTAAAAATAAATAAAATTGCAGCTGCTCATCAGAGTGGTCACAACAGTGGTGTCATTCATGCAGGCATCTACTACACTCCAGGGACACTGAAAGCAAAACTCTGCGTTGAAGGCTTTTTGATGTCGTACAAATACTTTGATGAGAAAAATATACCTTACAAAAGGTGTGGCAAACTTATTGTGGCCACAAATAGCGATGAAGTAAAAAAGTTGGATGAAATAATGAGGAAGGGAGTTGAAAACAAAGTACCTGGTTTAGAGATGGTTGACGGTGAAAAAATAAGAGAAATTGAGCCATATTGTAAGGTGCGTAGTTATGCTATAATAGTATTGAATTTATTTTATGCTTCAACTTTTTTATCTTTATTTAGGGAATAAGAGCAGTTTGGTCACCAAACACAGGAATTGTAGATTGGGGTTTGGTGACACAATACTATGCCAAAGACTTTGAAGCTCTGGGTGGTCAAATTTTCAAAAATTTCCCTGTTTCTGGTTTTGAAGAGATTGCGGAAAGCAATAAGCAAGGAAGTGACAATAAACACTGCATCAGAGTGACCGGGGCCCCTGGTCAGGTAAAAATAAAATAAATTTGCTTTTTCAGAAGTCTGAACATTTTTTCTAATAAAGGAAGTCCGAGCGCAATTTGTGGTTACTTGTGGTGGATTGCAGTCTGATCGACTGGCTCAAATGTCTGGTTGCTCCAGTGAGCCAAAAATTGTGCCATTCCGAGGAGAGTATCTTCTCCTTAGTCCAGAGAAGAGCCACATGGTCAAAGGAAATATTTATCCAGTATTTATATAATTTATTTTTATTTTTTCAAATGAATAAATTCAAAACTTTTTTAGGTTCCTGATCCACGTTTCCCTTTTCTCGGTGTTCACTTTACGCCAAGGATGGACGGCAGTATCTGGCTTGGCCCCAATGCAATTCTTGCCTTCAAAAGAGAAGGATATGGATATGGAGATATTAATTTGACCGATTTGTTGGACGCTGTTAAATTTAAAGGATTCAGAAAGCTTGCGTTAAAGTATGCTGGCTTTGGCGCTTCTGAAATGATCAAGTCCATCTGGATCACAAAACAGCTCAAAGAGCTGCAAAAGTTCATTCCAGACATCAATGCTGCTGATATTCGAAGGTAATTTTTTTAAAGTGCTTTTAATCTTAAATTAATAAAGAATAATAGGGGTCCAAGTGGAGTTCGTGCTCAAGCCATGGATTCAAATGGAAATCTTGTCGAAGACTTTGTGTTTGATTCAGGAAAAGGTCCCCTGAGCAAGAGGATCTTGCATTGCAGAAATGCTCCTTCCCCAGGGGCAACCTCTTCTCTAGCAATAGCCAAAGTTATTGCTGATAAAATGGAAAAGCAGTTCAGCTTGTGAACCCTTTCCTTAGTTGCCGCAAGAGGTATGCACAATAAATCGTGATTAAAATTTGAAATACTGTGTTACAAAAAAGGAAAAAGGATGTTCGCAGAAATTAATGTTGTTATTTTAATCTATATTATATATTTTATGAAGCAGCTGTATACATTTTTATAAATATAATTAATTGGCTTTTCTGACCTCTCTTAAAGAAATTTTAGTTTTTTCAGCAATATAATTTTAGATTTCAATTTTCATTTTAGCCTAAACAAGAAAAGTTCATATTATGCATGCATAGCATTGTAATTATTAAGGTATTTCAATGGAAAATCACATGAAAATCTATAATATGAATATGAATGTCAGATGAAAAATGAATTAGAAAATTTGTCTCCTTTTAATTAAATACCACCCTTCTGGAAAATTATTCTGGTTTTAAATATACGACCACTACTGGGAGCCAAGAATTAATTTTTTTTATTCCTCCAAAATGTCCCGTAAAACCCGCAAAATTTTGAGTTTGTTTATAAAAATTTATGGAGTGTGCCTTCGTTTCATGAGGAATAAGCCACACAATTTTTTAGGGTGCCAACATCAAATTTGGGGTTACCCATGTGGAATGTAAAAAATTGCTCAGTTTAGGTTATATGTCATAATAACCAAATTTTCCAAAGTCTCAGTGCATGTTTGTTTTTTTAATAGGACACATAAAAAGACGTTTTATTATTTTTTTTAATCTTGCAATCTTGGCAATGAAATCTGATGTGCCAACAAAATTAAATTTGCAATGTTAGTCACACGTGTCCCTTTATTAGAAAATTTAAATCAGCCCCTTCTTTTTATATAAAAATTCTCATTGGTCGAATCGAACAACGCGGGAAACAGCGCCAATAACATATGAGAGCAGTGGCGGTGCCTTGTTCCGTGCTGAAATAAAATTGTAAACAAAGAAAATTTACTCGCTGCATAATTCCAGTAAAATTTAATGCCGAGAGAGGAGATGGGAGCTCATTTTGAAGAAATTGAGGACCTTGTCATTGGACAAGACGTGCCCGTTAGTAAAACTTAACTATTTATTTTACTGATTGTAATTTACATGCAAATCCAGCGAAAAATCAAACTGCTTCGCATTTGACACAATTTTGAACGCAATTATATACACATCTTTTAGCTTTTTATTGATTCTTCCGGACATTTTGCAGGTTTCATACAAGAGACTAAGCAAGCACTTGGACGTCCACGTTAACAAAGCAAAAAAGTATGGGTGTTGTAATATTTTTTAAACGTTTTTTTATTGAGGCTTAAAAAATTTATTGCAGAATACTCGCTGATTTTGCCGATGGCAAGGAAGGAAAAGTCTCTGAAACCCACCTTGTCTCGGGCAAGGTTCCATCAAGCAATGGTTTTGGATGGCATGTTTGCGTGGTTCACAAGCAAGATGTCCAAACAATTACCAATTCGTCTTTCTACGAGTCATCCTCGAGTCACGTCTATGCCGTCTATAAAGGGTCAAAGAGTACTGAAATTTTGTCCGACGTGACAACAAGAATTGAAGATGTTGCAGAAAAGTAAGCTGTTGATTATGTTACCATTAAAACTGTAGCAATATCACAATTTTTTATTATCTTCAGAGTGTCTGGCATCCAAAATAAGCATGTTTCGGTTAAAGAAAGCAACGGAAAAAGAAAATTCGCAACTGCTAAAACGCCATTATTACCTGCCATGACGAAAAAGAAGGTTGAAGAAGTTAAGAAAGACAAATCTGAACCTAAGCCTGAAAATTCTCCTACCATGCAAAAAGATACTAAGAAAGAGCCAGAGGCCTCTGCGGAGAAGAAGACTGAAGTTTCTGCGCCTGAGAAGGTTCTAATATTTTATTAAAAAAATATTATCATTATTCTATGACAAACCAGGAATCCAAAAAGCTTCAGGCAAATTCAAACAACAGTAGCAAGCAAAAGGGTATTGCAAATTTCTTTCAACGAGGAGCTGCTCCTGCCAAGGCAAAGCCGGAACCCAAGCCTGCTGCTAAAGAGGAGAAACCTATAGATATAGAAGAGGGTATTCTCTATTTTATTATTACTTATAGAATTTTTCAAGCTCAAATTCATTCAGATGAGCCCAAACCAACTGAGACGAAACCCAAATCAAAAGCAGTGGAGAGTAATTTAAATAATAAGGGCAAAGCGAGCAACGGAAAAGTGGCTCCGAAGAGGAAACCTGCAAAATCTAACGGGCATCCTGAAAAGAAGAGGAAGAGGATTGTGATTGAGTCTGACTCTGATAGCAGTGACAATGAAGGTAATTAATGAAGATTCAATAATATACACAGTGTACAGCATAAGATATTGTGTCCCAGGGCAAATTGAAGAAGTCGAAGTAGACGAGCCTGCACCACCAACAGCAGTTGCTGCCAAGGAGGAGCCTGAAGTGTCTCAAGAAGAAGGAGTCTGTCGTGAACGCAAGCTGGTCGACAAGATGTTTAAAGATGAAAAAGGTTTTATTGGTAAGCAAGATAAAATTAATAAAGGAATAGTTTTTATGTTAAAATTTGCTATTTTAGTCACCAAAAAGGTCTGGGTCACTGAAGAAAAAAAGATTGACACCAAGGAAAATGACGATGTAAAAATAATAGAGAAGGAAGAAACCAAGAAGGTTGAAGAGAAAGCTGCTGTTGCCCCAGCAAAAAAGAAGCAGGCTGGCATCATGAGCTTCTTTACTCGTAAGTGATCAACCTCAATACTTAAAAATATTAATTCGACGATTACTTGGCCGGTGTCCAATTGTAAAATTTCATGTAATATTAAGTAATGAAAACTTTTAAGATATTCTAGTTGATATCATGGGCTTTATTTTTTAATGACACATTCATTTGACATGAGGAGAAATGAAGGATGAAACTGACTTGAGTTTTGTCTTGACAACACATATACAGAATTATAAATTAGCTTGTCACCGAAAGTCTTCATCATTTAAAGTAACAACTTGGCCATCCATTTCTGAATCACCGTATGTTTGTTCCTGGCTTTCCTCTTCTTCTTGTGTGCTCTTTAAATGCAACGTTAATATCCCTGCTTGGCCTTTGATTGCTAGTATCACTGCACGGCCACCGTTGGCCAATTCGCATGCAGTGAATGGATAGTCAGGCGTGAAAACAGCTATGCAGGTTCCTGTAGAAAATGCCAATATAATATATTCACAAAATAAATTTCAAAATTTTACCAGAACTCAGATTCCATAATCTCAATGAACGGTCACGACACAATGAGTCAGTGGAAAGGAAGAAGGAGCCAGTTGAGTCTAATCTCAGCATGGTTACTGGGGCAGTGTGTCCACTCAGAGTGTGTCGGCAGTTACCTATAAAATAATTTCAATTTTTTTCCCCAACACTAAATCAATCAAGGTTTACCGGTCGTCAAATCCCAAACCAAAATTTGCGAGTCTTCGTGTCCACTAATCACGAATTTGTCCTGTGATGATGAGATTGCAATAGAAACGGTGTTGACGCCAGGTTTCCACTTTTTGAACAAGGTGCCACTTTGAAGGTCATAGACAATTATGAAATTTGGCGACGGCTCGTCTACCTCCTGTAAAAGTTTGCATTGGTTGCTTGCTTCAAGCTCTGTAATTAAAACCCACCTTGCAGACACTGCAAACGTAATGTCCCTCGTCCGTGATGGCTGCGAGACTGGTGACAAAGTCGTGATGAGGAATGCGCAAGTCGTACATGAGTTTTCTTGAGGTAAGGCTCCACACCAACAACGGGAAGGGCTTTTGAGTTTCGTCTCCACACACCAAGATCCGACCATCTTTGGACACAAGCAGAGAGTCGAGGAAACGGTCTTCGCCCGCTTTGAAGGTGGTCACGCAATCCCCTGTTTCCAGGTTCATCAGGTTGATATACATGCGATTTCGGGACAGGGCGACAAGGTGGTGCTCGTCGTGCAAACCAAAGTAGGGCATTTTTTGGTTCATCACGCCTTTCAATCTGTAAAAAGGCCCCAAGGCTAAGAGATAATTTTACACAAAATTAAACCACAAACCTTTTGAGTAGTTGACCCTGGTCAAGGTCAAACACGGTGAGCTCTCGGCGGCAGAGAACAACGCACCGACGCCAATCGATGAGCTTGATGGCCGATGGCTGCGGAACGTTGGTCAGTGTGCGAATTTGGCGGCCGGTGCAGACGTCCCAAATGACCACCTCGCCCTTTTCAGTGGCCAATGTGCAGACAAATCGCACCATCTCAGGCAGCCGCGTGATTAAGTTGATGGGTTGTGGCTCGTCAGAGGGCTCCAATGGTCCCAGCGGCATCAACGAGGCGATCGGCGGCGCCGCGCACATGCTTTGCAGCCTTTGCAATCGGGGTTGGCCCTCAAGTGATATGTGTGAGAGGCGGAGATGCAGCTGCGCCCACAGCTGTCGGCCGTCATAGGCCAGAGCCTGGCTACTTTCTTCCAAGCACTTCCGAAGGGTGGCCGCCTCGTCACCGCTCCCTTCCAAAGCAAAATCTTCAAGCGTTTGGTATACATCAGCGCCGCACACTTTGTCCAGCAGCCATTCTTCGTCAAGTAGGAAGCGCTCTTCGATGCTCCCACTCACAGCAAATGTTTGATAAGGAAGCTCAACTAGCTTTCGGATGTTGTATCTGAAAAGGAAAGCAATTCATTAATGGAAAATTAAATTTTATTTCAGAAAATTATGGTTTTTAAACCTTCATTTTTATTGCTATGTTGATAAGGTACTCTTTTTTTAAAATTATTTGGTATAAATTTAAATTTTTATAACAGAAAAAACCTACAACTCAGTGTCCTTGTTTGGTTGCTGAACTATTCTGGCTGAAAGTCCATCAGCAATAACCACCCCTTTGCTAAAATAATGTTCAAGCTTCTCATGCGCCTCCCTGGTTGAATCTTCGTCCATATATCTGTCGCTGACTGCTTGTTGGAAGCTGATGTCTCTCCAGCGGCGTACACAGTAACCACCCGACACCCTGGTCCATTCGAGGAATGGCGCAAGGTATTTATTGAGTTGCGCCCAAAAGAGGCAGGCTGGTGCCCATGGTACTAGTGTATGAATTAATAATTAGTTTGATGCATTTATTTGAATTAATTTTTAATACCATAAGTCTTCTCACTGTGGTAAACACTGTCTTGTGCCAGCAAGTCCAGCATTTCTGAGTCGCACAGTCCAAATTTAGATGCAGAAATGAGTGATAATGCTTTTTTGATCTGAAATTGAAAAAAAAATTAATGGTTCCTGCATAATGAAAAAGAGAAAAAGATGCATACTCTGACTTGGCCAAGGATTGTCTCAAGTTCCTCGAGTAATGCATGAAATTGATCCTTGACATTCCCCTTGGGAAGGATTGTGTGCTCTTTGTCAACCCACAATGAAGTCTGCCATGACAAGATCTAAGGAGAAATTTAAAATTAATAAGACGATTCTAAATAATATATTTTTATGTTTCACCTTAATATATAATGGTAAAGTGCATTCCATGACAGAGTTGCGCACAAAGTCTTGGATTTGCTTGTTAATGCTATGGTTGTACTGCACCACAGCAGACATCAATATGCTCTTGGCCTCAGTTTTCCCCAGTTGAGGGACCTGATATGGGGTAGTCGCATGAAATATTCATTCAAATTTGTTTTTAGAAATTAATACCTTAACAAGTTTGGTTGGGTCGGAAACTTTGGCTTGAATGGTCTGGAACATTTCACTGTCTTCGTCAACCGAGAGTACCAGCTTCAGGTTTTCAGGAAGATTCTCGGGGAGCCACTCGCAAGACTGGCAACCAAAGCTTCTAACTTGGTCGATTCCGTCAATCATGATGATGAGTGGATTTCGAGAACTAGCCGACGCTAACAACTTTGGCAGCAGTTCTCCGTACGTCGACACACTCTGTGTAATTTAATATTGTTCTAAGAGACATTTCAAATAACAATCCAAAAACTCACGTGTGGGCAGTACCAATCCTCGCACCCAGCAAGAACGGAGCATTGCATCACAATGCTGAGCAGCAGCTGCTCCATTGTGCCACTTGCAGGTGTGAGACCTGTGAATCTGATGATTTTGTACGCCTCGGGTTGCCACACCTTGATGGCTTGGAAGGCTTTTGCCACCAGGGCACTTTTCCCACAACCCTTTGGCCCATGCAGAACAAGCGGAGTTGTGCTGCTCTCTAAAATGTAACTGGAAATTTTATGAGTTGTAATAAGCTAATTTTTTTTAATAGGAATAAAAATACTTTTTAACATGCTGCAATACTTCCTCTCGGTTGATGTTGCATTGGGCAGCTTTCTGGCAGTAGTTTGCTTGTTGTACCAGTTCTTGGAAGAGTTCTCCGCTGACTCCTAAGCAGGACTTCAGCGGGTCCTATAAGCACAGAAAATTCTTTCAATTATAATACCCAAATATGTAAATATTTTGTCTGAATTTGCGGTTGAAATGTATGCAACCTGTGCAACACGCAAACCCAACCGGTTGCATACTTCAGCCTTCGCAGGCGCTGATACCATCGATTATTCTTTTTACAAGACAATTTTGTCTGACCCTTGATTTAAAAATAGAAGTAATAATGCAAATCTCATTAAAGTAAACAAAGCAAAATAGAAAACCTTATAATTATATTTTAACATGGATAACAATTTACCTTTGCCAAATCTTCTGAGATGATCTTTGTGACGGCAGTTTGCAAGTGTGCGTCCAGTTTTTCCGCCAGGTCTTGTGCGTACTGTTTCTGCTGTTCGGCCTCAGGGTCCCTGGCCTGCACCCTGATGATGTGCTTTTCAGCCAGCTGACCTTTAAGGTTATCTTGAAGAATTTCGAGACGCCGCCGTTGCTCAACTAAACCCGTGGAGATCTCTGCGGCGTCATCGGCAGATTGTGGGGCACTCGCCCTCCAAACCCATATGCTTCGTTTGGCTAACTCTTGGCTCATCAGCACCGTGTTGTGCACCTCCTGCTCCACCACAGTGGTCAGATATGTATCCCGCAACTCAGCTGGAAACACTTCCACCATGACGGCCAGGATGCGCTCAATTTCGAGGCGCCACTCGTTGAGGGCCACTTCATTTTCTCCCTCTTCCTTGACGCCTACATGAAAATATTCAAGTTTTATTTAAACTTCATTTGCTGGAAATATTTTTAAATGATAATATATATTAAAAGCCTAAATAAGTTTTCTAGTACTGCTTTGAAAAATAATAATACTATGCTCATGAATATCTTTTCAACCTGGAATGTGTGAGCCAATCGGTTGCAGCCTGTAGCATGGAGGTTGGGCATGACTGTCAAGTTTGTACCATTTCTGCAGCAATTCCTTGTTCTCGGCGCTGTTGAGGGCAAATTCAAAGTCCTGTTTCTCGATGGTCTTTGGCAGTAGAGGTGTTCCGAGCGAGTCGTTCAGAAAAATGATGGGAATAACATATGCGATTTCGCTTTGGCCTTAAAAAATTAAACAATTTGTTTCAATTTTATATAACGTTAAAATAATACTAATTACTCACGAGCTAATTCTCCGAGGCAGAGTTCTGGGAACTCATGGTCCTGCTGCTTCTCAAGCGCCGTTTTCCAGTGCAGATCGACGATATGCAGTTCGTACCCTTTGCCTCTGCAAATGGACCTGAGCTCAGGGTACACAAAATTGTGCAGTACGCCTTTTTCAACGCAGCAATCCTGGGAGTCGGCTGCGCATACATAAAGGGCGATCTTGTGCGTCTTTTTGATGGGCTTGCTTGAGTCGGGCGCTCGACCTGTCAATAGTTTGGCCAGGTGACCAGGGAATTTGAGCAGCTCAGAGGACAGTGGCGGCTCTTTCGGTCTCTGTTTCTCTTCTTTTGATGATATTTTTGATTGTGCGGTATTTGCTATAAAGTTTGAAAAGGTTATTATTTATTATAATTTTAAAAAACCAAGTATATAGTAAATATTACTTTTGTTCGGTACTGCAGTTGCAGTAGTTCTGCCGTCGTCAGGGTGAGCAACTCCTCCACCACCTCCATCGTCCTTGTGATTGTTCTTTGTCTCATTGGCATTGTTCTCGACCTTTGCCAATTGATAGCAAGGTGACCTGAAAAATGATGATTGATTGAAAATAACAGGTTAAATTTTATTTCATTAAATTTTAAAATTGCTGATATCAATTTTTTTTAATAATAATAGATTTTTTACAACCATTGTACAATTTTTCATCTGTTCTAAGCCCCATTTATCAGTCTAACTAATCCTCCATTAATTGGAGTCTATATTTCTTTGCTCGTCCCACCCACGAATGATTTACCCACATGAAACACATCACAAAGCGCCTTTCTTCTCCAACTAGCCGAGAAAAAATTGCAAGTGATTGCAAGCTCCTCTATCCTTTCCCGGCATCGGCAGATGCAACACGCAAGGTGCCCCCTAACCGCGAAACCAACCCCCGCAAAAATACTCATCATTTTATTTCAAAACAAACCCTGCCGAGGCCTGCCGGACGAAAGAATTGAGGAGTTTGCAATGGGACCATTCAAGATTTAGAGGCACGGTGCGGGAAGAGGAGCGAAATAAATAAGAGAGATGCTCAGAATAACGGGTTGAAAGAGCAGAGTCAACCCTTTGGTGCTGGCGCAACATGTAAATGCGGGCCTATATATAGCTCTGGCCCAAAATACCGCCGCCCTAACTCACTCTTCGGAGCAAGGTGAGTTGTTGTCCTTGTCCTTGTGGGCCTGCCTGGACGAACAATTGCTGCCCATTGCTAGGGTCGTTCACATTTGGCAGTGCCGTCAGGCCGCCGAAGCATTTTTCCTCCCCAGGCTAGCTGCTGGTCGACTCGCTGCCAAATAATCAATGTCGCTCGCTCGCTTCTTAACAACTCGCACGCAAGCGCTCTCCACCAACTTTTCTTCTTTGCAACTCGCTACTCATATTTTCCCGTGCGTAATCATCCAGCACACACACTCGCTTCGCTCTCTCACACACACGCTCCCCCTGCGCGTTCTCCCGCCCCCGCACTCCTCGTCGACCCGCCACCGTCCGACTGGACACTTTGCTAATTTCAGCTCAAAGCCGATGACATTGTGTGCGTTTTCGCCTCCTGTCAAAGGAAATAATCTGATTGTTCAGCGCGCCGGAAACGAACTTGCTCGCACCCCTTTCGGCTAACGCACGTCTCTCCTGTTTTTGCACCCTATACATGCACGCTCACATTTGCCTGATTGACTATCCACGAGCAAAATGTAGCGCGAAAGTGTAGAGAAATTGACATACAAAATTTCACAGTAAAAATTTGCACCTGTTATGAAAATTATATTATGGTACAACAGTAGGAAATGTGTAAAAAATAAAAATCTTTTTGGTTATTCTGTTAAACTGCTTTCTGAAATTATTACAAAAAGTAAGCTTTTTATTTTTGTAGAAATAAATAAGAGAATAAAAAAAAAAAAAAAAAATAGAGAAACACCTCAAAAAATATATTTTTTAAATTTTGTATATGTAACAAACTATTTTAACAGGCGCAAGAATGAAGAGCGTTTAAAATATTTCAATAAAAAGAAGCACAGTAAGCTTGAAAGTTCTTATTAAAATTAATAACGTCTTCCTTTTTAAATAGACAAGCTCATTGCATATCTTGTGCAAAGCAGAATGAGGTCAATTGGAAAATACTTGATTAATTTTAAAATACAGAATGATACAGAAGAAAAGAATACAGGCGAATGAATTTTCACCATTCTAAAAAATTTAGACAAAAACACAATTTTTTTTCTTTTCTTTGATTGAAGATAAAATTGAAGTAAAGGGATATAAAATAATGTGCGAATTTGTTGATAACGCACCACTGGGTTTATTATTTTTTTGTCCTTAGATACATAATCTGTACACTTCTATAACAGCTAGGAAACAAAAGGCATTCTACTTCTTCAGGAGCTGGTGACGCAGGATCAAGAAGGGAGCAGCCAAGCCACTGCCGAAGAAAACGATGAAAAGGGCGGTCAGCCTGTACCTGTTCTTGATTTGGAATGGCAGGTTCTGAAACAAAACCAATCACTTATATTATACAATAATTTTTTAAAGAATTTTTTAAATTTGTAATTCATAAATAGGCAGACAATTAATTTGATATTAAAAAAAAAACTCATTTTTATACGCTCCAATATAAATCAATATACATATTTATAAAAAAAAATTAGGATGATGCTTCTGGCCAGGAGCGTAACTTCCTGGGGCATTGGTCGCGCATTTCCGAGGGCCTATACCAAAGTCGACGTTTTATGCAACCCACAACGCACATGTGTCAAGGTGCTGCCTACTTTACATGAGTTTCAAGAGGACCCCTGACTTCAAAGTTACGTCCCTGATTATGGTAGAAAGTCACTTCGTGAAAATCATGAAACATATCCAGCATTTCCCAGTGATATCAATGAAAACAGAACATCGAGCAGCATTGCCGACTCTCAAAATTTACGAATAATAGAGACCGAGATTAAATTTAAAACCAATTTAATTTTGGTGATCAGAAGTGATCCAACAGTATAAGTTAATCAAATAAAATTCTTCATTTAATATTTGGAATATTTATTGCCCCCGTCTTAAAAGTACTTTTAATTCTTTTCAATAATTGATGCTACGAAATTTTAATTCCCGAACAAGGCATTGTCTGTTGAGAAAAATTGGCACTGTAAAATTTTTTAATAAATTTTACTGACTGCATAGATTCAAAATAAGGTTATCTTCAAGATAAGTGCTAATAACTTTAGGTAACCTTCAGACATAGAGCTTAAATTAAAAATTTTTAAGTAGGGTTCAAACGTGCAAAAATTCTTGGTATGAAAAGATCGCACATTATTGTGCACGAAATAAACAACTTACGTCTCCGGGAAGGGTCACATGATGGTCTCCACCTCGCCTGATGGCAGAGGTCGTAAAGGTTCTGGCGACCTGAGACAACCTAGAGGACAACATGGCAATTTTTCGACGAGATTTGTTGAAAGCTGGGAAAACGACTCAAGATGAAAAATGTCTGCCGAACAGAGGTAGCGCATGCGCATTACGACAAGGGGGTGTAACATTTTGCGCAAAGGACAAAAGGAGGTGTGTCAAAAATTTGCAACCTCGAAGATCGCAGATTGATGTTAATGAATTAATTATATCAAAAGGACTGATTTGGACTGCGGTAACGAAATTCGTTTTTACAGTAGAATTTTGTAATAATATAGTCTTTTCATTTGCCTTCTAATTGATAGAATCAACTTAAATTTTACATCGAATTCCGGAATCTCAATATTACTGTACCAAAACAGACACCACAAAAATGAATAGGCTCAACGTTGCGTTGCTACGAAACATCGCACCGCTGAGAAGAAGCATTTTTAAGAACCGCTATCACACTGACAAAGTTGCCGTCGCTATCGGAAATGATACTGATAGAAATTCTCCAGAGTTCAAGGTATTTTGTAATGCAAAATTTATATTCAATTATAAAAATTTTATGAATATTTAGGAGAATTACGTTCACATGCGCCAACTGGTGTCTGAACTTCGCTCGAACATTGAAAAAGTCGTCGCCGGTGGAGGTGAAACTGCCATTAAACGTCACAAGGAAAAAGGAAAGTTGTTGGCCCGTGAGAGAATTGACCTCCTCCTCGACCCTGGCTCTCCGTTCCTCGAGTTCTCTCAGCTGGCTGCTCATGACCTCTACCCCAATGAGCACGTGCCTGCCGGTGGAATTGTCACTGGAATAGGAAGAGTGCACGGCACAGAATGCGTGATTGTGGCCAACGATGCCACCGTCAAAGGTGGCACCTACTACCCCGTAACTGTCAAGAAGCACCTTCGAGCGCAAGAAGTGGCACTGCAGAATAACCTGCCTTGCATCTACCTGGTCGACTCTGGCGGTGCCAACCTGCCTCGACAGGCTGACGTTTTCCCAGACAAGGAGCATTTTGGGCGCATTTTCTTCAATCAAGCCAATATGTCTGCACAAGGCATTTCTCAAGTAATGAAATTGCAGAAAATAAATTTTGAATCAAAATTTCAATTAATCGATTTTAAAGGTTGCTGTTGTCCTTGGTATCTGTACTGCTGGTGGTGCCTACATACCTGCCATGTCTGACGAAAGTGTGATAGTTAAGCAACAGGGCACTATTTTCCTGGCTGGTCCACCTCTTGTAAAAGCAGCAACTGGAGAAGAAGTCTCGGCTGAAGACCTCGGCGGTGCTGACCTCCACTGCACGTAAATTTTGACCATTTTCATTAATTTGCAAAATTTGGGAGCTGACGTTTTGCAGAACTTCTGGCGTTACTGATCACTATGCTCTGGATGATAAGCACGCAATCCATCTTGCTCGTCGGGTAATTAGCAATTTGAATCGTAACAAGAAAGCCCCCGTCCAAGCACCTGTCGAAGATCCCCTGTTCCCAGCTGATGATTTATATGGCATTGTTGGTGGCAATCTCAAAAAAACATTTGACGTCAGAGAGGTTCCTTTTTTATGGAAGCCTTGTATTATAATAATTAAAAATTTTCCTTAAGGTCATTGCCAGAATCGTGGATGGTTCCAAGTTTGACGAATTTAAGGCTCGATACGCTGATACTCTTGTGACGGGTTTTTCGAGCATCCACGGAATTCCCGTCGGGATCATTGGAAATAATGGCGTGTTATTTTCTGAATCAGCTCTCAAGGTAAATCCAAAATAATATTTTATTGATTGAAATAAAATCAAATAATTATTTCAGGGTGCCCACTTTGTTGAGCTTTGCTGCCAAAGAAAAATCCCGCTGCTGTTTCTTCAGAATATTACAGGTTTTATGGTTGGCAGAGATGCTGAAGCTGGAGGCATTGCTAAAAATGGTGCCAAAATGGTGACGGCAGTTGCTTGTGCCAATGTGCCAAAGTTGACTCTATTAATTGGCGGTTCATATGGCGCTGGTAACTACGGCATGTGCGGACGAGCTTATGGGTAATTTCAGTGCAAGAAAAAGGAGATTTTTAAATAATTTAAACATTTGTAGACCCAGATTTTTATACATGTGGCCTAACTCAAGAATCTCAGTGATGGGAGGTGAGCAGGCAGCAGGAGTCATGGCCCAAATTACACGAGATCAGATGATCCGAAACAAGAAGGAGGTAAAATTTGCTTTTTAAATCTGTGAATAAATAAATTCACAGTAAAACTTTTATAATGATTTAAGTGGACACAAGAGGCAGAGGAAAAGTTGAAAGCTCCTATCGTTCAGAAATATGAAGCAGAGGGTAGTCCGTATTTCTCTAGCGCAAGGTAAGGTTATAACAATAATTTTTTTTACTCTCGATAATAATAAATTTTTAGGCTTTGGGATGATGGCGTCATCGATCCCATGGATACGAGGAGAGTATTGGGTTTGAGTTTGAGTGCTGCTATGAATGTGCCTCTGTCAGACACCAAGTTTGGCATTTTCAGAATGTAATGTTGCCTTTGTTGTAACTTGTAACCTGCTTGTAACTATTGTCTGTGCCTTGCCAATTCAAAAGTACAATATTGCTGTCGATATCGAAATTTTTAAGGGTATCAGGGAGAAAATATCATTGTGCCAAATTTTACAAGCCCCATGTAATGAACTTAACAGATATTGCAAAATGTTATTTTTTGAGTATAAGTTTTTATTGGAGTCTTATTATTGTTGAACAGTAGAATTAAAGTGGAGATATATATTTTCATTTCAGATGTTTCATTTGATTGTGCCTGCTAATTCATATAAGACAATTACTCACTGTTAAATAAACGCTCAACTAATGTTAAGTAAGCCTACGTCATTCGTTATTAAAATAAATATAGACTATCGATTGAAGACAATCATAGAAATATCAGCACTGCAAAATATATAATTATGCTTATCATAAAGTCATTGTAATGATAGCATTAAAATATCACAAAAAATTAAAATAAAGCAAAAAGAAAGAATTTATCGCATAATAATATTAATCAACTTCTGTCTCATTTTTTTTCCAATACAAAATTATATACTTGGTATAGTTTACTTTTTGATGATTTGTCATTACTTCGCTTTTGCACAAAGAATTGTAGTATTGCTCACTGAATGGAGGAATGAATCCAAGACGAATAGGCAATCAATTTAATAGCAAATGTCTATTATTTAGACTTATCTAAAACGAACGTCTAATGCTCCTCTCTGCACAACTCTTGAGTATTGTTATTCCAAACGGGAAGACTGTGTGGTTTGAAAATGATTTGTTTGAACCAGTTTGAATAGAAAGTGGTGCTCACATCAGCTAGTGCAGAGGGGCGCAATGCTTGTGTTATTCACTCTCACTGTGCAGGGTAAGGGAGGCAATGTAGTTGTTCGGCATCACTTCAAAAATTATGTCCTGATAGCCGTAGCTGAAGGTTGATCCAAAAGGATTTGTTGTGTTGGTCGAAGAAGATCGATTTAGCACCACTGGCCGCTCGCTGGGGCTTATTTGTTCTGAGATCGCATCCCATTGAGTGAAGGTCGTCACCTGAGCAAAAATTTAATTATGATCAAAATTCCAAATCGATTTTGAAAGAACTTACCGTCACTGTCTGGCAGGGGATATTAATCAGCTTTTTACTATTGTCTCTGCTGTCTTGGGGGAGAACCAACTCAAACTCGCATCGATGATACCTAAATTTATTAAAGAGTTGTGATGAAATGCAAAGAAATACATTTGAAAATTTACATGTTGAAGTTGTAGTGACCGGGAAAGTTTGTATGCAGCACAAACTTCTTAACCCGTTGAGTTTTGGAGTCAAACAAAACATCCTGAAACAACATGCCTTTAGTGAGACAGTTAAAATAAAAAAACAACAATCAGCCTTACAAGTCCTAGAGTGAAGTAATTGTAGAAGTAGTCTGAATGAGCGTCGGACGACTTTTTGTTAGAGTTGGGACTATGAATCTTCATTTTGTCCTCGGACTTGTAAAAGACTCGAGAAGGGGTGCCCAAAGAACTGAGCACGGACTGGCAAGTGTCCCCAAAGAAAACTTCTTTGGTTAGGTTTTGGCTCTTATATTCCAAGAACCGAGATGGTCCTAAAAAATTAAAAAAAATTGATATTTTCAAAACATTCAAAAGACAATATTACCTTCGCTGTAAAGGTGCAGGCGAAGGCCAGAGGTTTTACGAGCCTCCCTGATGACCTCCACCTTTTGCAGATAAACATTGTTCATGTAAACACACAAAGGCAGAAGAGGCGCCTTGGTCTCAGAGGAGTTGTTACCCGAGTATATGGCCATGCAGCTGACCACGGGACTTGATCCACTGGGAAATTGCAGTGAGCCAAGACCCAGGGCATAATCCGGCTTAAAGTGGAATTTTTACTATTTTATTGTTCAAGACGATTTAAAAAAAACCTACTTGGTACTTTGAATCGACAGGAAAGTAAAAAGTCAAACCACGGAAATTAAGGACAAACAGCTGCTTTCCACTGTCGTACATGCCAGGATGAGTGGCGCCAAACGAATTCTCGATCTGTTCCACGGTCGGAACAGTCTCATGCGAATTGAAGACAACGCCACAGTACTTGAGCCTGACCAGCTTCATGTTGTACACTTCGATGACCTACGATAACATCACCTCATTAAATTAAGTTCAAGCAGCAAAAATTATCAAAATTATAATCTAATTATACATAAAGAAGCTTGGAAGTTTTATTTTTAAATAAATATTAGAAGTTTACCTTGAGTCTTTGAACAACAGCATCAAAGATAAGTCGAATCCCATCTTGGGTGAGATCTAATATGAGATCAGTATTCAGGGGATCCTGGAAAGAAAAATTTTTGCAAATTATTACGTCATTGTTGACATTAATTGTCCCAAATAATTAGCATTGAAACGAAACTAGGGCGTTATTGACAATGCACGACTGTCAAGGTCAAGAAATATGTGCATAGGATAATCAACAGGTATGCATGATATTTACCATTTCACTGTACAGTACGTGCACTCCCTTGATTACGCCAATCTGCGACTGAATCACTGACACTGCCTGGGAGAAGTGCATCCCTGTAAACAAGGTCGACGTTCAGTTTTGCGAGCTTCTCAAGCTGCAGATCGCTTACCAAGGATGAATTCCCAATTTTCGCATCCCAAAGACCTCTCGGGCACAATCTCCAGGTCCAACATTTTCTGCAAATCGTTAATTGCGTGCAAACATAAACGAGAATAGCAACTAACTGCGATTACAACATAAACAAGGAACAGCTGCTGAAAACCCAACGCACTATTGCCAACTTGACACTTTAAGGTCACGGATCGATAAGTGCTGCGCAGATGAAACTACTGTCAACAGGTCTGAGCGTCCCTGCTGATGCAATAATTTGCGCAATTAAACCCACGGTGCCAATTAAAAGAACGCAAATGTTCATAGCCCCTAGTTTTGCGACGGTTTTTCGCAGCCCGGTGCTGTTATTGAACTCTGTGAGGTTGGTGACCCTACTTAATTTTTCCCGTCTTCTCGTGATTGCTAGCAAATTCGATCACATTGCATAGCAACCTGTCAAAACGTGTACATACCGGTTCTCCGTCCGCGAAAACCGCTTGTTCTCCAACTAATTTTGCACGGGATCGTGCGAAAGCAGGTCGCGGTTGTCGCTTGGACGGAGCCGTACCGGTTTAGAGCTTCGAGTGATCGAAGAACGAAAAGCTCTGCGACTTCGCGGCTTATCCCTGTTTGGCTGCTGCTGAGGCAGTGAGGGCTCAGCAAATTGCGAATCTAGTTACATTTTCACATTCCATCAAGACAAAGCCTGCTGGCTACAGTCTGTTCGAAATGGCCAAGCTGCTCAATATCTACTCGAGGTAAATTCTCGTTTAAATACTTTCCACACTTTTCCTTTCCGTGTTTTATTATTTTCCGCCGATGTATTTTGTCGCATTAAAATATAATACATACGTCACTTTTGATTACGCGGTTGGACCTTTAACATATTAAGGACGTCCTGCTGAATCGCAATTTAAAATACATTAGTCACACTTGCTGCGACACATTTTCGCTCTTACCCTCACGAAATATATTGTTTCAAAAATTAAAATATTCGTTTGAATATTTTTTTATAAAAAAAGTTGAAAATTTTCATTTTGGAAAATTCTGAATGAAAGTCATGTAGGAAATTTTTGATTTCAATTTTCAGAGGCTATGTTGGAGCTCGCAACAAGTTCCAACACATTTTGGCCGTCGACCGTGTGGCCTTCAGGGTCTGCAGACGCAATCTGGAAGGCACCGCCGCCCTGAGCCCCAAGGTACGTTCGCCGGACGCCGCTCTTCGGACTGCATTTAAATCGAATCTTTCCCTTTAGTTGCAAACATTTGTTGAGAAAAACGTGGCTCTGTGTCAGCCCGAAAAGGTGCATATCTGTGATGGCTCGGAGGCAGAGAATGATAAACTCATCTCTGTCATGGTTAAACTTGGAACCCTCGAGCCTCTGCCCAAATACAAAAACTGGTACATATCACCATTTTTTAACTAACAAAAACCACCTCCCATAATTCACTGTCTCTATTTTTTTTTATATATAAAAAATCGTGATCAATTAATTTATTGAAAAGTGCACAGTTAGCTTTTTTCTTTATAGCTTTTGCATTTGCAATTACTGTCGAGTGCTGTTATTTTAATATCACCTCGCATCAGCAGTAGCTGCTTTACTTTTATATGCTATTTGTTCAATGTCTTGTCCTCTTATCGGCGGATGCAGCTAGTGCATGTTGTATGTCGTGAAAGAAAGTGGAGCACTTAAAAGAAAAAAGCTTTGAGATTGTGTTTGATAAAAGAAAAACTATTCATGTTGAGCTGCAGTTATATATTTTCTGCTAAGACGCGTAGATCTTGCCAGCAAGGAATTTTTCTAGAAATTTGCTAGCCTTTGAATTTTCCTGCAGCTCTGCAGAATTTTTTTCATTCAATTGACCTGAGAATTCATTTATATAATAAATTGAATAACAAAATTTAATAACTTAAAAAAAAATATTTCTTGTTGATTATGAAATAATTTCTGGACATCCTTCAAAACATGAGTGGCAAAATTGCGCCTCTCAAGCTCCAAGGGCACTCTTGAGCTGCCAATTTAATATTTTTCCGATCAGGTGTTTTTTTTTTTTTTTTTTTTTTTACTTGATTTGAGGATTAATGCGCGTCGTTTAACTTTTAAGATTAATTTCCACTGTTGATCTTTGCTTTCTTCTCATGGTCTCGGTGCGATATCGATGAGGTACATCTCGCGCGGAGTGAAAGATAGAGCGCAAGTGGTGAATGAACTTGACCCTCTTGCTTGTGGGCTCGTCGGGTGCATAGATCACTTTCTCTGTTTGAGCTCGTGCTCCGCTTTAGTTTATCCGTACTGCATCAAAGCATAATTATTAACTATGTAATTACAAAGAGAGAAAAATAACACTTCAAATATGTTATTGAAGAATATAATATTATTTTTGATCCAACTTTTAATAATTTATGAGGCACTTTTCAGTTAAATTATATTATTATTGTTTATATCATTTTTTTAATAGTTCTAAAATTTTTAGAGATTTAAATGAACTATTCAATTGGTTTAAAAAAAAAACTAAAATTTTTATAAAAAAAAAAAAAAATGATTTTTTGATTAAAATTGATCCCAATTGCTAATTAGATGTTATAGAGGTCTGTGTGTACGTTTTACCTGAAATTGTATTTACGTACCTTTCAATCCAATTTTAAACTATAATTTATTTAACTTATTTAGCACTTTCAGTTGATTATATGCTTTAGTAAAATTATTTGACTTTTTAATTTTCTCATCTTGTGTAATATTTGCCAATATTTGCCTGTTAAAAAAATTAAAACGCGGTGTATGCATTCCGAACGACCCAGAATTGATGCAATTGCTTTTTTTTCCAGCTGGCTGGCCCTCACAGACCCTCGAGATGTGGCTCGTGTCGAGAGTCGCACCTACATGAGCACCGACAACAAAAGGGACACCGTTCCCGCCGGCTCAGCTGCCAAGAACACCTTAGGCAACTGGATATCTCCAGACGACCTCAATAAGGCAGTCCAAGAAAGATTTCCGGGTTGCATGAAAGGTATAATAAAGGCTGAAAAATTTACACGGGAGGCACGTCCAGCGCACAGAGTGCAATTTTCTCTTCTTTTTTGCCGTGGGTGTGTTGGTCGGGACCAGTTCTGATTGGCAGCAGCCGGTCCACGGGCCCCCGTCACTCGACCGCACTCTCGCTTTTGTTGCCTTGAACTTGCCGCTTGTGTACTGAGTACGCAAAAGCAGGATGAATAATTATTATTATTTTTTAAAAAAATTTCTGCGTGCGCGAGGATTTGTTAACTCGCAGATTTCGCAACGTTGCTGCGCGCTTTTCCACTTGACAAATATTTACCACGCGCGGTGATAAAAATTTAACGACTTTTGCATTGACGTATTGTTGATTTAATTGATAAAGTAAATCTAAATTTAACTTAATTAATTCTCATTAACTTCATTATCGGACGTAAAAATAATGTTTACTGTGGAATGAACAATATTGTTTGAGAATTAAATTATTTTTTGTTTTAGTTTTTCAAACTTCCAAGGATTATTTAGTTATTTGCTGCATACTATTTTTTATACAATTACCTTAAAATAACATTTATTATGTCAAATATCCAAATCAAGAAGTTTCTTAACAAATGCAATGGCAAATTTATTTCCTCTTATTAACATTTTATCAATCAGTAATTTATTTTTTGAAATCAAATTAAGATTGAACGTATTATAAAATATAAATTTTTTGCGACTTTGGGTTAAAGATGTTTGCTGCCGTAAAAGATAAGATCATAAGATCCAAATATACCTGCGACCAGGCTGTAAAATTTTCAAGGTTCACCTTAGGTCATTGCTTTATCTCGCGAATACATTTAATAAATTATGAATTGTTTTTTCAAAGTCCTCTGCATCTACTTATGACAAATGCAGTATTGAAAAATTACAACTTCAACACGGGTTAATGTCCGTATTTCATGCACGGTCCGTGAGTCACGTATCCACTGACCTCCAGTAGATCATGCGAGAGTTGAGGGTCTGACGTGCGTGGTGCGTCCGTATCAATGTCCATTGCGCCACAATAATTTTTCCATACACCGCAACGTTGACATAAATAGAGAAATCCCTCCATGCGTCAAATAACTGTGTGTGTATTATATTTTTTTTTAAACCTTTGTTATGCCTTTTAATATAGCTAAATAATGCTTGTAAAAAATAGTATTTAAATATTTGGAACTATTCTGTTTTTTTAATATTTTGATAGAAAATATTAGCGCAAAAGTATTTATGAGTGAAAATATTATTTTATATATTTAATGCTTTCTGTAATTTAAATTAAGCAATTTGTTTCTCTTCTCCAGGACGAACAATGTACGTTGTGCCCTTCAGTATGGGCCCAATTGGCTCTCCCCTGGCCAAACTGGGTGTTGAGCTGACCGACTCGCCATATGTGGCAGCTTCGATGCGAATTATGACCCGAATGGGAGCCCCTGTACTGCAAGCGATTCAAAACGGTTCCGACTTTGTCAAGTGTTTGCACTCGGTTGGCCGGTCCACTGAGCCAAACAATCCTTGGCCTTGCGAGCCGGACAGGACCATCATTGCCCACAAGGCGGCCACCAACGAGATTATTTCCTACGGCAGTGGGTACGGAGGCAACTCCTTGCTGGGCAAGAAGTGCCTGGCGCTCAGAATTGGCTCTACCATTGCCAAGCGCGAAGGATGGCTTGCGGAGCACATGCTCGTGAGTTTCAATCAAATTTTCATTTTCAACAAAAATTTAAATATAATTTTTCTGAAAGATTTTGGGTATAACCAACCCCAAAGGTGTGAAGAAGTACATCGCCGCAGCTTTCCCAAGTGCTTGTGGAAAAACCAATCTAGCTATGCTGACCCCTAGTTTGCCAGGCTACAAAGTTGAATGTGTTGGAGACGACATTGCCTGGATGAAGTTTGACAGCCAGGGTCGGCTTAGAGCAATTAACCCCGAAAATGGCTTCTTTGGTGTTGCCCCAGGTAAATTAAATTGCCCTTCTATTAAAAATGGTATTTTTAATTTTTTTTTCTGCAAATCAGGCACATCGTACAGCACGAATCCTAACGCCATGAAGACAATATTTGAAAACACCGTTTTCACCAATGTTGCTAAAACGTCGGATGGTGGAGTTTACTGGGAGGGCATGGAGCCGAATCCAAATGTGCAGGTCACGGACTGGAGAGGCCAGCCCTGGACGCCAGATTGTGGCAGAAATGCAGCTCATCCTAACTCTAGGCAACACAATTTACACCGCTTTTGTATATCAAGTAAATAATATTATATTCTCTTTTATAGATTTTGCAGTCCGGCAAATCAGTGTCCAATCATAGATCCAGCATGGGAGTCTCCCGAGGGCGTTCCAATTGACGCCATTCTTTTTGGAGGTCGCCGTCCTCAAGGCGTTCCTCTCATATACGAATCATTTGACTGGAAACATGGTGTATTCGTTGGAGCTGCAATGAGGTCGGAAGCAACAGCGGCTGCCGAACATAAGGTGGTGTCTAATTCTAAAGCCTTATGCAAAACTTTTCTAAACCCTTTACTGATTATCTAGGGCAAAGTGATAATGCACGACCCATTTGCTATGAGGCCGTTCTTTGGTTACAATTTTGGTAACTACTTGGACCATTGGCTTAGCCTAGAAAAGACTCCTGGAAGAAAAATGCCAAAAATATTCCATGTGAACTGGTTCCGCAAGAGCGATCAAGTAATTATTGATTTGTTAAAATCAAAATAAAAAATATAAACATTTTCTTAAGGGCAAATTCTTGTGGCCTGGATTTGGAGAAAATGTCCGAGTTCTAGAATGGGTTCTTAATAGGCTTGATGGAAACGAGAGCATGGCGGAAAAGACTGCGATAGGTTACATTCCCTCTGATGGAGCAATCAATCTCGATGGACTGGACGAACCGATCGACACCAAGCAATTGTTTAGTGTTCCCAAAGATTTCTGGCTCAATGAGGTTAAAATCCCAATTTGCAAATGCAGGAAGTCATTAATAAAGAAATTTTGATTTTCCAGGTTGAACAGATAGGAAAATACTTCGATGAGCAAGTGGGAAGCGACTTGCCAAATACGATAGCAGAGCAGCTGCACCAACTCAGGGATAGAGTTAATAGCATGTAAAATTTTACACACCTCAATTTTTAACTCTGGTATGTCAGAATGCAATGTGCAATCCAATCTTGCCTAAATTGAAATTTTAACTGATGGGAAAAAAGTATACACAACTATATATTTTATATACAAGAGTTTACACTTGTGAAACGATGCACTCCATGCTATAGGACTTAATGTATTTTAGTTGTTAATTATATGCAATGAAATAGATAATATTGATTTTTATTCTTTTGAAATCCCATTAACATGTTTCCCAAAACATAGCGCACTACTTCCTACGTGGCTTACCTTTGCCCTTTGGCTTCTTCTTCTTGGATTTCTCCATAGCTCGTAGCTTCTTTTCTCTTACTTTGTGGATTTGTTCTGGTCTCTTGAGCTCTGACCTTACTTTCTTTCCCTTGCCAGGACCAGCATTTTTCCACCCTAGGAAAATTAAAATAACACTAATGTTATATACAACAACCTAAATATAATACCTCTTATCTGAAGCTGTCTGTTGTCTGGACGAGCACCACCCTCTTCTTCATCATCATCGTCTTGCTCATCAGCCTTCGACTTGTCCTTCCATTGCTTGTATTTGCCAGTTTTATAAGTAGCGGAAATCCAAACACCAGACTCAGTTCTGATTTTCTTTTGCGTCGTCTGTAGATTAATAAAATTAATTTCCATTCCCATGCTGATTGTAAATATTTTATCTTTACCTTCTGGCCAACCATTTTCTTCTTCCTCGAGTCCCACTTCTTCATTCTGTCTTGCAACTGAATGTGTTTTTCTTCGTCTCCCATCACATCCATTCCAACTTTTCTTGCTGCTTGTTCAAAATTATTTACAGCCAAGCTAATAACATTAATATTAAAAAAATAATTTAAATTAAAATGAAAAAGTTGATAATACCCAAATTCAGAATGGTGATCTTCCGGTAAGTAAGGCACATAATTGTCATCTGCTCTCAACTTAATTCTCTTGCTCTTAGCGGTGGGTACTGATACAAATTTTTGTTAGTAATTAAAAATATTGACTTTTTTTGGGAAACAAACTTGGCTCATTCTGGCCTCTCTTCCTGTGACTTGCAATCGCTCCTTCGTGATAGCTTCTCTTTTGCTTCATCTCCTTTACTCCAAAGTTTGATATTTCAAATATAGTCTGCAAATAAAAATACAAAAATGAGTTTTAACATCTAATGATTTCGTTTTTTAACGACTCACGGCTTTTGGCTTGTAGTTTTTCATTCTTTTTAACAAATCATCTCCTTCTTTGGTAATATCCGTGCCAAAAATTGGGTGAGAAGTATTGACCGACAGTGCCAACTGTTTACTTCTTTTGATACTATCATTGGACGCTCCAGGTTTTGATTTTAAATACTTTGAGTATCCATTGTTGCACACATTTTCCATACTTTCCTTTAAATTAGTAAAATTAATTATGTTTCCCCTTTTTCATTGCCGAAACTAACCAAATCTGCTTTTTCTCTATGCCACTCCAACAAAAGTGCTTGATCTTCCTCCAGCAAGTCAGCCGGGACTCGGCCAAGCTGACTGGGATCAAAAGGTTTCCCCAGAAATAGATGCAAGTCTAGCAAATAGGGAATGTCTTCCTTGGTGGTGAATGTGTAAGCTTCGCCAGATTTTCCAGCTCTGGCGCACCTACCGACTCTGTGCACAAACAACTTTGGGGTGGCCGGAAAGTGGTAATTGATCACAACCCCCACTTCAGGAATGTCGATACCTCTTGCGGCAATATCAGTGACCACCAACGCCTGGACCAAGCGATTGCGAAACTTTCCGACGCTGATTTTTCGGGCAGATGGGTCCAAGTTTGAGTACAAATAAGTGCTGGTGATATTTGCCAAACCCAAAATCTACAGGGCAAAAAATGTTTAAGTCAACGTATCTTCTTTATTTTTTATTATATTTTACCGTATTGATAAACTCAACGTGATGTCTCGTTGCTGCAAAAATGATAATTTGAGGTTTCTCATATCTGTTGGCATGCATTTCAGCCAATTTGCGCAGAAGACACAGGAGCACTGACGTTTTCTCTTCCTGTCTGCACCAGATATAGTTGCATTCAAGTTTTTCAGACAACTTTGATTCGACGTCCAATCTATTTGTGCATTTAAATAAAAAGATTAAAAAAAATTTTAAGAGCAAAAATTTACCGGATCAATACAGGGTCAGAGAGCCCAATCCTGGTGAATTCAACCAAAGATTTTGGAAGTGTGGCTGAGAAAAGCAGAGTCTGTCTTCCTTTCGGAAGTCGGGCGCAAATGTCTTTCAGTTGTTCTCCAAATCCCATTTCAAAAAGCCTGGATGAATAATTTTGTTTTAATACGTATTTATCTGAAATAGCTCTGTGCCAAAAATATACCTATCAGCCTCATCAAATACAACAAATTCGATTTCATTCAGCTTAAGTTCCATCTCGACACAAAGGTGTACAAATCTGCCTGGGGTTGCTACGATAATGTCCGGGTGGCCATGAATAGCTTCGAACTGGCTTTCCATGTTGTCTCCACCAGAGATCATGCAGCTTTTTAAGTCCGTAAATTTTCCAATGTCTCTTATAAACCCTAGAGTCTGAAAAATAAATAAAGCCATTTTATTCCAGACACATACAATATAAGTTTGTTATTACTTGTAGTGCCAATTCTCTTGTTGGCAAAAGGATCATTGCTCTAGCGCCTGATTTTGCAACTCGGCCCTTCAGCTTTTCAAAAAGAGGAATCAAAAAGCAGGCCGTTTTTCCACTACCAGTTCTAGCCATTGCAACCATGTCTCTGCCTTGCAGTGCTACAGGAATTGTCTGCAGAGGGTAAATAAAATGTTTAATTAAAGACACTATGTATTTATAAACAAAATTAAAGGCAACGTTACTTTTCTTTGAATCGGAGTTGGAACTTTGTATCCCCTCTTTTGAATTCCCTTCAAAATCGAGTGACTCAAGCCCATTCCTTTGAAACCATCACCCTGCTTTTTCTTGCTCTTCTTTGCGATAGGAAATGGGTCTTCAGTGTCTTCGAACGATTCCATTTTTGTGCTGCAGCATAAAAATGAATTTTTTAACGATTGTTCAGGGAAATTGAGTGTAAATAACTCTTTTCTTGCAAAAATCAATGATTATCAAATCTCAATAAGAACTTACTTTAAAGTTTAGTGCATTAATTATAGAAAAAATTACGAAAGAATCAACAAAATCACCGATTCCAAGCTGACCATGTGTCATAAAAGCACGAGAATAACAACACACGTGGAGCTACGCAAACGCCTATTGGTGGACTAGAAATTTTCCTTTCTGGCCGCCGCTTACAATTGGTTGTTACCAACAAGCCATTGGCGGAAACAGTTTGATTGTTTTAAATAAAAATTTTATTGCATTATTTAATAATTTTCTTTGCAAAGAACCAAGAACCTAAACTGTTAATAATTTTTTGAATCACTTAACGTCTTGCTAATTTAATGCTTCTGTTTTGTTAATAGGGATATTATATGTATTTTGCCAGAGTATATGCTATAATTGCGAATAAAAGTTGTATAATTCAAGTATGAAAGGTATAATTATTTTAGGATAAAAACCATTTAAAATAGAAAAAGCTTTATGCAATACGTTATTTAAATGCGCAGGTTAAATTTATTGCTATTTTTATTTCATAAATTGATTTATTTTCAAGTTTTGCTCTCACAAATTAAATTGCGGGCTTAATTAAAAATAATCATGCATTTATTGGAAATTAAAATTTTTATACAGAATCCTTTTCGATTAAGAAACATAAACCATTATTATTTTTAATGTAAAAACTTATATATTTTTCCTAAGCGTATCTCAATCCTATAAGTCGCGCTATAAGCTATTTTGTTTGGTTTATTACATATTCAATGATAGAAAAAAAATTATAATCTAATGCATAAAAGTATAGCGCTGGCAACGTGGCAAGAGAGCAGCAGAATCTCTGAGGAGCGGATTTTCGATCCTTGGCGGAGCCAAACGAGTTCTTTGTTCTTTTCGTGTCTGTACGTGTTTGTGCAGCGCAATTGAGAGAGAGAGCAAAAACTAATTTCTGGTGGAATTTTTCTCTATTAGTGCTCGAGGATCGGCATGAAATTTTGTTGTTTGCTGTACATGAAAATCTTGTGTTCTATCTTAAGTCTCGAGTTTCTGCATTCCTGTGCAGCAATATTTCAAAGTAAAGTTTCATCAGGAGTATAATTTCTTGAATGCAAAGCAATTTTGTCGTAATTTTTAAATAATTACATGAGCTTAATATCAATAAAAAATAAAAATATACCAGACCTCTTTTTAGAATAAAAATATTTGTTTTATCAATAGTTTATCTCGGTTTATCTTTTTCTAATAATCGTCAAGATTCCGCAATCCTGATAAGCAATTAAAAAAATACATAATTTTGTTTTTATTTAAACCCTAATCTAACCTTTAAATTGAGTTTCATAATGTTTTTCGATCAAATGTTTAATCATACAAATTAATCATCTTGCCGATGTTACAGAAATTATGGTCAAACTATAATTAATATAAAATGATTTTTATTTAGTCTTTTTATTTATGTGTACATAAAAATAAAAACTACATAAATCAAAGTTAATCTTAATTATGCAACTTCTCGCACATGTGAAACTGAATTCTGTATTCTGTAAATTTGCAATTTATGTGCATGCATAATCAAAATATCATTCATATTTCATTTAATTACAATATAATCAGTGTTTTTTACATAAGGGGAAAACCGTTTAATTTTATCAAGAATCAATTAATTAATTTCATGAAAAATTGATGGTAAAAATGCGGGGATATGTAAGATGTAATTTTTATACAGAATCCTTTTCGAAGAAACATAAACCATTATTATTTTTAATGTAAAAACTTAAATATTTTTCCTAAGCGTATCTCAATCCTATAAGTCGCGCTATAATTTATTTTTTTATTACATAATATATGCAATGATAGAAAAAAATTTGTATAATCTAATGCGCGCATAAAAGTAGCGCTGGCAACGTGGCAAGAAAGCAGCAGAATCTCTGAGAAGCGGATTTTCGATCCTTGGCGGAGCCAAACGAGTTCTTTGTTCTTTTCGTGTCTGTACGTGTCTGTGCAGCGCAAACGAGAGAGAGCAAAAACTAATTTCTGGTGGAATTTTTCTCTATTTGTGCTCGAGGATCGGCATGAAATTTTGTTGTTTGCTGTACATGAAAATCTTGTGTTCTGTCTTAAGTCTCGAGTTTCTGCATTCCTGTGCAGCAATATTTCAAAGTAAAGTTTCATCAGGAGTATAATTTCTTGAATGCAAAGCAATTTTGTCGTAATTTTTAAATAATTACATGAGCCTAAACGTTAGTGAAGTTGGCAATATCGCCAACTTTTTTTATCTTAAAAAAGGGTTATAAAAGAATGCTGATTGCGTTCTAGGGGATGCATTTGGCTATTATACAGTAACCCCCGTTATGCATTAGACCTCTAGATGTACATTAAATATGGATTTTTCGCGATTTACACCCTCACGGCCGGGTCCAGCCGCTTTCTAACCCACCCCAACTTACACTCTTGACACCCTTACATAAAAAACAATCCTTACATCGCGGCTGAACCCGGCCTTTCAATTTAATTATTCACCCGAAGGTATTTTTATGGTGCCGACTACAGTGAAAAATCAGTTTTTCGCAAATTACACCCCCACGGCCGGGTTTAGCCGCTTTCTAACTCACCCCGTTTGACACCCTTACGTAAGAAAACCACCCTTAAATCGCGGCTGAACCCGGCCCTCTAATTTAATTACTCAACGAAAGTATTTTTCTGGTGCCGAAGACACCTGAATATCAGTTTTTCGCGATTTACACCCCCACGGCCGGGTTCAGCCGCTTTCTAACCCACAACAACTTACTTCCTACACACCCTTACATAAAAAACAACCCTTACATCGCGGCTGAACCCGGCCTTCTAACTTAATTATTCACCTGAAGGTATTTTTATGGTGCCGATGACACCTGAATATCATTTTTTTTTATCAATTTTTAAAAAAATTAGTGAATTAAATATTTAATTAACAATTGAATATTTATATAAAAAATTTCCACAAATCGCTGGCCGCTGTAAATTGATTATCCAACTTTGAATTTTGATCGACTTGAAAATTTCCAAACTTCCCATAAAATAATTTAAAATAGAAAATTTTGACGAAGACTGTGTCTTATAAAATTGTGAAAATTAACAAGAAACTAATTTTTAACTTTACGGGGTTTACTATGTGCATTATCTTTCCGGCCTGTCATTTTCATATCTGGATTTTTTTTTTAAAAATAATTCAATTGAAATGTAAATTTCTATTAAAAATATGCATTACATTTTTCTTTATATTATTCAATTCTGTAGCAATAGTTCTGAGCGACAACAGTGCTACGACGAAAGTGATTCCTGGTGTGTTTGCTATGCGGTGAGAAAGGCACCCAGTACACCTGGCCGAGTGCAAAAATCGCGTCCTTAGTATTAATGACTATTTGAAAATGAAGTGAAAGACTTTAACTTTATTTTGTCGCGCACCACATTGAAAATTGCTTCCTAAACTTCTCTAAGTTAAGTTGAAGTTGTACTCAAATGAGTTTCAAATAAAAGAATATATTTTATTCAATTTAATTTTTAACTCTAAATCGATGTATTTATACAGGTTAGCATCACCCAGAGCAACCCATTACTGTTTGCTACTAATTGTTTTTTTTTCATAAACTTCTAAGTCAAATTATCAATGTGTAGCAGTCTGGTTTGAATTTTCTATTTCCCAGTTTTTTTAATTGTTTTTTTTTTACCACTTTTGAGAAGATTGAGATTTTCTTGATGGTGTCATCTGAAATATTTTGATAAACATGCTACTGAATGAGGATTTTTTTAACTTAACCCAATTTTACCCATGTATGTATACATATGTGTTTCCTGCCCCGGACTTGTTATAAATTTTTTCCTAATAAAATTTCATAAATTTTATTTTTAGATTAAAATACTAAATTTACTAATTTTTAAATTTATATCAAGAAAATGAAATTCTCAAATGATAATTGAAGTGGAATATGTAATAGTAATCAATTTTAAGAAACAACAATAAAAATTAAATGAATTGATAAAAAAGTGCTAAATTAATAAACCAAAATTCTGGAAAATGTGTGTGACATAATAATTGTATTTCTTAAAAACAAAAAAATACATGGGGTGTAATTTTTTTCGTTATTCAGGAAATCAAATCAAGAAAATAATTGTTATTTCAAACAGCTGATATGCTAGGAGAAAAAAACACAGCGGAACAAGGCCGTGGGGGTGTTAAATCGCGAAACCGATTTTTCACTGTAGTCGGCACCATAAAAATACCTTCGGGTGAATAATTAAATTAGAAGGCCGGGTTCAGCCGCGATGCAAGGGTTGTTTTTTTCGGTTTTTTTATGTAAGGGTGTCAAGAGTGTAAGTTGGGGTGGGTTAGAAAGTGGCTGAACCCGGCCGTGAGGGTGTAAATCGCGAAAAATCCACATTTTATGTACTTGAGGTCTAATGCATAACGGGTTACTGTATAATAGCCAAATGCATCCCCTAGAACGCAATCAGCATTCTTTTATAACCCTTTTTTAAGATAAAAAAGTTGGCGATATCGCCAACTTCTCCACTTTTAAAAAATGCCAAAGCCGAATTGATATCGCGCCAACTTCACTAACGTTGAGCCTAATATCAATAAAAATATACCTGACCTCTTTTTAGAATAAAAATATGTGTTTTATCAATAGTTTATCTCGGTTTCTCTCTTTCTAATAATCGTCAAGATTCCGCAATCCTGATAAGCAATTAAAAAAATACATAATTTTGTTTTTATTTAAACCCTAATCTAACCTTTAAATTGAAATTCACAATGTTTTTCGATCAAATGTTTAATCATACAAATTATCATCTTGCCGATGTTACAGAAATTATGGTCAAACTATAATTAATATAAAATGATTTTTATTTATTCTTTTTATTTATGTGTACATAAAAATAAAAACTACATAAATCAAAGTTAATCTTAATATGCAATTAACTTCTCGCGCATGTGAAACTGAATTATTCTGTAATTTGAAATTTATGTGCATGCATAATCAAAATATCATTCATATTTCATTTAATTACAATATAATCAGCGTTTTTTATATAAGGGAAAAACCGTTTAATTTTATCAAGAATCAATTAATTAAATTTCATGAAAAATTGATGGTAAAAAAGCTGGGATATGTAAGATGTAATTCATTGCAACTGGGAATTTTATTATATATCTGGTGGTGACGCAACCGAAAATGTAGAATCGGATCGTGTGCAAGTTGTAAGAGGGATGTTGGATGTTGGATTTTCTCATTATTCTCTTTTGCTTTACGTTTTCTCTGCGGTGGCGGATTTATTTCAGCGCGTGCCGCGAGTCCAAAGTCCAGGTCGGCCGAGCGCTGCCGAGCAAGGACCAATCAGCGAGCGTCGTTGGCACCGAACCGGAGCCAGCCAATCAGCAGCAGCAATGCGCGCCCCACAAAACCGTTCGCCCGCGCTTCGATCCCTCATAGCGACGATTGCTGCTGACGTGCCAAGAGCCTCCAGAATCCAAGCCACTTTCCGCCTTTTCTAACCACATTTTCCGAATCCGAGACCCAGGTCCGACAACAGCGTGCTTTTTTGCTATCAGGTCTTTTAAACAGATCCGCTGTTGTTGATTTTTTCTTCGAAGAAAGTGCGTCCCGAGTCTCTTTTCTGGTGAGTCTGTGGGAAAAGTGTGTGGCCACACACGGGCTTGATCCATCACAGCTCGGTCTTCTATCGTCATGTCGACGGCAGGACCCTGAACTGCAAGCTAGCGGAGCGGGCTGTGGCGGATGGCCATGTGGTAGACTGAATTGTTGTGTATATGAATTTGGTGTTGTTGCTGGTGCTGTGGAACTGCCACAGGGGTTCCCCCTTTGAGACTGTAGGTCGTAATGCTTCTTTCTTCTGCGTTGAGGTGGCGCCACCTGTCAGGCGAGTTATGCAGAACTCATTATGCTGGCAAGGGGCGTGTCGCTCGAAGCAGGTTGGTTGGATTGGTCGTGATGATTGATGATTATGTTCGGTTCTTTTGTCTGGGCATCATTGTGGGAAAAGTGTGTGGCCACACACGGGCTTGATCCATCACAGCTCGGTCTTCTATCGTCATGTCGACGGCAGGACCCTGAACTGCAAGCTAGCGGAGCGGGCTGTGGCGGATGGCCATGTGGTAGACTGAATTGTTGTGTATATGAATTTGGTGTTGTTGCTGGTGCTGTGGAACTGCCACAAGTCTATTAATTTTCTTTCTTTATGCGCGAAATCGCGTTTTATCTATTTCTTATACCTTGCCGGCGAACGCGGGCTGCCGTTTGCCCATTTCATGAAAAAGGATTTAATTGCGCGGCGATACTGGCAAATGCGAGATTTTCGGGGCCGGGAGCGGCTTGAAGGTGCTTTCCGTCGCTTAGCCCGTAGCCCGCCGTTCAGAGATGCTAATTGTTTGAGTGAGTCCATCGGGAGCTTACATAAATTTTTCTCTCGAGGACGAATCCCATAACCTGGAAAATTCTCCTTTTACCACCCACTCCCGCGCTGAGTTCTGAGTCAATATCTCTCGGGAATTCACGTTCCCGAAAAGTTATTAGTTAGTCCCGGTCATTATTATTAATTTTAATTTACATATATGTAATGAAAATTCTAAATAATTTAAGTAATAATAAGGTTTTTATTTTAACCCAGTGAAAATTTGAAATTTTTATTCATAAAAATAGTTTTTTTTTCTCATTCACAGCGAAAAATATAAAAAATTTAAAATTCCTAAAACTCGGTTTATTTTACTCAATTTTTCATTATTTCGCTTCCGGGATTTTCCCGGTTCACATCTGCCTTGTAATAAATGGGTGCACAATCGCTTCGGGGAGGCAAATTTTTCGGGAATCCCCAGGACTTCTGCAAATTCCCGTTCCTGGTGGACACACAATGATATGGGTGAGGAGAGAGGAATTTTTGCCCGACCGCATTCCTCAGCCTTATAGTTTATCAGAGCTCGCGCTTTTCAGCTCTCGATGAGGCCAACAAGAACAAACGTGTTTGGACTCGCGCTTTTCAGAACTCCTTCGACACTCTTGCACCACGACTTGAAACTAGCCTCTCTCTCCATGGCCTCTTAATTACCAACTCGCAATTTTTCTTATCCAGTCTAGTTTTTTCCAACGTAACATTAATAATTGTGCAAATTAAAAATTTTTTGCTGTATATCCATTACAATATTTAAATTTATATTGTATTAATTTTGAAATTTTTAAGAAATTAAAATTTTGTGCACCACGATTTCCAACTAGCCTCTCTCTCCAGGTTCTCTAACTAACTCGCAAGTTGTCTTTTCGAAATAGTCTTGATTTTTTAACGTTGCATTATTTATGATTGTGCAAAATAGTTGCTGAATTTTAATATTTTAATTTAATAGGTAAACAAATTTTTATTTTTTTTAAAAATGAAATTTTTTGTCCTACGATTTGAAATCATCCCTAGCCTCTTTCTGGTTTCGACTTGATTGTTGTAATGGATTTTGACATTTAAAATTTTGTGAGAATTTTTTTTCATTGTGAGGCAACAGTGGATTTAAGAATGCCTCTTTTTCGTCAGATTAATTATGCCAGAGATTGGCTTAGCCAAACTTTTCTTGTAGAAATTCTGATGGCTTGAGATTGATTAGAAGTAATGACATTTTTTAACCTCCTCATTAGTCAGATGTTCTATTTAAAAACCATATTATACAAAGAGAAATATATTCAATTATACATTTCTTAAAATTTCAATATATTACGAAATTAAACTTTAATAAATTAATCCGTGGATTATATCCATTCAAATTCTTCCCTAATTATAGTATTAAAATTCAATGTTAATTTTATAATCAGCTACTCTTATATTATGCATAAATTTTTTTTATGAAAGAAAAAAATTAATTGACCTGATTAGCAATTACGGTTAAGGAGAAACGTAGAGGTGTCACCACTGTCGCTAGCAGTGCGGATAGAAAATTTTGATGAGCGATGCGCTAAACAAAATAGGACAATTTCGAGAGGAAAGTTGAATTCTGATAAACGCTTTGTGGCAAGCTTTATTGTAATTTTAATCCATTTAATTGAAATTTACCGCTGTAACCACAATTTTGGATAAATGTGTTGTAATTAACTTTTCTTTTGAAATAAAAAATCAATTAATTTTTGTTGATAAACGAGAACTTTTAACTGGTCTAACGATCCTTAAGTAGATTTTAATTGAAATATTAAACAAGGCTCTAGAGACGATAAAACCCTGGCGGAATCAATCGTCATGGTGCCGAATTTTGACGGAGTTGATTACTTTTTCGGTCTCTCGGCTACAATTGATCAAGTTGATACCAAGGGCCGGCAACCCGCATCTTTCTTTTGTCACGCAGGTTGCCTAACCTCGTTTGCATCTATATCAGTCCTAATTTGAATAGTAAATGAAAATATTGAATTTTTAATCAGCTCTAATGCATATAAACATTCTAATTACAATCCATTTTGTTAATTTTGAAATTTTTATTATTTTTTCAACTTACATTGAAATTTAAAATCAATTCATTTTATTAAAAATTGGTTTTTACTTAAATTGCAATTCATAATTTTATATTCTTTGAATTTAAAGATTCCATTTTGCTGTCAAAACGCACCTGCCCTGATATTCGGCCAAAAATTTGAATCGGCGATTGAAATCTCTTCCCCGGCCATTTTGGCCCCACGCAATATTTTGAGGCAGGAGAGACGCAAACTCCCTCCGCTTGCTGGTGGCTGCGGCTGCTGCGACCTCCGAAACGATTGCGAACAAGTCTGGACGGCGACGAGAGACGTGTTCACGAGAGGCAGGCACAAAAATGAAAATAAAATCGCGCTGATTGAAAATTTAATTCAATCGAGTTTATTAATCAACTTCATATTTGAAGCATTGATTGCATTATTTTAAATTACGAACCCTGGTGTTTGTGCTGTTTGTCGACGCGCTTTTTTTAATTTTTTAAATTGCAAAAGACGAAAAAAGTGATGCAACTAATTAGCATGTTGTATGCAAATTCAGTACATAATCAACTGATGCTTACTGTTAAATGTGACTGCGCGTGACCTAATTTTGCTTTCGTCAAAATAAAAATGCAGCTCGCTCAATCTCGATTTGGATCCAAATGGACGAAACATCATTCGCGGTAAAGAGCTTAAAACGTTTCGATTCTTCATCAATGCGCGCCCATTTTAATTTCCTGGATAAAGTGCGGATTTCTTTATTACAATTATCTTGAGCTCACGTGTTGCGGAACAAGCATTAATTAATGCACCTGGCATTCCGCTCTTTGCCGCTCACAACAATTATAAATTTCAAATTTTCAGCAATCATTATTTTAAATTGAATTACTTTTCCTCTTTTATTCTTTAAAGAAAATATTTATCTGGATCAAAGTTGGTAGCGATTCCGCGAGAATTTTGTTATTTTAGTACTTGTACCGTAAATTTTTGACGAACAAATCTTGAGGGCCCAATCGGTGTCTCGACGAGGGAATTGAATTGTAAATGGAGCGAAAAAACCGTTTTGGTCCAAGTGACCTTGAGTGGGAGAAGAAATTAAATTGTTATCAGAGAATCGCAATGAAATTAAATTAAAATCAGAGGCCAACATTTATGTTACGAATTGACCACGGGCGCAGGGGCTGACTGCACCGCCCTTTTGTCAGCCCTTGGATCGTGCAGTGTGTTGGTTCGACCTCTGGTGCTGGTTCTCAAGGTGCATAAATTCCCTGAATTTGATTATCATTTTTTAATTTTTTTAATTGAAAATCACCTTAATCAGATCACGTGTCACGTTCACTTTCCTAAGGAGAATAAAATCTGAAACTCAGGAAATTTTTACGATAAAATTCCCTGGAGCTGATTTTAAAATAGATATTTAATTGATGGCATCACGTGACTTCAAATTTTGGTGCACTTTGAAAATTGAATATGAAATATAACTTGACAAATTTACTTGGAGAAAATAATTAATTTCAATTATTTTAAAAGGAGTGAGAAGACCTATTTTTTGTCACCTCGAGTGTAATCTTGATCTCAAATTTGCCCTCGGAAATCGGGTGGGGCGCCAGAAAATCATCCTGGGAAGATCGGCGAGCGTGCGCCCCGAGCAAAATACGCGTGTTTTTCTCATGAGAGCAGGACGCGCGATCAAACAGCTCGCTCTGCTCTCGCCGAGTGAAAAAGTGCAATTGCAGGATTTTTCTCCAACTTCCGGACCAAAATAAATTGGTGTTGGGACGTTTTATAGATTTTGCGACAAGCCGCGCCCGCGCTCAAAACCGACCTGTGACCTTCAGAAAGGGCAGAACGTGAGCTCAGAGTGCCCAATAGGCAGGAAGAGCAACCCTGGCCGCTGATTTGACGCCGGATTATTGACGGGCGCACGCGAATTAGCCTTTAACGAAATTTGAACGCATTTTTCTTAAAGGGTGAAATTAACGTGTCGGGCGGCTGCGCGCGAGGAATACTGTGGCGAGTGGAAAATAAATTTCGGCCGCTATCAAAAGGCGGCGGTCTGAAATTTCAAACCCGTGTATAGAGCGGGCACTTTTTAATTTTCCGACCAAATATAACTCCGATTTGTGCCTTTTTAACCCTGAAAAAATTCACCGAAAACACCTCGATTTTTTTTTCTTTTTTCACGGCTTACCCTGAGGATCGCTCCACATTCAGAGATTGCCTTTGTTGCTGATTTTTTGCGAGGAATCCAAAAATGAACAAAATATTAATACTACTATTGCTAAGATAGCCAATCGACTGGAAATTTAATTTTAGGTTATACCCGTAAATTTGGGTTTAACGACGCTGCATCTTTCAAGGGAGCTTGTGCTGAGAAATCCTAGTTATTTTTAATCTGGAAAATGTTTTGATTTTAATTTTTTTATTGTTTTAGTATACCTAGGTGCCATCTCAGACATCAGTCTGAGCTTGGGTTTTGTTTATTGATTTAGTATACCTAGGTAAGGCTGGTGCCATCTCAGGCATCGGTCTGAGTTTTGGATTTTTCATTTTATCATAACATTTAAAAAAAAAAAATAGCAATATAAGGGCTCGCGAGCGGAGCGCAAGCGTCAATATTTTTCATGCCGCAAGCGGGAGCGCAAGCGTTTTTTCAATATATAGAGGATTCTCATAATCCCAAAATTTCAAAAAATATTTTAATGACACCCGATGGAAAAAAATGTATTTTTAGACCGTACATAAAATAGCATTGATAATAGAATTGTACGTAAGAAAAATTTGAGAAGACCAATTCAAATTACATTTCGCTTAAAAAAAGCGACATCTGAAGAAGAGCGCTCGCGAGCACTCTTTTGGGTAAAGAGCAAAAATGATTTGAATTCGATTAAAATGTAAAAATTATTTGAATTTGATTAAATGATAATGTGGGTTCAACGGCGCTGCACCTGTCATGGGAGCTTGTGCTGAAAAATCCTAGTTATTTTTAATCGAGAAATGTTTTGAATTTTTTAAAAGGTAAAAATGATTTGAATTTGATTAAACGTAAATGTGGATTCCACGGCGCTGCACCTGTCAAGGGAGCTTGTGCTGAAAAATCCTAGTTATTTTTGATCGAGGAATGTTTTGAAATTTATCAAAATGTAAAAATATTTGAATGCGACTAAATGTAATTGAGGGTTCAACGGCGCTGCACCTATCAAGGGAGCTTGTGCTGAAAAATCCTAGTTAATTTTAATCGAGAAATGTTTTGAATTTTATTGATAAGGTTATAATGTTTTGAATTTGTTTAAAGTATTATAATAAAATCGCGCCAATTGAAAATTTAATTAAAACGAATTTATTAATCAACTTCATATTTGAAGCATTGATAGATGATGAACTTATGCAACTTTTTTATATTATCAAATCAGTATCTTGAGCCGAGTTTGAAAGCATTTTGCGGCAAATATTTAATTTTAATTTTTCATGTGGAGAAAATTTTTGAAATTAAAAACGCATTTAAAAAAGGTAGCCAATTAAATTATCTTTCTTAATTGTAATACTGGCAATGCCGTTGCAATTTTCATTACTTACGCTAGGAGGACTCGAAGTCAGAATTTGTTATTTTATGGATGGCATAAGTTTTAAAGTATTTTCTAAGATTCAATTGGAAAGTTAATTTTAACTGCGCAATATATTTGCAACTATACTGTGCATGTAGCAATAGGAAATTAAATTGAAGTTTTTCCAATAATCTTTTGTCTCTTGAAATGCGCCCCCATCGCGAGTATAAATACACGTTAAAAAAACATAAACAGAAAACTCTAACAATGAATGCATTATTATAAATTACGAACCCTGGTGTTTGAGCTTTTTGTCGACGCGCTTTTTTTAATTTTTTAAATTGCGAAAGACGAACAAAGTGATGCAACTAATTAGCATGTTGTATGCAAATTCAGTACATAATCAACTGATGCTTACTGTTAAATGTGACTGCGCGTGACCTAATTTTGCTTTCGTCAAAATAAAAATGCAGCTCGCTCAATCTCGATTTGGATCCAAATGGACGAACATCATTTGCAGAAAAGAGCTTAAAACGTTTCGCTTCTTCAACAAAGCGCGCCCAATTTAATTTACTGGATATAGTGCGGATTTTTTTATTAAAATAATTTTGAGCTCACGTGTTGTGATACAAACATTAATTAATGCGGATGGCATTAAGCTCTTTGCCGCTCACAACAATTAAAAATTTCAAATTTTCAGCAATCATTACAATCATCATTATAAATTTAATTACTTTTCCTTTTTTATTTAAAAAAAAAAAAATTAGATTTATCTTGATCAAAGTTGGTATCGTTTCCACGAGAATTTTGTTATTTTAATACTTGTATCGAAAATTTTTGACGAACAAATTTGAGGGTCCATACGTTGTCTCAACGAGGGAATTGAATTGTATAAAGAGCGAATAAACCGATAAGCCGTTAACGAAATTTGAACGCATTTTCCTTAAAGGGCGAAATTAACGTGTCGGGCGGCCGCGCGCGAGGAATACTGTGGCGAGTGGAAAATAAATTTCGGCCGCTATCCAAAGGCGGCGGTCTGAAATTTCAAACCCGTTTATAGAGCGGGCACTTTTAAATTTTCCGACCAAATGTAACTCCGATTTGTGCCTTTTTAACCCTGAAAAAATTCACCGAAAACACCTCGATTTTTTTTTCTTTTTTCACGGCTTACCCTGAGGATCGCTCCTCATTCAGAGATTGCCTTTGTTGCTGATTTTTTGCGAGGAATCCAAAAATGATCAAAATTTTAATACTACTATTGCTAAGATAGCCAATCGAATGGAAATTTAATTTTAGGCCATCGTATTCAAGTTTCAACCAAATATATAGCTCTAGCTGCTTTGTAGAAAAAGCTAATTGGCATACGAGAGGAGGTTCATAGATAAGTCCGATTTACTCGAATTAACTTACGATAAAAAACGCCAAGTCAGGCGAACATGCTGATAACAGAACAATTTTTGCTTAATTCATTATCATATTAATTAAATTATTCATCTGAAATTAATTTTTCGCCTTTTTTTAATCTTTGTTATAAACTTCTTTTTTAATATATTTCTCAAGCCAAATCATTAATACGCAGTAAATTAAAAAAAAACCGTCAAAGCCTTGATCAATGTTTGACGTTTCAAGCGACCAGAACAAACACTGACACGAAGTTAGACCCGGCGCTGCAGGGAACAAAATAGTGATTAAATCGAATTAGACTCGGCTGCAGTCGCTGTGTACAAAGCGGGTCTGTCTGCGACTCCTTCCGCGGCGGCCGCCGTTTTTGCCGGCTTCTGTCGGTCGACAATTCTGCCTATTTAGGACCGAATCTCGACCTAAATCTTCGCCCCAGCAACACATGATGCACTTGTAAACAGTGGCAGTCTAAACCAATCGTAATTGGGCTTGCTCGATTTTTTGTGTGTGCAAACACGAGATGAGTAGTGCAACCTGACAAAGTGCCCAGTGAAATTAAATAACAAAAACAAATTCACCTTCTGATTTGACGACCTTTTTCATTGTTGGGGGCCTAAAAGAGGATGCAATTTCGGGATGAGGAATCTAGTGGTGCGTCATTAATTTTGTGATCCGAGCGGCCGTTGTTGCGCTATGAGCATAAATACGCGCGCCTCTGCTTTACGCTTCACTCAACTCTCACTCGACGGCTGCACTCGCGGCGCATTTGGACGTTTGCGCGAATTTAATAATTTATTACTTAGCGTCGAGAAAAATCTTTCATATTCTCAGTATTGGTAGCCAAGTACATTAATTAATTTAATTTTTTATTTTTTTTAATAATTTTTTAAAAATTATTTATCTGGAGCAAAGCTATTGACGTTTCCGCGAGAATTTCGTTGCTTTAGTTTTTAATTTAAAGGGGAAAATTTGAAAAAATAAAAAATCTTGCAGAAAATAGTAGCCAGTAAAATTCACTACAATTTATTTCGTAGACTTTTGGTTCTAAAATTATTATTTTTATTTACCAATGGGATAACCAAAGTCTAAATATTACTTTTGTCTTTTATTAAAAAAGTTTTTTTGATTATTTTTGAGATAGCCAATCGATTGAAAATTTAATTTTGATCTTTAAACTCAATTTTCATCAAAATATGTTGAGCCGATTTTAAATTACAGAGTTAAATGGATGTCGTTGAGGCCGAGTAGCATGTTTTTAGTCCATATGCGCTTACTTCAAAGCGATTCAACCTATTTTGATGGAATTTGAGATCTCAGAAAAAAACTACAAAAACTTTTTCCAATGAGAAAAAGTAATGTTTCGACTTTGGTCAGCTCGTTGGTAAATTCAGAAAATATTTTTAGACCCAAAAGTCTGCAAAATAAATTGTAGTGAATTTAACTAGCTACAATTTTCTGCAAGGTTTTATATTTTTTTTTTAGATTTTTCCCTTTAATTTAAAAATTAAAGCAAAAAAATTCTCGCGGAATCGTCAATAACTTTGCTCCAGACAAATAATTATAAAAAATAAGATTGTTTAATTTACTTGGTTGCCAAGTAATAAATTATTAAATTCGCGCAAACGTCCAAATGCGCCGCGAGTGCAGCCGTCGAGTGAGAGAGTTGAGTGAAGCGTAAAGCAGAGGCGCGCGTATTTATGCTCATAGCGCAACAACGGCCGCTCGGATCACAAAATTAATGACGCACCACTAGATTCCTCATCCCGAAATTGCATCCTCTTTTAGGCCCCCAACAATGAAAAAGGTCGTCAAATCAGAAGGTGAATTTGTTTTTATTATTTAATTTCACTGGGCACTTCGTCAGGTTGCACTACTCATCTCGTGTTTGCACACACAAAAAATCGAGCAAGCCCAATTACGATTGGTTTTGAATCTCACTGTTTACAAGTGCATCATGTGTTGCTGGGGCGAAGATGTAGGTTGAGATTCGGTCCTAAATAGGCCGAATTGTCGACCGACAGCAGCCGGCTAAAACGGCGGCCGCCGCGGAAGGAGTCGTAGACAGACAAGACCCGCTTTGGCCGCAGCGACTGCACCCGAGTCTAATTCGATTTAATCGCTATTTTGTTCTCTGAGTGCAGTTCGGTGCAGCGCCAGGTCTAATAGACTCCGCAAAACTGAGTCTGTTAGTACTAATTTTGTGTCAGTGAAGTCCAGTTCCCGAGACAAGTTGTGTTGGCTCTGCGAATTTCGTTTCCTCTAACCATCGTGGACTACCTTTTAGCAAAAAGATAAATTATATTGAAATTATAGCTTATTTAATTTAAGTTAAAATGTTAATTTTCGTAAATTTTATGTTTATTTTTAATCATATTTTACTGAATTTTTGCGTATTTATCGTTTTTTTTACCAAATGCGACTCAGAAGCGCCCTTAAAAAATATATGCCTCTTGCCCTTTTCATTGCACAAAAGCACTTCCGAGGCAGATCGCGTTTCGGCAAAACGTTTTCTGACCAAACCGGGTCGGCCAACAGCCCAGCACACAGTTGGCATTTAATTTGACCCTAGCGGCTGCGGATTGATTTTCATGGTTCAAAAAAATGCCTTTCAAGTCACCTTAATAGAAATCCAAGTATTTAAGCCAAAACGCCCATAATTATGTCTTGAGAGAATTACCGATTATTTTCGCAGTTCTCGGCCGCTGCACTCGATCTCGCCAATCCAAATTTCAGCGGCTTTGGTTCCGCATTTTATATGCCTGACGTCTTTCTGGAAGATTAATTGAATTGATTTCTGCATTCATTCTTGAAATCAAATTTAAGATTTTGATGAAAAACGTTAGTGCCAGTAGTTGTCTGAGTTTTGACGAGATTTAATTAACGGTGGCTGAAAATTTAATTGCACAATCGAAAGTGCCTGCACGTTGATGAAATTAAGTCTCATGATTAATTTGCTATTTCAATTGGTATTTAAAATAGATTAGAAGTTTATCAATTGTTGAGCAACTATATTATTTGTATTGATTATTAAGAGTGACCAATGTGCAAAATAAAATTTTTAAATCCATGACAAACTTTTAAACGTGATTTTTGTTTGTTTTGCAGAGGTTGAAACCATGGCGCAACCAAACCTCACTGATTTATTCAGCAACATGTCCCACGACGAGCTTCTCGTGAGCATCCCCCTTTTGTATGCTGAGGTAAATTATAATTTAGCGTCAATAAATTGTTCATAAGTAATACTTATTTGCTCTCTCAGGCCCCCACTGCCGCCTGGCGGGATGTTTGCCTGATTGAACTGTTCAGAAGAATGACTGACAAGTTCAAGAGCTGCGACGCCGAAACCCGCCGTCAAGGGAGGGCCTTGCTGGAGCTCGCTTGCCTTCTGGTCCTCGACCCCGCCACCAAAGTGGCACTTCTCATCAGATGGCTCTATTTAGTTCCTACACCTCCGTTCTGCGCCCCGCTGCAAGCCTCGGTGGCCGTCGAGGTGCTCAGGACCATCGTCGAGAGATATGGAAGCTGCCCCGAGTTCCAGTTTAGCAGTGATCTAGCGAAGGACATCGGAATGGAGTGCCTTGATGTCGCAGCCGGTGGACAGGGCTGGCGTTCCAAGCCACTCCATGAAGTCCTCTTCGATCTATCTGACAAGTATGAGGAAGCAACGGTAAGAGTCAAATTTTTAAGGAACCTTTTATTGTGCCTAAGTTAAGCTGCCTGCGCCCTTCAAAATATATTCAGTTGGCAATTTCATTCATTCAAAGCTGGTGCCCTATTATGATATATAATACGCATTAAAAGTAAATTTTGAGTTTCCAATGCAGCAGCCAACAGGAGAATCAAATTTTTTATCTTGCTGCACACTGTTTTTAAAAACTCTTGTAAAAACTTTTTTTTTCCCATAAAAAACTCGTCAATTTTGTAGTTTGTTAGATTTCAAAATTTATTTGCTTTAAAAAAATCATAATTATTTTTCAAGCCCCGACGGCTGAAAATAAGTGAGATGCATGGGAAATATCAGTTTGTAATGTATAGTAATAAGATTTACTGGACAATCAATACACTTAATTACTCGTGCAGCAAATTAAGCATCACAACAACAAGAAAAATTAGCCTCATGATAACACTGAATACCAATGGTTGCGATGGTGGATGTTAAAATATTATATCTCAACATTCATTTTATTTTTTTTATTTTGTCATGTTTTGTGATGTTGATGTCAAACCAACACAGCATCCACTCTAAAGTAGTTTTTGGTTTGGAAAATGATAAACAAGCAAAAGCAAAGCTGCGTGAATTGAAAGTTATTTGAAGGTGAATTGTTCTATCAAGAGCTAGCTGATTGTTCTGAGCTCGCTGATTTTTTGCGCACAACTTGATTTCATGGTCACTTCCAAGGTAAAGGTCATCCTTCGGATGTCACTGGGGCCATAATATGCGTTTTTGCTTTTTTTTATATTGTTTATTTTCATGGTCAGAATGCAAACACCTCAGCAGGAATATTTTTGATAATAAAATTTTAAATGCCATGTGGAATATTAATTATGTACGTTGCTTATAAATGAAAACACCAGCTTTTTGCATCCACTCAGACGATTATTAGTAAATAATTTGAATTTATAATTCAATTTAATATTCTCACAAAAACTTTTCATTTACTGTCCGTATTTTGAGTCAGTGAGTTTGGAAAAGAGTTATTCCTTAGTCGGGCAACTTAATTTGGATGGTTTTGGAAAAAAGCAGAAATTTTACTCAGAAAATTCCAATTCATAAAATTTAACTACCCTGAACTTGGGTTTGACCTCTTCCTAATTTTTCTGCACGCAGCAGAAAAGCTTTAATTATTAAATCCTAAAGCCAACCTTATTTCCGAATTTTAATATCTTGTTATATGTTGTAGCAACATCGCAAATGGCCAGTGATAAAACCAAATTTTATCAAATTTGGTCGACCTTTGCCTTTTTTGTTGGGTTGTTTCTGACAAACCCTTAATAAAGTGCTTTGTTTCCTTAAAATTGATATTTGTTTAACTTTCATTTTTGACTAAAATTTTACTGTTCTCCTTTTTTATTCAACAGAGGGATTTGGTGGTCAAAGCTCTTTATAAAACTGAGTGTGCCAAGGCTGAGGCATTGATAACGGACGTAGCAGGCCTGAAAAAATTCATCATCAACACCGTAAGTAATCTTACCCATACTACGAAAGTTTCTCTCCAGTTACTCTGCCTTGAACCCCAAGTCAGTTAACGCGTGATCTGTGAGATCTGCTAATCTAAGTCAATTTTAATGCTGATTTTATATTAGCTGCTGAAAAAACTCTGAAATAAAATTTTGTCAAATCTTCAGTCTGCATAAGCATTGAGTGAAGTATACAGTAAATTATTTCAATCCGAGGATCACAGCTTCAAGAATAAGTTTTCAAAACACTACGGTTGATTTGTATCTCAAGAACACAGGCATTTTCACTATAAGAGTTATATTTACTTCTTGCGTAAATTTTTTCTATTCTTCCGGTTTATACTGATGTAAACAAGACTTCGGTTTCAGAATTGCAGATCTTGATACCTCTTTTTATTTTACTAGCAGAAGGTAAATCACATCCCAAAGTCGACATGAAGACTGAAGTGTCGAACTATTTATTTAAATTCTCAACAAGAAATCTTAATATGAGCAAGAAAATGATGAATAGTAATTTACTTTCAGTTTCTGAGAAAAAAATTTAAAACCAGTAAAGAGCAAATTCGCAACAGTGATTTTAACTTTACGGCCTCACTACTCTGCATTGTCTAAATACATTGCCTGCTTGAGTATTCGCAGAAGTTCTGTTCATAATTTATAATTTCCATCTTATTAGCTTGCTCTCCTCCAATTTCACTGTTTTGTCACTGAAAATAATGATTTTTATATTTTTTTTCTCAAATCATTTCCGCAGTAATGAATTTCGCAGGAATGTCAATAAAGACTAGACTCTCACCGTTTCCAGTGGTGGATAACAAAGAATTATTTTCCAAATTATACTGCTGATCAACCTTTCCAAATTATAGCACCTGCAGTTTGATTCACTGCTTTACTGTTGATTCGATACAGAGGAAAAGTAAAATGGAGTTTTCTCATGAGGTCCAGCAGAGTAATTCGCACCACTCATTTTCTTTCCATGTGCTCTCCATTCCTTTTAATTGCTTTGCAATTTGATTGTTAGTAACCATCTATTTCAATGATAATTTCCAGTATCCTTAAGAATTTTAATGAAATTCATGCTCTCTTCACATCACAACAGAAACCAATGAACACAGCCTCATTTTAAACAATTTAATTTTTTTAATAACTACAAAATACCTTCCACTTGGACCCATAGTAGCAGGTTGATTCCCAATTCATTTTCATCCACACCCACCTAGCCTGCTGCATATTATACATTACCTAAACAAACAATTCAGCAGCAAACTGGTGTTCAAAAATAAAATATTTCACTGACCAACTGTGTAATTTTTCATTTCAGATGATGCGTAAAGATAGATACAACTCTCCCATCTCCAACCGCAAAATCAACTTCTTCACACCAAGAGTGAGTAGATTTTGTTCTTTTTAAATTGATGTATTTATTCACATTCCTGTGTTTTTTTGCAGAGTGCCTCCCCGAGTCCCTTTGAGATTTTCGTGTATGATGTCAATTCTCACATCGAAGAAACGATCCTCAATGTGGACCACTACTTGCTAGGCAAGCTTCTAAACATCTACATTGCCTGCAGTAGGGAGAGGCCTTCGAAGATTGACGGTCCCCCACTGGTCCCAGAGTGCGTGCCGTCCGAGACAAGCAGCGATGAGGGGGAGATCGACTTGTGGTTGTCTGACGACGAGACTCCTGAGATGCCCGTGTCCCAAGTAAGTACCTTCTATATTATGTTTTGTGGGCGCTGAAAAGTGAGCCCTGGGACCGGACCTAAATTTTTCTGGGACCAAAAATTCTATCATCCCTGCAGTTTTAAATTTCAAAATCAGATCTTTAATTTTCTGATTTAAAAAGGGAAATCATTTTTAAAATTTGACGATTAAAATTTTCTTATCTTTTGGGACTTATTATGATGGATGGGGTCTTTTTAGCCAAGGAAGGTTTAGCAAAATTCTTTGTTGTCATAGTACCTTATTATCCAGAAATTCGGTGTTCCTTCCGAGACAATGGAATAATTTTCAATAATCTTTTTCTAATGACTGGAAGAAAAAACAGAATTTGAGTGATTTTTTGAGCAATTTTAAAATGTTTAATTATTTAATATTTGTATTTTAATATTAAAAATCTCTCATCGCATCATTGGTTTCTCTGATATTTTGAAATAATTATCTACTGAAAATAGTACCACCAAATTTTAACACAAGTGGTACTCCGTTTCGTTGTACTGGTAACACAGAATTGGCCCACCACGAGGTGGTACTGCTGTACAACGAATGGGGTACCACGAGCGAGTACCACAAATATCAGTGTACCACGAATCATGAAATACCGGTAAGACTATATAAAAAAAAATCAAAATATCGGTAAAAAAATGACACAATTCAAATTTGAAATATTTAAAATTTATTACCTCATGATGAATATAAAATTTGAATCACATAAATGACTTCTTTTAAATAAAATATGAGCTTCATAAGTTCAAATCACTTTCCGGTCTCTTGTTTAAAAATAATGACACCAGATTTTACAAAAAAAAAGGCAAATGCGGGTCCACAAAGAAATTTCTCCTTTTTTGAGGCAATCTGAAACACAAAATTAAACAATCTTTAATACCCTGAGGCAATATCGTGGAGTAGTTTAATATCAAAATTTGATAAATTATTTAAATGTAGAAATCAAATAAGAATTTAGCCACAGTTTTGTTAATAAAATTAAATAATGCTTAATTAATTGTTTTTCATTCAAAATACGTTTTTTTCCTTGGCCTCATCCCGCTGAAGTCTCCGTTTGGTAGTTCCTGAAAGCAAATAAAAATTTCCATTTTTAATTATATTTAATGTGGAAGAGAGCGTGTGGTTAAAAAAAATTCATGTACAGCTAATCCAATACTTAGTGTTATTTAATTAAAAATGATTTTAATATTAAAAATAATAATAATTACCTTGTTGGAAAAAGCGTCAGTGCCGCGCTGCTCAGCTTTGGTTGCTTTTTTGCTGGTGTCTGCCTGTGTCGGAGGAACACATTTTTGTAAACGTGCAACTGTCGGCGCCGATAACTCTAAAAGTTCAGCATTTCCGTCGGCCAGATGCAGTTCCGCGTTGAAAGTGAACTATTGCTAACAAATCACACAATTATCTAAAGTCTTGAACGCGATTTACTGGCACAATAAGCGCAAAATATTGAAGAGCGCACGGAGCGACATCGCCATTTGTGCATCCCTATTGCTCTCACTAAAAACTTCCGTTGGCTCAGGTTAGGTGGGGAAGGTCAGGTTGCTTGCAGGGTAGGAAACAACTTCACAAACACGCCATCTGCTTCAGAAAAATGCGCTGTGAACAATATGTGCAGCTTTTTGTACACATATTTTGAGAACCTTCAAAGGTGGAAAGTGATAATTTAATCATTTTTTTAAAACTATCTCCTCAATTAGTGATCAAGACTTACCAGCAACATTCTATATAAAATAAAATAATTATTTATTGCCCTTGATTTAATTTTTGAATTTTTTAATTTACAAAAATTTACTTTGTCATTTTTTGGAAAAAATTTAATTATTTTATTAAATCAATATTGCATTGATTTTGAATAAAACAAAAAAAATTTAATTTTAATGAAAATTTAATGTGTATTTTGAGAGCGGAGAAAATTAAATATATATTAAGCAGAAGCAGCTAACAGTGCGCCTGTTGCGCTCAAAGAACTTGGCACGTTTCACAAATTTTTTGATTGCGACAAGAGATGAGTCCACGATAGTAGCACGAGCGCCGTTCGTGTTAAAATAGTACCACCTCGTGGTACTTGCCCTATTTCTCGTGGTACTCCCTTTGACTTAGTGGTGCGTCGTAACGCAAAATGTGGTAAACTTTTAAAACGATGTGGTACTTGAATACCACCTGGTGGTATGTACCACAAAAATATTTTCTGCAAGGTAGATTTTTTTTCATATATGTTAGAGAAAAACTCGTCAAATATTATTTATTGACCGACAATTTTTTTTAAAGTTTACGGAGGGCCAAAATATTATTAATAGTTTGGGATAAAGATGTTAATTCTTGGTCCTATCATTAAAGACTAGTTTTTCCCATGGTTGGAGAATAAGGATTGGGTTGGAAAGGAGTTAGCAATTAATAGTGAAAAGTTTTGCTGTTGACAAAATCTTCAATTGATTCGGATTGAGAGGATTGGGTTTTTCTAAATAATTTTATTTTTAATAATTGTAGATGAACCGGAAAAGGAAGGCTCTGTGGAAAGAGTTCCGTGACCGGCCCAAACCTTGTAAGGTTGCGCGCTTCGAGCCCACTAAGGTCAAGAGGACACGGAAGCAGCCGAGAATGGCGACGGAACCACTCAACAAAGGAAGCAGGTCGTCTACAAGATGGGCCTCCAAAGTTGCAAAGCATCTTATTGGTGCAAACTTCAATGTGGTTCATGAGGTTACCCTTGCACCGTCTGCTCGGCCTATGGACCCCACCAACGCCCCTGCAAACGCTCCTCAGGCAGCCTTGGCTGATGCGGTCCCCCAGGACGACTTTGCTGCAGCTGCTGATGCATCCCCTGCATCTACGAGATCATCTCCTTCAGGTTCAGCGTCACCAGCCTCTCATCCCGCAACATGGTCACCTGCCCTGTCTCCGTCAGTCCAAGACTTCCCTGACGACGATGATGATGATGAAGCCCTTTCACCAGCATCCTCTGCTGCCTCTGACCAGCCTTCTATGGAAAATATGTCTGCAGCGCTGTCACCGAAGATTGTGGCTGCTGTCGCTGCTGCTGCCAACGCTGCTGCGCCTTACCTACAAGCTGCTCCTGCTCTTATCATGGCCGCAACGCTTCCCGCTCCTTCGGCCGCACCGGTCGCCCCAGTGGCCGCGCCGGTCGCCCCCTTGGCCGCGCCAATCGCCCCCGTGGCCGCGCCGGTCGCCCCAGTGGCCGCGCCAATCGCCCCCGTGGCCGCGCCGGTCGCCCCCGTGGCCGCGCCGGTTGCCCCAGTGGCCGCGCCGGTCGCCCCCTTGGACGCGCCAATCGCCCCAGTGGCCGCGCCGGTCGCCCCCTTGGCCGCGCCAATCGCCCCCGTGGCCGCGCCGGTCGCCCCAGTGGCCGCGCCAATCGCCCCCGTGGCCGCGCCGGTCGCCCCCGTGGCCGCGCCGGTTGCCGCTGTGGCCGCGCCGGTCGCCCCAGTGGCCGCGCCGGTCGCCCCCGTGGCCGCGCTGGTGGCTCCTTTGGTCGCCCCTACGCTGAAAAAGAACCGTAAGGCGAGGCAGCAGGCCATGCCCTACACTCGCAGATCTACAAGGGCAGCTGCCCAGTCAGCTACGGACAAAATTCATCAACTCTTCAAGATCGCCACCCCTGGAGCTTTGGCCGCTTCCTCAGCTAACTTGGCACCGCCTGCGGTCATCCCTCCACCAGTGGTTGCTCCTGCTGCTGCTGCCATCCCTACTCGGCCAGTGGTTGCCCCTCTTGCTGCTGCCATCCCAGCAGCTCAACCTGTGGCGGCTCCGGCCCCTGCTCCTGCAGCAAACCCACTGGTAGCGAGGCGTCCAAGGCGAGACTGGAGAGCTCCACCTGTGCTTGGACCTCGCAGATCCACGAGGGCTGCAGCGATGGTGGCAAAGGCAAAAATCCACCACTGCCTTGAGAGAAACGCCAACCTTGCCACCTTCGTCTACACCAACTGAGGCGCCCACCCTTGGTGAGTACCAACTAAAATTTTTTACTTTCAGCACTCGTCTGTTTTGCGCGGATCATTTTATTTTATCGCATTTTTATCGAGAACTAATATTTTTCTCCGATATTTTTAGTCAATCGTCCTGAATCTGCCTATTCTTCACTAAGCTTACCCACCCAGATGGGTGCTCCCTCTATGAACTCAATTTTTTTTTTTTAATTTTTTCATGAATATCGTTTAACGTAGTTTATTCAAATCCATTTTACATCCCAAACAATTCAAAAAATCTGAAAAAAAGCTGTTAAAATCGGTTTGTTAAAATTGCTCTACACAATTCCGTTGGCGTCACGGCGATTTTAATTTAACTTCCCTTCCGTCACTTGCAACTAGGTTTAAGTGGGGCTTCTGATTATGACTTAAGTCTAACAGCTTTATGATATCGTGCAAAATCTAAAATGCCGATCCAAAACTTTAAAAATTTTCATAAAGGTCGTGTGGTTTTTGCGTCGAGTCGCGTCCGTAGCATACTTGTTTTTATGTATTTGATTTATATTGATCATTTTTGCTCTTGATAATTTTTTCTCATTGCGGCTTGAAAGAGAAGAGACATAAGCGAGTGGCTTTTTGCGTTTAGTTTTTATCAAGACTCGATAGTTCAATACGGTGCTTTTTTAATGATTTTTTTTGCAAATTGCACCAAATACCACTGCAGCTTATAGTTTAGGCGAACCATAAACAGGCTTAATTTGAATAAATTAATATAATTTAGTATGGCATGGGAACAAGACTAAGGAAGATTTTTATTAAGCCTCTGTATCTTTTGATGATTTGTTTAAAGAGCAAATCCACATTCGGAATAGTCAAAAAGCTCTCCTTTATTAGAGAAATTTTAAACTAAGATTTAAACTAACAAATTCTGTATACTCATTTGCTTATAAAGTAGAGTAATTTATTGTTAATTTGCAACGATAACTTGATTGCCATTGAAAAAAGTTAATTCTTCTGTTTATGCTCGGCTAGTTTGTGTTAAAAAAATTAAATATTTGTTTATTAAGGAATGCGATATTTTATAAAAAATAAAATTATAATAATAATAATAATAATTCGGCCTCCACTGGGACTTGCTGCGTGATCATGCAGTCGAAAATGGAATAAAACAAATAGAAACAAATTTCATAAATTATTATGGTCACTCAAAGGAAAATTGATTTTGTGTATTTGGCGTATTTGCAGCCCGCCTGTTTGCAGTTTTGCAGAGGTCAATCGTTTTCAAAGTTTACAATGAGTGGAGTTTGATTTCATAAATGATAGGTCGAGGGACAAACAACTCTGAGGGAAGGTGGGAGAAAAAACAATCATTACCTTTGCCTCAGTTGGAAATTTGCCGCGCTTGCCTTGATCGTAGGGCCCACGTTTGATGCAAAGCGGCCAATGGACAACCGAGAGACGCTCGGCACTCTTTTGCTAATTATATTCAACTCTCTTGAATTTGCTGGGATATTGAAGTCGTTTTTTTAATTTAAATTAATGTAAATCTGCTTTACAAACGAGAGTAGAAATAATGAAATGCTCTTAATTCAGTTAATTCTGACAAATATTTAAATAAAGGTGCCTGGGCAGTAAAGTAGCTGCGCCAAATAATTCAAAGAAATAACGTGACATGAGAAAATATTTGACAAAAATCAACGTGAATACTGCGAGCAAAATCTGACGAACTGCGATATACTTGACGATTGATAATGAATTTCTGAATCAGCAATCAATGCTTGACTACCGAGAATGGAATGTTTTTAATGAAAACAGAATTTTGACCGAAAGAAGGTGAATCGCCTTTCATCTGAAAGGAATTCGTCCGAAAGTGCTTTTTCGGACTCGCACGTACGGTGACCTCGATAGAAGCGTTTCAAGCGTTGAAATAATGCGCTTTCTACTCAGGCTCTTGAGCCAGTAAAGAAATTTTAATGCAAAAATAGAAAATAGAATGCATTAATTAGGAATCAGAGTTGTTGTGTCACCAAATTTGGTTCAAACGGCACCAGACATGTGTTATAGTATCTTCTTTTTGAGAGATAATAAATTTTTTTTAAAGTTTTATTGAAAAGAATAAAAAAATTAAATCTTTTTGTAAGTCGTGCCCAAATCAAGAAATATCAGTAATATAAAATTTTTGATTAAACCTGCAAGTACAAGTGATTTGCGACAGAATTTACCGACCGAAACTGATTGGAAGGAAGCCTGAAAGCAAAATTTATATTCGGACAAACAAACTGAATATTCAGTTCATTCGCTGTTTTGTGATCCAGGAAAAAAATGGATAGTGATGCGATTTAATATTACAATCTTTGTCAAGAAATCAAACTCCCAAATAATTATTGTTAAAAGAAAAATTAGCATGGTGATTTTTTTTAGTTTGGAGCAATTATCTACAAGCTCGAAAAAAATACCACATGTTCAGGAAAGTCTCTATTTTATGTCAAGAATTCTATGAAGAAAAGAAAAATCATCAAATTACATAAAATATACAAATATTCGATGAATTGCTTGTTGCCTGATTTAAGAAAAGAAAAATAGAATTTAACTCGAGCGATTGAAATAATCACCGCTATAAAAAGAAAAATTAGCATGAATGTTAGAGCTGGTATTTGTCATAGTTAGGAGCAATTATCTAGAAGCTCCAAGAAATAACAGATGTTCAGGATTGTCTCTTTATTTCAAGAACATCAACTCTACAAAGAGAAAATAATCATTAAATAAAAAAATAAAAACAGAAAAATTGAATGAATTGCTCGTTGCCGGTTTTTAGAAAAGAAAAACAATAGAATAAAACTTGAGAAATTGAAATTATCACTGAAGATTATTTGCGCGGTGAATGCACTGCTTGCAATTTAATAGTAAAGGTGTATGAATTACACCGCGACCTCTGCAAACTCTGCCACGAAAACACTCAAATTGCGAAAACAAGCTCAACGACCAAGGGTTAACTGATAGTGAGACCAAAATCTTGTTCGTCTTAATTTTAGCGCGCCTCTGCCTTCCAGCCATAATGGCCAACAAACTGAGCATCTTTGCAGACATATTGCTAAGGCTCATTCATCTACTGCGATCTGAAAAGTAATTTTTAGTAGTGTGAAAACTCAATTATTTGCTTGCAAGACGTTTTTGCAAATAGTGCAGGACAAAAGAAACTGATGTTTTGAAAAGGGCACTGAAACGGTGCAAACGGTGCGAATTGGAACTTGAAATTAGTTATATCCGAAATTCCACAAATAAGAAAATTCGACGTCGTCGTGAAAATGACTTTGTCATTTGCGATTATTGAGAACAGGAGGCAGAGGTGTCGCGGTCAATGTAGAAATCCGGGTGCGAATGAAAAAATGCTCATTGTTAATATAACTAGTCAAAAACTGCAAGTTGTTGGTTCCGGCAGACGTCGTCACGGAGCTGGTCCGGGCCACAGTAGGAAAATTAGGCAATTAGGAAAGGAAATTAGGGACGGTTCTCCTGGTCGCCTGGTCACTTTTAAAAAAAATGGAAAATCTGCAGCAGAAGAATCTGCGCTCTGCAAACGGAGCAGCAAAAAATCCAAAGCAAACGGCTGTGATATTTTTCTCTCTCCTGCCGAGAGGGAACCTGCGATACATTCTGTTGGATATTTATTCCGAAGTGCAACAGGAAAGTGAGATAAACTTGTGATACTGACTGTGATATTTTTGAGGAATCACTTGCGGTGATTTTTCACTGCATCGCCTAACTTGGCCACCTGCGAGCGTTTCTGTTTTATTTTGCTTCGAATAGATAAAAAATTATAACAAATTTAGCCAGAGTGTCCAACTCGATGTAAGGAAATCTGCGAGGCTTACAAGACCTGATTTGAATGGCGAGAACCGTTGATTTTTTTTATCCTGATTCGTCCAATAGAGCGGCACCTCAAATGAGGAAAAATAAACACATCAGTAAAAAACGTCCATAAAATGATTTCTACGGAACATGAAATGCTGCTTCAATTATTCAACAATGACCTACTTGGCTGCATTGGAAAAGGTTGGACACTCTGGGTCTGTGAAGAGCCGCTCGAACTCAAATTAATCGCGACGAAATGTGCCCCAGCGAAATTGGCACTTGCGGTTAAAACAAATAGCGAGGTTGAGCGGGTTGCGTCGTGAAAAGTGACCAGGCGCCCCATGTCCCCAAAACGATCGGTAGGGCCAGAGACGTGCGGAGGAGGTGTTCGGAAAAGGGCACCCTCCCTTCTCGGACGTCTCGTTTGGGCAGTCTGGGTCTCCGCAGGGTTGCGCGCTCAACTTGGTGGGCCTGACATCCCTTTGACTTGGGCCTGCCCTCTTTGTCGCGCCTCGACGCTCGCTCTCGGAATCTCCGGCTTTGGAGATTCCCTGAGCGAACATCCTGGCGGGGTGAAGGGGGTCACGCGGGCCCAGGTCAGAGGGGTGCGTCGGACCCACCGTGTTGAGCGTGCAACCCTGCAGAGGACTTGGCGCTGCTGACCCCCGCGGGCGCCACTCGCAGTGGCGCCCGCAGAGGCCGGCGGTGCCAAGGTCCCTTCGAAGACGCGGCTTGGGCGAAAAAAGGCGTCGGAATGTCAGAAATAAATAAATATTGAACAGCGAAAATAGAAGGACTGCGAAAATCTGAAATTGCCCGATATGCGCTGAGGGCTCATCAGCTCATTCGATTTTGGGCAATTCTCCACCTGGAGATGAGAAATATTTGCGTTCGATACGAACACCTATTTCATTGTTTAATTATTATTATTTAAATAATTATGAACTGATTAATTATTTTTATACAAATAATTAGTAATTAATTTATTATTATTATTTCAATAAGAATTAATCAATTATTGTTATTTTAATTATTATTAATCAAATAATTATTATTATTTTAATAATTATTAATACGAACTTTGGCACAAGAAGTGGGGGAGTGACTCAGAGGACTTCAACGATTTCGGTCATCAATGAATACTCTCTCTAAATCCTCTTTTTTGAGTACTTTATGGCTCCAATTTTCTATCAAATACTTATTGATCCACACGAGAGCGCCAAGATAAGTACCCTAAACGTGCGTCGAAAAATCTGAGATTAGTATTTCATTTGTTCCTCTAAAATGGAAATTCACTTTTTACCAATTCAGCTGCATAATTATTTGGTTGATTGGTGAATCACAAGGCGATCTCTGCCTTAATCGAGAGGCTTCATCCAAAGAACTGCGAAAAAAAAAATTAAAAAAATCTTTCGCTGAAGAAAACAGATGAAAAGTAATATTTTTTGGCTCGGCGGCCGAATGAAAGGCAAGATTGCGGCCGTGTCTTCGAGGAGTTCCTTTTCGAAGACAGGGCCGCAGTCTTGCCTTTCATTCGGCCGCCTAGCCCAAAAAAATTCCTTCGTTTTTTCTGTTTTCTTCAGCATTAGATTTTAAATTTTTCATCAATTCGAAGGGGTAGCGACCCCGTGTTTGTTTCTGACATTCTCTTCGCCTTCGGCGCGCCCTCAAAGGGCCTCGACTCCGCGCACGTTTGACCGGGTAACTCGGGGCGGGCACCTGGACATTTCCAGGGTCGTCGTGTACGACGACCCTGGGAAGGTCTCGGTGCGAGTCCAGCCGGGGACCCGACGACCCCCGGGCGGGAGGGGGGCGGCGACAGAGTGGACGCGGCGCCCGCACCCTTCTGTGGGACGAGGCGATCGGGGGCGACTGGCGGGGTGGTCGGTTTACAACCCTTGGCTGATGGGCTGAGGCCGGCATTGGATCTGGCGGAAGAGGAGGCGGCCTCAGAAAACCCCGAGGATTCCATTGCACTAGCGGATGACTTGTGCAGGTTGTGCGCCGCCGAGGAGGTGGAACCCGATCCGCGCGAAAGTCGACTTCTGACTCGCTGCACCGGCGGCGTCGAGCATGCTTAATGCATCACTTGGGCCGGCTGGGTTTTGTTTTTGCATGCAATTTGTTTTATCATCATTCATATGTTTTGCATGCATATTTTTCTATTGCTTTTTTTATAGATCTTTGAATATATTTTTTATTTTTTACATTTTTTTATTTATATTATTTTCTTTTTTTGTCAATTTAAATGCAGATTTTGTGTTAAATTCAATCTTCTCACCACACGTAATTTTAATTGGGGCCGAACAGTTTTTTTGTCTTTCTCAGCCGTGATTATAAAAATGCGTCCATGGACTGCGAGTAGTGGATGCGGTTCCCGCGCCGCAGTCCGCCCGACCTGAGTGGCTAAGGTGGGCTTCTCAAAGTCAGGGCCCAACCCTGACGCGCGAATCTCCTTTTTAATTATTTCAACAATCACGGCCAGGCTGTATGTTCGACTCCTCCACACTTCCTTCACTAATTTGAAAAAAGAATTAATTAAAGAGATAATTGATTTAGAAAGACAACTAATTTAAAAAAAAAATTAATTATTTGATAAAATTATTATTTATTAAAAAATAATAATATATAAAAATTAGATTTCAAAAATGGTAAAAATTTAAAAAATGATTTATTTATTTATTTGCCTTTGACTGAGAAATAATAATTCATTTATATGATTAGTTTAAAAAAATCACTCTTCCAATTCTATTTCTGCTTCTATGGTGCATGTGGCAGGGTTGGTGGTGGTGCATGTGATGGTGACGGTGCACGTGGTGGTGCCGGGGCATGTGGTGTTTGGGCTGGTGGTGGGGCGTCGCCAGCACTGGGTGCAGCAGCACGAGTCAGACTTAACGTCTGGATGGACGGGCATGCACGTAAATCCGAGCGCAGCGCCGCGAAGGAGCCTCGGACGCGAGTACGTGGTGCGGCCTTACAACCTTGGACGCGGCGAGATCCGTCGGTCGACGACGCCGTTGTTGGCCTTGGGTTGGATTCCGGGTGACTCGCCAAACACGGTCACCCCCTTTCGGCTGATGACGACAGTGCGGAAGGAACGGGGGCGCGGCGCCCACTCCGACGTTGTCCCGCTCCCGCCCGGGGGCCGTCGGGGCCCCGGCTGGGCGAAACGCAGCCTCGAGGGACTCGCTCCGACGTGCGCACCCAAAGCCCGTGCGATCGCTTTGGGGCGCTCGGAGAACCGGAAAAGGGCGGCGGGCGAATAAAGGGCTTAAAATTTGGAAATTAATTATTGCCAGGCTCGCCAATTCAATGTTAAAAACTGGTGGAGCTTAAAATTAATATCAACACAGATATTTCCACTTTTGGAAATTAAAACAAATTGAATAATTTAATTATTTTGGGGCACGTCAGCTCAATTTGTTTGGCACAGCTCAAGCGAAATATGAATTGCAGCTGGAAATTTAGAGATTCGTCTAATTGGAAACTGCACACAAGTTTTAATCAAATTTATTTTACGCTTTTGATAAGTATTTTTGCGGTGTCAAACAGATTTCAAATTCTTGCCAAGAACGTGGTGCCTTTTGCACATCAAGTTTTCTCCTCCAGAGAATTGTTTCTGAAACTCGTCGAAAGAAGTGAAATTCGCGAAAAGAGATTTTTAGCTCCACTCAGCACACGAGGAATCTGCGATTGTTAAAATGCAACCACACTTAATAAAGGGTTGCATCATCATTGAAAATTCGGAATTGCGAAAATTATTAGCGCCTGAAAAAAAGCGTCTGTGATAATTCGCCCGTCGCCCTGAATCCACCCAGGTGGAATTTAGAACTTGTAGCAAGTCCTTATGAGAAGGACATATAGGAAAGAAAATTAGGGAAAATTATTCAGAGTGTATGAAATTTACACTCAGAAGGTCAGCGTGAAATGCAAACACATGTGCTCCATAGAAAATGGTGTCACCAATAATATCATTCATTATTTGCCTCTGCGAATTTAATTTGCTGAGTGAATACGCTTTCCAAAAGCGAAGGTTTTTATTTTATATTTTGAAACATGCATACAGAAAAATAGAAAATTATCTTATCAACTGCAACAAAGTTGAATTCAAAAATAAAAAATTGAAAATAAATTAAATTGAGTGGTGCCGTCTGCACCTCTAATAAAGGGCACAGGCCGACAAGACTCTCTCTTGGCCTGACCCTTAAAATTAATAACGTTGATCAAAGAAATCTACAGAAATTAAGAATGTCGCTCAAAATTGAATCTGCGGCATGGAAATGAAAATTATGCGCACCTGCAACCAAAGGTGATCTGCGTCATTAACAAATTACTGCGGACAAAATGCGACAAATAAAATAATGCATCTGAAGAAATGCAAGCCCGGACTGGCCCTTATTTAAGCCGGAACCACAGACAGGAAACAACGAGATTGTTATTTTTTATTTACATGTGAAAAAAAGACAAAAAGCTATTGCACTTATTTGAAATCACTCTGGGTGTTTCAAAAGGAATGGAGTGAAAATTTTGCTGGTGATTACATTTCCCGACAAAAAAAAAGATATGGATATTGAGAAGGTACTTATACTAATTTTGCTTATTTGTTAGCAAATGCTGTTCTTGTATATTTGTATGTTCTTGCAAAATAAAAATTAATAAATAAAAAACAGTAAAGAAACAGCAACACTGGGAACCAGTTTCTAAAATTGTTCTGTCGTGATGGAAATTAGTGATAGAAAACCCGAATTGAATCAAATTTTAATTTTGATTGTGAAGTTGAAATAACAGTTTTTATCGTCTGAAAATAATCATCAAACTCGTGGAATTTGCAAACACACACAACCTTTGCGCAATTTCACCCAAAAAAGTCAAATATGTTTGGCAAATTTAGCTACAACAGAATGTAATTGGAGAAAATGAGCAAATTCGCCGCGGTTTCTAGTGAAAACAATTAAGAACAAATAATCGACGAGACGAAACAAGTTTTCAAAAGTAGGGAAAGGTTTTGAGCTTTTAGGTTGGAGTGAAAACCATCATGTTAGGAAAAATGGAAGAAGTTGAAAGGAGAAGCAAAATTGCTTTTATTAACCGAGATGAGATGATCGTTGTATGAAATTGATGAGAAAATCTGCAAATTTTATTTCATTAGAGATGATGGAAACAATTCTTTCCAATTCGAAAGAAATTTCGTGACCAAATCACCTGCGACAAACGTTTCGAAAATTCTACGTTGGCACACCAAACTGATATAATTTGTATTGGTCACTTCAAAAGATGAGTGTTCAGGCTGAAGGGCTAACTCTACTGATGAAGCAAACAAAAACAATTAATTTACTTGCCTCCAATTAAAGTTTTGAGGAAACCTCGATTTTTTTCTTTAGATTTTTCCTTTCCAAGCAAAATAAGTTTAAATTGATGTGAATTTTCTTGCAAGTGCTTCTGGAAAAAAAGGAGTGAAGTTTTGAGCTGAAATGACAGTGAAGGATTTGCAAATAAATTGCAGAAAGTTTCCTGACACACTGAAGAAAAGAGCGAAATTTGCGACCACATAAAAGATAGAAATCAATTAGAAAATTGTTGAGAAAATGCTCTTTTAATTATTGCAAAGAGAGATAATTGAAACTTCCTTGACCAATGATAATCGCTACGTTTTAATTTCAAAAGTGATCCATATTAATTCTATAATAGTAGATTTTGCATCAAAAAATTGATCACCTAAGGAAATGAAAATTAAAGTAACTAGTTTCAAGCACAAAGCTATTTTGCAAACAATTATTGTTATTAATCAAATGTGAAATATTTCTGTTTGTTCAACCGACTGCATGAATTCAAAATCAATTGAATTTGAGGTGTAAAACTCATCTCTGAAGTCACTAGCCTGCGACCCTCTGTGGATTCAGAGGAAATTCATCAACGAAAAAAGAAATGCGAATAACTTGCACCTGCAAAGACCAGAATGGTCAAGAAACTGCGAAATTCGAAAAAGAATTATTATTTTTTTTAAACATTTTTAAATTTGAAAGATATCTGTTCTGCTTGACGGACGGCGTTTTGATGGAAAATGACTCAAAAGTCACCAGCCTCTGTGGATTCGGAGGAAATTCGTCAACCAAAAGTGCATGCGAGCTTTCCTTGCACCAACGAAGACCAGAATGGTCCAGAAACTGCAAAGCCAAAGAAAGGCTTGATCCTGTAACTTGATATTCTCCAACAAGAATATTCTTAACCCTCCGCAAGTCCTGGTTTGGCCAATATTTTAGCATATAAATAATTAGAAAAATTAACTTACAGCTATAAAAATAATAAAATTTCATGTTTTGTGTCTAGTGCAAAGTCCAAAATTAGAATTGAATTTGACTTACTTTAAAATAAAAATCATCTCCAAAACTGGCATCAACAGAGAGATTTGGAAATTGCCCTGAGCAATAGTTTTATGTGAATTGAATCAACCGAGAATCCCTCTTGGGAATGACGAGCGGTAGCAGTCATGCTACATCTGCGGCCCCTCTCAATTCACTGAGAGAACGACGAATCAGATAAAAATTGATTTTGCCTGCATATATGTCTGGTGAGAAGAAAATACCAGAAATAGTTCATCAGAAAGTAAGAAACACATGCCAGTATTTTTTAAAGTTGCTCGCAAATTCCTTCAATAAACAATTAGTAATAAAAGTTTCAGTTTCCTTGGAGAAATGAATATTTTGTTTGACAAATTTGTCATAAATCAATAATTTGAAAGAGCTTGTGAATAGGTTAAACTTTGCAATTAAATCTAAATCTTTCTCCAAAATGAAAAATAAAGTTCAATTCAATTAAAAATTAATACCAAATTTTTTCAATGGCAGTGAAATTTTCTTCACTTTGACTCATTCGAATGAGCACCAACGTGAGAGGGGACTGCTGTCCTAACGTTCTACAAGTTGTCTGTCTGAGCCAGGCAGCAGCAATTTCCACCGAGAATTAAGTGAGTGGGAAAGAGATTTCGTGAGGCTCCGAGTAGAAGATTAAATTTTTAAATGACAATTTGTCGTCATGTTTTGATACAAAGACTTTCAATCAAAGGATTGAATCTATTTAACTTTATCAATTTAAAAAAATCTGGAGAAAATGAGCCAAAATTCTGATCATGTCAGACATTAAAATCAAAAAGTTTCTGTTAACAATTGTTTACCACGGACGGAGAAAAGTGGACAATTAAATTTTTTACGCAAATGAGTATCTAAATTCTAGTTCTTTTAATGGCGAAAGAAAATTTAAAGCCGCAATGATTTAACTTCTGTATTATTAATAATTTGACAATAAATTTCGCCACGTTAGTTTAGATAGGACCGAGAGATGCATATCCAAGAGGTGCAGTGAGGAGTTTATTTCCCTCCGAGCAGGGATAAGTCTTTGCATTAATTACTCCAGGTAGAAATATGGAATTTAACAAAGTTTATGGTAGGAAAATCAGCTTTATGATTTGATGTAGTAAAGAGCAAAAATGTTTAAGTTTTAATTCTGAATCCGTTTTTGAAACAAAAAAGCCCACAAGTTGTTAACAATGCAGTAATTAACCCTGGAAAGCCACTTGCTCTTTTTGGGAATTTTTTTAGTTTTGCTCCGTCATGTTAGATGACAAAACCAAAAGTGAAAATGCGGAGAGGAACCCGCAAGCACAGCCAGTTAAACTGTTCAAATGTGGCAGCGAGTTTTGCACAACCGAGTCTTCTGGAAAGAGAGAGAGAGAGGAGATAATTATTTGCACGAGTCTCCCTGTAATTGTGTGTCTGCGAGAGGTTGTGCGGGGTGGGTGGACATCCTTATGTCCAAAGTGCTGTGCAGGGTTGTGGAAAAGAAGAATTCCACAACCGCAGGGTGGATATTGGTTGCAAGTGACCCCGTCTGAATTGAATTTTGTCCCTTTGCAAGAGTCGCTTTGACACCTCCGAGATTGTGGCGAGTAATTTTGGCAAACGCGCCGCCACCTTTTCTCATATATTTGCCAATAATTCCACTTAGAGATTTTTGTTTGTCTGGCTTCGGCACTTAACTGCAACCCCAGCGGCTCCCCCCTTAATTGCTAAAAGAAATAGAATCAGTCCCTTGCGTGTCGTAGCCAGTTAAAGTTAGCTTCAGTTTTTTTTTATTTTGCAAATTGAGGCCGTAGTAGTGGAGTAGTTTAACTGGGTGAGCTAGTGAGAGGAGCTGGATGAGGACCGAGGCGCACTAAGCCGTGGACCTGCCCAAGACATGCGTCTGACCTGGAGGCGGAGCAAGACACACCAGAGCCATACACGCACGGTGTACGAGAGAAAACCCGAGGATTAAAGCACAATGACCTGTCTGTTAAACCAAATCCGTTCAAGATGATTCTCTGCAGTCTGCAGAATTTGCCAATACTTGTAAATAGTCTGAGTGACGTTTGAGCATATTGTTGCCCTACTAGTTTTTAGAGTGGTCACACTTGGACCGCCTTTGTTATTTAATTTAATGCCTTGTACATAAAATTTTCATACTATCTTATCTGATTCTCAATATTTGCTTTCGGTCGAGACAGAAGCAACAAATGTGTCTGCATTGTTTACACTATAAATTGTACAAGCATAAATCGCAGCCAAATTTTGCAGCACAAATTTAATAATTTTAACGCTGCCTAATTCATAACATTTCTTTGTACCATTATTGATTGAATGACGCTGGAGCAGTCTATACGACAATTTTTTTGCCTCACCGACCTCACTTTGGGGCGCAGACATTTATCGACACATAAAACAATGTAAAATGAAACCTTCTTGCAACCGACAAAACACTTACATTAGAATTTGTAACAAAAACCCATGGCGCCTTGATTACGTCCAAAAACACGGAAAGCTCCTTTTCTTAATCAAATTTTAGTGTTTTTTTCCCATCTTTTTTTTTTCAAACACCTCTGCCGTTTTTTGTTTTGCATTGAGACCGAGTGAAACGCCAGTTGGGCATCAAGAAAAACTGGTCACATTCCTCGAGGAAGTCTGCACTTGCTCCCCACGCTCTGCGCGCGAATTCGGTTGAAAAGCTGAGGCCTGGGGTCCTTAGCGTAAGTTTCGGATCCTGGGAATGACCTAGTGGAGTATCCGTTTCGCTCAACGAAAGAAAGATCAACAGCGCAGAAGGTTGGTTGGGCCGGGTAAGCACGGCCTATGTCCCCGTGCTTAAGAAACTCGCCAGCCAACTCGTGGCAGGCAAGGCCGATTTCTCGGGGGGCTCACAGAGGTGCTTATTTTTTTTACTTAAGAGAATTTTTTGCCCGGAGCTGAAAGTGTTATCCTTGTGCGCGCCAAATTGAGTTGTGTAAAGCCTGACACAAATCATATGTAAATAGCTCTTTCATTATGAAGCATTGTTTAGACTACACAAATATTTGTCTATTTATGATTTAATTCATCTAATATTTTATTTGATTGTCTTACATAAATAATATTACTTAATTTAAAATTTGAAAACTTTGCTTTTTATTTATCTCTCTTTTTAACGCCTTTATATTGTAAGAAATCGATTGAAGTCCATTTTTTCAAAAGGTGAGTGCTTCTTTTCAACCCTGTGAACATTGTTTTTCAACTTTGTTATTTACAGCTGAATTCCTGGGCCTCCTGGGGTCAACGTCTGGTTTCCGGATCTGCTTCAGGTAAATGAATCCATTCTCATCTTAACCTCCTCTACTTTGGTCCACCCCTGGTGCAGCCCTGCCAGGGTGGCGCGTGGGAATTTTGCTTCCGACGCGCCTTCGTGGACCTTCGAGGCCTGGGGCACCTCCGGCAAGGCGCCGTCCAACCGCCAACGGACGCTGCGTTGCTTGAGGTACTCCGACCTCAACTCATTTTTTCTTCTGCCACTTCTCTTGAATTTTTATGAGGACATTTTGTGTTGCTTTGCCTCTTTTTTCTGACTTCAGAGCGACCAGGAAGTGCAATCCTGTGACCAAAATGTGAATATCGGCTGACCTGTGCAACAATCTGGAGATTTTTACGAGGTTTGTTTCATTTAATAATATGACACATTTTTTTTTAGTAATTATACCTTAATTATTAATAATTTAATTATAGAATAATTCTTAACACTATTGTTAGAAAACAATATATTTTAAAAAAAGAAACAAATTCTTGAACTTGCCACTTAAAATTACACTAACTAAAATTATTATTTATTTTCCCACAGACACCTCTGCCTTGCAAGCCAATGGAGTGTAGAATGGTAAGAGATCCTTCTGAACCATTTTTATCATCAAATTCTCAATCAAAATTTTCTTTCGGTCGCAGAGGAAGCACCGGCAACCGGATCTGCTTGAGGCCTGGCCAGGAAACCGATCAAGCAAGAAACGTCAGGCTGCAGTGGACGCCAAGGGGGCCATCGACTAATGCCTCAGGATGGGGGCCAATGTGGCCTTCTCAACTGGCTCGACGGTCACCCACGAACAAGGAAATGGTTCGATTAGGATTACCCTTCCTGCAGGTTAAAAGCAGCTACTACTGGAAAGGCAACTATAGCTCCAGCATGCTCAAAGTGCGTTGGTGAGTTGAAAGTTTTGAATTTGATAATTAATAATTTAATAATTGGAACACTCAAGTAAAATTCAACAAATGTAATGCATGTTTTTTCTCTAGTGTTTTTCACACGATGCTGCCAGTTTCCAGTCCTACGCCTCGGTTGACTCTTTTGCACTTGCTGCCCTCTTTTGCCACTTCTGATTTTGTCGCAGTCACTTTTGTCAATTAAAAAAGGTTTGTACTTTCCTTTTGCTCTAATCTTAAATATTGAAATCTTATTTTGCTGATTTTTTAGAACCCTGTCAGTATTTACTAAAGGGCAGTTTTGCCTCCCGACTCAGTCAGCAGAAGCCTTCCCTTCAATTACCCATCGGAAGGTAAATATAAATTTTATATTTTTTCTAAATAACTTCAAGTTATTTAAAATAGGAACTTTGCACTATAAGTTATCAGAATGAGTTAGTTAATATATAAAATTTTGTTTCAGCACTTTCGATTTGATTGCATGCGGAGTCGCCCGATAATATCTGCGTGTTGGCACTACAGCTGAAAATTATTTGTAAAAAATTTATAAAAATCGATTTTTAGCGTGGTTTTAAAACTCATCAACACACTTTGTATGTACGGCAAAAAGAAAAAAAACATTTTGTGGGGTGTTTTTATTTTTCACCTGGGTCAAGGGGCGATGGGTCCCATAAAATCTCTTAATATTGTTAGAAATTTTTAATGGTTCATTTTCATAAGACATGGAAGACTTAATCAAGCATACTGCTGCGCTTTGAGAGGTTGCTTGTGTTGCAATATGATTTGGCCGAAATTTTTTTTAAATAGGAAATACAAAAGTAGAACCCTTTTTTAATTTACTTTTCTCTATATTAATCGTCTGGCCAGCGATATTAATTTGGTGGGGCTCAGGTTTAACATAGCTTGTGTTGGTCAAGACCAAGTGTCTATGGCCAAGATTGATTATAGGAGACCAGCTTGTTGCGCAAATAACTCTGCTAGAAGCGAATTGCAATGGTAAGTGCTATTTAAGGATGCAGCCTTGTCACCTTTTAACGTGCGCCATGTAGACAAATGTCACTGGTTGTAAGGCCATCATGAAACAATTATTCAAAAGTGCACAAATTATACATTTACATCGCTTGTAGTTCAGTTAAATGGTTAGTTTGAAGTTAAAAATTAGAGGCTTCCTAAATAATTACCACGAAAAAAATTGCACTTTATAAAAATTGTTCAATTGTAACTAAAAACTTGAATAATTTATCTACATCCGTTCTAATACTTCGAATGATGCAAGTTAAATATGTAAAATTTTCAAAGTAAAGTTTGACTATGTCAAATTAATTAGCATTTTATAGATGAATTTATTGCTCTTGTTATGATATATTTGTAAAGAGCAAATTAGGCATAATTATGATGACATTACCAAAAACCTTAAAATCTGATTGTTATTAAATGGTTATGTCAGATTATCTATAACGTCAATTCAATTACCGATTATAGATCTTCAATCAAATACTACATGGCGCTATCATTTTGTAGATGGCCTCGGCTGTGGAGAGATCTTAAGGCTTTTCTTCGTTCTTGCTGGGCGTTCACATAAAAGATGCACTGCCACAGGATCTCTTTCCTTGGAAAAAATTTGCTAGGTGAATGAGCGTCCATTTCTTCTCTGATCGTATTCACTCTGCACTTTGCAGCTGCAGAAAATAAGGAATTAGTTTTCTGCAATGAGAAGAAGAACAGGCTGTCTATCAAATGTTTCTAACTGCGCCTTTTGTCTTAATTCTTCAAAACAAGGAACCAGCAAAATTTTATGAGTTAATTGTAATGTTGTAAAAATCACTATGATTTAACAAGAAACCTTTCGTAATTAACTTGAACCTTAGCATGATATAGATTCTTATGAAGAGTTGATCAGCCACAAATTTCCTTATCAACGTTTTGAGGGAAGGGAAGAGCGCTATAAAAATGGTTATTACTTAAAAAAAATTATGTTGACTTGCAACTACCGCATATACCCACCAGCAAACCTCATACGTAAACTTGTAACGATTAAATTATTATTTTTTTAAATTATGCCTTTACTATATATTTCACAAAATTATAGACAGCATTGGAAAATGATTAGTTATCCTAGCATTTTCATTTCAACTAATTATGCCATGCTTTAGATTTTTTCATAATTGAATCTTCATGGAATTTCAAATTCAATGTATATTAATTGCGTGAACTTCAATTAAATTACCAACCAGAAGCTAAGAAAAAAGGAGTTTGATTTTTATCAAGGGTAATTTTTGCATTTTACCTTCCGCGCTTTTATATTTCGGCTATATTTTAATAATTCACTAGCGGAAAACTATGTTCAAATATAAGCAAATTTGCTAATTGATCGCTGGAAACCATTTTAAATTTTTATAAAGCTCATAAAAATTTAATTAATATAATTACATTTTATATATTTATAATGGTAGCTTCAAATTACTTATGTAAATAAAAACTACTTTAACTCCTCCACTTAATTGTTTATTAAATTTATTTATGTTTTCTCCGTTTGATAGTCATGAATAATATATAGCAAAAAACTAAATTATTTTATCATTTTTAATTTCATATTTCCAACTGCAATTGTGTTGTAAATTATGAAGAAAAAACGGTTAATAGACTTAAATTAAAATTTGAATCATTCATCACTCAGGGGTCTTGTTATCATCATTATCAAAATCACAAAATTAATTTCTTAGCTATAAAAAGCAAAATCTATTTTGCACTATTTTGAAAAAAAAAAACGAATTATTTGATAATTCATTTTTGTGTCTATTCAATCAATAACGTATGCCGATCTTCTATTTTTCACTTTTTATTGTTTTAAATTTAACTGAACATAAAGGAAACAATTTTTACAGAGCAATCTCTTTCAACTATTTTCAACAATTTTGCCTGACTGGCTATCCATCCCATCATTCCGCCTGCTCAAACGTGTAATGCGTTCCTTGAGCAGGAAGTTGCTTCGGCAAAACAGGTCTATATAGTTTAAAGTCGTAGGTCAAGTAGTAGATGCCAACCAAGGATCCAATGAAGCCAATGCACACAAGAATTTGTTTCGAATATGGGACGCTCGGCTTGGCTGAAATATTCCATCGATCTTCTCCGTAGGCGTCAGCATGAACGTGGATGGGATCGCCGAAATTTCTTTTGTGTTCAGGGAAGTCCCAATTGTAGAACGGATCTTTAGACTCGCCGGAAATGTCCGGCAACTTGGGGTAGTCACCCAGGCCGAAGCCATCATCAGGGTAAGGCTGGTACTCGTCAGGGTGAAGACCGTACTTCTTGGCGGCAGCACGTCGCTCCTCCTCCGTTTTGGGGTACGGTCCAGGAGCGAAATCTTTGTTCCATCCTCCTGCTGACCTCACAGCTTGGAAGGTGATGGCACCGTTCTTTCCTGTCGAGAGGCTCTTCCTCACAAGGCTTCGGAGAAGAGCCATGGTTGAAGACCTAGAAGGAAATTTATGTTATAAAAATTTTCAATTAAAATAATTTTCAACAAAGATAACAATTTGTAAAACGTTTTTGGTCTTCGAAGCTGGTTCTTGGTAAACCAGATTTTGACACCTCATGAACCTCGTAAAAACATCGTTACATGTCAAATCTCTGCACTCTGAAAGCTTTGCAGTATTCCTTTTTTACCTGGGATTAAGAAGAATGATCTGCTTGGCGTTGTGAGACTGAAACTTTCTTAAAAATCTAAAAGAATTGCATGTTTTTCGCCCGCCGACCACAAATTTTTGCAGTCTGCATGTACAAAGTAGAGAGCAGCAATGGCTGCGCCGCGCAGCCAATCAGAAACGCTGTCGCCTTCTCGGCAAGCATTCATTGGTCAACGCCTCTGTGTCGAAAGCTGTTCCAATTTTGAAATTCCAGTATATTTTATTCGGAGTTTGGTGATACAACCAAAACAACATCAAATTTTTTTGAATCTTTTTTTAATCGTGGGCGTGTTATGTGAATTTAAACAAATTCGACTGAAATGCGCCTATAATGACTTTGTATTTACACATGATGGCTTAAGCAATGCATTTGATCAATCTTATCTGTAAAAATATACATGATGTTAGGCAAAATACAAGTCTCCAATTGCTTCGACTCTTCAAGAATCAATACAAATAATAAAGCAGGGTCTAATCTGGCAGGGGGTGCTGAATCAACTTTGATTTTTAAGTAATTGCAGCTCAATATTTATAAACCATAACTTCACCTCTCACCTAAGAGCCCACTTGCCAAAGCTAGACCCTAGCTGCAAATAACAGTAAAAGTGCCGACACAGAAATTAAAATTAAAAACTGCTCCAACACGATTTAGTGCATAAGGATCCCCATCTCATTTACACATACATTTCTGTAACAAGATATTAGTAATTTATGTCTAAAAAGTACAAGACAGGCAAGTAAATTGAATAATAGCAGCAATTCAAAATGAAAAAGGCTCAAACGTTTTGTAAGCAGCAATTTCCAATCAAAAGCACCTAATATTTGTATGAATTAAAATTAATGAAGAATCAACCACTCGGTTCTTGATAAAAGTTGGCTTAAAGACTTTAGCCACTTGCAAAATCATTCATGGTGACATTTCATAAGTGAACACTGAATCCCTATTATTCCAAAATATTCACTGACAACTCTTGAGTGTGTCCCATCAACAGAGACCTCTATAAATACCCGAGTACACACCACGATTATTTATAACAAGTCCGTATAGAAACTGCTCAGTTTTTAATTATTATTTAGAGTTCGGAGCCATCTGCAGGAACTGTTCGTAGGCGTCCTGCAGCTCTTCATCCATGCCCTCATCGTCATCTCTGCTTAAAAAAAATCTACTATCAGCCAAATTTCTCTACGATGTTGTCCAAAACTTACCCTCCTTTGTTAGCATTTAGGCCTTCTTGGAGGAATCTGCTCTCTTCGGCAGTCAAAATCTGACCATCAGGTCCGTAGTATACGGGCTCGTTCTAACAAAAATCAAAATAAATTCTCTGCGCTGTGACGTCTTTTTGAAATTCTTACAGTGAAGTGGTTTGACTGATGAGAGGCACCGTCAGCACTGCTCCATTGCGGCTGGGCAGGGGAAGGTGGTGATCTGCCCCAGGTCTGGTGTCGCAGGTTGATGACACTCTTGGCCAATATGGCCATGTTTGGCTTTAGATTGGGACATGACTGAGCCTGAGTGAGAAGTTCCTCCAACTGGTCCATGGAGGCCGAGTCCACTTCCTGCTCCAAATGCATGCCGGCAAGCTAAAAAAAATTACAAGTACAGTAGAATAAAAAGGTTGAGTATACCATTGAAATTCTCTGTGGGGTAGATGTGAAAGGGAGAGTAAAGGAATTTGAGCTCAGATATCAAAGTCTCACCTTCAGCACTTGGCAGGCACATTTGACATTGTCGTCGTTTGGACTGGAGAGCAAGAGCTTGAGATCTTCGTACAGTTCTTGACCAAGTACCGATATTTTGGCTCCTGTGCCCTTTTTCGTTTCCAGCTGGATAAACAGCTCGGCCAAAAAGAGCGTGAACGAATGTAGCCTCTTCGGATCGGCTTCGATTAATTCTTTTACTTGTTCATTTTCTTGGTGACATCTGCAAAATCATAATAATTAAACATCGTTTCATCTTTCAACCATTCAAATTCGCACCTCTCCAGAAGGATATTTCTGAAGGCAGAGCCATCTTCGGTGTTGTCAAGGTTGTTGAGCAGGTTGCAGAGCCGTGCACCGTTGTACCTAAAGTTCGGCTCCATGATGGAATGCTCGAGGATGAGACCTATTGCCGAGGTGATCACTTCCGGCTCGGTCAACCACTGGCAAAAGGTGTCTCCGAGGGGCATCACAAGGTTGTCAAATTCACCGGGGTTGACGGTCAATTCGCTCATTGCCGAACGCAGCAACTCCGTCGGGCCCGACTGTCGGACAGACAGGAGGAAATTATACACAAACAAGAATTTCACAGTTAAACTAGTGCGATCAGTTTCAAAGTACACAAAATTAAATGATATTCAGGCAAGTAGGTAAAGCAAAGCTGAATTAAAAAGTCAATGCAGTGTTTCCGACGAGTAAGCTGAAAACAGGACACGTCTCTACCTTTTTCACATCAACATTGATTGCTACTGTGAATAAACTGGAATCTACCAGCAGGCCGAGTTGCAATGATGATCTACTCAAAATAAGAATGTTATGCGGTGTAAATATAAAAAAAAAAATCATTTATCGCGTCAAAACAAATATGAGCGTTCTATTAATTTCATATTGTATTCCATGGGCATTTATCGAAAGGGAAACCAAATCGATTTACAACCCCGAGGCCAGCAAACAACAACAGAGCAAAAAACGAAAAAATTGTCCCAAAAAACGAACAAACGTCGAGTGCAACTCGCTAAACAAACTGAGCCCAACAACAAGCTGAAACTGAGAGGTAACATCGAAGGAAGCAGCGCGCAAAATAAGTCAGCAGCCAGTAAAAGAACGTGAAAGAAGCAGCCCAGGGTGATTAACGACAAAAGTAGTCCCATTGATTGTTAGTGTGCCTCAGCAGCAAACAGATGCCTGGGTTTGGGGTGAGATTGATTTAGAATAGAGACGGACAGGGTGCAGACATGCGTGGACACGAGAGCTCCGTCAACGGACGACACAATTTTTGCAGAGATTGAATTATTTTGCACAGAACACAGAACCCTAACAATAACAAAAAATAATGCTCAATTTTAATTTAGAAAATATTTTTTTGGTGCAAAATATTGCCTCAAACGCAAAAACAGTGTGCAGAGATGCGTCTAGGAGCTAATTGGATGCGCACCTTGGACGACCAGTGAGAAGAGGGGTTAGAGGGGGCGGCCATCGGCCGGTGAGGGACGGCGGCCGGCACGAAGCTGGCAGCAGGAGGCACCACCATCATGAACCTCTGCTCTTCACCCCCCATGTACATAGGCTGCATTGTGCAGTGGTAGTCGGCAGGGTCGGCGGAGCCATTGGCCCAGGGCATGAGCATCGGCGGGAAGCCCGGCGCCCCGGCGGCCAGCGCCTCAAACCCCAAAGGTATTGCATGCTGTAACAGCGCCATGGTCCAAAATTAATACCAACAACACCCGCACCTTGGTACCCACCGACTCGTCAGGCCACACATCAAAATAATGAAACACGAACGATTCCGCCTAAAAGGTTTTAGTTAGCACCTCCAATTTTCATTTTTCTTTATCTTTATTTTTGCTTGACTTGATTTGCTCTTTCGCAACTGGTGACCGATTTGGATTTCTTTTTTTAATTTTAATAATTGATTTATTTTATGCTTACACAATTGAAGAAGCAAAGCTTGGAATTGATAAAATAATTGCAAAATCGTAGGGTGATTCATACTTTAATTTTTTGAGACTGACAAAAATAATTAAAGAATTGAAGAGTTAATATTATTGCTGTTGATTTTTTCATTTTTCCGTACCAAATGTATTAGTGTAATTGCCAGACGATTAGGAATTGTGTGAATCACCCTTGTAAATATTTGATTGTTCAAATCATAAAATGAACGGCAAGCTGATAAAAATAGGAAAACATAAAGTTTGTGAAGATTGACGAGTAAACTTTACAAGTCAATTAGCCATACCTGAGATGAGTTCGGTGATGCCATTGCTCCGTAGCCTCTAGGATAAAACTCCTGGGCGTCTGCTGACAAGTTCGAGTTCTTGGCCAAGTCTGATTCGTCTGCCATTATGTCTGAAATAAGCAATTGAAAATTCAGTTGATTCATATAATATTTATGATAATTTCTTTCAAATCATATTTGTTGTATTATTTTCTATTGATAATATTATAAATACATAAATTATTTTTTAGGTAAATTGTAAAAAAAAAAACGTGTGCAAAGAAAGAGGTTTCACAATGCTGACCTAATTAAATTACAACTTAAAAGTAAAAGTGGAGAAATTGACAAAACCAGTTGATATTCGGTTTACAGTTTATTTTGATTGGCGGAACAATTTTGATTTTCGGGTGCCGTCAACCCCGACCATCGGCAACCTTGGTTGACTGCAAGCAAGGCGGCCGAGGGTGGCATGCGCATTGTTTACAGCGTGGCCGCTTCCACGCACCTGCTGCCGCCCGAGTACGCGTCGCGGCCGCCGAAAGAGCGCGGGCCGGCGACCGGCCCTTTGGGTCGGGGCTTTGGAGGGGACGGCCGGGGCACTCGGCGGCCCGCCTGCGGAGCCCCGTCGGGGGGCGGCGCGGCGCCACACACTCGGCATGCAACGTGAAACGTGACAGGGCCAAACCATACCTGAGGTCGGTTCGCCGCTAATTGGCTGCTCAAGGGCCTGCTGGCTGCGCTAGATCACTCGCTGCTGCTGCACCAGAACGAATTGCTCATCCGTGGTGAATGTTGTTCTCGTTTTCTGCTGGAAAACGGCAAAATAAGCACGCGGACCTGGTCGCTGGCGGAGATGGGCGTCCTTGTGTCGATTTGGGTAGGATGACCGCAACCAAGGAGTAGCGAAAACGCTTCCATTGACCGCCGCCGATGCTCGCAATGGAGGAGGTCACGTGACGCGGATTGCAGCATCCGATTGGCCCGTCGCGCGTCACGTGATCGCATGAGATTTGCAGCGCACTCGAGTTGGAATGCTCCTTGATTCTGTCAAAGCAAAAGCCCGCAAAAGTTGTTTTCGTGAGGCCTCGCAAGGTTTTATGTAATTTTAAATTCTACATCCAATTTATTAACATTTCAATTTAATTGAATTTAAATTCAAAAACCAATAAATACTATTAAAGAGGTTACGTTTTTAGTTGTTAAAATGCCATTTCAAACAGCTTGAAACAGCTAAACAATTCATATTTATATAATTTAAAAATCACATTATGCTGCATTATGCATAGATAATTTTCTAAGAATTGTTATCAGCAACGGTATCAATGATACAGAAAATTCGAGACAATTAAAAATTATATTGAATTTCAAAGTTGAGATAATTTTTATCGATTTTTATATTCGATATGATAGGTATAAACAAGTTTATTCGTTCTCCGTATCATATCATACCGCAAAAAATATTTTTGCACCAGTATTCAAAAATTGAAAAATCAATACCAATTTATGTTAATTGGAATTAAAAAGAAATGGAAAAATATTTTGAAATACCTAAGATTATCTTGTAAAATTATTCAAAATGAGGAACAATTCTTTAGGAAAAACATGTTTGCTGAAAATTAAGGATAGTTCCGAATGGTGTCCGGGGTAGGAGATGAGAAATAAATTCTCACCGGCTTTTCAATTATGCCTAGATTGCATCCATGATTTTATTTCTAATTTATTTCACATGCTTATAGTCGACACACTGAATACACAAAATATACATTTATCAAGCTGTTTGGCTTGCTTATTTTTCTTCAATATTCCGTCACACTAAAACCCTCTCATAGTTTTTATCAGGCGAGAATTATAAAAAGAAAGATCAAAGATTAAAAGGAATGATTAAAATCGGTGCTGCACCTCTACAAAACTTGTTTCACCATCAAACGACGCATAATGCTTTAATTTATTTTCATTACCTCAAATACCATTGAAAATGCAGGCAGACTAAATGGAGCAATTTTAGGAGCGAGGAAAAGCAGAAAAAATGCAATTGATGATATGTGAGCGCGAAATGCAGAATGGGAATGATATTGTGAATGATTTGTTTGACTAGCTAGCGACTCGGCAGACAAATTATTTCTCACTCTTACAGCCTAGTTAAAATATATTCATCAGCCTAGCCAGAAAAATTCCTCTTTTCTTTCTCGGGTTGAAAGGAAGGCACAGCGAGGTCTCTTGGAAAACGATAAAATCTAGCAGGTCTTGTGTTGGGAATTTGACAGAGTATGATCACTTTTATGGCGTGGCCGATCTCAAAGGACGCCAGCTTATGTGTGTTTATGAAATGTCCACGAGTTAAAATCCTTTGAGGGCAGCTCATTGGCAGCAGCTCAGTCGAGGAAAGGGTGGGTTGATGGTTTTGCCGCCTACTTGTTGGGCTCCATTCGGGCACGCAGTTTGGCATGCACCTGCAGGAATTCGGGTTTGGCGTTCTGGCCGTTGTGCTCAGCTTCCTCTTCTTTCTCATGCTGCAAAAATATGTTCCAGTTATTATTTAAAAATATGCGTCGGCAAAGCTTATTATATTCATTATAAAAAAATTCAAATGATAAAAAAATAGTCTTTTTGCAAACTAAAATATATATATTTTTTTTAATATTTTAGTTGCTAACAAAATGATTTTCTTATTCATTTTCTTTTTACAAATTTAAAATTGATTTTTTATTACAATTAAATTTTCTTTGCGGAGTTGGAAAAGTAATGAAAGTTAAGATGAGTTTGATGTTGAATATTTCTTGGAAAAAAGAGCGCAACCCATTAGCTGGTTAATTATAAGTAAGAGCACCAGGAGCAAAAATTAAAACAAATTAAAAGACAAATTTTCTTTCTTTAGAGAGCAGCAATTTCTCCAGCGCCTTGCACTCGCAGACGACGCGTTTCTCCAATATATGTGACACCCAAACGACGACGTTTGAAATGCAATTAAAGGATTTTAAATGGATCGCACACGCTGCTCATTTGGTGTCACGCTCAAGCGTTTCAATGAGTCGCTCACCGATTCGAGGCGACGGGCGCGCTCCTCTATCACTTTCTCGAACGCAGTTTTGTTGTTGAGCTTCTCTTTTTCGGCTTCCTTACGCGCCGCCTGGTCCCGATGCTTCTCCATCGCTCTCTGCAGCTCGCTCTTCTGGTTTAGCACGTTTTTGCCCACCTGAGGAGACAGACATGACATTTATTTATGAAATGAATTTAATCGCCTCTCTCCAAAACCGACGTGCAAGTGGAAAGTGCGAGTGACCAAAAACCGCCGTTTGTTTCACTCGATCGCCTCGCGTCAGGAAAGTAGAAAAATTTGTGCATACCCGAGAGACATAAAATGAACCGCTTATTCTTAGCCACAACTTTCAAGCAATCTGCATGTAAAAATCCAACAGGAAACAAAAACTTGACAAATAAGATAAGAATGGACTTGTTAAAATTTGCGGCTTTGCGTTTCACACTTTTGCAGAGAAAACACCTCGAAAAGTGTTGAAAACTCACTCAGGCTTGACGGAAATTTGTCAAGCGTAAAAGTCTCATTTGTTTACCCAATTTTAATTGAGTTTTCAACGATAACTTTCATTAATGGTGATATGGTGAAAATAAAAATTCCATTATTAGGCGTTGAATTAAAATTACCTTTTTGTTGAACATCAATTCTCGGTGCAAGCTTTTGTGGTCGTCAGAGTCGAGGCAAGGGTTTGCCGGTTTGCGAGGCATAATCAGGCCTTCGCCGTCCTTGCGGATATCCTCCGATCCGTCGTGGTCAGGAATCATTTCTACACCCAGCTTTAGCTCTGAAACAATTAAAATTTTTATGAAAAAATATGTCGGCATAATATGACAAAATTTACTTGATATAAATGTAAAATGATTGTAAAACACTAGAAATATGACGACCTAATTAAAAAATAAAAAATTTCTAACTTTGAGTTTTAATAATTTCCTTGAAGGTTTCATACTTCTTTGCATGCATGAAATAGTAATTATTATAAAAACAAATTTATTTCAAAATTATTTTTGATACATTTTTTGCATTAGAAAAACTTACAATTGAACCCAAGAATGGCATATTGTGACATTTTCATCACACCTTTGCATTGGACTGACCATAACAGTGCGGAATAGTTATCATTGTTCATTCACACCAATGCAATTTTTTGTACATCCTGGTGTCAGTACAAACTAAACACACTACCATTTAAGTAACGAGCATTGGCGTGATTAATTAAGAAACCGCATGAGTAAGATGTCCCTCCCACAGCGCGGTATCTTTTTTTGTAATCGATTATTCTTTCCTGCTTCGTCACTTCTAAAGGAAACTCGCGAATTATCCGGTAAACACAGGAGACAAAAAGAAGTCATGTGATTGAGCAAGCGGCGAGAGAGTGGTTTTTTCTCAATTAGAAGAAAGTGAAAAGCGCGTGGATGACAACACTAATTAATTGTTCGTCATGTGTCGCATCATTGTGTCTGTGTGCGTGTCTAAATTTTTTGACGTCTCTCTAACAGAGCGCGCTTTGAGGTGCGGAAGCAATTTGCGTTTCGCGTAATTACGCCTGGGATAGTTAAGAACGGAGCTGCCAGCGAGCTAGGGAAATTTGTGTCAAAGAAGGCAGTGGAATACTTAAAAATGCCATAAAGCCAGAATACATATAAATAGAGTATTACGGTTTTCATTTTCCAGTAATTAGAAATGATGAAGAAAGCGAAGAAATTATAACATTTGAAGTAAAAATTAAAATTGCTAATTGAGTATTACTTCTATTATTCTCTGTTAATAATGAAACAGAGAAATGAGCTTTGCTAACGTTTTAACACAAGAACTCTTGCATACTTTCACGATTGAAGCTTAAAAATTAAGATAACTTAACAATTTTTAAGAAACGGATCCAGTTATTGCAGACGTTTGATGATATTAAATTTTGCAAATATTTTTTGTTTGCTTTCGTGCTAATTTATAACGCGCCAATAATTTTTAGAAAAATTTGACGTGTTTTCAGGTAAAATTTTAAATTTTCTCTAATAACACAAAATGCGACTGGAACAAATTGAAGAAGATCGGTCGTGGCTATACTTTTGACTCGCGGAGAAATTCCAGCTCAACAATTTCAAGGCTTAAAAAAGCATAGTGGCGTCACGCGGAGTTATCAATTCCATGGTATGAATCGACAAACGCAGAGCGAAAGGAGCAGATCTGAAACAAAGAGGATTCGCGACGGATCTTGGCAGCTCTAGAAGAAGTGAAGGTATGCAAGAGCAAATTGGCCTCGATTTCGGCCGATTCCCATAGAGCCTCTCTCGCACCTGAGTTCTGGAATTTCTGCACCATGGCCCGGACGCTGGGGCGCCGCTCGACGTCGTCCTCCATCGGGCCGGCCAACAAGTGAGAAAGGGCGAAAGAAGCCGCCAGACTGAGAAGCACCACCGGGGCCAATTTTGCGCCTCGCGTTTAATCCAGTTTGCCGAGTGCGCGCCGGCCGCTCTCGGTATATCAGAAAAATAACACAAGGGGCGGCCTGAATATCACTTCCTAATTAAGCAAGCTTTGGAGCTGCGCTCAGCCGCCCGACAAGGGGAATTAAAAAATGGTTGGATGTGTACATAATTCGCTGGCTCCGAGCGACGCCAGGGCTGTTTTTGTTTTGTCTCTCTAAACGAAAGTCAAGTGCGCGGCTGAAGAAAGCGCTTTGGCAAAAACAACCTCTGGAAATAAACGTGACTTTTGAGACGACGGCCGCGAAACTTGTTCACACACAGAAATAGAAGCGCTCGTCTACATTTGGTGTTCTTCAAAGGATGTTTTCCAGAGGCTTTTCTTTCTCTTCCTCTCTCTGCGACTCCAGACGTCTATTTTCCGAGGCGAATTTCCCGCTGACACAACTTACAACTTCTCGTGGTGTTGTAATATGCGCGGTAAGGTATGGCTCGGAGAATTTTATTTTCCCCGTCAAGATTTTATCATGCATCCTAAGCAAGGACTCTGCGCTGAAACTTGTTTTCCCTGCGATGAGAAAATGTCAAACAATCAACTTGATATCAAATCATACATTCATTATTGCTCTCATCATCGCTCCGAAATTGTTTCAGGGTCGCATTAAAATTTCACTCGCGATGGAATTCTCACCATATTTTTAATTTAATTGGCTCCAATTACAAAGCGTCGAGAAATCCATCGCTGTCGCATTGTCGTGTAACTCTTCTTAGGACACAAAAAGTGCATTAACAAGAGTTCTCTCCGTTCATTTATATAGAATGTGGATGATCTCGTCGATTTTTCCAATCGAAATGAAATGCACTCGCGACCGCAGACCTTCGTATCAGGTTGGCGTGTGTGTGTGTGTGTGATTATTATTGTAAGACGAGCCGATCGACCAGCGGCAGCCGTCCGGTTCAATAACCCGAAACGACAAACGAACTTCTGCATCTCCGCAATGACATACCATTTAAACATCGGCGGCCGCAACTTTTGCTCTCAGCAATTCATTTCAAATTGAGCTGAATAGAAAGCAATCCGATTCTTTTATTATTTCCTCTTGGCCGAGGGAAATTTGCTATTAGAGATTGCACCGGCAATTACATGCAAATCGTGAACAGGAGAATTAGAGTAATAATTGAGCCGGTCAGTTTCAGCTCATCTCCCGGCGGAGAGAGCGATTTTCGCACGACTCCCTTTCAATTTGCATATAAAAGCGGCTCACGATTGTTTCGTGCGGCAGAATTAAAAATGCACTGGGGAGAGGAATATTTTAATTGGAGCTTTAATCCGTGAACACTTTAATTAATGACTTAATTGTTGGGATAAATACCCTTCTAAATTCATACAATGTGAAGGCTTGGAAATTGTCCCTTAATGAAATTAACTTATCGAAGAAACTAAATAATTAATACTTGTTCTTGTGAAATTAAATTCTGCAGAAAATATCAGTTAAATAAAATTTTGCAACACACTCGACTCTGGCACATGCAATTAGCCTCTGTTTGATTGAAATGCACATCGCGCCGGTAAGTTTTTTTCTGACAAAGAGATCAATGAGACGAGAAAATCGGTTCCCACCTGCTCAATGTTAAACTCACGCAAGACATGTTTCGTGCTTGGACGGATTTTCAATCAAACAGGAAAACACTCGAGATGAGCCGCCGAAGGCATTCCTTGTTACTTTCTTCGATTGCGCACTTTTGAATATAGTTCCTGATACATGTGCACGCACTTCATAAATAATGGATAAATTAGCTTCTCTGCCGGTCAATTACAATGCATTATTTCGTTATTTACTACCGCAGGCAGAAGTGAAAAGTTGTGGTGTTTTGTTTGACTTGGAAAGTATTTTTATATCGGAGAACAATCGCTCGCCGCCGCACACCTGACGCATCAAGCGGAAAAAAAGCAGCGGCGCCAGTGCGTGTGCTGCTGCACCTCGGCAGATCGCTTATCGCAAATTACGCAACTATTACGAAACGATATGGCCTCCGACCGAACCAAAAAGCAATTAAATCGACGTACGGCTACTTCTCGTGTGAGAAATCACAGGTGCTGTCGGTTTCGGAATTGAATTTTCAAGTGTTAGATGTCAAAATCGCCAGCTCTCAAGTGGAAACCATCACACAAATCTAGGCCAGCACTTATGGCAAATATTTATGCTCACTTTTTAATGGGTTAATAGTACTTGAATCACAGAAACATATATCAATGCGATTATACTTATTGAAAAACAAGCTTTTAACATTTAATTAACTATCTCTTTCTATTTGTAAGAGGTTGTTGAAATCCTTAGATTACGTTTTTGCAAGGTTGTTCCGATCAGTTCCGATTTACAAATTAGTAAGTATTGGAATTGATTAGTTTTTATTATCTTATTGGTAAATTTGAAATTAGCATGTAAGTTTATTTATAAATTACTTAATAAAATAGCCTAAAACACTAATGTTTAATTTATTTATTTTTTTAAATAATTGAAAATTAAAACCAGAAAAAAATACAATGTTATAATTATAGAAAATAAATTATAAGTTAAGAAATGTTTACACTGAAGCAAAATTAGCACACCCATTTTTTTCTAGGCGTGTATTTCCGTGAAAAATAATATCTGTTTATCCATCTGTTTGTTTTGAGAAGCAAAAATAATTATAATAATTAAGAAAAAAATACCGACTGTTTTTTCAAGCCTTCTGTCGAACTTATGAAAGAGAGACACAAGGTTAATTGAAGGGGATATGTGCGGTTGGTTTGTTATTTGAGCGGGTGCGCTGGAGTCGTTAAAACAACACAACTATGACGTGAGAACATTCAGCCGCATTCTCGAGAGATTCTCTATAAACACCGCAGAGAGAGAAGAGACGATCCCTGAGAGACGAGCATCCAAGAGCTTTTTCCAAGGTTATTTGCATATAGTGTGTCTTTATTCGCGCGCGAGTTAAATTTTAGCCGACGGATCTTGTTTCTCGCGTCGTTGGCACAAAGAATCGCCCCTCATATTCTCCGCACAATTATTTTTCGCAAAAATGAAAGAAACGAGTTGTTCTCGTCAAGTATAACCAAGTCTCCTTTTCATTACTCGGCGAAATTGAACGATAAAAATTTATAACGAGCAGTAACTGCCTTAATTAGACACGTTGGCAAATGAGATGTAATTACAGTTTTGGACGTTTGCAATAAAAATGACTGCTGTTGTTTTCGATCCAAATTATAGTTTTCATTTGGCACGACCGCTGCAATCTTGGCGTGGCAGGATTTCCCTTGCGCCAAGAACATCACGCATACTCTTGGAAAACGGCGTAAAGCAAAAACAAATAATGGAAACGAAAGAAAGAAAGAAATAATGACAGCGGGAGATATTCATCGTCCTGAAATAATGAGACCGCTGAAGAACAAAAAATGTGTACGTGCATATAATGCTATTGTGTTCGGCTGACTTAATGAGAGTTGTTTATGCTGGATTTTTATGAAAGCTTGCTGAATTATTGCGCTGCTCAGTCAGTATGCAGTGCGCTTATTTTGACTAACGCTGCGGAATCGACAGAAAAAAAGGAATAGAGGTGCAGGAAAGAGAGAGGCCTACAAACAGCGCATTCAACAATCAGAACTATTTGGAACGCAGACAATCATTTCAAATGGTCTCAAAATATTGGTGTTTAGAGATAAAATTTGCAAAAAACAAGACATAAAAAATATTAATATTTTAAAAATTATGATCAATTGAAAACTTTTGAAATGATTTAAATTTAATATATTTTTTAAAGGATGCAAGTGTTTTGAAGAAATTGTGAGATTGTTATCAAAGTTGAAAGTGCTTCACCAGCCGTAAAAGAAATATGAACTTTGACTTACTTGAGGGCTTCAGGTTGCTGATTTGCGTCTGCAGTTCTTTCAGCTCGTTGTCTTCGTCGTCACTGCCGCGCAGCTCCTGCAAGCAAAACACCAGAATCAGGAAAATCTCGCCAGGACGTCCCACCACAGACACCGGCAGTGGAGGGGCCTGCGCGCCTACCAAGCTCGGCCGCGGCCTCCGCAAGCGAGATGATATAAACAAGATAATATATGATCATGTGATATATGCCCCGAAATTTGTTCTAGGAAGAAAAAATTATGATAAAATGGTTTATTCCAGGGTTCACAGAATTAATGTTTACGCCAAAAACATGACGAATGGCGGAAGTGCAGAAAAATCCCGCGTCAAATGGCAGTTCCGCCGCAAACGCTGACGTTTTCATTTTGCAATCGAGAGCAAAATGACGTCTTTAAGAAATTCAAAATTTTATTTCCTCATGCTAGATAAATTTAAATTAAAATATTTCTATTATACAGTATTTATTTATAATTTTGCAATGAGCTCAACTTTTCCTGTAGCGCAAAGCAATTTTAATTCAATTAAAACAGTTTCAAAAAGTTCTAAAAACTAAACAGTTTTATAAGAGCTTTTGGATCTCTACGAAAAATCTGAATTTCGTGTTTAAGCCTGCGGAGTATAAAAATCGAGTTCATTGCTTTTTAATTTTAAATAAAAACTGGAAATTCTTGTAGTAAATTATAAAGAAACTAACACATCTGATTGTGAATGATTGCTAATTAAAGAGGTTAAACTTTGATAAAATCAAAAATTTACATTTGAAATCCTGATAAATCAAAATAATAGATTTAAAATTATTTAAAAAAATTATTTGGAATTTAATTTAAGGATAAACTTTAAAAGTTTCCTGAGAGGAAGCCTTCATTGGTCTTGTAAATTTAAGGCAGACGCACAAAAAACTTTAAAATTTTACTCTAAAACAATTTTCAAAATAAAGTTTTGAATCGTTACAAAAGGATTCGGACCTGAACAAAAAATATTATGATGTTCTGAAAAAATATTTCCATTTAAAATATTTGTTGAGTAATACATTTCAATTCACAAAATCCATGAGCTTTCATTCAATTATTTCGTCATAACTTGCCACAATTATCTACGTCTTGGATGCATATCAGCGGCTGATTTTTGCTTTAAACTTTGTAAATTTGTACTAATTAAACACCTATGACATATTCAAATTCTTATTAATTACTCGCTAGTGAGTAAATTAATTTTAACTCAAGGAAGTTGTATGCACTGATTTCATAATTATACAAAAGCTGCATGAATGGCGGTGATAAAAATCACAGTGTTTTTCTATACAGCACGATACAGTAGACACTGCAGTGATACGAGCAAACAGTGCATGCTTTGTTTGCGTCACTGGTGTTTCTAATAAGCTAAGATAAGGTCCGATAGAAATAATGAAATTGGAGTCGCCGCTGCACTCGTTTCCTGCTTGCACTGCAGACACGCGATGCATCGCAAATAACGCGACTTATTGGCCAACGCTGCGGATAAAAAAGTCGCACATACAAAACAAACAAACATTTAGGCGGAGCGAATTGATTCGCAGCGCCTTTCCAAATCGCGGTTCGAGAGAGTTGGACCTGAGAGAAAAAGAGTCACGCACTTGCTGCAGAGATTCATTTGCATGCACTTGGATGACCAACAAAGGCGCCGAATCTATTTTTGGAAAGCGTAAAAGCTACGTGATCTATTGAGTGGCGCACAAGGACGGAGACTGCCTGCGTTGTGACGGCGGACGCGTGTCCATGTCAACGGGTCGAAAAGCGGTATTATGAAAGTTTACAACCCCATTGTGGAAGTGACCTTTATTATGAATTATGACCCACTCAAAAAAATTTGCTTGGCCAAAACCATACTATAATTATAGAAAATACTAAAATGAGTATTCTTTGTTTGTTTTGTTATTACATGTTTCAAAAATTATTTCAAATTATATATTATATTTTTTTTCCTTAGTTGATATTTTTAAATATTTTTTTCAGTAATTTAATTCAATATTCTAAATAATTAAGTTGTAGCATTTAAAATTTTTGGCAATCTCTAAATGAAATTTATGATTTATGATAATTTTTAATTATTTAAAAAATTAAAACAAAGTTTTGCACAAAATCATTCTCTAAAATTTATATCTCGCTTTTTCCACAAACATTAAAACCCTTTGTTACAGCTGTAGTGTTTTTCTTTCAACAGAACGATTCAAAGTTGCACAATTCTCAACTGAAGACTTGTACCTTTTGTCATGTACTCGCGAGAGAGCAAAGACTTTGTTGGCCACGATATTGAAAATTCTCGGCGCCTCTGGCCATTACTCGACGACAAGCAGAGTAATTGCAAAAGCACACTCGCTCCTTTGTGCGCGAGGTTGCACACTCATTATGCGATTGCAGTGTGGAGAAAAACACACACATTTCGAGTGTGGCTTGCTGCTTTTCCCCGATTTATTCACTGGTTGCAGCAGCAAATGCATGCCGGTTGGAAAAACCGGTTCCTCGGGCCGGCTCCGCGGCTTGAAAAATTAACGGATGTTTTTGAAAAATGCAAACTAGTTTCACTTTCAGACACCACGTGATCATAGAACAGTGACAAGAGATATTGAAGTTTTATAATAGAATAGGTTGAAATAAAAATGGAAAATAAAAACTCATAACCACACCAATAAATTGTGAAAATTTAAAAGATTTAAAAGAAGGAGGAAGTAAGTGAACACAAAATTATATCAAATAATCTAATTATTTCCTCTTATATGCCCTAAATTAATTATTTTGCTTCAATGGAAATTATTAAATATTGTAAATTTGCAACTTTACAGTATTTTTTCCCTCTTGTTTATAATTGAATGAAGAAATATTTGAACTCTAAAACTGAAAATTTCTGAAAAAATTTCAACCCATTTTGTGCCTGCATATTCGCAATTTGAATTTTAAGACGACTTTTCCTCTTAACAGCTCTTTAGTGATTATTTTTACATAAGGGAAAAAAACAATATCCTGCTCCACATGATTTCATCTGCAGGCGGCAGCCATAATTCGTGAGTTATCTCGACTGGGGTCGCAGAAGATAAAGCAATAAACGGCTAAAAAACATCAAGGAAACCCCGACTTTAAATTCTAATGAGTCAACCCTCGATCTAGATTTTTTTACAGAGGTATTTTTTATGCAGCTGGGAGTTCGTTCCAGACTGATCCAGAATTTATCAATATAAAAGTGATCAACGACGGCGGAAAGAGCGGACAAAGAAATTTGATCTGAACAAGTAATTGTCCTATAAATACATTTCCGTCCTCCTTCTCTTTCATTAAAGTTGTTCATTAAAATTGTGTTCAACTCGAGTGAAACATCAAATTAAAAGCAGCCTCTCGCAGCAAAATGCAAATAATTGCCGGCCGAGCATTTTTCATCCCACGGCTCGTGCACAGCGACCACCTACACACGACAAAAGCACTCAATCCGAGTGTCATTTAATTTCGCGCTCGAGCTTTTTTCTTCCATTTCGCGGCTCCGAGAGTGCAATTAATGCAGTCCTCCCGCGATTGTTCAAAATTATTTCCGCGAGTTGCGGCACGTTGCTTAATTATGCATGTCTGCCGCTGGCTGGAGAATGAAAGTGCAAGATCCATCCACATGTATGTATTTCTCACAGCAACAGCAGACGCGATTCCGGTCTAATAAGCATCCAGGATTTTTCGTTTGGATCTTTTCTGCTTATATTTTGATCCAACGCTCTATTTTGAATTAATCGACGTCTGCCTCACTCAGTGTGTTTGTTTCCACCTCAAATTGAGCATGGTAGGCCAGGCAGTCAGTCACAAGGAGAAAACAAACCAACTCGGCCAATTTGGGATCATAACCGACGCGTTTTATTTACATAAATCATTTTTAATAACGTCACGCTCATTATTTTCTCCAGCTGTGCTTACACGCAGGGAGCAAAACTCGGAGATATGTTAAGTATGTGGAATAAAACGTGTACGAGTTTATTCTGATATCAGAGATTAAAACGTAATTTTACGGCTCGGAAGATTTCACACATAAAATTATTTGCTCAGCAATTAAGTTTTAATTTGTTTATTGTAGACATTCTTTTGCAGTTGTAAATTTCCGTTCTACTACCGCAGAAATGAACAAGAGGGAAGTTACAATTGAGTTGGGAAATTCCATTATTTTATCAGAGGCAAAAACCAGATTTTAACATTGATTAAAAAATATAATCTTAAAGTCTACACTTTATTTAATTTGTGGTTTCTTCTTTAATTCTCCGCTTAATTATAATCTAAAATCTAAAGAAAAATGCTCTTTGAATGAAAAACATTAATATTTAATATAGGCAACCTGCGTGACCTTAAGTGATTTGCATTCTTAAAGGCATTAATTATTGCGTCTTGGAGACTAATGAAGCATATCTTTAGAATTAACCAGTCAATTATGTATATATGTTGCTTGTAGACGTTCAAAATCATTAAAGAATCATGGCCCATGGACATTGAGGCTAATAAAACATTATTTTGAAATGAACTTCACACGAAATTATCGGAATATTTTTGAAAGAAAACTACTAAATATCAAGCTTTAAATGGAACTGTTAGAGTTTTTCATCAAAATTTAGCTTTGTCTAATTCCTTTTTTTTTCGAGTCATATTTAAATTTTGGGCAACAAATTAGTGAAATTGAAAAAAGTTAAATTCAATGAAAAAAATTCATTTGCACAGAAAAGAAAAAAAAATAACGGATTGGCCAAAAGGCTACTCCAAAACAAAATTTCTGGGATTTTTTCACTTTGATGAAGAAACGTGGTTCAATATTTTTTCTTCAAAATATGCAAACTGCTAAAAACTTGAGCGAAATTTTTTCACCTCTGAGAGTTTCGTCATTTTGATTCATACCAAGGTGCTTTTTGTTTTGCATCTCTGGTGCTATTTCAGGGTCTGTTATATTCGGCACTTTTACGCCCGTCGCCATACGTTGATGAATAAAACATAGAGGGCTGAGCAAACAAGCAAGCAAAAAATAATACCGTCCTTGCGCCAGCTCAAGGGTGGAAAGTAGAAAAGCGCTGCGGCTGCCGTTTGACCTTGCGCCCAGTTCAATAGAGGCTCGGCTAAAATAGGGCACGGGCTGACCTCCTTGCTTCTGCAGCTTTCAAGGTTAGAATTGCAGCGCGAATATCGAGCTGCTGCACCAATCGCTCTCTCCGGGGGAAATTTGCAGCGAGAGCAAAACTTGTCGGGGGCCAATAAAGCACCACTTGAAATTACACAATCCATTAGGCAAACGAGACGCCCGCGTCATAAATGCCACTCTTCGCCTTTTCACGGTTCGCCGGGTCGATCAATTAATCAGGCGTGAGGCGGAAATTGGAGCCAAATTGCCACCGTTCGATTTCGGTGCGAAATTAGTCTGACAATAAAGTGGGCCGAGAATTTGTTTGGAAACGTATCCAGCAGGTTTGCTCGTGATTTTTTGTAACGCGAGGAAAACAATAAACTTGTTGTTTCTTCACACCTTATTATTTCATTTGAGCAATTTACGCGGAGATGGGCCTTGAAATCGTGTGTGGATGAAAGCGAGAATGGTGTGCGAGCATACAAAAAATTTATTTATAGAGGTTATTACATGGTAAAAGTGATAGCGCACCTTAAATTTACTTTTTATTGCATTTTGTTTCGTCAAAACTTGGCAGTGACGGAAGCGTCTAATTAATAGTTTAAAAAGTTGTCAACTTTGTCTAAATATTTAATAAACAACGATAATTTTTTGAATCAATAAAAATTAATTTCTCCATTAAAATAAAAATGATTAAAAAATTTAATTTAGTGTATATTCAACTCTTTAAAGACAAGTTTCTTTTGCACAGTTTCAGTAAAACAATATAAAACCTCTTACAAATGAATTATTAGAAAATTATAAAAATCATATAATTTCCAAGTAGTAAATCAATTTTATCTTTTAATTTCTCATCAATTCCACATAATAGTGCTCAATTCCACCGTGAAACTGCAATCTATTCTGATTCTTTATATAAAATTGAATACGTAGAAAAGGTTTTCGGGTAAAATATTATTATATTTTGCTGCCTATTTTATTTTTTATTATATAACTTTTACAGAGCTCTTTAAACTTTAAATTAAGCTCTTATATAACTTTTAATTTCTGGAACATTATCTAGAAAATGATTTATTAAGATTTAACCCCTTGATAAATCTTATCACCGCGATGAATTCCAACTTCCTGAGGCAAAGCGGAAGTCCATGTTTGGCTCTGTCTGAAGATACATCAAAATAAAACACAAACCTTGTGTAAATCTTCACAAAATCAAAGCCTGAAAACCAGACCGCCGATTCAATAAACAAACATACCGACCCTCTCTATATATCTCACCCCTTTCAACACTCGCGTCTAAAATAATCTCAACCCCCCACGACGTGAATGAATTATTATTTTTCAAAATTAAATATTTTTATACCTTCGTCTGCTCGGTTGTTGGCTCCTGCTCGCTTGAGATCCGGTTGTCCGACTTGGCCACCTTTATCTTCTCGTCGACCGGGTTGTCCACGCTGGGCTCGGAGCTGCTCTTCTCGAGCTGTCCGATCAGCGTGGACACCACTTTGCGTTTGGCATTCGGCGTTGAGGGGTTGGACGAACCGCCCTTTTTGATTTGATTGTTGTCCTCGTCCGAATCAAACTTGGACAAAAAGTCTCGGACGCGTCCGACCACGGGCACGTGCTCGTTGTCCATGCTGAGTGGAGATTAGCCAAGTGCGTCCCGGGAGCAGCCAGCAACCACCGAGCTGCACCAGCTGGGGGAGGCCAATTCGTCGGCAACCCCTCTCACATCTGACGACCCCTCCGACGGAAAGAGGCTGCGCGTGCTTCACCCTGCTCCCTCCGGACTTCAGTCGGACGTCGGATGGGACGCTCAGATTTGCAGACCGGATTTCAAACGCGCTCGATTGGGCACCAGCTTGTTTTGCGTATCATCTGTTTGTCAAAAGTTCGCTCCGTTGTTGTCCGTGACCAAACCTAGGCCACGCCCCCGAAAGGAGATCTTTATCAACCCCCTGGAGGAACTGGAAAATTTGAATAATTTTCAGAAATATTTTAAATGTGATTAATTTAATTTGACCATTATTTAATACTTTATGTATTTATGATATTTTTTAAAGGATATATTCTAATATAAACTCCCTATCATTAAAATTAAATTAAGAAAAACCCTTTTTCAAGGTTCGTACAAGTCCTGCCATCTGTGTGCAAAACTCGCGAGTCTCGTTCTCCCTTCTCCCCTTCTACAGTCGTTCGCAGTCCGCTGGTTGCTCGTCGCCAATCTTTGTAAACACGTCCTTCAGGTCTGGTACGTCGTCGTTGTTCTTCTCGTTACGAGCACCATTTCGAGACGAGACTGCACAATCCGGCTACCTAAGCAGCATCCGCGGCCACCGAGCGACTAAGCAACGATGGCTGAAGGGTAATTTGTTTGACGCGAGAGCTCAAAATTTGTGGCAATTGAGCGCTCTTCGTTGTTGCGAACCAATTTTTTCACGCATCTCCCAAGGCTTTGGAGACACGTCGTTACCTGACCTAAAATTTATCGAGCCCAGATCAGACATGCGGTCGTAAACTGATCTAGATTAGTGCAAATGTTCGTGCTGTTTTTGCTCAGAATCGGAAAAACTCATTTTGTTTTGTCTGAGGTCTGAGAAGAGCGAAAACTGCGCAATATTTTTGTTGCTGGCCAACAGGAAGAGAGAGTTCATGGAACTTTACGATGCGTCCAGCTGATAGCGATGTTTTATTTTTTATTTCTCGAAAAACTAAATTTTCTTGCACAACGAAGAAGGCGCTTTTCTAATAAATCAATGGATATTAATTAGGATTACATAGCGTCATATGAACAGCCGTCACAGGTGTTTTCTTGATTTTCAGGCCAGGTGATCAGCAACCTGCGGGTTCTGGGCAGGACCAGGCCTCAGGAGGATGGTCATGGGGTTCTATTTTCCAAGCAGCACGAGATAAGGTAATGCAAATTCATACGAGTCTGTGTTTGTTTATATTTTGACAATTCAAGATTCAAGCTCCACTATCTGGAAAAAAATAATGTTGATAATAACATTACTAATGAATTCTTTGCAGAACCTCATAATTGTCTCAAAACTTCTAAAGAGATTTAATATAAAAATAAATTAAATATTAATAAAAATATTAAAATTAAAATCCATCAATTGATAATTTATTATGATCTATAAAATGGCCATGAAACCGCAAAAGGAAAATAATGGCATATAATATGTAACTGATATTTTTTTCTGGAATCATCTATTTATTTTATAACTTGTTATTTACTGCTGTAAATTATAAAGTGGGACTTCAAATGAAAAAAACGAGCAATTGCTTTTTCGTTCTAAGCAACACATAATATGAATCCTTGTTGCCTTAAATTTTTTATGAACAGTAATAGCATTAAAATTAACTCTAATTTGGCCATTTTCATCATCTTTTTATTTCATATTTCCAGTCGGCGGAAGTAATGGAATTTGTCAAGCGGGATTTGGATGAATTTTCCGTCGCAATGAGCAACCAAGCAAGCAACGTTGTTACTTCGACTGCCACCGTCCTTAAAGATAAGCTCAAGGTCTGAATTTTCCGCATCGTCCTCAGGTGCAGTTTGTAAATTGATAATGACTTTGCAGCTGGACGATGAAGAGTCGACAGCTGGCTCCATGAAAAAGAGCATATCTACTTTGCTGGGGCAGGTGAATGAAGTGCTCAACCCGCAGCCTGACGACGAGGACGAAGAGGCCATGGTCATCCAAGGCGACCAACCGGTTTCTCTTTCGCCCTTCCAAGTACGCATTTGATAATTTTTATCAGCCCTTTTGGACTTTTAATTTCTCAGAACTCGCCTGACTCATGTGTTGTAAAAGTTCTGCAATATTTATCTATTTCTATATTCACTTTTTGTAATTTTCATTTTTGTAGAAGAAGTTGGTTGATCTGGCTAACGACGGAACAACCTTCCTGATTGACCCTGCCGAAGACAAAATCCTTGCTCCTCAATTCCAAGCTTGGTTAGAATGCCAAGAGGAAAATTCCATGAACACCAACCGTCTCACTAGAATGCTGGCCTCCAACGCTCACCTGAAAGCCAATTACGAAAAACTTGTTCCCGATGAGGTACTTCTTGCCCTCAAAATTTCTGCCGAGTCAAAAATTTTATTGAATTTCCAGATTTCTCATCAGCAGTTCTGGCAAAGGTTTCTCTTCCAGAAGGCTTTGTTGGAAGATGAGGAAGCTCGGCAGCAAGCGAAACAAAAGAGGCTGGAGGAGGAAAAGCTAAAAGCTGAGGAAGAAGTTCAGAAATGTTAGTCAAGCTTCACTTTCATTAAGAATTTAAGTTACATTTTAACAATTTCAGCAGCTCTGAAACACGGCGTCAAGGTTGGCAGTAGTGTGCAGCTTTCCGAAGAGGAACAAATAAGGATTTTACAGGAATACGAAATGGAATGCGAGGCTGCGGCCAGAATTTCAGCCGATCTGCCAATGAAACCTGACCACTATTCTCCTCCTGGAAGAGACCATTTAAAACCCGCCGACATTAAAACCAGGGACAAACGTGACATGGTCATCGTTGGTGAGGGTCCTAGCAACAGTAGTAGTGGACAGACGTCTGTTGCGGACAAAGGTAAATGAAAATCTTCTTTGCACGAAAAATTCTCTGAAACGTTTAACTTTTCAATTAGAACTGTTGAATCACGATGGTAATTTTCATATTATTTAAAAATGACTAAAATAACTAATATTTATGGATTAAACTTATTTTCTCGCAAAAATAGAGAGCATTGATGGTGACTGGGAGAAAGAGTTTGACTTAGAAGATGTTGAAGACGAAGTTTCAGCAGGATGAAGAGTAGTTTTCCTGGACTCGTAATAGACTAAAAATATCAAGGGTACGGTTCCAAGAGAGTGAGTGAGTGACGTGGGATTTGCTAGTCAGCAGCAAGAATGGCATTTTTGTGTGACTGTTTGATTGAATTGAATCTTGATGCAATCGGATAAAAGCTAGCAAGCAAACAAGAAAGAACGAGCGTATTTTGGCAAACTTGTGATTCCAGAGTGGTTGTCCTCTTTATAGACGCTAAGTTTAACAGCATAACTTTTTATTTCTTAATGTTTAAGAAGCATTATCAGTGCTTGCCATTAGCGTAAAATGGCATATTGATTGAGCGTATGTACCTCTGGAAAGCAGCCTCCAATACATAGGCGTCGCTTGCAGGCATTTACTTGAAAATTTTAGGGCAGAGGTCAGATTGATTTTTCTTCGACATATGTATCACTGCACTTTTGGGTCTAATCCTGCTCGACGCATACATTTTATCTATTAAATTTGTTATTCTATGAGAATAAAAGAGATAATTTTGAATGTAACCTACATAATTGACTACTTTCATTTAAGAAATCAAATCAAAATTTTTTATTCAAATTGTATGACTGGCTTACTATTTAAAAAAAAAAAAAATTAAGAAATGACTACAACAAAGAAGCTAAAACAAGATTGCTTTATAAGAGAGGTGCGTTGTAATATAGGCTGCAATTATAAAATTAATTACTGGTAAAAATTGTTTTATTTAATTTAAAATTTCAGTTAAAATTCATCCGCACTTTAAAGACAACCGAAAGAGAAAGTACTGCAAGCATTCCTATGCTGCTTACATACAAACATGTGTGGGCAGTTCATTCTACAGAGGCGGGAAAGAGGGTTTCTGGGTCGCGCGATGGGGTGCGCAGGTCTGGAGATGGAGCGCGATTGATCCATCGCGGGAGGCTGCGAGAGTGAGTGTGGCGGCGAGAGACCCCGAGTGACTCAGCAGGGGCACCGTTGGAGTATGACCAAGTGCATCAACAGCAACGAGCCCCGCTGAGAAAAGCGCCCTGTGAAGATTGGCCCTCCGCCCTCGAAGAAGAAACCGCTCCTGAAAAGACTTACGCAGGAGGGAGCTAGAACAAGTTCTCTGACACAATGCCCGCGATTCCGGGTTTAAATATGTCGGCCATCGGTCCGGTGGTAGGCACCCTTTGGGAAACGGCCAAGTCCAAAATCCCAAGCAAGTGCAAGGAGATGGCCGGCGGGGGCGGCTCTCAAGCCGCCCCTAACGAGAACACCAATTTTGCTAAGTTTGGGGGCGGAGGGCCACAGCAGAAAGGCGCGGGGTCCCACGAGATGAGCGACTTCAACCGCGGAAGGGCAGCCAGCACGGCCAGCAGCGACGACTTCTGCGGGGGTGAATCCAGCCACAAAGGCCCTGATTTTAAGATCAACGAGTGGCAAGCCGCTTGGAACGTTACCAACGCCATCCAGGTTTGAAATAAATTATTCATTGGAAAATTATTGTAATAAAATTGATTTTATTTTCCTGCCAGCAAAACCGAAAATAAAACTAAAAAAAAAAATCAATAATTTGAAAAAACATTAATACATATACATAATAATTTAAACATGAAAGAATAAAATTTTTTTTTTTTTTATTTGATAAATCTAATTCAAAATGTTAAATATTATTTAGATTATTTGGGCTAAAATTTTATCTTATACTTTTACACCAAAATTAACATTCCGTCTTTTCAGAACTTCTTTTGTAAAGTGTCCCTATAAATCTTTGGCAATCAACTAATTGCCCATCTCGACTTCAAGTAGATTCTTGTGGGCGAGTAAAAGTTTCCGCTAAAAAGAGCAGCGTGTGATCGCCAGACATGGCATGAAATTTTATTGATCTGCTCCCGAACGGCTGGTGTGCGCGTATAGCATACACAGCCTCCCTTTTGTGGACCACTAACGAAAAGTGGCGCATTCGCGGCACATGTTGCTTCATCTTCTACAGCTAAAAAATCTGATAAACTTTCGTCACCTCAATTGGCAATTTCAGATAGAGGCCTTATTAACAATTTTCTTGCTCTATTAAAACAATAAACTGGGAGACCATCTTTTAAAAATAAAATTTAGTCAGTTAATATCAGTCTATGATGATAAATAATTAACCTTTTATTATAAATGACGAGTGAAATTTTTGTTCTGGTATTAAAATTTTTTGTATCACTTTTTGCACTCTTTAAAAGCCCTGATTCAACTTTTCCTCATCGATCGTTAGTATATCCTGAGGCTAAAAAGTTATTAACGCTCTTTTCTTTCGTATGCTGCAGGGCATGTTCATCGTGTCTCTCCCGTTCGCTGTGCGGCAGGGCGGCTACTGGGCCATTGCAGCCATGATCGGCATCGCTCACATTTGTTGTTACACCGGGAAAATCCTTGTTGATTGTCTCTACGAAGAAGTGGACGTGTACGAAGGCGAGGAGAATGGACCAGCACCACCAAGGCCACCACCTCCGACGCGTCCAGAAAACATTTCCTGGGAGGACGAAAGCAAATACCAATCGACAGACGTAAGCGCCTGCATTTGTTTGCTTATGCAACCCCTGTAACATGAAAAGCGCGCGGGTTGCATAACTTTACTCACAATATCTGTAATAACACCATATTTTGATTAACAAAAGAGGACAAATAAAGTTAACACAAAAAAATTATATATAAATTCTAAATCAAATAAAATTTGTACATTTTTTTTTTCATTTCAGTTCTGGGACCAGCCCGCCGGTTACCAACAACAGCAGGGTGTGACTTTTGAAGACGAGCAGTTCAAGTCGAACAATCCAAACAACCCTTTCTACCAAGCCATGGCCGAAGAGCAACAGCAGCAGCAGCCACCGCCGCAACCTGAACCTCTGGAAGGCGCGATTCAACCGGCGCTCCCTAACAACGGCGTCCCGAGGGGCCGACTTTTGGGCAAGCGAAAAGTTCGGGTGCGCGACAGCTATGTGGCCATCGCAAGGGACTGCCTTGGGCCCAAGTGGGGCAAGCGGATGGTTCACTGCGCCCAACTCATCGAACTTCTGATGACGTGCATCCTGTACGTGGTCGTCTGCGGAGATTTGATGGTGGGCACCTTTCCCGAGGGACCCATCGACACGCGCTCCTGGATGATGATTTGCGGCATCCTTCTGATCCCGCTGGCATTCCTCAAGAGTCTGCACGCGGTGTCCGTCTTGAGTTTCTGGTGCACCATGTCCCACTTGTTCATCAACGCCATTATTCTCGGTTACTGCCTCCTGGAACTGCCAGATTGGGGCTGGGGCAAGGTCAAGTGGACCCTCGACCTCGAGAAGTTTCCCATCTCCCTGGGAGTAATCGTGTTCAGCTACACTTCGCAGATCTTCTTGCCGACTCTTGAGGGCAGCATGCAGGACCCCTCCAAGTTCAGAACCATGCTCGACTGGAGCCACATCGCCGCCGCTATCTTCAAGTCGCTTTTCGGATACATGTGCTTCCTCACTTTCCAAGTAAATTTGTCGCAATTTAACTTTTTTTAATTAATTAATTATTGCTAATTTTTTAGAGTGACACACAACAAGTGATTACCAACAACTTGCACTCTGCCGGCTTCAAAGGCCTCGTCAATATCTTCCTCGTGGTTAAAGCCATTCTCTCATATCCACTGCCATTTTACGCTGCGTGCCAACTTCTGGAGAGAGCGATGTTCAGAGGCAAACCAAAAACTTACTTCCCTTCGGTCTGGGAGCTTGATGGAGAATTAAAGGTAAGTTTTAAAATTTACATTTCATATAATATAATAAGAGAGCAATTTAAAAATATTCTTTAATAAATATCGGAATATATTAAGTACTTTAGGGAGGGATATACAAAACTACTTATTTTTCAATTGAACTTAGTTTCATAATTATAACTTTAAATCTTTGTCTGTATTTGCATTAATTATCTATTTCAGGTATGGGGTCTTGCGTTCAGAGTAGGTGTCATCGTTGGCACAGTTCTGATGGCCATTTCCATCCCACACTTTGCAACTCTGATGGGCTTTATTGGCAGTTTCACGGGCACAATGCTGTCCTTCATTTGGCCGTGTTATTTCCACATAATTTTGAAGGGCCACGAATTGGACGATAAGACCAAATACTTTAACTACTTCATCATTTTCCTTGGATTTTTATTTGGAATCATCGGCATTTGGGATTCGGGGTCTGAACTGATCAGAGCCTTTTCCATAAATTTGCCTTTCTAAAAAGGCAAAGGAATCTTGCAAACAAGCATAGACGGCAACACTTTCTTGATACGGGCTTTATTAAATTATTTTGAGGTTCTATATCTTTGGAACTGTGATAGCTCGGAAATTTATTTCTGGATTTATAAGCCATGCATCAATATAATTACAAAAATTCAGTTTTATTGAAATCTCTCACAAAATGTGTAAAATTTTGAAAAAAAAAGAATGCGAATAGCCCATTTCGAGAAAGTCGCCTTTGTTATAATGGTTTTTAAATATATTATTGTGATTGAAAATATGAGTCTTCCGCTCTGTAAAAGCAATGCAACTTCGTCTTCCATGATGAGTGAAAATGAAAAATGTATGTCTTCCATATTATAGATTAAATCGGTTAATAGATGTGAAGTGTGAATTATACAAACAGTCATGCATTCTAGAGAAAAATACTATTCCAGCACTAGGGAAATGTAAATAATTTAAGAGAGTGGTGTATACAAGAAAACGATCGCCGTTACCGCAAAATATTGTTCGGAGTTCAATATAAATTGAAAAAAGCATACACATTATTATATAAGATTACTCATGTTGCTGTCAAATATTTTTCAATGTGCGCGTTTTCAGCTAAAGGTGATTGAATCCACAGTCTTCCAATGACACTCATAATATAATATAAATGATCGTTTTTCTTTCCACTCATAAATAAGAATGCAGGAGAAAATCCACAAACAACTTTTGTCGAGATAAAGATAAGCAGCAATAAAAGTCAGAGATCATTAACCTGTACACATAATACAAGACATGACGTCGTTAATATATAAAATTAAAATTTCACATTGCCTGTGCATAAATTGGCGCAAACGTTTTCGGATTTAATTTTTTTGTTTTAAATGAGCAATTATTTTGTTTTCAATACGATTTATCAATCAATAATTTACAAAATCTGACTGATGATAATAAAAATTTATGATTAATAAAAGAATTACTATAAATTTTATCAGCCCTTGGCGCGTAAGGGTTTTGATCAACAGATTGTTTGATGTCAACAAAACCGAATGAAACTATCAAAGTGAGAATTGCATGAGATCCTACTTGCTAAGGGATAATATATCATTTAATGAGAGCCTTGTTGTTGATTAGCAAAGAGTCTTCCAATAAGTGACACAGGACGTGTACGTGTCACTAGATTGATTTATTTATACTTGCAGTTAGTTGAGAATTACAAATGAATTATACAATAAACACACATAAAATTATATTAATGTTGTGCGACAGAAAAATGTTGTGAAATTACTACGATTATTATAAAATGTTAACAACCCAAAATTATACACTAAAAGAAGTAAAATAAAGATTGTAGTCGCAAATAATTCTAGGTTGCTTCATTTTCACGGAACGAGTCACAGCTCATTTTAGCACTTACTTCTTAAATTTACAGGAAAATGGAGACTTAAATGAGTTGCATTTAATTAGGAGATTTGGCAGTGTTCTTTAATAAGATTTAAATCAAAGGTTCCCAAGTAAAATTGTTTTGTTAGAACACATAAATTCGCCTTGCTGGCGTTAGATTTACTCTATTCTTGTTTTTCCAAAAAGTAGCTGATTTCTCCATAATGAGCACATTTATATCTCAAAATGAGATCGATCAGAATACTTCCAGCCACTGTCTGCGTGAATATTTTGAGATGGATTACAAAAATTCCACCCATATTTATGAAAAATTGGCACATAATTTATTAATTAATAGGAGTTGAATGCTCCTTAAAAATTATTAATACTTAATTTTTAATCAACGGCCGTCTATGGTGCGCTGAACGCTTTTGCGTGAATTTGTTTCTACGGCGTCTGAGTGGCGGGAAAGTGTTAGGAGTGAACATGCTGGTGGTTTGTGCCCATGCGGCCAACACGAAATCTTCAATTTCGCATTCATTTGTTCCACGCCGAATGCGGAAGAGGCCATCCTCACCCCATTCAGTGCCCCAAGAGTTCATTGCCAACTGAAAATTTAAAAAATAAATTAGATTTTCCTTGAATGTATAAACAGAATGAAACTTACCCAGTATTTTACAGGTGGGCCATTATACGACGGCTCCTCACCCCAACCAATAATTCGCACACTGTGGTATCCCTCTATCTTTAGATTAGGTCTCGACGCCTGATAAACACCTCTCTGGTACATGAAGAACTCGTGATGAACAGCCATTGTGGCTAAATTGACACAAAATTAAAATTAAAATTGTATGCATTCAATATAGTCTACCTTGGACGGGGCCGGATTCGAAAATTTCATGCATAATGTCTTGCTCAGATTTGATTCTATAAGCAGGACCGGTGCGATAAGTTTCCGTTCTTGGAGGCTCAATCTGGTGCTGCGGAAGGCACCTAGCGGCTCCGAGGGATCTGATGGTTTTGCCAATTTTGCACTTTCCAGGGTTGTTGTGGTCACCGATGTATGGGTAGCACCTCTCTTCAACAACACTTTAAAACAAAATTATGCTTTTTTTTTATTACAATTTTTCTTTTATAAATTACCCATATTTCCTTATGTGCATCCACGCTCTGTCCAAATGTCCGCCCTTGCAGCCCTGCTGGCCTCTTGTGTTGCATTCAAGCAGCTGCTGCGCTGACAATTCGACAATCTCCCTTCCAAGCGACATGATGCCCAGACGGTCGGCAGCCACCTGAATAGTGCTCAGGGCCCAGGAAGATGCGCACCAGCCCTGGTCCACAACCCCCGAGACTTCTTCTTGCCATTTCGTGCGGGCGTCAAAAGAGTGCGGCAGCCTTTTAGCGTCGTACACCCGTTTGACTGGGATCAGGCCTCTGACCTGTTAGCAATTTTTCTTAATCAGCGACAATCGAGGCCACTATGGCTTATTGCAATTTCCATCTGTCACTACAGTGATGCGAGGAATGTGAGAGAGGCGCGCGATAAATCTCTTTGATAAAGCTAATCGTGAGAAAATTTAGAGGAGTGTTAAATGCTGCAAAGGTCATGCGGCGACACGGAATGATTTAATTGCATTTTTCTGGCTCTAAAAATAAATAATAAGATTTATTTCATTGGCGATTGTTCAAGAGTTTAAGCCAAAAGCGAAAGAATAAATACTCTTTTCTGGCGCCAGAGACGACCTTATTTCCATATGAGAAGAAAATTAGTATTCATCGCCGCCGATTTGATGAATTCGCATGCGAGCTACTTAAGAAACAAAATAAAAAGTAGCAGACTGACCGTTCTGCGGGGCTCGAGGGTGCCGAGCTTGTACTGCTTGCCTTCGTGAAGGGCGCGGCCCCAGAAAGAAGAGTAGTTGGCGGCACTCCAGGTGAGGCCGCGTTGGCCGTTGACCCTGTCGATTGTGTCCGGCTCTACGAGACACTCGACTTGCTCGCACTGCATCTCCACCTTATTGGGCCCCGACAGCGTCTGCATACAGGTGCTTGAGATGGAAAAAGTGTAAAAATTGATTATGTCACCACGAGGGCTATTTAAATTAGAGGAAGTTACCAAGTTTTGCAGTTATCTTTAGCCGAATCCCGAGGAGCAAGTAAAATGCCGTTGAAGACACACACTGAATGGTAAATTTAAATTGTTTATTTTTTTAAGATTTAAAAATAAAAACTTACAACTTTTTCTAATAAAAAAAAAAAAAAAATGTAAAAAAAAATACCTTTTGTCGGTTCTTCGGGAGAAGATTGGATACCATGACAGAAGCTCCAGTAATCAGGGCAGCAATCGTCACTTGTTAACGTCCTGTTGCAAAAGTCGTCGCAGTAGCAAAGGGTACCGAGAATCGGAGCCGAGCACGAGTCTGCTCGGCCGTTGCAGCAGCCCACGGTCCTCTGGCCGCAATACGGTCCAGGCGGCAAGTCCGAAATGTCTCCTTGGTACGCGAGCACCGCCGCGCACACCAGGAGACACCCTACCCACAAACTGTGCCACCGCACTCCGCTCATCTCACCCCCTTGAAACAAAAGCAGAATTTAATAAATAAATTAATTTTAAATAAGGCTAAAATATGCATTTTTCTGATGGGATAAGTATTATGAGTTTGTTGAATGAAGTGCACATTGGATGAGTTACGACCGCATTAAAACTAATGTGCGAAGAAAGCAAACGCAAAAATAGCCAAGGAAATTTTAACAAGGATGTGTCTGTCTGAGAGGACGATCGAGTTAATGACTCTATATACGCCCGCTTCGCACGCTGTGCTAATTTATGCACGAGTGGCGAGTGACTTGTGTTTTGTCATTATAGAACCCCCGAGCAGCCCCTTCTGTGTGGTCTTTATTTGTATACTATGTGCGAGTCCGCCTTAATTACACGCTACAAGCTTGTAAACAAGTTCCAAGAACTATTCGATTGTTTTTGAAGTCGAAAAATTGGCGACAAAATTAGCCTTGAAAATAGAAATTTAATATTAAGTTCTATTGATTTTATATTATTTTGATCTCATTGCCAACTGAATTGAAGTAATGAACTGGAAAGTTAATTTCATAATTTGTTCTCCTTTTTTGGCAAGAAGGCTTAAAATTTGGAAACGCTGCTTTGAAATTCCGGTTTAGTCTGGGAATATTTTTTTTATAATAAAATCCTCTCCCAATTTAAACGATAAAATATAATTGACTGTATGACTTGAAAGAGGAGATACTCGAGCTTGGAAACTGAAATAATCATTTGAACTGCAAGTTGAAGAATAATCATTTCAAGCTATTTATAAATTTGCATTATCTAGAGAATGCAAAATACAGCTTAGGGCTTGTTTATGACAGAGTGCACTTTCGCAGCGCAAATTATCGGCAATTAACGACGCAGCCTTGGACTAGCAAGAACACATTCCTCCAGAGGGTGGGTTGGATATTGTGCTTCCATCATCAGTTTCATCCACAAATAATTTATATTTGTTGTTGCAGGCAAGGAATTTTCGCACGCATTTCTCCGCTTTCTTCACAAAGCAGTGCGCGAAGCCTTTGGCTCTGTCAAAACAAACTATGAGATGTGCGAGCGCGCGCCTCAAAATGCTCTGTTAAATGCATAATATAAACAGGACCGCGTGGGCCGCGCGAAAACGATAAAAAAAGGCTGCCGCGGAATGCCTGTGAGCTGATCTGCGCGGCTTTCGTACATAAGTGCAAAAGAGAAAAGAATCGCCAAAGAGCATGTTCTCTGAAGTGCACTTACACACTTGATATTTCTCCGAGATCGATATCACAGTTTCTCAAGAAGCAACCGCATCCACACGACTTCTTCTTTTTTTCACCAGTAGCGCCGGCGATGAATTTTCTTTCCTCCGCACAAAGTGTATATATTTTATAAAATAATATATTCCCGGAGCGAACATGTGCGAGATGTTTGTCGCCGAGTATGCCACTGAACTTTTATGCTTATGGTAATACACACGGCGCAGAGGCTGTGAGTTGCTGTCCGCCTCGCTGCATGAAAAATTACACTGAGGAAGCTCTCAGTCGAAAAATCTAACGAGTGGTTCAACAACTTTCATTTCGATCGGCGCGCAGGCTATTGCAAAAAGTGAAGTTGGCAATATTAAAACAACGGGTCAAACTTATTTCTCAAATTACAATGAGTGGGATAACCGGCGCTTTTGCAATTATACTGCCATAATTTATTAGACTAGGGTCAGGGTCAAATTCTTGAACTGTTAAAAGTTAAAAACACCCATCCCACATAGAAAAACAATAAATAAGAGAAATTACATTTTTTTAGAGTGTTTCGATATTTAATAAATTTTTTGTTGCATGAATGGAACTGCTGCGAGACGTAATGTGTCACCGCAGAAAGCTACTTGTGCCTTTGCCACAAATGCTCTGGCGCGAACGAACGCTGATTTTTTAGTCACGCTATGCGCGCCACTCAAACAAGAGTGTTTTTGTGTTGTTCCAATGTGTAAAAAGCATTACGCTAATCACTCGGTAATGACTGCTGTCGTCGGTTAAACGTACTTATTTTTTCATTACGTTAAGGTTGCGTGCTGAATTTTGTGTGGCATTATAACGCATTAATTAGCGGTTTTTTACAGGTTTGAAAGTGTGGTTTTCATTTGTAAACCTTTTCCGTTGGTTTTAGCTAACCGCTAACTAATAAAAATTTGAAAAGTAAATATAATTAATAATAAGTTTTAATTAATTAACCGTAATTAACAACATCCAGCGGTTGTAAAATAAAAAATAATTAATTATATGAGTTCATATAAAAAATCGTAAAAACGTTATACACCAAGTTAAATAATCCATACAATCAGTTGGATATTGGGTGACAAGTGGCGTGAAATCTTAAATATATATATCCATTAAAAAAATAGAAAATAGAATTGGACAAACTGATAAGAAAAATGAGTAAAAGTCAGTTATTCTTGAATATTAGATTTTCATTATTAGATATTCATAAATATTAGATAAACATGTATGATTTAATCTAATCTAATTCATAAATATGCATTCTGCTCTACACGCCGAAGGGAAAGTAAGAAAAAAAAATCACATTCGAACAGACAAAATGATGATATTAATTCATTTAAATTATTTTAACATGAAAACCACATTTTTTCATTATAAATTGTTAGAGAAAGTTTAAGAAATCAAAATTGCTTTAGATTTTCGTTTATTTTTATTTCTTAATGATCAAGGTCAAGTTTATTTAGATTAATATAATTTGCAAAAATAAAAATTTGTTAACGATTTATTACAATTGTTTAACACACTTTGCTCCACGGCAAACTCTAACAAATTGAGGGGGCTTTGAACTTGTTGTTAGTCACTCTCCTTTGTTTGCAGCATCCTGCCGGCAGAATTGGCAAGTACTGCGGTATATTGTCAAAACAATTTGAATGGGATTAGTCGTGCAGGTGAGCACATTACTCGCGTGAAATTGTTTCAAAAAGCAGTCAACGTTAAAAATATAAAAGCACCGGCGGCGTGTACGTGTTTCGCAAATAGCGCTACATTTAAGTGGCACCGAGAAAAGAATCTGCTGTTTTGCTTCTGCCTGGCTGCTTCGCTGGCCGCGCCATCAGCAAATGAGCAAAACGCTAATTGCATATCGGCGCGTAATTAAAATACCAAGAAGGCTCGAGTGCAGCACTCCTCATCAGCTGGCAACGAGCCATCGCTAATTTATGCGGTGCTGCTGGTGCGCGTATTGTCTAGATGAGGAGATATGAGATAATTCTGATTGTAGAAAAAGAACACGCATCATTGTTGAGAGATGTCTCGAGGCTGATGTCATCCCCCACCGAATTTATGATTTTATTGCTCGGCAAAGTATCCGTAAACTTGTGCACCAATAAATTTAATTTAAAATTCAGCCGGCGACCCTGGCCGCCCATTACTCGCTGGCCGTCGGGGCAATTTGAATTTTGGCCCGCCTACCGTCTCGATTGTTGTAACCTCGCACCCGCCGTGTGGTGCATCACAATGACACCTTGCTTGATTTGTAAAAGTGCCGACTGGCCAATTGAGTACAATTTTAAATTGTATAAATGCCTCGTTGTTACAAATTGTATTTGAAAAGAATTTCAATACATGATTTTTTCCTCAGGAAAAATAATATTTCATTTTTTTTATTTGTTATATTTTTATTTGGTTTTTATTTCTTCTTTATATAAATAAAAATGGAATAATCTGTTCTCACAGTTAATTTTATGACTTTTACGAGCTGTCGAGAGAAATGGTTGGTCGACTAGGAATTGCAAGTTTAGCGATTTGTAATAAATATCTAGCTGGTATTTGGGTATATAAAATGATATAGTAAAAAGCTCATTATTTTTTAGGATTAAGCAAATCTTGCGTGAGATATGCGCGGCCTTGTGAAAGAAAATAAAACTAAGTGCTATCTAAGCCATCAGTTTTGGAATAATAATTGCAGATCTACAAATCCAGATGGGAAACGAGGGATTTATCTAGATTGCAATGATCGCATCTATCTGAAAAATAAAATTCGCTAGGATTCTCACTCTCTAAAAGGAACTCATTGTTAACAAACGCTTTAAGTGATTTTATGGGCGTCGTAAAGGAGGATTAGGCGAACCTAGTTCCATTTGAAAATAAATCATTTTCTCGCTCGACCCGCGGCCAACGCTAATTTCCCATAAAAAACGGCAGTCACGTGCAGAGCGTGGTGCACCAAATAGAATAAAAGAATGAAAGATGAAGTCATTATTTTCATTCCATTCAACGCCATAACGAGAAGCAATTGTTCGCTACTACTTGTGTCTTGCCAACTTGGATGCAGTCCCCGCAAAAACCCTTCAAAACACACAAAAGCAGTTTCTAGACAAATATTTACAGGCACAGATTTTTCAATTTTATTTCTAGGACGAAGTTCTCTGAAGTTTTGTATGGCATTGAAATTTTAGCACGATCATGGAGTGTATTATTTGTCTTTCGTAACTCGCCTAACACCAAAAATTTTATCTGCTCAACAGGAGCGAAACTCATCCGCCAGCCATTGGAAATTGATAAGATAAAAAGCTCTTAAAGGCCGTCCTAGACACACAATCACTCGCTCTTTTTATAAGATCAAACTTAGATGACAAAACAATTTAATGGATCCTAGAGCCACGAGTGCCCTTTCTAGTAAAACAAGGTGTAAGGCACTTGAAATAAAAACGCGATGAGAGTCGGCCGGGGCGGAGATATTATTATAGGGCCAGATTAAAGTGCTTCAAGTATTGACACAACTCGCTCGCTCGGCATTATATGAGCAAACACGGCCGCGTTTTGTGTATTTACGAAAGTAGCTGTTTAAATCTCACCGGGGTGAGATAAGGCCAGTTATTTTGGCATGGAAGTGGTTACCCATACTCTCGGTGTCGTTGTTCTTCTGATGGAGCACGTGTGGACGATGAAAGCTTTATGATTTGACCTAGGCCGAATTAAATTCAAAATATTTTGAAAATCTGGTCCATGGGTGGATATATACGATTTAAGCCTTTCCTGGTCCGTGAGTAATTGAGCGTAATTAAGGGTTTGGGCTCGCACTAATTACTTACAATTAGACTTAAACGATAAGCACGATTGAGTGCTCAGCAAATAAAACGCTTAAGTGCTGGACCGACCAATTTTGTGTAATAATATCTCTCGCTCTCGACTTGAAAATTGATCGCTGTATTTTGTTTGCCGAACACCTGTCGTCAACTAGAGATGTATGGAGCAATTATTTTATTTTTAGAATGAAGCGCACAAAGTATGAGAAGTAAAAACTTTTATTTTATCTTTCCCTTCAAAAATCCTTGCAAGTAATGTTATGCAAAAATTATACAAAACACGGGAATTTAATTATTAATTAAGAAAATATCTGACAAAAAAAAATGTAAATCTGTGTGTAATTTATTTTTGTGACATGCAAATGATTTAAGAAGGCAGCCAACAATGTACATAAAACGTATAAGTAATTTTTCTTTACTTAGAAAAAAATCAAAAGAATCCTCTCACAAAATGTATAAAACCTGTTTGTGTAGTACGCGAGCAGTTATTGCAAAAACACAAAGCGCGTGTGTGCGCGCCGCAAATTGAGCTCGAATTCTGTTAAACACTTTTAAGGTGGCGGATGCTGCGGGCAAAAATGTGATTGACACATTTTGTTTGCTCAGTCTAGGTTTTTAATGCAGACAATGAGATGTGCAAATATTTGCGTCGCTTAGCTCGCCGATTTGTCGAGCCTCGACGCCAAAATGATTTAGTTGATCCACGAGTTTTGAAGTACATATTTTCCAGCGTCTGTCCAAACCTTTTTTGTGAGAAGACGATACTTTGTTTGCCATCTCCTCATAGGCGCCCATTGTATCAACAAACACTCCAAGCGAAATCCGCTGGGTTTTTTTACCTCCACAAATCGACGGCTGAGAATTGCTCACTCGTGGGATTTACTATATATAAATTTATTGAATTCAATTCAGCGCACTTACTTTTGCGGTCTCACCGCTTTTTTTCATTGAAAACTTTTCAGATATGATCTGACAGTTCAAGGTTGCGAGAGTCTTTCAATATTTATTCAAATGCCATTTGATAGGCTGCGCTGCTAAAAGGCCTGTTTGTTGAGCAAAACGCTGAATAATTGCGAGCCGAGTTTCTCCAGGGCAGCAGCTGCGCGATTTTGAATGCGTTCAGATTTGATTGGAGCTAATTGACAACATATTGGAAGCGGATGCTCTTTCTTTTATTGCTGTTAACCCTTTGGGCACAATCACCTCCAAAGTTTCGGCATCTTTTTGACCATCTACAGAAACTAATCTCCTTTTATAATCAACTAATAAAACCGCGTAGGCGTCAACGAAGTGATTTCAAAATGAGAAGAAAAAAATAGGACTCGTGCATATATTAAGATAAAGCGCGGTCCTATATACCAGGTGATCTTGTCTTCAACTCTTCGCCTTTAGCTGTTGCCAATTCCCAAATTACTGCCTCCGGTTCCGAGAATCCCTCTCGGCCCCAGAAACGTCAGCAAATCAAATAGATTCCGATCGGGTTAAATTAAAACCCGTGCGTGCAAGCGGCGCCAGTATAAAGAGCTGATCAATTGGAAGCAAGAAACTGACGCATCAATCAATGTGCCAACCGACATTCTTGGCCAAGAGACCAAGTTTGAATGAGACACTAATAATATGAGATAGTACGTTGCCGATAAAAATGGTGACAGATTCCAATTGACAATTAATTAATCGAATTTCTGCTAAAAATTTCCCCGGCATTTCACTTCTTGCTTAGTGGCTCGTCGCGTATTTTTAGGTTTCAAGAGCTTAATTTTAGTTAGAAATTTGGCACTTTGGCGTGAAGGTCTTTCAAGTAGGCCTCTCATTGTCGTCAATTCACTCTCAAGAGAGGGAAAGAGAAAATTAAAGCGGTGTGAAAATAACTCGAATGTAAATGCTGGTGTTTTGATCTGCGGTTTGCCGCGAGCAACAAGTAAAAATAATGAAAAAATAAAATGTATATGTATCGTCAGTGTGAGTCACTAGATGTCTAGTATTACTTTTGATGACAAGAGAACACACCACGTACCTGGTGCTGTTGCGGACCGAAGAAACCGCGATCTCCTCTCGTTCTCTCGATCGCTACCTCGGCACTCACTCGCGAGCACCGAGACGCGTGGCGCTCGCTGCTGCACTGACTGAGGACAAAGTTGGTTGTCTTCTCCGCCGCGGCACCCCTCCATCAACGCCCCTGCGAGAGGTGCGTTCTATCACGTGTGAAAGAAAATAATGCAATCGCGCCTCGTCGGCCTTTCGTGTCACCCACTCTCACTGATAGATATAAAATGTTTAATTATTTATTTTTACTTGTTTATATTTACAGAGCTGATGTCAGTTTGAGATTTTTAATTAGATCCTAACAATGCTCTTCTTGTTCTTGAAGCACACGGGAATTTTGCTCTCTCGCTCGCATTTTGCTGTCGATTTTGTTTACGTTGGGATGTGCAGGCATGCATTTGGTACATGCAAAGTACAATGCAAGAATTCCTGCGGGGAATTTATTGAGAACGTTTTGAGCTTGAACTGAATACCAATTTTCCATTTACGGGTTTGAATTTAAATATTAAAATATATAAAGATAAATTTGAGACAAACTTGAAAAAAAAAATGATTTTCATAATTTTTTCGCATGGAATAATCCGTTTTTATGGAGGGCACAATTAAGGTAATGTGATGATTGACAAAGTAATTTAAAAAATCAGACTTCTATAATTTTTCCCTTTATTAATTATTTTGTTAAAAAATTTATATATAGCTTTCCTAGTGGTTTTTCTCATAAATTTAAATTTTATGAGGAAAATGTCATATACCTCCTCAAATATTCTCTTATCAGTCTTTTAAGTGTGTTGATGTCGAAATGTAAAGTTCATTGTTCCTATTTCGCTACCCTTTCATAAATCTCCAAGAAGGGGAAACTCCCTTTTTGAACGTAAAATTAAATTAGCATGCCTAAGTGCTGCATGCAAATGAATCAGGTCTGAGTCGCGAAAACGTTTTAAGTGCACATACACACAAAGCATAAAAACGTTGGCCAGCCCGCAGACACAATACCTAAAAAAGGCGCACATAGAACGCGCGCGCCGTAAGTAATTGCTCAGGTGTATTGTGCCGTGCATTCCTCTCTCTCGGACCAAAGAGGAGTGATCCACTTGGTGTGTGCTTTTAGACTTTGGCCAGAAGGCAATAAACGATAAAGCAAGCATTGAGAAAGAAATTCAATATTCGATCAGAGATACGAATAAAAGAACAAAAACCCAGGAGCGGCCCACGCTCTCGCTTCTCTCCGCGTGTCACTCCTCTGTAATCCAAACGTGAAATCGCCTCCGAGCTCCGATGGTCAATTAAATTAAAACCGTATATGTGCCGACTGGAAATAGATTATCCCCCGAGTCTATCAGCGGCGCCACCGAGTGGATAAAATTAATGAATAAACGCCGCGATGCATTAATTCGAAAAGGTGCAACGTGCATGCAAAGAGTTGAGAGCTCGCTGGTTTAATACATTATTTCAACCCACAGCGATTCCACGTCGGCGTGAGTGCACCATGACTTCTTTTCTTACGTCATCTCTCTTGGCTGCTGCCTCTGGAACGAGAAGAAGTTTTGCATCTCTCGTCCGCCCTCGTGAATCATAAAATAAATCGGCCTTTGTCTCACCCAGAAAAAAACTATAAACCTAAGCCGCGCCGAAAAGAGACTTTGTCGCGCAATTTTGCAACAAAATCTGCATGCGCCTACGCATTTCCGCGCCTAAAAGGAATGTTTTAATTTGGTCCGGCGGCAGCTATAATTGATAATTTAAATATGGGCTCTATAGGCTGCACAAAATGCAAATTAGTTTGGGCGGTTGGCTGTGCAAGGTCTTCGGTGTGGTCGATTTGCAAGAATTTCACGCAAAAATTTCGTCGCTATAAAGACGCAAAATAACTTTATCAAGGTCATTACTATAAATTTTCCTGAAAAAATGTTTTAGTAAATTTAATGTAATTTTTATGAGGTCAAGCTATTAATAAATATTAATTATATTTTTAACTAATTAATTCAATTAATTTATTTTATTCCAAACAAGTCAAGATTGGATTGATTGATCTGAAAATTTGTTTTTAATATATTACGAAGTTATAATCATTTATTTAATTAAATTTGTTCATACAGATTATTGTCAAACAGTAAAAAGCGTAAAAATTAAGTTATAATTTTGGGGGGAAAAATATTAAATTTCAGTCTATAAATATCCAGATATGTAGAGAGAATGAATCAAAATTGTTTGGGTTAATTTTTACATTAAAATATCGTGAATCGTTCTCCGCCACTCAAGATTTATTATTAAAATTGCAATTATATGTTTTCATATTTTCTTTTGCCGAGCCCAAGTCTCATTGAGTCAATGCTAGGCAGAGCAATAATCAATTACCTGGCAAAGTATACTTACATTATTTTTCTCTCCTGACGATCAATTCTCGCGACGTGACTCACGTTTTCCATTGCTTTATAATTCATCTTCTCTTATATACGTGTGATTAAAAATTGTAAGCAACATTTTTTACTAAGTAGAAACTTGTAGTGTCAAATTTAATATCACCTGACACTCACTTTCCGCCTCTGTCGCGTCGACCGAAAGCTCCACTTAACGATCACAGCCATACCTCTTATGGTAATTCGCACTTCTTGACGGGCTAAATTATACGCAGATTTTTCACCACCCCGCGCTCGCGAGAATCTCGCAGCGGCGGCGTCGGTGTTAATGACAAAACCGTGCTGCTTGCAATTCTACTCGCGACCAGATGAGATAGAGGCTCATGTGCGAAACACTCATGTACTCACAGACAGACGCGTTCATATTTAATCACATTACAAGGCAGCAGTCATTGACCGACTTGAATTCAACCTTTTGGTATCGCTCTCACTATATACAAAGGTGACGTGCACCGCGACTGCCAACGCGTAAACGAAAAACTTCTTGTGTAACGAGTCATTTGCATCTCTCCAGATTCGCTTTTTGCCAAGGTGTAATTACAACGCCTCTTAATTGCTGAGGAATTATTTTTAAGACGGGTTTGTATTTTTTTTAGCAGACAAGTGTATAATGTGTGAATAACAAAAACGAATTTTGTCTGTCTGCTTGCTGAGCTGAAGTTTTCATTTTAGAATTCTGGCACATTTTTTGCAAGAAATGTGAGCTTTGACCTTACGAGCAACAAGTCAGCATTATTGTTTTAATTTTTCTTAAGCTGACGAATTATTATTTCATTTTCCTTGTTCAAACGTCGTTGTAGAATATTAGGCTGCAAAGGTTTAAAATTTCGTCCTTGCGTGTTGAAAATATTCACATTTCTCGAGAGATGGGTAATAATTTACCTGGTTGATTTCTCTTTGACTTAAGATCACTTTATTATCAATAATTCATAGCGGTTTATTGCTGGTTTAAGTGCCGCAGCAAGTTGATGCATTACTCTTATGGTTTGTTCATCTAATTTAATGTGGCAGCTTTTGCGCAATTTGCATTTTTAGACTAATGAGCAACCGTTGCTATTTATAAAAGAAGGAGTGATTCAGCCTGAGACAATTTTAAGAATTAAAATAAAATTTAAATAAAGATTAAACTCAGCAAATGCAAAGAAAGGAGTAAGGACCATTAAAATACAAAGCTATTATCTTAATATGTAATGTAAAAATGGATACATTTTTCAATTAAATTTCAAAGTGACTATAAAATTTTATATCGTTCAATAAACATAAGAAAATTCCGTTAAAAAAAACTATTTCAAATGTAAAATAAAATTAGAAATATGATAAATTGAAGTTAATAATTAATTTAAATTTATTTTTCATGTCATTATGTCCTTTAAAATTTCCTCTTTCTCAAGCCTCAGAGATTTGCGATTATGTAAATGTACTTTTATTTGCCACTAAAAGTGCGCACATCGATAATTTTAAAAAGAAAAACTCGTCTTTAAAGTAATAACCTTTGTGACGTGTTGAGTGGTGCGGTGAAAAAATGCGCCGCGTGAGTTGTGCGAAAAATAAATCAGCGAGCGCTCAGCGTATAAATTGAGGAGTGACTTCAGCACCGGGGTATGTAATTGTCATTTTTTCGCGCGCAAGAATAAGTTCCGCGACTTTATTACCACACGTATAGAGAGCATGCGTAAGAGTAAATAAATGCGCGAGAGATAACGCAAAAATAACACAAGTGAAATGAGTCAGAAGAGACGGACCGCATTGCTAACTAAAGAGTAGCAAGATTTGTGCAGCCTTTGATTATTTGCATAATGCTCGAGCGCGTTTCCATCCGAGCAAAAACACATTTCGCGCTTCATTCCGTATCGCGGGGCAGCATCGCGCAGCGAGAGACGAGAGCGACTGCACAAAAAGTCGCGGGGACCACACACGGGGGACACATTTTTGATGCGCAAGCAAAAGCACCAAGTGTGCCCCATCATTCACCGAATCAATGTCTGAAGATGGAAAATGATGGCCAGCGGCACTAAAAAACGCATAAATACGTGGGTAAAGATCATGTGCCATAAATAAATCGCTGAATAATGCAACAAATAATGTGTGTTTATGGAGAAAAACCGAGCCTGCATTGTCCACATGAATCACTTATCCTTCCAGTTATGAATATTAAATGGGAAATCCACGCCTTACTTGGCTCAAGACTAATTCGTCCTTTGTACGCGAGTGTGTTTTCAAACTCTAGGATTATATTTGTTAAAAAAAAAACTACAAAAATATTCATAATTTTTCCAAACATTTCGATCATAAAAGCATTAGGAATATTTTGCTGAAGTCGTTTTTATTACAAAAATTCATGTGATTACTTAATTTCGGCTAAATTTTGACTTTTAGGCGTGGATAAAATGTAGCCTGAATTGTGGCAAAACTTATGTGATTTTTTATATAATTCCCTTATCTATCCTGAGCAAAGAGGTAGAATTAAAAAAGTTCAAAATTATATCTATTTAGCTTAGTAATAATTAATTAATCATTAAACATAAATATAAAATTTTAATACTATGTTTTTAGGTGCGTTGATCACTCTTGGTAGCACATAAATTACAAAGAGTATAGCATATTGATCGTTTGAAAAAAAAAACAGAAATTGAGGAAATTCATTATTTAATTTCTTAGAAAAAAAATTATATTTAAATACAAAGCAAATTCCATTCTGCAGATTTTGAGAAACCACTAATATCAATAAATAATTCATGGTAATTGTCAATAGAAAAATTATTTTACTTTCCAGACAAAAACGAAGGACATTTGAAATGTGGGTCCCCGCTTGACGCACGACATAGAGTGAATTAGGTGCAAAATTACAAGAGGCGAGCCAATTGAGAAAAACAAATTAAAGGCAATTAAACTTAGAAATATATTTCCAGTAATTACGGCATGTAAAACAATCTTTCCAAACATGAGACTGCGAGAAGGGCCAAACAAAATTTAATTGATTTACAGCCCCCTCGGAGTTCAACATGGCCCCTTGCATGCATGATATATTATGTGAGAAAAATAAACAAGGTTGATTGAAAGTGAAGAAGCAATGGTAAAAGTTTGCTGCTGCTCTCTGAGTCGTTCTTCCTGTTGTTGGTTGGAAGTCATAATTAATTAACGCCCGCGACGGAGGCGAGCGGGCGCGCTTGATGAGCGGCAATAAAAGCAGCAGCAAGAGGCCAATTTGGACTCCGAGTCCAAAAGATCGAAGCAATGAGACTTGATTCTTGCTGGCTCACAATAGCCACTAGTCGGGCTATTTTCTGATCTCTAGCGTGCGTTTCAATGGAGACGGCTATCGCCGCGCTTTGTTGTTAGCCTATTTCTCGGTACTTACATCATTCTATTTTTGGCCGTTTTGTCTTTGAGAATACGACTGCGTCATTTTCTCACTCATCCAAATTTTTGGAACTGTTATCTGATCTTGAATCTCCAATGGCGTTGTAGACGAGGAGAGTCTCAGAAATGATTTAGCATTGAGAATTACGCTAGTTTTACGATCAATTATCTTTGAGAATACATAATTAAATTATAGATGAACAAAATAAATTGTACTAAATTTTAATAAAAACACCCTTAAATTTAATAAAGGGAGATTTCTGTTTCTGTTTTCTTTAATTTTTAGTCGCATTTTGATGCGTTTGTTTTGAGTTAGTTTATCAGGTAGATTAAATACATATTGTAAAAAAAAAAATATTAATAATAATGACGAAGAAAACCAAAATTATTTTGTTTTCCTTTCATTGATTTGATTTTTCTTATTTAAAAACAAAAATTTACAAATTTATTTTTTTAGCTGATATTGGTAAATTTAATTTACTTAAAAATTTTAACTTGAAATTAATTAATTATAATAAGATAAATATTAACAAAAGTATTAAAAAAATAGCTGTGCTAGAAATTTTATTTTTGTTTCTACACATTAATAATCCTGGTGTTATTTTTTAATCTAATACAGCGATAAAAATAATTCATATCCTAGAATTAATATTATTATATTCTTTTTGTTTTTTAAATTTTAAAAAATATGGTATGACAGTTAATCTTGAACATTTTCGATGCAAACAGAATAATAAAGAAAATCTTTAAAAATAACATCTTAATTAAACGTTTAAATTAAAATACAGCAAATTCTCGTAATTATTTAAATCTTTTCTTGCCTTTGGGCACTTGTCTTGCTAAACAAGGTGTTGTTCTTTTCTGCTTCTGATCTGACACTACCACTCTTTATCTGCACTCTTTTCATTAGGTTAGGCGAATAAATTATGCAGATGTTCTGGAGTAGTTGCGGACTGCTGCTGCTTTGTGAAGATATTTTTGTTGCGGCGGCGAGTTCATCTTTTTTTATTCAACTCCACTACTTGATCTCTTTGTGTCAGAAAGGAATAAATTACAGCTGCCGGCCAAGAACGCGGCACCTAGAAACGCCAAATATGCATGCGAGAGAACGCGGCCCACTCCTCCCAAAAGAAGAGCCAACAGGCTTTTTTTTATGATAATCCGCACAAACCAGTGTGATTACTTAATTTCAGTGAAATATGGTTTCTCGGTCTGACACGCAGCACTAAATATTACATTTCATGGAGCACAGTCTGGCTTTATTTTGACCATTTGGGAATTTACATTATTCATGTTCCTGTAATAATGATGAGGCGCCGTAATATTTCATGCAAATGCTGGTTCTTTTGAGTGGTCAATGCTTGAATCGTTACTTTTGACGTACATTCGTAAATAACCTACATTACGGCAGAATTATAGCAGCCAATAACAATAAAAGTTAATTTAAAAACTTGAATTTTGGCAAAAAATAATTGCTTTTGGCAAGACTTTAATTTTGCAAAAACCTGACTCGAGTGAATAATTATTCATTAATCTTCTCCGCCCTAAAAGCAACGCTTTTGAGTTGTTACGAGTCATCTAAAATTCTCAGGTCTTGTCAAAGCAGCTTGATCAACCAATTCTCCAACTCGCATAAAGGACAGAGATAATAGAAATGATCCGAGAAAGAACAAGGCAACAATAAACGAGAATTTAATTGAGCCTAACTTTGATTAATAGATCAGAATCGGTTAATTCCTTCGAACAGACCCACATATTAAAGACAGATCTTTTATGGCGCCAATCTTCGGCACTTCTTCTTTGGTTTGCCCGAATAAATAAACAAATCAAGCCCTGACCCTGTACACTTTTTATTCAGCGCGCGCCGAATTTATGATGCAACTGCCGGTGCTCGCGCAGACAAGGACCACAGAGTGAGCAAGACTCTGAAAATAATGAGGCTGTAAAAATGTTGCAGTGACGCATTCACCGCGCTCGGCTCTAACTGGTCCTTAACTATTTCACTGGCCATATATCATTGCAAACACACAGCTTGCATTGTTATTATTATTGCCGTCGTTGTTTTGTGCACTCCTACCAGTGTCCAGAAACAATTGCGGCAATGTGGTTTAAATTGATTGGACTCGGGAGTTTACGTCGCATTCAATTGGCGAGACCAAAGTTAAACGTCTAATGCGGTTTATTTTAATGATCGTGAAAATCGTTCCGCAACCACCTCTGCTGAACAACTTAAAACAGACTGTCTGAATTTAGCATAAATAAAATTTGAGCAATTTCATTTCATGAGCGTTATATATTTGCTATCTAAAATATTTATACATTTCAACAAAAAACATTTCCCTTAACCAGTTATAACAAGACCATTATATCAACCAGTCGAATTAAATAAATTACGACTTAAATTAGGAAAGAGAATAATTATGATCTACCTATTATATCATTTGGGGATGCAGTTAGTGAGATTGAGCGATCTCGGAGAAGAACAGAAGAATGTCTTGAATGGTGAACTCAAGGGTGATCATTGCATTGGGGTAGCACCTGTGGATCAGTTCCTCGATAGTTTTATACTGCTGAATGAACTCTTCCTGCATGGCTCGCCAGACGACCTTGTGTCAAAATCGATAGTAGGTTAAGAGTATTTTTTATCATGAATTTGATTCCTACCTGAAGAAGATTTTCTTCTTCACTCAAATGCTTCTCAACTTTTTTGTAAAGGGAATCCAGTCCCTTTTTGACTTCGCGGGCTGGATATTCCTTTATGACTTTTCGAAGCTCCTGCTTGCTGAAGGCCATTTGGTAGCTGACCTCACTTTCCTTAACACCCTGAGCTACTTTTGCTTGCACACCCTCAAAGAAGAGCTGAAATTTGTGAAGTAATTAGCGTAAATTAAATTTTTATTTCTTGGGCTTACATTGAGCTTTTCGAGGGGACGACCAAAGTAAAGAGTAACATAAGCTTTGAGAGCGTCTTGGTACCGCTGCTTTGCTTCCTTTTTGTAAGATTCCAGAGCAGCAATTTTAAGTCTTGATAACAAGCCCTGAAGTCTATGGAAATTTTCTGAAATAAAAAAAATAGCTTGTTTTCCAGTTATTTCTAATGAATTTTGTGCAAAACCGACCCATTTTCACAACTTGTTGCGGAGTCTTTTGGTGCTCAACGCCAATGCGAGGAATTGCTTCAAACATAGCAATCATCAGATTTCTGTACCACTTTTCCAAATCTGTTCTTCTCTCTGAGCTCTGGAATATTTTCTCTGCAATTTTTGCAAAATCCTGAAAAAATTAAAGGTTATAAAATCCATACCAAGAACAGTAAGAACTCAAAATTTTATTTCTTTTACCTCAAAATTATCCACAAACGGCAGAATTCCACATTTGCTTGATCTATTGGCCTTTGTATCCTCGATCGATTTTCTTTGAGCAGTCATAAATTTATCAAAATTTCGTTTCACTTGGACAAGAAGAGTGGCAAAAGTAACACTAAGGAAATTGCCAGTGTCTTGAGCAAGCATCACATGTTGGCTCAGCCTAACAAGCACGTTCATACAGCAGCTAAAATTTGCTCATTAGAAAATTTGATTCAAAGACTTCTATTTCACACTTACAAACTATCAATTTTCTCATTGTAAGAAATAAATGCCATGAGCTCTGGTTCCAGACTTCCGAACAGTTCTCCCATCATCCTTCTCACTTCTTCGGTGACATATTTTTCCATTTTCCTCTCAGCTTCTTCCTTGCTTGGCGTCGCAATAGCATTGCCCGGGCTTTGCATGGAAAAGCTACTCAATGTCGATTGCGTGTTCTGCAAAAGAAAATGGCAAATATTTTGAATGAGGATTATAATTATTAATTCATTCAAAAGTACCGATCTTGTTGGTGAGACCATATCGAGCTGGAAGAACAGCATGCAGAATTTCTGTTCAGCCAAGAACATTGGCTCCAACTGAGTCAGGGCCCTCTCCAGCAGCTCATCAAATTTTTCCCTGTCTGCAGTGTCGTCCGCAGCTTTCCATTGCTCTCGTTCCTGAGCCAAGAGTCGTTGGTTAACAGGCGAGTTCTGCCCTTCTTTGGGTGTCTGACCAGAGCTGCTTATGTCCTGGCTGCTGCCTTTGCCTCTCTTCAGAGTGCCAGCGTTCAGCCTGTTCTTGGCTTCTTCGAAGAACTGGCGGATCACAGATTCATAACGCTTCTGCAAGGAGTTGATGTAAACTTTAGACAGGTCGGTGAATGCTTTTCGGTCCATTTGGCGCAACCAGTGCATCAGAGGCGCATACGGCTTGAGGTTGTTGTGGACAGTGTCCAGCGTCGGCAGAACTAGTCGAGATTCATGGTGATAGCCATCCATCGACATGAACTCTTTGTTTCCCTATAATATAATGTATATTTTTGAGCACAATTGAAGGAAAAGTTGATTATTTTTTTTCTTTTCACCTCATGAATAAATAGGTTGTTGAGGTAACGACAAATGCTCTGAGAAAACTTGATCCTCCACTTGTCGAATCGCTTCTTTTGCTCCTGAACTGCGGCCAAATTGACCAAAGCAGGATGCAAGTCAGCATTCATAGCTTTGATGAGAGCATTGCCTGCTTCGATGGCCTCTTTCAACCCGTTTGGTGAGTTCAGGTCAGCCTCGATCAGGGCCATCTGAAGTTTGTATGGGACATCTAGCTGGGACTGAACAAAATAATATATACAAATATGAAGCATGAATTAAAAAAATCAGGCTTACGACAATGTTTTCCAACTCTTCGAGCAGGACTTGATTGTTTTTCCCAATGACCTGGTTGGTGGTATTTTTCTTTCCCATGTTGACAATTGACTTTTGAATGTGTTGAATTGAATCACAGTATACGTTGAGCTGGGACTCGATTTTGTCTGCTTCACTTATTGCATTTTCCAGGTGAGACATGAGAGCCTCTACTTGCTGCTCGGCAGCTAGCACACTGTGAATGTTCTCCTGAAAAGTTGGTTTCAATAAATTTTCTGCAAATAAAACAACATCAGTTTACTCCGTCTAAAATTGACAAGTCTCTGGCCAAAGTTTCCATGAACGCTGCAGAATTACTGTATGCATAATCACACTGGCTCATGAGTTTTTCCAAGTCAGTGATTTCCCTCTCAGTCAGTGGCATGTACTCGGGGGTCTCGTCCACAATCACAGTGCTCACTGTAACTTCTGCAGATTCCTGTGCAGGCGTTGCTTCCGACTGCCATTCTTCAGGGAAGTTGAGGAACGCTGGTCTCTGCTTTGGAAGATATTTGTTGCTCATCTAAATTAAGGAAATAAATTAATGCATAGTGCAATTTTAGGTAAATTAAATAATTCACCTTCCACAAGAAAATCAAAAAATTTTGACGCTCATTTTGGTTTGTCGCACTCCAGTGGTACAGCTTGTCAAATTGCAGGTCAAAATCTTGGTGGTCCTGCTTGAAAGAAAAAAACATTTTTTTTATGATTTTGAACGAGACTAAAATTTGCTATAAATAAACAATATGATTTTCAAAGACGGTATATATTTATTATTTTCTGCCGAGAACAACATAACTTACGCCAGAAGCATTTTTTGCATCCACGAGCTTGAGATCCGACAATTCCCATACTTCCTTTTTCTTGAATGCGCTTCGGTCAGTTTGCTTCACCTTATAACAAATAAAATAAAAATTTAGATAATCTTAAAATATTTTAAATAGAAACTACAGTGCAAATAAATAATCTTTATTTGTATTAATTTACTTTTTTAATAAAATGTTTTTGTCTGAAAATATGAACTAATCTTGAAAAATTCATGTTTTTTTTATTATTATTTTAAAAGTTGATACGAAGTCGTCAAGATAGGAAAAATTAAAAAGCTTTTCTTTCACAATAGCTCGCACGTAAAGTCAGAGGCAAAACTTTTAAGTATTGGCGCCTCACAACCGTTCTCCTATTGGTCCGGAGTCACGCGCACCTCCCGAACCCCGTCCGACTGTTTTGTGGAGATAAATCGATCAGCCTCACTTTCAGCGGCTGAATTGGCGATTTCGGCCAAAATTCGCCACAATTTGACGCATTAGGCAGCAGAAATGTATTCCACACTGCGATCAACCGTTGCTTATGTCTTCTTCGGCACACTGTCGGCAGCATTGACGATAATAAGTGAGTTTTTCGCACGGTCTGACATACCGTATGGTCACGTCTGGTCATTTTCGGTGCGAAATTCCAACGCCAAGCTACATTTTCCCCAAATTTATTCGTCTGAAAACATTTTTGCCAGCCAGAACTAGCGTTGTATCGCACAAACTCAATCTTAAACGTCATAAATCATTTTTACAAAAATAATTTAAAACTTGATTGTACATATTTATGGGCGTAACCTCTTGAAATTAAAAAAATATTTTTTTCCTTTTTTGCCACAGTTGATATAAATTTAAAAATATAATTTAAAATTCAACTGAAAAATTAAAATAATTTTAATTGTGACATTTTTTCAGTCCTCTACTATGTGGTCACCGGCAAGGGAGAAAGAATAAGCGTAGGATGGTAATTTTTGTTAAACAAAATTTAAAGGAAACTATTAATTTTTATAATTTAAGGTTCTTGGAGGACACATCCCCACACATGTGGTCGTCGATCGGAATTGGTCTGGCTGTAGCTCTGTCAGTCGTCGGAGCTGCCTTGTAAGAATTTTCAGAATCAAAATGTTCAAACAGTAAGAAATTAATTTTCTCTAACAGGGGCATCCACACGACTGGTGTCAGTATTGTGGGTGGAGGAGTCAAAGCACCCAGGATCAAGACTAAGAATTTGATCTCAGTCATTTTCTGTGAGGCTGTGGCTATTTACGGATTGATCACAGCTATTGTTCTTTCTGGAATGCTCGAGGTGATAAGAAAAATCATCACGATATTTACTAAACCTTTCTAATGATTTGATATTTCCAGGACTTTACTCAAGATAAGCTTTTGGAAAATGAAGCTCTTGTTTCAATGAATTGGTTCTCCGGTTACTTGATGTTTGGTGCTGGTCTGAGCGTGGGACTTGTCAATTTGTTCTGCGGAATTGCTGTCGGCGTTGTCGGTAAGTTTCAAACCACAAAATTTATTTAGCTTCAATTAAAAAACTGAAATTTTGAAATTCTAAGGCTCTGGAGCTGCGCTTGCTGATGCTGCCAATTCTGCCCTTTTCGTCAAAATTTTGATTGTCGAGATTTTCGGAAGTGCCATTGGCCTCTTCGGACTTATTGTTGGTATTTATATGGTGAGTTGAAAAATATTTTGTAAAATTTTGAAATTTACTGAAAAAAAATCTGTTGCAGACTTCAAAGGTCAAGATGGGCGACAAGTTGTAAATTGTGAAGCACAAATGTATTTAAATGCGAGTGAGCGATATAACTACACAACGTAGCTTTCATGTTTCACATTCGAAGCCACCTCTAGTCCGAAATTGGAAAAACCTAACCAGAGGCCATCGATATTCCAGAACAAGTTAAAAAGATCAATATTTGAGCCATAAAATTGCAACATTCCACTATTACATGTCTTATCAAGTAACCAACATTTCAATTATGCATAAATGTGTATTAAATGTGTATATCGTATTATAGAAATTATATCGGGACACGTGTAAATAAAATGATGAATTAATAAAGGTAGGAGTTAAATGTTACTTTAGAATTTTCCTTTTCTATACAAGCAACCAATATTTTTCTTAATATTTATGATAATTTTTTTACTAACTTTACAATGTTGAGTCCGGCTGAATCTTATTAATTGTTTAAGTCAATGCCAGTCATAGCAAATATGTAATGATTTTTTAATCTTTTTTTCATGTTCTTGATGAATTTAATTGGGTATTATTTATTGATTTTGGTAGCAAAATACCTAAAAATCACGTGAATTTTTCATTAATTGAAATGTTTACCTGGTGAATGAGGACCCTCGATGGTGAATCTTTAGTGGCAGTAAGGCAGAGAAAACTGCTTTTCTTCTTCTTCATAGTCTTGTTGACGTGGACCATTGCAACCATCTTCTCGTCAAGAAAGACATCCTTTTGAAGTCCGTGCCAAGTGGCCATCCTGGGCTGTAAAAATTAAAACGAAAAATTTAGAACAAGGAAGTGAAGAAAGTGTAGTTTTAAGTCTGCCGATATTTTACTTGTCGGGGAAAAGGGTAAGTTGTCACATTTTATATTATTCATGAGATCTATTATTATTATTATTTATTCTTCTCGGTCAATACAAAAATTTTAAATTGGAAAAAAGAGAAGAAAGGGTTTACAACTAGCAGATGTCTGCTAAAACGCCCGACATCATATTTTAAAAATAAAAATCCAAAATTGTTAAATAGTTTATTTTGTTTTGATAGTTATAATTCAAATCCTTTCAGTAAAGAGGAATTATAATACCCATCGCCGGTACAAGGCTACCTAGGACAACAGTTGTAAATTTTGAAATGAAAATTTTCTATAGAAAAAGGGGCCAATTTTGATCAGTTTCCAAAAGAAATTTGTACGCGCAAACGTTCCGAAAGTAAAAAAATCGTGAAATTAAATTTGAAAATTCCCATTGTTATTTGCCATTATGCACAGCACTGAGGCTGCGTGTGCGATGCCTGGCGGATGAAAGACGAATTAAAGAGCAAGGACGTCGCATTTAAAGATACGATTTTACGAAAATATCGATTTGTGAATCACGAAAATATTTCCAAAATTAAGGGTGACGGCCAAAAAAGCAGCATAATTTACCGCACAATTTGAAGCTAAAAAAAGAGGATACACTTCAGCTCAGGGTCGCTAGGTACATCAAATCAGAATTTTTTTAATAAAAAGTACAAATATCTATGTTTCTCTTGCTTACAAGTCCGTTTGCAGACAACTCCTTTTGTGGGCAACTACGTTGTGGGTTTGCGAGCTTCGGGCTGGAGGCGCGCTCGCCCGAGGACGTGGTGAAGGCCGGCTCCGGGCGGGACAAAAGGGCGGGGATCGTGGGGGGGCTCCTGCGGAGCCCCCCCACGAACACAGCCGCCCTTTTGTCCTCGCCCTCCGCACGGCCTTCCCCACGTCCTCGACCTCGCTGCGCCTCCACCCCTCGCTCGCGGCTTCTGCAAAAATTAATCTTGGGGGTTGCCCAACTCCGAGTTGCCGGTTTGTGGGGTGGTCTGGTTCGTGGTGTGCGTGCAATTTCCCCTCACGTGGGAGTTTTGCAAAAATCAATTAATTCAAAATTCAATCAGGATTGTAGAGTACCCAAAAACATCGCCCTTAAATGCCTTAAATCGATAAAACTGTCCCATTTTTATGCTAGTTCATTAATACACTACATGTGGCGTGACGGTTTTTTAAGAGGAAACTCCCGTCTAGGTGGCGTTTTTACATCTGTATGCATTAAAAGTAGTTAATAAACGCCTAATTTTATTTCAACTCTCATTACTTCCCATTTCATTTGCGCCGGCTTTTCCTTATTGAGAAATGTTCAGCACACTATGAGGAATGTTTTGATATAAAAAAATTTCATATTGACAACTGTTGTCCTCAATGAACTTCTGCCCCCATGGCCCCATCTATGTATGTATATTTTGTCCTCAATAACTGCGCATACTAGTTAACACTGCAGAATTTTTTTAAAATAAATTACGCTTACCAAATTTGAGTGACAGTAGAGTCAGAAGACCGCAGTTCCTAATTTTGAAAGGCTAACTCCAGATAATTGCGGCTGTCATTAGGGCGCTGTCAAAAAGGATGACCGATTCTGAAGGCGTTTGCCCGTAGGAACCTGTAAAAGCGATGTACTGTACATGTAAGTGATTAACTTCATGAGATAATTCACATCAAAGTTGAGAACTGACCTGATTAAAATACCTTCTGTCAAGAGTGGAAAATTAGCCGGCGCAAAGGGGCTCAAATTATCTCAAATTTCGAAACACAGAAGCATCTGAACACCTCACTGTTTTTACTGTTTTGTTTTGTTATTTCTTTAAATGGGGGCGTTACATGGTAGATCCGATTGAAAGCTTTATTTCTATTGGTCGGTGAAAACTTTTGTATCCAATAAGCGCTCCGATTTGAAGAAAACCGATGTCTTTAAAAATAGGCGGGAAAATCACGTGATAAATATATAAAATGTCAATTTTTTTTAAAATTGTTATGCCAACAGTCAACAATTAAAAAAAATTAATCTAAAGAGGAAGGGGTAAAAAATCTTAACAAACAATGCAAATAATCAAAAGAATTCTATTTTAAAATCGTATTGTTGCTGAGACTGGATTTGAAAATCTCAACCGAATTCTCTCATCGATCCAAGATGAAGTTCGTTTTTGCTCTGCTCTCCATCTTGATGCTCGCTTCTGTGGTCAAAAGCCTGGAATTTGAACGAGACTCGCCGGTGACCAACGATTTTGAAATCGTCGGACAAGAAAATCTTCCCGACTGCGAGGACCCGCCGCTTCCACCGGTGCCCGACTGCAACCCAGCACCCGCCAGGCCGAGGAACGAGCATTGCCTTCGCAAAGACCAACTCGAGTCGGTCATCAGCCTGCTGAGGGAAGCAACCCGCAGACTGGAAACCGTTAAGGACAAGAGACCCAAGGGTGCGGCCGGAACGCCGACAAAAGACGTGAAATCGGCCGTCGAAAGTCGGCATATTGGGCTCCACGATACTGGAGAGATGATGAACTCTCGCTCGGACGGAAGGCAGTACAGCAGACACAGGTCCAGATCGTCCTGGAATTCCCAAATGGACTGAGAAATATTTTTACTCCATGTTTATTTAATAATTGATGTCGAGGTTTTTAATTTATAATGTAATAAATATGATTTACTCTTAATGTTAAGAATTTGTTTAAATTCTTGAGAAAAAAACACGTTGAAATGGAAAAAATTGAGTATGCAGCCTGCAGAGCACACTGAGCGTGCTTGTTGCATAAGAGCGAGTTATTATTTTGAAACAAAACTCAATGATTCGTTATGAATTTTTATCTGTTGTTAGAAATTCAAATTTTAGTTACAATTTTCATGAACTTATTTAAAAAATTTCCACTAAAATTAAATTATTTCCTAAAATTTTAAAGCTCCAATTTTGTATTTATTTATAATGTAATGTTTCTTACTTTTCAATTTGATGATTTACATTTTTCAGAGGTAATAAATAACTTAATGAATCTATAAGATCATTTTGATAGGCAACTTTCATGTTACGATTTTTCATGGAAGTGATCACGTAATGGATTTTGTCCTTGCACACACGGGTGGTAATTTTTCTCCGAGATAAACCTTTGAGGGCCGATCACAAGCAGCATTAGGTAATCAAGTAGACCACGCAGATGGATTGCGATAACAGTCAAACCCATCCATAAATAACCAAAAGGATCTTGTCATTGGCGCAGCCGAAACTAAAAATTGAGCGTCCGCCGCAGCCTCGCGCGGTCCCAAAGAGGAGACGAAGAAGAATTCACGGCGGTGTGCAGACTGAGGATAGACTCGTTGTTTTGACGTATGTTTATAACCGCGGCTACGTTTCACATTCCGGCCCAAAATCAATTTATTATCTGTGCAGAGAGAGCTCGACCGCAACGACGGCCACTTGGCCGCCACACAATCTTGATCCGGTCCGACAATGACATTTACAAAGGGCGCCCACGATTATATATAATATTCTAAATACTTAATAGTTGTCTTGATTGATTTGGAGATGCGAGAATGTGATTGCGCGCGCGTCTTTATGGTGAAATAAAAATATGCTTCGGTGCACTGCTTTCGGTCATGTCCACCTCGTTGAAAAATTACTTCCTGCGCCGCACTGTGATTAAGAGTGCGGCACGACTCTCATGATTCATTTTTTAAAGTGAGATGCTCCTATTAAAAATAAATTAAATAATATTTGCGAATATTTGTTTAATGTAAAAAAAAGTGCTCATTGCAATTTATGTTTATATTGTTAGACCTTTTGCTGCAAAAACGGTGCGGCAACCTCTCTTTTTATTTTTTATCTTGATCACAATATTCAAGTTTTTTCTTGTATTTTAACATAATTACTTTTAAGCAACAATGAGACAATTCATATTACAATTATTATTTTTTGCTGATTTTGATTTGTTCTTTAAACTGATATTTCTTTTGGAACCACGAACCAAGCAAGTCTGGATGAAATATTTCTCGTTATTTTTTTTCAATATCAATATGTGTTTTCTCTAATGTTAGAAGAAAATAATTTGGTACAGTTTTATAAAAAAAAATTGAAATTAACTAGCCAAAAGTAGTTAATAGTGTCTATTATTTTGACTGTGTAAAATATTTATTAAGTAAATAATTTGAACAATTCTAGTATTATTAATCATCTTTTTTTTTAATTGAGGTGACGATTGCTTGTTGAAGAGCTTTAAAATTAATTGCCACCGTCGCCGACTTTGAGACTTGATTGAAAAAATCCCTTTGATTGCTCGCAGTGGCTGATGGAGCGGGACGAGTGAAACAAAAGCGTGGGACGGCGACGTCTGCGAGCAGAGGATGGATTGGGCTGCGCGACCAAGAAGGCACGCGTTTAGCATGAAAAGCCACCAGATTCGAGGCAAAAAAGAGCAGCCGCCGAGTGGGCGATTCGGTGTGTGTCTTTTTGGCTACCAGCTTCGCAATCATCAGATAAGAATAAATGTACAAATTCAACTACAAATTTCCAGCCCGGCCCTGCTTTTACATGCAAATCGGTCGTTTATAGTCGGAATAAATAAATTCGCGGTCGATTTCATTTTTGTCCAGTTGATGAATTTCGCGAAAAATAAAAAAAATGTTTTGCTTTTGGTAACGAGATGCAAATTGGCGAGACGGAGAGATTTATCTAATAGGAAAGATGAAAAACTGCCAAAGTCGAATAGTTCAAGGTTTATAATAGTGACTATAGGCGTTGTTGCCTCAGAATACACGGATGTGTTTGTTGTGTTCATATAGACTGCTGAAAAGTCTCTTTATTTAAAATAAGCGATTAATCAGGCTAAATTGTTGCATTAAAATCGATAACTGAAATTATTTATTCTTTGCTTCTGTTAAAGTTTCTTTGGTTATTTCTTTCGAAATCTAATTGAAAGGTTTTGATTGTATTTTATTCACTAATATGCATTATAATTATTATTATTTTATAATTCCATTGTTTAATTTTTCAAACTTCTGTCCAGTATCCATCCACTACTGTCTAAAACTAACAATAAATAATAAAAAAAAAATGTACAAACATATTTTAAATGTTATTTAAAAGTTCATAAAACTTATACATAATTAAAAAATAGTGATCTTACATATAAAAATATAAAAGTGATGAAGATACTTTAAATAACAGAAAATTTATAAAATTCCTTTTGGTAATAAATTTAAGGAATCGATAAGAATATTTTACAGCCGCTCAATTAAAAGTAAATAAAAAGCCAATTTAATAAATTTTTGCAACTTTGAATTTTGTCAGTGATGTCAAAAAATAAAATTTGAAACATTGCTAACGCTGAATTTTTACTATCAAAATTGCGTGGTCGGCCTTGGATTCGCAAAACCGAGGTACAAAGCAGGAGTGAATTTACGAAAAAGTCGCAAAAATGTGGCGGAGCGGATTGCGCTTTTTTGCGGGCGGCGCGGGTGAGCCGGCCTTTGATGAGCGCGGCCCTTCTTCTTCCTCCAGCTCGCTCATTTCAATTTATTTAGTTACTGTGGGTGTAATTCCAGCGAAAAGCAGTCCGGAGAGGAGTCTGCGAGCAGGCAGGGTTTTTGTTTTGATCAAAAAGGGACATAAAAATAGCGAGGAGCAGGGGGGTGGGCAATAAACAGGACCAGCATTCAGGTCCCTGACATGTTTATAGCCTGGAAGCAGGCGGTAGCAGAAGCACTAAAGTTTACCTTGACAGCCGACCATCTCGCATGAATTACTGCACACCGCCAATTTGATTTACATAATTCAGGCTGCGCCGCAAAAAATCCAAACAAAATAGCTTTCAGCGCTCTTTCTTTCTTGCTCTCTCTCTCTCTAAATTTTATTTCTGCTCGTCTCCGCGAGGTCTGCGGACGGACGCGGGCAGAAAACGAGTCCGGTGAATTTTCGGCGCGGCCCCGCACAAAAAATGGAATCGTGCAGTACAGACCGACTTCTTGTATGTGTGTTTCGAGCCGAGCTTCTGTTTTTCCCTTCTCTCTCGTAGTGTGTGTGTTGTTGATAAAATTATACTGAATGGTCATGCAGCATGTTTAGGGCTACTGAATTCCAACCAAACACACACTCTTTTCTTCGGCCAGCAGCACAGTCTGAAAGATATAACGTATTTACGAGGCTGGCCGAGGAAAAGAAATCAACATGCATATTATAGCTGCCGTGCTTCTGCTGTTTAATTTATGAAACCTCTTTTAATGCATCATGAGGAATCAAGATAAAGCATCGCATAAATACTTCCACAGTTCCATGGCTAGAGAGCTCTCGCCGAAGCATTTTTCCTTTTTCTGTATATTATGTAGCCATGCAAATATGGGCATGTTGACTACGGACGATTGTTATTCTGCAATGGCGGAGACCCTCTGTTAATTGATATGATAGTACTAAGAATTTAATTAAGTAATTAGTTTGAATAATAACATGAAAATCAGAAGCTCAAATGGTGTGAAGGATGCTCCATTATATGATCACAACTTTACAAATAAATTAAACATTCATGGAAATGACGAAACGAATCGCATATTAAAAAGTTTCTTTTAGAAGAAATTGCTCATTATATATATTTTTATTATAAAGAAGTTTTATGTCATATTGCAAAGATGAAAATCAGCAAATATATAATTATTATTGTTTTACAAAAAACGTTCATGAAAACAAAAACAAAAATGATTAAATTGTTATAAAAACTTATAATAATATAAAAAAACGTAATCAATGTACGTTTATAAAATTTATTTAAAAAAATATTAAATTATTTTTTTAGTTATCACAATATATTATTTTTGTCATCCATAATTAATTGACAGTTTAAAAAAAATGGAATACACTTAACAACGCAAACACGACACAACTCTACACTAAAAAACAAAAATAAAAAAATAAAACGTAGAATTTCATGATCAAGGGTTGATTTATTTTGATTTAAAGCCGACCTTAAATTCCAAACACCATTAATTTCTCGATTTTGCTCTCAGCTTCTTGGAAAAAACATGCTATCTAAACTTACTCTGATTTAGTGAAATTTAAATAATTAAATCATAATTAGTTTTTATTGACACCAAACTACAGGTTACTTGGTGCCATTATAAAGCTGTATTTGTTTATTTTTATTTTTATACAGTTCCACCTTAACTTTCTGTGTGTTCTGTGAGTTGATTATTGTTTTGGCTTGTGTGAGCGATTTCAATAGACGCGCGATAATACAACAAACAAATGTGCGCTGCCCAGGCGCGAGAGAGACCCACACACTTTCGGGGGCGCCCCGCCGCGAATGATCAACCTCATCAACCCATAGGAAGGGCCGCGTTATGTGTGTGTCGGAGAGAGAGGGACTGAGTATTTGACAAGGAATCGTCATTTTGAGAAGCGCACATCAATCTCGGGAAACTCACGCGAGAACATCTGATGCGAGACGTTGATAAATCAAAAGGGCAAAAAGACGCCGGGAGTGATTAATTAGAACAAGCGGCGCGGCTCTGAATCAAATAATATGCGGACGAAGACGCGATCGAGAGAATCTCGGTGCTTGTGGCATTCTTCGCATCCGAGGTGGAAGAATCGTGCGCTTCAACGTGATGGCGAGTGATTGAAATTGATTTCTGCATAATGATTTACAAGTAAACTGACTGTGTATATTGCAAAACACAATTTAGGAATTACATAAGTGAAAAAAAAATGATAAAGTCTCATAGGAACTTCCTTATCTAATGAAATAAAAGAAGTCAATAAATTTATAGACGCTATTAATCAACTGAATTAAACTTTATTTATGCAACGATTCCTAAACCAAATCTGTTAAATAAATGAAATGTAAATTAAATGAGAACTTTAAAAATCACAAACTTGAAAAGATCGTTAATAAAAATAAGTTTAACTCCAGATTTTTTTTCTTTTAAAATGTAAAATACATTTTTGCAAATTTATGTAGCTTTTTATCTATTTTCTTTCTTTAACTTTAAACAATATAGTCTGTTTCCCTTTAATTTGAATAATTTATGTGTTGATCCTTTTTGGCAGAAATTTGTGTGCTTCCTATGCTTCTTGCTCAGTTAATGAATTTGGACAATCTTTAAAAAAAATATAGAGTGAATACAATTATTATCTTTAAGAATTAAAATTTTATTCTCATACTGTTATAATTAAACGACTTAATTTGCAAAATGAAACAAAGTTTCCAATTAAATTATGATTTCAATTTAATTCCATTTGATATTAGCATTCACCAGCTTCATACCCATTGTATGCCGCACTTGTTTGGATAATTTTGCCATTAATTTAATTCAATTCTCTTTTTCAATACCCCGCATATGTTTATATAAATTTAAAATAAAAACCAGAGCTGGAACTCAACGAAGCTCGTAATGGTAGCGCCGGTGGCGCACATCATTTATCACAATCGCTGTCAGGACTCATTGAGAGGAAAATAAATAAAAGGAGTGAAATGCAGGCGGATAGAAATAAAATATTACTCACAAAAAAGAGATATAAGAGCTTTGATTGACGTGTTTATAAACGTTTATCCGCGGCGTGTGCGCGTCTGAAGCCCCGACGACAACTCTGATGAAATTAATTTACTATCAAGAGATCCATCTTGTAACGTCTCAAGTCATTTGATTATAATTTTTTACTTTTTGAAAATCTAAAATAATCGTTTGTTAATAAATAATTTAAAAAAAAAATCAGAGTAAATTTTTTTAGCGTTTTGATTGAACTTTGGAACTGCTGCAAAATTAATTTGTTTTCAAAATAATTATTTTTTCAATTTGAGTTTACACCCAGATTTTAATATTCAATTTCTAAACGCAGTTTGACCTTGTGGGCTCACATTTTCATATTGAGCAATAAATAATTTCACGTCTGGTGAGGATCTCACTTCAATTATCTCTGGGGACGATTGCCTTGCATATATTTCCAGCCATAGAATCTGGCTCAGGGAGCCGAGCGGAGGAATAAAACGAATGCGTGGTGGCGCGCGTTATCTAAAAGGAATCACAACTTTTGTCATCAGATGGAGGCGCGCACGGCCCTCTAATAATAATAAAAAGCGGCGGTCTTGAATTCGTCTGATTTATGTGAGTGTCACGTTCCCGCTGAGCAATGATCGTAAGCAGCGCAGCAACGAAGAAGAGTAATGTCCACCCATCAGGTGGGTCAATATCAGCCCCGAGATTTGATAAAAATGAAATATTAGATCCATCAGTTTGACTGATGCCAACACCGCACGCTGCATGTCTCAGTCAGTGCTAAACCATCCCGCGCGAGTTATTAAGACCTATAGGCGCGCAACTCTCAAAATTCTATCCATCGAGTCGCTCAATGGGCAGTGCGGGCAAAAAGCACCTGGCGTTCCTCTCTCGTGCAGCAATAAAGCGAGGGAAATATCCATTCACAAAAATATGTATGCGCGCCCGCTCGTTTGCCGATTGATTGATGGATGATCCGCCGCTTTATTGATTTTGATGCTTGTTTATGTTTCGAGAGTACAATTTTATCCTTGAATGAAAATCTCCAATGTTTCTCTAAAACGGAATAAAATGACCAAGAAAGCAAAATTACAGAAGAAATTGAGATTATTGAAAAATTATTTAGTGAGTATTATTTATTAAAAATACACGCTGTTAGAGAAATTATATACTGAAATAATGTGTCACAAAGAATACAGTTAGAATTTACTTATGCAAACTGATTGTGAGCAGTCTTAAGTTATATGTAGTTCGCAATGAAATCTTAATTAACTTTTTTGTACATTATTGTAAACATGAAAATTTAAAGGATTTGCATTGTTATTTGTAAATTAAGCTAAAAATTTATTAAAGCAAATAAAGCGTATGTTTGCAATAGTTTTTATATATTTTTTTTTATATCCAACAGTAATTTACAATTTAATATGTAGAAATATTAAAAAAAAAATTTTTTGAAAGATTTTAATTTAACTTTTTTATTTTAGGTTAAAAACTTTAATAAAATTATATATATCTTTTCCAAACTCGTTTAATTATTTTTTGTGTATGTATTTTAAAACTTTTTTGCGATTAGAAGTTTTAAATCGATTATCAGTAAACAAAATATAAAATATACTTAGAAAAAATATACTTAGAACAAATCTAAAAACTGATATTGAAGGTGATTTAATTCAAAAAAATATCTACCTGTACCTTTTTTGATTTTGCATTAAATTTAATGATATTACATTATCATATCGTAGCAGATAATAAGACTAAAAATTATTATTGTTGTTTATTCTACTCAAGTCAAACATGAAAAAAATTGATTTGGAAAAAATGAGCAGAAAGGGTATCACAACTAGCAGAGGTCTGCTAAAACGCCCGACATCAAAAAGAGATCGGCCACCGCGTCAACCCACACTATCTATAATAGTGAAAATTTACAATGAAAATATTTAGAAGTTGAAAAGTCAAAATTAAAGGATTTTTCATTAAACGTTTTTACCAATTCCATTCACGTGCGGTTTAGGAACTTCTGATTGAGTACATCAGGAAATTAAGATGACGTGGTAAAATATGCGAGCATGACTATTCCGGCTATTCCCTTCTGAGAAACCCCGTCAAATGTGAAACTGAAAATCCCGAAATGACTTTCCTTGTTGCAGTTTCGGAAGCGCCAATCATTATTCCGAGCGATCAATCGCGCCGCCGGTCATAAAATTGCGCGCGCGCTTCAATAAGTCATAAAATAATGGGACATCATAATCGTCGCTGCTGCAATTGTCATTTAAATTGTCGCTGTTATTGAGAAGAGAGATTTATTCAGGAGCTGATTGCCGATTCAACGTGTTGAATTTCCGCTTTTAATTGAGCCCTGTGCAATAACAATTCACTCTTGCAAAGGAACCGCCTCGTTTTCGCACGACAATCACGCCGAGTTTTATTGAAAGTGTTTGATGTTCTCTGTCTGGATGTGAAAAAACTGCAAAATTTAAAAGAGGGGACGTTTTTCTCTCTCTCTCTCAAAGGCTGGAAATAAAAATTTCCGTTTTTATATTATTTGCAGAAGTGCAGGTACATAAATTGAAAATAAATTCTGTAATTATGTCAAAACAATTTTTCAGCAGGAGAGGAAAAATGAAGTCGGCCGGGTCATAAAAAAAGAGGCCCGAAACTTTTATATCGATAGCGCGGGACCCTTAACAAGGAGTAAATCTCCATCTTTATGTTTATGAGATTCAGGAATTCACCTTTCCACGAACAGTAGCTGACCATCGTTAAATTTGATCGCTGTTTAAATAGCCGCGCGATATGCATAGAGCATGAAAAGCACATTAAGCATTAAATTTTATGGCGTTTTGCGATCAAAATTGCCTTGAATTCTTCTAATTTGCCGAGCATCTGGCCGCTGCGAAATTCTAAGCACGCCGAAAGCTGCCGGGCGAATTCTTTGAAATCAAATATCCCGCTGATTATATCAGAGGGGCACATCATTACCAATACCATAAAATGTAAATCCTGTGCGCGGTCAGTGCGAGAGTGAGGTCATTTGTTTTTGGCGACTTTTTTCGGCCACACCAAATCGGACGTAGAGTTATTCAACAAAAACAATACCAGCTTTACACTTGTCTAATTGTCTAACAAAGTACTTACAGCTATAAACTCGCATTGTCTCCCTATTTGGTAACATTATATTGATTATTGTTCGAGCCAAGTTATGAAGTTCGATCACACTTGTGTGTATAATGTTTTTTTCAATATAACAGGATAGAAATGGAATTTTGTTATTGATAATTGTGTTGGCGTGCAAATGTAGTACAAGGGGGTTCGCCTCTCCCTCATTCCTTTCTCCAAAGTCAGATTCCGAATTTTCACCGGCGCACTTCACCTTTTTCATTCGGTTCGACTCGCCTACCGGAATATTAATTAAGCGCCGTGGTGTATCGGCGGCAGCTAGTGGAATATAATAAGTAATTGTGTAGAAATTCACCCATTGTTCGCTTGGCCTGACGTCATTTTGATGTCGCGTGGCCGACACACCTGAAATAAAAGAATTAAGGTGCTATCGGGTGGACGTGAGATGTGCCTCCGTACACCGTCCGAGCTGATACTCTGGACGCGTCAAAATTCCCTGCGGGCACCGCAAGTTCAAGGAAAAGAACATAAAGGGAATCGTGCATTATTATTTTCCCCCCATTTACCATATATTTTTCTTCTTCTTCAAGAAGTGAAGCAGCTCGGAATATAAATGAGAATTATTATATTGTTTTCTGGAAAACAAAGCAAAAACCTCATCCTTGGTAAATCGATGAAATGAAAATTATATAAAAACACAAAACAGAGACATACTTGCATTGGGTTTAATTAAGTGCTCGCTGCTTCTTATGCAATCCGAGCAGGAAAGGAATCAAAAGGGCTGAAATATAAAAAGCGTTTGACACACGGCGCAGTGCCATAAATAATGTGAGAGAGACACCTGCGCCCGTATGTATATGAAATAAGTCGAGACCTCTGCGGCAAGTTGAAGTCTTTCTCTCTCGGCGCGAGCGCCGTTCTTATGCGGCGTAATTAATGGGAGAATTTTTTCAAACGCGACTGAATTAATGAGCACGGGCTTTCAACAATGAGACCAGAATTTGATTTAATTAATAGCGGTTGCAATTTTTACCGCGACTTCTCACCGCAGCTGTCTGCACGGGTTTAATTTTGAAAATGTATGCAACTTGCTGGATTAATTAACCTGTTATTTCTGTGGGCGAACGGTTATGTAAAAAGCTGAGGTTGGGGTCTTTCAGGGACAGCGATTTGATGCAAAGTATTAATAATAAATAATAATTACCCCAAGAAAATTATGAAGGCACTACATCTAATTTTTTATTGAATATGGACAAGTGAAAATTTTACAATTAATTTAGAAATATAAAACTAGAAAAAAAGCTATTTATTTGCTAATTCTTTTTTTATGATTTTGTTTTAAACATATCAATTTTCTATTCCATCCATCACTATTGAATCTGATTATTATGCCCATTACTGCGTTAATTACTATTAAAATTTTTTGAATCGCCAATCTTAAGAGACAATGGAAAAAAAATGTTAACTATATTTTTTTTGTAAAAACTTAAGAATTTGCAATGAAGTTAACAAAGAAAACATTAATAAATGAAATAATATATGTACATCATATATACATAGTGATATTATTTTTTTATGTGTTATTCTGAAAATATCACTCCCGATATATTTTTAATTAAAGCTGAAAAGGCAAATGAATTTATAAAATTTTTTGAGTTTTTTACGTATAACAAATTCATATGATGACTGTGTATAAACTAATTTTTGAGCTGACCTGTTCATCAAATCACATTATTAATTATTTATTTTTCATTTAGTAACTGTCATCAATAAAAAAAGTAAAAATGATATCCAATTTGTATATTGAAGAGCTTTTGAAAATGTTCATAGAAAGTGTTACGCTATATCAGGGTTTTATTTAAAAATATACTGCAAAATTGAAAGCACAGTTTTCCGGGTGATTTATAATCGATGAAATTTTTTCGCTGAAAATATCCCAATTTAATTCATTATTTTTCTTCACATTTAGCTGTTTATCATTGTTCAGAGCACGTTGATTTACCGGTGAAAATAATCGGCACTCGAAAAGCAGCTTTTTGCCACTCTCGCGCAAAAGAATTTATCGTGGTTGTGCCGTGAACCAAAACGGCCGTGGCACCCAATAAAATCGATGGCCAGCCCTTTGACCCGCACCGAGGCAAAAGTGTCCGCACCAGCAAAGAGAAAAAGAAGTGTTGCCGAGACGGGCTAAAAAGCTTATGAGCGGTAATTCAAAAGCGATAAAGCACACGCAGTGCTGCCAATGCGTTCCATTTGTCACGAGTGATTTCGAGAGATTAAGCCGCGGCGGAACACAATTAAAGCAGCAGCAACACGCATCGGGCAAAAAGCGAGCGGAGGAAAGAAAAAATCCGCGCGCCGGCGAGTAAGTCAGTGATGTATTGCTGGCGATGCGAGATAAGGAAAAGAGCAAAAGCTGCTGCTCTTTTCGCGGTGTCTTTGACTGTGTTTATCCGTTTTAGCGAGAAAAAAACAACAATGTGCGACACAGGTTCCAACATTAAAAATATCAACACATACCGGTGGAAATATTTTCCAATGTATCAGATATGCAGGCGGCCAATGATTTAGAGTTCCAGCCCGATAGCAATAACATGCAAATCGGCGGCGGCGGCGCGACCGACCGACCAGGCATCCGGCCCAACGTGCAAATAATAAAAAATGAATTTACAAGCCGAGCTGCTCCTTTCTCGTATTTATTATTTTTTGTTCCTTGAGCTGCTGATGGGAATGATGTGTGCAGTTGCTTTACGCGTGAATTAATGAACTCTTCTTTTAATTAGCTATGCGCCAGGAAGCGCGCTGTTTTTAAATAAAATCTAGGCAACCATATCGCGTACAGCGGAATTTTAAACAGGTCAAAGTTTATGCACTTTTCACAGCTGCGTTGGTGCGGAAATTAAGATGAGCCAAGGTGTGCTGCCTTAAATTTTAATCAAATGCACTATTTAAAGTGCTTGTACAAAGTTTTATTTCTAGGATATTGAATTCTTTTGGATGAGTTTATTATGAAATATTAAAATAATGATTATCCTGCATTAATTAAATGATTGATCTCCTCAAACCCCGCATAAACGTGTAAGTATAAAGTTGCTTCAAACAAATTTTCTATACATCAATGAGGTAAGGCATGCATTTTTTATGCAATTTATAAATTTAATCAAATAAATAAATGCTTGTAAAAATTTCAGTTAGAAAAATCTTATTGATAAATTGAGATATTATATATTAACATTACTTTAAATAAATATTAAAAAATTTATATTGAAAAAAGTGACAACCATGAAAATTTTAAATTCATAGTTTTTAGTGGCGAAAGTAACATTTGTAAGTTTTAAATAATAATTTATTTTTATTTTGTGCTTACTCAATGACTTTAAAAAAGTTAGATCCATATATTTCCTTAAAAATTTTAATCCTAATTCGAAATTATGGAAATTATGCAAGTGATATTGTAAACGAATGCAATTGGAATATCTATAATTGTCTTCAGCGTTTAACGAATATAATAATAAAAATACAAATAAGATATTTCTTATAAGAATTATGAATTTTTTAGTTATGCAATCCGTCAGACATGTTTGTCGCAACGGTTGCGGTCAATTATCTATAAATCTTATATTCCTCTGCAGAAACTTTTTTGAAATTCAATTAATGGACACAAATTTGATTACAAATAAAAATGAAAACAATGAGCTATATCGAAGAACGCAATAAATTTCATTGCCGCATAATTACAAAAAGTTGTGCTAATTTTGAAATGTATGGTTAACGCACGCTTAAGTTCATTGGCTTTTGTGTTGGCAATTAATGGCTTCTTATATAAATTCTTTCATAAAATGCAAATGAGTGCTTTAAAAACGCGATGCATCAAATTTGACACCGTTGTGGAAAGTTGCCGCGGCTTTCGGTTTTCGGCCTTTCGTGCGAGGGGCTGACCATCTGCGAGGTGCACACGTTGTCTTTTACTTCTCCTCGGCGCGGCTCGAAAACGGCAACCTCTTCTTGTTTCACATGACCCTGCTGGGAACTGAATTTAAACACTTCCTGTTTCTTGGCCGCCTCCATTTCTTATTTACGATAATAAATTTACCTCACCTCGTAAATTAATGAAACATAAAAAATGCAGCAGCGAACTGAATAAGAAAAAAAACAGACTGCTGCCGACGCTGCGTTGATGGCTTTCCTGGGATCCGTTTAAAAAAATGGGCCTTATGGTGCAAAGCTCATTAATGTGCAAACTGCTTTTTAATTATTGCGTAAATTTTTCCCTCCATCTCGAATTGGAAAATTCGTTTCTCGGAGTCTCTTCGATCTTGTCAACAGTTATTTTCTCCTACCAGTATATTTTATTTTAATAAAAAATTCTCCCTCGGCAGGATTTGTGCGCCTTGTCGGAATACGCAAAATAAAAGTGTAGGAGAATTCCAGCGCGCGGCGCCGCTTCTTTTCATCCTCTCTTCTTATCCTCGCGCGAGTGCAAGCCAAGAGTTGCGTGGATAATTAAGGTTTGGTGTACGGCTTGTTTAATGAAATTAGAGAGAAAGTGCATCTCTCGACGTCGCCGACGACATTTTACTACATACATGTACCTACACGGGACAAGCTCGGCTCTCTGCGCTGGAACATTTAAGTAATGAGCGAATAAAGGTCGGCGCTTGTTCGAGCCGCCAAAGCTGAGAGCTTTTTCAACCGAATCTGCCGCCGAGCTCTTAAATCGCTGCCTTCCATAAGTAACAACAACAAGTCTCTCAAGAAGCAAATAAATTGATTGCCACATGAAACGCCAATCAAGGTGATTAAAAGTTGATTATTTAAATATAGTTCTTAATTTTAAATTAATTAGGAAAAAAATCAAGGTAAGAATTCGGAAAAATACTTGAGATGAAAATGATTTACTATTAAAATTAAAATCCGAACAATTTATTTTATGATGTTGGGAATTTTTTAAGATAATTGTATGAAATTTAATCTTTAAGATCTCTGATTGAAATTACTGCAATTTTAGTTTTGATGATAAACTTGTCGTTTCTCTTCGAACTCTTCGGAGCCTCTCTGCAATCACTCAAACGTAAAATGCCACCGCGAAAACTCATCGAAATAATTAATTCCAATCTTTAACACCTGCAGTCGGTGCACCGGATGTGTTTTGCAAGTGACTCAGCGCATTTGAAAATGAAGCGGCTCGAGAAAGGCACACATTATGTATGTGTTTAGGTATTTTGCTTCAAAGCCCCTTTCGAGCGCTGCACCTCCGAAACACAGAAGCTTAACCTTTTGCATAGCAGGGCCATCAGATTATTTTCGACACCTTCGACGCACCTTTTTCTGCGTGCCTTACGCGCCAAACTGGGTCAAAACTGATTCATCGTACCAAAGTTTAATTCGAATGTCTCATGTTGAACTGAATTTTGTCATTTGAAGTCATAATTTACGTGCTTTAAAATTGGTTCAACTTTCATTTTTTAGTGATATTAGTAAAAAACTAATTTTTAAAGAATCAGCTTTATTTTTAATTTCCATGTTTTTTTTTCTGTCACGATAGTTTGGATCACAAAAAGTGCTTAAATATTTGTTTTAAACAATATTAGAAAAAATTTTTGTTGAAGAGTTTCCAGAAATTTTCAAAGGCATTTTTTGAAAACAAATAATATTTGCATTATCAATAAATAAAATTAATCAAAATTTCTGAGGACGGTCCAACAGTCTAACTTACTCCACGCTAATTTAACCTCCTAATCAAATTGAATGGAAAATATCAAATTCAATAGATATTAAATAAGCAAATTAATTATTATTTTTGACATATATTTTTTTCTTTGTTTTTTGCAAATTATTACGATTTTAATTCAAAGCAACATTGCTCTTTAATGCAAGTTGAAACACCTAATACTAATAATTTTGTTGCATGTTTGAATATTTTTTGAAAAGCTGCAACCATTTAACTTGTTAAAAAAATTACAACTTTCAACTATATAGTATAGTTAATTTAGTTCATAATTATAAAATTGAGTTTTTCACATAAATTTTGAACACATTTTTCCTGAATACTGAATGTGGTGTAAAAATAAGAGAATTAATAAGAACAAATGTACAAAAATAATTATTAACATGATTTTATTTCTCGATGTTATCATATAAGTTATTATATTATTTTTATTTTGCTTACAATTGGATTGAAACATTAAAATTAATTATATCTTTAAACAATAAATATTTCTTAAGAAAGGTTATTTGAATGTACTTTCTAATACATAAATTATTTTCAAACGTGTGAATTAATGTCTGGAAATTTTATTTATATATATTTGTGTCCCTGCTAATTTCCGATTATGAGTAGAATTTACTTTCAGTAACTGTTTGTAGTGCCAAAAGCTAATTAGATTATAAATTAGTATTTTTGAGGAAGCGTGGAAATTTGAGAAATGATTTGAATCTATAAATTTGTCAAGGTGGAATGTGATCCTGTTGTACTCGGACCCATAACGGGTTGATCGTTTTGAAATTTCCCCATTTCGCATGCGAAGAATGGCTTTTGTGCAACTGCATCTCGGCGGTCGTCTGTCTCACTGCTCGCCTCCTGAGCATTCCACTCTCGGACTTTTTCAGCTCATTAGCATATTCATTGCCTCTGTGTGATGCACGTATGTGTTTCCAGCGCGTGTACCTCTATATCATTTATTTGTACGTTTATTTATAAACGCGCGGCGCGCGCATTTGTATTTATGGTCGCGCACACGGGGAATAATATTGCACTCTCGCGCCGCCGCCGTCGACAGAGCAGATTGAGAAATCCCATCCGCTGCTCGTCCTCCTCTCATTATGCAGACCTACTTATATTCCACCGCAGTTATGAATATTTAATTTTTTTTCTTCGGCTTTTATGATTATTTTACGCTGCGGGAATTTTTATTTTCTGCATCACCACTCTGGCATGGCCTAGAATTCCCCGACTTTTCATATAAATAACACGATCCACCTACGCACTAACAAACAACCTGACGACAATCCGCGTGTGTGACCTTTTGAACACCGCTAATTAAAAATTAAAATTCAAAATTCTCTGCAAGTGAGTTTTCAACTAATTTGCAGTTGAATTGCTTGCGGTGTCTTTTATTAATAAACTTCCGTGATTTAATAATGGCAAAAGTCTCAAGGATTTGTAGGAAATTAAGACAAGGAAGGAGAAAATCAAATTTAATTTTAAGTTAACTTTCAATATCACGGTTTTAACCTTTTTTCTGGTTCCATGATCTAGTAACGAAAGCTTTGATTTGTTTAGAATGCCAAATAGTTTTCAATTTTTCACACCGCAGCGTTTGTATATTTTTATTGAGTATTGCAGATTTCAAATCGAGCTATTTAATTATTTTAAAGGGTATTGCTAAGATAAAATCTTGTCAGTCCATAAGCTTAATTTATGTGCAGATTTTTTTGATTTATATAATTTATTTCTACAAATAAAATTAAAAACAACTAAAATAATTGATTTGATTTATATAATTTATTTCTACAAATAAAATTAAAAACAACTAAAATAATTGATTCGCTGCCATTAAAAAATTATTTTAAGAAGAGAAGAAAAAATAAACTTCTGGAAAAATTTCTGTTGAAGGAAATCCACATTTAGAAATTTTGCTATATTTATATGCTATATGAAAATCTTCAAAAAAGATGAAATTTTTTTCCATTTTTAGAAGCTTTTATTCTGCTTTTAAAATTGTAAATAATTTCAAAATATTTAAAAATGTAATTTTGCATCTTTTAAGTTCTGTATGTAAGTTGTGTTTAGCAAGAGTGGATGAATTTAGATAACGGTGCAATTAATTTACAATCAACAAAGTTTCTCCAGTTTTGGAGCAAAAACCCGTGGCGCGGCATTGGTTATTTGGCCAAACAAAACGCTTTGATTATCGGCGCGCTCTTAATTTATTGCACCGTTTGTGAATATAAATAGGCAGCGCTAAAAAGCATTTCGTGGAGAGCAGAGAGCGAGAGGAGACGGACCGACGGGCTTTTAAATAAAAGAGCGCGAGAGCGAAAAAGAGAGGAAAAAGTTGCCCCGACATGTAACATGCATAGGCACCTGTCCAAGAGAGCAAAATTAACATGGGCATTAATTAATTCCGCTGCTTGTTGGATGTGCTGGCCACACACACAAGAAAAAAGTGAGTTTGTTGTTCGTTATCATCAATGAGAGTCGGGCGATTTCCCGCTTCAAAGGCTGACTGCCGCAATTGCGCGCACACCCGACAAAAAGTCGCAGCTTCCACAAACAACTGCAGGTTAGAATGACAATTACAAAATACAGTTCCATTTAAAAATTCTAATTTTCTTGAAACTTTAAATTTGAAAACCTGAGGAAAATGTGCTTTTTTAAAAAATCCAAAAAATATATTATGTCAAGTTTTGGAATAGAAGCATAATTGATCAAAGATTTTTCCGACTTTTCCACTTATTGAAAGTGAAATTTTAGATTCTCATGGGAGGTGGGGATTTTAAAGGTTTAGGTCCTCTTTATTTTACGCTGAATCAAAGTTTAAAAAAAAAAATAAAATTTTAAAATAGGAACTATGGAAGATTTATTGATTGTTAGAGTTGACTGAAAAATAAAATAATTTTCTCTTTCTCCCTTCCCATAATTTATTATTTATTTTTTTAGGCCAAAGTTTATCCCAGAAATTGATATTCAAGAGCCCAACTCCATAACGCGCCACTGCGCAAAAAACGGCAGTTTTTCCTCCGAATCTCCCCCGAATCTACCGCCAGGGGCCCCACGCGACTATTTAAAGGATCGACACCTAGAAATTAATATTCAAGGGCCGGTCGTGCGTTTTATTTTCCTCTCGGAGCGTAAATTATTCGGCAGTGGTGTGTCATTGTCGTCAGTCAGCGCACACATCGTGTCAAGCGGCGGCGGCGCGCCGAGTGTTTTGAATACAGCAACCTTGAATTAGCCGAATTTCATTCATCTCACGCAATGATGAGTCGAGAGGAGGCATCACCGAGATGCATGATGTTAAAACAAACAACGGTACCCCGATGCGTCCCTTGCATTTGGAATCGCGGCTCGGTGCCACTCGCTGCCCATTAAACTCAAGGCCCGACGCCTCAGGAAACCGAAAGGCGAAAAACTTAAGCCGCGAGCCAATTGTATTTTTCGCCGTTTTCCTCCACGGATTTGCATTGACAACAAAAGTGAAAACGACGCCCTTACAATTTCAGTGCGTGTGTCATCTGAAATTTTCACAAAATACACAAGGAAAAACTGCTTAGCCGCACTTAATGATATTACTCGGTTGGAGAGTGGGAGGAGGAGACGTACGCGAGTAGGTGTTTTGTTATCAAGATTGGACCCAGTTCAGCGGGGAAATTAGCAAAAAGCTTTAAAAGGAGAGATAATTCAAGGAATCGAATACGTGTGTCCGACGCCGCCGCTTATTTTATCCTGCTATGCTTAATTCGGCGTTGGAGGAAATTTTTGTAATGCATCCTGCTTCTTATATATTCTTCTTCTCTCTCTCTCGATTCGCAATTATTTTCTCATTTCTCTTTTGCATTTTATGTACCGTCGTGCGTGCAGTCAGTGTTCATTGGACTGGCGGATTTCGAGAAAAGGGAAATGGAGAAGGCAATAAACTGATATGATTCCTTGTAATTGCATAATATTTGCATTTTATGATGCTTGTTTCTTGATTCCAAACAATATTATTCATTTTATTTTGAAATAAATTTATGGAAAAATCACTTGTTTTTTTAGATAATTTTAGAATTACATTAAAATATATTTATAAATTACAATATGCATTATATTTTAAATACTATCTAGCCATTGAATCAATAAACTCATTTAATTAAATAGTTATAATTACTTTTATTACTATTACAGCATTTTGAAAATAAGTAAAATACTATTTAAAAAACACATAAACTCGCACTTTAATTAAAAATTAAAAAAAAAATATAGACTTGCAATTCCATGTTCCACCTAAGATTTATATTTCAAACATTATTTAGTCCCTCGGTAGTCCTTGGGCTAAAAACATTAATTTATGGTTCATGTAATGCAAGAAAAAAATTATAGAATAATGAAATAATAATTTCTTTGATATTTCACTTCATGATAATTGTTTTTCTATCATGATGCAGTGAGAAAAACAATTCGAGTACAAAATTGGAGCCTGAAAGTGTTGCAAACTGGCATTCAGTTTTCTAATATTTGAAAACAGCTCTTGTAAAAAATCTGGAGACAAGAGTTGGAAATATGAGGTAAAGGTAGAATAAATTCCTGCAAATAATGTGTTTAATATTTAAATTTAAACAAGGCGATTTCTGGTCGCATGACGACGATATAAGTGATGGAATTTTCCAGAAAATTTAAGATCAATTTCATTTATTTCACCAACAAAATATTGCGAATTTGTAAGACTTTTATGATAATTTTATAAGAAATAGGTAAATTGACACTGATTTGCATATATTGAGAAAATTAAAAATGACTTTTTTTCCACTTCATATTGAACAATCCATTGCGTCCTAATAAAGAACTATAACAAGAAGTGACTTTAAAAACGAGTAGAAAAACAAACTCGTGATAGCAGCATCTTTTAATTAGGCGAGCGTCGGGACCAAAATGAATTGATTATGTCGAAAGCAGAAACAAAAGGTCGCGCGTTGCTGTGGTTCGGAATGCTGTGAGCTCGCGCGTCTCTCTAGTTTGGTTGTGTTGCAGCCAATTTTACAAAATGCGTCCTGTGATCTATTTCTGGGCTATTAGTCGCAGCTTCGTCAATAAATCCACGTGAACGAGACATCATAGAATGAGAAAGAGTCGTCCGATGATATTATTACCCACCAACAAAACGGTGGCGCGGCCAAGAAGAACACAGCCGGCGTGTGTGTTCCGAAGAAGAGTGTACTTTTAATGGGACTGCCGAGTAATTTGTTAAAACACACGCATCATCGTAAAATTTCTCGAAAGAAGAAGAAGTGCTGAGCGCTGCTCTCTCGCACCAGAAATTAAGGATGCGTATATCACACACACACACTCACGCTCACTCTGTGGGGCCTTTGTTTGTTTGTATTTGAGCCGCCACAAAAGGTGCCCACAAATCAAAATCACCAACACACAAAACGCCCCTAACAAAACTGGATCCAGTCCGTTCTCCTTCTCTCTTCAGGTACAATGGAACCTTATAGAAATTATAAATAAGGCGTTAAATTGCCGTGCCTTGGGATTAAAAAAGGCGACGATGATCTAACTAATCATAAATTATCTTCTTTGCTCCTTTGGCCTCACTCATTTTTTTAAGAATTCAATGCATTTGTAAAAATTAAATCTTTTTAAAGACTTAAAAATTGCAATTTTAAGTGATTAAGAAATTAATTGTCTTATTAATGAACGTGAGTAAAAAATTAGGATAGTAAAAAAATATGTTTTCTAAAAATAGCAAGCAATTTTCAATTCAATGGTTTTAAAAATTTTCAATCAAAATTAACTAGACTAGGGCGGAAATATAAATTTTTGACAAAATCCAAAATTTTAATTTCAACCCGTTGTTATATGAAGTGAAAGGTCTTAAGTTATAATTAAGTGAAACTAAAATTTTAATCTGGATCAAAAAGAACAACTTATTCAATCTCACAGTTTATAAAAGTGCCCCTTTTCTAACTTTTTTTTTTTTTTTTTAATTTCGCTTTCTCAGCTAAAGCTGCAAATATTTACTTCAATTCAACTGGATTTCTTGGAAATTTTTCGTTGTATTTTTTTCAAGCTGTCACTAAAATAAGTTACCTCTACATGGAAATAATTTGTATAACTTCAGAGGTTGTGTGTAAAGTAGATGTTTGGCTTTCTCAGCGTATACCACACTTGTGATGTTTCTTGTTAATTAAAAAGTTGTCACGCGGTGATGGTGGGATTTGGTGGGTTTTAATCAAAATTGTTGGACTGCTGCGTCCGGCGTTGTTGGCACAAACAACACGTCTATAATTTAAGAGAGCTGCACTATGTGTGCTGCTTTCCTTGGAACCGCCGACGAGAGTTGAGAGAGCGCGCGAGTTGTGTATAAAAAAAAGTTAAAACCGGGAGGCATCATCGTTTGGGTTATTTGTGGTTTGTTTTTAGAAATAGATCACCTCTTTCCATCCCTCCTTATTAAATGCGAGCGACTTCTTCGATAATTGAGATCCATCAGCATTAAATAAAGTGGCTCCAAATACGAACCGCCGCCGCGCCGTTTTTTGTTTTGTTTCCAATCTGTGCTTTACATTATTTGAATGCGGGGTGGAAATGTGAGAGTCTAGACGCGACATAGAAAAAGACAGCTGCCGCTTTTGCATTTATGACACCGGGGAATGCGACGCGCGCTGGAATGCTGCACAGCATCTTAATCAAACTATATTTGTCCTAAGAGAGCCTAATAGGGCGGTCGTCATTAAAATATCAAGCGAAAAATCCTCCCGTTAACCCATTTTTTACGAGCTAAACTAGAGTAGTCCTATTACAAGTGGGAATAACATTCAACTTGTCACTTTCATTAACATTTTTCAACCTGCTTTAAATATTTTCTTCTGTATTTTAAGTCTAGTCCTTTTTTAATTAACAGGGATTTGCTTCAAAATTATAAAAATAATAAAATGCAGAATTATATAAAAATATGTATATTCATAACATTTTTAATCGGGCATAATAATTATTTCCAGTTGATTTAACTCACGCTATAAAAACGTTTAGGACCGGATATGAGGTGTGGTTTTTTTCCTCATTATGATTTACTGGGGCCAACTGGGGCATTGAAAGATTTAACTCACTACGCATCTCTGTGCGCTAAAGTGAGAAGCAATAGAAGAAGATAAAGTTAATAAAAAAAATTATGTTTAATTAATTATATTCAAAGAAAAATAAAACAATAATTTTTTTATTTAGAGGTGTATATTTAAAATTAAAAACTAGACATTGTCGTGGTTTGGATAAAGAGATATAAAGTTCACTTTCCGGAAGAGTGGTGATGACTCGGCTTCCAATCACAAAGGGAGGATTCTCCGTGCACTCCAAAATTCAGTGCCATCTCTCACTTGAACACAATCCATTTGCGAATTTCCTTATTCTTTTCTGCTTCGGTCATTTCCTTTTTTCGTGATCGCATGATTGGTTTGAATAATGAGATTCGCGACCGCGCTTATAATAATTATTGAATCAGCCCTCGAAGCCTTTTTTTGTCACGCTCCGTCTTCTTTTCTTTTCACTCTTCTCTTTTGTCACGTTTTTATTTGTATTTCAAGAGTGGCACTCTCGCCGCGCTGCCAGAGCTGAATCTCGTGTGTTCGGTGAGATTCAGAGCGTTGAAATTTGTCTGCAAAACTGTCACCAACACTTTCATATCGCTTCACTGTCAAATAATTAGCGTTTAATTCGCCTTTCTGAAATGAAAATAACGAGACGAGACACACGCCAGGAGGCCTGATGTACTGAAATTTCCTTTTTATCAAGAGCACTGTTTCCTACTTTATAAATGGGAGAAAGAATGCATTAATCAACCAATTCAAGTACTAATTTTTACAGTCGTTAATTTTGCGAGAAATAATAATTGACCTTAGACGGCTAGCTATTTAATCCAAAACCTTCAGGACTGTTTGGCTAGCCGTCTAAGGTCAATATTTATTTCTTGCAAAATCAAGGACTTTACAAAAAGGTATAACTTATTTCTAAAAAGACGTTGATTTTGGATAGACAATTATTGACCTTAGACCGCCAGCCATTTATCTTCAGGACTGTTTAGCTGTCAGTCTTAATGTTTTCATTTTGCTATTTTTCTTCAAAAAAGAGGAATAACGATGAATATGAATTCTGGTTTTTTACAGTCCTTAAAAAATTTAAAATTACACTGGCTAAAAGTAATGAAAAAATGGTTCATTTCTGAAAATGTAATATTATCTCCTAATTATTGAAGTCCTATTTGAGCGGATTAACTGCGTTTTTTAGTTTTTCTTGAAGTCTAGTGAATCTGTAGACATATAATTAAATATTGTAAATTCTTAATCTACTTGCTTTAAAAAAGTGCAAGTTATGCTAAACACCTAAACTTTAAGTTTAACAATGGAAAGTAAAGTAATGTTATATTATTATATTTATTACGGTTTGCTCTGTCAATATAATTATAAAATTTTAACAAGTTTTTTTCACCAGGCAATGGTTGTTTTGAAAATAGAGTCTCTTTGTACTTATCCGTGAAGATAATTGCACAAAATTTAATTTTGTGGCTTCAAATCAGAATTTTGCTTAATATAGGGTAAAAATACTCAATTATTTTTGAAATTCTTAAAAATTATTAAAATTTCCCGTCAGCATTGCAAATAAAACCTGTATCTATATCAAATTTTAAAAATAATTATAGAAAATCGTCTATAAAATATCCTTCTTTCAGCGAAAGGATAAGACATTATGTCCTTTTAGTGTCATTCTGCTATTGTAAATCCACTTTCCTTGACTTTCATGCTCAGTGCTGCACCTTAATTAGCAACTCACACACATTCCTGGCAATGTCATTGCTAAAAACAAGTACTTTTTAAAACAATAAGACCATAACTGACGGATGAATCTCTTTTCCTGATGCTATTGAGAATAATATATAACTTCGGAAGGCACCGTTTTCCTATAAGTCAGAACTGAAATTGAAAGTGTATCATTTGAAATTAGCAAGAATTGAGAACGAAAGTAAAATTTCGGCGTGACACGTTCGGAGAAAGGGCGCGGTGATGCTTACGCACACATACTTAAGCGAAAGATGAAAGTGAACTGATACTTGTCTCAAAAGTGCACTGCACCGTTTGACGATAATTTAACGCATGCATCTCCGAATTGCGACACGCAAACTGAGAAGAAAGAAAGTGCATGTTTTGCTTTCGTTTGCAAGTGCATTAATTCAATTGACTGCTTAGGCAAAACTGTCGCTCTCGTTCCAATTCGCTCCAATTTGTCTGCTCACGAAAGCAGCAAAGCAGACGCGACTTTTAGAAATCTGCTGCTGCAAATTATCTTTGAGCGTGTGGTGAATTTTGCGTTAAAACATAATTTCAGAATTTTTCGAGAAATAAGAATTACCCGAGTTGGATAATTCCGAGAAATTTCATTTCAAATCGGTTCGGGCTGAACTTTGTACATTTGAATCGGTCCGGGGACAAAACACAATCATCCTCCGGTGCTCCAAGATAAAGAATAGTCAATCGCGTTGGAGCATTTTCCGAGTAAAGAGCGGCAGAAGCATCCTCTAATCATTCTCCACAGAGAGATGTGTAAGTGTAATTGGAGTGCACATTGTGACGGATGAACATGTAAATTCCCAGCGCGGGACGTGAATCTCGATAAAATATAGTGATTGGAGTGAGTCACTTGATGGGTGGTCGGATGCAGTCGCGGTAATACACAATTAAACGAACGCGATCGGCCTCTTTTTGGCGGCCCCTCTGAAGAGAGCAAACTGCTGATTATCGCTCACGCCGGGACCACCATTTGAATAATTTTTCAGAAACAAACATTGACAGGCGTACCGAGAGCGATTTAGAAAATGTTCAAAGTCGATTCGATATCGTGATGGGGTCAAACACCTGCTGTTTTACTTTTTTACACTCGACTTTTGTGACTCGTGGTGTGGATTTCACACAGCCAGTGCTGTAGAAATATGAAAAGTTCACCCTCTGTACTTAGCAGTCACAGACAACCAGTGAAATGAAAAAATTAACATTTTTTAATTTAACTCTTTTCGTGAGAAAATTAACAATTAATTACATTATTGAAATACATATTATTAACATATTTTTACTTCTCTAATTAAAATTATTTTTTATTTAATTTTTTAAAGCATTACAGTAATAGAGAGCATCAAGATAAGTCAAGCAGTGATTTGTTTATTTAAACAATTTCACAAGTAAAACAACAGAAAAAAAAATAAATTGAAGTGAAGCTCTGGCTACATTTCGTTTTAGTCCAGAATATAAGTTGTCTTTGTCAATAGAATTCTTGAAACTCCTATTGGGGATAAAAATTTTGAGAAGGTATAATTTAGTAGTTAAGTTTAATTTGCTGTTGTTTTTCCTCAGTTTTTCCTCTTCCGGCGCCTTAATTGGGGCAGTAAATCGCTGTGGTAAATTGCATGCTTCCCCTGATAAGAATAGCCATTCAGGTTTTCAAAAAGACGACACGTGCGTGAAACTTTGCAACATTCAAACATGTCAAATAAAAACAAGTTTCAATTAAAAAGCAAGTTTCAATTAAAAATGCAAGTTCAGAAAATCATATTAATTAGCGCCCCATTACAAGATACGCGAAGAGTTCTGGATTTTTTGTCCAACTTTCAACAAAAATTATTTAAAGGTAGAAGAAGAAGAAAGATTATAATTATAAAAATGTTTAATTTATCATGAAAGAAAATAAAATGGTAATTTTTTTATATCTAAAAAATTATTTGAAAATTCTAGACTATATTTTATTGTCTACTTGCTTATCTACTTTGATTAGTATTTCTAGAGTGTTTTCATTTTGGTTCATGGCAGTTCAAGTGGCAGCTCAGATTAATTAATTACACCGACATGATTCTTATATGACGTGATGCATACTAAAATTAATTGGTCCTCATTGGCATACGATTGTCGTGGCATGACTCAATAACCAATTATTGCATCTGCTCTCGGAAACGCACGCAATATTGCGACGGTGCAGAGAATTAAAAATGTAAATCACCCTGAATAAAAACGTGTTGCTTTTTTATGACCATTTCGTGCGCACTCGAGCATTTTTATTCTTTTGTTGTGAATTCTTGCCGGCCGTAATGACTCGCAAGTATGCAGCCGCTAATTAAATTTGAATATGTGGATTTTACCTGCACACACCGAGGAAAGTCTTAACCCTGTGCGCGACTCTAAATCATACAAGAATGGAAAAAATATCGAGTGAACGGCTGTAAAAAAAATAAGTGATGAGAGGGAAGAAAAGAAAACAGCAGAGAACGAGCAGAAAATTACTGCAAAGGAGAAAACAAAGGACAGGACTTTTTCTGGTTAATATATTTTGGTTTACCTTATCGAGTGTAACACAGAAAAGATAATTATTTTGTGCAGGGATGTTATTTAGCAAGTTAATTAAAATTCAGAATGTATATTTAAAAAACTTTCTATTTTTTTTATAGCATGGAATTTTTGATTAATGAAAGATAATAGCAATCAGTCAAACGAGAAAGGGTTGTGAAATGATTGTATTAAAAACATACAGCTAACAAATGTAAAAAAAATTAATGTATTGTACATAAGAGAGCTTAAAAGAGGATTAAATTTATCTTTTTAGTAAATTTCCATTCTATTAAATTAAATTATTTTGACAATTTTTATAGAAGTTATATTTTTCTGTAAATTTATTTTCATGAGTGAATTCAATGAACTGCTTGTATCCTAAAATTCATCCTAAATGTGATTGATTCTCAAATATATTATATATAATTTACTCATACTAAATTAACTACAACTTTTATAATTTAAAACTGAAGAATGTGCAGCAAACGGTTATTGATAATTGGGAATAGTAATATTTGATGCCACGTGCAAACCATTAAATTCTTCTCTAATGTATTTGAATTAATTAGAAATCATTAAACAACCTTGATTGGGGCGACGTCACGCAGAAAAATATGCATTTTCCTGTTGGTCGCAAGCAATATGGAGGCCAAGGAGAGCTTCCGTTGGAAATCCGCGTAGGCCCAAATCGAAGCCTGTCGAATGTGTACGCATGTAAATCGCGCGTGAATCACCGGCGAAGGAAACGCATGGCGCGGTGTTGCAATTATTGGAGAAATGAGCACTCGCGACACAGAAAAAAAAACTCAAAACACACACGTACAGCACCGAGGGAGTGGCCCCGTGCGATATAATTAAGCGGCACGACGCCCCGATTTTTCGTGAAATTTTAATTGATTGTGTGCAGCGCGAGCCTTTTGTCCACCAAGGCCGACACGAAAGGCCCAGTCTTGCGCAATTAAAATTAATTCCAGCCTATCGTACATCAAAATAACAATTTCCTCTCGGTGCGACAACAAAGAGAAAAGTTTTAATATTTATGCTTGGCGTTTGTGTAAGTCCTAATGAGTGAATGCCCGGCCGATCGTTTTTCTTTTATTTATTCGCGAGAAGGCGAATATGGTCTGCAAAGTTTATCGGCGGAATAATGCGCGGTGAACAAATGAGCCGCAGCAATTAAATCCAGCCAGGTAGGTCCTTCATTATAGAGTGCACGTCTGCCCGCTCAGAACCATATTATATTATATAGCGAGAGAGGAGTGCCTGCTTTTTCTCCTATATAAACAAACAAATAAATATACAAACACACACATTCAAACCAGCGAAATAAGCGGCTCTATTTATGCCTCAATTATTTCAAACATGCACGCATATAAAATATATGCCTCTAGTTTGAAATATAACTAATTTAAAACTATGTTGAGCTTATTATAAAATACACGGTCGGGATTATTATTAGGATTATTAGCGAGATTATTTCAAAAGGGCAAGAGCCAATTTATTAGCCGTATGTATCATATTGCAGCTCTAACTTGATTTGAATACACAAGTCAATTAATTCAAATCGATATACTGCTTTATTTTCTTGGGCAGAAAATTGTTGCTTTCATGAGCATGCACGATCTCGCTTGTCCACTCTTAATTAGTTTGTTTTGAAATTTAATTAATTGAACTGCATAAAATTACATTCCTTGGATTGCTTTGAAAGTATTTTTCAATCAGAATTCAATGCGTCGAATATTATTGAAAATGTAAATATACATAATGAATTCCAATCTAAAAGCGTGAGAAATAACATTAAATAACTTGGTACCAAATTTCAAACCATGATTATAGAGTTGGACAAAGTTTTTTTCACGAGCACACGAATACATTTTTTGTTGTGAGTTTGTTCGTTTGTTCTATCACGTCTACTAAACACAAAGAAAAATTTAATTTTTTTTTTAAATCTATGTAAACTTCTCTTATAGATCAAACCCTTAAATTGGTGTACACTAGCAAAGACATATATTGTAAATTGTAAGACGCAAACCCACAGTATTCTACACACAATTTACAAAACATTTTTGGTGAGTTTATTTCTACATTAATTTATGTACACTAAAGTAAGTGGAGGCAAAATACTAACAATTTTTCAATTTCAGTGGACAAATAATAAAAATATGATTATTATTATTATTGATCATTTATCTAAAATTATTATATCACATTGTTTCCGTTTCATGAATAAAGATGGTATCATTCTTGCAAATTTACAATTAAATTAATTTAGTTTGTGGCATTTAAAAAAAATATATTCAATACAAAATTATGCAATAATTTCATTTAAAACAAAAGTAAAAAATAAAATTAAACACCATGGCAAGCAATTTATTTGGGTATTGTTCAAAAAATATAAATTACTCTAAAAGGAATAGAAATAAAATTTAAAAATAAATATAATATATTATTAAATTTTAATTAAAATGTAATTAAAATTCTATTAATTTTAAAATTAATTATTATAGTTAATTTTATATTTAAATCTGTTTTTATTTCTACAATACACATTTTTTTTGTTAGGCTTATGCTTTGTTGTTCAATAAAGTTTGTGTACACATTTTACTATTTTGTTTTAATTGTATCATAATATTGAGTTCTGTGTTAAAATTACATTCAACGCTTAGTAACTTTTTTAAAATATCCATAGTAGCATAGTACACTAATCTTCTTCTCTTAAGCAGCAAACCAACAAAATATGATCAAAAAATTATCAAAAATCATTTGTTTAGTTAAAGAATATTTTAATAATTATTTTTGCTGACATTTATTTTCCTTATCCTAGTGTTGGTTTTGGTCTCTGTCCGTATAATTGCGGCAGCAACCCAATCTCGCCTCTCTCGCGTGCGATTTGCATATACGGTCTAATGCACCTGTTGAGAGATCGGCGGCGGCGACCAATGGGTGCAGCGCGGCGCAGCATCGCAGCCGGTCATTTTCTCCGGCGAGATTCGCGTCGTAATGAACTGGCCATGCATATCAAATAATCCAATCATCATCCACAAAACTGGGCGGAGCGAGCTGCCGTAATCTACATGGAAAAGACAGAAAACGCTCAGCTAATTTACAGGTAGGGGGGACCGAGCAGGTGGGGCTCAGTCTTTTCTCGGGCCGAGGAGGAGGCGCGGAGATGCACCGCACACCAGTCAAGTGTGCGCCGCCTCAGACACCTACCGTTCGCCGCTCCGAGGAGAGTCATCGTCGCTCGCTGTCCGTCTTTTCTTCACCAAGCCAACCACAGTGTCCAGAGTGCACCAGTGTCCCGGACAATCATGAGGAACTGAACACTCGCAAAAACTCAAATCTCGATTTTCTGGATTTTCGAAAAGTGCTCTGTGTTGTTTTTGGGAAACACTGACTGACTGACTGAAGTTGGTCTGACATACCCACACTGGATCTGGCTCAGATGTAAGTAGTTTTAAATAATTATTTTATATTAATTAGAATATTATTTTATTTCTAATCACACATCGGATGATGTTCCGATTCGTAGCTCTCGAGAGTATAATATTTTGTTCGGGTTTTTATCAGCAGAATTGTGTCGAGGTTTATCGGGACCAGGAGTCAGGGATGCGTCCACCGGGGTCAAGGGTCACAGCCGGCAGCGTGACGTTGAAATTATGTTTTTTTCTCTTGGAGGATCTGACGTATCGGCAGCGCGTCATTAGAGCAAAGATGAAGCGGAGCGCGTGCACTTTTCTTTCTTCGGCTCTTTCCGAGCCCGATTGATGTGTCGGCTCGACCGAGGAGAAATTGAGCGCTGAAATTATCCAGTCGTTACTTTATTATTATGATTACGTGCGGTGCTGTTTGCGGTCTCGGCGGCTCGATCGGCCACGACTCTGTAGCTTTTTATCCCAAAAACGAGCGCGCATCTGTGTAGCTTTTTATAGACTCGGGCTTTCAGGTAAAAGAGCGGAAAATTTGAGCAGCGTAACCAACGAGGTGATTGCTTCTGCTCTCGAACCGCAAAAAATGCCACTTTTTGGAATTCGTCTATATATTGGAGAGTAATTTCTCCGGCAGTCATGATGAGATTTATATGTTATGCTAAACAGTGCTGATAAGAAGGACGATTAATGGCGAAAGAAGTTCAGTGCATTTCCCGAGTGAGAGCAAATGAAAAGAAAATTATGGTGCAATAAATCAAGAGCAAACTAATCAAGATAAAGTGCAGTGCTGAAACATTCCGCGCACTTTGCATTGAATTAAAAATTATTTCCTCGCGCAACTTCGTGTTTCTCTGCGGCATGAAATAATTTGAAAACCGTAGCAGACGAGAGGTGAGAGAAAGAGATGTCTCAACTTCAAACACCTGACACACCAGAGATGCACCTTGTTGCAATTGTTTGCACCCATTGTTTGGAGTCGGCAAGGTGCGAAAAAGTTTTTAATGCGATCATAATTGAAAACTCCAGACTCTTCTAGTATCTTGAATAAAGTTTTAATTTCATAATCTTGTCATTGAATTAAAATCAATGAAATTCGGATGGTACAAAGTATCAATTGAAAACAACTATACTTTGAAGATTATTTCAAGATTGTAATTATTTAAAAACAAATTTCATAAAATTATAATAAATATATTTTTATTCCAATATCTCAAAATATCTCTATCCTTTCAAGTTCGTCATAGTTTGTTTATTAGATTTCTTGAATGTTATTCCTAAGTACAATGACGTTTTCCTTTTCAATTCATTCAAACTTCAAAGTCTTACAGTAAAAAGTATAATTTAAACAATTACACGATAATGTGGCAAATACTAAGAATTTCAACTGTTTCTTTTCCGTCCCCTTAGTTGGTGTTGAAATTGTGATTCAGTGTCGGAAATGGTTTATTTCCTGTTGATATGTTTGACATTTTGACTTTTTTTGAGGGTGTGTGAATGACACTTTGCCAGCGTCGCGAAAATGAAAAAAAAATCCAACACATATCGCGCTGACAGTCGTTATCTTTTAACTGCCTCATTTTTCCACCGAGGTTTTCACGTTGAAAAACTTTCTTTCGTATATACATGTGCGCGAGTGATTTCGAGCACGCATGTCACACACACGGCACGAAGACGAGAGGAGAAAAGTAAAACTTTTGACAATAAAGCTCCCATGCATCACGCTCCTCCAAACGGCAAGAGAGATGAGACGATGAGAAAGTCGCATCTCGCGGAATCGCAGCCGAGAAACGCTAGTAGCTTGTTACTGAAAATTTTATCTAATCTGCAGAGAGAATATATAAATGAGGAGCTCGCCACAAGGACCAGAGCGAAGTTGAATCTCAGCAAAACGATAAATTGTTTTTGTAAACTTTTGCTGAATTCTCCAAATATTTTTATTTAATTGTTACAAAAATGCTCAAAAATCTAAATTCAGCATTTTTTTTTTTTTTTTAATTTGGATTATTTAAAATTCAGCAAAAATAAAATGGTTGCATAACTGTTTCAAAGGTTTTATTTTTCCAATGGGCCATTGAAATTAATTTCAAAGTAATTTATTAAGTTCCAATGTTATTTAAAATATGTTTTTGTATTGCACATTTATATGAGAGAAAAATTATTAAAAATGTGATTTCCATCAATGGATATGTATTTATTTTTTTAACTTGATCTCAATTAAAGAGATCATGAATTAAAAGGTTATCATATACGGAAGCTACATATTTCAGTCGCTGATGGAAGAAAAATACATTTCCACTTTTTTGTAATATGGTCAGCTATCTTGACTATCGAAAAAACTTGAAAAATACATTTTAACATAAAAATCAAAATCTTAATCCAACCTACAGTATTTTATAGCAAACGACCTTTAGCTAGAGACAGATTTAGTTTTGAATAAAAACAATTTTCGCAACGAGGAAAAGCCCGATTTCTTCATTTCCATGAAAATAAAATTTAAAAATTTAAAATAATAAAATTTTATTTTATATTTTGCTTAACATGTTGGAACACCTTAATTTTGTTATTATTAATTTTTTTCACTTCAAATAAACCATTCAGCAATACTTTTGATACCTTTGTTCGGCTGTTGGTTATTTTGAATGAATAGGTTTTAATCCTTTCATAGAGCATTATAAGACCTCATTTTTCACAATCCTAGTTAAATGGTTCATGGGTGGGCACGTCTCAAACTTTGTGGGGGCCGCGAAAACAATTAAACGGGGGTTCGGGGGCCGAATCAATCAGCGCCCACCACAAACCGTTTTCGCGACCGGAGCGTAATTACGCCAAGAATCAATCAGAGCTGGTGGCTCCAGAGGTGTGAGTCGCGACGCCAGGCCTCGTAAATCAATGTGACGTGCTCCTCATCTCTCTCGGCGCGCACGGCCAGCCAGGCAGACACGCAGCAAAGTAAACACAGCACCTTGTTAGCTCACTTGTTAAATGTTTTCAAACCACTGAGCACCGATTTTAGTTAGGCTGAATTTTGATCGCTAAAAGCATGAAGCGAAGCTGCTACCTGCTTTCGCAGCTGACAGCCCCGGCCAGCGTGTCCATCATTATTTTTCAAATAAATTTATTCCGCTGTCGTTTGTTTCCATTTCGCTTCTTCTCGATTTGGTCCGAGAGCGAGGGAGAAAGAAAAATAAATAGAAATAAAATTTCATCTCTGGCCGACGAAAGAAAGAAAAGATGCTGAGCTGCGGCTGGTCAGATCAATCAATCACGGTGATTAATTGATTTTGACACTTGTGGCAATCAAGGGAACGCGTGCTGCTGCCGGGCATAGACGTTTAATGGTCTTCTTTGTTCTTCAAATGATTTGCCAAACGAGCATTTTTTTTATTTATTTAAATAATTTATGGAAAATTCTCGAATTGAAACAGGGCTTTGAATGTCCCCTTAATTTTTTTGGCGACGGGTGTAAAAAAAAAACACAAAAATAGTTTTGTAAATTTTTATATTATATATTTTTTTATTTAACATTTTAAGTTTCTTTGGAAGTGAGGAGAAAAGGCTTTGTCCTTGTTGAAATTTTGTGTTAAGAAGCAAACGTCTTTACCAGCTTTGGTCATGGTCATGAGCAAGACTTAATATCATTCAAAATTGAAAAAAAAATGTATACTTCAAAATTTCCTTGCTCGTGAAATAGAAAATAGCAATTTATTTAATATTTTTCAATCAAAAATATATTTATCCAAGAGGAAAAATCCATTTTTTCACTTCAGAAACGTCTCTCCTCCCCTTAAAAAAAATTGAAATTTATTATTAATCTTTAAAATTCTAGTCGAATCTTCACAGGCATAGCAAGTATAAGCCAGGAGTTTATTTATGTGCGAATAAATGTATAAGCAAACGTCACGGGTCTTCTATCTACTTTACTACCGTGCGTCTGGGCATATATAGATAATAATTCTGCCGAGGTCCACAATTCCGAGAAGGTTGCGTAAGTTCCTTCCTGCTCTTTTGGCGAGAAACGTACACCGACACGGCAAAGTGTACAGAAATTATACAAAACACACGCGCGCAGCCAAATAGGCAGGCCGAAGTGGCGTATTATAAAATAATAAGTGGCAGAGGAGGAGAACGAGCAGCATCAAGAAGCGAAGAATAAAAAAAAAAAAGAAAATAGAGCTGTTGCAGAGCAGAGCATAAGGTGCGCGCCTCGCTCGCTCGAACCATGTTATCAGAATTATAAAAAGGGTACGGTCGGGCAGGCATGACATGCATTAAACCTTGCATATCAAGGCAAGGGGCAGAATGCATGATGATGAGAAGGTTAGGTCACCGGAAACTCAAAAGCACACGGGTGTGGTACGAGATGTGATTTTTAAAAGCAGCACCATGCGCGCACTCGTCGCGTCCAACGAAACGAAAACTCACTCGCCCACCTCTCGAGCTCGACTATTAGCTTTGCCCGCAATAGTTTCTCTACACGAAAGCTTTGTTAATGCCCGCGATACGTATGAAATATTAATTCAAAGTCGTAAATCACACGCAATTTTATCTACGACTGTCCAGCTCTAGGAGGAAAATGAGAGTATTTTTACTATTTCTCACGAACAGAGCTATAGGCAGAGATGCACGGTTTTGCCAAGAAAGTGACGAAAATCGTTCTTGTGAAACCTGAAACATTTGCAACGGTGGGCACAAAATTTTTCAGGGGGAACTGATTGAGGGTCATTTTATATTGCTATTATAAACCAGACCTTTGTCTGGGTGAAGAATATGGAAAATATTTAATTCCTCAATTTTGTTTTGTCATAAATGTTTGAATATTAATTGACTTAAAATCACTTACACCACAATCACAGCTGAGAAGTTCAATTTTTTTCTGTTTACTGTACGTTAGATTGATTTGGGCCAAAACTTATTATTTAAACGATAAAAAATATAAACATTAAAATTTCTTTAGGTATTAAATTATCTTGTATGTTTTTTAATAATCTATTAAATTATAAAAAAATATTTTTATAATTCTAAATTTAAAATTTTGTTAAAAAAAAAATAAATTCTGAAAGTAAATGTGGATAGCATAAATTAATATATTTTTTAAATTTGTCTGTTTTACTTTTATACTTCTTCTAGCTCCTTAAAATCTTGAAAATTCATTTTATGATCTGAAATTCGACAATTTGGATCAGTTCGCTTGGTTTTAGCACATTTTTTTTATTTTAAATAATTATTATATTTTTCAAATAACTAACGATTTTCTGCAAATGGAAATTTTGTAACAAAATTCGTTTGGAGATTTTTTATATATCCGCGCCTCAAATTTTACTGTTTCACTTCTCGTCAACTGCTATCTAGTGTCTCCATTAATGAAGATTAACTCCAAGGCGCTCACCACCCGCTAGTCAAAGAGATCGTGGCAGACTCGTGGCTGCTTTCGGTGGTTACGTATGATTAGGAACGTCGTCGCACCGGCAGCTCTGCGTTTTATCTGCGCGAATAGAGCGCCTATTAATGTGGAAAGCCCCTAACACAACGAGGAGCACATCTCTCTCCTCGACCGCTAATACAATATACACGCGATAACAGAGGCAAACAAAAAAGCATTTAACACCCAACTTGCTACGCTCCAAAATTAAAACAAAAAAATATCACCCCAAGTATGAGGCAGGTATATAAAAATTCCTTTTTATCGCTCGCCAAGATAAAACACATCTCTTTATCGCTGCCGGTGATTTACACGCGTTTAATTGCGCCGCCGGCAGATAAACCCTTTTCTCAGGTGCCACCCTGAAAATAACGCGGTGCGTGCGACAGGGATTAACTTTGTTCTTATACTCTTCTCTCTCGCCTACCTGTTTTGTTTGTCTGGTTTTATATATGTGTGGGGGAGAAAAATGAAATAATAATTATATGAAGAAGCAAGGAGCAGTTAATCCCACGGAATGCGTGTCTCGTTTCCTTTGGTTAAGGGGTTGCTACGTGAAGCACGACAGGTTCTTTATTGTGACAGTTGGTCGAGCTGTTGCGGCCTAATTGATCAGCCAACAACCCTTTAATAGTACCTGTCTTATTTCCTCCCCTGCGTGGCCGCGAATGCGTGACAGGTGCGCATCTCATTTTGTCCGTTGGCCTCTCTCTCACCTGCGCACAGGTGAAATGTATACAAACTTTGGAAATCCTCCTACTATAATATACGCGAGAAGAGGAAATAATTAAAATACGCCCGCGAGCTCTCGGTTTTACTGCCGGCGAGCAAACGTTTTGTGTAAAAACTAATTGGAAAGCTGATTGACTGATGGTGGCAAATCATTTTTCGCGGCCGCATTAGCTTCTACGGGGCGGCGGCTCACGTGGAACTTTGAAAATTTATTGTTTACCATAGCACGAAAGTGAAAGGATCCGTTAATTATCACTTTCAGTTTAAAGTAAAAATGGAACGTTTTTTTCCTTATAAAATTTAAATTAATTCAGGATCATGGAATTTAATTAATAAATCCGGTATCAGAGATTTAGTAAAATGTTGTAAATTGTAAGAGTGCATAAAAATTGAATTATAACAAAAAAATATGTGATGAAATTTAAAATTTTGATAATTTACAAGGTCAATTGATGATCAAGCCTTTTGCAATTAGACGAGAAATCTATCACAGCCATATTGTGTGTCAATTTGTCTAAATTAAGAAATTTTAAATTTTGATTTTCTGAGAGTGGAATATCTGGCAAAAGATTATTATTGCAATCAAATTTTCTTTTTTAATTTTTTCCTATGAAGTAAAAATCAATCTATTTTGCTGGAAAAAGAAAAGTTTTTATTATAAATTAAATTGCACTTCAATACCTGCAATTAATTTTCCTCTAACAAAGCAATTAATTAAGTGCACGGAAAGGTTCAATCTATAGTCCATTGCGAATTGCATCAGGTTTTTTTCATCCGACCTGCAATAACTTTCTAATGGGACCTCTCCCTGGAACAGTTCTATCTTTTTGCATATCCACACTCCTCGCTGCTGCTGCCTGGCTTTATGTTGTGTTACGGCACACATAAAAAGTTTGCGTTGGTGCATAGGAAACTGTGCTCGACGTAATTAGCATGCACACTATACTTTCACTGGGTCACCATTAAGAGCCGCCACCTTTGTGTTTCTCCGAATTCCCATGGGTACCGTGGGATGTTGATTTAGCTATGTTGCGCTGCACTCAATTAATTTATATAGCACCCTCCTTATCTTCCGGAACATTTTTTCTCTGCAAATCTATTTTTTAACATACATCCGCAAATTGCAATTTTCTGCAACTAAACGGTATGAAATGAGTTGCGGATCCGGTGGAGGGCGACGGCGGATGCTGCGGTTATTTAAATCAAATCGAGAGTTGGCCGTGCACCAGAGTTACGGACCCCATGCTGAGGAGAGCGACAGATGCTGCCCCATTTGCTCATCTTAGCTCTCTAAAGTAAAAACCGTTTCGGATTAATTTGTTTGGCAACGGCGGAAAAACGTGGCGAATATATTGAAATGCTCTTAATATGCTTTTGCGGTCAGTGATTTTTGAATAAATATATTCCGGGGAGAGTATTTGCAAGAATTAAACCAATCTCCCAACGGAAACAGAGATTTCACACCAATCTTGTACTGGTAGAAAAAGTCTTTTTGTATATAATTCAGCTTAAAGTTCCTCTCTTAACTTTTATTTATTATTTATTTATAAATGCATCAAAGCATTTAGATTCGAATTAACTTTGAGACCTTTTTGTTGAAAGTGGTTCTTTCATATTTCAAGTCCTGATCAATTTTTGAGCTATTTAATGTAAACAGGATACAATAATAATGACGAAATAATTCATAAAGCAAAAGATATTGCTTTTCTGAAGAATAAGAAATCTGGGAACAAATTTTCATTAAAAGTTTGAATTTCTTAAAATTATTAACATTTTAAAAGCATCTTGCATAATTTTTTTCTTTGCAATCCTAGGCTAAATTACATGGTGAGTTTGAAAGCCCTTAAATTTTTACAAGTCTTTTAAGTGGAAATAAATTTACAGACCTGACGAAATTTGCAACTGTATTTTTATCAAAATGTATAAAGTGAATTTACAGGGGCGGATGAGACGCTCCCATCTCACGTGCAGTGCCTCTCTCTGCAAATCAAAACCTTCTCTCTCTCGGCGACTTCTTTTCCTCGAAGCGAGATTTTGAGCCGAGGCTTTTTTTGCACTCAGAAATGGCGTTGTTGGACAAGAAAATAACCGGCCAGGGCAGCCAGCGCAGCAGCAGTAGCGAGTGACGCACGCGACTCGATCTGGCCGGCTCACAATAAATCTGCCGGTGAAATGCATCACTGGCCGAATGCAGGGTCGGACGTGATCTGCATTGGATTTATTGGCTGCCAGCAGCGTGAGATGCAGTCCATTTGACGTCCGCTGTCACTGGATTCCACTCATTTACTTGACCTGTCCATAAATTAGCTGGCCAAAGTGCGCTCTGATAAATTATTCATTCAGCTCCATCAATCATCGCACTTTCAATACCCACTGTTTATATAATATTCCGAGTTGGCGCGAGCGCCCACAAAAAAAGGCTCAGCCTGGATTATTATATTGATTCCATAGCAAAGCATTTGCAACTTCAAGTTCTTATATATAAAATATATTCCGACAAATGTATTCAACAGGTTTGCAGATTTTGCTGTTAAAGAGCAATGATATAATTTATTTCATTGCCACCGACCGCAACAAAGAGCTGCACGTGGTTTGATGCATTATGCCAATTATGTAGCCTGATAAATCTTTTCCAACAAGTGCAGCAGAATTGAAATATTAATGTATAAATCATATAAGAAAAAAGGTGAATGGCGCAAAAAGCTTATATATGAATGATCGAATGAAGTTGCTTTTAATAATCTCATCGAGCGTATCAACGCGATCGGTCGGTTTAATTGCACACGGATTTTTTTCTCAATCGAAGACGCACACAAAAGAAATCCGTTTTCCAATCTTGAATGTGCTCGAACACTTTTGTCCGAACACTCGCGCTGATTATTATGATGTTTGAAATTCATTCATCGCGATAGCTGCAGGAGAATAATATTGTTAGGCCAGCGTCTCGTTGCCTCGCAGCTTATTTCTTCCTGGCCGCTCTCTCGCGCAGCCAGCCTGGGTACTAACTGTATTTAGAGATGAAACTCGACGTGATGCAATTGTGTATATCGTAAACGATGAATACTGTAAATCAATTACCAATGATGACAAGAAGTGTGCTAGTCGTTTGTTTGAAGGTCTCGCTTCGAGGCGGACTTCCCAAAGACTTCTCAAGAATAATTACATAAAATCACTTTGGCCAAAGTTCAATTCATACAAGATTAAAAAAAGAATATGAACATTTTAAATTGCATGAACAGTTTTACCAATTTTATAATTCATTTTTTCCTGTTCAGTAATCACGATATTTTAAAAATTTCCTGAACATTATTAATTTAGCTCTATAGCAATTGAATTATATTATATAATTACATTCATTGACTTCTGTGAAGAATTTGGTAATTTAAAATATTTAATAAAAAAAGATATATTATTTATAATCCTTTTCTCTCAGACAGGATTATTTCATTATATTTTAAATTTATAATGTGGCCGCATTTTCGCTAGTGGTGGTTAATGATATATGAATATTTCTAATAATCAATTACTAACTATAAATGGAGTATTTGTAGTCTTTCTCGAAATCTGTTGTGTAAATGCAAGCGATATTTGTTTCCTCAATTTGCTGTAGTACACAATTGTACCAAATTTTATTTATTCTTAATAATGTGTACAAAATTAAGCAAAAATTAACTTTGAGGAAGTCTGTAACCCAGAAATCGATGGAAAATTATTTTGATTAATTTACCAATTTAGTTATATAATTATATTTATAGAGATTAAATAAATAAAAAACTTGAAATTGGTAGAATAAAATAATATCTTAAATCTTTTTTAAAATATTTTTAAGATAAATATGGTTTTAATTTATTTTAAACTCAATTTAAGTTTATATCACACTTTTATTACTTAACTGCAGTGTCTTGATTGAAAACAGTAAACAAACAAGTTGGCCACTCGCGCATGTACACTGCAGAAAATGAGTCGTGCTTCGATTTCTCACTGAGGCGATTTATTCATTCCACTCCACTTTTTGTTCGCAGGATGATGGACGAGTACAAACCAGACCTGCTGCTCGGCCACTCGGGCTACCCCCAGCTGCACCTGCCCCCGGCCCCGGAGGGGCCGCAGACGATGAGCGGCAACTCGTTCCACGACTTCGCCGCCTCGCCCTCGGCCTACTACATGCGCTACGCCGACGACCCGAGCGGCCACCTGTTGCAGGGGGTGGTGCGGGGGTCGCCGGCCGCCTCCGAGGAGGCCACCAGCACGTGGATGCCCGGCTTCGGCACGGCGTCGCCGAGTCGCGGCGACGACCGCCAGCAGCACATGATGCAGCCCATGCAGCAGATGCCGCTGGGCGGCGGCGGCCCCGCCGGCCCCAAGGGCCAAATCGGCGCACAGAAGAAGGAGCAGCGCATCCGGCGGCCCATGAACGCCTTCATGGTGTGGGCCAAGGTTGAGAGGAAGAAGCTGGCCGACGAGAACCCGGACCTCCACAACGCAGATCTCAGCAAAATGCTTGGTGAGTGCCAATTTTTATTTTTTCTTCTGCAAATATTTTCATGATAGTTGAGGGCCTGCTTGAAATTTAGGTCATTTTTTATTGAGAGGAAAAAAAATTATTCTGCACAATTAAAAATTAAATTTATTTACCATATAAATCTTTATGTCTGTTTGTATACATTCGATGAAAAATATAATTTATATCTTTTTAATCAAACACATCCCAACTGTTTTTCGTATTACTTTCTGAATAAAAAATAAAATACAATATAATTCTTTAGGCGCGCTACAATCTAACTATTTATTAGTGATTTTGATCTCCAACAGTTACCAACGTATGTTTATCCAGCTTTTTATTAAATATTTTCTAACCCTTTTTTTAATTTTTAATTTTCGCATTAATAAATAAGGAATGCAAATTCAACTTCCTAATTCAACCTTCTGATTGCTTTAAAAAAAAAAAAGAAAAAAATAGTATTCAAAAAGCTTAACTGAGCTTTTGCCAATTTAAAAAAAAGCAGATTTGTTCAGTGTTTTTCTTATAAATTATAAATAATTGCCTGCAAATTTGAAACCGAGACTTTCAGACGCTATAAAAAATTCTGATGAATCCTCCAGCATTCTTATCCTTATCAGTTAAAATCCTCTTATGTTTTTTTGATAAGCAAATTCTCGATTAGCCACAGTGATAATAATTCGTTTAAAGCGTCACGTGTATTTGTCTCTATGCGAGAAGAATTCGCTGAATTCTCCGTTGCATTTAATTTAATCTCTGCAGAAATTTGGCGCGGGTGTTCGTCATATGCATCGCATCGTCTCTTTCTCGCTTTTTGCAAGTGGACGAGCTTACACAATGAAGCGCGGCGGAGAGCCCGTGCGCGCGCGGTGCCACTTTCACTTTTAGCCGATTATATTGTTTTTATTATTATTCAATCGGTGTGCAGTTGAGCAAGTATATTAGCCACTGGTGGACTCTTAAAAGCGCGCGGCAGACGGACCGCGGCATCGCACGCACGCTAATATTCGCTCCGCCAAGGACCCCGAACGCGTCACTGATACGAATTAACGAGGGGAGCCTTTTTAGGCGTGCACATCCTTCGCTCCAATGATAAATATGGTTCCAGTTGCACGCCAAGCTTGTCAGAAATCGCGTTACAAAATTTTATTAGAGATTAAAATATTATAAGTGGCAGATCTTAAAAAAATGTATATGATCTACCACTATCTACTGATTTTTATGAATTATTTGCTATTTTTATAAATCATAATTTATTATTTATTTCTTTTTATTTGGAATAAAGCTTTCTTTATAAAACTTTGTGCCATTTTGAAAAATTTTAATCAAATTTAAACGTTTCAATCTCCTTGTAAATAAAATACTACATACTACAAAGCAAAGTTGCAGGAAAATTTGCTTATTTACGCTAGCTTTTGTATAATATTGTTTTTTAATATTTATTTTTTTTAATTTAATATGAATTATTAATAATTAATAATTGCTCCACTTATTACACACAAATTCTACTTTGAATTTGTTTTCATTTGAAAGAATTTAATTGAAATTCAAAATTTTTTACTGATTTTTGGAGTAAATTATTTCATACAAAATTGATTCAAAAAATGGTAGGATTTTATGGAAATTTTAAGAATTAATAAAACCAAGAATTTGTCCTCCAATCGCTACTTTATAGACTCTGCCATCTCTCTCTATTTAACTTCGCGATATTTTTTTTTTGCGCCGGTTACCTGTTGTTCTTGGACCATTAGACAAGGCCGTAAATTACTTCAAACGGAATGCGCGCCGTGGAATATAGTACTCGTCGATGGTTCCGAGAAAAACACGGCAGTCTCTCTCTCTCTCCTTGCCGAGTTCCAATAATGAGAGAGATAAAATTCGCCGGCGCGATGATAGATTCTTGGCTGATATACGCGTTGTCTGCTAACTCATCTCTCTGCGGCCGATCCACCTGTTGTTCGCGGAGGCCACAGGTGATATAAAATGTAAAGTAAATACAAACGCACGAGCCGCCGCATACATTTGATATAAATTGAATAAAGGAGAGTTCCTCGCCACCTGCTCCACCCCCTACAGCTCTCGGCAGGCTTCGCATCTGCCCTTTAAATAAAAATTCACGTTAATTTACATGCAGAAGTTGTGAAATTCGGCTGCTTCTCTCTCTCTCTCTCTCTCTCTCTCGAAGCGTGAAAAATAATTGCTTGAGTTTTTCGCGTGATTTGGCCTGCTGCTCGGGCTAACTGCTCCTCCGATTAAAACGCAAACTTCGCCACCGCCCCGGATGTTATTGCTCGACACAGCGACGCAGCCGAGCAGAAAGTCAAGAGGAATCAGGGTAGTTTGCGCGCTTTGATGCAACAAAAACGCTCGCGCGCAACGGCTTATTCGTCCTCCGCGAGCAAAAACTGGTGAACTGAGAAAAAAATGCAAACAAAAGAGCAGAGTGAGGCAGCGTCGAACTGTTGTCGCACATGGCTTGAAAAATTGGTAATTGCTTTCGGAGTGAATAAGAAAGCAGCTTAACATATCCACTTGAATACTTTTTTCAATCGAAAAAAATTTTAATTCACAACCGCAATTTTGAAATTACTAAGGAACGGTTTAAGTTTTTGTTACCGTAAAAGCTTTTAATATTTTTGTAATTAAAATCATCCTGAATAAAGATCATCCTGAATAAAGAAGGTTGTACAAAATTTCAAATTAAATGGATTATGTTCAATGCAGCCTTTTGGAGTGGAAAATTAATTCAAAAGTGATTTCCATTATGAGGTTTTTTTTCATAAAATTATAAATTTTAATCTTTGATTTTTTTATTGATTTAAAAATCCGAAATATGTAAGAAAATTAGAAGTATATTCTTTTGCCTAATAATTTAATAGTCATCATAAAATTAAATGATCATTTATGAATGCATTTTTTTATGTATTAAAAGTAACGACGAAATCTAGAATACACAAATTATAAGTAATTTATTAGTACAGAGATATTAATTTCTTGATTTTTGTCTTATTTAAACCCTGTGATTCTTCTTATTTATTTTCCACTTTGTTTTCTCATTGGACTTGCATGTTCCAAAAAAATTTTGAACACAAAATCTTCTTTGAAATTCCTGAAGCGACCCCAATTAAAATGACAATCTCTATTCATGCCGACTGACCAGTTTGTCAAGAGGCGAATCAAAGACTAAAGAGGCTGCCATTCACAATTAAACGGCGCATGTACTTTTGCGTGTAGACTTTTGTGATTGCGAGAGACACATACGTTCATTCCAAATGATAAAGTGCTCGGCATTTTTCATCGAAATTCCACTCGAAAAGCTCTCGGCATAGAAGATTTATGTGACATCGGCGGGCAGTGCATTGAGCAAAATAAATGTGATGATGGATAAAGCGGCGCGCAGGTAAATTTCGCGTCATTTGCATAGACTGCACATAAATATAAGAGCGAAAGAAAGAGCACACACACTCCACACAGGTGCTCTATATCTCAAAATCTCGACTGCCTCATGCCGCGACTCCGGCCTGAATTTTAAAACTAGCTGCAGCTGATTTTCAACTCGGAGAAATACATAAATATATCTCAAGAGAGAAGGAAAATGTTCCGCTGGCTGCATAACAATCAGTAGCCGATATGGAAATTCGTTTGAAAAATTAAGAATAAAATCCGTTGGCCAGTCTTGTGCGGCAGGTGCAATTATTATTCGAGGGGCCATCTTCTCGCTCCTCTCTGGCTGCGTGTTTGTATAATCGCCCGACTGGTGGGTGGAAGAAGACCGGAAGTCATTTGGTCTGCGATGTGCGTGCTGGCCCTTTCCTCTTCGGAAACACTCCGAGAATTTCTTCACTTGAACGCTCCGTGTGTGTGTTTTTTTCCACTTTTTATATCGACCTTCCAACTACAACGGTGGAAAATTAAATAAAGAGGCGCGCAATTGTTAGTCTGGTAAAAAAAAAGGTTTTCTTTCTTAGTTCGCTCGCTCCAAGACACATTCCGAAAATGGATGGAATTAATTTTTTTTTCAATCTATGGTTCAAAATGTGTGATTCTAGACGCCTTTTTGGGCCTTTTGCTTTTTCATTTTTTTCTCAAATATTGTTACAAATAGAAACTTATGGTGATTTTTTTTTTTAAATTGACATTTGAATAATTCAAAAAAATCTATGCCTTCATTAATTTAAAACTAACATACAATTTTTCATATTTCCAATCTTCTATCTTTTCGAATTGGAAAAAAAATGAATTGAAAAAAATAATGTATGGGGCTTAATTAAAAATTGCTCTATGAGAGAATTATTAACCATTTTTGTTTTTTAAATAAAGAGACGCGCAATTACTTAATTGCGTTTAATTTAAATTTTTCCGGCGCGTTTGACTCGGCTTTGTGTCACAGATATACGAAAGCCCTGACCTGGTTATTACGGTGCAACAATCCGATTCGAGTCGATTGTTGGCGCGCGCACCCTCCTCTCTCGTCACAGAGAGATGCGTCATTAATCACGGCTTTGAATTCATAATCACACGCAGCACACATTCCCAATCCGTATAGCTTTGTTTCGTCCGTTTCAACCAACACGTTCTTCTCAATAAATCAAAATCTCCACAATGCCGGATGATAAATTTAGAAATTTTACTCCTCTACGCGAGCGCGCGCGCGCCCAGATTAATTAATATTCACAGTCGAGAGCGTCGTAAAAAGAATTAACCGTCGGTGACAACTGCGGACACATAATGCATCCTAGAAATCTTTCTCCTCTCATAATATTCTTAACGAGCCCACCGCTCTAATTAATGACGAATCTCTTTCTTTCATTTTTTAACCCAGCATCGTCCACCGACTGCATCTGTGGAATGAAAATAATGCGCGCGACTTTTTTACCCACGGACAGCGTGTCTCACTCTGTTAAATTCAATTATTAATTGCGTCGAGTGCTCGGCGAAAATAAGTACACGCCGGTGACGATAATTGTTTCCAGAGTGAGCAGTTCCTTACTTTTTTTCTCTTTCTCTCGCGGGAGGAGTGAAGTATAAAAAGTGCAATAATAAAATGAGACAGCACTTCTCGCTAAATGCAAGAGGTGTGCGAAACTCACCCAATTAGTGTGGCCGTTCATTCAGCGGGAGACTAAATAAGGAGAAGTGCACAAAAATTTCACTGCCAGAGAGGAAACACCGTTCTCGCTTAATTCTGAATGCACAGTTATAAATCTGGAACGCGAAAAAATGAAGTACAAAAACTTGCTATTAGGGCCACTTAAAGTTTTTAAAGTAAGTTAGTTATTATTAAAATTTTATTAAATTTATATTTCTTTTTTTATTATTTATTTTTAAATTATTTTAAATATTTATTAAATTTTAATTTTAATTTTCATACAATGTAAGTTTTTAAGTATTAATAATACTTGATGCAAACTTAAAATTTTGATATAATGGATTTAAAATAAATTCAGAAATTAATTTATTTAAATATATTTAAAATAGCAATTTCTCTTGATGGGTGTGAAAAATACTCAACGGTAGCTTCAAATGTTCCATTATTTGCGGCCAAAACTTTAACTTAAGAATTATGGCTTCACTTTAATCTTATTATTGAGTCTCATTAATCAAAAGATGAGTTTTTGAAATTCACAATTTTAATACTTTATTTTCGTTAATTATAAGAGGCCCTTTTATCCTTGATTTGTTTTCCTTGAATCGAGTATTTAAGTTGTCCCATTAGCAATGTGCTTTACATCATATTATCCAGTGCACACGTGTCCACCCATTACATTACGGACGAGAGGCGCAACAGGTGTTTGCGCCTTTTGACCCGTGGCTGCTGCGGTGATAGCGCCAAAAATAAATCGTAAATAAAATAACCAGAGTCGCCGCGTGTGTCTCTCATTTTGAGAGACACACTCGCCTTGTATGACTAAAACCGTTCATGCATTTTAATTAAAAAAATTAAAACTCTTCCTTCCGTCCTTCTTCCTTTTCCTGCTGGATGCTTCTCGATTAAAACACGCGACTTGTGTGTCCTCCGCGCGAATTTAAAAAAAAAAAAGAAAAAGCCGAGAGGGAGCGAAGTAATATCAACTTCCGTCCATCAAGCTCGACTCCCTCCACGGTTTATTGCATTAATGGCGTGATTCTCTTTCTCTCTCCGCCGACTTTAATTGCGCAACGGCCGCCGTCCATTAATAAATTATTCAGAATTCCAACGCGTATTTTATACAGCCATGCCTCTCTGATCGATCGTCCGCGCCGCCGTGATCAACTGTTGTGTGTATATAAAACTTTGTGTCTCTCTGCAGTTGTAAAAATGTCGCAAGATTTCGCTTGCTTAAGGTGACCCCGAGACGTCTGGAAACACTTTTGCCAACTTGCACGCATGTATGCACGAAAAAATTAATATTATTTCAAGCCGCCGAAAGTTTAAGAGGAAGTCAAACAAAAAATTGTTGCAAAATTTTTGTGTGCTCGTCTCTCGCGGCAGACGAATATTGTTATCTCTATTCGATATACTCAGCCCACGAAAAAAATTTATCAACTATTAGATTTTAGAGTTCATTAACTTGATAGTGACAATGGCCGCTAAAACGCGGTGAAAACACAGAGAGAAAAGATAAAAAAAAAAGAAGGAAAACGCCGCCGAGTGAGAGAGAAAGAGAGCAGGAGATGGTGCAATGTTGGATTAAAAGGAGGCGCGTCACGCGAGCAAGTAGAACCTCCAAATCAAAGTGCGAGCGAGTTACATAATAATTTGTATTATTTATTTGCGCCGAGGACAATAGCCCCATAAGGTGCAGGCAGAGAGAGAAATTAAGGGTCACGTTCGGCGGCCGACGCGATTGCGAGTCGCGACACGTCGCTCTCGCGAGGATGCTTTTAGTAATGGCTCATCCATTGCGCCACTCTTGCGCCCGGTGCATCTGCATGCTAATGAGAGACTTCTTTTTTTTTCATATTGCATCTTTCTTTCTCGGCGGGTGAATAAATAAAAATGCAGGTGCATCGAAACTGCTGCTGAGGACGCGTGCACCACGCCCGCGTGCCGCCACTTTTTGTCGTCGATCGCGTTGTGACTCAACGATTCTCTATATCAATCTAGAGCAAAAAGGGACACGGGAAAAATTGGACTACATATCCGCGCATTGTTTTCGCCTCTGTTATTGACGCCGCGTGATTTCGGTAAACACAAAAAGCTAATAGTAAAAGGCCGAGACCGAATTGGGAGCATTGCATAAAAATCATCCATCGGAGCACCTAGAGGTGTGTGCACTGTTTTGCAACTCTCTTTTGAGGACACTGCACACTTTAAGCGGGAAATATGATCGACGTTGATTCACTCCTTATTATTTTCGAAGAAGTTACTTAAGTAGAAGAGTTAAAAATGGAAAAAAAATAATAAAAAATATAATTATGTATATGATTATATTATTTACATTATAATATTTAAAAGCAAATTAAATTATTGTTTAAATGAAGTTAAATAACAATTCTTCTTTAGTGAATTATAAATCAACGCATTTTTCATAATGTTAATATATTTTATTTAAATATTTTATTTTTAACTGAATAAAATCTCTAATGTGATGCTATTAATATTTTTTTTTAGTTTTGTAATTTGATTTTAGAGTCATTTTTTTACTATAACTATATTTATGTTTCACTGATTTAAGAGTTTATTGAATGCTCTTGATTAATATCTTGTAAGATGCTCGTGGTATACGTTTCACTGAAATTTCATACATTCATGAGATTATAGTTATTTATTCTTCTGTTTTTGAACAATACGGAAATTCTACATTGGAAATAAAAGACATCAACTACCAGATGTCTGCTAAAACGCCCAAAATCGAAAGAGACTCAGCCGTTGCAGTAATCCCATTAAGAATATTAAGTAAAATTTATAATTTCTTCAATGTTTCAACCATCTTAAGTTAATATTAGGAGCTTTGTTATAGTTAATGAAACAATTATATGAAGATTCTAGATCATTTATTGCTTATAAGAAACATTCCTATAATTAATTAATTTAAAAAATAAAAATAAAAAATCTACATAATTAATCCATTTAAAAACAAATTAAAGAAAAACCGCCTTTTTCTGTATATAGTTAATTTATTTCAATATTGCTCTACTATTTCAAATAGAGCCGGACAAATTTAAATACTTGTTTAAAACTTGAAAATTTTCAAGATTAATTTCTTTTTTCTCTTTTTACATCTATCTATAAACTTTCCTTCTGCAAGAGTACTAAAAATAGTTTCTGATTTGGTTTATGGTTCCTCCGAGTATTGATTTAATGTCATGTCGAGCTGATTTTAAACATTTTATGACGCACGATCAACTTTGCTCTAGAAAAACGGAGACGTGTGCTGCGATGTGCTCGCCCCGAGTCAATAATCTTATCTGCGTAGGCGTATCGGTCCTAATATTTATAATACATGAGGCACAGGACTAATTATCATGAGCTCGTCTTATCTGTCGAGATCGTCTTTGACGCGGGGCCAGGGTCAAGGACTTCCTGCGATGATGCGTCGGATTGATCGAATTATTTGGTGAAGCGAGGAAAAAAACGAGCGACGTGCACGCTCCTCTTTTAATGAACAGAAAATCGTTCAGCCCGCAGATTGGTTGCACCCTTTTTTGTGATGGCTGCAGAATAAAAAATGTATGCCTCGAAATATGAAGTGGAAATTAAAGCGGCCCGCTGCTTTTTTCATCTGGAAAGAGTGCAGCATCATGCTCGCTGGAAATCGGACGGTCGCCAAAGGGGGCAGCAGAACTAACTCGGCATCATTAAAGGCAGGCAGCGTGTCCGAAAATTTTCTGCTTTAAATCGGATTGCACGATTCGGACTGGAGAATGCCTCTCTATTTATTTGCTCTCTTGCGTAATTTTGCGCCTCTTTTCTTATCAGTTAGTCACCTGAACGCTCGCGCTTGGTGGTGGCTCGCGAGCGTGCGCCTTTATCAGCCAGAAAGGCCGCAATCAATTAGTCTCCCGCCTGCATGCGCTGCTCGATTTCTTGTGAAATTTGCCTTTTCCCGTGCGAATTTTATATACATTCAACTGCGCTTTAATTTGTCCTAATTAAGACGTGTCTCTTGCAACAACTTTATTACTCTTTGTAAATTAAAAAGTAGGATGGAAAAATCTTATCAAGACGCGATACATAAGTTGATTGTTGTATACAAATTTCAAAACTTTTATAAATGAAGCAATTCGAAATTTCTGCAAAACCAATCAGACGTTTGATAAAGAAATTCTCGGCAGTTAATTATGTCGGCGTTTGGAAAAGAGAAATTTCAAATTTCCGACTAGATAATTATATACGCCTTTGAAATTCGAGCACCTGTCCGTCCACGCCGCTCCAGAGCGATTTGCATTCAATTTTCGGCACACAATGCAGACTTCATTGAGCCACGCCGCTATATCTAGAGAGAAGTAAAGCAAAGGTGACGAGAGAAAACACAAAGTATATATCTAACTGGGACGGTGAACTCTTGACGAGAGGAGAGAGACGCATGCAGCCTCCTCTGGACCGTAATTTGGCGTTGCAGCAGTGGTTTACCTGTGCAGGAAAAAGAACCAACAGAGCGGAGAGAAGCGCTTGCTGACCATCTCATGCACTCGACAAAATGATCCGTGAGCATTATTGGAAAAGGAAATGAATATAAATGCAAAGCTTGACTTGATTAATGGTGCATTGTGGCCCAGGAAATGAGCTACGGCCACTTCTTGGAAAATCTGCAGTACCGCACCTGACAGGTGAAGATAATTAATGGATTTTTGCGAGCAAATAAAACGAATTTAGGAGAGACCAATCTTCAATTGGTTTTTGCTCAACTTGCAATTCTAATTTTGCTAGATCGATTTGCAAAGCACATTATCAGGTGAATCAGGTTAAGTTCGTGGAATAATTTTACAGAATTTAATTTGTAAAATTTCGGGATAATTTGCAATTCAATTGAAATAGCAGAAAACATAATTAAATCCATACAAACTTGTAGATATCAAGAAGACCTTCTTTGCTAATACATTATATTAATTATTTTTTTAATTGAATCTTAAATTTGTTATTATTTAAATTTAATTCTTAAATTAAATCGCAAAATTTTAAAACTGGATACAAGTTTTGTTAGTTTTATCCATATCCATCTTTCAAAGTTTTTCTTTTTATTCGGATTGATCAAAGCAACAAAAAAACTGTTTTGCGATTATCTTAAAATTTTTCTTCATCATGGAAACAATAATTGCGTGCTTCTCTTTTGAGTTTGATTATTTGGGCTTTTTGGACGAAAACGAGTCCATCGAGCGCTTTCTTTCTTTCTTTCTTCCTCGTGCCTTGACCCGCAGACAGTCTAACCATTTTTCAGCGCCGCTCTCCTTTGCGGGCCGGACTAGCTCTGTCGAGAGCCGCGGAAAAATAAATGAATGGTCAGGCCGATCACGACATACGCGAGAAGTGAAGAAACAGAGCGGGATCCAAAAGTCCGCGGATTGTGTTTAGTCACCGTGATCAACCTTGAGGTTCCACTAATTGCTATCTAATGCAATAAGTGGGCCGTGTTTTGCTGAAAGATGATGCCCTCCCGCTGGGGGAGAGTCCTGCAGCTGGACCAACGCGACGTGCACTCGAGCAAAACGCCGCCGCAATTAGGAAAGCAGCGGCGAGTAGCTGTTTTATTCTCATTAGAGCTATTCAATTTTTCAGCCTTTCTCAGCGTAAAAAAGCTCTCTGCGCGCTCTCGAGTAAACAGATACATTAGGAGGGCGCACCGAGGGAGATTAATTCCACTGTAAAAAGCACAGAGAGCTGTAATGACAAAACCTCCTTTCAAACTAAATTTTCCTCAATTCACCTTGTTTAAAAGTCGAACGGGAGCAGCTTCTTTTTTTTTTTAATAAAAATCCAGCATTCAAGTCTCCGAGACAAACACAAAGAGGGGAGGGGTGTTTTATTTTTATATAAACAAAAAAATTTACATTTTAATTTAATTCACCTGCAGCTTCTGCTTTATCTGTTGGTGCGATCTCGGCGCTCGGAGATAATCCAGCGAATCCGAAATTACAAATCAGCATCGCGTTGTTAATTAATCTGTTTGTTTATCGGGCGTGCTGTTGTATAAAAAAAAGCTGCACGCCGGTGTCGTTTGCTCAATTTTTGCCGTCGCTGATTTTGTCGCGCTGCTTTTTTCTCTCGTCGGCCAATTAAGATCTCTCTCTTCGGCTTAATGAAATTAATTTCAGTAAAAAGTAAACAATTTCGTGACTCCTTTAATGAGTCGTGACTGCGGGGAATGAAGAAAGAAGACCATTTATCTCTGATTGTTGATCCCAATGTTGCAAGCGACCGTTCCACATTTCACTGCACAGCAGCAGCGTGATATCCACGTTTTCGCAGTCTGCACTTTTCTCTCTCTTCCGCGGGCTTTCAATTAAAAAAGTTGCAAAATATTTCAGGCGATTAATATTGCAGCGCTCGCTAACGACGCCTACAATCAATCATAAACTTCAGAAAAGAGCAATTATAAATCTTGTGGAAATTAATCTATTTTCCCCTTTTTAAAACGTAATTCGGTAATTTTACCAGAGCTAATCAAACGCACCGTGGAACAATTTTTATCCACTTTGGAAGTAGTGGCTGCGTCCGATTCGTTTCGCTCCTCCCACTTTAATCAACACCTTCAGTTACACACGTCAACCCATCAAATTTTTCAGCTCGTGAGGAAGGAATTTTTAAAACGGTGGGAAAATCCCCAAGCATAGCATACAAATACGAAGCAGGGACTTTTTAATTTTTATAGCTCCTATAATAATTCTGACAATCGTTGCTCAACAAATACAACACACAGACACTTTGATCAGATCGACAAAATCCGAGATAAAATCAGCTGCCAAATTCAATTACCTCGCAATTGGCAAAATGAATCGATAGTGCGGTTTTGAAATTGGGCCACGAGGTATTTTGATCTCCGTCATGAATTTAGGAAGAGCTTGGCGCGAGATTCTTTATCGCGGGTGCACCATTAATATGTGTATAGAGAGTTGGCTACAGCCCGAGGAGATCGGGGATAAGCCCCAAATTATTACCTTGCACAAGTTTGTTTACTTTTACCCAACCAATAGTGCACTCTCGCCAAACCGGCGGGTTTAGATATATTAAAATATTATTAATTCACGAAGGGAGATTTGGTTTTTTTTTTCATATACACTCATTTTATGGTTGATGTGCGAGATAAATCACAGACCGTGCCTGCCTATTATTAAACGATCATTATTAAATTATTATACGCGCCGAACCCCACATATTTATGAAGATATGATGAGCTCTCATCTCTCTCTCGTCCTCTCCTCTCGCAATTGATTTTTTCCACCCGCGTGAAAAATAAACATATCAAAACGAAACGAGTTCTCTCTTGAGAGAGTTGAAGGAGAGATTAGAAAAAAAAATATGAGAGCGCAGGTACACATTCGTGGAAAACGTGATCGAGGCGCGGTGTAAAAAATCTGCTCATGAGAGCTCTCGGATGCGGAATACAGCGAGTTTGTGAAAAGCATGAAATGCTTGTAATGTGCTATTAATTAAGTTAACGAAGAGTAAATTTCAATTAGTGACGAGGAAACTCCAATTATTGATTTTATGAGATGAAAACTTCATAAATATCAAAATTCTTCAAAAGTTAAATTTTGTTAAACATTTCTATGATAAAAAAAATACAGACTATAAATATAACATTATTATTTATATATATTGTATGGATTAAAAATGTACACAATTATAATTACAAATTTTAAAACTTAATATTATTATTTTTTTTATAATATAAAATATATGATTTTTGTTTATTTTTTTAAAAGATTTCTAATAAACACCAATGTGAAAAAACAAGACATATTTTTATAAACAAAATAATATAATAAAGTTGATTACAACAGCATCACTTATCATGAGAGGTCACAAAGATAAATTATTATTTGGTATGGTATGGTATAGTAGTTTTTCATTTATAATTTTTGAATATTTGGATGATGTATCTCGAGAGGCAGAGATTGCCTTGTGGCACACCAATAAACTTAATTTGCAACTAATATGTCGTTTGTTGTATAGTGATCCTAGTAATGTTTATGATAAATATATTTTTCAACAAGTGGAGAATACTTATATTTAATTCTATAGCTAGTCAAAAATCGAATTGTGTGACTTGACGAGACGGTGAATAATCTCACACCTCAAAGAAAATGAGAACCGCATATTACAATTGTCTGTGGCGCGGTGTCGGAGGTGTCATTCTCGCGCAAAATGATAAATTGACCTCGCACCACCTGAGAGCCGCGCGCGTTGTGCGCCCACGACAATTCGCGAATTATAAAACACCTCGATTAGATCGTTTTGAAATATGAATGGCGCTGAGAAATGAATAAAGAGCTGCATCTCCTCAGACACAGAGATGCGATGATTTGAAATTCGTAAGCAATATGTATGAAGGCGAAATAATACACATAATTTAATAAGCCCCTCGCGCCGTTTAATTTTGATAAATCACTCTGTCTAGCGCCGCGCGCTGTCAGGAGGCATTATTTCATTCAACATTTCAATCAAGTGCGTGGGCACCGCGTGTTGCTTGTCATTTCACTCTGACGAATACACCATGCACCTCTCGACGCCTCGCTCCAGGTCACCACTTTTCTCCCAAATATGACCTATTGTGCCCACGCCCCATTATTTCTCATCTCCCTCTACGTGTCATTATTCTGCCGCATCTCTTTCTCTCGCAGCTAATTTCAGATTGAAAATTATATTATTTCTCATATCTGCTGCGGTGACACTCGACTCTGTCATTAGCCACGGGTGGAGTCTCTGCTCCGGCATTATCATATATATATTTTATTTTTTCGTAATTTTGTACCATTTTGGTTGTCGACCGAGAAGATGTGTGCTCGGGATGCAACGCCCTTAAAGTAAATAGGAAACATTATTATTTTCGGCGTATGGTAATCCGTGGCGCGTGAGTAACATGATTCGATCGCCAGGGCTGCTTGTTGTTTCGTTTGTTTGTTTTCCTTTATTCGAACACGGAACATTTGCTCTGATTGAGTTACATGCTGCATTACACACCTCACTCACTCACAGAGTCGCAGGGAAAACCTTTAGCCTTGACCTTTCTACTGATTGTGCGCCACTGAACGAAAATTGGGATCTTGATCTTTGATAAAATGTAGCTCAAAAGAGAGAAAATTGTTTATGAATATTCGGGGCGGTCCTTCGAGTACAAAGAAATTGAATCCGACGAGTGAGAAGTTTCTCTTTTTTCACACTGACGAATAAAAAGCAGAACTAATTTGAAAGAGGATTTAAATTTCGGAGAAGTCGATGAGCATTAAAAATAATTTCTGAAAATTTCTATATTCGCTTGTGGGATGCAAAAAAAAAACGACTGGTTCTTCTCCGAGTTTTTTTCTGTACATTTCAAAAGGCGTTCTGCGAATCGTCGGAATGTGTCAGCGTCGTCATCAGAGAGCTGAGACGAAAAGCTGCAAGGTGCGAAAGCACGTTTATTCCAAAGGTGCATCTCTCTTCGGCGAGATGGAAGAGGAGAGAGAGAAGACACGGCGGCGGCTCACAAACTCTCTCCTTGCGGCGCATTGATTGCCTGAAATTGGTATTTCTGATGCCCAAAAAATAACAACAACGAAGCATGCCTAATTAACGTACCGTAAAGGGGAGAAAAATAACGTGAGAGGTGTTAAAGTGTTGAATGATTTTAATAGCATAAAATTATAAGCATGAGGCGGCAAAAGTGCATAGAGAGAGAGAGCGCGCGCGGCAAAACTTGAAAAGTGTCAGAGGAGTTATTACACGGCACCGTTACTTTTAATACGATGTTATTGTTGTGGAGAAGGAGGCGCGCGATCGGTGTGTCATTCCACTTTGGCCGAATCATTGTTTCTCGCGTCGATTAATTGCTAAATTAATTAGCGGCCCCTCTAAGAGGGATCGACGCGCGCGATTTCGGACCGGACACTTCTCTTCTTCTCCGACCGATGGACCGAAAAAGTGCACAGTCACGTATCTTGATCGTTTAACACCTCCGAAATGAATTTTACGCCACGATTTATAATTCGGTATTTGGCATGCCCTTCATATATAATTTTAATGGAATTAAAATCGAGACGAACGGCTTTTCGTTTTGTGTGTGAGCAGCAGCTGTGAAAGATTGGCCCGTCAATTTTCTTTTCACGCCAGATCGAAAGAGAGCTGAAGGGTTCGAAAAATTATATATTAATGTGCCCTATCATGTGAGAATGTGAAGCGTGTTTTCTCATTAAAAAAAGAGCAGAAGATTCATGCAGTTTGATATATTTTGTACAAAGTGTTTCCTTTTTCAAATCAATACAAATTAACACGCCCTTTGTCAAATTCTGTCGGGAGAATGTCTTTTTATTACAATATTGAGAAGACAAAAGGCGCAATTTATGTCGGAGAGGCAACATTTTATGCACGAAAGAGACGCTTTTGCAAAAATATGAATCACCGGTACATAAAGTTCTTTGTAAATAAACGCGGCGATAATGAAAAAAAATTATTATGCTGGCCGTAAAACTGCGAATTCGTATTGTTAGCTCATTAAACCTCTGTGGCGGATGATTCGGGTTTTCTTTCGCACTTTGCAGCACAAGAAGGAGGTTATAAATGTCACTGTAAATCATACTCATGTTTTTAATGAGTTTCTGAATATTTAATAAGATAGAGAGCCTGTTTGCTTGTTATGCGCGCACTCGGCGCGAGATTGATTGTGTGTCACCCAAGGTGTGTCTGCCGAGAGCTGCTGAAGGACAACTCGCTCGCTCCCAGTTTCGCTCTCGCTTTAATACAATCGTACATATTCAGCTCCTTATTTCCAACACGCTCGAAAAAATGTGACCCGCCAAAGATTCATCAGAGCAGATTTTATATAATCTATTATTATGACACTTTTCTTCGCGAGAGCACGGCGCTCATGTGATCTGAAAGGTGCGAATTCTCGCACGGCTTATTATGACTAATGTGAATTAAATTTAAGCCTCGTGAGCTGAAAGAATCATTAATTTTAAATTACATAATCAAAATTTAAAAATGGAACAATGTATTTGATACAACAAAAATTAGAGAAAAATAAATTAAACCGCTGATTCATTTTTCAACAGTCTGAGAATTTTGCAGTAATTTCAATTTTATTTTATATTTAAAGAATCGAAACTCAATTGTTTAACAAGGTGTGAGGATCACAAAAGTATTTTGCAGTTCATTAAAAAATTCATTTATTCCAAGTATGTTTGCTTCATATACAAGTTTGTAAAACAATTTTAAGAAATTGAGACACACACAGCTGCATTGCTCTGGGTTTGCTGTTTAAAAAGTTTGATTGACTTCGGAGATTTTTAAAATTTTGTTATTAAATTAAAGGAAAAATTCAAGCAGTTCTTAAATAATTCTGATTTTTTTATACATTTAAGACAAATTATCTGAAATTTTAATAATTCATCTTCCACTGCAAATTACACACTTCACTTTTTCAATTTGCACAAATTATATCTCAAATTGTGTATTATTTACGGCCAGAGTTGATCGTCCGTGCTGAATCGCGGTGAGCAAATAACCCGGGGGTCTATCATTAACGAAATACATAAAGGTTCTGTTTCACTCCTCACCGCACACACAGACCGGCCGGGCAGTTTTACTCGGAAGAGTAAAATGATTTCACAGGCGAGCGGCGCGATTACTCAATTCGCGACGCATCCTTAAAAATTCATAATAATAATAAGAGATGCAATTTTGCATCTCCGGCCAAGTGATCTGTTCCCATGCATGCGACCTAATGGCCATGTAATTGCACGCGGCGGCGACGGCGACGCTCACACGCAGGGGACACAACGCGCGGCTCAAATTCGGCGTGACCTCCGGCAGGTCCACCCTGCCATTAGAGCACCACCTTCATGTAGGTCTTAATCCTGATTTTCACGCACTATCCCATCGGCGCGCCGCGACCAGAAGAGTTTCTCACGCCACCTCTCATTCAAACAATCGACATTTCCTCACAAGTCGGAGCACACATGAATTATTTTTCGACCTGGACGCTCTGATTCCACAAAATGAGTGGTAAAATTTACATAGCTTGAACCTTTTACAAGCTCTTTTAAATGTTTTAAAATAATATACAATTATTATATTTTTATTCTCTACGTTAACAATTTAAATAATTTTTTAAATTTATTTATTAATGCTATTATTAAAATTTTTATTTTATTATTATGTTTCTTATATTTATTGAATTTTGAGTATTGTATTAAAAAACAAGGATGTAAAATATTGACGGAAATAACCTATATACAGAAAATTTTTATTTTTGTATCAATCGCCACTATTTAATTACTTGTATGAAATATATTATTGATTGTAATTTTGTGGATGAATTTAACTGCTTACTTGAAAATTGGATCAAATTGAAATGTTAATTATAAACTATATCAACCACACTTTGCACGGAGAGTGTTGAATGCCAAAATAAAAACTATTCACTTGCGTTGAAATGAAGGTGTTGTTCTGCGAGCACACGCCACAACATAAATTCTCAATTTCGATGCTCGGCAGCTCTGCCCGCTCTCCCAAAATGATGAGTGACTCCGATTGTTTCTCTTCTCAACAAACAAAAACGATTATTTTTTGCGAAGCCGAAAACCGATCTGAACCGCCAACGCACACCTTGTGCAAAAAAAAAAATAAGTGTGGGCATCTGCGAGAGAAACGCAATAATTAAGCGCCGACAGCAATTAGGCATTTGACCCTGCGTGTCAGGTGGTGACGAAAAGAGGCCCGCGCGCAGTCAGGTGCCTGTGCAAGGATGGTGACTTGACACGTAGCTTACCCTGGCGGCGAACGCCGAGCGAGCGCCGCCGCCCACCGAGGAAGGGTGGAGTAGTGGTGAACGCCTGTCGCGCGCATTATGCAGCCTACCTGCCGCGAGATCTCGTCGTTTTCAGGTCACCCCACTATTATATATGCTCACTCGCAGACGACTTCTCTCTCACTCGGTGCGAGATCGGGCCCCGGCAATTACGCAGAAAATAATTACGCATGCAAGCAAATGGTAATTATCCCCAGCGAACTTTGCCTGCCTCGTCTCGTGCGGTTATTAATTATGCCTATGAGAGAAGAACAAGTGGAAATGGAGGTGAAAAGTTTCTTTATCTCGAGGCGGCGAAATTCACGCCTCTGCGCCAACGACTCATTAATAATAAAATTAAAAATGAATATCACTCGCCTCTTTAATTAGGTACATACACTGTTAAAAGAGGCAGCGAATTAAACGTGGTTTTGCACATAATTAGTTTAATTCCTGATTTCCTCTTTACCGCTTGAGTGGGAATATTTATAATTCAATTTAAATTAAAATTTAAAACTGTCTTTATATTCTTGAGATAGAAATTGACACTACATTTTATTTTTTGAGCATTCACAGTAAAGTTATAATAATATACATTTAATGAAGTGACATTAAAAAACCATGTATTAAGAGCTGTCATTCTAATATATATAATAGTTCGAAATTTAAAATGGAGATATGAAGTAAAAAAAAGCATTTTTTTTTGTTATTGTTTTGTATGCAATTTTCGGTACTACTTAAAAATCTTACTACTGCAAATGTTTATCAAAAATAAATTAATAAAAAATATAATATAACATAAGTTAAAACTAGATAATATATAGTAAACTTTAAACAAAAATTACAATCAATTATTATAATAAAATATGGAATATTTATGTACTTTTGTTTTTAAGTAATATTTTTAAATTATTAAGTTTTATATTTATTTCTATTTTTTGCTTTTAAATAGAACTAAAAATCAGACACAGATTTAGATATTCAATTAATATGGATTGTGGTACAAAACGAAAAAATTTATATTGACATGAACATCATTAGACAGTATAATAGTGATTGAAATTAAATTCGTTTGGGCTTGAGTTTGGTTTTATTGTAATAACTAATGTCAATTGATGAGAATTATTACTATTATCTATTCTTCTTACTTAGACGACATAAAAGGTTTCGTAAAAATTTGTAAATTAAAGCTATAAAATATATTTATATTTTAGTCCCAAATCCTGCCCTGAACACCGCTAAATACTATTAATTATTATTTTGTGTGTGGAACAAACCCCATAGCTTTAAATTTTATTATAATAAAATACAATATGATTTTTAAATACATAAAGACTGAAATCTAAAAATATAAATTAAAATTAACCAATCCTTTTCACTTGCGGGTCTTTCAAAACGGCTCAATACAATTGCAGATTGAACATGCAGTCCCATCCAGATTGCGGGCAGCGTTTTATTTGAAACAATTTCCGATTAAATCTGCAAAGGCAGCTAATTATCGCAGCAAGTCTTGGCGCTGTGTTCAATTCTCTCCTCTTTTGGCGATCTCGGTGCTCGCCTGCAAGGAGCCGAATCAAAGGGTCCCGGTCGTGCCTGCCGGGGTCAGGTCTGCCTTGGGAATGCTCTCTCGGGCTGGACGAGACACAATCACCCGGCCATTGTCTGGCGCAATTAGCCGCCGACGTGTATGTGTCATCCGAGCGAGGCTGATTCAGCCAAAAATCAGCCGCAAATCAGCTGCTGCCGATCATGCAAACATTGTTCGCAGCGCAATTACACAGTTTCTCATCCAAAATAAAAGCGCCCTTTTATGATTTATATATTGATTGGAAAGTCGGAACTTTTTGCTGCACTTTGCTGATTGACAGACCGCGTGCTGGTTCGTTAGCTCTGTTCGCGGAAATTTTATGATATTGATGTTTCAACTAACTGCTGAATTCAGAGACCGAGTTATAGTAGTTGTTCCTATGCGACAAAAAGTGCAGATCTGATGGTCGTGCCGATAAGATAAAATTAGATTAGAAACACGTTATGCTAATTTTTCCTCACTATAAGATTGAATTCCAGAAGGAACGATCGGCGTTCACGTTTTCAGTCGCAAAAGCGTTTAACAAGACAATTTTCCAGTTAGACAACTGTGTAGGCTAATGCATTTTTCATGTGCATAATTAATAGTGCGGCACTTTTTGCTCTCGATAAGGACACACGACTGAGAGCGAATAAGTTTCTGTTAGCCTTGCAATCATTCACTTCTTTTGCAATAAATATTTAGGACTAATCAAACAAATACATTAAGTAGGCCGGGGTCAATTAATAACGTTTTATTGATTAGTGATTTTATAATGAATTAATTCAATTGAAATTCGACTTATATGTAGATTACAGTGAGGAATGAAAACGAAGGAATTGTTAATTCTCTAATAATTATAAAATAACTTACTCCTGCGGAATTTATTTCTATAAAATTTAAACCAAATAAAACCTAAAAAATATTTGTGCAGTTATCAATCAAAGCTGACTTTTGAAAACATATTACCAGAATATTTAATTAATTGTAATAATTTACATTTTTTTTTAAATAACTGCTAAAATTGAAAATTATTTACAAAAGTAAGCAAAAATTTTATTTTTAAAATTTATGATTTACATAAATAATTATTATTTTTTTTTAAATATTCCTTAATTCTCTGTGTAACCCTTTCCAAATAATATGTCATTTATTTAAAATTTTATTTGAAGTTTCTATTATAATCCTTTTGAATATAAAGTAGCTTAAAATTACTGCGAAAATTTTAGACTTTTCACAAATGTCTAGACGGCGAGCTCCGATTCTATTTTTTACGCGGGCTCCTCTCAGGTTCCAAAACGAGTGATGTAAGAATCTGGTTGCTGGTCATTTGGAGCACATGCAGGAACAAAGTCCGGGGGAAAAGCAGTGGGAGACACAAGAATAGCCTCTAATGAGATGTCAAACAGCAAAGGAGCATGATGCCAACTGACACGGGCACCGCAGAGACCACCAACCTCTCTCTTTATGCTCCTTTTGGCTTCTTTCCTGCCAGACCGCGCAGACTCATTTGCATTTCCCTTTTGTACTGCATCGCCGATGGTCACTTAGGCAACTTTGAAAAAAGTGTCTAATCATTTTCACATAATGACTCAACTGCTGTTTATTATTTCAATCTCGATTTTGTATTTTTTTCTCCTTCTCTTATATTAACAATCCGACCGCGTTTCCTCCCATCCTGCACCCGGTGAGTTATTTTGCACAAGGACACACGAGGCCTTAAACGCTCTCGCGTGTGTTATTTATCTCAGCGCGTCGATTATCAGATTGCGTTTTAATCGTCGTTCCATCTTCGGGTATTTTATTCAAAGCGCGGCGACTTTTCACTTTCCGTCGAGTTTATTTTATACATTTTCGCCGAGGACTTTTGCGAAATGTGTCCGTGCGTGTCTCTCTCTCTCTCTGTTTGGCCGTTCTCCAAACATGGTCATGCGGACGGGAAAATGAGCAGCATGTGCGTCGGCCGTTCTTTTTTTGCGGCGCAAATTCAAGTTCACGCTAAATTCAATAAAAAACGAAAGCAGGGTGATCAGTATTCCGACTTCAATGTAGCCGGTTCTTGTGCTACTCGAAATGGCAGCAGCTTAAAGAATCGGCCGGTGGTTATCTTTAGCCAATATTTTATTATAGGACAAGATTGCCTGGCTGCACATTCCTGCCGCCGACTTTTTTCTCCTCTGCGTCCTCAAGTGCCGCCGCCGCGCCGAGTGCTTTTGCTTTTGTACTTGTGTATTTATGTGTCGAGCGCCTGGGACACGCTCTCGATTTATGATCCCTCCATTTTGCTGCCATTGAATTTTTAATTTCAAACGCGACCCGTGACCCGCGGTGAACACCAAAGCCGGAAAATATCAATACGAAATGCGACCGCGACAATCACGAATATTTTCTCCCGCTGGGAATAAATTTTTCAATTTCGATGACAGCAAAAAATAATAGTTTCATTCAAATTGAAAAAAAAAAAATAATAAAATCATAAACAAATTTCTAATCTTCAGACGACTAAATATGTAAGTATGCAACCGTTGTGTCTCTCACGAAAGAGGGTTGCATACCCTTTTTTTCCATATGACTCATGACATACTAAGCAAACTTTTGATAGAGAATCTTATTTATTTATTTATTCTTCATTCAAATTCACTGAAACTCGCAATACAAGTCAATACACAAAAATCAAGTAATACAACACTAAAAATACATTTTGATACATTTTGATAGAGAAAGTTTTGATAAAAATCATTCCATATATGTATAGATTTTTATTTCTACTCTAAAATTCAAATGAAAAAATCCATTTCTGACAATGAGATGGAAATCGTAAACCAAAAATTCGCACTCCTTTTAGTTTTTCAACCTTCCAAATGCATTGAATTGTGAGAAAAGTTGATTTCAATGACTGAACCTTACTTATTTGGTTGAATTTAGTGTTTTAGCAACCAAAACAGCTCCAAAAGGTGAAATTTCAATTTAAATCTTTTGGAGTGCAGATTCTTAAATCTCTATTTTGATTTCAATCATCGAATTTTGTGGTTTATCTCAAATCAAGAAAACTCAATAGTAGAGAGGATCTTTAACATTTCTTAATAGCTTGCAATCCTTTTTTACGAATTAACAACCAGTTTGCATCGTCGTGGGTCTTCCCACTATTTGAAGCCAGCCTTGAATGCGTTTTTTCCATTAAAAAAACATTCAGGTATACATTTGACGTGTCAAGAAAGAGACGATCCACTAACGTCCAATAAAGGCGTAATGTAATAATGTGCGAGGAGAATGCATCAGCTGAACGTGTCCAATTTCGGACAATTACTTCTGCGAGTACGTTGATCGCTAAACGTGTATTCAACAAACAGATGCGAGCGAGGTGGTGTTCAAATATAATAGATGAGGATATTGTGGTCCACTAGAAATCAATAGAAGACGGGCACAAAAGAGATGAGCCAAAACCAACCGAGTGATGCTGAGAAAAAAGAAAGAAATATCCAAACAAACGATGGTAAAAAATAAAAAGGAGAATTTCGCAACCCAATTTAGCGTCTTTACGACTATTCATATACCGATCAAAAAGGATAATCCGTTGGTTTTTATTTGAAAATATATTTGCACCGTCGTAAAATTCGGCATTCGCGGTAATAGAAAGGCGTGGAAAGTTAGAAGGTTTCACCCACGAGTACTTTTTTTTTCCATCGGTCATTTGAAACAAAAGATTCGCAAAAGGGACCACGGGCGATTTGGATTTGTGGAATTCCTCTTCGGGAGAAAGAATCGCTTTTTAACGAGAGCGGCAGCTAGCAGGGGGCAATCGCACGAAGAAAATAATCACACACGTACATAAGAAAAAAAAATATAATAATTGGTTTAGAGAGTAGTGGCGGCAACAGTGGCGGATCTTTTGCAATATTCTGTTATAATTAATATTAAGATATCAACAGGAAGCTGTTTTACTGTTGGAGAAAGAAGGCGCACGTTCCCATCCATTGTTTTCTCGGCTGGGATATGGAGAGCGCGGGAAAAAAGCAGCCGCGGCGGCACAGGAAAATATTTTAGCATAATAAAAAGTTGCAGCGGGTGCCACAAGTGTGTGCGGCTCTAATGAGCGCCGCGGGTCAAACGGGTTCACTGGCCCAAAGAGTGCACGCAGATTCGCCCCATTTGCATATCGGTCGGCTCGGATTTTCTTCGTCTTTGAAAATCGAATGCTTTTTCTGCTGCTTATTCGGGGAGGCGTGTTCTCGGCGAGAGCAGGCGGTGCAGGAGGCGGATCTTGAATATACACATTTGAATTTCCATGTGAAATGAGATGCCTGCCTGCTTCGGAGCAGCATCCCGCGGCCAGGACCGGTTTCTCGCGCGCCGCGCACTCTCTGCAGAGAGGCTCCTCCGTGCGTGCATATTAATTCTGCAATGGCCACGGCTGCACCGCGCTTTCCGAGAAAACGCCAGCCACACACACGCCGGTCCTGATTAATATTTCCTTGCGCCGCTCGCGATCGAAATGCTGTCGCTGCGTGAAGGACACACATTCTCATAACGATTTATTGGCATTTCATCGTCAACTTAAAAGCAAACCTCAATCCAAATGTACTTTTTGTGGAGAGAGAGACTATAAAATTTCATTGCAAATTCTATACTTCCAGAGTAAAATTTTTGTTTATTATTATACAACTTTTTTTGGAATTGCGTCTACACTACATTTATTTTCTTAGGTACTTATGACGAAGCGAATTTTAAACTATAAACACTGTATTGTTAATACAAATAATATTAATTAAATATAATTAATTATTCATATTATTAGATATATAAATATTTTCATATTTAAAAAAAAATTTAATTATGATTTTTATTTTAGATTAATATTTGTTTTTTTAAGATTTTTTAAACATTCTGATAAAGATTATGTTGCTAATATTTTTCCAACCAAATTTTATAATTTGAGATAAAACAATTTCAAATATATTTATTTATTGTTGAAAGCCTCTAATTACCTAACTATGTTGGTGTAAATATCACAATGAATGAGTTATTGTCTTCTCTATTGTCTTATTTTACTTTATTGATATTAATTATAGTCAATTACCAAAAAATATGAAAAGTCAGTAACATATGTAATGGAGAGATCTCAAACTGATGGAATAATTACAGAAGTGTAAATAGACACAAAATTTTTAACTTCTAAAATTTGTTGAGAAATTTAAATTGATTGTGATTTGTGTTTGATAAACGATTTGAAGAATTTCAACATTAAATAATTTAAGCAACCCAAAAAGTAAATTCCTTGTACGCTAGCAGTTCAAAACTTTCTCCTTTCAAGCGGCAAAATCTTGTAGTTTATGACAATTCTATTAATTGTTATGGTCATGGCAAAGTAGAACGCGGACGACAGATTAAGAGTATATTATTTTTATTCGAGAGCCACAAAGAATTTAAGCACGCCTGCCAAATAAGCAAATGATAATGAACTCCTAGTCCTTGTATATCAAAAAAGAAAGACAAACAAGAACAACTGCTCGCGTTGCAAATCGCGAAATTTTCCTTCTGGAAGAGCCACACTCGCAGCGAGCAGTCCATAAATATTGTGCTTTTTTCGAGTGCAGCAGCAGCAGCGAGTGAGATGAAGCATGAAGGCACGCATTGCTCATTGTTCTCTTGGCTCTGTTGACAAATGTATAAATACGCGGCACGGACCTCTCCTGCGCCAACAACAGTTATTCTTTTCACAGATGCCTCGTCGTCTCGCGGCTGTCAAAATGCGATTTGATTGCAATAAGGCGGCGAATCGTGCGCTGCATCATTTCGCGAAAGCAAAAGAATCGAGAGCAAACACCGCGATCATTTTTCACCGGAATCTCATTCTCGCGCCCCCCGGCTCGAAATAAATCCTTTTTTTCGGTCGTGCTGCCCAAGTGCATGAGTATGTAAAAGTCATTGCGATTCACAGAAACGGTCTTTGGTGGGCACCGCGTGTGTCACGTGCTCATTTTTTCCTCCACTTTTTGGCACACAACCATGTGTGATGCCTGCCAAAGGAGACGAATTTTATCGACAATACAGAGACGCAACTGACGCACTTGGAAATTTGCTAATTTTTTAATTTGAGAGCTTCAATTTCCTTCGTTATTCCCACAGTAAGCATTTCCTTGTAATTAAAAATTCAAGACAGAATGCGATGCTATAGAATGTACAAAAATTAACAAAAAGCAATCCCATCTATATGAAAACTTATGAAATATACACCATGTAACTTTCTGAATTGGCTATTGAACTTAATTTAATTTACATGTATATAAAAAGTGGTAAGAATTAGGCAAAGAAAAATGGTTTTTCCATGTAAAATTTTGCCCACTTATTTTCACTTCTCCTGCATATTAAATTAAGATTTAAAAATAAGTTTTATTTTAATTGATGGAGAAAATATTTTAGCCGCTTCAACGCAGGAATAAGTCGGAAAATTAATGTCTGAAAACAGATTTTTATCATTTTTGGAGATAGTTCGCCTCTGATATATCAATAAATATTATTTGCAACTAATTTAGTCGAACATTTCATTTTTAAATCTGAAATGTCTGAAAATTTAGCAATTAAATTTGTTTCCTCGCTCAGTTTAAAAATTCCAGCACATTAAATTTCTCTTTGAAAACTTTCTTCAAAAGCATATAATTATTAAAACTTAAAAGTTTCAGACGAAATTCACCTCTTTGGTAAAAAGAGGCTCTCAATATCGCACACCACCGATCGTTTTTAGTAATTTTGTGAAAACTGATCCCGCCCTGTAAGTGCTTTTGGAGCAGCAATTGACCTGCATAACCCTTGGCTTAGGCGATGGGCATGGAAATATTATTTTGTGCACGGATCATTTCTCGACGAGCCAAGCTTGTGTGTGCGCTGCGCCATGCTCTCTTGGCCGATAAAATCTCTGATGTGTTTCCTTTGGCTCGTCAGAAGGAGAATAATTACATGTTTATAGAGTCACGGCCTTCCGCTTCTTAATTCTAGTGTCCAAAAATGCAGACGGCGGAAATTTTAACGCCTGCACATGGAAATCAGAGAGTATTCTTCTGAGAGAGAGAAAATTGTTTTCGCCGCTCCACCCCCGCGAATTAATTTCAGTTGCCTTTCGTCAAGTTCCTAGCTCAGTAAACACCACACAAATTTATAAAAATAAAAAAAAATTTTAAAAAGTTTGGACAGTTTTTATTTTGTAATCGCTGAAATTTTCTGGTCTGGTGCCTGACATAATGTGAAAATTTTTTAAAGGAGCTGTCAGGAAAATGTGATGCATTGCGCTCTTTTAGATTTATCTCGGATTTCCTTCGTCCATAATCATCAGTGTAGGTATTCACACCTGCTCTCCAGACATTTTGCTTTTTCACTTTTTGTGAAAATTTTCAAAATTCTTCTTCTGATGGGACCAATTAAATTATATTTTTAACCGGTGGAGACGCTTTTTAATTAAAAAAACGCAAGCCGTCGTGCCGGCGGTTGATATATCAGAGAAAATCCAAGCTGTTAGCAACTTCCTCGCCGGCTGAGCACCTTGCCTTGAAAATATTTTTAATAGTTAGCGGAAGTACGTCACCCTTGTTCCCATCCGTACGTGTGCATTCTCCTTCGTTGTGACCTCCAGTCAGACCTGCGCTGGCTTTCATAAATTATATCTTTTATACGACGACTTTTGCGTGTGTGCAGCGCTCAATTCGTTTTATTTTTATCTCTCTCGCTATTTGCGAAATTAAGCCGCCTGCTGCGCTTTTTGCTTCGTAATTATTCTTCCACCGCGCGATTGCCAACGGAAAACTTCTTCATATTTTGATTTGACCCTTTGAATACTTTTCTGTGTTTGGTCGCGCTCGGATAGCATCTCGTGTTTGTTATTATTTTCGCCTCCCGCCGTCGCGCATTATCTTGTTACACATCTGAGTCATTACATACACGAGTGAAGTTATTTGCATTGAATGCAACACTTCGCTCTCTGATACAGTTTTGCAAGACACCGCACTCGGTGCGGCAATTTAACTGTAAAATTAGGCAATTCATGCATGCACAAACAGCACATTTCTCTCTCTCCGGCGCGAGGAGCAACAGAAACGCACCGTTTAATCTGAGAGACCTTTCTGAATTAATATAAGCTTTTCTTATCAGGCAATAGTTTACAGAAAATTTAAAAAGCTCTTGCTACAACTTGTAATCAGAATCAATGTATATTTAAAACATAAAGAATTATTTTAAATTTATTATTTATTTGTTAATTTTTTTCTATAAGTTATTATTTTTTTTCATAATTAAACATGTATTATTATAAATTATTTGTTAATTTTATGGTAAAAACCTCAGACCTTTAGAAAATGAGTAAAGTTTTAAAATTATAATTTACAGTTTTTTTATGTACATAATTTTAAAAATATATTTTATCTTGCATCTCAAGCTTAATACTTAAATTATGACTTAAGAGTACACCACAAAAAATTTTAGGGGTTTGGTTATAATTTTATTAATATTATAATGTTGAATGCTTAATTGAAAATAATAATAATTCTTGATAATTGACAAGATATTCAATAAAAACCAGATGTACTAATTATTTCAAATTATTTTAACTAAAGAATTCATCAAGCCCCGATTATTAAAATAACAATTGTGGCGCCTGAGCAGTACCCACTCTATTCTTACAAGTCATAAACATGCCGTCAACTACGCAAAATAATACCAATGGATACAAATGAAGTGAAAAAGTTGTCACCGCTGAAAGTGGCTCTCTGTGTAAAGGCTAAACTCCCCCAACGACAACTACATAATATAATACCGCTTGACGCAGCTCTTTTTTATTATTACATGTTTATAAATATTGAGAGTAAAAAAAGTATTGTATAATAATTTAAGCGCACGCTACTCCACCTATAAAAGCTGATACTAAAGGGCGGATGCTCAATTATAAAGGAGTTACAGACCACCAAGACAAGTGTGCGCTGCATGAAAATTATATTCGCGCAGCGATACGTCCTGTTATTATATATTGGATTTTGCGCTGCGCTCTCGCTACTTCTTGCACCGCGAGGAAATCGCGAAACGAGAGACTCCCAAAATCGAAGTGGGATCAAAAGGACCACCCAGGGCAAATCGCGCTCCTTCACTTCGCTTGATCGCGGCGCAGGAGGAACAGGAAAGAGAGATACGGACAGACCACCCTCTTGTAAGCTATCGGCTCAAAGACTTAGAGTCCGTTCGAAATCGGTTTGGAAATCAGAAACCGCTGCACGGAAGCTACTTTGACTAACAGAGATTAGAAGGGAGATTTGAAAGTTGGGAGTCAAAATATCAGCCTAGCCAGTCAGGAAAAGAAAGAGGACAGAGAAATGTTTTTTTCTTCTAACAAAAACGTTGTAATTAAATCTTGATTTCTGAAAACAGAAAATAATGAAGAGCTTTCATGTTTGGTTTTCAGCAGCGTAAAATTCAAAAATTAATTTAAAAAAGTTTTAAATTGTTTTGATATTTACTGAAAAAAAAACTTATTTCAAGAAACGTTGCGTTAAATCAGATATCTGTTTTATGGGAAAATAAGGAATTTTCTCCTTAGGTTTTCATTGCAAGTCAGTGGAGTTGAGCAGAAAAGCTGTCAGAGTGCAACTTTCGAAGTGTGCGCCTCATATAGATATTACGACGGCTGTGGGAAAATTTGCTGCTGATGATCATACGCATGGGAATCGTAGAAAATGGCTGTTTGACGAGTTTCACTCGAATTGGGGCAAAGTTTGCGTGTAACTGGCCGAGGTGTCCGGGACTGTGCGGGCACGCGGCTCTTCTTGGTTAATGATGTGCTCGCTCGCTGCTCACCGGTCGGCGTGCGTGGGAGTGCATTTGAGAATCGGCCAGCTCTTTAATATAATCATGCTCGGCTCGTTCGTTCGTTCGTTCGGTGGGTTTGGTTTTTTAAGGCTCAACTGATTTGCTGATATGACCGCTATAATAATAATAACAATATCTGAAAGACTCTCTCACATAATGAATGTGTAGAAATAAATAATATTTGTGCCGCTCGGGGCTGTGCATGTGATATGGGAGGAATATAAAATACAGACGAAACGAAGGAAAGAAAAGCTTTTTATTCGTGCAGCAGCGGACCTCACAGCAGCATCGCCTCTGATTCAATTATGGCCAGCAGAGATTGTGATAATATGCGCTCGGTTAATATTTAAAATAAATAATAATACTGCACGTTATTTCTATTTGCGCTCTGAGATCAAGTTTCGACTTTGTGCTGAAACAAAAGTTGGCCTCCCCCGTTGAAAACTATACACACACAAATTTACATGTCTTCATTTTTCTCTCCTTGGCCGAGCAAGGCCCAGCCTTAAGCTAATTTCATAGCAGCAGGATAATGACTCGTGTAATTTGAGAGATCTCGTTGTGATATTTTAATTCGGCTCGCGGAGACTCCCATTTATTCACCAAGCAGTACTTATACTTCTTAACTTGACCGAAGAATAAATTTCCAAAGTGCATCCGACTGTGGCAATTATATTCAAATCGCTTTTTGCATAAAACCACTCCGAGGTCCCGTTAGAGACTCTCTTTGCTGCTGCTCGGAGAAGCACTACTTTAATTTCGACCTAGACGGGCCGATGATTTATGAGCCGGGGAAGTGCACCGCACTCCTCTCACACAAAAAGAAGTTTCGCCACACACCGTGCATAATTTTAATTTAATCAACTGCTCGTCAGCCACCGCGGCTCTCTGCTCAACTGAGTAAATCGGCGTTTTGCGAAATTCTGTATGCCATGCAACCGGCACCTCTCATTTGCAAATAATATATATTTATTGCTCAAATAATGATCTTTCATTTATGCTAATTCCAATCGTGTGGCGCTCGTCGCGAATCGAGGAAATAATAACATTTATTTGCTTGGCAACTCGAGCCGGCAGCTCAATCACCCCCGCAAAATTTCACAACGTTCCGTGTATTTATAAGGCTGAATAATTTTTATTGCAGAGAGTGTAAGAAGTGCGCCGTTCTCATTTGCCTGCATATCAAGTATCAACTATTTATATCCATCACTTGTCAAAGCTCAACATGGGAGGAATGGAATTTTGTTCTGTTGTGTGCTTGCTATGAGATCAGCGAAGGAAAAAGTAAATTTGTTTTGGGATTTTCCTGTAAAGAAATGTTTTTCCTGAATAAAACCACACACACGGACTGTGACCTGGCCCATGAATCAAGAAGCTTGTTATTCAAAAGCCTCTGAATTTTCAACAAAACTTCAATTAGGAAACAAAATTTAAAGTCATAATTAAGTTTATCCAAAAAGAAATCCTGTTATACATTTTTCTTTTATTTCTACAGCAAGATATATGTATATAGAATGGGCATCTCGGCTTATTTGTTTAACTTGGAAATTTGACAGCTCTAAATTTTTTGGAATAGCAGGTTAAAAAAAGCCAATAAATAATTCATAAATTGCAGCGTTACAATTAAAATTAAACGAATGAATTTAGGCTGTGGTAGTGTTTTCCTTTTTATGTTTCTCAACAAGTGAAATTACAAGGATGACAAGCAATTTTCTCTATTTTCTCCATAATCATTTTTATGATTATCTACATAAAAAAGTGGATTAATGTCAATTTTGCAAGATATAAATTTGGTTTTAAAAGAAAATACAATTTTTTTTTTAATTTTTCCTTTTTATTTATATTGCTTTTTACCCATATATAATCATACTTTCATTTAAATTTTATTAATTCCTTAATGCAAAAGTAAAAAGTCTTTTTATTTTATATACAGACTCCTGTTCTGGCAAATTACCTTGCCTCGAGTGTTATCCCGAGGTGTTAGAAAGGTGATCTGCAAGCGCCGCGGCAGCGCAACAGCAGCACCGCGGATAATTAGCCCCGGTGTCAGAAGCAGCAGGTGTTCCGTCACCTCAATCATCAGTCAGCATGTGCGAGCGATTTCTTATTTGCAGCCCTCGTCTCGTGTCTGTATATATACATGTGTGTGTGTTCGTATATACAATAACCATTAAGCCAACACACGGCGGGCAGATCCGCCAAAAGATCATTACTATCAAATTCGTTTGTTTACCCACGGTGTAATTAAGCCTCCGACTTGGAGGAAAATCTTTTTCCATGCAGCTCTCGTCGGCTAAAAGTTAATAAAAAAAAATCGGAGATAGATATATATTCGCCATCTAGCAAATTCGCTCGCGGGCTCGAAACTTATTTTCATGTTAGTTAGCGGTGGGTGTAGATCGTGATTAACCGATTATGCCGCGCATATACATTCGACGTGTGTGTGTGCGCGCCCGATAAATTATTATTGCAATGTGCCCATGATTTATCAGACGTCGTGCAAATATCGCAATGCATGTAATGAGAGCTGCGGAGAGTGAAAAGGGTCGGGGATCATTATGAGCAGAGAGAACTAGCCCGGCAATTACTGCAGCTCTGACGGCGGCAGGTGATTGTCCAGAGCGAAAAGTGCACTTTGATAAGCAGTCAGTTTTCAACGGCACAAAGACTTTCTAGTTATACTCTTACTTCTCAGGTCAGGAAGATTTAAACTAAAGATTTAATTTGCTAGAGAAAAAGGAAATACATAAAGTTAATCTGTGATAATCATTTATATTAATTTAAGCAAAAGAAGGCACAAGAGATGAACAAAAGAATTTTTTTTCTATATTTACATCTCATATATGTGTATACACAATTTATTCTAACACTTATAAATATATAAAATATCTTACTTTATGCGCGTTAACTCCATCAACAAAAATATAGTAACATTATTCATGTTTTAATTTTGTTAAGAAATATACAAATAATTAGTTTTATTATTAATTAGTTAAAAAAAAAGAAAAAATATAAAATTTAATTTTAACTCCTTTTTAGAATGTAAAATTATAATTAACATTATTAATATAATACAATTCATGATAAAACTTTAAAGACAATATTTCTTGCATAAAAAAACATTCATGTTAAAAAAATCAGCCCGTATGAAGTCTGTCGGCGGCGTTTGTGGTGATTACAGAGAAAAAAGTTTGCGGGGTGGATGCTTCTTTCTTAGCCTGCATACTAATCAGCCGACAGACTGAAGCGTCTCTTCATAGAGAGAGAAAATAAGGATTACAGCAATCATTAGCGGCGACAATGAAGCCTGTTGGAGGGTGTGTTCGTTTTTTTCTTTTCGGACGATCGGTTAGGCTTTGAAATCGCCTTCAACACCTAAATTTCGGCCGCGGCTGACTAGTTAACAATGATGGAATAACGGCAGCAGTGAAAAGAGAAGATGAAAAAGAAGTTGATGGGCGCGAACAATAATAAATATCAAACGGCGTTCGCGAAACGAGTGGGTGGAAGGTGGAAGAGCTTTGTAAGTGTGCGGCGTCGTTATGAAGTTTTCACTTTTATTATGTATAGAGTTTTCCAAACGTAGAAATCGAAAATAAATATCAGAGGTTCAAAGTAAAAAAGTTAATTTATAATTTCTAGCATTTCAATTATCTAAATTAAATTAATTTCACATTATTTGAAGAACGAAAATCTTTTAAATCCAGCATCATAAGGATGTATCAAAAATTAATTTTTGGCAATTCATTCTCTAAAATAATAAAAAAAAAAATTTGAAAACGATTGAAGAAATTGGCACTCGAGGATCATGAAAGTGAAGAAATATCTTATGAATAATAGTTTAGTATTAAATTTAAAATTGGGACATCAAACCATCAATTCTAATCTCCATGCAAAGGTTAATTATTTACACACATGAATCACTTTGTTATATATTAATTTAATTTCGTTTTTTGTTTAAATATCTAAAGACACCACAAATCCAAGGTTGGAACACTCTATAATGTCTATAATGACGTATTGGCTCGGTTTATTTACTGAGTCGAGTGGAGCTTCTGTCGCTCTTTTGCGAAATTTCATTTCTCCGCCGCAGCTATTAAGTCTGTGCACTTAAAAAGGCGTGATAAAAAGCTCCGAGGGGAACAATTACTAGCCGGAGCGTAATCAGCGCGAACCACTCAATTCAGTGGAAAAGCACCTAACCGTAAAATTGCACGCAGTAACGACGCGACCATAAAGCTCTCGTGTCCACGCACGGCAGAAGACAAAAGGTGCGCGCGGCGTTTAGTTGTTTGCGGAGGCTCCTCTCTCCCCGCAACAGCATCTTTCTTCGCGGCGGCGGCGGCGGCCGGGGGACATCCAGTTTGCTTTGCACCGAGAGAGATGATTCCACGAATCGCGCTGGAACAGGATTTGATCTTTTGACTTTTAAATGCTCTGCTGCTGTGTGCAGTAGCGAAATTGCGCGCGGCACATTACATAAATAAAGAGAGAGAGAGAAAGAAAGACCGGCCGGCCGGCGGCCGAGTGAGAGAGAGAACGAGATTTATAAAATTTATTTTATATATATCTGTTTAATAACAACCGAGAAGAGCTCCCACGCCGCACATATTATTTCAATAAAGAGCAGACCACCCTCCACGAGAGTTGGGTTCGACCTATTAGAAAATCATTTATGCGCGCACCGATCTCATCATAATTTAATATCGCACCAAATATTAAAATATGAGAGAGAAAAAATCGGCGGTGTGTGCACCGATTGGGCGTGTGTAGACGTGTGTGGCGTGTATAGAGAAAACAAATAATCATCGTTCTCACCACACACCCTCGCCTCCCTGGGTGAGAGATTAGAACATCAGGCCGCCCCTGCACACTGCCCTGGCGAACAATGGAGAACGCGCGAGACAATGCGTGAATGCGTGGGCGGAGGTGAGGATTAGAGGTTTGTCTCCTCCGAGAAGAGCAGCGTGTGACTCACAGCTGCACTTCTTCATGGGATTCACCTCCTGCGTACGTACGAGACGGTGAAGGTCCTCTTCACACGTGCTCGGCCAAATTTGGCCCGCCTGCGGCTGCCACCAAATTCAAATCGGAAAACCCACTCGCTATTTTTGAAACTGTGTCATTTTTCGGCTTTGTTTGTTTGCCGACGTAAATGGTCAGCGTGCAATAAATCTGTCACACGCCGACTTTTGTTTTTGCGCGGCCTTATCGGGCTCTTCCGAACGACAAGGTCCGCGAGTTAAATTATTTATAATACAATTTCGAAACAGCCGCGAGTACGTGATAAGACACGATTAAACCAGAAGCTTTTATTTATCCTTCTGCCGAGTCGGTGTAAATGCGTGAATTTTTTTGCTTTCAAATGCCGAACCCTTTCCAATCTCTAACAATGTACACAAACAGGTGCGCTTTTTGTGTTGTTTTTAAAAATGATCACTCTCCCGAGCGGTCCGACGCACCACAAAACACTTCTTTATTCACGTGATTAATCGCTTTTCTAATGAATTCCGTTTTCCGTTCCACTTGCCGGCTGATGATGATGATGAGGCATTTCAGATTTTCTGCCTTAATGAACTAATTTAGGCGCGAGAACGAGAACGTGCTCCTGTAACGAGAAGCGCCAGGATTGAAAAATTTAATTTCAGATTTCCCTCGGTGTGATTTCTATAGCGTTCTGGGCCTGCCCGTTTTTTTCATAACTCGCCTGTCTGCCTTATTAATGATAGTTTAAACCCACACCTCTTCTCTCTGCCGCGGTACGAAAATATTGTTCGGCGAGCACCGGCCGCAGGGACCGCAAGGCGTCTCTTTTAATTTGAATTATCCGTCCAACGCACACCGACGCCAGCAGCTTTTTCGCTCATTTCGGTCTCTTCTCTCATTTCGCGACGGCTACCGGGCTTGCCGTTTATCAGTTAATTGAAATTGCGCACCAGACATCAGATATATATATAATAATATGTGGTGCGAATCAGCCTTCGGCTCTCGCGCACCCATACCCACCAGAGGGGCCACACCTAATTTAATATATTTCACGTTTTGCTCCATTATGTCGCCAAAACTGCCCTTCTTAATGATGACAACGTGAAAAAGGTCTCTTGGGTGCGGTCATTGTTGCTCCGAGTAGCGCATAAATAGATCACCCGGCTGTGATTTTGGCCAACCTTTCAATCATTCGTCGTCCGCTACAACTGCCAGCCGAAAATGTTTTATTAATAAAATAAGACGCTCTCAATAATCCGTATCAACCAACATCCAGTTTGAGCGTGTCAGCTCAAATGTCTATGCTGATGTTCAAATCGCCCGGTTCGGTGTGAGCGACACTCCAAAAAAGAACTAACATCTCGCTGCGCGGTGAAAAGAAATCCTTGTGGTCTATCGAAACAGGACCAGCAACAACAAGGATTGTTCATGCTTGATGCCACTCAATTATATTGCTCGCTCCTGAATTATATTAAAAGTGTGAAAAAGCTACACGTGCACAATTTATGTAATTTATTTAATTTTACTAAATTTTGCTAGTTAAGCTTGAAATTAAGCAATTTAACATAAGAATAAGTAAAAATTGAAACCAAAATTTTTAAACAAATAATACCCTTAGACGTATTCTTAAAAATTAATTTAAAAAAAAATCATTGCTCAGCTAATTTAGGTTAACACCTGCAGACTTATCCCATCGTCCCATGGAAGGATAAAATTTAACAAAAAACAATTTTCAACAAGGATCTTCTTTCTTCGTGATTAACTCTTAAATTCTCTTAAATGATAAAATCGGATAAAATATTAAAATCAGAACAAAAAAAGCAAGGTTAGGCATTCCTGCGCCCTCGCGGGCTCAACCTGCAACCAAAATTATCGCATAGTAGCGCAATTACAATTTAAATGCCAAGACCTCTCTCTTTAATTCGCCGCGCGCAATAATCAAGCAGGCCCTTAATGATTTCATTCCTTTTCCGCGCAAACAGTGATGAATCACTTGCGCGGCGTCATTAAATCCACTGCCCTCTCTCGCGCAGCAATCCCGCTGCAAAAATCCAAAAAATCCTTCATCAGCCACGCTCATTAATCACGTGCGTCGTTTTTTTTTCTGATTCGCAGGCAAAAAGTGGAAGAGCCTCACTCCGCAGGACCGTCGCCCGTACGTTGAAGAGGCCGAGCATCTGCGCGTCATCCACATGCAGGAACACCCAGACTACAAGTACCGACCGCGGCGCCGCAAGCACAACAAGCGCGGCGCCGCAGCCGGCAATGCAGTCGGAAACGGCGCTGCCACGCCGAACAACCGCGGCCGCTCCGAGTCGACGCGTTCGCCGGGCGGATCTCTGCTGCACCAGCACTTGTACCAACAACCGCGGGTGGCGGCGTCGCCGGCGGCGCCGACGTCTCCGTTCCGCCACCTCAGCAACTACGCCAGCTCGTCCAGCCCGGCCAGTTATTACAACTCGTCGCCGATGCTGCACACTCCGGACTCATCGCCGACCGGCAGTCCCGAGCCTGGCGCCGACTCGATGCGGACAATGCCCAAGAGGACTTCGCCCGAGTCGCGCGAGGTCAGCACACTGCCCACACCCGAGATGTCGCCCATGGAGCAGGACAAGGACACGTTCCAGTTCCAGCAGCAGGAGCAGGACAAGTTCAAGGCCTTCAGACAGCAGCAGCAGCGATTCTTCAACGGTGGCGGCGCCGCCCCGGCGCACCACTTCCAGCTGCCGACCGGCGGCGCCATCGTGATGGGCCGCGGCGCCACCAGTCAGCCCTATCAGGGCCGAACGCACTTTGAAAGTGTCACCAGCACGTTCTACCCGCCGGTGGTGATTCCTCCCTCCTCGGCGGCCAACAGCGCCGCCACGGCCAGTCCACCCCCGGCAGCCTCGGTGCACTCGATGTACAACGGCGCCGCCAACGCTTCTTCCTACCTCGGATACAGCATGCATTGCTCGCCCTCGGGCTATCAGCAGCCTCTGCCAGGAGCCAGGGACGCGTGTCAAGGTGAGAGAGAAAAATTATTTCCTACCAACACACTCCGTTGATGAGCAATTAAAAAGCTCGCGTTTGATTAGTTCTTTGGATTAAGTTTGGGGTTTGATGATGTCGATTAGCTTTAGCAATCAAAGGTGTTTCAGAATTCCTATGATAATTAATCTGATAGGGTCATTAGCCTCCTTAAATTTTCTTACCTAAAGGGGTTTTTGGGAATTTTTCATTCATTTTTATTCCTAAATCTAGTTAGAAGGAAACTTTAATAAAAATTTGGAGTAAAAAACATTATTAAAATATATTTCAATATATTAATTTACATTAATTAATCAATTTAATTGGATAAAATTTGTCTTTAAATGTGTTGTAGATTTACTTTTTTTTAATTAATTATTTGATAATAAGTAAATTAAATTCAAGCAATATTATTTTAGGAGTCATAGCTTATGACGTGAAAAAAGCAGTGTCAGATTAAATTATATTGAAATTTATACTAGACAAAGATGGTTAATATTGTTAATCTTTCATTTAAAAATTATTTGATAACCGAATTAAGGTAGTGTTAATTTTTTGTTTAATTTTTTTATAATTATTTTCATTTAAGTAATGTAATACATGCATTATATAGATAAAATTCAATTCTATTCACTTAAAACAAGTCAAATAATGGAAATACATAGAGAGAGAATTGGCAGCCAGTTCTAGAAAACAACTTTTACTAAAACCATCATTATGTTAATATTAAATTACATTTAAAAATCAAGCATGAAAACAAAAGAAGATTTAATTATTTTTTACTGACGCGTATTTCCCGTCGTATTTTTCCAGGTTCTTCAAACATGTCAGAGGACTTATCGGGCGCCTCCGGCACGTGCCGCTCTAGCTATGCGGGCGGCCACCACCACCATCAGTTCCAAGTGTCCGCCTCTGATGAACTGCTGATGGACGCGGGCCAGCTGGACACGCACGAATTCGACCGTTACCTCAACAAGAGCCAGCAACACGACCTGGACTCGAACCACAATTATCAGCACCAAATCCAGCAGCAGCACCACCACCAGGCCATCCACATGGGCTACTACCAGCAGCACCAGGCGACGGCCGCGGAGGCGCTGAAAGGTGAGGCCGAGTACGGCGCCGCCGACCTGCCGATGGAGCAGCAGATTAAGAGCGAGGACGACTTCAGCCTCATTTTGGCGGACGTGCGCAAAACCTGCTACAACAGCTCGTAGTGAAATTTAATTTAAATAAAATGAAAAAAGATTTGTGAAACAACAGTCTGTGAGAGAGGAGTGCCTTTTGAGATTTTGATTCGGAGATGGACCGAGTTTAAAATGCTTTATGAATGTAGCAGTGTTTGTTGGCTTTGTTTGTAACGTGTAAATAAGACATACGCACAATAAGCCTCGTTTTTGAGGCAGTTATCATTTTATTTGATCGCTGTTTGAACGACGAACATTCCTCAAGAGCAGTACTTAAGGACTTTAAACTTGTAGCTTCCTTCGTTGATTCTGTCTTTTAATTAATTTGACTCTCTTGGCCAGAGTGGCCAGGGTTGCCCTTGTGAAAATAATTTCCCGCAAGTGCTGCAGATTTTAAACCTATTTAAGTATAGTTTAGTAAAATTCTAAATTAGAAAAAAATATTTAACCGAAAACTCAGGTTGAACTCCCAGCAGAGTCATTTATTTTCCCGTTCAAATTGGAGCCCATTTTATGCCACGCAGCCAATGACAATAAAGAGCGGCTGATTAATGGTAATTTATTCCGGTCATTAATATTCAAAACATCTCGTCCAATATTTATACATTTCATCAACCCCGCGATTTATTTATGCGTGCGCGGCGGCTGGGTGGGAAGTATATAAAAGTGCTCAAGCCTTTGTCCTTTGGAAAATATATGAATTCGCCGCCGCCGTCGCTGTATTTAAAAAATCCACGACGCAGGTGTGATGGAATTCTACTACCTTTCATATCAAGATTCTAACTTCCAACAATAATTATAATTCACGGTGTCTTCATAAAAATTTTCATTTAAATGGAAGAAAATTATAATTTTTAAATTTTAAACTTTTCGGAAACCAAGCGAACAATAAACAATGTGCCTTTGGAGATTTTGAAACTTTTTATATAAAATAAGAAACGCCGACACGCCAGAGGTAAATTACTGCTTTGAGCAGTCTGGAGGTCATGCTTATTGATAATTAGCATTTTCGCCTCTCGAGGACAATTGACCTTCCCACTACTCTCCGTCTAGTGCATCTCTCTTATGTGTGCCTTACATTTATTTTTTTTTCTACAAGCAGCACGCGCTGGTCGTCCTGTGGCGAGAGGCGAAACGGTTCCACGCACAAAAACACACACAATAATTACGTGAGATAATAACGATGTAGGAGACGCAAAAATTTCATAACTCACCGCTCCTTCTTCCTCCATGCAGCATCCACACAAACAACAACTTTTTTTATAATCGTCCAACTTCTCTTTTTATACACCGAGAGCTAGTGCGTTATTATGTAATGTGGTAATAATTTTGTACGGCAAATATTTCTAGTTGTTAAGGCAGCAGTATATAAATAATAACGTAATTTTTTTTTTTACTATTTCAATGTTGGCTATTTTCTATTGAACTTATTTTAGTTATTTTATCGATAATTATTTTTTTTGTACAGAAAATTGAATGTCAATTTGACGACGAGTATCTCATCATGCAATGTTGGAATATTTTTTTGTGAAATTAAAATAATAAAAACACGATAACGACATTACAAGAGAAAATTTGTAGATATTGGAATTTTTGTCAATATGTTAAAAAGCAATCAATAAATTGTTTTAATCCTATATGCAATAAAAAAGTTTGTTTCAATTCTCTGTGTTAACCCTGTGAGAAGGTATGCAGCGACATTTTTATATTAATTGGCTCATTCACTTAGCTGTCGCACGCTTTTCTATCAGAAAAGTATACACCAGCGCACGGTTTGAATATCTCGCACGTCCAAGACTCTCGAACGGTGTGACACTCAGACAAAAGGGTCAATTTCCTCGAGGATCGAGAGGCATGCGAGTTATTTAAAAGAGTGTCAGTGAGCGAGATAATCAAAAATGAAATCAGCCCCTTCGCAGCTTGACCGTGCGCACATGAAAAGAGCCGCTCTCTTCTGATGCCTCTCGTATCTCGGACGCAGCATCAACCGCCTATTCGCTCGCCGGTAATGAGCCGGGCCGCGTTTCTTCTCTTGCTCGCCTCCAGTGTGAATCCGCAGAGAAAATTATGATTTCCACTCACAAATAAATTGACTAAGTGCCTAATCAGCTACATTTAGATTTGATTTAAGATGTATAACATATAAAATAAGACCAAATTATATATAAATTAATTTGTGGTGACCTAAATATACATACTATAATAATTTTATGTTCAGATAATGAACCAATTTTGCCGTAATAAGCTCTCCGTATTTGATAAGCCCTGGAGATTAAATTTCTGAATGGCAAACAACCCGCCCATTGTTTGGGTTCTGTTTATTAACGGAGTTTGTAATAGCCAATAAAAGTAATTAAAAGGCAGCTTTGTATGGGCCATCACTGCCGTGTTACACACCTTAGCTGATTATGGTCTGGCTTGTGACGCGCCATCCTCGTCAGGAGCAAAAGCACAACTTGGAATGCCTCATTTATTAACGTCGCTCGGCCAAAAATTCACCTCGGGCGATTTCTGAAATAAATGTTCTTTGCTGTAACAGGAGGAGAGCACTGAAGCATAAAATATAGAAAATTATATCAGGAAATTTTCATGTTTTATTTGGCTTATTTGAATTCCAGGTAAATCAAGAGCGAGCGAAGGGAATAAATAACAAATGGTGGTGCAGATTATCGTGGGGCATTATGTCACTGAGAGGCAATATGAGAGGCGAGCCTTGTAATTAAAAATACCGCCCCTCAATAAATTACCGGCGAGGAGGATGCACGATCTCTCTGTGAGCGCCGTGTGATCGTATCACCGCAATATTTTGATTTAGGACCACTCTCGCGGCTCACCGACTGATTCCAAAAGGACGACAAACAACTCTATTCTGGAATCAAATACAATTTATTCAAAGAGCATCGCCAGAGAGAAGTTTAGACATATTTTGGATATTTATACGCTCCTGCCTGTGAGGAAAATTGTGGTTCTCGTAAATTCACATATTCTTTTTATGTCGAATATAGTTTAATAAATTTAAAATCTTTTGAAAAAAGAAACTTTAATCTTAACTCGTTAAATTTTGTAACAGTATCGAAGGTTTAATCATTAAAACATTTGCATAGTTCTGTGATTTTCTCACTAGACGATTAATTGCCTTTCACAGCCTCTCGCGATGATTGTGTGATTCCCTGGCGAGAATCCTTGGCCCTTCTTTTATAATACGCCGAGAGAGACGTGCATAAGTACAACTTCTCTGCTAATGGCAAAAATTTATTTATTCGCTCGCAGTACATTAAAGAGAGTGGATTGCATTTAATTTGGTTTCAGGTGCGCGACATAAACGGAGCAGCTTCTGGATATATTGCCTTTGGATGATTCTTGGAAGTATCAGCGTTAATAGCCTGCTTTGTGGCTGTGAAATGCATTAAGGCGGTCGATTAATTCAGTGTAGGATAATTTACAAACTGCGTCGATCGTAATTTAACATTAATTTGTTATTTGTTACGATTTTTTTAAAGAGAAATTTAAGTTAACTGTGAGGTGAAGTGAAGGTAAAATACAAAATCAAACTCAATATTTGTATGCATCTTTGTCTCAATTAATTATTGAACTGTTATAAATTAGTATGATTAAATTTTTTTATATAAAGATTCATTTCAGATCATGGGAATATAACTTTTTATGTTGTCCAAAGTTTAAAAAATTTAAAAAATTTTAGTGAAAATTTAAAATTAAACACTTGATCAATATTTTCTATTCAAAATTTCAAACGTGCTGCAGATTTTGTAAAAAAATTATAGATTCATGAAAAGTAAATTATAAAAAAAATTTTAATATTCATGCAAACTCTATCAAATCGCGCATAAAATGTTTTTCTAACTAGAAACTACATAAATAGATTTAATTAATTACTTTTTATTTAAAGATATACGCAAAAGCTTTTTTTGCGCTGTAAAAAAATCTTCTTGCTTTTTATGATTACTGGGACTTCCCTCCTCTGCACCTTTTTTCATCGCAGTGACATCAACGCGCCGTTTCGCTCTCTGTTCATAAGTCGCTATATGATTATATAGCTTCTTGGCTGATTGGTTTTTCATCTAATCGCTTTGCTCCGAGATGATGAAACTGCAGCACCTCACAGGAGAGACGAAGTGTGAGTCAGGAAAATATATAACTTGACGATTGCTTTTATTATTTTTGCAGAGCGTGCACGCAGGCGAGCGGTAATCAGCGGCAAAAATGGAGAAAAGAAAAGCGACGAGAAAGACGGCCGGTGCAAATTTTGATTTATGATCCGCTTGAATTACATGCTGATACGGCGGCGTGACAGGATTATTTTCCATCATAAAAGCCGGCAATAACAAGAGTCGAATTTGAATAATGAAATTATGACAGCTGCTTACACTCTTGAGAGATACACACGCCGAGAGATCTGGGCGTGATAATTTTCGCGCAGTCGACAAGCAGGGCCGTTCTTGCCTTTCTGATAAAGATAATGCCAATTGCTGTGACTTTTGATAGGATAAGTGGCCGTTCAACGCGCTCATAGAAATCTATCTTATTCAATTAAACGTGAAGATATAACGGAACAATCAAATGAAAATTAAACATGGAATCCTGGAAATCTGCGAATGAATGTGAAATTATTAAATCTAATCTAAATTTTTATTAGAAATCTGAATTAGTCTATAAAAGGACATTTTCGTGTTGATTTTTTTTTTAATTGAAAATAAAGAAATTATATTAAGTTTGTTCTACAACACGGGTTATTCTTTCTAAATTTTAAATCTTTGTGCATTTTTTTTATTTTTGAAAAGGAAAACTGAAAAAAAATAATGCGATTAATTGAAAAAAAAAATTATTGATTTGGAATTTTGGAATAGTGGGAATAATTTAACTTTTTATAATAGTAAAAACACATCTAAATTTGATACATTCAATTAATTTCAAATGCTTTGTTTAAATTTTTATCTTATAGTCATATGTTTGAAAATTTTCCTCATGAGGTAAAACCAGGTAAAACGATGTTTTTCAAAGCTCCGAGTGCTATGCGTTTTCCGGCTAATTAAATTGTCAACCTTTGTTGAGCCCCCCTAGTCTCATCTTGATTACACGATTTTTATTAAACCTGACCTTGCAGTGCGGGGTATACCAAGGGAGATGCAAAGCATAGGATATATTTATTTCCCTTATGTAAGAAAGGAAGTGTTGATTCGCGCTTCACGAAACACATGCAGCAAAGAAGAGAAGTAGAAGCGACTTGCGCTTTTTTTCTCGGCTGCCTTTCTGATGAATTACTCGCACACGTCCAGACACCACCAGACCTCGAGACTGCCTAATCACTATTCACGAGCCTCGTATCCGAGCGCACCATTAGAGGAATGAGGAAGGAAACATTGCAGTGCGCCCATCACAAATTGTGTCAACCCGTCAGTACCTCTTGAGTATACTTACAATTAGTAATACATGATTAGGGGCTCAGAGAGTGAAAGAAATTTAATCGTTTTGTGGATGACAAAAATACAATTATTGCTTCATTACCTTTCCTAAATTATTATGCAAAAATTTATCAAATATTTTTTTTAAATTTAAATTTAAAAAAGTTCCTCCTTCAAGTATAAATTAAATAAAATTATTTATCCATATCATTTCTTAATTAATCTTGCTATTTAATTTAGGCCAAAGAAAAAAAAGAAACAAAATATAACGCAATATAGTCTAGGCTTAAATCTTTGGCCCTATATAATCCCTAATCTTCTACAATTTTAAAATAAAGCAAGGGCTAATCATTTTAAATTGACCCAAAGAGAAAATTAATTTACACTGTTTAATCTGATTTAATGTTAAACCGTGTTATAGGTGGTTCTAAAATACTTTTTACATAATTAATCTTGTAAGCTTGTAAAAATTATAAAGAAGAATTTTAATTATAAATTGATGCGTCTTCAAATTACGATTTTTATTTTCATCTGTAAAATTGAAAGGACCAAAATTATGGCTATAAGTGCGTAATCGCATCCGAACATCATCTATTTTAGCGATCTTTATGGTCTAATGTCTAATCACTCCAAATTTAATCTCTAATCTATTCTGCTATTGCGACTAATTTAATAGTATAACAATCAGAAGATGCATCAAAATCACGCAATCTACAGATTGAAGAAATAAACTTGTTTTGATTTGATAAGCACTTCTCTTGAAATTATGCATGTCTTGGAGAACCATCTCTCATCTCCCTCCACTATTATTAATTTACGCGTTCATATATCCACGCTCATTTAGCGCCGTTTAGTTATGCAACGTGTACAGATTTTGATTGCTACCTTCGCCGACAGGTCGCAGCACGCATCAGCTTGCGAAAAACGAGGAGTGCCGCAAGGAGCTCTGTGCTGTAGCAAGGAGCTTTTTTCGAGTTTCGAGGTGACCCGCCGATCGATGTCGGTAAAAGTCGGCAACACCCGAAGCTGAGGCCATCTTGACCATACGAAACCTCAACAAGAACTGAAGAGAACATCAAATTTGTAAGTTTTACACTTTTTCTTGCTCAGAAAGTCAAAATCACAGTCAGAAAGGGGTACCTTAGACTTTTTGTCGCATCTTTCTCTGTAGACTTGAACCTTTTGTTGATGTTTTCGAAGAAAAGAAACGATATGTAAGCAGAAGATTTGCTTTGCATTTAAACACCTGATTCGATCTTTGCCGAATTAAATTTTTTTTGTTTTTCTGCACAATAATTAGAGCTTTTCAAGTACTGCTATTATATTCTCAATATTTACACACGATTGATAGAGCTTATTAAAAATAATGCGAATTCATGAAAGATGATAAATTTGATACATAGAGAATTTATTTTCAAAAAATTAAATTACGGCTATTTATGTATGTAAATAATATCAATAGAATTTTTTCTTAGTGATGAAAATCTTAAGTTGTATCCTAATTTTTTATTCAAATGTACGGAAAGGTTTCCTAATAATTTATCTTTTGCAGAAAATGGCCCCTGTTATGAGGAGGTTGCTTCAAACCAACATCAAGAAACATCTGGTCATCGCCAGTGTTCTCTGCGGCATTTCCGTCGTCGTCACCGAGAATGTCCTGAACAAGCCTAGGAAAGCGAAATACGCTGAATTCTATAAGTATGTTTAAATTTAAAATAAAGAGCTAAAGTCTATAAATCAATTTTAAATACATAGTTATTACATCTTTTTTTTTTATTTCCGAAGGACCTACGATGCCGAGCAAGACTTCCAGAGGATGGTTAAATGCGGAGTTTTCCAGTCTGTGAAGCCCTGAACTTGCAGCCAATAGTTCCAGCAAATAGATAAAAAAAATGTCATTATTCAATTAAAAAGATATGTAAATAAATGTAATAGACTCCTGTCAAGTTGTTTTTCCAAAAATGTATTTCATCGACAAAGTCCTATTTTTAAATCACTTTAAATTTCATCGCACAGGAACTTAATATTTAAATTTATCAACAAGTTTGAATTGGTTTTAATTACTCGAAAGCCAGGTCGGTTTTTTTAAGTCTTATGCAAATTAGTTCCTGTGAATCCCAATTAGCAAGTCGACCAATGGGAGGGCCGGATTTCAAATGCTGGCTTCCAACATGGCTGTGGCGGGAAGCATACAAGCAATCGTCCTGATTGATTTGCGCATGTCAGTTGGGAACTTTGCAAATGGCGTCACTTGTTATTGTTCCATGGCGTTTGTGAAATCGTCCAAATTATGACAGTTTTTCCCTTGTACAAAGGTAAGCGGTGACCCGCGAGTGATCTATTTGCGGTCTTTAGCGCACCTCGGACGACTTGGAGTGTCGCGACACCGGCTGGACAGTGTTTTAGTGTGAGAAATATCGCGACGAAAAGCTGCAAGAAATTAATTTTCTCGTTCACGGGTTCACTTTTGGCCGCACTCGGCGTCACCTTTGTGCAGTGCGCGCTCGCACGGTGGCCGGACTGGCCGATTCGGACATCAGCCCAGCCGGATTGGCGGTCGGGACGCGACCGAGTGCCACTTTGGGCTTCGAAGGGTGCACTTTGGAGTGCGAGTTTGAAGCATGCCTTTGCCGTGTTCCACTCCCCCAAGTCACAAAATGGAGGTCGGAATCCTCTTGAATATTTTCATTTGGAAGGCCAAGAAAGCGGCCGCCGCCACCCTTTCCACGACCTTTGACCCTGAAAACGGTTTTATCCGCCGCCTGCGGCGTGACGGCGCCGCTCTGGCCGCACTCGACGCCGCGGGCGTGTCTGCGGCGCCCAAATTGGGCCAAGAAAACAAGCCCATTGCCACCATTGACGGTGTCCATAACAAGCCGAGGCCACCCTACGGCCAAATGACAAGCCGTATTTATTTTGATGTCCCGTGGCCTCCGAAGTGGGCTCTCCGTGCCCCCGTGACTTCCCCACGCGTTTTCGGCGCCTAAGACCACGTTTCCGCGACACATTTTGCCGTTTCGCTTTGTTTTCGGCAAGTTCAACAATCGCGTGAAATTCACGTTCTCCGCCAATAATAATCGAAAGTAAATCGGCGGCCGTCTCCACGAACGCTCCAACGTCGATCTGCCTGAACCCTTTTCTCTCGCGCGTCAATGAACTTTTGAAGTTTAATCTCGCGATTCCATCCATTTACTTCGTTAATTGAATTTAAATTACTTTTACTCTTATCAAATCAATTATTTTCACTCTCCGAAATCAGGTCCGTGGTGCGTTGAAACCGTTTGTTACTTCAAATTGTTGTTAAAATGTTGTTGATTAATTTGTTGAATTTTTCATCATCTGTACATTTATTTGTTTCAGGCAGTTCAACTGTTCATAAGGGTAACACATTGGTGTGATTTTTCATGCATTCGTTAGAGCTTGTAAGTTTTTTTTTTTAATTTGTTAACTTTGAATATTGATTGTCTAAAATTACATTTGTTTTTTTTTAGAATGGCCGCAGATAGTGATGGCGATGTCATTGAAACTGTGGTCACTTGCAAAGGAAATTTAGAAGATCCTGACTTTCAAGAAAAGTTCGACGGGTTTATCTCCAATCTTGGAGATCTGCTATGTTCCAGTGAGTTTTTAATTCTAAACAAATAATTCTGTTATTATTTTCTACTGCAGTCATTAAATTTTATAAAGTAATTTTTTTTTTAATTTAGGTGAGAGTGGTTCTCTAAAAGTCAATAAAGTGGAGCCATGGAATTCTGTGCGTGTAACACTTTCCATCCCCCGTGATGCTGCTCACCGGCTGCGTCTCTTGGCTCAACAAGGTCATCAGGCCCTTCGCTCTCTGGGAATTCTCTCTGTGCAAGTGGAAGGTGATCAGGTATGTGAAGATAAATATATTCTCACTATTTTAATTCATTAAGAATCTTTGAAAAAATTTCTTTTCAATCTGGTTTGTACAAATCAAATCAATACTGCACATATCATTTTATAGAACAAAATCTAAACTTAATCTTTTTCAGATCATTTCTCTCACCATCGTGGGTCGAAATGACGAGCCCCAAGAGATCAGTCTGCAGCCAGCAACACCCGTGGCTTCGGTGCCTGCGGCCAACGAGTTGCCTGCTCCAGTCAGTTCCGTGGTCAACCATCGACCAGCAGCATTTCCAGCGGCTGAAGCTGCACCACCGCCCACCCAGGTCACAGCAACAGCAACACCCAGCGTGCCTGTTGCCACCTTCACAGCAGCTGTGACCAACAATGTTGCTCCGAACGTGGTTGCTCCTGTCAACGAGCCAATCCCGTTCTCCCCTAAAACGGCCGCCCGACCGCCAGGCAGCTACGGCCCATTTCCCTTTGCCAGCATGACGCATGCGGCGACGGCCATGCAGAATCGAGAGTCTCAGCACGGAACGGCCACTCGCTTCCCGTTCAACCCACCTCCGCCCTACCCTGGCAGCAACGCGCAGCCCCCGGTGCCGGCAGTCCAACCGGCCGCCGTCCCAGCGTCTTCTCAGCCTTCACCGGTGGTCAACCACTTCCAACAGAATGCGCAAAAGGTTGCTTCAAGCATTGCCAACCACGTGGCCAAGGCCGCTTCGGCCACCAACAACTGTGTTGCTTCATCGGCAAGTGCCGCCAACGTAGCCCTTTCTAGCCCCCTGCTGGTAAACCTTTTGCAAAACGACGCCCCGACGCCTTCGAAAATGCTTCCGCCACAGGCAGACAAGAAGAAGGCGGCCGCCACCAAGAAGGTGAAGAGAAAAGAGGGCGACGGTGCTTCGCCGCCAGCGTCTCCCTTGCAGCAGCCACCTGACCAGCCACAGTTCAGTATTTCAATGCCTTCACTACCAAACATCCCCAACCTGAATTTATCTCCGCCCCCTGCGGCGGCGGCGACTGTGTCCGAGACGCGTCAGGCCGCTCCTCTCCGACCGTCACCTCCACCCCCATACGCGGCCCCAAGCCGCCGAGTCCCAGCCCCTGTTGTAAATCAAGTTGTGCCTTCATCCCCCACGTCAGATTCCTCATCGACCTGGACTCCTAGTCAGAAGGAAGCGAGTCCGCCGCCCATCACCTCCCGCGGCAAGCGGCGTCAGTTTCTGATAAACCCGCTCACTGGACATCTCGAGCCCATGCCCAGTGACAGCAGCTCCGAGAGCGAGCACGACGAGCCGCCCTTGGAGCCCTTCTCGTTTGTCGACCGCTCCAACTCGGGTTTCTCGGATGAGGACGAGTCCAACGTGAGCACAGTGTCACGCAAGGAAACGGACCAGTCTGACTCGGAGGCCAAGTCGAACGCCAGCACCGACTCAACGAGCAAGAAACTGCTTCGGGACACGCTGCAGGCGTTGCCTGAGTTTGGCGAGAAGATCAAACTGCGCCTCAAGTTGGAGAAGAGCGAGCCCGTGACGCCAGCTTACAAAGTAGACGTGTCTTATGTAAATGTTCCCCCCGTGAAAAAGGTCGTTGAGAGACCCCTGCCCCAAAATAGCAGACTGTTCGCTGGTCTTACGGCCACGGCCGGCGCCCCTGCGGCCCCCAACCCACCCAGTTCGCCACTTGGCGAGCAGCCCCGCGTACCTCCGCTGCACATATCGCTGCGAGGACGAAACGCGGCCGTCGTCGTCAACAGTCGCAGTGATAGCAAAGAACAATCGTCGCCGTCGCCCAAGAAGTTGGGCAGTGGTGGTGGTGTTAGTGGTGCCGCCGTGGGCGGATTGACTGCGAGTGAAGCTGAAAGGACAGCCAAGCGCAAGGTGAACCGCACCAAAGTGAAAGACGGTGAAATCAGAAGTCTGTCGACCAACCTGCTGACGGCGGCGGTTGGTCAAGAAATACAACCAATTGTGGTCAAGAAAAAACAGTCGAGAACGAACAGCAAAAGTGGCGTCGACGCGGAAAAGGTCGGTGTCGCGCTCACGGTGCCTCCTAAGGGCCCCGGAAGGCCCGACGTCAAGTTGGAGCAGAACGAAACTCCTGCTTTGGAGGTGCCCGAGGCAAAGGTTGAGGAAATCAAAGAGGCTGACAAGCAGGCCAAGATCAAAAAGGTCAGGCGGAAGTCGTCGTGTGGCGGCGAGCAGCGTGAGCAGAACCTGCTTTCCGGCGGCGGAATTGTCGGCGATGAGCCCATTGACGAGGAGACCAGGGCTAAGATGCTGCTGGCGCGAAAATCGAGACGCTCGGCTGACGGCAAGTTGATCAGCAGCAGCCCCAAGGAAAGTAATGCTCCAGCGCCGCCAGAGCCTTCTGTGGAGAATGGTGTCGCAAGAAGCAAAGGGTTTCTCGAGGGCGACTCTCACCTGGAAAGGAGGGATAGCCTAGAGGAGGAAAAACCTATTGTTAAGGATCTCAGATTAACAGGTAAATAGCCTGCAGTTTGATTTTTATTGTCTATGTAGTGAAAAACTAATTTAATCTTATTCAAGTGGTTTTCCATTAAAATTTATCTTGAAAAATTTTTTTGTTTAAAAAAAATAGTTTACCCTACACAAATTAATAAAGCAAATGCACAGAAAGTGCAGGTTGAATTAAAAAAAAAACATTTTAAAGTCCCTTATATTTGTATATTTGGTAAACGAATATCCGTTCTTAGTAAGATTTTAATTATAATATTTTCCTTATTTGTTGCAGCTCCAATTTCTGTGAAAGTTTTGTCACGGAGTAACCCCCAAGAATCGGGCCTAAGCCTTTCGTCCTCTCTCACTCAGGAACTCGACCCCGGCCTCCTACCCCTGTCGCCCTCTTCCTCCTACAATCTAAAGCATAGCGACACTTCTGTGATATTAACCGAAAAGAGCCAGCCGCCAAAGGGTGGCAAGGAAGAAAAACCCATGAAACACCACTTAAACCTACCCAACACAATCACAGCCATCGCAAAGCCCTCTCCGAACTGCAACAAGGTGAAGCAGAGTGGCGTCAGCGGTGGCGAACCGTCGGCCAAGTACAGGAAGGTTGACGCGCACCCCTTGGACACGGACCTAGTGGTCAATGACAGAAAAGTCTCCCTGGCAAATTTGAAGAAGATGGCGTCAAAACCTCAGAACGCCTCGGAAAGCAGCTACTCAAAGTTGACGAGAATCGCGGAAAGCCTTAAGGACAACAAGGAATCAAGCGGCGTGACCCTTCCACTCCCATCTATTGACATATCCGTCATGAATTCGAAGATCTCGGCCGCTGTGAAAGATGAGAAGTATTTAATCAAGAGGGAAACGCCTGTCACTAGTCTAGAGGCTGATAAGCCTGCACCTCAGCAGGCTAAGACTTCGGAGCGCGTTGAGAGTCCCAGCAATGGAGGCAACGGCGCTCATGAGTCTGGAAACACTCAGGGCGAGGATTCTGGGATTGAGTCGATGGACGCGCTGTCAGAGAAAAGTCCAAACCAAGGGGAGAGTCCGCTACGTAAAGAGGAGAAGGACGAGCCTCCTGTTGCCGAGGAGAAAAGCAGCAGCGAAACCACGGTGCCTTCAGTCGAAGAAGCCAAACCTGAGCCCAAATGCCCAGAACCCAAGGCTGTGACCAAGGAAGGGCCTGAGCCGGCAGAGGTCAAACCGGAAGCCAAGGATCTTCGTTCTTTGGCCGCCAACTCAAAGCTGGCGGCCGCTCTAAGTGACATGCCGGCTGTGTTTTTGCAGTCTGCGCCTCGAACGGCAGAAGGGGCGGCTGCCTTCAACATGAGGTCGCCCAAGTTGATGCCCATCAAACTCGTGAAGCTGCCTTCTAACGCCACTTCCGGTCAAGCCTTACTGGAGCTAAGCATCCCCAAGTCAGAAGCCTCCTCGTCGACGGCCAGTCCGGTCAAAATCTTGGTGCCCAAGATGTCTCCCATGAAGACACCGACGATGACCGCGGTTGTGGTCAAATCTGTAGTGGTGACCTCGGCGTCCAACATGATCAACATGGTGCGCACGGCCTCGGTACAGAACGAGTCCAAGGATGACGGGCAAATAAGGTGGATCCCCACAAGCACCGTCAGCAGCGTCCTCCCTCCACCCCCACCTCCAACCACCTCATCAGCCTCTTCAATGTTGACACCACTAGCTGATGATTCACTAGAAGATGATCTTCAACCCTTCAGAGTCACTCCTGCCCTTTACACATACTCAAATACAGAGAAGCACAGAGATAGCCCTTCCCCACCTGCTGATGAGATGAGCAAAGCAGACGAGTCAACTGTTTCCGAGTCTACCCTTGAGGAGGTTTGTTATAAGTCAAGATATATTCTAACAAAAACTAGTGACAAACCTATTTTAATTTAAACTTAAATTAATTTGGCTATTTTATGTTTTGAAAACATTGAATTTCAACATCTAATGTTATTTTCCTTTCCAGGAGAAAAAGTCACCTGTGCCACCCAAGGAAAGTATTCTCAAAGCAGAGCTAACTGGTGAAGATCTGTCCACCCTCCACCCAAACTACCACCATTCAAAAGATGCATCTGATGAACACAACTATGTAGCACGGAGCAAAGTGAAAGACAAACGACTCGGAGAGCAGCTGAGGATAGAAATTCCGATGGAGCCCCACGAATCTGAAGACAAGAAGCCAGTAAGGAACACGAGATCCTCATCACGACTGATCAGCCCAGACCTGGCCAAGTTAGAGCAGCGGACGCCGGCAGTCAGTCCTGCTGACGACGACATGATCAAGGGCCCGTTGTCCTCAAGTTCGTCAACATCCTCCAAACTCAGCCCAAACACAATCACCCCCAGGGCTGGCTTGAAGAGAAGGAGACAGGAGTCTGAAAGCAGTGCCGCCTCTAGCATAAGAGACGACCAGGACGAAAGCAGTCCACCCTTGTCGGACAGACCTGGGAAAAGAAAATGCTCTGAAAACGCTGCAGAACTGATAAAGGCTTGCATGGGAGTGGATGACACGCCCATCAAGAAGCTGCTTACAACGGCACATTCTGTTAAAGAGGAGAAAAGGAGTCCTTCATCTTGTAGTGATGCTAGTGAGAAGAGGGCAGCTATGAGAACCAGACGAGGTACTTTTTTTATTCATTTTGAATCAATTTAAACATACTAATGAAATATTATCGTTGAATCAGGTGGCTCGTTGGCAGCAGGAGAGTCATCGGATGACGACCAATACTTACCAGATGTGCCAAACAAGGGTAGGCAAAGCAGGCAGATAAACAAAGAAGACAGGACAGGTGCCAAAACGCCCCTAAGAACTCCCAGATCAGCAAGTAGAGACGAGGAAAAGTAAGAGCTCATTTTTTAATTACCAATTAAATATAGCTATGTGGACTATTTGTTCAATATCTATAATCTGTTATTCAATTTGTGTACTCTTTCTTTTTTAATAAGTCATGACCGTTTGCAGAGTTGGAAGATTGAATCACAGAACAGCTGCAGTCAAGGTGGTCAGCGTATCAGGCACCACCGCACAAGGAACCTTACTCACCACTCAGCCACCTGAAAAGCGATCCAGGGTCGATACACCTCCGCCTGGGTCATCTGAAACTCCAACCAGACGATCCAACAGACAGCAAGCAGCCGCAGCGACCACAGTCAAAGCAGTGATACAACAGCAGCAAGTAGAGCCCTTGGCCAAGTCTAGGGAAACGAGGGGTGCCTTAAGAACAGTGCGGGATGAAAAAACAACAGCGCCCAGCCCAACCCCAACAGAGTCTGCAAACACGAGAAGGAAAACGCGGAGTGCTAAGGCTGCAGGTATGGTTTTTGACCCAATGTGTTTACTTGAGTCATTAATTGTATGCTAATTGATTAGGTTACTGAAAGTCTCTTGTTGAGTGGAGCAGTGCAACACATTCCATCTAAACGAAAAAGAGGAGCTCTACACGAAGCAAGTAGAATGAGCTGAAGGGATTTCACTTCATTTTCTTTTCAAAAGTACAAATCAGTCCACAGTATGTTAAATTTGTGGGTAGGAGGGAGCGCTGTATAGAGAGAATTGAATGACTTTTTGTTATGTAATTTATATTTGATTAACAACTTCATTTTTGTGTACAGCTTTGATAATTTATACGTGGTCCATAGAAGAGTATGTAAAAATAATGGTCGTGTGAATATCAGAAACAAAGTGGATAAGAAGAAGAAAACAGATGTAATAACACAAGAGAGACAGAAAAATACCTAGTGGCGGTAGAAAAATTTAATACAGTTGTTCTTTTACATTGTAACAATAATACAGGGGAGGCGTTTTTTTTTCATTTGGAGTCTGTTATTAGTTGATGGCTTCAGTGTTTCTGCTATAAATGAAAATTGAGAAATCTCATTCGAGAGATATTTTGCCTTTCTACCTTGCCATTTACGAAATGAGGGAAAGCTGCTCTGTTAATATAAAAATTGGCTTTTTAAGTGTAAGTTGTTACCAACATGCATAATAACACATAGTTAATGTCCAGTTGTTATCATAAATATATTCTATTAAATACGAAACACGACTCAGTGTTGGTCGGCAAGTGTGCGTGTGGTGGTGAGATCCAAGTTCCGGCCCTTATTGCCCTCACTCACGGGTCTCGCAAAACAAAAGTCATTCAAACGCATGTTTAGTTTTCGACAAGTGCAATCAAATTGCTCTTTTGGTTTTCTTTTTTGTTCGTGTAAGCGAGTCGACAGAGTCCCTTTGGAGGGCTGCTGGGGACAGGGCCTGGCTTTTATTTTGAATGATGGGCACACTCAACAAAATTCGAGTGGCTGCTGAACAACTGATGAGAATGGACATCGTCTTGGAAATGAATCCACTATTTTATGTTTGTGCAAAACATACACACTACATGGCAAACTGATATGTAGTAGAGTGATTGTGTCTTTTGAGTGGAAAAAATACACACACGCATTGTTGTTTTTAATTAGTGGGTTATTATACTTCATGCGTAAAAAAATTATAAATACGAATTATTATCATCACTGTTGTCCTAATTATGTAAATAATTAATATGATATGTAAATATATCTCATTTTTCTAGATTCACGGCTCTTCTTTGATTCTTTTACCCTACTTTTTATGATGTTGATTGAACTTTCTTTTAAAACGAAAGTATCAAACAAAAGATTATTTTATTAAATTGAAGAATATTAAATCTTCAAAATTATTATTGAAGAAATTAATTTCACTTATTCTTGGGTTTTATATTCCTACAAATTTTGAAACCTCAGAGCTCTTCATTATTTTTGAAATATATTTCTCCATGAGCCCTAAAACTTAGCAAATAAAGCGTAATTGAATGTAATCAAATTTTTATTTAATGCCAACAAAAGTTCATTTTAGTTTGCTTAAAATAAAACAGAACTTTACATTTCATCAAATGATATATAAAATAATGACAAAATTTACAAAAAAGATATGCACACAAATTGCTTAGGTCACTGAACGAGGTCTGAGGATAAGTTTCCCAGTGTCATCACAGGACATGTGATAGTCAGACAAGACCTCTCTAGTCCGAGACATAAGAACCGAAGGGGCGACCATCTTCCGGTGCGCCCCACTCAGCATTAGAATGATAATTGCGAGGCTGGAAAGGGTGAAGAACGGGTGGTTGCAGAGAGACTGGTAGAGGGGCACCATATTGGTCAGCGGGTCGGAGAGCCAGTAGTAAGCGGTCACGGCTAGGCAAACGGAGACGATGGCCAAAATAACACGCCACCGATAAGCGCCAGGCTGCGAGCAGGCCACGATTTCTGTTAGTCGTCGCTCAAACGCCTTCAAATCCTCACACGCGTTTCTCTCCAGAGACATTATATTTCTAAAAATTTAAATACACAAATTAAATTGAAAAATATCTGAAAAAAAAAACTAAAAATATTAGTTTTTAGCCCATTACTTTAAAATTATTCCTTGAAACGGCAATATATGAGTTACGGCTAAATCGTCTCGTTATAATCTTGCTCTGTTTGAAAATTTAAATAGTGAATTTTTAGAATCGGCTCAATCGGCTGAAAACCCCGTCAATCCGTTTTCTGCGGCCAGTGCCCTTTCTCCGGTTTCCTCTCCAAGCTCTGTAGGAGAAAAAATTATTTTTTTAGCAGAAAGGCTTAACATAAACAAGCTTTTTACCTTCAGGTTTTCAGGGTCAGGGTCCAGCAGTGGTCATCCAGACGGCTTGGAGAGAATTTCATTTGGCAGAATTCTCTATGTACAGCAAATTCAAGCTCAAAAAGACTCCTTGAACTCCTTCAGCTCAAAGCAGCTCAAAGAAAAGAAGAACAATAAAAACAAAACAGGAGTTGCCAAAACTTGCTCCAGGTGGCACTGCTGTCAATAACATCTGATTGAAAAAAGCAGATCTTGTTGGTGTTGGTGTGGGCCTGGGGGCTGGAAAAATTTGGATTTTCTTGATCCCTTGTGATTAATTTTGAGTATTTTTAAATTCCAATAACGCCATAAATAATTTCGTGTCTCTTTTATCATTCCTGATACAAAAACACCGCCATAGATAATTGATATCTCCTAAAATTGTATCTCGAACTCCGGCACAATGTTGTGCGCCGCCCTAGCAAGGTTTGCCGAGATGAATGAAAAAACTTTTATCAAGTTGTTAAATAATGTTTCTTTTTGCAGACTCCAGCTCAATCCTGCAGGGCTGATGACTCTTCAAAGCAGGACTATTTTTGTCCAGAGCAACCCAAACTTATTCAGAATCACACCGTGCCTTTTGTATGTTTGCTATTATATTTTGGAAAGATTTTTAACACAGCTAATTTTTTTTTATTATTCAAACAGGGCTGAGCCGATGAAGAAGAAGAAAAGGATCGATCCAGCTGTTACCCGAGCAAGAGAGGAAAGGAGAAAAAAGAAGATCGAGAAAGCTATTCGGAAACTGGAGAAAAACGCACGGCAGCTGAAACCTATTGACGAGTTGGAAATTCCCCCAGAAGTTTATGACACCTTGAAGTAATATTTAAAAATTTTCTTATGTAAATATTTTCTAATCCATTTCAACAGGCAGCGCATTCGAAAGCGAGGAGTTTTGAGTCACGAAGAAATGGAGGAGAGAGCACTTCTCCTAAAAGAATGGTCTAAATACAAAATGAAACTAAAATTGCTGGACATTCAACTTTTGGACAGAGCAATAATGTCCCAACAAAAAGCACTAGACGAGCTCAGACTGGAATCAGAAGAACTTTATCAAGAAGCTGTTCAAGTGAAACAAAATTTAATTTGAAATATTCCTTTCTAAAGCAATGAAAATAATTTTACAGATGGATTTGAATGTCATGCCATTCACAATTAAGGGCCCAACTCACACCCCTGCAATCAAAGACTACGATTCTCCAGACGGTGAATACACTGATATTTCGAAAGATTGGTATCAGTCATTTTTGGTGTAAAACAAAGAGGGTCTGTAGCAAAATAAAATTTCAACGTTTCATTACAACTAATTTTATTGTTTTGAAAGCTCTTTAATCTTTTGATCAATTAATTCACTCCAGGGATAGATTGCAAAGCAAATTTTGAAAAATTTATAAATATATACAATACTGACCATTTAAAATTAATAAGCCGATGGAAAAATCACAAGATACTTTTTTAGCCTAGGTACTACAAGCGTACATAAAAATAGACAACAACAAGTGTATTTTGTGAACATATGACAATATTTACAGCTGCTGAAATCATAAATGCAGAGTCATTGAGTAGGAGATAAGCTCTTTTGTATGTTTTTTCTTTTTTGTCAGTCGAATCTGATTTCTTTCTTACAAATCGCGCAGTTGTCGGAGTATTTCAGACACATTCGCAAACAATCTCCGTGGAAAATGTGGTGGCAGGGTGTGATCCTGGCCTTCTTGATCGGGCTAAGACAAATTGCACAAACGTCGTCCCACTCTCCAATTTCTTCCTTGGTGGCCGACCTGAAGATTCGTGTAAAGTTTTTTCAAAAATTTTAAATCTGTCCATTTGTTACCTGAATTTTTTGAGCACATTTCGTTCCTTGAGAAGCGGCCTGAGACAGTTTTCTGACATTTCTCTGCATCGTAGATAAACATTGAAGTACATTGCGACGAAAAATAATTTGTAGTGGCCCCAGATAAGCAGTGGAATTGCCATGATAAAAGACATAGAGGCCGCAAACGCTTTGAGGATAACAGGAGCGTACAGAAGCTCGAGTGAATCAAGTCGTTCAATCTGCAGTCGCAGCAGAAGTCCAGGGAACAAATCTGTGAAAACCTGCAAATATTCAAATTAAATTTTTTAAATCAATTTATATAATTTAATCAAACATAGTTAAAAAAGAGGTTCAAGTCTCCCATTGGGAGTAAATAAAATTTTAATGAAAAAAAGGTACGAACTTATACGAAATATATTTTCAAGTTTGTGTGGTTGCAAAATAAATATTTAAGAAAAAAAAGTAGAAGTTAAAATAAATATCAATTAAATTTGGGAATGTAAATCCATAACAAATTAAGCCGCCCTCTTTAATTTTCGACACATTTTTAAGCGAATTTCATAATATGAATGAATTAAAAGGCTCCTAGAAGTTTTTGTATTATAACAAATTAATAAGAAAAATCTTGATTTCCTATGTATGCAATCCGATACACTGATAAGTCGTGCAAGTTGCCTATGTACTACAAAGAGGTGGGGGGAGTAGATTTATATTTTCTCGTTCCGGATTAGCAAACCTTTTCTGTCGCCATGTAATAAAGCCAGGTGATAATTGTGTACACGACGGTGGGCTGATAGTGCTGCAGTCCCTGTTCCAATCCGAACAGCAACAACATGAAGACGACCGTGATGATGAAGGTGACCGCTTTGGTCCACTCCAGGACGACTTTGGTCGTTGACATGGCCAAGTGGTGGATGTTGGAGGTCTTGGTGATGTTGATCCACGGCGACCAGTCTTCCTTTTCGATCAACTCGTGCAGGTAGGAGACACAGTAGGCGATCACATTGTAGAACATGACCGAGTACAACGCGGTGACCCTCTGCTTTTCCACGAGAACGCGGTCGCACAGCATGAAGAATAGAACCTGCGTTAAAAATAAAGTTAAATTAAAAAACGACAAAGTCTGAAATCTCTTACTTTGAAGCCATTATTATTATATTTATTATCTTTGAATAAAAAAAAGAGACTGACTAATGAGTCGCAGTGCAAAAGAGGCACTAAAAATGCAGCCTTACAAAAATCGTTTCGAAAGGCTCACCTGGCTCATTAAAGCTGCAATGTTTGTCATTTTAATGTACGCTTGCTCAGCACGGTCAACTGGGCGGTACATGCCGCGCACAATGTAGACAAACGGGCTGGCGACTGCCATGATGCATTCTGTAAATTTAAAATTCCAAACAATCAAATATTATTATTTATTTAAATAACAATATATCAAATAGAGGCACTCTATTTTTATTAGTGGAGTGGACAAGAAAAATGGTCAAATAATTATCACAAAATTAACGTGTTTAAGCTTTTCTTATTTGTTGAAAGTCAGTATTATGATGTTTTCTTCTAGAGTCTCTCAAAATAATCGGAAAAATAAAATATTGTAGAAGGATAAAGATTTCATTCATCGCCTGACATCAAAAGAGACGGCTGCAGAGTTTTTCTCAGGAGGATAGTTTTATAGAATTTGGCTGATTCACTATATATGAATCTATTACGCTGCGAAAAAATCTTTGAATCCGGTCTAGCAAACAGTTTTCTAGATAAGCAACAAAAATGTGAGTTTTTTACATGCTTCCATGATTTAGTAATAATGAACTGATAACGCAATATTACAAGTAAATAGCTGCTGATATTAATTATTTATCAATTTAATTTTAAAAAAAATCAACTATTCATCCAGATTTGTTATGTTAAAGCGTTAATACTTACATTGCAGATTTTTTTTTTTAAATATTTTAAATTATTTTGAAAATAAAAATTAGGGATTTGTTATGTGCTGCGTTGTGCTTGGAATGAATTGCTTTGGTTGACGGTTTCTAGAAACTTCCCCTTAAAACCTAAAACCTATTATGGCTATTAGGCTATTATATAACCTGAAGACAATTAACTGAACTTTACTCTGGCCGACAATTTGTATTTGAGTATACGTGAGTGAGAGGGACGCCAACAATGGCTACCCTTGTTGTGGTCACGAATGAAATATGCCACTCGCATCAATATTTTCTTAAGAAAATAGAATCAATAGTAAATAACGCTTGCTTGTGAACCTTGGTACTTGACAAGAATAGAGATCAATTAATCGTTAGTTATGCGGTTATATTCTTTCTCAAATTATCGGAGGCAAGTGCTCTGCTGGAATTCATTTTCCAGTTATATATCTTTAGTTTACTTCAGAAATAATTATCTCATTATACTTATACTTCTATTAAAAAGGATTGTGCTGAACACTTTTCTTCATTCTCCATGTTATAATAAGAACCCATGCTAATTAATAATAAGAAAAAATGTTAAAAAAAATATCGAAACCTCGGAAAACTCTTGAATTTAATTCTAGAACACATCAGGAGGCCAGAAGGGACAAGCTTATTTACGCAAATAAGCTAACAACAACAGAAAATTCAATTTTTATTAGTTTGAGATTGTGTATGGGTTCTGCTTTACTTGAACCCGACCAACAATCTCAAGACGAAATTTAAGACTCATTTGTTGTTGAAAATATGTGATGGGTGTAAATTTTGAATAAGTTCAGGAGCAAAGTTAAAGTAAGTTTGTGGCTATTTTGTTATAAATAATATTCATAGACAGAGTCTATTATGTATTATGTATTTTTTTGAGAAAATCTTCAAGTAGAGTGGAATTTGAAGCTGGTTTGGAAAAAAATACTTGTCAATTGTTGGAAATAAGATTTAGAATGAATCCTCAATTCCAGAAAACAAAAAAATTGGCCTCAAATTTATTAAAACTTGAAGCAGTAGAAAAAAATATATTTATCAAGACTATTTATTTAAAATATCAATTATTTACGGCTTCATAACTCTTTTTGGAAAAAGTGGCGCAATGTCAACGAAATGGAAATCAGTTTTGCAGAATACAAATTAATTAAAAGCGGCCTTTTTGCCCAACGGGCCGGAAAGTTTGTCAGCACGAATCGATCAGCGATTCTTTGGCGAAAATTAGTGATTAACGCGAATACTGCGAGAGGCGGCTGTTTTTCTGCGGCGAGCGTGTTTTGTCTGAGAGCGTGTCTCATTAACATTTTTCCAATAAAAAAATTGTCTTCGCCGATTAAGCTCAACGGGCAGAGTCGCGGTTGACAAATATGACGTCAGGATTCGCCTCCCTATATTAACCCTTGAGGGCCTGGAGAAGGCCTCGCTTTTTACCAGCAGCACTCGCCCTTGCAGCACCGTCGAGCACCGCATAGTACCACAGGTAAAAAAACCACATACCTTTTCTTTATTGAGAATTACAAAATAATCTAAATTTTTGTATCAGATACAGCAGGAAAATATTTTAGACTTTTGTTGGCCTACTTTAATTTTGAGGAAAACAAATTATTCCATATTTGGCCAAATTTTATATTATTTTTTCGTGACAGTAGACAGATTTCTTATTTTTAAGTGTATAACAGTTAATACTTGACAAAATTTTCTGAAATATTGAACTTTATTTTAGCCAAATATTCTTAACATTTTTTTTTTAATGTAATTTTTTTAATCCAAATTATTTTTTAATAATTATGCATTTTCAATCATTTTTTTTAGTCAATCTAAGAAAGCTCATCATGATTAATCTGAGAAAAAATAATTATGTTCATTAAGCAGATTTAGTAATTTTGTATAAAGTATATAACAAATTAAGCGAATGCAGCCAAAACTCCAATATTTGTGTTTCCAAAATTAAAAAAAAAATCTAATCCTGTTCCAAATAGGAAATAATATTCTTCAAAAATAAGAAGCCCGTCTGCCTTAAATCAACTTTTTTCAGCTTCTTCAGTTATATTTTTAAACCCTTTTCCTAGCCGTAATTAAATTTTTTTATTTAATATATATAAATTAAAGTTTGATTTTTAACAAACCTTTGATGGTTCCAAAAACCGATCCAAGTCCGCTAAGGGGGTATTTGTAATGAGCCGAGACGACGATGGGTAGAACGAGGCACGAGTAAACTAAATTGGTCGCTGTGCTGACCAGCAGGGAGGAAGCGTGGCTCCGGACCAAATACGGAAGCAGCAGAATCACAGAGAGCAAACAGACTGAAACAGGATTAACACAAAAGGGTTACACAGTTCAACTCTCAAAAAAGGTCCATAAAAAACATTTTTTCTTTATTTTCAACATAAGTTCCGTATGATAACCAGAACAAACTAGCTTGTTCATCTTGTTTGCCTGAACTTCTGTCTCTCTTTCAATAATAATAACTCAAGGAAGCTTATTTAGATCTCATATGCTAGACAAAGCAAACAGGAGTTGTGCTTCCAAAAGTCGTGTTTTTGATCTCATTATAAGAACATCCTTTGGAAGTTGTACACGCGTATGGAACAGAGTTAGAGAAAAAGTTATTTGCGATCGGTCTCACTGGGACAGCACGTGGGTGGCTAATTATTGTAAAAATTGGACCTCGCACCGCTTTTCTTGTTTTCGCAGACTTGTTGACTCTACAGTAGTAAGCGCAGGGGTCCGCGAGCGCAGAACAAGGGGTCACTCGATGGGAGGTTGAGGGCGCGAGAAGGGGTGCCCTTTAACCCCAACGACCGAGACATCTTGTAAACAACCACGCGTCTCTCGTTAATTGCCACAAAAACACGCACTACTCGCCTGCTATTCACTCAATGATTGCATTTTTGCAACGAGGCTCTCCCCTTACTTAAAATGAAAAATTAAATCCATTGAATTTCCCGTACTGATAATTTATATTCAATTGGATGATTAATATGGATGTAAGAAGTTATTAAGTTCAAATAGGATAAGGCGCGCGAAATACATTTTAATGTCAAGGTTAGAGGAAAGTGAACTGTCAAACTGTCAAAGCTTAATCAGCGAACTATAGCCTTAGGAAGACGAAAAAAATATATAGACCAAGGTGATTATTTGTGTTATGTCAAAGGATCTAAAAAAAGGATGCAATAAGCAATATACTGATTGGCTTTCGACTTCTTTTAATCTGGGGGAATTAATCAATCGTATATTCTTATTTATTTGCTGACAATTTTTGCGATGGTAAACTGTAGAGGTAAATTTTTAAGGAAGATCCATGCAAAAAAAGTCTGCAAAATAGACAAATTTAGAGGTAAATTGTAAAATATAATTATGTATTTTAAATTTTTAGTTTCCTAAATAATTTCTAATTGCGTGAAAATATAATTACGTTATTAATAATAAAATATTGCGTAACTGGGAACATAAATAATCACTCTAATTTATTCTTAATCACAAAAGGTCAAATTATTGAGCTGATTAAAACCCCCAGAAATTTCGATGAACTTGTTCACCTCAACCATTCAATTCAAATGCCCATTTATAAAGGGGGGTTTCTTTGCTTGCAAGCGAGCAGACATTATATTTGTTTGACCCACGCCGCACTGTCATGCAAATATGAATAAGAGCTCGCTCACAACAAAGGCATCCAAACACACCGATCAAAATTATCGCCGTTGTATGTCTCGCCAAGTTTGTCGCGTCTGGGAATTTATTTACGCGTTTCATCGCGCTTGCAAACGGGGAAAACAGATGATGAATGGAGCTAAAAGATGATAAATGAGTAAAATGAGAACGATTCAAAATAAAAACGACGCTTACGAAATTGACTCACCACTTTGCGCATTTCGCTCATCTCGAAGGCGCGCGTCGTCTTTGCCGTTGCACGAGTTGACAGCGCTCAAGCTCCGCAAGCGGGCCCGAACCCTACTGATCATTCCCATCAAAAAGTTCAACTGAAAAAAAAAGAATTAAATTTCATTATGGGTAACAACAATTTTTAAATAAAATTTTTATCCTTAGAAGTCACGATTAAATTAGTAAAAAAAAAGATGATGTAAATAAATAATGAGTGATTTTTTAAAATATTTTCTCAAATTTTGTATTTTTCTCATATGGGGCTATATTAAATTTATTGAAAATAAAATATTTTTATTGAAGATTATAAACGGTTGATTGGAAAGTCTAAATTTGAACCGCAAACTGCGCACCAGCAGCTCCTCTCTTAAGCTGAAGTGCGCTGGCCAGTCCGCTTTTAGCCCTCGTTATCCCATCTCAGCTGCAAAAATATTTCCAAGAGACATGTGCAAACAAACTTGGAAACTGCAACGACGTCTTTGCTTTATGGGGTTTGCCGAGAGCAATGTCCGACCAAACGTGTCGCCAAAAAGAGCAACGCTCTATTTAGAAAATCTTCCGGGAAGCTCGAAGGCCGCCAGGGCTAATATGTGGCGAACAAAATAAACGAAAGTAGTTCCTAATTGCAGGATCGTTATTTCACCAAAGGCCCTTGAAGTGTAATAAACATCGTTCCGTGGTCATTGAGAACACAAACTGCGCCTCCTGGCAACACGTCCAATGTCAAGACGGCGTGTCCCGATGACGCGCTCGTCTTGAGGCTCGTCTGACCGAAATTCAGCCAAGTGAGAAGCGCAATTCCGCCTCCTCTGCTTTTTTAATTCAAATTAAATAGTAAACGTCAAAGGCCTCCATCTCGTGCATGATTTCAAAGGAAGAGAAAATTTGGAAGGGTTCTATTTTTGTCATTCGCGCAAATGCTTATTTTAATTCGTAAAATTGAAGCGTTCCTAAAACTGAGAAGCCGCTCTTCAGCTTAATTTCCTCAATTATTTTTAACTGCCGCACGAAAGCCCTCAAATTAATTCCTTGAAAAGCTCGCCACTGAAGCATTAATAATAAATTTAACAAAATTAATGTATTACAAAAAAAAAAAAATATCGTCATTTAAACCTATGCACAATTTTTGAAATTTTGTTACTTTTGAAGTGGAAATGCAATAAATTTATCTGTAAATTAAAGAGCAAACATTAATTACGCCTCGCTTGCTATTTCTCTAGACAATTTGTGCAAATTTGCTTGTTTTTGTGCCAAATCTCGTAACTTTCGACACGCTTTTGAGATGATTTTTGGCCGTGTCTCTGTGCGTTTCGTCAGAGGAAGTGGCGGATGCGAGTTGATGAGCGTGTGTCGTTGGTTTTGTTTGTGTCGTAAAATTATTTTGGGTCCTGGACCAAACTCTTAAGGTCAGATGTGGGTGACGGCCACACACGTTTCACTAGCATTCCTAAAAATCAAGTTTATCCTTTTGGTAGAATGAATGAAAAGCAAAAACTCTATCTGGAATTTTGCAAGAGATTATCGGACTATTTTTGACGGAAGCGCGATAAAATCTTGCAAGAGTCAAAGTGCAATGCATTTATCTCTTTCCCAAATGATCTGTATTCGCCCTTGAGGAGGAAATTCCTACGCACATTTTGCAACAAATAAGATAAAAATTAATTTAATTAATTATAATTTTTAGTGCAATATTAAATAAAATTTTCAGAATTTTCAAAAGTCAATTAATATCTTGAAAAACATTCGAACTTTGACTCGTAGATCATTAGAAATTAAGTCACACGTTACAAAGCATCTTGTGCAACCGCAGCCGTACTTATGCGATCAAAGCAGTTTATAAATAGCCGCGCCGAAAATTTTGCATCCGGGGGAAACGTTAGATTTGCTGTGACTGATGAAAATCTCACCTGTTTCGCAGCGAGCGGAAGACGATGAACCGCAATTAAAATATCCGGTGGTAGCGTCGACGTATCTCGAAAATCCGAGAAAAACAAGTAGCAGGGTGGTGTGTTTTGTACCGAGTCCAAAGTGCGAATGAGCTTTGTGGATGTGTCTCGCTCGGGATGAGCACCGACCGCGCTTCGTCGTCCACTCGCCCGCTCGCTCTCAGGGTAGGCACGCTGCCAATTTCGGCCGGCAAGGGTCACGCGCACCGCCTGCGTCCACCGTCGCAAGCAAAACGAATGCGATGCAAATTTAGCGAATTATGATTCACGGCGCTAATTGCCTATTTGTGATGCACTCTGCGCTAAAAGTTGTGAGATTTGCTTGCACACCAAACTGCTGCACGCGCCAGATCGCGTTACGGAAATATCAAGTTATTTTTTCTGCTTTTCGATTGTATTTTTTCCCTCTAGGATTGAGGTTATGGGGAATATGAGTTTGCTTGCTTCTTTTCTTCGGCGGCTAGCTTGGTGACACATTCTTCTTCACCGTTCACACGTGGTGAGAAGTTAAAATTTTCAATTTAAAGAGGTATTTTATTATTTTTATTGATTGATATTCATTCATCCATTATTATTTATTTGTCGTAAATATACTCTTAAGCACCTGCTACTGGTTGTTGTTAATTCAATAACTCCGTTAGGATAGGGGGAGCAAACAAACTCTTGTTTCAATCAGTCCTTTGTTACACAACCGTTATACAATCGTTTTTCAAATGTTTGAACATTGTGATGAGATTCAAGCAAGGAAATCTAAACAAAGACGCGTGCCTTCAACTCTTAATTTAGACCTCTGAACTAACAGTATACACTATAACACCGTCAAGGAAGCATAATAAATTTGAATTTGTGTATCAGTTTCCATTCATTCAGTTCATTTAGATGAACTTAATTCCATGATAACGAGATGAGTACTCAATGGGGTATTTAGAGCTACAGAGTAGAATCTTCAATGATCTTTAAAATATAAATAGAATTTTGATACAAATTTTTAGTGAAAGGAAAAGCTGAAACCTAGCCAATCGTGTAATATTTGTGGCTAATTCCTAAATTTTATTACATACAGGACAAAAAAAATTACATTTAATTTTTTTTGTCATTCCTAACGCTTTTATTTGGCTGAACTAAATAAAAATTTTTATTTTTCTCTGACAAAATTGTCTTCTCTTGCCTGACGACTCAGCTGCATTGTGTTTGATCGGGTGACTGTAAGTCCATAGATCTCCAAACTACCCGGCGTTTGTCGCGGCTCTGATAAAAGTTGGCGGCGGGAGGGGGGCCGCGGTCTTAATAAAAGGCAGAGATTTATAATTTTCCGGATACCCACGATGCGTTCCTTGCATGGAGCATCGTGCATGGCCCTGTTAAGAAGACTTGCCCGATTTTTTCTTTAAAAACGCAGCTCTCAGTCTCAACTTGTTGTTCAACCCGTTGGCGGTGTTTGTATCTTGTGTTGCAGTTAACAAAGACTACTTGTCGACGCAATGCAAGTCTCTCTGTACAAATACTCTGCCATCAGCCTGGCCTCTACTTTACTAGGACTTATTGTGATTGCATCAATCATCACTACTGCACACAGGTAGGACGCCCTCTGATTACTTTGTTTTTCTGTCCACTTTATCTTCGGAGGTGCCCTGCTGACCACTAAAGCTGATAATAATGGCTGGTGTAACTTAAAAAAAAAACTAATTTTATTTTTTTTTTCCAAAAAGAAAGTTTTGAGAGAAATAAGAAAAATTTATTAAAACATAGTCCCCCAAGAGCGCATGCTTAATAAAAAAAAAAGAAAATTAAAAACAGTTTAAAATTTAATAAATGGATATTACCAATATAGTATAATTTTTGTAATTTTAATAGCTTGGATTTATTAATATTATTGCCATTTACCATTAAATAACGATTAAATTAATAATCGCTTATTTTCTCTCTTTAATCTCGTCTTACTTTTATCATATTGGAATGAGATAAAGAGCCGACCTTTTGATAAAAAGACATAAGTTCATTGCCAGAGTTGTTATTGATAAATTATTCCGACCACTTAATCTGTAAAATATTCTAATAAAAAAATTAATTATGCTTTCAGCGGTTCTCCTTTCCCTCGCTGTGGTCCCTGTTTGCAGGGAATGTGTGTTAATTCACCTGATGAGTGTCGCTATGGCTACTTCCACGATAGCTGCGGTCGCATTGTCTGCACCAAGGTAAAAACTTCAAAACTTTTGCTTTGTTCACTCCTTCGCTACTTCCCTCATTTATTAATTATTTTATTTAGGGTGGAAATTTCATATCTCATTTCAAATTTTGGATATCGTTGCTATTCTTCACCTTGAAAACTATTTTTTGAAACTCTTATTTTAGGTTGTCTATGATTTCTTTGGTATTGATGCCTTGTCCAAGAGACCACGGTCGAGGAAAATTCGTGCCTTTAAAGTAAAAAATCTTTCCTCATTTCAAGCAAACTAAACCAGAGCAAAATAACAGAACTAAAGCAAACAACAACTTTAATTAAAAACAAACTGTTAGACTTTGTCACTCTCTTACTGTGAGATTGATGCAGCTGGCGTGGCACCAAAGATGCACTGGTTGCATACATCTTCTCCTCCCACAGATCAGCAATCATTTCACTTAATTGTTTTATTATTAAAATATTTATTTTAATTTTATTCTTCCCTCTCCTTTGTTCGAATTAATTCAAACTTAAACAAATGTCTAACTTTTATCCTTTTCTACTTGATCAATTTTTAATTTTGCTTTTCTCTTTATCCGAAAAATTAAAATTTCATCTCCAAGTTCTAAATTTTTTTTCTTTCTTCTGCTGCAGGGTCCCGATGAAAAGTGCGGAGGTCCCTACGAGTTCTACGGTCGGTGCGGCCACGGTCTGGTGTGCAAATGCAATCTGTGCGTCGGTTGCTCGACAGAGAACATGGAGTGCTCGGCCAACAACAACCCGCAGTGCTAATCGGCCGTGGACGTTGCTCGCACGACCAGATCTCACAAGAGAGGCTTGTCCGTAGCCAAAATCAGTATTAGCCACCGGACACATCTCACCTTTTCCAGCAAGCCTCCAACACGACCTCCAACGACTCATTATTTGCATTTGTTTTTCTCATTCACTACTCCTCTCTTTCATATAATTAATTGCACATAATACATTTTCGGTGCTGTATACTTGTGTACATGTTAAGCCTAAAAGCGCAAACTTTGTTGATATAAATTATTATTGTTAAAACATACAATTTACATTCTGAGGTGTAGAACTTCCAAATATTATTTGCAACACAAACGCAGTTATAAATATACAGATATGTGTTCAATTCTTTTCTGTGATGTTCACTATAATTTATACCCCACAACATGTGAGATGGCATTTAATAAAGACAGATCAAAAACAACATGAGTGGGCCAGTTTATTTCTCCTTATTTGTTTTCTCTCTGAGGGTTAAAATTCTGCGTAGAAGATCAATATATTATATATTGATTTTCAGCGAAATAAGAAACCATTTCCTTCAACATCCGAGGCCGCCACAGCACCTGGCTGCTTTTTGGGTAAATTTAGAACACATATTCTCTACACGCCAGCACACACGTCACTCAAGTGAGGGTGTTGCTTCACTCGCCGCACGAGTAAAAAGCCGAGATGGGCTTAGCAAACTTGTCAATATTCTATCTAATGTCCCGCTGCGGGCGATATATGCGGCTTTCAACACACGTCAAACCAGATAAAAGCAAAAAGAGTTGTTGTGCAAAAATAAGTTTGGGCGAAAACAATCCCCGGCACAATCTTGAATGCACGACGAACTGCAAACAAACTGAAAGGATTTTATTTATAGGATGGGCCGTGGCAGAGCCAGTGGCAGTCGTTTTGTGCCAGAATTAAACTCATCGCTTCATTTCCAACCTCAACATGCGCCCCTGTCAAAATCTTCGGCTGAAATTATGAATGCGGCCGCTGCTGAAACGCCCAATGTGATGTCTGTTGAGATGCGGAGAGCCAAATAATTCAAAGGAGAGGCGAGACTAAACAAAGCAAATCGCTGGAATAAAAAAATGGCCTTTTTTATAAAGACATGCCAAATTTGCTCTCCCTTTCATTTCTAATGATTGGCATCTGGTACGGATGCTCAAGTGCTTGTTAACACCGAGCGCTGCCTTGTTCCAATAAGCGAAAGAGGTTCGCGCGTCACAAACTTGCTCAATGATAAATCATTCTGGCGAATTCCTTTAGACTTAAGTTATTTATTGGTGACCTCATTTTCATTCAGATACATATTTACACGTATTAAATATTATCCATTTAATAATTAGCGTAAAATATAGAGTCTAGCAATTTTTATATATCCATTAAAAATTCGTATATATGCAGAACGACGTAGAATTGTGTGCGTATATAATAATGCATAGTAAAGTTAAAAAAAACCGAGAGCGCGGCGAGTTATTGCGTTTTACAATTAACGAGAACGAAACAAAAACACGTACATTCTAAATTATAAATGGGGCAGCGCGCGCTCCGGATAAAAAAAGAAGAGATTAAAATTGGAAGCGAGACCATTAAAATAATAAAATTCGACTTGGGTCCGTTTTTTCTCTCACTCACCCTGGAGCACACTTTTTCACTTATTTGTTCGCGCTGCGAATGTTTTTCACCTCCTGCCTCGCCTTGAAGCCGCGAAAGCCAGCCTGGATTTTGACCACAGCGTCGTTGATCTCGTCCGAGATGCTCGGCTGCGGCTCCAGTGGCGGCTGCGGCGCCGCCTTATCCTTCTTCAGTCGCTGCCTCGTGAGGAAGCCGCGGACGCCAGCCTGGATTTTGACGGCGCTCTGCTCCTCCTCGTCCGTGGCCGGACTGGCCGCGGCCGGAGGCGACTTGGCCTCCTTCATCTCCTTGCGCACCTTGAAGCCGCGGAAGCCCGCCTGGATCTTGGAGGCGGCCGCATGGTCCTCCTTCGAGGGGGCCGCGGGTTCTTCCTCCTTGCCCTGCTTCTTGCTCAGGTCACTGCGCGTCTTGAAACCGCGGAACGTGGCCTGGATCTTGGTGGCTGCCTTGTCGAGGAAATCCATTTCGTTGTCGGAGAAAGCTGTGGGCATTCCCTCGGGGTCGACTAGCGGCTGCTTGTCATCTTGCTGGTCGGCCGCTTCTGTTCGCTCTGAGCTTGGCGAGTGGCCAGCAGCTTGGAGCAGCAGGCCGGTGGCGAGCGCCGGTGGCAACACCAAACTGTCGTGGAACTCGCCCGAGTGACGCAAATCGGCCGCAGGTGCGTCAGCACTGCTCCCCGCCGTGCACGCGTCCTCGCGCCGCAACAGACTCTGGCGTGCGCGGTGGCCGCGGAAGTGCGCCTGGATCTTCGTGGCCGCCTCCGTTTCCTCCTCGGAAGGGGCTGCGATCGGGTCAAGGGTCTCTGTCAGACTGGCACTGACGTCGCCACACTCGCCCGAGGAGCAGCTCAGGTTTTGCGAACGGTTGATTTGGGCCGCGGCGGCCTCGATTTCCTCCCTCGTCAGCACCGATTCCTCCCCCAATTCTTGCTCTTCAGGAAGGAACGCGATCGGGGCGGCGGCCGTGTGCGTCGACGAGAAGAAAAGTTCTTCGACGGCCGAGGCAGGGATGGTCTGCTCGGCGGGCGCCTCGGGGGTGGGGGTTTGGTCTGAAAAGTGCGGACGCACGTCGCTCAGGGTGCCGTCGGAGCGGGGCGTGCTGTTCTCGCCCTCGGCGGGTGGCTCGGAGGGGTGCGATTCGGGATCGTGCTCGTTTGCGATTTCAGTGATTTGAGTGTGATTTTCTTCAATAATTAATGGCATCTGTAACACGAAAATGAAAAAAAATGAGTGTGATAGAGATGATAAATTAAAATTATTGGAAATATTGGGTGCATTTAGTATGTTGTTAAAACAGCATGCTAGGTTATTTTAAATTTAAAACAATACATTGCTCTACTAAAAAATTATTTTTATTAAAGTTATTTGCAATTTTAAAAAAAAAAACTTGCTGTTCATGCATATAAATTTTTGTGCCATTTTTATGAATTCATATGGTTTAAATTTTACTAAATGTGGTTGGCTATTATTTGGATAAACTAACCATTAAAATACCCAAACTAAACCAATGGAGTGCAATATATATTATGATTTTATGAAAATAATACGGTGCAACTTTATTTCATGCCCTGTTGATGCATAGGTTATTGTTTCAACGACATTCATTTTATTAAATTATAATTTTTTTGTTTGTTAAATATCGAATTTGAGTTTGTTAGTTCAATTTCCGTCACCATTAGAATCACCGCATGCGTACTTTTTAAACTAACTTAACCTTTTTATATCAATTCGGATCCTTTTAAGTCTGCGGCTAAACTATAATTTTTGATATGTTGGCTACTCATTCATTCCACCTGGGCAAAAAATTAAAAATGTCAATTACATATACTTTTTATTTTTCTCTCCTCAGCATTTATCTTTTTTCTATAAAATACATATTTAATTTATAACGATTGTGCTAAAATTAAAATAAAAGTGCAGTAAAAAACTACTTTGTACTATAATATACTTTATATACTTTAATTTTATATCACTAAAGAGAAATTTGTTTAAAATATTTCTTTTTATAATGTGCTATTGAAAAGACTTTTAAAATTAAATTCCAAGTCCTACTTTAAAATAATCAGTGCTTTTTGATTTTAATAAATTTTTCTTTCAATATAATTTTAGAATTTACTCGCTTACAGGATTTTTATCTGCGGTCACATCATCCGTCTTATCATTAAGCGCCTTTCTTGTTTTGTAGCCTCGGAAGGAGGCTTGGATTTTGGTCGCAGCAACCTCTTCTTGGTCCTTTGACTCAGGGACACCGTCCTCTTTGGCGGAAACCTCAAAGCTGCTCTCCTCCTTGATTTGCTGAAGCCCTTCCTGCACCACTTTCAGCTCGATGGCGTCTACGATGATCGCTTCTCTTTTCAAGTCATCCAACTCCAATGATGGGATGTCCTTACTGCTGGCCGTTTGCTCGGAAATGACCTCTACGGGTTCGGACGCCGTCGCCTGTCCCTCACTTGCCTCATCTGGAGAACTCTCATATGAATTCCTGACTGCGGAGATGAGAGTGTCGGCGATTTCCTTGTCCTCCTGCACCAAACTTTCTTCAGCCTTCTTAGTCACGCTCTCTGCACCATCCTCCTCCTCGCCCTGAGCACCGACGGCGCCATCGGAGATGGAATAGCGAATGACGACACTGCTGACGGCACCGAGCCCCTCATTCCCAATTGGGGCACTGCTCTGGCTCTCCGAGGCCTCTTCCTCCTCCTCTTGTCTGATCAGGACGGCAGCTGAGTCAATCAAGATGGTCTTGTCTCCATTGTCGTCGGTCGTCACAACAATCAACTCCTCGTCTAGAGACTCAATTTTGACACCACTACTCTCATTATTATTAAGAGCGTTTTGCGTGTTTTCAATCAAAGCCTCGGCATCGAAATTGACTTTGTCAAAAATTCCTTCTTCCTGGGAGGGAGAAGGGAGAGGTGTTGCGGGCGTGATGTCAATTGTGGCAACTGTTGGGATGAGGAGAGAGGTGGGTTTAGGTGACTTTGGAGACTCAATTTCCGGCTCCAGAGAGTCGTACTCGGCGTCGATGGCCTCGTTTTCTTCTTCAAAGGGAGAGCGCAAAACTCTGTCAGTGTCCTCCACCTCCGATTCCTTTTCAATAATATCAGGGGTTGCGGAGAGGATTATTGCAGCTGGAATCTCCTGGGCAACAACCTCTTCGTCGTTAAGGACGGCCGTGCTGATTTCATCACATGTAGATGGCTGTTCGGGACTCTGAATGGCGGCGATTATTGGAGAAGCGATTTCCTCGATGGCTGCTGAGGTCGCGTTTTCTGACTGCTCAAAAATTTCGTCTATTTTTGAAATAACTTGTTCAGCCTCTTCAATAAGAGCGCTGTCAGGTTTCTCGTTGGCGGCGCCAATTAAATCAGATGCGCCTTCAGAGGTGGCAGATGCAACCCTTTCAATCGTTTCCTCCACCACACTTTGCGCTTCGTCCTTGACCTTAGAGGAAATTTCCAAAATTTCATCTTTCTTTTCATCGGCAGTGCTTTGAAGACTTTCGAGTGCAATATCGGCTTTTTCCTGCAGATCAGCGACGTTTGAGTTGATTTCCTCAGCTACATTTTTCGCTTCCTCTGCCACTTGGTCGGCCAGCGTTTCCTCTGCAGTTTGGAGCTCAGTAACGGTCTCCTCGGCTTCTGTGATAATTTCAGCTTGCAGATTTTCAGCACCAGTTGTTGCAGTTTCAATTGAGTTTAATGATTCAGCAGCTGCCGCCTCCAATTTGCTCTCAGCTTCCGCAATTACGTTTTCAATTACGGCCAGAGCACTTTTCTGCACGCTTTCAAGCTCGTCGGCTAATTCTTTTTCTTTCTCTTCTTTGGTGGTTTCGATTTGTTCCTCGACTGCAGCTGCTGTTTCAGTGACAAAAGTTTCAACTTCCGAATTAGCAGTTTCAGTCAGTTCGGCTATTTTTTCATCAAAAGAAACGGAGAGTTTTTCTGGTTTTATTTGTTCTGCAACTTCTGAAATTTGCGTCTCGCCCTCGTTTACAATTTCTTGCGCGTCATTTACAAGATCGTTAGCTGCTTTTTCTTGGCTCTCAAGTTCTGTGCTGATTTCGTCCTTTATTTCAATGACCGACTTTTGAAGACCTTCTGTGGCACTATTTATGGTCTCTCCTACTGTTGCTGCAACTTCAGTAGCTGCATTTTCAGCCTTTTCTGTTTGGCTCTGGATCTCGCTCTCAGCTTCCGCAGCAAAATCTTCGGCCTTGTTAATAACCGAAGTAAATTCGTTCTCAACGACGCTCACTTTTTCAACAATTTCGCTTTCAACCTCTTCCTGTAGTTCAACAATTTTGTTCTCAGCCTGTGACGCAGATCTCTGTATTTCAGATGTAACCTCAGCAACTTTTTCTTCGGCCTCCGTTTTAACTTCATTTACTTTTTCTTCCACTTCATTTTTCAGCTCTGCTGCTTTTTCTTCAATTTCGCTCTTTACATTCTCAGCTTCTGCAATTTTTTCCTCCATTTTGGATTCAACGTTTGATTTAATTTGTTCTACCTCATTTTCAGCCTGAGATTTAATTTCAGTGATTTGGCTCTCAGCTTGAGTAACTGCAGAGTCAGCCTCGGATTTTATTTCAATAATCGTACTTTCAACATCAGATTTGACCTCCTCGATTTTATTTTCAGCAGCAGATTTGCATTCCTCGATTTTTGCTTCAGCCTCTGTCAGCAAAACTTGCGCTTCAGATTTGACCTCCTCGACTTTGCTCTCCACCTCAGACACTTTGCTTGAAACTTCAGTTTGCACCTCCTCCACTTTGCTCTGTGCCTCCGAGACTGCACTTTCGGCTTCGGACTTGACCTCGTCAATTTTGCTGGAAATTTCAGACTGAACCTCTTCAATTTTATTTTGGACATCAGTCACGGTGTCCTTTACTTCAGTTTCAACTTCCACAATTTTATTTTCTGCCTCGGATTTTACTTCTTCCAATTTTGATTCAGCTGCAGAAATAGTGCTGTCCAATTCAGAGAGCGCCCTTTCTTCCGCTTCGGCCACTTTGCTTTCAACGTCGCTCTTGACTTCCACCGCTTTCGATTCAACCTCAGCTGCAAATTCATTCAGTTTTTCCTGCGCCTCTTCAACTTTATCTTTTGCTTCAGAAGCAAAGCTTTCAGCTTGGGATTTCACTTCTTCGACTTTGCTTTCAGCCTCACTGACCTTACTGTCGATTTCACTCTTGGCCGAGCTAATTCTGCTTTCTGCCTGAGATTGCGCAGACTCAGCCGTCTTCTTTGCCTCATTTTCAAGCTCTTCAACTTTAGAAGTGGCAGAGTTTAGTCCAGAACTGACAGATTTCGATCCTTCTGAAAGCAAATCTTTAACTGGCGAACTGAAATTTTTCAAATTGTTAAATCCAAAGCTCTTCTCAGTGTTGCTGCTCATGGGCGAGGCAACCACATCTCTCCCCAGAATTTTATCCTCGGAAGAAGTGGCGCCGGACTGAATAGGCGAGCCACTCGAAACCGGTGACTTTGACGATTCCTCGTCAGAAAATAATGCCTTGGTGATGGCCTGCTGCAGAATTGGACTCGGAAGTTTCTCCCCCGTAGTAGTGAGTTTTGTTTTCACAGCTTGGGCTTGCGGCGTTCTTGATGGTGAAACTGGAGAACTGGTGCCGCTCGCTTTGCCGGAGTCGGTGGTTGGGGAGCGCGGTGGTCGGACTGGCGGAACATCATTGATGGGGGCTTCGGCGAGGACGGCGGGCTTCTCATTTTGCGCTACCTCCTGAGTCTCGGCTTTGACGGTCGTCACACCAGAAAGAGCGGCGGTTTGAGCTGTGGAAAAAAATTTAAATTATTTTTAAAATTTAAAAAGAAAAATAGAATAATTATCAAATGCATAAGTAATAATTAAATAAATAGAATTGAATAGAATTTTAATCTTAGGTACAGTGTTAAAAGTTAAAATCAAATAAAGCCTTAAAAAAAACAGTTTAACGGTTTAAATTGTATTTAGGCAATAGGCAACGCAGTCGTGTTGAGCGAGTTGCATATGTTTCTCCCATTTAAAATTGGAATGGCAGGCTAAAAAGAGCTCTAACGTTTTAGCTACTCTCTGTTTTAATCTGTCACTTTCTTTTTATTGTTCTCTTGAGGAATGATATTAAGTCTCATAAACCCTTTTTGTTTTTCTCTTCAGAATGAAAACAATTATACACTGATAATTCAATTTAAAACTCAACATGCATTAATCTGTTCTGGTTTGTTTATGTTTTAACTTATGCCTTCTAATTTAAGCACTGCTGCGATGACTAATAGCTCCTTTTGAATATTCATCACCGTCCGCACATGAAACGCGCGCCGCTCAATTGCGCACTGGCTGATTAAAAATTAAAGAAGCATAATCGGCCGCCCGCGCCTCGAAATACCATTTAGACCTTAAAATTTTCATCTCACTTTCCGCATGCCTTCACGCTTAATGACCGCTTTGTTTGTCGCACATGGCCATAAATTTGAAAATAACTTTTATGAGAATAGCAGCGCGAGTGTTTGCCGCTCTCGGCGCCCTGTCAAAGACGATTCGTATGCAATTTCACACTCTTGTTGCATCACAGCTGCTCGGCTGAATTGCATTCTGAGAGAGGCGAGCGAATGTGTGTTTTTTCTGCAATTCCCTGCAATGTCAGAGGCCAAGTGTTGCACAACGAAACGCGACACTCTGCAGGTGACAATGAAATTACACCTGTTTTTCTACCGGAGGCATCGATTCGCTGAGACACTCGACTGCAGATCTCGCTCATCCTTTCTCCTTGTTATTTTGCTCGTCCGTCTCGCCGCAAAACTTCAAAGCCGATTATCTTTCATTTAATGATCAGTGCATTTATTCATCACTCCATTCATTGCCATTCATGAGACTGTAACGTGACGTCAGCTGCACTTGGTCTGAATTCAACGCGTAATTTATTGCGTCTGTGATTTCGTCTTGATCAAATAAGAGCGTGGGTGATTTATTTTTTTGCTTGATGACGCAGAAAAATTTTGTAATTGACGCATTCGAAGACCAGCGACGATAAATTTGAGTGGGAGTTTGAATATTTCAATTCGTTTACTGCTGTTGATACAAATTTTGTAATTTTACATCCTCTATTTCTATAGCTGATTCAAAAGAGTATTCAGATAAATAATTGTACAAACTAATAACTTTACACAGAGATATAATTTATATTTAGTGGATTAAGTAAAATATAAATTAAAAAACATTTTTGTACATTTTTAATTAAAATATATGTTCCCCTTGGCTTCAACTGTTTTTTTTTTTTTTTTTTTTTTTTTTTAAATAGCTGAAGAATAGTGGAAATCATCATTTATTAATAAAAGGTTTGAAAAAAATTGAAATAATAATTAAAAATTTTTTAATCTTGAATACTGATTTTAATAATTTCCAATTATTTTAAATTAACGACAATAATTACGTCTTGTATAATTGTCTTTAATATTTTTATATTAAGTACAATAGAAAAAGATTTTGTTAATTATTACAATTTTTTTAGTTTTAAATTTTTGGTAAGAAATTTAAAATATATACTTTTCTTTTAAAGATTGCGGATTGCTCAAGGAGGCTAATTAAAAATTACTTCCTTCCTGCGCATACAGATTCAGCACCTTTTTACTGTTCAAGAGTGAAACACTGATTCAACATCACACCTATCTTGCTGATAAGACCCTCTTGTTTTATTATTTTGCATTCCACGCGGTGCTGCTCGACAGACCTATAAAATTGTTCATCGAGCACTAATTGCAAGCGCGAATTTTGCGCCTTGCGGCTGAACGAACTCTATTCTCTTTGTGGTCCAATTAGCAGGGACGGAATCGCCGAGAATGCCACGTGCTTACTCGCCCCTGACTCGATCGCCCGCACCCTACATCCCGTCCGTCCCGCCGCGAATAAAATCAACACGCGAACCACGTGGTGTGAAATCAGTGCGTGCCATTTGTGCTTCGTCTATTTTCACACAAATGGATCAAACGCGCGCGCTAATGTAAATCGAAAAGGAAGCCTCTCGCCGCGCCTCACTCTCTGCTAAAAACCAAAAAGCCGTGAAGAGCAGCGCAGGCTCGTTATAACAGATTAGCCTCGATGCTTTTCAATTAAGCAACCGTTTTCAATTTTAATTGCTCGGATTTCTCCTTTTTTTAAATTAATTTTTATGACTTTTTTAAACAATAATCACTCGTCTTTTTTTTACTAATTAAAGGTGATTAAATAATTCAGCGGCTCCTTTGATTAATTTAATTCTCTTGAAAGTATCTCTCTGCTCTCACAGACAGGCTTGTTATGCCCACAAATCTGCAGTCAATTTGGGCCAATCAACGGCTGGCAGCCATGAACCTAGATTATCATGACCCGCCTTGGCAGAAAATAAAATTGCAAATCATATATATTGCGAGCTGAGATGATTCAGTTATGTAAGACAATGATAGTCCTTGTGGGCTCGAATTGCAGTACGATTCGCGCGCGATGGTATTTTTATAACCGGCTGCTGTTGCAAATGTGAGAAAAAAAACTATACGCTGGAGAACGGGTTTAAATTTGCACGCAGGAAGTCTCGAGCTGCATTTGGCTCTGTTGGCTGCGCCTTTCGTTTGCCGATTTTCGTACTTAATGGTGTTTCTATGCCAATTAACGAGCGGCCGATGAGATAAATTTAATTGGAGTATGGAATGCTTTTATCTGGCGAGTGCTTTTCTCATTTCTCTTCATTTAATTGCGGCGGCGGAAGAGGTAAGAAATTTATCGCGATAAAGAGGAGAAAGATTGAAATAATGAAAGCTAATGAAATAATTTTTGAATTCCTGAATATAATAATGATACAAAAAGCTTGAGGGAAATAACATTCCAGGTTTCAAGTTGACTTATCGTGTAAATATTTGTTCCTTCCGGCGGCTCAAACTGATAATATCGAAGTTTATTTTTAGATTATTCCTCGTTTTAGCAGCTTGGCGGCCGCTCTAAATATTAATTGCTTCTGAACGGCGAACGTTTAACGTCCAATGTGATTTTACAAGATTTCATTAAGGTTCAGTGACTTGAGTGAATTTTCTGCTGCGATAACTTTTGACATTAGACTGACGCGAGACGTGACTTTAGTGTGTCAGCGGGCACGAAAAATCGAAATAAAAAACATGAGTGCGTCTTTATGGTGCGCGGGTTTCAGCAAAAGAGTCTCTATCTTACTCACATGTTTCGAGACTTGTTCTTTTTGCAAGTACTAATGAAAGACGCGGCGGCGGCGTCGGATGTTTAGTTCGGAGAGCCGTAAATTGCCAAATTTATGTCCAGCGCGCCATGCTTATCAAGTTTTCTAGAGAGTGCTCTTTTGCCACGAAATATCAAAATACGACGTGCGCTATTTCGGGCCGCCGGCCGCATGCACAATTATTCAAGCTGGCCGCCTCCCAAAAAAGTAGAAGCCCGCTGTCCTCTTTTAATGCAGGCGGCGCGCACTTGAATTAATCGGCGTGCACCCAATTAAAGTGCGCACACACGACTTGTTTACACTCGACGGCCCAAAATCCGCCCGTCAATAATCTGCCCAATTATTGTCACTTCAAGAAGAGCAAAGGTCATTAATTGGCGCCGCGATTTCATCTCGGAATGCGGGCGGTTTAAAATTAAAAACGCTTGACCCAAATTTCTTAGGTTAACCAAAACAACCCACTTAAAAGTGAAAATAAAGAAAATTCGCCCAATTTTAAATGAAAATTTTTAAATTTTGCCAAATTGCAAAAATTTTTGCAAACTCATTTGAACTGTTGCTAAATTTTAAAGAATGGGAATGAAAATGAAAAATTAACGAACCCTTTTTAAAGTACGACTGTAAACACCCCATGGTTGCTGGTCAGGGTGGCGAAGCTACCATCAGGTAGGGTGCGTTGGGTGACGTCACTGGTCACTTTTCGGTGTGCGCTGGGTGTGTGTGTGGTGTTCGCACGACTATTGAGTAGGGACTGAAGCGCTATTTTCATCCGCCAGCATTTGCCTTCGAGGGAGAGAGAGGAATAGGTGCTACTCGCACACACACTGTTCTCTCTCGCGCTGGGTATGCAACTCTCTCGCGGCGGCAGCATGGCCCCACAAAGACCGATAGAGAGAGAGAGAAAGAGAGAGGCGCGCAAACATTCCCCCCTTAATCATAATCTGTACATGTGATTAAATTTTTTAACACTTTGCTTCCTCTTGTGTGGGGAATTTTTAATAATAATTATGTGTTCAGTTTAAAACAAAAAATTATTTTGTTTTGTTCCAATATTTCTTCAGACCTAGTTTCGCCTTTGTTTAAACAGGTTTGAAGAAGAATAGAGATACAGTCGGCGTTGTTAAACGCTGAGATAAGCAAGTCCGGCACTTTAATCCGAGAAGATCCCAAGGCTGCGCAAGAAATTCTCATCTCCGAGAGTTTGTTTTTTATTATCGAAAACTGCTCTCATGTGATTATTTTAAATCCACACTTACTTGTGTAATTTTTTTGTCTTTATATTTCTGCGGATTAACCTGTTCCTTGCTCGTAAAATTCTCAGACCCTTTTTAAATTCGTAGACTTTATATTTCATCTTTATAGTTGCAGCAGGCGTGTGTGCGTCCTCGCCCTGTTGCTTCTCTACTTTATACGACTGCGCGCGAGTATAAAACGTAATAACGCGTCTGCTGCTGGATGCTGCTTTTTTATTTTTCTCTCTCTGCATTTCTTTTTTGTATGACATCATTTGAAAAAATATTTGCCAAGAGACGAGTGTGCAGCGTTCTCGTCACCAATTTATTTTTTGTCTTGACGTATCATCGCACACGGCTGGCGGAATCTCCTTTCAACGTGCTTCTGAATAAAACGTTGATTAAGTTAATTATCTTTCCTTGTCGCAGAAAGAAGTTTTCGGTCTGCGAATTCTGCACAATTTTAAGTTGAAACGGAATCAACCTATTATAATTCACTCTAAAAAGTAAAACATATTTATCTTGAAAATTTTTATGCACAGTAATATTTTTATTTTTATAGAAGTCAATATAAACACCTAACAAAAAATGGGATTTAGAATTAAATAAAAGTGATTATTTTAAATGCTTTGCTAAAGAAAAAGAAATTTATTTTTTAATAATTTATATTTATCTACTTAAATGCAATCATTCATTTTTATTAATCAATCGTAAAAAAAAAGAATTTCACCAAGAATAATTTTCTCAATTAATCAACTGACATTAAAGCTGGAAATTTCCCTCAACTTCTGCAGCGCTTAAAAGCCTTTTATTGCTTTTTATAATGACCAGGCAAAAAATTTGAAAAGGAATCCAGGATAACAACTGGTCAAATAAAGTAATGCGTATAATTTTTGCTGAATTTATCAAATCGTTAACCCAGATTAAAAATAAAAACCGAAAAATTGAGATAACTGTCGCTTGTCATTCTCATTCAGCACCTGTATATTATCATCCCATGCAGCGCCAGATGACACCGGGCCAACAATAAAGCAGCAGACCGACCAGTACTTGCTATTTTTTTTTTTTTTTTACTTTTCGCCGCGAGAGTTGCTCATTGTGCTGTCGGTGCTGCTTGCTGTGATATTTAACTACTAACATGGTTTTCACACTCTGATGCTCCTCTCAATTACGTTTTGCAGCAGGAGAGAGAGAGAGGAGCAGGGCAATAATAATTCGTGATACACACACAGAAGGCACACATTTTTATATAAGCTGTTTGCGGCGGCGTGTCTGCATTACGTGTGCGTCGACACGCATCAATAAGAAGTACGCGTTTCCTGCTGGATGACCAAAATAAGCCGCGATTCCACAACAGGAGCGTCTCCGCCAAAAGTTAATTGAGCGCTTCTCGTTAGCTCTCGATTATTACGAGACCACAATATCTGGGTGATTTACTCATTCAATTGCAGCTGCGGGCGTAATTAACAATTAACTGGACTGGAGCCTCCAGGAATGATAAAAATATACACTCAACTTGTCCCTCTTTGAAAGTCGTAAATTTCTTTTTAATTGCGAACGGATGAAAAATTGCGTATTAAGTTTTTTTTATATAGCGCGTGCCACTTTGCTTCGGTTGGCTCGCACAAAGTTTAGCCCGAAATAATTAGATCTGACTTTTGAAATCTTTTTTAATTACTTAAGAGTGGCCTTGGATTAAAAGTTTTATAAATTAATTTAATTTAATCTCTTTTTTATAAGCTCAGGATGCTAATTTTGAATGAAAATTAATGGTCTGGTCGTTTGACTTAATCAAATTAAAACCTCTTCCTTTCAATGAAGCAGCCTCCGAGCTCCAGCAGATAAAAAGCGATCTCTTGATGCGCTCCTCGCGGAATATTATTTCCGGCGGCCTGACGTCACATTTATTTATGTGACGTAATAAAACCATCCTGCCACCCATGAGTGTGAGCGGTCGCCCCAGTTGCAACCATAGAGCACAGCAATTTGATACATAAAAATACTCACGCTCTGATGAGCACCTCAATACACACTCTGTTCATTCATTAGTGACCGCGCGCACGCTCGAATCCCCCGAGCCTTGATACTTTTTGCGCATCATTTGCCAATTTTTCAGAAAAAATTGTTTTATAAGCAGGCTTTGGTAAATATTTAGGTCGAAAATGTCTCTCACCAGACTCCCTTTGGAGCAGCAGCCCCTCAAAGTGGATGGCGGCGAACTTGTAGATGTCCTTGGGCTGGTGGCGCAAGACCTCTCTGGCGAGGCCCTCGAGCAGCTCTTCCATCCCATTGGGCACCCCAAGTCGTAGAAACAGGGGCCCAGAAGTCATTACTATAGCCTCTGAAAATTGAAAAGATTTTAAAGATTTATTCTTTTTCATTGAAGATAAAAAAAAAAACAATTTCAAATTAATTAAAAATTTTAATTCAAGTAGTAAACATAAAAAATAATGTTATTTTCTTTAATATTTAGTTAAAAAAGATACAGAAGAACTCCGTACATATTTATGTAGAGATTTTATTCAATGATAATAATTTTTTATAATTAAATAAATGCAATTTAATATTTAAAAATACAATTTTTTTCAATCAATAACATTTAAATTTGTTGTAATCATTGTAGGTTAGGAGTGAAAAATGATAGTGTTTTTAAAATTTATCACAATATCGCAATCAAAAATTAAAACATAATATATTATCATGTTATAATTACATGCAATAATACCATGTTAGTATAATTAATAATTAAAAAGTGCTACTTAAATGTTTGGAGGGGGAAATAATGTTTCCTTCTGACAAATTTGAGAATAATTCATGTTGTGACGCGTTGTTCAAGAAATAGAACAAAAAACATTACAAATGACCTCGGTGGCTATAGGCGTGATAAAATATTCACAGGTCAAGATGATCGTTTTCCTCCCTTGCGTGCTCCTATAGAGAGAGTGGAATACGCCAGACGGAGAAATCGATTTTTAATGTAATAAAAGATCATTTGCATAAGAAGTTTTGTGTGTTTTTGGCTCGAGAAGAAAAATCAATGAGAGCATGAACACATTTTTGTGTTTCAAAATAACACAATATCTTTTAAAGATTTATACAAAATGAAAGGAAAAAAGTCAAAGGATTGGCGTCTGAGTATTCAAAAAAGCATTGCCAGTGCTCAGCTTGAAGTGTGTATTATTTCGGGAAAAAAAGCTTAGTTATTTAGTTAACAAACATTCTGATAAAGAAGCTCATTAAATTTTGCTGGTAACAAGAGACGGCAAAAAAACTTGTTTCAAAAATCAATGAACACGTAATTTAATTATATAAATTTTTTGAACTTTCAAAAATTATTATTGCTTTACATCAAAGTGTTTAAAATGTATGGATATGTTTGAATGGCCAAAATAGATAGCTATACAGCTATACAGAATACTTCTGGTAAGTTGTGGATGTTCGAGTGTATATTTTTACCTGTTTGATAATTTGCCTGTGTGACCTCAAACGGCTTGGTGCGGAATGACGGCATTTCAGCATGCGGCGGGTGAACAACACAAGAGGCCGACCGGCGTATGTGTTTGTGTCCTTCGCAACCCTATTGATCAAACCCTTCGTAGCGTGCGGCGTCGGCTGTGGAGAGGAATTGTTCACTCTGATATGAGAGCCAACCTCATTACCCCTGCCCGCATAGGCAACCAGCTTGAATTCTTTGCGCGCGGCCACCGCGCTTTCATATTTTTTCTCGTACCCAAATCCACCCTCATAAGATCATTTAAATTTTTATAATTTAAAAAAATTTATTTAGCTATATTTTTTTTTAATGTGCTTTATATTATTAAAACTACAAAAGCTTATTTTAAGCGATTTTTTATATTAATAATTATGATTTTTTTAAGTTTTGAATTTTTCATTGTGTGTAACATTACAGACAATTCACAAATAACAGCAGTTGACACATTTTCCAGTGGACACGTCTATAATGAATAATTGCAAATTGGGAGGAAAATGATTTGTTCTCAACTTATTAAAGACCAGTGATGTAAATTCCATTTACACATATACGAATAGTACAAATAATGAATGATAGTCATGGGCACACATTTCGCTCTTCACAGATAAGCAATTGACATTTAAATAAACGGAATGCACATTTTTTTATATCAAACAAATTGATTCCTGGATGGTCATATAACAATAAAAGCATGGAACAACATTTTTAACATGCACACAAAATATAATATGAATAATTAAGAAGAAAATCATCATGTGTGGAAGTACCTGTATCACAATTAAATGCACCAATTAAGGAGCACACAATTTCAGCGCTTTGAATTCTCGCTCATTGAAAGTTACGATCACAAATCTCGTACTTTTCAAAATTGCACTCTCGCATCAGAAAACAACAAGCATTGCCGGCCATTCAGCAGGTTTTAAATTGAATACTTCTCACGTCTACAACATTAAAGCTCCGTCGTTGCAAGTTAAGTTGCAGCTTGCACTAATCTGTTCTCTAATTTAGCAAAGGAAAAGTATGCATACATAATTATGGAATACGAAAAGATATAAATGCTCGACAGGGTAGGGGCAATTTGGGAATTCAGAAAAGTAAATCAAAACTTTTTGCTAATCTTTCTATGAGCAAGATTAATTCTCAAAGAAGATGACTTCAGTAAAAACAGCTGAATGCATTTTCAAATCTAAATTCTTTCTCATTTTACGAAATATTCAACAATAGAAAAATATAAAAAAAGATTGAAAAATTCAACAGGAATGAACTGTTAGTCGTGGAATGCAACCTAAGAAATAAGGAAGCACCCTGCTTTGGCCGAGGTTGGTGGCTCCGAGGCCTCTCACATTGCGGCAAAGTCCAACTGAACGTAGAGCTGCCGAACGCCGGCTGCGTTGAAGATGTTGTGCGTGTGGGTAAGAATGTATTTGGGGTCGGCGTTTCGGGCGACCTCGACCTTGAGCGCACCAACAAACATGTCACTGCACAGAGTCCAGAAGTGTGGCTCCTGCACGCTCAGCACTCCTTCCAACTGGTTCACTTTGGAGTAACAGCCTGGCAAGATGTGGTCCAGTGACGATGGCTGACGCTGCATCAGCACCTGAAAATGAGTTTTTTTTTGCATTATTATATACAACTCATGAAAAGGATAAAATTTTAAATTAAATGATGGGCTAAAAATTAGATTTGTTTAAAGCAAGAAAAACGAAATTAATTAACAAGGAATGGCCTAAAAAAATAATAATGGTGAATTTCATTGGGTTGGTTATTTTCATTCTCTTTTTCTTAAAAAATTTAACTCCACTTGTTACCCCAACGGTAGAATTCAATCACTTTTATATTAAATTTATTATTTTTATTAAAATTAGTTTTATCAGTTAGAAGATTATAGAGACATAATCACTTAAAAAAAATAATTAAGTTGATAAAATTAACTTGTAAAATAAATATAAAAGTTTATTTAAAAATATATTATAATTATAAAACATTACATTACTAATTAAATAAAATATTTTCTTCGCCAATTTAAAACTTTTGCTTTTAATGAAATTAAAATACCTTACCTGTACTGATTCCTTAATAAGTGCAAGCACACTGAGAGCGATGAGAATTGCAATGCACATGGAGCAGATGGGGTCTGCAATCATCCACCCGAACATTTGCATCAGGATTGCCGAAACGATAACCCCCACGCTGCCCAGGGTGTCGGCCAGGATGTGAAGGAAAACACCCTTCATGATTTGCGAGTTTGCGCCCGAAACGGGGAGGTCGTGCGAGTGACCATGTTGATTGTGACTGTGGCCATTTGGTTCTCCATGGGAGTGGCCGTGGTGTGCGTCATGTGTGTGGCCACCTCCGTGCGAGTGGCCGTGGCCGCCACCCCCGTGACTGTGGCCGTGACCATGTTGGAAGGCGTAAATGCCGATCAGGTTAACGATAAAGCCGAGCACCGAAACCACCAAGAGTCTCTCGTGTTTGACCTCGGGAGGCTCGATCAGTCTTTCGACAGCTTCGGACATGATGAAGAAAGCAATGAACAGCAGAAAGAGGCCGTTCACAAATCCAGCAAGGACCTAAAAATATAATATAATATTGCCTTAATGGCTTGCTGAGGCAGATGGGGTGTTGCTGATCTTGGAAGCTTTTGCACTTTTTTGTGCAAAACTTAACGTTTCTCTAACACAAATTATTTTACAATTTGTAAAAAGTTTTTTTTTTAACAAATCAAATTGAACAAAAATAAAAATAATAATGAGAGTACTTAAGAATCCTTATTGGTATAGTTAAAGTGTCCACACAACAATGGGAATTAAAATTTTCAATAAAATCTAAAAATTTGTTATTTTTCTTATAAGGAATAGATTCATCTATGAGAATTAAATTTGTGATTAAGTAATATTATTTTCTATAAAATGAACTTGAAAACTTATATTAAATTTACCAAAAAATATGGAAATTATTTCAGGAGAGAATTTATATATTTCATTAAAAGCGATTCATTATTTACTTAGAGCAGAAGAAAATAATTAAATTGATTGATTGTCTGTCGGCAATTTTTCTCACCTCTGCTCTAACATATCCAAAGGAATACTTCTCGTTGGCCCTCCACTTTGTGATGACCGAAGCCACAAGGCCAGCCAGCAGGCCAGTGCAGTCGAAGAACATGTGGAAGGAGTCCGAAATAAGTCCCAGCGAGTTTGTCCAAACGCCGTAAGTGAGCTCCACGAAGGCAAACGACAGGTTGAGCATGAGAAAGAGGAACAGATTGCGCGAGTTTTTGTCTGCGAAGATGAGTCGAATCCATCCTTTGACCTTCTGCTGCAGCCGGGAGGACAACGATTGAGGGGCATCTTTGTGGGAAAGTGGTAACATTTTGGAGAAGACGGATTTTTGGAGGTCGTTGGTCTCGGATGATGAGTGCAGGTGCTGCACTCCGTTCTGTTTGCAACCTGAAAACGAAAGTTTTTAATTAAAAAATAAATAAAAACTTAAAATTAACAATTGTACCCATTTTTGAAAATTTTTTAAATTAGATTTTAGAACGAGTCGGATTAATTATGCCACGATTTTTCTGGCAAAGATGGTATCAACTCTGAGGAAGTAGTGAGCATTGTGACAAAATTAAAAGTGCTTGATCGGCTAAAATTTAGCCGTGACATAAATTACAACGGTAAGCACAATTATAAAAGATAAATAAACTATAAAAAATTAAACAGGAAAATATTTTTGACAAAAGGGTGTGATCGACATTTTTCCTAGTTTTGACAGATTTTACACCAATAGAGACGGAAACTTACTAAAGAGGCAGAGATGAAATTAAATTAGAATTTTTCCAGCTGCCCAGGAAGGTCATTGAGGTGGGGTTTTAATTTAATTCTTGATAAAAACTTAAAAAATATTTAGGTTGAATGAAAACTTCATCGTTGTCAGCTGGAATAATAACACGCTGTCCACGCTTGCCAAGTTGTGCACATGAATTTGAATTCTTTCAGATTTTTTTTATAATTTTAATAATTTTAACACAATTTGAATAAATAAATAAATTTGCAACATTAATCTATCAAAAACGTTTAATGTTTGTTGAATTTAATGCAAATAAAGAGGGCTAATGAAACTTTGAGCGTCGCGAGCTTCGAGCTGGCAACAGCGCATCGCTCGTGTGTTGACCGGCCACGCTTTCCGGTTCCGTTCTCACGAAGCCATCATGGTAGGTTCACCTTATTGACATGTGGCAAAGATTTTCTTTAATTATTGCTTAAATTCGGGCCGTTTTCAACTTTTTTTGCTCATTAACTAATCAAGCAGTTGTTTTTGGAAATTTTTGGCGATAAATTAAGATCGGCCCATCTCTTTTCGTTTAAAAACTCGATCTCAAACTCGCGTCTCCCGGGCCGAGGCCATGTGTGTATTGACAACACACACGGGCTCCCATGCCGCTTTATTTTTCAAAAGCTTCTCTTTTTGCGAACGCATCAACATGATGTCAAAACCGAGACCGGAATGTCTGTGACGGTTAACCAAAAGCTGATTTAATGAGACTGATTGATGCGTTCGCAAAAAATTTGAAGGAAATCAGACTGCTTTCGCCGACTTTTGATTTCTGAGCCAAGTCTCATTGACTTTATTTTGCAGGCGCCCAAGAAGGATGCGAAGTCGGCTTCTTCAAAACAGCCCCAGAAGACACAAAAGAAGAAGGAAGGAGGAAGTTCTGGTGGAAAGGCCAAGAAGAAGGCAAGTTAAAGTTGAAGTTCGAACATGAACAATTATATTGGACAGGAATTGCCCATATTTTTTAAAATTTTATTTTATTCATGATTTTTTTTGTATGTTAATTTTATTTATATACTTTCTAATTTTTGTTTACCGAAATTTACAGAAGTGGTCCAAGGGAAAGGTCCGTGACAAGTTGAACAACCAGGTGCTTTTCGACAAGCCCACCTACGAAAAGCTTCTCAAGGAAGTGCCCTCATACAAGCTGATCACCCCCTCTGTTGTAAGCGAACGTCTCAAGGTCCGAGGCTCTCTTGCCAGGAAGGCCCTCGAGGAACTTCTGCAGAAGGGTAAGTTCGGCATTTCTTCAATTACCTTCCTCGGACAGGACTTAGATTTTTCCAATCACGTTGCAGGACTGATTAAGCAAGTTGTTAAGCACCACGCTCAGATCATCTACACAAGAGCAACCAAGGGTGAAGACCAGCCTGCGTAACCTTTCCATCTTAATTTTAAGTTGACTTCCTGTGAAAAATGCGGAGACGATAAAAATTGAAAATCGAATTATCTGCTTTTCAGTTCTGCAATGAAAACCCTTGGTCTAAAGTTATTGATAAAATAAATCTAAGATTTTTAAAATTTTACAATTGAAATTCAATCTAATCAAAGCAATTTAAATAGGAATTTTATCTTTGTTAAAAGAATTCGACAAATTTAAATCATCCAGAAAATTTAACAGAAAGTACTTAAATATTTTTTGCAAAATTAACAGTTTAGATCTTTTATTATTTAATTATTATTAGAGTAATTGCTGAGCCTTATGTTGGGAGAAGGATGGAACCATATGAATGAAAGATTTTTTTCATACTTGTCATTCATGAAATGAAATCTTGTTTTTATTGCATACACATTTTCTTGTTCACAAATTATCATGTACAAAAACTAACGCAAAAAATCGCCTACCACAATCATCGAGTATGCGTTCTTGTTGTGACTTTAATAATTATGCACACGTACTTATGCGTAGGTTTTCAAATGAAATAATAGGTTCGATAATCAGTGCAAGGGGTCAAGGGTAGCCATTTAAACCAACTTAAATCATAAGTATCGGTCGAACAACTGAAACGGAGCTACGAGTTAACGTCTTTCATACTTATTCAGTCTTTTCATATGTATAGCAATTTGAAAATGCAATTTCCTTCGCCCCTCAGCCGTCAATATATGGTAAATGATATACATTTCGCAAAATGAGAATTCTCAGTGATGAAAACGGTGCAGATTGAAATGATAATTTGAAAGGTATCAGGATGAGTGCATTAGAATGAATCAGTAAATGCGCAGCAAATCAACCAGCTATAAATCTGAATGCAGATCGTCTTCACCAACTACACATTTAAAATGGAAAACAATTTTTCACAACTGATATCGGAAATATTTTACTGGTACATCTTGCACGCCATGATAATTTACTTTTTAATGCTGAAAAGTTGCGACTTCAGTGTCCACATTTAGTTGCATAAATTTTAACAGTGAAACAACATTCCTCCATTTTTTGTTTTCTTTTTTTATAAGTATTTTTAGTGTAATGTATTCGTGGTTGGATATAATAATGCTGATTGACATTGATTTTGGATAACATAACGAGTTGACAAGGTGGAAAATTTTGAGTAGTTTTATAAGCACTATTTTTCATAATCACGAATTTTAAACTTTCTTCGATAACAACAATGATGAGATCATGGATTCTAAGTGGAAATTCTTCAATTACAAGACGCGGGAGAGTGGCTTTATTTCTGATAATTTCTTCCGGTTCTTCCACACAAAGGCCCACTCTTTATTTAATATATTAAGATCTGAACCAACCCTGCAAAAAATACGTCACAAATTTGTGCTCCTTCAAACAGCTTCTTCCTGTAGCCCCATCTTTTGCTGTCACAAAAAGAGCAAACTTTTGAAACAATCCAGCAAAAATGTCCTAAACATCGGCATTTTAAAATTTTTTAAGAGTTCTAAAACACCAGATTTGCTCAAAATTGCCAACTTTGAAAGCTGCTTTGGCACACCTGTAAAGCACTTGCTGTATAGAGTTATGCAAGAGACGAATTTTAGAATCGACAAAAACATCAATATGATGTTTCAGTTTCCAATTTGCTGAATCGTATATATTTATCCCGCCACTAGCTTTTCCAGTCAAAACAAAAATTATTTCATTCTTAAGTGAGTAGTGCAGGATAAAATATTAATGTTCCGCACAATCCTGTAAATGAGGCTCATAGCCTCGCACATTTTATTTTCATGGGGGGCGCATTGTTTTTTTTCTTTGATCGTTTTCTTATTATATTGCTATTCAATTGCTGGTTGATATTAATTTCTTCGTTTCGCTCTACTCGTTTTTTTACGAAATGGAGAACCCTGTTGGCGATTTTAAATGTATGTCGAAGGTTCGTTGATATTCATGTTAGATTTTCGCGCTTTTCCATTAGCAGCATCACACTTTTCCGTTTAAAAAATTTAATTCTGCTATCATATTTTGTGCTTTCAACAACGCATATTTTAATATTCAATATGTAATTTATACATATTATTTTTTACATTCTCCGTTCAAACAAAAAATTCCACAACAATTATTCTTAAATATCAATCATGTTCATTATATAATTTAAGTTAATGATTCTCTCACAGTTAGCGTATGACCATTTTCACCGGTTTTTCTACAGCACCTTGAGATAAAACTCCATATACTCGCACAGGAGAGGATGATTAGCGCCAAACTCGGCAAGCAAAATAATATATTTTCTTTGCAATTTTTTACATGTACAATTCCAAAATCGACAATTTTTATACACATTGGCACTATCATCCTCACAAAATAATTTATCTAAGCATCATCACGTCGCAATATAATCTTTCATATCTATATTTTTTTTTATTCAACAGTTTTTCTTCTTCTTTCAATCAGCGCACTCGTCACTGTCATCCTTCGGCTAAAAATACACGCACACACTCGGTGAACCGCGAATAATCATCTCTCTTGTCTGGAGGGCTTTCTTTTCGCATATTCTTTCGACTAGAAATTTATTCTTGCTTCTTTTTAATCAGGCTGGCGCGAGAGCTAGTCCTTTGTCACGCGTGTCTCTTTCTTATACGTACCACTCTTTCACGTCTTTGTTGTTTTGTTTCTTGACGACTTTGACTGGTCCCACGGCCGGATTGAGAGGCGGCATGCCCACCCCGTAGGCACCCTTCTCGCTGTGCATTCCGTTGGGCTGGCTGCCGTTGAGCAGAGCCGCCTGTGCGCCGTAGCCTTGGTGGTAGTTTTTGCTCTCGTCCACTTTGTACGAGGCGTCCGACCGCCCCTTGAACTTGAGTATGATCAATATGACCAGAATGATGATGATCATTGTTGCTGCTATCACCCCTGCGAAAATAATTCGGTTCAAATTTAAAAATTGAATCAATACAGATTAAATTATTATTATAAAAGTTTCAAAATCCAAAATTAATGCTTGATTTTGATCTTCATTGTTAAACTTGTTTGTGTGTATGGAATATATGGAAATTAATCATGCTAGATTTTTTTTTCATTCACTAAAAATATAATAATATAATCTGATTTTTCGTCAGTTATTAATTCAATCAAAATAATTTTTTTCTTTAAATAATAAAATAAAAATAAGTTAATTGAAATTATTAAGCTTGCTGGGGGGGGGGGGGGGCTTGGTAGTATAGATTTGAAAAAGAGACTAAGAAAATAAGATCACTTTTATTACATTTACCTATAACAAGTGCTGTATATTCAGCAGCTTCGGAGGAAATTCGCTCCCTCTCCTTGGCATTCAACCGAGGTCTTGCGGGAGTTGGATGGGGGTGTGGAGGCGGCGGAGGTGGAGGAGGCGGCGCCTCTGTTGTGCTAGTGGTGCTTGTGCTGGTGCTCGAAGATGAGGATGAGGAGGTGGACGAGGGAGAGCTGCTGCTGCTTGTACTGCTGGTGCCCACCGAGGACGAGGGGAAGCTCGAGCTGCTTCCGCCGCTGCTGGAGCTTGTTTGGTCAAGGTCAGGGCTGAATGGAATTTCTGAAGTGATGATCGACGTGACTTGGTGCACCCCTGTGCTGCCAGAAGAACCTCCGCTGCTGCCGTAAGTGTGGCTGATGTGGGGAGGAGATGATTCTGGCAAGGAAATTCCTGTTGTTGGTCCTGAACAGAAATTTAGTTTTTTTTTTAATTACTATTAAAAATCACAAACCTCTGCTAGAGGAAATGATGGTATCTTCAGTAGCAGGACCAAAGCCAGAGCCTGGGAAACAATCCTCGTCATCGCACGGTTTGTCACCGCCCTTGATTTTCTTGCCGTATATTTTGGTCGGAGGAGGTCTGGTTGGCGGGACGTACACAGGTGTAATCAAATCATCGCCTGAATGAAATTAAAAACTCGTTATATCATTGATTGGCCAATAGCGTGCTGATGTGAGCACAAATTAATTTGTAATAAAATAAGAAAAATTGCGAAAAAAGCGAGAATCGTGTGTAACTAAAGCTGACCTGAACCTGTATCAAATATTGGTGTGCACTCGTCCTCGTCGTCGGCGTTGCACCCTGAGCCAGCGCCAGAAAAGATGAGGTCGTCCATCACTCCTGGGAAGCTGGACGCAGGCGCCCTTTGCATTCCGTGGAGCATTTCCACGTTAGGGATGGTTGGCTTTTCCTTTATGTGGGCCGGCAGGGAGGGAATGGGCTGAACTTCGCCCCTGATGTTGATCCTGGGGTCCTTGTCAGCGGCCAAGTCCAAAATTCGAATTTCATTGAAGACGAGTCCGGCCATCACGCCCACGAAGGGCCTCTCCATTCTGTGTTTCGAACGGTGCCACTTTCCGCCAATTTGAATTTGCGAAGGGCTGTTGAAAACGCCTAGCTGGTTGCCTGAAATTAGGATTTTTTATTTAATTGCTATATTTCAAAAGCGCCTGAAATTTTATGATTTATGCAATCTGCCATACATTGAAGAACAGCAGTTTGCCTATTTTAATAAACCAACATACCTCCGGGATTGAGTGTTTGGACGCTGTAGTCATCAATTTGCAAGGTTGAGTTGGCGCCAGATCTCGTGAATCTGACAACGTGATACTGATTATCATTCACTTTGACTCCAACTTCGCCAATAGGGTGGTCGTTTGTGCCCATGTTGTATACCATGAATACATTTCCTTCAACCTAAAAGTAATTTTATTTTTAACTTTTTATACCGTTTTTTTTCTTCAAATACTTACAATTTCCAACTCCATGTAATCATTAGAAGAGCCAGAATCAACCCTAAATAAAACAGCATCCTCCTTGGTTGTTATAAAACCCAGCGCCAAAACGTCACTTCGCATGTCGGGTCTGTGATCCTCCGGGAAAGTGAAGGTTATCATGCCAGACCCCGGCCCGAACTCAAAGGCGATCGATTCTACATTTTGCATGTTAGGTCAATAAAAAAGTGTACAGTAAAATTTCCTCTCAATAATACCCTCTGAGCAAGTGGGTCCCGTGAATGAGGTCATGTCACAGTCACAGGTCTGAGAGTTCCACTGTTGCATGCACATTCCTCTGTTGGCACACACGTTGTGGCTGCACTTTGTAGACGTGGCTGATGAATTTATACATCAGTCAAGAGTGAAAAAATAAAATAAAATGTTATTTACTTTCACATCCAGAAAGGACCATTGTGCTTGGAATTTCCGCGTCGACGACCAGATTTGGTGACTCGCCGTTGAGGTCGAGACTGGCCAAACAACCCTCGTAACCATGCCTACTCTGTATTTGCTTGGGCAGCTGCGAGTACATGTCCTTTCTGACACCACCTAACAAAAAACATACAAAGAAATGGTAAATGTCACCACTCGAAAAACGCAGAAAAATTACCAATATAAAGAATTCCGGCCAAATCGAGGTTTTCATTCAATCCGAGTCCGGTGACAATAGAAAAATTGTCATCGACCAGCAGCGTGTGCTGCCTGGAGGTGGGCCTTCCAATGGTCACCGCGTGCCACTTGTTGTCGTTGAGGGCCGCCCTTCCGCTGTCCCTGACCCTGACGGGGCCGTCGCCCAGATTGAAAATGTAGTGGACGTGGCCGTGGACGAGTTCGATCGCAACGAAGTCCTGCTCCTTGCCGGCGTTGAAAAGAAGCAGACCGTTTGGCTCCTGAGTTTTGAACTGGAAATAGATGTTGGTCGAGGAATAGGCTTTCAGCATTGGCAGCCCAACGAAGGCATGTTTCGACTTAAAGGTCACAGGATGGTGCACGATCTGCTCCCTCTTTCCAAATTTGGCAGTCACCTGAGGAGAGAGTCATTAATTTTTGAATAAATTTTTTAATGATATAATTCACCTTGATATTAGCGGGGCCTCCGTGATGGTGTCCCGTTCTGGCTTGTTCGAAGAATTGCTGATTGTTGAAATAGAGTTGCTGCATTTGACCGACAAAACTGCTTGAGATGATCTCATCGCCCTGTCCAGTAGCGACGCCGCCTATGTGGAGGCGCCGAAACTCGAGGGTAATTTGCCGGCTGGGAGTTTCCCCTGAAACGGAAATTTTTTGTTTAACTTTTCAGCACAGATCAAATAAACAAAAACATCAAGCATTATTTTTCCTACGGCTTTCATGTTTGCCCTTTCTGGTACGGGCAAAATAAACAACAGTTTCTGATTTCAAAGCAAAACAAATTTCAAAAGCGGAGAGTGGGTTTTCCGGACTGTTTATTTTTTTGTATGTTTTAAGCAGATTGATGAACGAGAGTAAAAAATCGCTCTTTCTTTTGCATCAAAGCGGGCGGCGAATTTCCTCGAGCACCTACACACAAGCCGAGGATTTGCGAAAGCAATTGAAAAGTTTACGCAAAAGTGGATGCGAGGAGAGTTGTTGCCTTTGTTTTTCTTTTTTCCATTATACACGCAGGGAAGGAAATTCGACTCATTGAAATTCGGAGCGCGCCCGCCGCAGCGTTTGTCAAGTGCTTGCGGCTTTGAGTGCGCGCGCGAAAAAGTTAGCCGTCCCAACTAAAAATTCATTCCGCGCGTATTTGCATGCACATATACCGCCCAAATGGCAATTTTAATGAGACCGCGCAATGATAATAAGGAGGGGCGCCACTCGGAGCGGTTTGCTTTGCGTGATTCTCTGTAAACTCGCGGCGGCGGCGGTTCCTTGCGATTCCGCCGTGTTTCGTCATTATCGCCACTCGCGCCTGCAAACTTTTAATGACGCCACTCAAAAATCCCGAGGCGGAAGAGATCAGTTTTAATTTCGGCGCTTTATTGATTTGCCGGTGTGGGGTGGAGGCGTTTGTAATTAGAGGCCGTGATGATAATTCTTGCATGAGTGCTCGGATCTTGCATATTCATGAGCAGCGCACTCGTATAAAATGAAATTCGGTTCAGTCTGCTGACAAAAGCAGGGCGTCACATTTTCTGCAGAATCGATCTGACGCGCACGTGGTGACGTGCCACGGCCAATTTGCGATCAATCAGAAATAAAGCATCTGCAATTAGCGCCAATCGACTTACCGCTCGCTGGAGTGTCGTTGTCAACTCGCAGCTCCAAATGTGTGCCCTTTCTTGAGTACCTCACTGTGTGCCATTGATTGTCGTTCAGGCCTTGACCGGCTTGGATGGTCTGAAATTATTGTATATGTTGGATGAGCGAGCGAGCAATTTCATTAGTGCAAGTGGCGCACAACTGCTCAATTGCTACTTGACCGACTGATTTTCACTCTCTGATATATAAACGATGAAACTTTTCACGGGACACGTATGTGTGCGCTCACAAGTGCTTTTGTTCCATTTACCTTCTCTCGTTCGCCGATTCTCAGCGTCATCCGAACTTTTCCACTCGCCAGCGACAATTCCAGCCTCTCAGAGGGGTGCGACGACCCCGCGGTCACAAGCAAGAGGCCCACGGGTCTGGAGGTGCGAAATCGAAGGCTGATTTCTTCTGACTGCGTTCGCGTCTCGTCAGGGTACGAGGCCAGGAGATACTGGGTGCCGTTGAAACTCAGGGTGGCCGCATCTGAAGAAATTTTTTATTTTATTTCTGGTTTAGTATTTGAGCTGAGGAAATGGTTCCGAATAAAGGCAAAAGTTTGCTCACATCATTTTTATTTTCAAGTGTGATATAGAACCAAACCGTTAACTGAGTTTTATAAACAAACTTTTACATTTTGAAATAAATTAATTCAGGGAATTGTTGCGTGAAAAAGATTAAAATGAGTACAAATAAGGCTATTAGTGGGTTAAGGAAAAATGCGTGACTTGAGGCAATTTAAGAACCATTTGACACATAAAAAAGAAGTTTAATTGAGGTTGTAAAATAATTAGACTTTAAAAAGAAAATAAGTGTAGGTTATAACCCTAATAATTGCAATGTATATTTAAAAAGATTTTATAAGAGTTTAAAGATAATTAAATAAACCGCACACTAAAATTTAAATAAAAAAGGGCAAAAGAATTCTTTTTACCTTTGGCACATCGTGGACCAGTGAAACTGGTGCCCGAGCAATCGCAGATGAACCGATTCCAACCTTCAGTGCAGGCTCCGTTGTTCATGCAAGGCTCTGATTCGCACTGTTTAGGCTGGGAACGACATGAAGGGCGGATTGCACCTGAAATTGGAAATTTTGGTGTTCGTTTAATATTAGTTGTAAGAGAGATCCGGAATTAAGATTAGTTTTTAAGCCACCAGAAAATTTAATTATAAACAGAATAATTTGTTTAATTATAAGTTAAAAGATTTGAAATATATTCCACAAAATTTAAAATGCATTAAAAATGTAACAAGACAATTTCTGCCACGTCTCTAAGATATAGATAAAAGTTTATCCGGTGGCTTTGTCTATTAGTTTGGAGCAGCTATTTTGTCTGAGACAAATAAGTCTAATTATCTGTGCCGTTTACCTGAGTCTTGTCTCCTGGCGTAACCGGCGACATCGACCGCATTTCCATTGATCACCAAATCGCGCAGACAACCGACGTATCCGTGCTTCAAAGCGGCTGACCAAATCGAGGGAGGAACCGAAACCACTCTATTTAGTGGTCCCAGACCGCCGACGTAGAGTGCTCCTTCAAGGTCCAGTTGGTTCGACTCGCCTGCAGCACAGAAAAAAAGTGAGAATTGCTTTTTAAATGAATTTCCTGCGCGCGCGCCTCAAAGGCATGCATGCGGTCTTTAAAGATCTCGATAATGGAATTTCCACCAGTGCATAATTTTTCTTCTTCAAGGGGGTGCAAAAAGCAGATAGAGCCACTGAGCTCGCTCGTTACCAATTTGCCCAGCACTTTTTGCCGGCGGCATTTCAAATTTACGCGGCCCCATTTTGCACCAAAGACGGAAACAACACACAAAAAATTTGCCTCCACCCGAAAGTAAATAAGAGCCTTATTTGCGCGCGCTCGGCGAAAGTGGCTGCAAAAAATATGTGTGTTCTTGCAAAATGGGGAATAAAGTGTTGGAAGGCGCCGCACGAGAGGTTAGCACGCAGCTCACCTCATAACCGCGCGCCAGAAATATGAAAACGATGAGGAGAAAAGCGGCGGCTCCAATAATGCCATTTTGATAAGGAGCGTCGCCTTTTCCTCGTGTAATGTATTCCATCAAATATCACTTCTTTTTTGCCGGCGTTAGCAGCCAGAACGAGTCGTTAGTCAATTCAGCCGCAAAGTCGTAAATCATAGCGCACGCGCTTTTTCCCCATTTTCTCCCAGGGTATGTCGTTGGGCCACATGTGCTGTTTGCGAACCCTGGGGCATGAAATGCGTGCAAAAAAGCGCGACAAAACGCCGTGGGAGGACGACAGACACGGCCTGCTTATCGTTATCTGACCCAAAACTACCCTACCCGTTTATGGCACAACCATCATTTGTTCCGACACGACACGGTCTGGTGTATATTCAAAACGGTGCCCAAATTCACCCGACAAGCAAAGGAAGAAAAATTGCGATGCAGTAAATACAATTGGCATAGAATTTGTATTTATGGTTATGTTGGAAGAAAATTGCCTTGTGACGTTGTGACCTTTTGTTTTGATGGAGCCAATTATGAGAGCTAAAAATAAAATTGACTAAACCAGGAAAGCAAAAGCGACGTATAAAAAAGCAGAGAGTTCAAGAATTTTAAATTGTAAATTATTTGATGGAAAGTATTTGTATTAAAACAATTAGTTAATTTAAATAATATGAATAGTTATCAGCCATTAGCCAATACAGACATTTGCAATAAGCGATAGTAATTTCCTCCAAATAAGTGCATGAAATGTACTGAGAAATGTAAAATAAATAATGTTAAGTTAAACAATAAACAATAATATTTATGTTAAATGCATAAAATTAATGAAAAATATAAAATAATCTAAAACTGCATTAAAAACTTATTATTACTTTAAAACGTATAAATTCACAAATAAGTCATACCAAAATAGACTTTTTGTATAATTAAATTATTATTTTAATAATAAATTTTAAAATTTGGCAACTTTAAAATGTAAAAGAGAAATGTGAAAATGGCGATATTGGAAAACTACCACTTTTTCCACTAGCGCAGCTGATTTCATTTTTATTTCCGTCAGTGTTCAAAACGCTAGCTGCAAAAGTGCCAGCGTGTGCGTTTGTGATTGAATGATCAGAAGTCGTGCGTCAAAAGCGGCCCGAGATATTATTGTTATCCGAGTGACACAGCAAATAGAGAGAGAAGAGCGGCCGTCGCGTGGCTGCTGCGGCAAATGGTGCGACGGATGGAACGAGAGAGCGAGTCGCACGCCCAAATGCATCATGACACACGCAGACGGAAATAACAGCAGAAAACCCATTTCCTCGCCGGCGCGCATTTGCATTTGAACCTTTTCCTGAATTATTGGAGATTAGACTCTGTGGTCGGAACGTTCAAACCGGTTCAATTTATCAGGGTGGAAAATTATGTACGTGCGGCTGTGGAACGTTTTGCTCTCTGCAAATGACACTTTTTGCTCTCGGGTGTGTTTCCGGAAACACAGCGTTTGACTCTCTCATCTGTGGGATGCAGCACGACTGCTGAACGTTATTCGATGAACAAATTGCAGCTGCAAGAAACGGAGCGAAAATCGTACTCATGCGTGACGTTTCTGCCATGTTAATTCAGTTGAACTATCGTCCATGTTGATTGCAAAGTAAATTGCATGATAAATTATGAAAAAAGAAAAAAAAACCGATAAAAAATTTTTCAAAAAATTTACAAAATATCATCAATATTTGGTGAAACTTCAACTCAAAAATCTTTAGAATTTCTTCTCTGCAGTTAAAGTCGTTTTCAAAGACCGACCATATATAGCCTTCAAATCTCATTAAAAATAACCGGCATAAAAAGAAACCTAGCTTCGTTATAATCTGAAGGTTATTTAATTAAAAACATCATCAAACTGTAGTTATCAATCAAATTCACCTGATTTCAACTTATTTGAAGAAAAATTGTTCCCGACCCACAAATTTTTTTTATTAAATTTATCAGATTTTTTCAGCAGCCCAAAGCATTAAAAAGACAAAAATTCAAAGAGTTCCACTAACCAAAGGGGAAATGATCGAAGTAATTTTTACAGAATATGATATAAATGAGAACCAAGGCTTAACCTCCTTAAAATTGAGGCTTTCTATAATTAAGATTATTTTAATTTTTATTAAATCAAATATAGCCCCTTTAAATTATAGTGAGCTCGGATCTTGTTTCATCATTAACTAAAACTAAATAAATATCAGAAGGATTGCAAAAATTTTGTACCTGGAGTTTTGAAGTCTGCTGCCGATCCGTCTACGGTGACTCTGCCCTCGCGGCCATTCCTCCTGAGGGTGATTTCGTGCCAGCCGCCGTCGTCGATGCGACGCGGCGACGCCTGCACTCTGGTGGTGCCTGAACCCAGGTCCAGGTGCAGATAGACGTGGCCCGATAGCATCTCGAAGGCGAAGAAGTCAGCCTGTATGTGCAGACGCAAACAGCCACGGTGAATTTCATTAATAATTCAGCGCGAGTAGGGCTCGAGATAAAAACGCGCGCGCAGAAATGGAGGTCAGAATTTATGATGTAAAAGTACAAAAGCGTATCACGTACGAAATTGGCTTTTGTGTTGAGCCTATTTAGCCCCCCTTTTGTATATAATAAGCGCGCGCACGGTATATAAAAAGACACACATCGCTTAATCGCGCAAAGGGAGTGGAAAAAACGGACGCAAAAGGTGCGACTTTTCCCTCTTCCATTTCTCTTTTCCTTTCTTTCTTTCTTTCTCTCTCGGCTTTTTCGCCCTAGCCCGCTCTTGATTACTGCACTCGCGCTCCGTACGCGGCGCCGACCTAATTCGCACAAATTCAAGTCACGACTGCCCAAGATGCCTGCAGCTCTGCTGCTTTTCCCACTCTTTTCCCTTAAGGGCACTCTTCCGCCGTTTTCATTTATACACACACCGGCAACACACAATATTTGTACCGGAGGGCGGCCTGGGCCACCCCCTTTCTCCTTTTTGCTAACTCGGCCGAATTAGATCTCGCCGAACCGCAGTGCTTTGGCTCTGCGGCGAAACGCTCTTCTGAAAAAAAAAACCAAAACACCGATTGAAGAAATAAAAAACGTTTGCTAAATAAACCTTTTTTAAATTAATATATTTGATTATGTCTTTGTAATACAATAAAACTTTTTTATTTTACTTTTAACAATTATTTTATTGTTTATTTTACTGTTTATTATATTTTTTTATTGTACTTTTATATTTAATTAAAAATATTTAAATAAAATTAGCTTTAAAAATTACTCATGAAATAAATATTCATGTATATCTACATTGGAGTACAATAAAGCAGATAATATTTAACAATAATACTGTTAATATATTTTGAGCATTCCAAACTCTTAGTCATGAACGGAAAAAATTTCAAATGACGATCTATTCCTCTCCAATGCGTCCTGCGTGGCATATTATATCGCAAATATTTTAGAAAATATTGTTTGCTTGAGGATTTGATATTAATTAATTATTTCATACTGTTTCAAACAATAAGACGAATAATTTTCTTGATCATGGAAAATATTTTAACCATTTTAACTGAAGTCCATTTTTAATGGGCACTAAAAAATTAACATGTAAATAGCATAAATAATAAATAACATAGAACGTTGATTGAAATGATACACAAAGAGTTGGATTTATTTTTGCCAGGTTGACTTTGAATAATTTAAAACCTGTTCGTTGTAAATGAATTTAAACAACGTTATTGAAAGTTAAGCTACGATTTTTGTATCTTACTTGATTACTTTTTACTAATTAAAGTAAACAAAAAATTTTAAAAGTAAGAAAGTTAATGTACTAATCATTCTGTTGTTATCAAAAATAATTTTTCAAAAAATTTACACATCATGAATTATGGCTTCAGCCTGCAGACGAAACATATAGAGCAGGATATTGTTTTTTCTATGAATCAACAAATGACTCCGAAAATCCGTAGAGGAAAGTCGAATTTAATTTCTAAACCATGTAGTAATTCTAAAATGACGAGATCTATTAGTTTGGCGAGGAATTCAATTAAATCACAACTTACAGCACGATACTATGGAGGAAACTTTCACCAAGAAAACAAAAGGAAGCTGAGATGAATGGAGTTGTGTTCGGCAGCGGGTTCATAAAGCGGGCGTGAGAGTTTATGGGGCGAAATTTCCGTGCATATACACGCGCTCAACGGATTGCATAACTTGCCAAACTGGTTACATAACTCGACAAACCTCATTGAAAGCCGCGCGTAATATACATCGCAGCGAGAGAGAACTTTGCGCGAAAACTTTTTGGCATTTCTCGAGGCCGGTGCCAAAGTGAGGCATATAAAACGTAATGCGTGCTGGATGTGAACGGTGTCGGAAAAGAGAATTGCGAATCGATTTTCTCATCACGTATAAATAAATTCACTTTATTCAGCCAAAGTAATTTTTGCCTTTTGAGAGAGACGCGCATGTAGAGTTCTCGCATCAAGCGTAATCAAAGTGAATATAATAAAACGTCAATCCAGCCTGCGAGTTTTCTCATAAATGTATCTTTTCGAGCAACAGAAAAGGGGCTTTGAGGCGCGGTCGGAGCATAAGAGCTACCGGCAATATAGCTCGAGTGCGCACTCACATTTGTATTTGGGCTGCGCGCAAGACGGCTGAAAAAAGGTACAATGTTGATTTATTATCGGAGCGAGCCACCGTATTCAAGCGAATACATTTTCAAGGATATATTGAATGCAGTGAGTACGTACTCGGGCGGCTATCCGTGATATTTCCTGCCACCGACATTGATTTCGCCTTGTTTGGCTTCGGAATACTTGATCGAGTCTATTGTGTTTGTTCTCTCGAGGAGGCATTCAATCTCAGATGTGCCGCGCTCCAGAGAGTGCCCCCGCATGCTCAAATATGGAGTGAAAGAACGCTCGATCCCACCGCTCTGTTTATCCTTCGCGTTTTTCCATTTTCTCATTTAAAATACCATAAGTGAGAGCGAACGCTGCAAATGTCAAAGGTGAATGGGCGACGAGGAGAGAAGGAGAAAGAAAGAAAAAAAGAAGAAGAAAACATCACGACTCGTGACATACTGCGTGTCATTGTCATTGTTGGTAATGAATCCCACACCTGCGGCTGGATCAATATTCCATGCAAAAGAGGCAGACATTTTAAACGAAAGAAACTGTTCTTATTTTATATGCATCATATGCATTATATTATTAAAAAAAAATTAGATATTCCATTAAATAACTATACTAAAAAAATTCAAATTTGGTATAAAAACCATTTAAAAAAATTATTTAGTGATTCTTTCATCCTAGAGGCACGGTTAAATAAAAGGAAAATCTCCTTGGTTAGATTTTGAGAGCAGTGAAAGCCGTTTGATGTCAACCTTCTGGGCAGTTGACAAAAATTTATAAAAAAAAAAGAATGATGTTCTCTATGGTTTAGCCCGGTTTAGCCGATACTTTCTCCAATTCGAAACTTGTGCATTAAGCGGGAGAATTTCGCACGAATTCGCAGCCCACGTCGTGTGTTTATACGTCCACTTAAAATATCAAAGAACGGTGTTCTACTTACGTGTGCTGAAGTGGTGCCCGCGCTGTACATGAGTAGTCCATTTGGCTCGTTGGTGCGGATCTTGAATGATATGGATCCGGTGCGAGGCGCGTCCCACGAGGGCAGAACCTGCACAGACACAAACACGCACGTCACTCACTTTGGTACACACATACACATCAACTAGCCTCTACTTTATATATACAGCAACCAGACACGTGTACATCTAGCGAATCAACTGACAATCTAGCGGCCTGCGGGGATGTATCTTATCTTTGCGCGTATGTTAAAGCAAAACCCAGTGGCCAGGCTGGCCGGCGTAGCTTTCTATCTCTCTGTACACTGTACTGTGTATATAGATGCGCGAATCGCTGCGAGCGGGAACCAACAAAGTGGAAACGGGTTAGTTGAGCGGACAATCAGACGAGCCGGCTTTGGCGCGCAGTGTTTCGGCACAATTTATTAGATCTCGGTGTATAGGCGGAATTGCGTCTCGGCAGCTCGGCAGGAAAATTTGCGAGAAAGATAAGTAACGCGCCGGTGGGTTTTGCAAAGCTTTGGCAACGCCGATCTGACCTTTCCGCCACTTGCTGAACCCGTTCGGAAATATCCGCTTTCAAATTCGCTACTTGAAAAGCAGCGAGTTTGCCAAACAAAACTTTCCCAACTTTTCAGCGCGCGCGGGCGGAATGGGAGAGACGCTTAAAATATTCAGCCTGAAAACACGAAGCTAATCGACTCTGATTATACTCTGGCAGTCATTTAAAAGCAGTCCGTCTCTCAGTCTCACCACGTAGGAGTTTTCGGTGGCAAAACTGATAACTCTGTCACCGTCTGGAATGGCAGTCGTCGCCGCTTCTTCAACCTGCAAAAAATAAAAGAACGGCGCGCGCGCGTTTTTTTACCGCCGATAAGAGCAGACTCAACAATTGGGCTCATCAGAGGGAATTTCAAATTAGTAAATGTAATTTGTCCCAAGATATTCAAGGGCGATAGTAAGCGGCTGGGTCTTCTGTGAATGAAGAGGTTGTTATAATCAGAGGCCCTTCGCACACGGCCCGGCCTCTTTCAAGAGATAAAAAAGCTTCCTCTGAAAACCGCCCTCCCAGCTTTTCCCAACTCGCTTCCTTTTCTTCCTATCTTAATAGAACGACGGAACTGATTGCAGCTCAAGGCGTGCCGATAAGAGCCGCCGGTTGCATAACTACATATTAGCTGTTGTATCGTCGCTCTCTCCTGTGAGTGAAATTCCGGCGTTTTCCCTCTTGATCGACTGCCACGCGTGGAATCTCCAGGGTACGATGACATCCTCTCATTCAACCCGAGGCAATTTTTTGCTCCGAACGTTGACCCGTTGAGTTGAAAAAAGTTACTTTCGTAAAATTTTAATGTGCATCCTATGAGAAATTGAAGCAAAAAACTTCTTTCACTTTTCCTTTGAACTCTTGTTTTTTGAGGTTTCATAATCTACCTTTTCAGGAGCCCAAGAGGACTCTTATACTTTTATAAAATATTAACGGCGCGCCCTTTCCTCTGAAATTGTGTATTGGAATAACGTTCGTTCCATGCAGCCTTCTAAGAAAAGTCATCAAAATTCTGTCCGTCATAGTGGCTTGTTTTGTTTATTCCTGGAAATGAATGGCGTGACTTATCGTGAGAGACAAAGTTGCTATTATGGGCACTAGAGTCGAATCAAATCATGAAAGGAAGGAAAGAAAGAATGACTGGCACGCCCGAATTCATATCCATTAATTCAAAATGATTGAGGTGAAAATGAACTCTGTCATAAATATTCACAGCAGTTTCATTTTAACGGTCCGTTTGCGCTGAGATTTTATGAATTACTAAACACATTTGTGCTCATTTTCCAGCTGCTTGCGCTAAATATATTTTTAAATTATTCAGCGCTGCAGAGCTAGGGGTAAAAAAAGTAATGAAATGCAAAACCCCCCGTTGGAAGTGTCGCGTTAAAATTAAGTTGGGCGGAGAACGCAGATTATTTTTCCAGCACTACTAAAGGCACTTCTATTTCTATCCTTGGTATAGAGTCTCTCGTGCGCCGTGCCTGGCTAATTAAGCTCAACAACATTAAAGCCGTTCACGTCCTCATCTGCAGCTATCTCGAGCAAAAAACAAGATGTCGCTGGAGAGATGACTCTTTTTTGCGGCACTAGACCGCTAAAGTGCGCATAGTGAGTAAACAGCGTTCATATTACAGGGTCTTGACTACAGTTAATCGCCTCTTTGGTGTGCCCATTATTCATGATCCGAGGCTATTTATTGCAAAAAAATGGTGGAGGCTCTTTTTTATTATAATGACTGCTTAAAATTTATGTACATTATGGCCGCTCGGAAAAAAAAACACTAAAATACAACAATAAAAACTTATGCACAAAGTGTGAAGAGCACCAAAGCACGCATTTAATTTTTCGTTTTAAGACGAGGCAACTTTCTTAAAATTGAATTTCCAAAGCTTAAGTTTGGTATTGAAAATATTATTTAGATAAATGTTTTCTTTTAATAGTTTCTAACGATACACACCAGATATAATAAACTTAACATTCAATGGCAACTTTTTTTAGGAAAATATGCAGTAAAATATTTTTTGTTTCAGACCCATTAAATTAGGATATAAAAGCATTTCAAAGAATATTCAAAACAAAACCCAAACTAATTGCCCTCCAGAGGACGATTGCCAAATTTCGCGTCCTCAACTTAAGTCCGAGTTAATTGGAGCGCACCAACCAAACACAAAAACAGCCCTTTCGGAGCTTAGTCAGGCCAGAAGTCGGCCATTAAAAGCAAACCCTCTCTCGATTCCATACTGCGGGAAATTCTCTTATTCATTTGATAACTGACCGAAGCGCAAAGAGACTTTTTTATTTTGACAAACTCGGCCCAGCGACGAGATGTACGAGTGATTTAATCAAGTCACTTTGTGCGAAATCGAGATGAAAACATTTCGGGCGGAAAAGTTGTACGTACACGAGAGATTGCGGCTTGGCGAGCTGTCGAGGCGGTTGTTGCCTTTTGGCTGCCAGCCAAGCATATTTTCCCACACTCTGACATAAAATGAACACAACTGCTCCGAATGGCCGCCGCCAGGCTGCAGTTGGATGTGACAGATTTGATCGAGTACGTGAGGTATGCATGCGTGATTTGGCCCCGACGCACATTCCCTGTGTAAATCATCCCGCGGGTGAATAAATGTAACGCTTTTTCCGACCACGCGTGGGCGCCCGCCTCGATTTGCATTTTATTTCTCTCTGTCTACTTATTCGCACGCGCCACTCACCCATGATGGCGCGCACACGAACCACACACGCTAGTGGTTCATCCATTTTTCGTTTGGGCCAGAGTGGATTTTGCGCCGGGATTTATAGCGGAAGCAACCAAATTGCAGGAAGCTGTTGGTGTGCCTCCAGAAAAATTATTATACGTGCTCAGAGAAAATGGGACCACGGGATACTCGCAGTGATAGTATTTGACCATCGGTCAAAAGTAGGTCGCCAGTTCTGACAAAAATAGCGGTTTAATCATTTAATTTCTATCATAAACATCAGCAAAGTTGAAAAAAAAACTTTGCAAAAATTGTTTGCTTAGAAAAATTTGAAATAATAAATTTCCACGAATTATGAACTGTTCTAAGGAAAAATTAAATTAAACAGTTACAAAAGATTTTCAAATAGAAATATTTGATTTTTAATTTATTATTTACTTTTTTATCAATTTGATTGTTAAAAATCCATTTAAGAAGATCAAAAGTTACATACCATTGATGGTTTTCATTTTTCATTTCAAGTTTGAAGTGCTTCAATATAATATTTCCTCTAAAAAACTGAAAACTTCAAGTTTTATGAAAAGTTCTGCTCCACTTAGTTTTTAATTTTGATAGAAACCTTGGCGTCATTATTGCCAAGATGAATTTTGTTTACATTTGAATCAGAACCAATGCGAATATTTCACTTTTTACCACTTAAAACCATTACTTAACAATTACAAAGTACATAAATTAAAAATTATCATAATTTCATTTAGTAAAAAATCTCATCTAGCAACAGCAGAGCCGTCTATTAATTTATGGAGTACAATATCCTTATCTCAATGCAACGCCAAAAGAAATATATAGCTGCAATTTAACCGTCATAATTCTTGTTGCCAACGACCTGGACTGAACAAACGGCACATATAAAATAAACAATTAAGTCTATAACGGGCGTGCGGCGTGTACCGAGTGAATAATTGCCGCGGTTTGTAAGTCTGCGCCATTTCCGAATAAGCGACTGATGCACGGAACGAGCGGCAATTTATGCGCATTATTATTATTTCCTCGCAGAGGGCAGTCGGCGAAGAGGCTGTAAATTTGAGACGGCTCTCCATAAATAAAATCTGTTTTAATAAAGCTAGTCGCGGCGGCGGCGGCACCACGACTAGGCAGTTTTAAGTGATTACCCCCCGAGTTATTATTACCAACGACGGCCGTTATTCAATATGGTTTCCTCGGCGGTGAATGGATAAAATAACTTTTTACGACTCAAGCACCAACTCTGTGCCATAATTCGCATCCTTTCGCGAGACTCATTGTTCTCCGTGCCAGGTAATAAAATAACAATCTTGCCCGTTGCTGTAGGCGGCAGAAAAGTTTGGGGAAAATTTCGCTAATAATTTTGCACCACGGACGATGAAATTTGTTGAATTTGACACGCGAGAGAGGACGGGGCTGTCGTCGAGAAAGAGTTGTAAAATTCACAACAATAAATCTTTTATGTTGCCTCGGAGGAGGGAGCGAGTGACGCGCCTAAATTATTTATGAACACACACACCGTCGCTGACTTGCAGAACATCTTGCACGCTTTTTCGTTGCTAAAAATGTTTCCGTCAAAGGAAATTATTTTGAGGAATGTCAAAATTACAAGAATATTAGTCAGCAACCGATTTTTAGATTTTTATCAAAAATAATTAAAAAATTGCTTCGAATAAACTTTGAAGATTTTTACTTAATGAAATCCACTCTAAATGATTGGAGGAGGGGAAATTTAATCGGTATGTTATTTAAAATCTTTAAAATTCGTTAGCGAGCACAATTAAATTTAAAGTTATTGCTATATTAATCTTTAATTGAAGCGTAAAATTTACAAAAATTATTTCTATTGGAAAATTCTTGTACATTTGGTTGATAATATTTTTATATTGTTAATTTATGCGTAATTATTATATAGAATGAGATGAGGAAACGTTGAAAAAGTAATTCCTGGAAGATGAAGAAGAGGCTAGAAAATGATCTTACCAGGTGGGAGTCCTTTGTGGTGAAGGTAACGGGGTCGGCCGCCTCCACCTCCTGACACATGAAGTCCAACGAGCCCGCCATCGTGAGCAATTTGCTGCCGGTCCGACCCAGATCAATCATATTTAGGCGCAGAGTGTCGGCCGAAAACTCCACCTGGGAACACGGGAGAACAGAACGAGGTGAGCAGGTATATGCAACCCGCGAGACGCTCCTGCCGGGCAAATTGCATAGCGCGCCAAACGCAAGGGGCCCTGGGGAAGATGAATGATGCGGGAAATATTATTGTGGCGTTTCGTGGCTCTCTCGCGCGTCATGGCTTTGAGCAACGGCTGCGCTTCGCAGAGGCTAACCGCCACGCGCCGTGGGTTATTCACCCTGCACCGGCTCATGATTAACAGCGTCTCAGATATATTTATTAATAAAGAGAACGATCATTAATGTGAAGGAGCATTCTTACAATAAGTATCCTAAATATAGGAAATTTGCAAAGATTAAACATTAAATTATTTGATAAAAATAAAATGTATAGCATTTAAAATATTACTCTTATTGTATATCTTATAGTAATTTTTAGTATTTTTTGTTATGTACTTATTAAAATTGATATAAATATATATTTTCATTTTGTATATTCATTTATAGAGTTTATAGAAAAAAATTAAATCTTTTCTTCAGCTTTATGGTAATAATATTATTAAAATATATATGTTTTAAAAATAATTAGCAAGTTTTTTTAATAGACAAATACTAATGAATTCTAATATAACAGTTGTTTAACATCGTTTTACTTCTTAATTGTGTTACATTAATAATTTTGAACATTTGTGTGTTTCATTGTATTGAATGGAGAATAAATAAATTCTTCTGCAGTAAGTACGATTGCGCAATTATAGTATATATATAACATTAAATTAAAAAAAATTATAAACTTGATTATTCGAGTTATAATTAATTTGAGATTTATAAATAAACTGAGCTAATTTTTAATTCGAAATGGTAAAACAGTGCGACTCATATCTAGAATTCAGCGGTGACGTGATGCTGGCCATAAAATATGCAAAAGCTGCGAGCTAAATTCGCGCAGAGTCGATGGATGGCATCATGGCATGGTAAATTGAGAATACAATAATAACGAAGATACCCGGGGCAAGCGAACAGGGTAAACGTTTCAATCCGTCCGTGCAGTCAGGCTACTGAGTGACTCGTCGGAATTGATTTGCAATTGCTGGAAAGCGAGCCTTCGCAGAAACAAACACCGGAATGATCGATTGCTGCAAGTGGCAGCAGATGTGATTGATTCCGCGCCATTACATTACTCTCAGGGTGGGCGGCCGGCGATGATGATGACGAAACAGGCGGCGTGGGTGTCTCGCGAATTGCAGCGGGCTCATTAACAATTCAGTTCGATAAACGCGTGGGTGCTCAGTCTAGCATCAAACGCTCAACCATTTGACGAGAGCAAAACAACACTCACGTATAAATAATACATCAACCTCCATTTCATCAAAGATAAATGTCGGAGGGCGATTCATATTTACGAAACAACACAACTCCTGGCTTACAATAAATTGATATCCAATCAATTTGAATTGGAAAAAAATAGAAAAAATTCCATATTTACTCATTCCTGTAACTTAAATTTTGATTCTTGCTAAAAATAGGGCGTTGGAGAATATCAGATTTTTTTTCATGGTCATGACTAATGTGATTAGATTATTAAAAAAATTATTGGAATCGTAAAATGGCTTCTAATTGATTTTCCGACATTAAATTATAACATTTTCCCTCTATATTGTGCTTTTTAATATGGATTTAAAAAATATATCCATTGTTCGCAAAAAATGCACTTATGCAGTAAAGCAATATATTAATTCATTCATGGTCAAGCTTACATTTCATAATTTTTGCAACATACAGAATTATTTCTCTGCTATTTCTAACAAGATCAGGTACTGAATGGGAGTTAATCATATGGTGAAGAAATACAATAAAACATGTTTCATAATTATTATTATAGTGCAGTATATTGATCGTGATTCGTGATATAATTAGAATCAATTAGATAATGGAAAAAGTTCCAAAAACACCAAAAGAATGAAGTGAATTTATAAAATCATGTTATTCCAATAATTTTGCTCTGATACAAATATTTAATTTGAAAAAAATTAGAGATGAATGTAAAAAAAATTAAAAGAAATTACTGTATTAACATATTTTATAATTTACATTAAAAGTATGTTTAAAAATATTAATAAGCAATATATTTTAAATTATAAAGTAAAGTAAGTGTTTATGTTTAATTATAAAAAATATACAATTTTTATTAATTATAATAGTAAATTAGCGATGTGTTGTAACCTACACAATTTTCAATTATTATTTTATAATATAATATACAATACATGTGTGTTTTGGCATATAATTAATAGAAGCAGTTGCATAATATTTTTTCAATAAGGAACGTCAACATTTTCCAATTATGATAAAGATTTTCACTAGCAAGAGTTGAATGAGACGTTTGAATCGCCCTTGATATGAGCATGTATGTGTGCTCTGCCCAATTATTCCGTCAGGGGTTGAATAAGCAACAACCTACCCTCAGCCGATCCGCGTTTTCGGCGCAGAGGAAAACTAACGAATCGACCTCGACAAAGAAACTCGCGGTGAATTTAATCAAACGCGAATGCTCTCCCCGGACGAGAGAGGCTCTTTCAATATATACGGGTGCGGTGCGCCGCATTATAATGGAATTTTCCTTTTGAAGCAGCGGCTTGTTTACATACATGTACGTCTAATGTACGTACGTACGTAATTTCAAGAGAGAGCAAAATACGCCCACGTTCGCTCGGCTTGCTTAATTAAGGTCCGCTTCCCTCCCCGCGCATGCACCGCGCCCAGGTATACATTCCGCTTGAATTAAAAACCCACACAACCCGCAGAAGTCGGCTGAATGAAAAATGGGGGAGAAATTTCGGTGCTGAAATAACACACGCACGAATTAGCAGACCCGCTTTTAGCGTAGTTGTGTCTCGCAAATGAAAACAAGAGCAATTATTCATGGCCTTGTCACGACGGGGCCCACGCGAGTGGTATTCTTTATGTGTACAAAATTGCGGGCAATTATAGATTCATCATTTTATTGACACCAAAGTTTCGTCAATGGAATAGGATTCATTGAAGTGCGCTTAAGGGCAAGGGTTGTGTGACGCTCGTAAATTAGCGTGCAAAGGCTCGTTTTGATGACGTCAGTGAAATTCGCATTAATGGACCTTTTGGGGAATCAAATTACTGAAGTTAATTCTAGCACAATGCAGATGAGTACAATAGATGATTTCATAATACATATTTGTAGTAGGAAACAAATCCCCCATACAAATATAATATGTATATTTCCAATGACAAGTTGACTCTAATAATTCATCATTAAACAACTTTTCTATTGATTAGAGTAGATTTAACAAGATAAAATTAATTGATTTAATAAAATCAATAACTATGAAAATATGAAAAGACTTAAAAATTAAAAATGTGAAATATGTAAATTGTTGAAAATACACCTAACCTGGTATTATTTTTAGTGACTCTTCAATTCATTAAAAAATAGCATAAAACATTTAGATTTTTTTAACCCAGAACAGTTAAACTTTTCATCTAAATGTTACCGTTTAAATTTTGGAGTTCTATATTGGTTGACTTTTAAGTAAGCAAAAAAATCATCTCTGCTCATCTTTTGCTGTCTACTTTTTACCACTTGTGCGTTTAGATGGAAATTTCCCTTGTGAATTTGGACAAAAGTTAATTCCAGAGCCCTCCAGAGTCGCGCGATTCTCATGTAGTTCGTCAGAGTAATTGTTAAAAATTTGATATTCGATCACTTTTTAAGAATTAAAATAATTTTTTAACAAATCAATTACTAAAAGTTTCATTAAAATATTAATTATAATTAATGATTTTTTATTTATACACTCGTTGAGAAAAATAACAAATTATATTTTTTTTAAGAAACTGCGTCAGGCGGGGAACTTTTTCTGACAGTTAATTATAATCTTTCGTAAGAAGAAAATTGCCTATTAAATTGAAACAAAAGAAAATAATAACAAAGTCGCGTAATGGGAATTTTTCGAAACAAAACGAAAAAATTGAGAGAGTGAATAAAAGAGTTGCTCACCTTTCTGAGGCACCCGATGAAATTGTTGTGAATTTTGGACCCGGGCAGCGCGTGGGTGTTTTCGCTTCCGCCCACGTAGACTTTGCTCGACGAAAGCACGCCGAACGTTCCGGCCGTGTTGGCATGTTCCGCATACACTCCGTCCACCACGGCCGAGAGCTGAAATTTCCGTTGATGAGATTTAGCAGGGGTGCGCGTGGGCGAATTCATTGATGGAACAGAAGCGACTGTGTGTATGTGTGTGTGCGTGAACTATATGCAACCCACGCAACAACCAAGGCTATCAGAGATTTTTTTATCCTGGATTCGCGGCGAGCGGATATTTACCGATTGGTGTTTGCGATCGGGATTGAATTGCACTTTTATATAGAGGAGAATATAATTTTCCGTCTGGCTTCCAATCTGGCCGGGTGAAAGTGAATATTTTATGTGGACTTTTGAATCTGCAAAACTGCGGCAAATCAAATGTGAAGCTTTAAAAATGTAGCAGAAAAGGTTGTTTGTCGGAACAGAAATCAGAAATATGACGATTTTGTAAAAAACACTGATTGAAATTGTTTACCAATATTTTTTTTAGTCTTATCGCATTATTGACTATTTATTTAATATCATATCTATTTTAACGCTTGAAATACATGTTATCTTTTTTAAATTGAAGTAAATTTCTATACTTTTTTTTATTAGCTGAAATTACTTGCTTCTTCTATAAAACTACTTCACTTTTTACATTATCAGAACTATTACTTCCACAGATTGGATTGCCATGGGCACCTCTTTTCTTGCATTTAGAATTTTATTCCATTAGATCCTAGTCGACGAGAAAAATGTTTTGCAATTTATCTCCGTCGAAAAGAGCATCAGCAGCAGTTTGCTCACTTAGGTAAAACATTTAAAAGGAAATATACTCACGGCGCGTGTTATTAAGATAAGAAACAAACTTTTTACCTTCTGTACATTCGGAATAAATAATATTACACACAGAGCTTCAACGATAAAAGCACAAGGCGATGTGTGTGTATATATTACGAAAATAACAAGCAAGGGAGCTCTGTGACGCGCATCAAAAGAAAATTGCTTTATCTTGTTTGAATGCGCGAGCGAGAGAGACGGGATTTTTTCTCCGTGCGAAATGCATTCAGCGCCTGCCCATATTATCGCAGAAAGGAGAGTCGACGGCGTTAAATTTTTAAGGTATTACAGCAATAAAGGCCAAGTGCATGAAAGGCTGAATGTGTGTCAGTCGCGTCTCTATGCAGATGGGATGCATTTCTCCCTCGCCCGCCACGATCAAAATGCCGCATTGAAAACTAGGTCGTTTGCGTATCTATTATCCTGTGTGCATAGAAAACTTTGCGCGGTAACGGATAATGAGACGAGTTTTTTTTATTATCTAGCTCCGCGCTTTCAATGGACGCGTCTGTCAAAGGAGGGCTTAATTGCGGCCTCTTCATTAGTGGTGTGTTGCAGCAGGTTGCATGTGGGACACGTGACAACAGAGTGGAAAAATGTGATGCGGCTTTCTTGCGAAGAAATACTTACTCGGCAAAAGCTGGTGACTTCGGCGATCTGGAAAAGAAAAAGCAAAACATTGTATGAGAAATTGTTTACGTCAAACATGTACGTGTCACCCTTGATGTCAAAATATATGGTCGTTTGACATTTTGAAGTGATAAAGAGAGAGACTATAATATTATTACAAGTTGTTGCACATCAAATATTATTTTGCTGCCGAAGCACTCTTTTATACCACCGACGTTCATCAATCAATAACTTTTGACCTTTTCGGAATATTATAAACATTATTGTGCCCCCAAAAATTTTATCAAACGTTGCCCTAATTTAACAGCTATTTTTTATTTGGTACAAAATATTTTTAAAGGCCAATTTTCTATATGTACGTAAAAAAATTGAATTTGGTATGTATTAAATACCTTTTATCACAACAGTTTAATATAAAGACTTGAATTAATTTTCTTTCTGAATTTAAAACACATTTCAATTATTACGAATTATTTAAAAAAAACGCGGCGTTATTTGAAAAAATTTATTAAAAATTTTTCTTATTAAAAACTTCAAGTAGAATCCATAATTTGGCGAATAAAATTAAACTTTTCAATTCTGCAATAGAACAGTCTCCATATTTATATTAAAAAATCAAGTAAAAAATAAAAAAAAGCCTGTAGAGAAATTGTATTTTTTTTTACCCCACTATTTGCAACGCAAAACGACTCTTTTTTTACTCAAGGAGATAAGTTTTTGAGAGCTATAGAAAAAAACCGAAACCCACAATAACCCAATCACTGTCAATAAATTTGTGAAGCAAAACAGAGGCGGCTTACTTTTTATTTTATACCCTTTTTTATATTTTCTTCCGCGCTAGTGAGAGAATTTCGGGCTGGTGCAAAAACTAGCAGTCGGTTCGTCAGCACTTCTTCTTGCCGTGTAGGCGGCGGTTGGAAAATGGCGCAATATAAATTTAGCTGATGTGCATGGAAAAGGAATTGGCTCGCCGGCTGTTGGCGTTATTGAGCCGAGAGACGCGCCAGGCACGGCAAATTGCGAATGCAGATGCTGTTTGTTTGGCGAACTCGGCGCCGGATACTCCATATAAGACGCTGCAATCCCCCCGAGGTGCTATTAATGCAGTAAAGTTGCAGATCGGCATGATAAAGCACCTCCGCGAGAGAACGGATAAAGGGCGTAATGATCGGCACCACCGGGCAGGACGAGACACTCGACTTCCTCGTTGAAATCAGCGACGGCAAGGAAAAATCCATCTCAATTTTTTCCTCGGGAAAAAAACTGCCTATTTTTTCTTGTTATGCGCGCGACTGAGAAAAATGGCGACTTTTGATTCTGGAGGGAAAGGAAAATTCGGAAGTTGCCGGCGGACCCCTCGGGAGCGATATCTCAATGCAAGTTTTATGTCTGACTTCTTTATTACTCGCCGTCTTTGCCTTGAATGATTAATGCCTTTCGTTCCGCGAAATTTATCACCGGATTTGTTTTGTCTTTCGCAGAAGTGCCAGAAGAAGTATCAGATATCACGGGAAGGACAGTCATGCCGTTTGAAGTTGGTGTTCACTGATCGATCCTCTCCGCGTGAAAAATGTCCAGCCAGTGAAGGTGACACGAAGTACAAATCGCATTCATATTTCCTCTGAAGAGTGCTTTAAAACATTCTGTAGAACTAGAATAAATGTGGCTCAAAATTCTTGATGAAAATGAATTTACACGAAAACAGAAAATATTGGGATTGACCATACCTTTCAAAATTTTAGATTGTTATGTACTTATAATGTGTTCCTGCATTTGTAAAATCTGACAATAATTATTGATTTGATAACCAAAGATCTATCAGGAAATATTCAGACAATTCCTTTTTTATCATAAATTAATTTAACCACAAAATCGTTAGAGTTTTGACAATTAAAATTGTTCGTTTGGGCCAAAAGCTGTCACTTTTTAAAGGATAGCACTGCATTATTTAGAAAAAAAACATTATCGAACCAGGTTTTAAGCTAAAATGGGAATTTTAAGGAATAAGTGGCGAATAGAAATATTATTTGAATCTTCAATATTCTACAAATCAGAAATGTTTTGCATAGCCATATTGTTTGCATAACATGATTTGAACTGGGCCGCCACCTCAAAGTTCACCCTGAAAGTTCCCCAAGCGAAATAAATGATCTCTCTCCGATAAAACTGATAAAATAAATATAAATGTAAAACTGGTTCGGGATTTGGCTGAAAGGGAAACAGGAATGCCGTGTATCGCAGTCTGGCTCCCAATGAAAGCGATTTCAAGGAAAAAGGAAAAAGGCTTCTGGGCATGGAACAGCAATTTGATTTAAACTCGGGTCGGCATTCTCGCAGATCACTCGACGGTCTCTTGACGTGGGTTCGCTTTCGTAGTTTTTTTTTCGCCTCGGCGCATATAATGCGAGCCCGCGCCGTCTTGCAAGTTACAGCCGAACTTTTTCCCAGGCAAGGAAATAAAGGGCTGGGAAAAGTAGTACATTGGGTCCTAATCCAATGATCCACTGCAGTTGAGGCTAAGTAGCAGATAAACTCGGCCAACTTTTCCATAATCCGCGCGTTCTATTCGGCTGGAAAGAAAGTTTTGCCTAAACTTTGTTTTGCTCTTTTTCGCGTGCAAAGATTGCGCGCTGTTTCCCGCCGGGCTGATTATTGGCTGCAAGCATTTTGCTCCATCAACTTTATCTCCTCTTTTCTTTTTAAAGCACGCATTTTAATTTTGAGGAAGTATATTATGAAAAAAGTTTGCTCAATTTGGCAACGCAAAAAAAAAAACTTTAGGGAAAATGTTGTGGAGAGAAATTGCGGCGTTGGGACTGCTGGGAGACCCGCTTATTGAAGCGTATTAGAAAAAATCTGAGACTCACCTCCTGAACTTTCCGATGGACCGTGACCTTGTGCCACTGGTTGTCGTCGAAACGCACTCTGTGCGGCTTGATCTGGAACTCGAGCTTTCCGTTGCCCAAGCTCATGGTGAGGACGACGCCTCCGTCTCGAAGGGCCAGATTAAGGTAATCAGTACCATCACCTTAGAGAATACAAGTTATGATTTTTTATTATCAGCAAAATTAATATTAACAATAAAACTATAATTAATGAAACATAAATTAATTTTATAACTACCTACCTACATAAATAAATTTATTTTAGCACTGCAATATAAAAATATTTTTATTTATATTATTTATAAAATTCAATAATTAAAGCATAGTTTTGTATAAATATTTTTAATTTCAACTAAAATGTTCAACTTTTTTATTATTGAAAATCTAGTAAATTATTTATAAATTTTCTATCGGTTCTGTAAAGGTAATGTCCTCAACCGTGAGTTAAGCATGAGCATCTTTAGTTGAATAGTTAAATTGATGAATAAGATATTAATAATCTAAATTTATCATTCCTTATCTTTGTCAATATGGCTTAAGTGCACATATTTATTTATATGAAAAATGAACATATAAACACCATAGCAAAAAATAAATAGTAAATACATATGAAAGTCTTGCTTAAATGTACGATGAACAAAATTTGGAGAAATATGTAGGGGGCTATTAAATTTCGTCATGAAGTCAAATTATATTCAAATTTTATATAAATCTCTTCTAAAATTTTGAAAATTTCTTCATGAGCTAGAACCTTTCCATCCAGTTTTTTTTATTTATTTTTATTTTTTATTTTTTGTATGTTAAATTGACATTGTTAATGTACCTCATATAATAAGAATCGATAACTTGTAATAAATTTAGAACACAATTGAAATTAAATACAAAACTTAACGTTCCACTTTGATTAGGATGAATTTAAAGACGCTAATGTAACTTTTCCTACCTGTGTAGAATAAAAGTCCGTTGGGTTGGCGCGTCTTGAAGCTCAGCGAAATAGAGTCCTGTGTGCTGACGATTGGCTCAGCCCCCGTCTTTGAAAGGTCGTAGGACAAAAACTCCTTGCCTCGGAACGTCGCCTCCGCCGGGGCCTTGTCTGCAAAAGTGACAGAAAGCAAACGTGAGAGAGAGATTCGAGGAACACGCGGTTGAATGCCGCGTCTGGAGTTTCAGCCGGCGAAATATAGTAAGCTCTGCGCTAATTCTAACGTGAAAGACACATGAGGGTGCGCGGTTAAATTCCCATTATCAGATTGCTCCATGCAGTAATCCCTGAAGCGACACAGACCGTCTCGCTTTTCTTCCCATGTATTACTTAATAGGCGCGCTAATTATCCAATTTCCCGATGAGAAAGGAGCTCTCGATTGAGAATCCATTACGGAGCCGGGAGGAAATTAGCTCGTAGTGGAAAATGGCGATGGACTAGATAATCGCGAATTAAATTGCATCCGACGTCGGAGATAAAAAAAAAATGTAATAACAATACACGCGTGGACAAAAAGAAGTGAATTGAGATACGCAGACAGGCTGGCCGGACCTTTCAAATTGCGTTCGCTCCTTGCGTCGCCATGGCAACCAATTCGCCACCATCTCATCTCGGCGCCCGCTATTGCTCTGCCAGGCTGACGTCACGCTCCATATTACATTACATTACGATTATAACGCTGCGTTATGGATCATTTACCTAAAGTAGCGTTTTTCGGCACGCGCGCCTCCCTATTTGACGATTTCGCAGCCCCCGCAGGGTCGGACTGATCGTTTAGGGACAACGGGGAGCTTTTAGCGCGCTTAGCCAAGGCCAAAGTTTGCACACTGGAGCCAAAAGCAAAGATCCCTCGTCTTCTTTGATGATGGGGCTTCAAAGGCCACGGGATAATGGCCAAATCCTATCTTTATATTCTGTAAAATTAAATAGATTGCCTGCAAATTTTTTTTAATTTTTTTAAATATTTTTTTTTTTTTTTACCAATCTGTATTAATAAACACAATTGCAACTAATAATTTAGTAAAATCATCAAAACTCTTATTTCTTTGGTTTGAGTATCAACATCGACAAAATGGAATAGCTGCAAAAAGCAGCTGTATGGTTATTTTTTAATTAAATAAAAGGCCGCTGTGCGTTCTAGAACAATATTGAGTAAAAAATTCAATTTTATCAAAATTGACCAATTTCAATATTTTTTATTATTAACTTTTCTTTCAATGCGCTGTTTTGTCAAAAATTTTTCTAGCAATGGTGTATTTTTTGTGAATTTTCCGTCCTAGCATTAATCGTTTTTTAATGATAAATTAATAACAAGTGAGCAAATCAACAAAAACCATTAATTATTTTTCATTTCTTTAATAATTTGTTACTAAACCGGTTACTACTTTGTCTTTTCAAATAAGGTTACGTAAAATAGTTTCCAGATAAGTTAAATAGCTAAATTGTTAAATTATTTTCATATGGAAAAATTCAAACAAGCCCCGTTACTTTTAAACATAATGCTCCTGTGCTGATTTCTCCCAAATAGTCTTCAGTTTTTATTTTATATCTTTCTGTATTTCTGTATATTTTTCATTAAAAATGTTACTGATTTTATTTTCAGACCAGTCCGTACCTGGATTGGTGAAAATTTTGGTGCTTTTCCATCCACCAAGGCGCTCCGTCGACTTTTCGGAAGGGCGAATTTAAAGAAGGTCGTCGCACCATATAGTGGATTAATGAAAATTACTGCGGATACCATTGAGCTCATGCCACGGGTGGAAGCTATTTTTTCACACACGAGGTAGGTACGGCGTACGTTCGCTTTTCAATAGTAAAAGAGGGCCAGAGTAGGGGAAAATAATTACCTGTTCCTTTCGCGTTCTGCCCTCTACTTTATTGCGTGCGGTCACGAATGGGCAAAACAAGAAAGCCAGAGAGCAAAGTCGGCACGCATGCACTCTCTCCGTTCGCTTGAATTTGTCACACAACAAAAACACAACTAACTGCGGCTTTTCCAGCGACTCATTATTACTGGTTATATTCTAATTTCGACGACTGTAAAGTAATTTATTCGAAAAAACAGCTCGAATCACGATCGCCTTTCTTTTTATTAAGTTTGACAAAAGTTTCCGCGTAAAGACCTAATAGACTTTAAAACAATTTGAGAAGAAGAGAAGTGCTGGATGGAGAGATAAAAACTTTTCTCTCTCCCTCGAATAAAATTGGAATCGAGCTGCGGGCAAATAAAGCGCGAAAAAGAGCAGGGCGAATTTAATTTGGTCGGCTCTTATTATATAGCAAGAAAGTCAGTGGCATTTACGGCCCTTTCGTTTATTAATTAATAATTCAGCGGCGGCGGCAGTAAAAGCGTTTATTATTAAATCACCAGGGAGCGAATGTGCTGACGCAAAAATTTGCAGTCGGCCTGGCGCAGAGGAAATTGTATCTCTCGTTTCACCATCAAACGCTTTGAGAGCGTCTGTATGTGTGTGCGAACACCAATTTCCCTTCCCCGCAGGCCGAAAAGAGGAAACTTTTTTCGAAAAAAAAAAAAAAAAAAAAAAATCTACACGTATTAGACATTATCAGAGCGCGCGTGCTTTGATGTTTCCCGCGAAAAATGTATTCCGACGCAGAATTCGAAATGCGAACTGCTTTTAATTGCGGCTGGGAGAATTTTCACAAATTAGAAAAGCTCCAGGCTTTTGCGGCAATTGTTTCATTTGGCGAGTTTCAGGAAAATGACGCAAAGCACCAAGTTGAAAGGGAGGCTGGAAAATGGAAAGAGAGAGGAGTTTCTAACTCGTTATTTTTTGTGTATAAGAGAGGATGCGCAGGCATTTTACACCGGTAATAAAACGGCGGCGCAAGAAAAAGAGCAGCTTTTGGCGTGTGCGCTGGCGAGTTTTGTATTCCTGAAAAGATCCAGGGGAGAAAGCAGCGAATCTCACGCCTGCTCTGCATTCTCGCAATCTCAGCCTTTTCTTTGTCTCTCATGGGAGATTTTCCGAGCGTGCCGAAGATGTGTCTGTGTGTATCGAAAATAGTGAAGGCGTGATCATTCTCAGGGAAAAAAGTACATCCTTTAAGAGATTCCTAGAGGGAAAACGTAGTGTTTAAAAAAAAATAAGCATGTCTCTTAAAAAATTTTACAAGACGAATACGTTAATGGGCAAAAGTCTACGTTTATTAAGCAGAAATTTAGTTAAACATATTATATTATGCAACCTACAAAACAATGTCTTTAAAGCTGTCCTAATCTCAATTCTGGACTTGCTAATTTCAGTAATTTTTGACAAATAACTATCTTTTCCCTAAATATTAACAGACGAGGAGTACAAAATCCTGCAATTTTGGACATCAAAAGGAAAAAACCCAATTTTAATTACTAATGTAGCAGACGAAAATTACCCATAGCGACTCCTTTACTAAAAATGCACCTAAAATATAGACTAATTTAGGCCAAATTATTTTAGTTTACTATAAGGAAATCTTAAACTCATTATTGAATTGTCCAATTTTGCTTTTTAGATTTTTCGATTATCTTAAATTTTATCTGGATGAAATTCCTATTATTTATTTTTCTCAGTCAATGAATTGAAATAATATATTATTTAAATTATGTTGTACTATTATTCCTTGTTAATTTTGGTTAATTTTTTAAAATTCAATTAACGCTTGATGAGTGTAGTAAACTGATTTAAATCAACTTTTTTTATCCAATATTCTGATGGCGTTGTAATTTGATGGTACATAATCGATTTTCAATAAAAAGTAATTTTTAGGCAGCTTTTTTCGGCTCCAATTTAAAGTTTGCAGAGCTCGCAAAAAAATGCTCCCTCTACACACGATAATGCAGGCAGGGCTTTTCGCAGCCCCATCTCGTCAGACGAAACAAAAGAGGCGCACATGGCCTTTCAGCGCCATTAGCTGATTGCTGCTCTTGTTCAGAGCTCAGCATCCCTGCCTATACAGATAAGATGGCATCTGCCAGTTGCAATTGGGCTCGTCGTCTTGAATTGCCTGTTGGCACACCACGGTCGTTTCGTGCGCTCAAAAGTACAAGTTGGTAACAACGAGGCTGTGCACAAATTGCGTTCGCATGCATGCATACGTATACGCGTGACCAGAGGACCAGAGTGACGCTCATTGTTCCATTTTAGCCGGTGGGGCGCGTCAGTGGAAAGGCATGTATATTTTGGAGTGTTCATGTACATACGGCAAGTGGTTTCATTCATGCTTCATTGAGATTTGCACGCTTTTTCTGCAGACGCGAATTCACACTGGCAATGAGCGCGTCCAGAGCAATCCTGCCACTTTTTCATTCAGGAGCTTTTGAACAAAAAGCGCGAAAAAGGTAACTTAGAATTTCATCCAGTGGCAATTTTTGTTCAAAGAAGCATATAACTCTTTTATAATAATCAAAAGTAGACCACGAATAAAAAAATCTCATGCTAATATATTTAATATAAATTCTTAAATTTTTAATTTTTTCTGTATATAATGGTAATTTAAAATATAATAAAATATTTTAACCCAAATTTACAGATATATTTTTTTTAATTTTGTTATTAAATAATGAAGAACATAAATAATCATAATATTTAAAGCGTCAATCTTGTTGTACCTTGTGCATCAAAATAAATGTAAACTTTACATTATTAATAAATTTAGGTCTTCTTGAAAAGTGTAATGTTTATAATTACAACTTATAAAGTTATTCTCAAGCTAGTTGAAATAAGTTTCTCAATTCAATGCCTAGATTATTATAATTTAAAATAAAAATATAACGTCAACGTCAAATTGGAATTAATTTAATAATTTGCCTTTTTATATATGTATACAAAAAATGCTACTTGTGCTACTTGAAGCTAAGCAAATCAAATTTTAATTTTTTAAATTTAATGAGGCCAATTACACTTTTATAATATTTGTGTTCGCCCATTTTACTTGTTTTTGTTTCCAAGTTTATACATTAAACTGAAGCAAAACAAAGCAGTTCCCTGGGTTAAAAAGCCTTTTGACTTTGAGCTCACCCGAACACTGCTCTGTTTACATTTCCATCTCGCCCCAAGCGGCATCCGAATCAAATGAAATTAATTTTCATTCAATTTGCATATAAACGCCGATTCCTAGCTGTTTACAAATCCGCGCGCGGGTGAACAAACAATTCTTTGAAGTCAAACAAAGCAGGGCCGGATGGAATTTGTAAAGCAAACCGAGCGCAAGATTGTTGCTCTTGGATAAATATTTCACGACTTGATCTCAAGCTGCAAACCAACGTGTCGCCACAAGGAAATAAGGGTAGGGCTGTAAAGGTGTCCGGCCGAAAACCAACGAGAAGTTGCGCCCCTGGCATATAAATACAAGCGAGACATTCAGAGGCACACAAAAGGGCTGAGTTCGCACAACTCTTGGCATCAATTGTCTGATACATAAGCGAGCGAACGAGGAGAGTGCAGCAGCAATTCACCCCAGCACTTTGAAAAGCGGATTTCAACATGCGAGACGCGGAATGAAAGGGATGTTTTTTATTCCTAAGTGCTTCACTTTCGCGGCACAATTGCTCTTTTGCCGTGAAATTATATTCCGCATTTTGATTCGATTTGATTGAAAAGGAGCCCCCATTGCGTCTAAACTCACTTGCCGTCAAAAGCAGTAAAAATAAGTTGTCCTTAAATATTAAGAACAATATAAAAAAGAAAGAAAAAAAAAATTAACTCAATTTCAAATAATATAGTGAGCAGAAGCTTTTTCACAATAAGGAGTTCAACTAGATTTCCACTTCATAAAGCCACATTGAATGAAACTCAAAAGTAAAAGTGTATCTGAATAAAAAATAAATTAATGAACGCTTTATAAACACTTTTTTAGCTCACCATTGTTCCTATCAACAAATTCAAGTAGATACTTGGTATTAAATAATCATTGTAATTTATAATATTGAATGTATGGATGATGTATTTGGGCAGAGAATGCCCGGTGGTACATTAATAAACACAATTGTAACTAAATAATGTAACTTACTAAAAACTCCAACCAAAACCTTTACCTAATTTTACTGATTTTATCCATATTTTTTTTTGAACTTTTGTTCCTCTAGTTTTATCAACAAAAATCACCTTAAGCAAAACATTTAATATTTGAAATTTTTTTTGATTTAATTAAAAATTCACTTCAATTTTTGATCTGAATATCTTAAGTGATTAAGTAATGATAAATTTCTTTTAGAGCATTCCACTTTAGATCAAATAAGGGCCACCCGATTCAGAGACGATGGAACCATTTTGAAAGAAGCTTATGAAATTGGATATTTTACTCGACGATGCCAACGAATGGCCGCGAATGGCAATAAAATAACAAGGTTTGCAATCGATACCGCTCCGGGTGTCTTATTTTTCCTATTTTATTTCCAGTTCGACAATAAAAATAAAATGGAGCGTAACTTTGCCGTAAATACGAACAAACTTTTCTCAGAAGTCTTAATTCAACTATATTTAAATATACAGACGGAACCAACTTTCCTCTTTGCAGAAATATTGTCAGCAGTCGTGATTTTGAGAGGAACAAACTTTGCCGTCCGAACGAAGGCAGCCACGCAGGTAAACAAGCAACTTGGCCGCTCATAAAATAGGAGCGAGCAAGTTTCTCGGCCAATTGGCTGCTCTTTGCAAAACACGCCCGTCTAGACGTTAATACGCCGTGTTATCGGCGTTGCTGCCGAGTAGCAAATTTCACGCCTCGCAGGCAGTTTGTTTTTATTAGCCAGGCACATTTTCATTTGGCGTTGTGTTTCGTGTTTACCTCTCTCGCCGCTAATTTCGACTGCAGCTCTCGATTTGCAGATCGATACTCGCTTGGCGAGAGCAGACTTGACTCGTGTTGCTGTCATTAAGGTTCAGCTTCGCGGTCATCACGGCGTTGTGCGCGCCTCATTTGCAAGTCAAATTCGCCGCCACCGCCGCGAGAATCATCGTCGTGTTGTCTTTGCACGACCGACCAAATTCTCGGGGATTCATTTTGCGCTAATGAATGGAGCGGGCTTAGCCCCGCAGTGTCGGCCAGACTGCTGTGTGTGTGGTTTTATTTTACATGCATCCATGTCTTCATACGTTGTCGGCAGCCTTGCTTAAATGTCACCCTTTAGAGGTTTAAAGTGATGGATTAGGACGCTGTTTTAATATTAATTAATGTTTCCAGCTTTACGCTCTGTTTTTCTTATAATTTTTTATTTTTTTTTGGAAAACGGGATGGAGCGGAAATCTTGCTGTATAGAAGTGACAATTTTTTTAAGTTACGGTTTTTGCCAAATAGCGTTAAATCTCCTTTTATTGGATAAATTTGTTGGATTTATAGCCCATGCCAATTTACTTAAATTTTTAAATTAAGGTAATTATATAATTTTATAACCATTTCAAAATTAGAGCAGTTTTCAAAACTGTCCAGCTATGCAAATCTGGTTCTGCTCTTTCAACGTTGTTTCTGCTAGATTAAGCGAGATATCAAAATTAACAAATTATGTATCATTATGCAATAAAATATAAATAGTAATACAAAATCTACAAAACTAAAGCAACATTTTTATATATTTTTAATTAATATTTATTTAATTTTAATTATCCATATTTATAAGCATTTTAAGACATTACAATACTCCTTTGAGAGTGTTTCATTAAGTTTCCAAAAATTCATGCTGAAGTAAATTTATTAAAACTTCCTGCTCTCTGATGGCGTTTTAAATCTTACCAAAAAGTTATTAAAGTTGGTTGCAGCTAGTGGTTATCAAAGTAATGAATGTGAGCATAATCATTTTACAATATTTGATGATAATTAAATTTTAATATAGAATATATAATTATTTGATATTTTAAAACGATTTTAGATATTATGTAAATAAATATTCCTATAGGGTTTTTAAATAACAAATTTCAATTTCAGAACTAATGCTCTTACAAGCCTCTTTTTTCTCTTGTTGAAGATAAATTTTCTCCAAAAGGTAATAGTATAGAAAGGCCGTGTATATATCATTGCCGCGAAAAAGACTGTGTAATAGGCAAATCCATCACTTTTTGAGTCTCCGCGTGTCGTTCGGCTCCAATAAAGTAGGAAGCCCTTGTATCGGAAGTGGGCTTTTCTGCTAACCGCGAAACGACGGGCGGAGAACAAAGTGCGTGGCGAGAGGAAAGTGCCATCTCCTGCAACTTCACATGGGCAGGCAGGCCCATTAGTGGTGCTTTTTCAGCCGTGAGAGAGCTGCTGATACGCGTCGGTCGGGAGCAACATATGTGAAGAGAAGAAGCTCCAATCCAAGTTTCGACAGCCGCGGCTAATGTATCACCGGCCTAATGCCGGAGAGTGGATGTGATGGCATTATGACGCGCCACGTATATGAGAAGTTTTCGGGTCACTAAAGTCGCAGCCAAGTGGAACACACGCAGCTGGAAACCCGCGCCGAGCACAAATAATAAAATTGATCACCCACACACGCACTCCCCGTTGGATATTGGGCTAATGTTGTTGATGGCCTGCTCGCCACCAACAGGCGCAAAAAAGCAGCGAAAACTTCGGATAAATTGTGTAGCGAAAATCTGAACCACCGGGGATTGGGCTCGATCAATCCTATGGTCGGCCAGGCGGATATAGATTCCGGCCTATGTGAACGACCTACATTGTTTGCTTCGGTAAAATTCTCACGTTTTGCACTAGTTTCGCTCAAATCAGAGCCCTCTTTTCCTGTCAATTATGTGCTCCTGCTCCCGGGTTTTTGCGGTTTGGCAAATTATTTCTTTGTGGATTTGTTGGAGCGCATTTTTTATTTTATCTACATGGGAAGTGGGTGATATTTTGCGAAAATAAATTACATCATTCTCAGCATTTCGGTTAAATATTACGCAGTTCCTGTTTCTTTCGCAAATCGCAACAAGGCAAAGTGATAAGAGCCGAGTGAGGTTTCCTACTTTATATTTTATCACACTTTCACTTTCCGCACAGAGCTGAAAAGATTCACGCTACGATGGAACTGCCAAGAAGAGTCATAATTGAAAAACCAAAATGGACAATTTCAAAGAAATCAGTTTTCATCACTGTTTTGTGCTGTTTTGCCCTATTACATTTTGCCCTGAACTTCTACTTTCACCAGAGGACGGTGAGGAAGTTGGAAAAAATTAAATCCCTATAATATTTTTATTTTATTTGAAACACTTTTAATCAATAATTCTATAAAATGTATTAATAATTTGTAAGCTAAAACCATTTTTTTAATGATTAATCATAATTATTATTATTATTATTATTTTTTTTTTTTAGTTCAGTAATGTGGAAAAGATATCACAATTCCTGGAGAAGAACGATGAACTGCTGCTGCTGGATAAGCTTCTAAAGGTTGGGAAGCTATTTGCCAAATTCAAGAAGGTTAGTAATACACAATTATAATACTTCTGCACTTCAAGCTTATAATGAAAATTCCAATATTGCTTTCAAGCTGAAACAAAATAAACCTTCTCAGTCGGATGAAGAAGATGTGGACGAAATCAATGGATATGAAGCTGACGAACAAACTACTTAATTTGAAATTTTTACTCAAATAAATGTATTTCTCCAAGTTTTCCACTTGGAAAAAATACCCAAACAAATATCACTGATCAAATTCTGTTTATTCTTCACAACTTCCTGACTGTTATCTTCATTTGCTTGTAAAATATCACAGGAAGCACAAGTGATAAGCTGAGTGTGATTTGACTTATTTCACAACTAAAATATATAACCTCAAGCTCTCCATATTTCACTCATACATACGAAGCGCTAGACTTTTGCACAACGTGATGGGATCTCCAGAAAGTTTCCGCATTTTAATGCAAAAGAGGAAAAATTCCAAAGAGATCTCAATTTCTACTCTCTGCCTCGTTATTGTTTTATGTGTAGTTTCCGTTATCTCGGTGAACTTTTACATGCACCAGACAACGGTAAGGAAATGGGAAACTATTTTTCTTTTATAATTCATTTTTTAATATTTGCTTACAAAGTACATAATTTTTGTTCAAAAATATTATTGAAAACTTTTTCACACCAAAGTATTTTTTTTCAACGAATTCAACAGTTCATGAAAGTGGAGGAGGCGATGAAAGTACTGGCAAACCTTGCAAACAATGAGAAGGTGTACAGAGATCTTTTAATCAAGGTAATAATGTCACAATTAAAAGTAACATCATCAAGCTTATGCAATTAAAAATGATGTTTTAAGTGTTCATTGAAAAATCCTGATAGCCATGTGGACGAAGAAGATGGTGACGAGGGATCAGGTTTTATTTTTTAATTCTTTTTACGAGATAACCCCATCCTCATTGGTAATTTTAAATTAGTTTTGTACCTTTTGAGATGAATAAATAAATACGAATATTCTGTGTGTGTGTGTGGTTTTTTTTTTCATTTCTACCAGTTCTATAGAATTTTGGAACGTCACACTTCCTTGGTCCGCGAAACACGGAAGGCCTGCAATTTACTACGCGATCATAAATTTCGACGTCTTTTTTTATTCGCCCCATGTGTGTGCGGCGGATATAAATCAAGACGGCTGACCATATTTCCTCAGAACAAACTCAATTTGACAAGAGTTGACTGGGTGGTAAATTATTTTCAGAGGGAGCGAACGCGCGGGCGTTGCGCCTCCAGTATGTGTAGCGCAATAATAAAGTGAGGGAGTCAAAAAGGAGCGGCCCGTGTGCAATAATTCGAGAGCGCAGGAAGTGCCGACATGATTTGTGAGTCGCCGGGTCACGAATGTCGTCAGAGACGCTCTTTCTCTACTTTTCGCCACACTTTTAACTTTTCCGTCCTTCTTATTATTGGATTTGCTAGACACGGTGTGGAGTGAGAGAGCAGCACGTTCCGCACCTGAAAAGTAAAGGGCTGCACCCCTTTCGAAAAATTCTCTCTCGTCGTCGCTTTTTCCCATTAATCCGTTCGATTAACTGCCAATTCAGCCCTCTTGATGTTTGCCAATGCGGATTGCATTATTGATTTCATCAAAGCGGGCCGAGTGGTGTGGAGAGAGTGATGCTCGCGTAGATTGAATCGGCCCTCTCAGCACACGGTGGCGGCGGAAGAGAGAGCGCGCGGCGAGCACACCAATTAGGCGGGCCGTCCCCATGCCAAATAAGCGGCGGCTCGAAAGCTTCCAGGCACCTGCCGCCTGTCTAAACAATTTGTCGCGCGCCCACCTTTCTTATATACTCTCTCTTTCCTGGCACAGCTGCTGCAGGAAATGGGGCGCGTTTGCCGAAGCTTTTCATTATTATTTGATCTTAATTACTGAGGGAGGGATTCGGGAATTTCCTTAATGGAAATGCGACGCCGACTGCGGATCAATTTCATTCAATTATCAGCGATTTATTTATTTATTTATTTTTTTTTTACAATTTTTGGAATTTTGCAATGTTTTTTTAAAGTTATAGAAAAAATATTTTATGCTGAAAACTATTCTAGCACATGCAATACACTTGAAAATTATTTAATACATCTTTTCGCATTAATATGTAACATTTAAAAAACTAAACACTTTAGTTTTTATTACATTCTTTAAATATATAAATATAAATTAAAATTACATACTAAAATTATTTTTAATTAAATTTTATCTTTTTGATATTTTTTACTGCACAATAAAAGCTATTTTATATTAATATTATCCTTTAAATAATTGGTTATAAATTTAATACTACATTCACCCTCAATATTTTTATTTTATAATTATGATTCAGTGTTTACACTGTTAATGCATAAATTAAGATATTTAATTCTGGACTTGATGCCCATAGGCTGTTTTGCTGGTTGATAGAAAATATGTATTGCAGCTTCATTAATCAGGTTTTAGCTATCAAATTCTATACGATTGGAAAACAAATTATTAATAAAATAAAGTTAAATTAAATTAATTATGGACTATCAATAAGAAATTATTCTTAACTCCGTGTTCCATTCGTAACTTGATATTGAATATTGAATTGGATTTTATATTTTAAGAAATAAGCCAAATGTGTAATGTAAAATTCCTTCCCGAAATGTAAAACAAAAATCCTAATCTATAAATTTCAAATTGATACAGAGACTTCCTCTGAAATCTACGGTATTTTTTTTTGTTCAATTTTTTTTTTTTAATATTGTAATAAATGGAGCGAAATGGAGAAAAACTATGTATGTTTGTATCTAATAAAATTGTTCTTCCCTATTCACAAAGATATTCGAGTTTGCCCTATTTTGACTCCCGTATAAGTCAATAATCATTATTTTCTAACCTTATTGTAGAGGCGTATCATTTACTCCAACGATCTATACAATATATTCATGGCAAAATGAGAAAATTGAATCAACCTCAATGCGTTGGGCAATCAAAGCTCTCTGGCTGGGAAAGCCTTCTTGAGCCTAATTAATTCCGAGCCAGGTGCCGCGCTCGAGAGTTGACGTGCACAAAACAGGCTCGGATTTCCGTTCCGAGAAGTCTCATTGGCGGGGGTCGTTTGTCGTTCGTTGCACCCCGAATTCGAAAGCCCATTGTCCGGCGGCGTCATTTCCATTCGGTGTTATTAGAATCGATGGCGTTTTTCTTTGCTGCAAGAAGAAGCACGCGAGAAGGATGGCCTTTGTTTCGGCGAGAGTTAAAATCCAGCCACGTCCCCTCGTGGCATGACCCCATCAAACCCTTATGGGCTCCTATGGCGGAGGAAGGATATTGGCTTTTGTTCACGCCACTCTCACGACCTCCGATATGTCATCAAACGTCGACGGCCCGATGAAATTTTTATTTCGGGAACGTAAACGGAAGGCTTCTTTCTCTTGTGATTTATTTGATACACCCTCATGAAAAAAAAACGTACACACAGTTCTGATTTCGCTTGGACTGATAACAAAAACAGAAGAAGAGCCGAGCCGCCCCCACTGGAATAATTAATTGGCTCGGTCTTAAATAGAGGTCAATGAGTTGCGTGTTTTTTTTATTTTGGCGTCTTGCAACATTCGCCTCATTTCACTTCCTTGTTGTGTAACGTGCTCATGGGCGATCATCAATCTCGGACAAATTTTCTCAGTCGCTCGTGCGCTGAATAAACATGCTCGCGGGGCTTTTGAGCAACAAGAATAATCCGGCGCGAAATTGTCAAACGGCAGGGGATGTGAAAAATGAGAGGAAAGTCTGTTGCCGACTGTGAAACGAGCCCTGGGTAATTTGCTCCCAGCTCTCCGTCAGATGAAAATTTTCCTTTTCTCTGCATTGAAGTTGTTTCCATGCTAAAGAGAGCAGAAATTTATGCAAAGAAAGAAAAAAAAAGGAAAGAGACTTCATGTTTTCATATGTTAGAGAAAATATATTAAAGTTTGCAGTGAAGATTTTGAGTCGTTTCCAAATGAGCTTAACGTTTTGTCAAAATGGATCGATATCATTATGACAATGCAAACTGTCTACATCAAAGCGAAACGTCTGCAGGCTATGAAATCGATTTTGCGCTAGAGCTTTATAGTTTGTCAAAAGAGGCGGCTCGAATATAATGACGTGCTCCAATTTACTTGTCAACGTTTGAATGGCTGCCTTGAAATAATTGATAACTTAAAGTGAAGGACATGTGCATTATTTTGATAAGAGTCTCTACTTCAACGACAATGGCGTGGGTTAGCAAATTGATAAAAACCGTAATTAAATGCCGCAAACAGAGTCGAGTATATCTCTGTGCAAACAGACCGGAGCCTGCGATTGCTCCACAAAGTTGCAGCGCCGAGAGAATCCCAAGCAGACGAATTTACGGTGCATTCGTTCGCTCGGTTGAATGGCCAACATAAATATACGAGGTCAGCAGCTCCACTCTGCTGCATCCGCGCGCGCTTCATGACCTACAAAACCCGTGTTTTTCCGCTCTGTGCAAATAGACTTTACGTATTCTGCACGAGCATCTCTTAAGGTCGCCGTGCTCTCTTCAGCTGCACGACAAAGCGTCGCTGAATTTAATTTCTCCGGGTAGAGAGAGTAACAAGCTTTTTGCATTTTCGCCGGGAATTGCTTTCGCTATTTTTGAAAGCGCCGGTTTTTGCGACTCTGAAAGTGTCTAGACTACGATGGCGGGTCTTGAGAGTAGTTGCGAAAGCAAAGAAATTAGCAATGCCACGACTACTCTTCTTTTTCAGACATACATTATATATGAAAGTTTCCAGCCCAGTAATGGTTTGAAATGTCTGCCAGAAGATGAATTCTCCGCAAGCTATAGGGCCATTGTTGTTGACGCCAAAAGAAATATTTCGGAAGTTCTTTCACGAAATGATACTTAAAATATGTATGATATTCTCATTTTGTTAATAGTTTTGCTGTTTGATTAGATTTAATACAAGCAAAGAGTTTAAAAAAATTAAACTACTTTAAAAAAGCTACTATTATTGTACTTACTATTGTAGACAAAAGATTATTTTATATAGATTTTTGAATTTAAATTATTTCCTTGATTTTGGTTGATTATAGAATTTATTAATTTACAATATTCAGCATTTCTGTTTTGTCTTATTTTTAACTTTTTTTGTTATTTAATAATATTTTTACTGAACAAATTCAGCATCATGTTCATAGTATTCATAAAATATTTTTAGTATCACAAATTGAAAATTCAGTCTACCTGGGAATGTCAAATAGTTGATTGAATAAATTTAATGTCATTTTATCAAAATATTATCCTCGAATACAAATTTAGAATTAAAAAGTTATGTTTCCAAACCAAAATTTCATTCAAATACAATTTTCTAGTGTTAAACGTCCTTGTGCAGAATAAACGAGACATGCAGGGGTGCTATTTTTGCACACAAGTATGTGTGTGCAGTGATCTTACGAAGCGGCGCCACCGACCTTCCCGACAGTGTATGGGACGAGTGCGACAATAAAAAATTGTATATTTGTCTCGGCGAGAGCCAGACGTCTGCGAGTAGAGCGGCTCAAATTCTATTTCTGCAGAATACAAATGAAGTAAACGCATGGAAAATGTTTCGTGCCAAAAGCAGCAGCTTTCGCTGCGGACATTATTAAAAAGAAGCAACGTTCCGCCGCAACGTCCAAAATGTGTACGGCTGCAATTTCATATTATTTGACGCTTTTTCTGCAGCGCAGTAGCTCTCAATTTAACTCCCGAGTTATGAATCCTGCAGAGGTTCAAAGAGAAAGAATATGTGGCCGGGGGCGCGTTCCACGTAAATCCCATTTCGGTGCCGTGTAATAAAATTTCGCCAAAAGGGGAAAACCGCGCGTCGGTTTGGCGGAGCACAAGGAGTAGTCAGTCAGTTTGCTGTCAGCAATTATTTAATTAAAACCGTCTCCTTCATGCAGCGAAAGTTGAACAAAGTAAACAGCCCGGATAAAAAGAGAAGGCACAACTTTTCGAGTGCTTCCTCCTCGGAGCAGCGGAGGCAGGTATGAGCGGCCCGAAAATTGAGTTATCAACTCTGCTCTTTCATCTTGTGTGCTTTTGTTACGCGACCAGCTTTGATGGCGTACATACGAAAATTATACAAACAAAAACGTCAATTAGATTTCAACTCTCGGCGAGGCAATTAAAACCGGAATGAAATTCCTCAATCAAAATTCACATTGAATTATTTCCTCGAGAGGAAAATCAGAGAAATTTGCCATTAAATATTTGCACTCGTCAAAGTTCATGGCTGCGAAAAGCCAGAGAGCACTCGATGCCTTTTCTCCCTACTTTTGAAAAGTCTCTCTCACCATTCCTGTGTGCTCAAACATTAATTAGTCTGCAAGAAGGTGCAAGCATTATTTCTCAGAAAGGTATAATAATCCTCTTGTGCGCAAAACTGCTTTGTGAAGTGGAAAAAAATTGCAAAGAGAGAAAGAGAATAACCTTTCCTCTCTCACCGTCTTTCTTTGCTGCAACTAATTATTGCTCTGCAGTTCCTGCGAACGCGCAAAAAGTCGCTTCATTATAATTTCTAAATTAGTGCAAGTTTTTGTTCCGGCGTGCGGCGCCTCCAAGGTCGGATCTCATTTGCATATCGCCTGCCCATTAACATCTGACCTCCGCCGCCACGACTACTTTCGTATGCAGCAAAATTTAAATTTGTATCATATTTGCCTCGCTCTGTGCTTCAATTGTACCAAGAGAGAAGAGTTTCGTATACAGAAACATTCACGTGTAATAAAATATATAAACTCGAGTACTCGCAATGCTTGTTGAATTACAAGTAGTAGGAATTACCCCGTGCGCTGCATGTGTTGCTTTTCTGGAACAAGGGTCTGCTGCAAATCCACTGGAGCGAATTCGCGCAGCTATTACGACTTGTGTGTAGAAAAGCTATGTGGCTTTTTATCTGCTGGCAAAAGCAGCCTTTTTCGCGTGATATATTATATTGTTTCTCGGTGCCGCTCGTGCGACACGCCGTTGAAAAACAGATGCGACACTTTCTTCTCGAGCCAGCGCGAGATAATTAAAAATAACAGAAAGGAGAAAAAACATTTTGCGCGTGCGACGACGGTGAATAATGCCGTGCAGTTGTTTCTCGTCTTACAAAACCAAATTGTTCTCCAGGAGAAACTAATTATAACGCGCACTTGGAGATTGCAATTTGCGAGGGAGGAAACTAGATACATGCGACACGGCGGCCTAGTTACATAATTATATAAATGCTTCGGTGAATCCTGCTGCGCAATTTGAATTCAGCTACGCTTTTGCTCAAAATCAAGGTTAAATTCTGGGGTGAATGCGAATTTCAGCTTCAAAATGAGAGAAATATGACATGCAATCTAAATTTACATAAATAAATAACATATATTGATAATAATTATCAAAAGGTTTTTCTTTTCAGGTTAAATCATATTTTTATTTAATATTAAATTGTGTCTGTAATAAAAAAACTTATCATTTATTAAATTCATGAAAGCATAAAAAAATTGTTTTTATAATTTATTATATCTTTTATTATCTTTTTACCATATTTAATTAAAAAAAAAACAAATATAACATAATTGCTTTTTATTATAAATATTATAATATTCAATTTGTTGAAGTATTCCTAAAAAAACTGGCGTTTAATTTCATGAAAACATAAATTTTTAATCAACACTGCTTAGTGCATCAAAGATATTTTTATAAGCTAGAAATTTCACCTAGTTAGAATGGCCTTATTATTAACGATTATTGAATCAAAGTATTTATAATGATATTAGTAACGAAAATATTGAAAAACATAAATTATGTAATTTGTATTATTAATTGATAAGAGTTTCAACGTTTTTTGAAGTCTTTTAAAAGATGCTACAGCTCTTCATCATTCATCAATCACCATTTAATTTGAAATTTGAAACCTAAATCTTGTCACTGAAAATTTTGAATCTAACAACTGGTTCTGTGATGCAATATAATTTAATTTGGAGAAAATTAACAATTTCATGGTAATAGATATCTTATAATTTTCCACTGGCGCAATTTACATCAAATATATCACTTGAAAATATATTGCAGGAGATTTGCGAAATTCGTGGCGTGCTGTGCTCGTTTTAATTAAATTGGGCTTCAAACAGGAAGCGGCTGCGGAAAGTGCGAAGCGCCGGGCGAAACTAGTTAGGCCGGCTCAATTAAATTGGACACAGATGTGCGTGTTCACCATCCGGCGCGCCGTAGCACCGCTGGCTTTGATGTCGGCGCAATCCACACTCACTGCAGGCAATCAGGGCGCGATCCGGCGGGCGCCGCGCTACACGACTCAAACACCGCGTTGTTCTTCTTTGGAACAAGCGGCGTGACGTCAGCCCTTGATTTACGGCACCAAGATTAAGCGAAGCAGCAGAAATGTATGGAAGTACATCAGGGTTGGTGTTTGTGCGTCGTGGTGAACGCACCAAACATCGCTAACCCCATTGATTTCACCTCCGTTGTTTTGTTTGGCGATAAATTATTAAGGCTGCTCGAAACTAAACCAAACGTCGGGGTCGAGAGTCTCTCGCTGGCTAATTTAGATAAATGCACTCTTGAATAGTTTGCCTTCCGCGGTTAATTGTTGATAATTGAGTGGCCTGCTTGCTTGCACGGGTCCGAGGGTGATTTATCGGTGACGATAATTATGCCGGACGGCCTCTACCTTAATGAAACTTTGCACTAACGATCCGCCCGTGATGTAATGGACCTGAATAATTCGTGGCTTTGACCCGAGTACGCAAGGCAGAACCTCGTTATTTCCGCTAAAATTATATCACCTTCGCTCGCAGAATAAGCAAAATCGTACGGGAAATTGTTTTATTTATGTTTAAATTTGTCACAATCTTTGAAAATCTATCATTACGTCAGTATTGTGTTGGCTTGAAAAAGTTGAGAGTTCAATTCGCTTATAAGAATTATTAAAATTATACTGGCCCATGTAAGATAGATAACTATTCCCTTCTTAGGTCTTCATCATGCTCAACAAACTCAATTCTGGAATATTTATTGGTTTTTTACGGTTGATAATTTTGTACATGTATTTAAAGAAAACATTGTCAACAAATAAAATTAATAGTAAAGCTTATAAAACAAAATTATTGTAATATCATTACGATATAAGTTATTAAATATCAAAATTAATATTAAAAACATTACTATAAAAAAATATAAATGAAATAATATTTATTATTTAATTTTATAATTTTTGCACATCTTTTTTATTATCAAAATATTAAAATTTTTAAGTGACCAGTGCTTTGTATCCGTAGCATCACAGCATCCTGAGCATCCAGATGATTTTTGCTCAATAAATTCAAGAGAATATTTACTCTGCATAAAAGTTTTAATTTTAACATAGCAGTGAACAAAATTTATTGATTATCCTGGCGAATGAAGCGGTGAAAAGCCGCAGCGGAGTCTACCCTGGCCCAATCAAAGATAATAGTCCGCCAACAATAACGGGTTTTAGTATTTTTTTTTTGCCCCAGCCCGACGGCATATGAACTTGTTGCAATAAAATTTTACGGCCGTCCCAAAAATAACACTTTCCCATCCAAACAGAAGGCAGAATCGGACGAAAAAACGTGACAAAATCTCATTCGTCCACTTTTGTCATTTCACCGTCGATTTTGAATATGCATGACGGGCACGCCTGAAAAAATCGTGAATATGCAACGTGCCACTCTGGGCGGCTGCATCGGTTGCCTACTTGCCACAAAGCAGCACCGAGAGTGCGTAACAATAAAATTTGAAAATAATAATTCCCTCGGCAGTGCGGATTTTTTGTCCGCGGCATGTTTCGCATGACAAAAGCATGGCGCTCTCTATTATGCGCGGGCGCTCATTTCCATTCCGAAATATGAACAGACGTGTATATATGCATGGGGCTGGGAAAGAGCGGGCGAGAACAAAGCGCACTGCAGAATAATGGCCATCTCGAGCCGCCGGAGAACACGCATTTTCGGCAACGCGATACATACAGAGTGGGTCTTTGTTTTTTATCTCGGCGACACGATGACCGCCCCGCCGCTGGTAATTTTTGTGAATGAAAACGCGGTGCTTTGTGTTTTTGGGGCGGAGGGAAAATAAAAATACGGTATTGCCTGCTGGGAAATAATTCGCGGGCGCACCTCAGTGGCCGTGCAAGAATTTAAAGAGAACGTTTGTTTCACTCTGAGAAATTTTACAGTTATTGTCCCGTATAAATTTCAGCTGCGTGCACACTGTTGGTCTTTTTATGTGTTTTATTGCGTGGCAGTGGTGCGAGGAAACGCTTTTTTCTGATTCTTTGTGTCGCAAATAGGCTTGGCATTCCCTTCTTTCTCTCTCAGACATTTAATTTACTCATCAACTCTACATCCCCTTGCTTCCTTTTCCCCTTTCCTTCACATTCCTGGCTGATTTTTTCCAATGTTCTCTTCCCCCCTCTTTCCACTCCCTCAAAACTCCTTTTTTACGTTCAAAATTTCTTGAAGAGTGTTTTTTTTTATAACATTTAATTAAGACCTTTTACAGACTTAAATTTTCATTCAGTTTGCACTTTACTTGATTAATTCTCGTCACTCTCTTTTCCGACTTTTGGCAGAGGAGAAAAGAGGTCCATCCAGACGTGCCTTAAGTTTGCTAAAAGGATTGCCATTTTCTTTCTCTATTTTCCTCTCTTTCTCGCGCGTCCTCGTCAATGGAAAGAGTTCTTTCGACTTGATTTTTATTGGTGAAAACAAGCTCGGCTGGCAGCAAAACTGAGCGCGCGACTTATTTATGGAGGTGTGTAGTGAAGCAATAAAATTAAGATAAATATCTGGTAGGGCCGCAGTTACTTGGCACAAAAGTTTCCCAGGAGCTGCTGGATAGCCGCGGCACGCAAACTCGTTTTGATTGGTTCAGCCATCGATTTTCCTCTCAGCTCTTTCCGTGGTGAATTGACGATGACTTTGCACACTCGAGAAATTACCGGGACGATTTGTTTCTCGTGATTCAGTGGGACGGATTGTTTCTGGAGCAATTGACTTTTAAATTTATTGCTTCATCAGCTGTATGATCAATAAGGGGAATATAATGTAACACTATTTAGATTTTGATAGAAAAAACTTAACTTCAATTTTAGTTTAGCATTAATGCAGGTGGGTGGTTTTAGGAAATATCACAGGTTCTATTTAAAGTTATTGGTTTTACATTATTCTGCAGTGCTTTGTCTTGAAAAATAGAAGTATTATTGATGAAGGTTCTATTTACTTCATTAATCAAATTGCAGACAATAAATATTTATATCAAAAAGAAGAGCAATTGGTACGAAAATCAATTTAATGACACTTTCAATTATACATCCTAATTGCCTGATTGCTATGAATTAAAAAATATGAAATTATATATTTTAATAGAAACTTGACCAAATTTTTCCAGATAGACTATGCCAAATGTAACTATAAAAATATAAAATTTGATCAGCTAAATTAAATTAAATTATTAATTATGCTAATATTGAATTGAAGAATTTTAAAAATCAAATTATATAAAATTATCGCATAAATAATGTGGTTAATATTATTTTCTAAGCTAGTGTTTATTACACTTTTGTTGTTTGTAATATTTAAACAATAGTTCTAACTAAAAGTCTGAAAGAAAACTTCGCTAAATAGAATTAATTTTACATAAAAAAAAGTTCACATGGGAGGTGAAGGTGAAATAAAAGTGTTACAAACAAATAATAAAAAATAACTCTCCCTTCTCATAATTTTCAATTTAGTCCATCAAACCAAATTGAACCCTTTTATGACACTACTCTATAGCGATTGTTTCGCAGCATGTTGATTTTATTACTGCATTAGAGCCGTGGCGGTTTATTTGATATTTCACACCGTGCGCGCACCACGGAGACACAATGTTGTGAAACAAAAAAAGCACTCTCATCTCCCCAAGGAGAGCCTCACTCTCGCTGCAAAACGCAGCGGCTTATTTTCCAACCCTTTCTGCGCGATTCGAGCGAAAGGCAAAGCAATAATCGTAATAATAACAGTAATAATGCGCCCTTTATGATGGCGGCGCGCGCGCGAGAGAGAAAGCCGATCCATTTATCTCGATTGGCCTAAGAGCGACACACACCGACTCTTTGATGTGCGGAGAAGCAGCTGCCAGAGCCTCGCCAAATTGTTTTCCGCAACGCGCAAATTAGTCGTCTAGACTAACGACGTTCATCACCATCAGACGATAACGTGATTGGAAGGAGGGCAGCAGGCGTGCCGCTGAGAATTACAAAGAGCTGCACGCCGGAAATGTTTTTCACTCTAGCACACGAAAGATAGAACGCAAGATAGCCGCCCTGTATGTTTTGATTGCGAGATGAACCGCGGATCGATCTTGAAATTTGCAACTCAAAATGCAAGAGTGGTGTAGGAAAGCTGAAATTAAGGCAGCCATGCGCTTGTTAGAGGCAAAAATGTAGACTGCTATTAATTTATTGTCAATTTAATTTATAATTTTTATGATTCGTCTCAAGTTGGGCAGAGATTGCAATGAACTTAATTTTCAACTAAAAATTAATTTATGAAATAAAAATATCCGAAAAGTAGAATAAAATTCAAAATTCATTCTTTGAGTCTCAATACAAGATTATTTTTTCACACACGTTTTCTATGAAATTAAAAATCAATAAAAAATATGTTAAATTTATCAGTCAAAGTTATAAATAATCAATCAAATTCATCTTGTTCAGGAAACCCTTCAATCCAGTACTTCAGATGATTCAACCTATGAATTGCTAAATTTTCCAGAAGCCCATAACTTTCATTGGCCAATCAGAAACTGACCATCTTTGGCCTCCGATTGTGATTTGAATTAGCTTAACCCTACGATGCTCACCACTTTCTTTATCAATCAATTCATTATTTTTTGCAATTTTGTAAATAAACAGCTGCATTAAAATACTGCATGTTGATGGCTTCTTATCCAGAAACTTGGAAAAAATAGATTCTTGTCGACAAAAAACATAACAAAATATCAAAGATTAAATCAAACATTTTTTTAATGAAAATTTTGATATGAGGAAATAATCCTGCTGGTTCTTGGAAATTTCTAAATGTTCTTCAATTTTTTCCCTTCCGCTTTTCTACTTTTCTTGCTCCACAAAAGGAATCAAGTTCCCTGCGAACCAAAACCTCAAAGGAAAAATTATGGCATGTTTTCAAAGCAGTGCAGCTCTCAACTCGCAATTCCCGTTTCTCATAAATTGGCCCTCCTCTTTGTGCCCCAGGGTTCCCTATCATGGCCTGCTCCACTTATAGTTACTCACAAACGACCAAGTTTTGCACTCACATGGAGCTCCCGCCGCTCTGCGTCGGCAATAATTAATTCTCGCGGCGTGCGCAGCAATAACTCGTCTTTTATGCAACCTGCGTTACGGACGAGGCAATCGGGTCAGCCTGGCTGCAGCCGCGCGAGAGGTAATGCAATAAAAACGGAAACTTTGTGCACATCTCCTGCAGCCGGTGAGAAATATAGGGGTGTATAAAACCCGGTGAGCAATCTAGGCTATACGGCTGTATGTACTTCTCAGAGCCAACTGCACGTCTTTTTTATGCACCTTATTACATTAATCTCGGAAATGAAGTCGCGCCACAGCACGTATTGAAAATCCAATAAGTCAGGATGTGGAAAATGCGGTATAAAATTATGGAGATTCGATGCCATAAATAAGACAATGGAAGACGGAAAGTTGGCTTGATTTAGAATTCCTGATGCGGTTGACTTTGCAAACAACTTTGATCTCGGCCATAAAATTTGCAAGCTTGCAAGCTTCAATGGAGAAAATTTGTATTTAATGGGGAATGAAATTTCCAACTTAACGCTGCAATATAATTCCCTTACTTAAGTAAAATGAAATATCAATAAAAAAATTTGTAACACTGACAATGAGAGATTTCTTTGTCAAGTATTCATTCTGATTTCTTTCACTTCTTATAATTAATTACCTTATTTGTTTATAAGGCTTGAAATTAGAATAAAAATTATGAATTTTCTAAAATGCAAGGCTCGAGTTACAGGCTACTTTCTTGTATAAAAAATTATTGAATGTTTTTCATTTTTAAAACAATTTTTATAATAAACATAACAAAAAATAATATTAAATTGTTTTACTTAAAAAAAATATATATCTTCATATTATTAAATGTAATTTTAAATTTAAACGTTTAACTTTTTTGATAAAAATAATTATATAGAAGTATTTTGCAATAATTTATCTTGAATGTATAAACAATGCATCTCTGAAAAATTATAACATTTAGATCTAAAATGAAGTTTTTTGAATGTGTGTTATTATTTCAATTAAATTATCAGAATAATATAAAAAGAATTATAAAATGTAGCTTACACATAACCTGTAATCTCACATATTAAATTTCAAAACGTTCGTTCTTTCTTCAGTCTTGTTAGCTTAATTCTTACTTTACTGTGACGACGCAATATTTTCCAGGAAAAGTTGATTGCAGCAACGATTACTGTAGAAAGGGGAACCGAGTTCTCTCGCAATCATTCTCATTGCGGCACTTCTTTTTGAATTGAGCACGCCACGAGCACGCGTGCAGGCGAAAACTTTGAGAAATTACTGAAAACAAAAAGCAATCCGCTCGGAAATTGAATGCCGACGACACGCTCTGCTAAACTAACTCGTGGGCACACGTGCAAAAAATTAGCGGCGCGCGAGAATTTTTCCACGTGACTTGGTAACGCGCCGCAGAATAAATTGCTGCAGCAAACACACGTTTGCGCAAAGTGGTGAGTAAAAAAATTAAAACAATACTATACAGGCGCAAGTTTGCGTTGGTGAATCATAAATTAAAGCGCGGTTTCACAAATAAATTGCGTTTCAGTGCTTTGAGGGCGCTGCTCGCTGTTGCACGCTTTCATCATCCGTTCGTGGGACGCTGGAAAAAATAATAATGTCGCCTCAACCTGGCACGCGATTTCATAATTAGCCAATTACCCACTTTGAGTGCCGGCGCAATATTATTCGACGTGAGTGGCTTTGACGAGATTTCCGCGCCTGATTCGACTAACGACCAATATAATTCCTTTTCTTACCTTTCTCGCAGAAGGCGCCCTCGTAGTCCAGGTTGCGGCACTCGCAGATCGGACCGCTGTCCGTGCTGATGCAGATGCCACCGTGCTGACAAGGGTCGTGGTCTTCGCAGGCGTCGCTCGAGTTGCCACGAACTCCCTGAAACAACACGAATAAAGATTTGTAGAGCAAACGTCAACTGATTCTGATGATAGGAATTCGCAGATCAGATAAATAGTCAAATTGAAAATAAATCGCATTCAAGATTTTAGCAAATTTACATTTCAATCTTATTTTTATTAATTTATAAAACTGTTTTAAGTTTAATTCAAATAAAAAAGGCCAAAAAAATTGTTTAAAGATATTGACACTCACGGACATGATCATGGAAGAGGAGAACAGGCTTTTCCTCATTGTAAAATTGTTTTTATTATAAAAAAATTTGTCAAATCAAAGCATTTAAACAGGGACAATTCTCATGTTTGAATTATTTATTATTTGATTTTAAACATTACTTTAATCAATTTTAATCAGATTGATGCATAAATAATTTTATAGAATTTTACATCTAAAACCCAAACAATAGCTACAAAAAACACAATGAATTAAATAAATACGTTTTTAAATCATTTGAAGTCTTTATAAGCAATATTTATTAAAATACTATGTCCTACCTGAATTGATAAATGAATTTTTAAAATTAAGAAACCACAAATGTAGTGTTTTAAAAATAACTAAAAATATTCTGCTTCAAAACTAGGTTTTTTTTTCAATTCTCTGCTGTCTAATGGCTTCAGATTACATAATTTATACAACTAGATAAGTTAAAGCTCTTAATCTGTTCAACTGTTCGCGTAAGTTTTTATTTCATAAAATATAAAAATTTCACCTTCGCATTTGTTTTGATTTAAATTTTCTCCGTGAATTTCCTTTTAAGTATGATAAGTGCTATACATAAAAAATCCACACCATATATTAGCTTAGTGTATACGTACTTTCCTTATCCACGTGTGGATGTCAATTTGGAATAATATCTCGATCAACAATCTGAGACCGGCCTTGAACCCGCAGTTCAGACGGCGAGATAGCGGACACGCAAAATTTGCATCCGGCGCACTAAATTTAACCGCGACTCAGCGATAATGAATACGTTGGGCGATTCTTTTTCACGTGCAACACGATTCATCCCGCTTATTTTTTCTCCACCCGGCCATTAATTCATCGCGGTATCCCCAGCCTTCGATGTGAATAATTATATCAGACGGCGCGGGGCGTGTTCACAAAAGCTGCTCTTCGGGCCAGAGCCGATGGGAAAATATTTGTTTGTGCGATGCAAGGTGCGTGCTTTATCGCCGCACTCACCATCAATCTGTTGTTTTAGCGGTTAATCACACGGCGCGCACCTTCATACATATAATTAGCATGACAGAGTTTATTTAAAGTCCGTTCTTCTTGTGAATATGAAAAGTGCGAGCGCGCGTCGAAGCCTCAACTTATTGTTTGCACCACGCATTTTAAATTTTCATCGATGTTAATTCATGCTCACTTATATTTTAGACAGAATTTTTTTTTAAAGGAAAAAATAGCAATTCTAGGCTAAAATTATTAAATTCAAGGAAAATTTTAATTTTCAGTGTTAAAAATGTATCACTTCTGTATTTTGAAAATATAATTGAGTTCTAGAAGAATATAATCTTTATAGCTGAAATCATATAAATTGTTTAATTAAGACAATGTGATAGTAGGAAATATTGAATAATAATTAGTAACTTAAATTTTTTTTAGCTATTGTAATAATCGTTGTAATATTATTCCTCCTCTGCCTTGATCTATCTCTGTTTGGATCTAATAATTAACCAATAAATATTTAAATCAAGCTGAACGCATTACCATAAACAGGGAACAAATTTTGTAACATTTTTGATAAATCTGTTGCTGAATGCAGGCATAAAACATTCATAGTAAAAATATGAGATTTATCAAACACAGTCATCAAACCATGCTCTATTAATTATTACTTTTTTTCCGGAGAAAGAAATTTTTATCTGGTAAATAAATTACTTCTCAAGAGACTGAAATTTTGATTCCTCGACTTTAACAATTGTATTTATTTATATTAGCATATTAATTTATACAAATATGTCTTAGCTTATATTCTGTACTTATTTCTCTTGGAATCTGTAGAATTACTAAAGCATCCTGGAATTATTTTGTAAGCGAAAATAACTTCCGTCGCAAATGGAATTCGGCGACGGAGCAGAGAATCCCGGTAATTTATCGGAAATAAATAAGATTACAGCAGGAGATTTGGCGCAAATCCTTCGCTCACGAATTTTATTTGAGCTGTCAGTGCTGATTCTGATTTAACTCGGGGCGCAAAGGGTTGCTCGCAGGCGCCGCCGTGCTGATAAAACAGCAACACTTAAGAGATTATCGCGCAGGGCGGGCGCTCACAAAGCGCGCACTCACGCTCTCTCATACATAACACCTTGGGCAATATTGGGTATGGATAGATAGGATAGAGCAGGGTATGTTCACTCAAACCCGGCGGGACTGAGCCCTAACACGGATTTAACAAAACGAACTGGCGAACGACATTTTAAGGGGGGCGGCGCACGCCTGCAATGATAAAGCGCCCTGGCCCATGTTGACAGCAACACCAGCCTTCGCTTTCTCTCTGGGCCACGGGATCACAGGTGCCATACGCGCCGATTTATAAATAAATAAAATATAGAGAAGGCACAACACAAGTCTCAAAGTCTCTTGTGTCACCTTAGAATGCAAGGGAGACGCATAAATTTTGCAAAAAGGTCTAAAAAAAATTGCTAAAACTTAAATTGCAATGTATATTTGGAATTTCATGATTTTAAAATCTAGTTTGTTGCATCAGATATTTAATTTTTAATACGTGACCAAATAAAAAGCAGCATTTCAAAATATTTTCTAGAAAAGGAAAAGAGGCGAATAAAAAAATATTTACACTTTGAAAGAACAATTATTCCTTTTTTGTTAATCATAAAACAATATTTCACGTAACAAAGGAGCATATTTTCCAATCAATTTTTTTTTTAACTTTTGAATAGCTTGATTTGTAGTTATTTGATTATATTTAATGATCAATAAGCAGCGATAAAAAACTCAATCGACTAGAATTTTAAAGTCTTTAAAGAATAAAAATACTATTATGCAAAAGCAGTATTTTTTCATTAAATGTCTCTTCATCTACTTTTCTTTTGAAATTTAATTAAAGAACGTGGTTTCGTTAGCAATTTTAATGAAATAATTAAAATTTCAGAGTTAAGCAAGGCCCGTAGGATTTAGTGCCGCTTAAGTTCAAAGGGCAAGAGTGGTAGGAAAAGAAAATTTTAAAGTAAAACTCCTCTCCAGAGAAGTGTGTTTTACTCTTCAAAGTCGAAAACTTGGCTCAAACAAAGCCACCACACCGCACACCGTGACGAACTTTGAGATTTAAACGAGCCGCCCCCGACGTCATTTATTTTTCTTTCAGCCCATCTCCGGTATCAGCGTATTAAAATCCACCGCCGCAGGCACAGGGGAGCGGATTAATTCAGCGGGGACGCAACACACGCGAAAAAGGTACCGGAGCGAGTTTTACGCGCAAACTTTCGAGCGGCTGCCACTTTCGCGCATACGCTGTAATTAAGGCAAATTCGTCGGTGTGCGTATATTCGTTTTAAGTAATTAGATATAGTACGTAGCAGCACACACGAAACAGCGGTGGGGGTCTTGCTTACACACATTAACTGGAGAGATGTTTATTGCGGCTTAACATTCGACCCGGCAGCCACCGTGTTGCAATGCAGAGCATCTGGCGCGCTACTTTGTCGACGGGCTCATTCAGCAGAATAAAGAGAGCGATGGAATAATTGCCAGCAGCCGCTGCTGCTGTGAGATGCATTCATACCCTTACATATCCGGCCTCTAATGTAGCACAAGAAAGGATTAGGTGAAGTCAAAGGAAGCTTGCAGAGGAATATTATGCTTCTCCTTTGCACAAATGGAAGATAAAATCCAAATGCGTCTTTACAGTTTTATTGATTATTATTATTAGTATCAAATAAAAACTTTTATTTTTGATTATTTTAAAACACGTTTAAATATTTTTGACAGTTTTTAATAAATTATATCTATTTAAAATTGTTTTGTGATTTGTATGTTATTATTAAAAATAGTCTTTTGATAATGTGATTCAAAAAAACAGCGATAGCAAAAATATTTTTTATACATTTTAAATTATACAAATAATGTGATGGTAGAAAGCAAGTCTCAATTATTATAATAAATAAAATTCCTAATTTTTGGAGACAGTTGCTAATTTTGTGGCAGAGATTGGAATTGGATTTTGATCATGTTGAGTCATAAATTTGTTATTTAAAATTTCAACTCCTTTGGTTTGCTTTATAGATTTTAGAAAATACTTAATATCTTTTGCTGACAATAAATATGAATTAATTATTAAATTGAAACAATTATTAAGTCTTAATTTCATATTTAGGTCGGGGCGTCGGTGATTTTTCGCAATAATGAGCGATTATATTTTTAGTCTCTTGAAGACGCTGTTATTTATTTTTCTTTTAAACTCCTTTGAATTTGTTTAGTGATTAGCATTCAAAATAAATTGACCTGCAGGTTACAAAAAAATTAAAATTTAGTATTTTTACTAAATCAATTAATGCCAAATATATGCAAAAGCAAAAATATTGCAATATTTTTTTATTTGATGGAACGTTGCGGCATAAGTTGAAAATAATGTAAAAATCCCCCCAAAGCACAAAGCCATTCCTCCACTTTGCTTATAATCCGAGCAGATTTTGTGCGTGTACGTCGTTATCAGGGGTTTTGTGCGGCGCGCGGGAAGGATGGGGCTTGAGAGTGCATAATGCGGCAGCGAAAGTGGCTGCCAACAAATGTGGGCCATTACTCGTGCTGCTGAACTACTTCCGACAGCCAGCGGTCCCACCGAGTGAAGAGTGGAGTATGCAACCTGCTCAGTCGGCGAGTCGAGCAGGTTGCATAACCCAGTTCACCGTTTTTCATTTTTCATCTTTGACGACGAAAGAGAGTTCAGTGGAAGGATTGATTAAATTCATTCGGCGATAATGAGTCACACTTGAAAAGAATAGTAGGTCAATGGTGAAAATGGAGGTCAACGATTCTTCGGTCAGAAATAATTACATGTGTAATTAAAGTTTTAACCCTTCATCATTTTTCTCTCCGGCACATTTTACAACTAAAAAGCAAGATGATGAAATGAAACAGGACGTTTACACGACGGACCAGTTTGCATGAATGTTTCCGAGCAAAACGTGCAACAATAAATCATGCCAATAATAATCCAGAACAGCAGCATATCCCTTTTATTAATTTGTTACGCGCGCGTTTTTCTCGCTCGGCGACTTTTTGCACGTGTGCCCGCCCGCGCTCCAGAGAGCTCGTTAATTACATCAGCATGCTTTTCCGCCCCTGCCTCCTCCTCTCTCGCTACTGCTTGTGGCTGCCCTGAGGCCTAAATATCTCACTCGCGTCCTTTCTTGCTCTCTGAATGGAAATCCAATTATGAGAGAACACACACCCCGTGTGCCTGCGCACAATAGTTCCGAGCAGGTACATTCTGCAGCGAGTAACTCGAGCTTGATCTTTATCCAGGCGAGGATAAAATTTCACTCAAATTTGTTCTCACCTTTCAGCCCTAGGCAGGCAATTTTTTTCATCACAACAAAGCTGCCACCAATAAGGTAATGAAAAAAGTATGACGGTATGAATTATATTACATTTGTTCCTTTTTTTCTGCTTTTTCCAAAGGGATGAAAGCGAGTCCATTTTCCAGTTTCCAATTATTATTGCTAAATTCGTATAATAGAAGAAAAATTAGAATATACGATTTTTAATTCCGTAAAACAACAAAAAATTTGTTGTTTAGAGAGAAAAATAGGCGAAAAATTATATTAATGAAAGTGAACCCCCTAACGTCTTGCAAGGAAAATGCACCTTTAAGATCTGAATTAATTAGGGGTTCTTAATTAAGCGAAATATATTAATTTTTTTAAATAGCTTCATAGCTTTTGACTAGTAAAATAATTTCATTTAAAATTGAAACGAATAATTAAGAATAATTCTAATGATTTTAATAAATTTATAATAAATGCGCATGTATAAAAATTTTTAATAATTAAAAAACTTTAAAAATTAAACTGAACAAAAAAGGTTGCAAAAATGTGAAGTTAAAATTTAAACAAATTAATAAAACATAACTTAAAAAATATTTTAAACACATAAAGGCAGTTAGGACTGATTCTGTGTGCTAGGAAGAAAAATATTTTATGAGAAATAATTTATTTCAAAATGTGAAAGATAGTATAGATTATTCTAACTTATTGCTAGGTGAGGTATAAGAATATAATAAAGAAGAGTACCAGAGATTAATGATGTATGTGAGTGACTTTAAAAACTATAAATAAATAATATAATGGCAAAAACTTTCCATGCTTATTAAAATAACAAAATCGTCTGATTGCCTGAATTTACTTCTTAATGATTTATTAAACCTAAACACCCTCATACTTCCGTAAAATCTTAATGGATTATGAAAAATATGAAATTTAATTTTAGAACATATACTTCTCGGGTCAATTGAAAAAATAAATATATTTTTCAAGTCCACCATCAATTTTTTGATTGCCTAAAAAAGGTTTTCACGGTGATGGAAAACTAAGCCTGACACCCAGTGAAAGATAACAGGGACAAAAATGAACATTTTGTTCGGCATCGCACAGGAGCAGTGTTTCATCGTCACACTGCCTGCGGGTGGGCAAAAGACACAATCACAGCTCGGTAATCTCGCCACGCTTCCAGAGCCGCGGGTATTGATTCGGAGATAATTACTACGGCAAATGATGCTCACTCCGCAATGCCGAATCAAAGCGCGCGCGATTCGCACCTTCGCTGACGACCGAATCAATAGAGACGCTGAATTCTCGCGTCTTTTATTATTTCCCGTCAATCCGAGGGCGCCGGAGTCATTCAAACGAACGAAGCCAAATAATATTCAGTGGAAAAAAAGAAAATATGAATCACTGCTGGTGAAAGGAAGTAATTTAGCGCACCATTGTGTGCCACTAAACATATAAACACGCCGCTTTTTATCTTTTAACGGCTTCAACGTTTTTGCAAATGCCTCCATCGCCTATGAAAACGGCGAGTGTTTATTATTAGCTTTTTTCACTTCTCTCATTCTCGCGTGATGTCTGTTGAACGCGGCCTTGGCAAAACTTTTCAGAAACCTTAGACGTATATATATGTACCGTGTCTGAAAATCTCATTATGCTAAATTATGAAATTAGATTGCGAGAGAGCGAGGTGCGCGCAAAAATCCTCATCAGCTTTCCGGAAATTAGAATAACGCAATTAATTTCGCCGCAGTGTACTTCATTTTTTTCGCATGAGGCAGGAGATCGTCCCTTGCTGGTTAAACATTCAAATGAGGTCAAACTGCATAGTCTGACCCGTTTAGCGCAGGCACGCCTCTCTCGCCATCCCCGGCGTCTCATAAAATATGCAGACAAAGCAGCCAATTTGCCGGCGATACACCTTTTGCTTGCACGTTCGCTCAGCTGCAGTTTGAACAAAAATTCATTGGGCGGACGCGGCAGGAATACCGGGGTCGGCCGCCGTGCACGCCGGGGGTGCAAATTTCAAGAGGGATGCACCCCGCGCGCGCTGCCGTGCTGCTGCACTCTCGCACCAAGTGAGCACCGAACGCGGTCAGATCGATACGGCGGGTGCGGAGGGCGTGGCCTCTTCCTCTCTCGCTCTCGCCGAAATGCCACCCCACTACTCTTTCGACCCTCTCCAAGCATGCAACCCATGGCACACATACATACACACACACACCCCATCTAAAATACACAAAAGGGAAAATATCATTCCATCCAGCGGGATCATCTTGGCGAGGAAGGAAAAAATGGTGAAAGATGCTTCTGCTCAACGGACATGTTTGCGTACCCGAAAAATTATGTTGCTTTTTTACGAGCTGGGAAATTTTGTGAGTGTTTTCATTCAGAGCAGGGCAAAGCTTGGTCTCGTTTGTAGATTATTAGTGCGACTCGGTAATGGGGCTTGCGTGAATGCGTTTTCGCTGTTGTTTTGCGTCCAATCGATATGTAAACGGGCTGAATTTAGAAATTAAAAGCTTTATTGCTTTTCAGCGTACGAATTGTTTAGGTTAAACACACGCTGCGAATTATTATACAGGCGTGTGTTCGTCACGAAATTGTTCAACGAAACTTTATGCCAACAGCAGTAAAAAATGGAAATTTGAACTTTTAACGAGTTCATTATATTTTTCTATACAACCTGAAGTCTGGTAACTATATAATTTAACAATTTTTTAAAATAATTTTAATGAGCAGAAGTAAATTAGTCTTGAAAATTACATATTGATAATTGCTGCCAAACTGGTGCAAAAATAACAAAGCAATAATAACTTTTTACATTAATAAACAACGTCCCGTTAAGAAAGATTAAGTAATTTTAAACTCCTTATTTTTTTGTAATGGTTTCCTTGTAAATTTCTGGGGGAAATTGTGAATTGACGTCATCAGCTAGCTCTGTTTGAAAAAAAACTTTATTTCAGTTTATGTATTATTAGCGTTACATTGAAATTTTACTTGAAGTTGTGGGGCAGAGTGATTTAATGATTAAACTTCGACTTTTTGCGAATCTATATAGGAGAAATTTTTAATTTAAAAATAATTGTAGAATTTTAAAATAATTTAAATCAAATTGACAAAAAAAATTATTTTCACACACTCCACTTTATGCTCTTATCAAATATTGTTTCAAAAATTAGTCACGTGAAGCTCTAAAAATTACTCCAGATAAAACGCAAACTTTAAATTACATTATGATGTGCTCATGAATTTTATCCTCTATTATGAAATTTCGTATGCAACACGCGCTGCGGATGGGCACATAAACGTCGACCTTGGCGTCAATATAACACAGAAAATCCCTTTAATTTAACGACACGATTTATCTTCATTAGGCTAAGTAATGAATTATCCTGATGGAACAGAGACGAGGAAAAGTTGGCCCGACCCCCAGGCTTTCGGAAAAAGGATCACCACGTGTGGCATTATTTTTCTCATCTCATGATTCTATTTGCCAAAGAGAAACTGCTGCTCTCTGCGAACTTTGTTGACCAACATACCTGGCCAAACACTGGCCAGGCGCATCTCTCGTCAAACCGATTCTCTCTGCTGCCACGTGTATACGGATATTTTTTTCAAAACAAACACTCTCTAAACTCGGAGAGAGGGTTGATTCAAATGGAAAATGGAAATTTTCCCCGGGAGCTTTTTTAATGAGCACGAGCATAATGCGGAGCATACACACCCTTGAGAAAATTACTTTCTTTTTTCTCCCTCTCGAAGCAGCCTGCAGCTTTCACTCTCGAATTGACAGCTTCCCCGGTGAGAGTGAATGCAAAGAGAGCGAATTTCAATTAAAAATGAATTACTGGGTCACAGTCACGTTTCTTTGCCGGCTGCTCATTTATTCAATTCATTCATTTTGCAATGGCACTGCCATTCATGTCAAACATACGACGCCGATCAATAATAAGCGCAGGCGAGAGAGACCTTCGCGTTTGTGGGTCGCGATTTTCTTTCTTTTTCCGCCGTAAATCAGACAGAGGAGTGCGTGCCGCGGGATGAACTTTTCCTTTTAATCACTCGCAACTCCCCGAATTTATTATACCGCAGCTCCTTAACATTTTTGTGTGTGATAAAAAAATCCCAAAATAAAGAAGAAACGGAAAGGAATTCCTCCAGCTTGCGTTTGTTAAGGACGTTAGAAGCGTCCGGAGTTGGCATGGCTTTTCACTTAATTAAATTCCTTCAAATTGGTCGTTCTGCCAATTAGGCATTCCTTAATAAATGAATTTAAGCATGCCTACTTATCGTTAAAATAACTCCTGCGAGAGAGAGAAAGTTACTGCAAAATAAAATTCCAAGGCAGTATAAATAAATTGTCCGCTTGGAAGAGCCTCCCCGGAACTAATGCCGGCAGAAGAACAATTTTCCTGCCAATATCATAAACAACCCCCAGCGCCCTTAATTGGCCTCTCAACTGCTGGAGAAATATCGACGGGTGGGCAGAGGTGGGGGAGGGAGAGCCAAATCCCCGCTGGATTTTCGCGTATTTTTATTTATATTTGGCGCTCGGTGCCGGAATATATAAAAAAAAAATGCCAATACGCGACCCAATTCCTCGCGCGTACAAACACGCTCTCCATGGAACGATGACGAGATTGACAGTTAGGGGACGTATAAGAGAATGACGAGGCGGAAAATTCTTTTTCGGTGATTATTCGTTCAAGGGAGGTGTGAAATTGGCCGATAATTCAACGTCCTTTTTTGTTTTAGATAGAGAGAAATAAACCGAAATAGAGCGAAAAAGCTTTTAATGTCGCTGATAAAGAGCCTCTTTCCGATAAATGGAGTTTATCCAGGAGTGACGTGACCTCGCAGTTCAGAGGCTTATCCGGCGCGCACATTAGCCTCTCTCGTGTGTGAGTGTCTGACTGACTCGTAATGCACCCGAAGCCCATCAACTTCACAAAATTTCGGCTTAAATCTTTAATAAGCCCTTTAACGCCAGCACACCCATTATTGGCCGACCCTCTCGAATCGGTGGCCGTTCCAATGAGCCCCCGAAGAGGCAGACTTTCACTCGAACCGGCCTCGAACGACCGGAAAGCGGCGCTGGAAATGAGTGGGACGAGACATTCGGCACGGATTCGGTCTTTCTTTGATGTCGGTTCGCGCAAAGAGGCAGACACGGCAATGCTTTGTTTTGCTCTTCTTTGGGCTCATGATATAGATGAGCAGGGAGAAAGGGACCAGCGTTTCCTTTCACGGAGGTAATTCTCAAAATGGACCGAGTCTTTGCGCTCTGTGCCGATTGAGAGACAAGATTATTCCAAGTTGATGAACAAAGACTTAAGACTTTTAAAGGAGATTAGAGACAAAGGGTTAATTCGCATGATATGTCTGGAATCACTTTCAAACAATGACAATTGTGACGAAAATTTGGTTGAGCAAATTTTTAGAGAATAATAGTATAGCTGAGAAGCAGAAACGTTATGTGTTGTGCAATTTAACTACATAAGTTATTTTTTTTCAATGAACTCAAAATTTTAGGTGCTCTTTTTGAAGGATTACTAACACCGCAATTATAATTCGTGATCGTTAATCGTATTAACTTATAAATATAACTTCATTAATCCATTTAAATATCTTCTGGGAGAATTATTATTTTTGTAATAAAAAAGATATATTTTTATATTTTTATACAAAATATTTTTAAATTTTCATTTTTAATATCTATCACTAATATCACTAAAAAGATATGTTTTGTAACATTAAATAAAAAAATTAAAATAAATTAAAAAAATAAACTTGTATATATACATTAAGATAAATTTCATTAAAAAAAACTTTTTTTTTTCTTATTATTATGTGTTTAACTGAAACTTTATTTAAAAGTTACTTATTTTATTAAATAATTCTTATTATTTTAACGCAAAAACCAACATTATTTTATTAAATTGTCAAATTTTGTCAACAAGAAGAGAAAAAGAATAAATTAAAAGATATATTTAATTTTTGCTTTTATATTATAGATAAGGGGAAAATGCTAGACACTCATTTGTTTGTTTAAAGTCCGCAATACCGTACTGTACTGTAGAGTTCAAATCAAACTTAAAAACAGACTGTAAACAAATAAAAATCGAATATATATCACATGAAAAATGGGCACACGCAGTCATTGCGGACAGGTTCGCATGCAGCGAGAGTGTCAAAGTTTAAAATAGAGACATGCCAGATGTGTGGCGCGCGCACCATTGTTATAAATTTATGCTATAATAATAATTTAATACTTCCTTTTTCGAATAAATGCGGTCACGCCAAATTTCTACGTTCAGAGCGGTGGCGTCCACCGGTGGAAAATATATTATGACAAATTATATATTATATCTGTCGACGCGGCGGCACGCTAGGATTAGGCAAATAAATCCGCCGGGGAATACGTTTTAAAACAGCAATAAAATTATTCAGTCCCTATATTGTGACATTTGAATGATACGAAATTTCAAAATTCATCAAGTGCGGAATAATTTTGTGGCGAGAATTTGCACGTCAAGTTCAAATCAAGCCCATCAAGTGATCAAACATTTGCTCGGGCGCAACCTTGTTGTTTGCGCGAATGTTTTTTTTTTATCCATGAATAATTAGCAAATGGACCGAATCACGGAAGGAACATGCCCAGCGCTGCAGCATCAAGCGCTCTCTCCCGCAAATTAATTAAGCACCAGGCTCAATTTGCGTCATCCAACTTTTTCATTTCCATACTTGATGCTACTCGTGTCACGACCTTTGGACAACAGTTAATGGCGCGCTCTAATCGCAGGGGAGAAATGAAAAATCAAGGCGGAACCAACTTTCACGCTGCTCCTCTGCAAAACGCCGTTTTTTTATAACACCCAAGTGCTCTTCTCTCTCCAGTAGTGTTACTCGTTTTTTAACTCGCCATGGCTCTAGGAATTATATAAAAATTTCGTCCTTCGACCAGCGAAAGTAAACAATAACAATTTCAGTTGAAATGATCGCTTTTTTAAATTTCAGGCAATCTGCTCGGCCGATACGTATAAAATTCGTTCAAAGTCAACACGCGCCGATTGGGAATTAAAATTCGTGACCAGCAGAGTGAAAAATTGATTCGGTGAAAATTCAGATTTATGGCCACGCGTTTGCTCTCACGGCGCAGCGGATTAATAATGAAAAAAAAATGGCGAGTGCTCTAGGGAAACACCAGCGCGATTTTTCGACTGAATAAGTTTCGGGCAAATAACGATAATGTCTAAATTCTCAGGCAGCTGGTTGGACGAGCTGAGAGTTGTTTTCAGTGGTAAAAAACTCTTTCAAATTATTTCACGCCTAGATTAATCTCCTCTCTCCACAACAAATAGCGCTACCTCATAATTTCTGAATTTCAGACTTTTGCTACTCCTCGCTCGCCTCCGCCGCCGCCTCTATCTAATCTGGTTTAATTAAAGCACTCGGCGGAAAATAAAAAGCGTTCTTTAAATTTCTGACGGTGGTTTCGTCCGCCTGCGGCCAGCATAAACCTGAGAGCTGATGAGGCTGCTTTGATTAATCTCCGTCATGGCCGCTTCGATTTAAGTGTACCTCAGGGGATGAACGCGCAATCAAGCTTTTCCTACTGACCAACAACTAAGACATTTTTTTTTTAATATATATGGTATTTTAAAAATTCATGCTCCGGGCGAGCTGAAAACTTGCCCAGTGGAACAGTTTCCCACCTTCTGTAAAGCCAACCTGTGACAAAATTTGTAGTGATAATTCAAAATATTAGTCAACCGAGGCTGCGGTGGATGCATGGAGTCTTTTTGATCTCGGAAGTTCATTCGGAACATTCATGCTAGTGGTGCTGCCATTTTTTCCAATAAATGATTTTTTTGTAAATAAATTTTTATCAACAATTGAATTAAACAATGTGTTGTAACGATGTGGAAAAATAAACAACAATAATAATTATTTTTGTAATATTACTTAAGAATAATAAAAAAAAGCAACTGTTTTTGTCCTCGAAATGAGAAAAAAAGTTCATTGAGCTTTCAAAATATTATTTAAAATATTTTATGGCAAATTATAGTTATTTTGATTATTTTTTATGGTGCTTATATAAATACCATTTTTATCTTTCCTTTTTTTAAACAAACTAAATAATATTTATGCTTCTTGTTTTTGTTTTTTTATTTGCTGAAAAAATAGTACTGCATAAAAGTTGTTTTTTAATCTAATCATCCCCAAAGGATATTTTTCTTTTGAATAAATCAAATCAGACGAATTTTTTTAATTGATGCCATGGAATTGAAAATGCTCCTTTGGATGGCTATAAAAGTAGTGAAATGAGGAACAAGCAAGCCCTCTTTGAACACCATCATAACTCTATTGTCCACATTATTTTTAGCAGTCAATCAAAAGCTAAATGAATGTTGATTAATCCACTCGGTATCAGAAGATTGTGTAAATTTTAGCATGTTTATTTGTGATTTCCCTCTGCTCTGCAGCCTCTGCTATTTTTAGTCCGAAATTCATTCACCCTGCAAAAAGTGAGTTATGAACTTGCTACTACCAGCCCTTAGTTTGCCTCGCCTTTGTCTGATAAATCGAGAGCCTCGACCCGCGCACACACACGCGACACAACACACAGACCGCATTTCGTAATCATATACTACACGTCATTATACAGAATAGAGGAGACTCAATAAAATATTACGCAACGGCCGCAGAACAAAGACAAAAGGCAAATCTGACCTGCTTTAATACATAAATAATATTTCTCCCGGTTCACTGAATTTATATATCAGATCCTGCGTGCCGAAGCAGCAATATTGCGGCCCAGCCAGAAAGGTTTGTTTGTCCTCTCTCTGCTTTGCTCGGAACACATATTTCCGTAATGTGTGCGCGTTTCGTATGGTCGTGCCCGCCACCGAACGATAGCGGGCAGTCATAAATTTTTACTGATTCCGCCGCCGCTCTTTGTGTAATCCGCGCGAAAGGATTTGTGTTGGAACGGACGAATTGCGGAACGGCTAATCTGTTTTTGATGGTCAAATTACGCATTTTGCGAATGCTGATATACGTGCGTGCTGCTTTTTGTTTTTTGCATTTGCATTTCACATAATACATATCCGTCTCTGTGCGCGTGTTTGTTCCGCCGCGCTCTTTTTAACAAAATCACTGACGCATTTTGATGAGTGCTGAGCGAGCTGATTCAAGGCTTTGATTCGCCAATCAAAGCAAATTAATTCAATACATACCATTTTTGCCACTCTAAATATCCCTCTGTGCATGCAAATCAAAATGTCAAATTAAACGTGATCCAAAATCTGTAACGATTAAAATTAAAAAAAAAATTTATTTATTATATTTTTATAAAACATTGTCGCCAATCTTAATTTTTTACTTCTTCTTTAATAATATTTAGTAATGTATTGTGTGGATTGATTGGATAGTCAGATAAATCTTAATACAACTTGTTTTAATTTGTGCGATAATTTAACAAAAGATTGCAACAATAACCATCTTCTCAATTTCTATGAGGGCAACGAACAGGTGCTGGTATTCTGCTAAGATTTAATCGTTATAATTTTGGTCTCAATAATTTAAAAATATGCTTTATAAAAAAAAAATTATTTTTCTAAATTTAATTGAAAAGCAAATTAATGCAGGTGTAAAGGCAGGGTAATAAATAATATAATTTTTATTTAATCTAACAAACATATTTGTAAATTATTTCAATGATAAGTATTTCAGAAAACAAAAATAATTTAATTATTTTTAAATTAGGTTAAGAATTAGCAGTAAAATTTTTGTTTATAAACATATTTTTTTACTTTTTTGAGAGGTGATTATGGAAATTATGTATTAATTTTTAATAGCTGCTATGCACTTTAATGTATCTAAAAAGAATGCCATGAGAAATGTTCTTATCTAGAAGTTTCTTTTTTATCCCTAATATCTGCAAATTCACTTTAAACATTAAAATAATCATTTTCTTTTGGTGTTTTCTCAAGCACCACAAATACAAGGTATGAAGAAATATAAATGATCAGGATTTATTTTAAGCAATGAAAAATTAGAGCACTAAAATTTTGCGAATTTTATTGTTGAAGAATTGATTCCAAATTGACTTTGAATTTGCAAAAAAGGGATTTTTAATGCATGAAAAATGATATTTAAAAAATTTAAAATATCATCTTCAGCTAGGATATTAATCGCTCCGTTTTTTTTCACTCATCACGGGCACCATGCTGCGCTTCGGAGATTACTTTTTTTGAGGTCATCCCTTCAGCAATCTTCCCCTTCAACAACAATGGACATAAGCCAGTCGGCTCCTCTTTTTGCCTCGTCGCTCCAGAAAGGGATTTGGCTGCGAATATATCATTCCTCTCGTCATTCAAACATATATCTCTGGGGCCAACTAAACACTGCCCTGAGAGACTTTGAGAGCCGTGGTCATTTTCAGAAGCGTCTCTTTCTGAATAGAAAGCAATTCGCAGCTAGGCGGAGACGCGGAAGAAAAAACGTTCCAGCACCGGCTGCACGTTTAATTTTCCCAGGCCAGACAAAACACACACACGAAAGGTGGTGCGGGTGATTAAGGATCATCCGGCGGGCCACACGGCGCGTCTCGTCGGTCAACAACAGCGAGCGGTCCAGATTTGTGACACTGCGGCTTTCACGCACTCGCAAACCGCTATTACTCTTTCCTCGGCGAATCCGCACGGACGCCAAATTGCCTCGAGGCCGGCGATTTATTGCGTTTCGTATCACTGCCCGGATAAAATTTAATAAGAAGCTGACGCGCGTCCGCCGAAAATGGCCTACTGATAGCCTCCTTGATATATGAAGTCGCTGCTGATGCGAATTTTTTTATCGGTCCGAAAACTATCGAACAACTGAGCCCATCTTTAGTTGATATGAATTGAGACAGAGAAAGTTACAGGGATGCGTTATTTTTACTTCACAAACTTTCTTTTGCAGGAAAGAACTGAAAAAGGAAAATATATATATATATATATATTTTTTTTTTATTAAAGGTAAATCAATTTTGTTTACATTAATTCTGGAATTCCACATTGATTTATAATTATTATTGGTTAAGATTATTTAATCTGCCGGTAAAAAGAAAAAAAAATCACTATTTATTTTACATTTTTTTTATCAAAAGTTTCAATCTATTAATGCAAAAAAATCTCAATTTCCACCCCACATCAAACTTTTAAAGGTATTAGCTGAATTATTAGAAAATGGTAACAACACAACTAATTAGGTTAATTTATTTTATAAATTCCAACGTGAACTAGTAAAAGCGCTCACTTTTATTCTTTTTTTTTTTAATTTAAAAAAATCGATTGCACCGTTCATGCAAAACCGCACATGCCACAAGATCAAAGTTATTTCCAGCATGCAATGCAGTTCGGTTGCGCCGGTTGCATAATTTACAAGCTAATGCTTCCGTGGCCTAATTGTGCCGGATTCGAGGCGAATCGTAAATTCGAATAAGAGAGCGGCCACTTTGTTTGTTGATCCGGCAAAGTGGGCTGCTCTTGCAAATAGTTGCTGGTCGGCACAAGAGTAGAAGAAGGAGAGAAGATCATGCACGTTAAAGGGCTCGAGTGTGTCTGTGTGCAGATGGGCGAGAGTGTGAGTGTGTGTGTGTGAGAGAGAATATGGTGTTGGTGTGCTTCGGTGTGATTTGAGACATTAGGAGGATCGGCTTACCCTGGTGCTCTTGCCCCTCTTGACCACCGAAATGCTGCTGCAACTCGGGGAGGCGCACTGTGGAAAAACACGCGGCTCAGATTATGTTAATTCGTTCGGCGCTGCTGAGAGCATTAAGTTTAATCTCTCTCGCTGTGTGTGAGTGTCGTGGAAGAGAGAAGAAGAGAGAAAGGGGGTGGTGGGCGGACTGCAGGGAGAAACAGCACAATGCTTTTAACTTCTCCGCAGCGAAAACAGCAAAATTGAAATAAACCGTTCCAGAAAAATAATGTTTGAAAAAAAAAAGAATGCACAGCTCTTGTGTCTGCGTGTTTGTGCCGGCAATCGTGATAATTATACGAAAGAGGTCCACGACGAATGTTAAAAAATGCTGTTTGCAGGGGTGTTTGCTTCACACACACACACACACAAAGAGACAAAGGCATGCAAAGGGGATGAGAGAATGAGCTAGAATCGCCGAAAGGCAAACAGAAAGGAAACAAAAAGATTGATGAGCTCCGTGCATTTTCCGAAAATCGTGATTTACTGAGTTTAATTACGTTGCGAGCGGCAATCAACAAAAAAGCTCTCCGGGATAAGAGTGGAAGTGGACGTCAGACGAGAGAGCACTGCAGGAAGTGGCCATTCCTCCGGCCGGGCAAAAAAAGCGTTTAGCCGCGATTTAATTTATGTATGGCCCTCGCCCAAAGAAGCGTGTCAGAGCTTTGGAAAATGTCCAAGGGAGCCGAGGATAACCTTTTTGGTGGTCAACTCGTCCTCCAAATGTGTGTTTTCCGATCCACAGGTTAAATATAGAGGGCCTAAATGAACACTCTAATTGAAATTGTTTTGATCAAGAGCGACTTTCCCTCTCGAATCAAGCAAGCGTTCAGCAAAATATAATAATCTTTCAGTTGGAAATTATGTAGAAAATTGGTATTTTTCTGTGAAAGGTGGAGAATAACAAACTTGAAAAATGTTTTGATTTCTAAATAATTTTCAAACTTTCTGATTTTTAACAAATCATGAAATTTTAAATTAAGGAATTTAGAAAGTCATTAATTGCTTTAAATTATTTCTTTTTTTGCTGTCTATTCTATTTTCAGGTTTTATATTATTTTATCCTTTGCAAGTTATTTTGTATGCTATGGAGGTGTTTATAATTCTATAATTTAGTACATAATTCATAGTCAACCAAGAATATCAGCTATTTCAATTTCTTTAAATTTTAGAGATTGCATCAGGAGACAAATCCTATATTCTATTGTTTGTGACGAAAGACAATAAATTACAATTTCTTTCATTACATTTAATATTTTAATAACATTAACTAATGAAAGAAAATGGTTATATAACAAAAGCGAAATTTCCTAAAATTTAAAAAATTTGTTTTAAAATCAATTATTAATTTTTATAACTTTAACAAACAAATAAAAATATTAAAACTATGAAAACAAAATTTAATTATTATTTTTATTGTATAAAAACTTTCAGAATACTGCTTTGTCAAAAAAATTAAAAAGGGAAAAATCTCTACATATCATGACAGAAATTTTCTCTATAAATCAATTTTTCGCATAAATCGACGAAAATATTTTTCTTCCGTTTCTATGCAAATGCAAGATCTTGGAATAAAGTTTATCTACGCGTGGCATCCTGCAAAAGCGTCTGCTTTTTAATCCGCTTACAGTTCTAAATAGAGGACTCGGTCGTCTCGCAACAAGTCCTGCGCTCGTTCACCACGCCGAGCTTTTCGCAAAAAAACACAATAAAAAGCGTCAGCACGGAATCTTTTTTGCTTCTAGCCGCGGCGCCTCTCTCAAAAAATTCTTTGAAACGCCCCTCGAAAAAATAATTAAAAGCCCGCCCTTTGACATCGGAAGCGCTGAATAAAAAAAGAAGAAGAAGAGCGTGGAAGGACACACAAAAGTGGGAACTAGGCTGACTGCCACTCAACCGCACTTTTCCAGTGGATATTTTTTTTATATATGCGCATTATGTGTGAGCGGCAGAGCCGCACAAAAGGAAGAGAAAAGCTCGACGCGGTGAAAAGGTTGGAAATACTTATCAAGCGGACGGGGGCGAAGGGTGGCTCAAGCAGCGGCGCCCTAAGTGCTCAGGTAAACAAAATAATACCCGCGGCAAACACCAGAGCTTTATGTCCATCCACAGAAAGAAATTCCACCCTGAGAGAGAGAAAGATTAGAATCTGCGATCCGTGAATTTTCTATTAGCCCCCCCGGCTCTTTATTAATTACCTCCCCGTTGAGTAAATTTCGCACTCGGGTGACAAACGACAAACAAATTATTTGTCCTTGATCTTTGAGGCGCGAAATGCCAGGGTCGGGCCCGAAAGTGTAGTGCCCCCCGCAAGAGAGTTGTGCATTGCCCTAGAAATAAAATCGATAAAGACAGAGAGCAGGCAAAAGGCTTCTCTCTTCTCGTCTTGGCCGCCGCACGGGCGCGTGTATATATGTTGTGGCCTGCAGAGACAACGGGATGCATTTTGCTCGGCTATAAAAATGGATTTCGCTCGGATTGCCAGCCGCCTCCCTATTGCCCTCATTTATTTTTTATCTCCGGACTGCTCTCGATGCGCTCCTTTTAAATAAATTGGAAACACGACCTCTTTTGCCGCCGCACAATATATGCTTATTTTTGTTTTGGATCCGAGCGAGTGATTCCGCTTGCGTCAAAGGAAAGTGATGCTCGAAATTGCTGCAAAAACGAGCACTCGTTCTTCACCCTTTTTTATACCACGGGTTGTACGGCCAGGTACATTTTCCCTAGTGAAAAAAGAAGGCATGAGAGACGGAGGAAATTCTCAGATATTGATTGGAGCACGCCAGAAAAGCACTTTGTGTGGGAAAAATGTGTTGTCTTTTCTCCTCTGATATTTCATATTCTCAATAAAATGTTGTGCATAATAATAATAAGAAGCAAGAAAGTCTCTCGTGTGTGTTTATTTTTAGAAGAGAGGCTACTTGAGACGGAATATATCAGCTTTATAAATAAACGATTTTATTGACAGAACTGCTGGAAAATTCTATATAAATATTTATTATGCAACAAATTATGTGCAGTGACCTTAGCCTATTTTTTCCTTTGAATTATAATAATTATGGAGAACAACATTTGATATTCAAATCTTGGTCGTTCACACCGCAATCGTGGTGTGCGTATAAGTAGGAGAGGATAAATAATTCAAAACGGAAGCGATAGGAAGGAAATCCGTCAAATTAATTTCCACGCGGCCGCCGCTCATCGTCCGCGATAATGAGGCATTCCGATGGAGGTATTGATTCCAGCTGCGGCGCTGGTGATCAATGGCCGCACATAAATCAGGTCTTTGTTAGTTCGGGGAGACGCGTGACCGATATTTTTTTATGCAGAGAGATTCGCACCCGTCGCAGTCTAGACCTCCGATTCTATTCAAAACACGGCACCTCTGGCATCCTTCCAAATATCATTACAAGACATTTATGTCGCTAACCTTTGACCGCGCGCCGGTCACCCGAGCAAGTTTTTGTCCCACTAGTCAGGGTGGCTGACATTTGTCGCACTAATTGTCAAAGGTCGCCGTTGGCTAGTCTCTTTTGGTCTTTTACGAATTTGTCAAATGTGGGTGTATTTTTTTTTATAATTTTATATAAATATCGTTTCGTCCGGTGTTGAGTGGTGTGCTTCGGGAACGCGCGTTTGGTGCCTGTTTTAATTAATGAGAAGCTGCCTGTTGGAAACCATAGAGTGTGCAGCGAGTCCGAAAAAAAGAGTCTATATTGTTACGTGGTGCGAGCTGCTGCTTCGGCAACACGTTATTGTGACACAAATAATATACAACACAAGAGACAAATTATATAAGTATACACGGCTGCTGATCGCTACATTGACGTTTATGTATGTAAAATTGTTTTCTGCATGCAGTGGATTGAGGTGATATTTAAATTTGCATAGTAAAAACACCGACAAGCAGTTTAATTTACACTTTTAGGTGCGTGTGAATTTCAATAACTAATTGCCGTTCTAAATTACTAAAGCTTCTTTAAACACACATAAAAATAGCTATTTACTCCAACAATATGATAAAATTAAACTTGTTAGTCTATTTTATATAAAAATTTTATGATTGCCATTTTAATTAATTTTATTTTGAAATGTTATGAGCTCTCAATTAATTATTTTTGAACCGGAAAAATAAAGTTTTTTTAATCTAAAACAAAAAATAAATCAATAATTTATATGTAATTTTTTATGTCTGAAAAAAAGGCAAACCTCTAAAAGCAATTTAAATATGAAGGAAACATGATAAAATTACCTTAAAATCCTTCATTTTCATCTCCTGTCGGCGTGGGACGCCGTCCTCACTGGCGTACACCAGGTTGCGGATGCTGCCGCCGAACCTGGGCTCGAAAATGACACTGGGCAGCGCCAGCAAGGTCAACCTGGTATTGTACCAGCTGGGCATGCCGCCAATGAAAACGTCCGAATTGGTGGCCAGGTTGCCGAAGTGGAACTCCTTGCCCCTGGAGGTCTTGCTCTGCGTGACCTGGTCGACGGTCAGGGAGGTCCGTTCGTGCCTCCTGCGCACGTGCACCTTGTGCCAGTGGCCGTCGTGGAGGTCCCTGCCGACGGTGAGCATCTGGGCGCCGCCGCCCAGGTTGTACCTGAGGCGGAGGGCGCCTTCCACCAGCTTGATCTCGAAGAAGTCGTAGGTGCCGCCGTCGTCGGTGTACAACAGCAGGCCGTTGGGGTTTTCGGTCTTGAACTCAAACTCGAGCGAGCCGTTGAGTCCGGCGTTCCATTTGTGGAATTGCGCGTACGACGACTGCGAGCCTTCCAGCACGAAGCACCTGATGCACGAGTAGGACAGCACCGCGAGCAGGTACACCAGGGTGGCGCGCGCCGCCGCCATCTTGCCCTCCCTGAACCCTGAGGTCTACCGCACCGCCTTCATTGGGAGATTTGCAGGAAAGTAACGCGTGCCGCGGCTGCTGCAAATGGAGTGTTGGCGCTCGCGAGGTCAAACTCACTACACCGAGTGGCGGCAGCTCGGCCTGCCAGCCACCCTCGGCACCCCCGCCGCACCCCTGCAGCTGCGCACTGCCGCGGTGGCGCGCGCGATCAACATCTACAGCTCGAATTTATTGCCGCCGAGGCGACTGCCTGTCTGCACAATTGTCTTTTTCTCTTTGCTCTCCCATTCCAGAGCGCCCCTGCAGCCTCCAATTTTGAACCTGAACATATTAAAAGAATTCTATTATAAATTGATATATAGTATAGAGTATAGAGAGTTATTTTAAACAAACATTGCATCTCATGTAAGCACTATGCTTAGTAAGCAGTATATCAAATACCTATTATAATTAAAAAAAAAAATGATTGTTAAGATGAGGAACGCTAAACGCTATATATATTAAATAGATTAGTCCTCCTTTAAAATTCAGAATGTGTGTGCTTTTAAAATGTCGAATGAAACACTGGTAAAAAGCTAGAACTTATGTGTCTAATGAGCTGTCAGATGATCTAATAAGTACAAATAAAGAAGATAAAAATTCGATAATAAAATAGCAAAGGTGTGAAAATTGAAAAATTTTGAAGCACACATATTATTTATAATCAGATCTTCTCAAGGTACGTGCCGCCATATAGTAGATAAATAATGTTATAAATTTGCCAGTATACTCTGAAAGTCAATAATTTGCTTTTGATTCTCTTATCTGCGCAGAGCATATTTGGTCAATCTAACAAATGCGCTCTCATTTTTATCAACTCCGAATCATCTTGTGGCTATAATTTTTAATCGAATTTCGTGGCATCTTTAAAGACGCCACGATTTTATAAAATTGTATAAACACGTGAATATATCATTATTTTAAATGATGTATTTTATACATAGATAGTAATTTCCTGATAGCATATCACAAATAATCATACTTTTTTACCTTGTGTAAATTTTGTATTTTTTGTTTTTTAAGCTGCACGAAGTGGTTGGTGAGGGCCTCATTTTGAAAATTGAACAATATTAGATGGTTGTTACAAAAATTTATTATCGCTTTTTTGCTTTTTAAATATAATTCAGAATCAAACAGTATCATTCCAATTCTTTCATTTCAGTGGTCATAATTTTGAATGAATTCTAGGTGCAAATGAAACCTCACAAAAAAATCACCGTGTCAAATCTTCATTTGTACATATTTACTCTATTAATTAGAAACTCCAGTTCAGCTCAAGTTTTTCTTTACTTTTTATAAATCAGCCTTTTTGCTAGTCAGTTAAGGTAGAGCGGTTTTTACTAGTTTGCAATCATTTTTTTCTGATGGGTCTGCACGTTTAGATAGAGTATTTAATTCTTTGATATAAGTACAAAGTACAAAAAAGATAAAAAAATAATAGGCCTGAAAAAGCAATAAAGAGATAATGAAATGCTTTAAGTACTCGTGGTTTGCTTATATTCACGCCAGATTCACGCATAAGGTAAAAGGAGGAGGTGCATTCATTAAAGACCGTATCAACCTTATTCACTGGATCACAAACTAAAAAAGAGAGCGGCGTCCAATTAATTAGGATTTTTGGATTTTGTGAGTATCAATATAATTAAAAAAATATATTCTATACTTTAAAAATAAAAAATGATAAAAAATATCATTTATTCAAAATCCATAACATATTCTTCCAAACGATATCACATTCAAATTGATGTGGAAATTTTGCACTGCAAATAACATCTCTCTTAGTCAATTTTTAATTTTTGAATAAGACTATAAACGAGAAAAGATCATTGAAATTTTATTGACAAGCATAATTATATAAGATCTTCAATTAAAATTTTGAAAAGAAGTCTGTTCCTTCTCCCATTGAATCCCAAAATCAGTTCAGCATGTTTTATAATTGAAAGATGAAAGATGAAAGTGATAGATATATGCTAGAATTTTTATCAAACTATAGGGAGAGCTAGGTAGAGACTAAGGCTACGCCCCCTTTGGACGCTACCGCAGCGCAGTTCTGGTGGAATTTCATTCGAAGCTTGTTTCCGCTCTATCATTTTATGTATTCGATCCTTGCAAGCCAGCTCGGAGGGGGAGTCTTATTGGAGGGGGACGTGGCCAAGACGTGGCTTTCGCCTTAAGTTCTCTCTACTTAAGCCCAAAAATCAGCTGATTTAGCGTATCGCACAACACATCATTATATTATAAGAATTTTTGAGTATATAGAACATATTACCAGGAATACGCTTCATGGTAAATATTATGTCCAACGAATAGCCCATTCACCATTCAATGATAGCAACCCAGACGGATGGTCAGATTGTCTTTGTAAACGATTATATAACTCGTGTTCACTCCTGGCCCCCTTATTGTACACGCACTCACAGCGTGCACAGCTTCCCACATCGGCCAACGCCGTACTCTCTGTTCTGCTATTTTGGTAAAAAAGAAATTAGCTCGGCGGTCAACCTAATTTTTTTCGCTCAAATCTCAATATGATAAGGTTAGAATTTTTTTAATTCACTTATCAATTTCACGTTGAATTATGATTTTAGCATATCCAGATAAAAAAATATATGTAATCATAAATTAATTTTTATTCTCAATTGAAATAAGATTGTTTGTAGCCATACATTTTTAAAGTATTTTTTTAATTAATTGTTAAAAGTAGCTTCAGATGCCATCATCCACATGTTATCCGCTGTTCATCTAGCTTACTAGATAAAAAACGGATAAAATATGTAGAAAAAATTATGTGTAAATTTATATTTATTGTGAATTTTCTCTTTTAGATTTGATAACGGGGATGGCCACCCAACTATCAGTATAGAATTAAGGGGTTTTAAAAATGGAAACAAACGACGTCTTGTCGTTGCAAACAGAATATGCTGAAGAGCAACGTCCCTCAACTCAAAAAGGTAGAGAAAGATATTTTAAATCTTTTATCAATCATGCACATTATAATTTTTTTTCAGATAGCAAACTGCACAAGGAGCATACCGTGGCAAATCTATGTTTTTATGAAAATGAAAAAAATAAAGAGTAAAACTATTTTATGAAGAAAATTTTAAATTGAAATTATTTTCACAGCGTTGAGGCCTGCATTCTAGTTGCTAGTTATGAGTTTAAATTTGATGATGTACTGCGCCGAGATGGGAATGAAATTGATATTGCCAAATTGAGGAATAGCTTCGAGGAAAATAGGAAATGTAAATTCAAATCACTGGTTTCCCCGACAGTTGAGGATCTACTGGCAATACTCTCAGACGAGGAAAAATTGAAAAGGGAGTTTAACATTGCAGGTAAGAGTACACTGCAACAATTTATTGTAATATAATATATTTTCATCTATCTTACATAAAATTTAAAATAACTGAATAGGCTATATGATGTATATTATTTAATTTCACTTAATATGTGAAAATAGAAATGAAATTATATGCGTTTCTTTTTTAGAAATTCCATCAGTTTTTTTTCTCTTTATCTTATCGCACGGAGAGGAAAACAATATCATTTTGACAGACCACAAGGATGAAAATGATGAATACATTTTATTTAAGACAACTCAGGTCACTGAAGCAATTAAACAGACACCAAACTTATGGAAGCAGCTCAATGTCATTTTCTTTGGTGTAAGAGTTTATTCATTACCATACTTGTCAGACATTTTGCGCTCGCGCTCAACGAGATTCTGCGCTCAGCGCTCGCGCTCGCGCTCAAGTTTTCAAAAAATGTGCGCTCGCGCTCAAGCCAAAAGTTTGCGCTCGCGCTCATTGTTATTTTTTTTTCGATGAATAATACCTACTAATTTTTTTGTTTGGGGATAGAAAAATAAACATAAATTAGTCTGAAAAACGCTTTTTGAGAAAGAAAAAAATAATTGTGTTAAATTTACACATTTTTGTGAAAATTCTTAAATTTTACATCAAAATTTGAATAATTTATTATAAATCATTGAGCGCAAAATGAGTGCAATTGAGCGCCGCGCTCACGCCATCTGCGCTCTGCGCTCGCGCTCGTTCTCATGCACTCAAAAATTTTGCGCTCGCGCTCTGCGCTCAAGCCGTGAGCGCAGAGCGCGGAGCGATTTGTGCGCTCTTGACAAGTATGTTCTTTACATTATCTTGAAATATAAAAATAATAAATAATCGTGTATAATAGGCTTGCCGTGGACAACTTAGTGACCATGAAAATCCCATGGAATCAAAGCCATACCCATACAATAACAAAGCATCTAGCAGGGTGACAAATATGCCTGGAGCACAGAATTTTGTACTAGTCTATTCCACAGTTGAAAGTATGTACTATAAAAAAATTGAAAACTAAATATCTCAAATAATATTCATATTATAATTTTAGCAATGATGTCTAACAGACATTCAGAGAATGGCACATGGATGGTTCAAAATATTTGCTTGCAATTGGACACACTTAGGGAGGATGAACCACTTGAGACATTTCTTAGCAAGTTCCAAAACTCCATTCATAGGAAGCTAGCAGGAAAAGATGGTCAAACGCCCGAGGTTAAATATACTTCGCACAAGAAACTTTTTCTGCGCAGGTACCAAACCATTAAACAAAACATTGGATATGCCTATAAATAATTTGGTTTCTTGAATTTATGAAGAGCCTTAAATTACGAAATAAGTGGGAAAAAAAGTGGAGATTCAAAATCCCGCACAGAAGAGGTGGTGTCTCTTGAACGGTTTTCGTACTTTCAATGGTGCAAAGAAAACACCGGATTAGACAGATTTTCAGAAATTCGAGGAAGATGGGCAGTTATTTTCAGCAATAAAACATTGTGCCCACTTGCTTTGCGTACAGAAGAAGCCCTGCGTGAAAATTTAAATTTTGAGACTGAAATTCTCGAATGTAGCACGCAAAATTTGCATGCTCTTCACGAAAAAAGTAAATTTTATATATTTCCATTTTCATATAATAGTTTATTTAAATTTATAACCTTGCAGTACAAGGTGAGCAGAGCTACGTTGGCTGCTTCTTAGCAGTCTATTTCGCGCCACTGACTATGGACAAAGATGACGAGGTTTGCGTTCGAATTGGGAACAAGCCTGTCAAAGTCGGAGACTTGGTCTACAAATTTTTTGGGCCTGCAAATTCAAAGTGGATTGCGAGGCCAAAATTATTTTTCTTTGTCAACCAAATGGATTTTTCTGACACGATTTTAACAGTGAGTAATGCAAAAATATAATGCCCACAATAATTTATGGAAACCTTAATAACGTCTACATCTTATACTATTAATAATTTTTCCACATTTTAAAATAATACCTTTATGAATATGTGAATTCTGAACACATCAACGGTGTTAATATCTCATTTTTAACTATCATCATCTAATTTAATTATTTAAATTTGCGTTATATTAAAGATATTCTAAGCTACTGAAAAGTTAACCCGATATTAAAAATTGATATAATGGGAAATTGAAATCTCTTAAATGTAAATAAAAACAAAACAAAAAATATTCCAATATATAAGCTTACATTGATTATCAAGTTGTATGATTTTCTAAAATTACAAATTCATATAAACAGGAAAACGCTCCACTCAAATTATCTGGAACAAATCATTCGGGCTCGCTTGTATGCATTCTCACAGCTGTTGGTATGATCCTTTATATTTTATTTTGTGTAAAATCTGTATTTTTACTAATTTGCAGAATCAGCGGCAAAACTTATTAAGCTTTTTGAAAACAAAGCTTTGCACGGTAAGGCAAACATTCTTGAATTGAGTTTGGAACTTCTCAGGGAAGATCAAGATTTGACTGGCTCAGTGATTCCGCAAATTTCAACCACCCTACAATATTTGCTCGACTTCCCAAAATGGCCTAGAATCTTCATCGAGCCATCATTTTCCGGAATAAAATACAATCAAGATGTAAGCGATGTTGAAAAAGACGGAGTGATGGTCACAAATACATACTGGAAACTCATTAACAGAGAGTCGCAAGAAGAGAGGGAAATAACATTTAAACAATTGAAAGACAAGTTTAAATTAAAACTTTTAAACGCTGTCAATGAGGAAAATGCCATTTGGATTTTATCCTCCCACCCTGGCACGGGAAAATCCAAGGTCCTTGAAGAACTGAAATTCTTCTTTACGTATACCCAGAAAGAAAAACATATTATCAGTATTCGACTCCCAGAACATTGTCTGTTTTTGAAGAAGACACAAGAGCCTACGGTTGAAGGGCTTTTGAAACAAGCAAGCGAGTTCAGTTTGCATGTGGATAAACTGTTGGAGAGCAAGAAACTAGTGGTTCTGATTGACGAGTTTGATGAAGTTTGTCCACTATTCCGAAGTAAAGTATTGAGATTGATTTTAAAACTAGTCGAGCTTAAAGTACCTCTAGTCGTTGCAACTCGACCACACGAGGAGGAATGCATCAAGAAAACTATTGGGAACATATATTACAAACTAGAAATTAACTCATTCAATGAAGAACAACAACTTGAATTACTGAGGCAAATGCGCATGATAGCAGATAAAGAACAGAATTTGAAGATTCTTCAAGAGATCAAAACATTTGGAACAGCCGAAATCATCAAAAATCCTCTACATTTGGTACTTTGTGTTCAGTTTATGAAGAACGACAAAGAAAAAAAAATTGCAAACTTATACCAGCTATACGAAGGTGTCATTATTGAAATGATTGAGAAAGCTGTGACCGAAAAGGGAGGAATTAAAGAAAAAGAAACAATTGCCTTCATGGAAATGTTTGATAAACTCGAATCATTGCTGCAAGATTATGCAATTCAAACAATGCTTAACAAAGAAGATCGAAAATGGAGCAATGATGATATTAGAAGCATTAATAAGACTGGCTTGGCTTATATACAAGAAAATTATTCAAGATTTGTGCACAAGACATTTGCCGAGTTTCTTGTGACCAAAAAGTTCATAACAGACTTAGATGAAAAATCAACCTTGGACATTCATATCTTTTCAAAAGAAGATTTCAGACAGTGCCGGTGGTTTTACGATTGCTTCGTTCCAACTGCAACTACAAATCATTTGTCTAGCCTCCAAAATTATTTAGAAAACGTTCCAAAAAAAAATATCCTCACAACGATTTTGGATGAAGGACTTTGGAATATACTAGAGTTGATAGAGCCACATGTCCTATTTGAAGAATCTAAAAGACACCAAGCGCAACCACAGTTTGAATCAGAGGAAGAGAAACTTTTATCCACTGACAGGCGAGAGCTAATAAATTATGTAAATCGCATGACTCGCCTCGGACCTCCAAAGTGGCAGGAAGAAACGTGCGAACCTAGCCAAGACGAAATGCAATACAGGATCTCATATTATGACATGTTAAAAATTCTTTGCAGAACTAACGAGGACATGGCCATTCGATTTCTGAGAAAGCATGCTAACCTGGTTAGACAAGAAGAGGATTGGTTTGATAAACTTTCCAATTTAATTGAAATAATGGCCTCTCAAAATTTCTCGAAATTATTCCGTCAACTACAAGAAACGTTCTCAGATGTAAACGAGGCTCTAAGGCTCACCAACAATTCAATGGCATTTTTGGAAGCAGCTAAGAGTAATAGCATCAACATGATTGAACTGCTTATAGAAAGTGGCATCAACGTTAACATTCAGGATGAAGTTGGAAAAACTGCTCTTCATTTAGCGATCAGTGAAAGACACTATGACTGCGTTTTGAAACTTCTCGAAAATCTTGCATCAGTCGATGTACAATGTCATAAAGGGTTGACTCCTCTCCATGCAGCTGCAAAACATGGACATGCCCAAATTATGAGGAAACTTCTGGATAGCGGTGCTAACCACCAAATAACGGATATAGATTCTTGGACGCCTTTGCACACTGCAGTGCGCTATGGAAAACTGGAATGTGTTAAAACTCTTGTCAGTTATTTCGAGGAAAAATGCAATCAAACGAATACAAATAATTTCATATCCGAAATGGACTCACGAACAAGATGTGGCATGAATTGCATTCATGTTGGAGCTCTCTATGGAAAATTAGAAATGTTCAAATTTTTGATTGAAAAAGCTCCATATTTACTTGATTCAAGAACAAATATGGATATGTCGATAGTTCATTTTGCAGCTCTCAATGAAAACTCGGAAATTTTGTCCTTCATAGTTCATCTAGGTGTAGACGTTAGATCTAGAGACAAAAAGGGCTGGACCGCACTTCACAAAGCTGCTCAAGACGGCACATTTGAGACATTAAAGATTTTGGTGGATTTTAATCCGGATGTCATGAGAGACTTAACAAATGAAAACGTCACTGCCCTTCACTTAGCGGTTCATCACGCAGACGTACGACTGTGCAAATATCTAATCGAAAATGGCATCAATGTTCGTGCGGTAGACGATTTGAGACGCAATCCTTTTCATTGGGCCTGTGAATATGGTAGATTGCCAACCATTCAATACCTATGGAGGCAAAAGTGCTATAATATGAATGAGAGGATTCATGATGGCAAAAGTGCACTGCATTTAGCAGTAAGAAGATTTGATGGAAAGAGCGTTATAGAATGGCTTATTAAAGAAGGCGCTGACTATAGATCAAAAGATATATTTGGGAGGACCCCAATCCACTATGCCGCTGGAGGAGGATTCTTTTGGACCTTGCAGTTTTTAGTAAATCTAGATAGTGCTGTCCTGAAAGATTTTTCAAACGATAAATCGAATGTCCTTCACTTCGCAGCTCGTCATCCAGATTCACGAAAGTGCAAATATCTCCTCGAAAAGGGCGCTGACTACAGATCAAAAAACATGGATGGTGTGGCACCACTTCATTTTGCCGCTAGATATGGAACATTTGAGACATTTAATTTGTTGTTGGATATGGATCCTACAGTTGTGCATGACTTGACAAAGGAAAACGATAGTATCATCCACTTTGCAGCGTGTAATGGAGATACGAAAATCTGCAAATTTCTTGTCACAAACGGAATTGACACGCTCTTGGTTCAAAAAAATGGTAATAACGCACTGCATAACGCAAGCAATTTTGGAATATTGGAGAATGTAATATACCTATTGAGCCTCAAATGCTACGATATCAACAGCAAGTCAATGAATGGTAAAACTGCACTCCACATAGCGGCCGAAAGGAACTACACACACATTGTTAAGTTGTTAGTAAAAGAAGGAGCCGATCATAGGTCAAAAGATAACAACGATTGGACCCCACTTCACTTTGCCGCTCGATTTGGAAGCATTGATATGTTGAGGTTTTTAGTTGATCATGATTCTGACGCCTGCAGAGATTTGACGAATTATAACGAAAATGCTCTTCACTTAGCAGCTTGTAACAAAGATGTGCAAATGTGCAAATACCTCAACATAAATGGAAGTTTTGATGCCTTCTCGGTTGATGCAAGACAATATACCGCTCTGAGCATAGCAATAAAGTTTGGAATCGTAGAAAACATTGAATATCTCACAAGTTTAAACAACGTAGACCCGCACGGAAACTTGTGTTTAACCGACAATGAAGACGATGATGCTACTTTTGCAACTTTGGGTGGACCAGCTGAGGTCTTGAAAAATTTGCTCCGTTCAAAACACTTTGACATTAACCGTAAAAACGAGAAGGGTTATACACCGCTGCACTACGTGGCAAAAATGGATCATTTAGAGGCCACACAGTTGCTGTTGGAAAATGGTGCTAATATTGACGAACTTGAATGGAACAAATCTACAGCTCTAATGCTCGCCGCTCGTTTTGCATCTGTAGAAATGTGCAAACTCCTTGTGGAAAGAGGAGCTGACCTAACTTTAATCAACGAAGAAGGCTATGACGCTCTCTGTTATGCATGCGTTGGACAAAAGAGGATAAACGTCGAGTATTTACTCAGTTTAGGAAAGTTTGATTTGGAAAGAAAAATAAAAAGATCATTCACGGCACTTTTTATACCAGTTTATAGCGGTAACGTGGGAATAGTAAAGTTGCTTTTGGACAAAGGAGCAAATGTTAACGCCAAGAACGATCACCAATCAACTCCATTGATGATTTCAGCTGAATTATCAACAGTAGAAATGTGTCAACTGCTAGTAAAAAATGGAGCTTTAATGTATGAGGTCGATAATGATGGTGATAGCGCCCTACATTGTGCTATTCTTGCTGGAAAATTAGAAAATGTCCAGTACTTGGTACAGTTAATTGAAGATAAAACTACGGATGCATATTAACTTTAAGAAAACTGGAAAGGTACAGCCCAAACACATAATGAAGGATATTACGATTTTACTAACTAATTTTTAAAAGCGATTTCCAACGTGTTAAGAAGACGGTAATGATATTTAAGAAATCGAGGGACGCTAAATAACTATATTAATAACAAAAAATTCATTGAGCCTACCAGGACGTGTGGACATCGGAATCGTTATAATTTATAATCTACTTTCCCCCCCTCAAATACCATTTTAGTTGTTTTTGATAAAAGGAAATATTATGCAAATGAAAATTGCACGCGAATTGTATCTTCTACTAACCAATATTCTGGAAATAAATTAACTAATATTAGACTTCATTGTTGTGCTTTTTGATAAAAATTGCATTATTATTTCAGTTATATTATATAAAGATGAACATATTCTGTAATAATAAAGATTTCCAATTATAATAAAATTTTTATGCAAATAAAGTTGAATGAATAAATACGGAATGAATCTTAATTTTGATATGTCAGTCATTGCCCTCACTGGGATTGTAATGAAAAACATTTTCTGTTTGATAATGACGAATATATCTGAACATATTTTATCTAAATATAAACGACTTAATTTTGTGTACAAAGAAATGAAAGCTATCACGGAACCGGAGGACAAGTCGGACATTTTGCCCATGGGCAAACGCTCGGATGTTCAAGGTTCAGGAGTGAGAAAAATGCTACCTTAAACTGCTGGCCACTCGTCCTGCATTCCCGAAGAAGCCATCGAAGGCACTGCGGCTTTCCTTCACGTTCTCGTCGTATTTACATTTCTATGCACTTAATTGTGAATGAATAATGTAAGAGGTCCCCACAACTCCGCGAAGACGTTTTCTGTCTAAATTCAACACAAAAACCTTCTAAAATGAGACTTTCCTTGATTCCCTGCACTCACCACACTTGCCGAAATCACAATGAATTTCTTTGTTTACGTCTTTACGTCTATTTATCTTTTATCTAATGATGATTCAGATGATTGATGACTCCGGCTTATCCCACGCAGCTGATTGGCCGACCTCCTGACTTGGGCAATTTTTGCATATTGATGGCGGGAAGGGCACGTTTGGCATTGTAATAAATCACAGAGATTATTTTGCAATCACTGCGATCATTGCAATCAAAGCAATTCTTGAAAATCATAGCAATCATTGCGATCATAGCAATTATTGTAATCATTTTAATCGTAACAATCATTGCAATTATAGCATTAAAAATTTTCGTCAAAAAATAATTTTTTCAGACATATTGCTCTATTTTATTCATTCGGACTCGCTGTACTGTGTTCATGCAGAAGGAAGGTAAAACAACGGATATATGGTAAAAGATAACTTTTTTCTGAAAATATTTTCCCCCCGATAAAAATCAATCTATTATCCTGCTCTTTAAAAAGGTGGTAAGCACCTCTATATATTGCTATTTTTTATGCTTCCGCACTCGCAGGACACGATGAATGCAGGTAATACAACGGTCGGATATTTATATTGTAGAAATATCAAAACTTTTTCGTCCGAAGATAATTTTTCTGGGTTAACAGCAATAAAGAATTATTGTTCATTTATAAAATTTGAGGAAATTATAAAAATTCCTCCTTTAGTTTTTCTTAATTTGTTCGTTTGAATATGAAAAATATTTTCGCAAAAAAATTTTAGCCAGCCGCTTGAGCCGCTGGCCCGCTGCTATAAATATCAAGTCTTTGCCGCCGATTAAAAAGATTAAAAAAGACAGCTCAGTTAAAGTCAGCTGCCACCTAAATTTAGCTCATCAAAGACCTGTATCTTAAAAGAAAAATTTAAATTTTTCACTTGATTTTAAATTTATGCTTTTTTATAGTTTTAATGTGATATTTATTTATTTTTATAAATATTTTTTATTTTTAAAGTATATAATTGCAAATTTTATTAAAATTGCTATTATTTTTCTACTAAAAATCACATATTTAGAATTATTATAATTTTTTTTTTATTGTTGCTTATTTGTCCACATTGTTACATATATGTTGTTTTCATTCTTCTTTTGAAAACGATATTACTTAAGAAAAAGAGATTGTTGGACAAAAATGCATTGCCACAAGCAAAAATTTTGCTAAAACTTACGAGATCAAAAATACCCCATCCGCCGCAGTAAATATATTTGTATTTAATATGCTTAGTGGTTTATTACCGTTTTGCGCTTCCCGCCGTTAATATGCAAAAATTTTCCCAGCTAGTCAGGAGGTCTCACCCCTGAACGTCCGAACGATTGCCCATATGGGCAAACCGGCCGTGCGGCGCATGGTCAAAATTCAAAATCTCTCACCTCCGGTTCTGTGTTAAAACATACGATTTATACTTATTCAGTTTAAATTTGGCTTTCACGGATACATCAAAATTTATCATGGTACATCATATAAATAGCAAGAGTAATAAAACTTCTTTTTAATTTTAATACAATTTAAAATAAGCAGCAAGGCATTCATAAATAAATTATTAATACATTCATTTCTTGATGGCTCTAGCGGCCGGAACGCTCTCTTTGGAAGGAGAGGGTCCTGTGCTTTTGCAAGTTGTTTGCTAGCGAAAAGCCATTTCTCCATTCACCGCCAATTAACAGTATGTGCGTCTTTTAAAATGTATTTTCAGCTTTTTCTGTACTATTGTGTATAGTTTTTTCCGCGTATTTATGGATCATGACTGTATTGAATGGAGAATAAATAAATAAAAATAATTAAATCAAATGGCATTCAATCTATTTCAATCAAGCAAAATATGCGGTCCGAGCGCAACTACTATTTAAACATTTTTGCGCATTAAATTAAACAAAAGAGTCTGGGAAAAAATATTGGAACGTGCTCATTTATAATTTCTGAAATTTATTTTTAATCATCAAGAGCCATATTTAGTGACTATTTGCTAAATCAAACACTCTTCATTTATTTATTTATGTATTCTCCATTCAGATACAATAAGAAATATATACAACATCTTACATCAATTCAATACACAAAATTTAAAACGCAGAAACTCATGGATAAATGTTTTAGAGTAGACCTATTTTTCTTTTTTACTACGAGATGGAAGAAAAAAAATTCTAAGTATTGAGTGATGGTGTACCAACATAAATAGGACACATGGAGGTAGCTTTATATTATTAAATCTATGTAGTACATAATAATGTAATATGTACCTGTGTACTTTTGCCGAGATCGATCACGCAAACCAAACAAACGTACGTGTAACGCCCGTGGGCAGGGCATGCAATAAAACGAGTTTTTTTGTTGCAATTTTTGATTATATAAGCATACTTCCGAGAGCATAAATACGCCGATAGCCGCGCTCTTCATTGCTGCATGTAATAGGCACGCTCCCCTGTTCATGTGCCGTGTGCCCTAATAAATTCAAAACACGGTACCCGAGTGACATTGACCCACTTTCCAGCGACATGCAATTACCCATTATTACAGCATTACACCACATCCCCCAGGTTTGCTGCATAAAAGCCGCACTCCCATCTAAAACTCCATCTCGCTTAAAATTTCATATCACAAACATGGCAGTTTTGAGGCTTGTCAGATTATAAATGATTTGTTTTGTTCCAAAAAATTCTTAATTGTCACGAGTGTTCTGAATTTATGAAAAAAAATATCGCTGCTTATTAAAATTAAGAAATTATGAATTTCACTGCAGATTAAAATTTTTAGAAATTCAAGACCAACGCTCTTGACAAATAGTCTCGAAGAAAATTCCATATTTTTTAAATCCTTTGATAGAACGTTCCAAAATAATTGATAATTATAACAAAACAAATGCGGCTTGTTTAAGACAAAGTAATTTTGTAAAATTTTATAAATACTATGTTTTTTTTTTAAGTAAAGTAATGCAAAATAGACATCGATTTTTTTTAAAGAAAATTTTGGAATGCTTTTATTTCAGATTGATCTCAAAAGTTTATATTCGTCAACCTTGGGTATGAAAATAAAAATTTTCTCTTCGTTCATACTCCACGTGCCGTTAATAGTTTATGGGGAATTGAGCTTCACTCACCTTCTATCAAAACAATGAGCGAGAGAGAGAACAATTATTATCGGAGTCGTGTGAAGCCTAGCGCACACTTTTGCTCTAGCCTGCTGCTTCATTAGCGCGAAACGTCAGAGAGGAACACAATCTTAAGTTGGGCGCGCACAACTAGTCGGCGAGCGTGCAGTAAATCACGGTGAACGTGTGTTTCAACCACACTCGATTGCATCACGGAGTCGCACTAATGAAGCTGTTAGTTTGCAAATGAGGAGTGCTCGCGCCGGAACAAATTTAAATGTGTCGCCGCCGCTCGGTTCAAACAACTCGTTTCTTAATTTGCCGCGCGAGAAGTGCGCGTCTGTTATTACGGTCGTTCAAGTGCAGCCATTCGGCGCAAATGGACGGTTTCGAAAGTATGCAACCTGCACGTCTTTGTTGCTTAACTAGTTGCATCGTCAGTTTTTAAGGCGTTTATATCATAAAATAGAGGAATTGAAGAAAATATGTGAATATATTTTAAACTAATAATTAAATGAAGAACTAGAATTTACTTACTTTCTCAGTTCATAAAAAAGTTTAAGCTTAAATTAAGATGGATTAAACGAAAATATCAAAATTAAGCATTACTGCTGATTATTATGCAATGCATTTACCACAGACATACAAATATATATATTTACATATTTTTTTTTCACATATAGTTGCAAATTGTGTTTATTAATGTACCACCGGGCATCCTCTTCCTAAATACATCATCCACACATTCAATATTATAAATTACATTTATATGGAACGTAAAAATTTTTTGTTAAACCCAGAAGTATTGTAAATTTACGTATTTAATTTATTTAATAAGCATTTTTGAATAATCTGTTAGATGGTTAAATTTGTATCTCACATTTCCTTTTCATACCACTTCAATTTAATTATTTTTCTTATCTTATTGCTTTCTACTCAATTCTTTATAAATTTATCAAACGAAACTGGCAACATAATTTGTCGTCTTTTTTTTTTGATAAATCTATTATATTTTTAATTACAAATAAATGCGGAAATCATAAGAAATTTTTCCCATCTCTTTGTGTGAAAAAGTGTGAATGTATCTCTACATTTCTTCAAAAATATTGCAAAGAAATGAAGAGTGGTTTTTATTTGTCGGCTGATCTCGGTGTTATAGCGATGATTATGAACGTAGGAGGCACAGAGGAATTTTCATTATTAAAAAGCAGCGAAATGTCTGATGGAACGAGGAGCACAATGGGTTTTGATTCTGCGGCCCGGCTGTCTCGGCGCCTTGAGGATTGTTTTGTGCGCTGCGGAATTCCTATTGAGCGTGTGGACGAAAACGCTGCTCAAATGAATTTCGGGCTCATTTTTCAAAAAGTGGCGTCGACCCGCTTTCTCTTTCTCTCGTGTCTTTTATGCGCCCTTTAATCCCCAAACGCCGCAACGCCTTTTGTGAATTGCGCTCGCGAATAAAAATTGCTGCCGCCGCCGCGAGACCTTGGATGAAAAAGAACCCGTTACGGAGCATCTTTGTGCGGCGGCGGGTATGTGCCAAGTGCAATTCTAGACCAGAAAGGAATCCCGTTTCGGGCGCAAAGACAAAAGTGCCGTATTCAAATTACATGCACGCGTCCGCCATTTTTTCTTCTTCCTTGAGACTCTACTCGATCTCTCTTTGCACGCCCACCTTTTGTCCCCTTTGTCACTTGACGCACACGCACCTTTCTTTCTTTTGTATCGTTTTTCTTTTTTCATGCAGATACGTATTGACGTGACATTTGATGGAGACATGTGTGATTACATGAATGTAGTCCTAGATGTATTCAGGAGAACCTAAAATGTACAAAAAGGAAAAAGCATAACAAAATCAATATCGTTTTATATGGTGCAATTTTTTTATTTTAAAAATATATTTAGAATTTAACCAAAATAATCAATTATATTTGCCAAAATTCATTTTACCTTGAATCGCACATTATTTGTAAATTAAATTTCATTTAGTATATAAAAATAGGAACAAATATGTTCCAATAAAATTTGTGTAATCCTTTTAAAAAAAAGTAGCGGATAGTTAAATTTATCAGTTATATTGGAGTAACCGGCTTGTTAAGTGATCACTTTACTAAAACTCACAGACTCCAATTTGAAAGCAAAAATGTTTCCAAATTAAAAATTAAACCTACCTTCCAAACTTAAGGGATGTATATACTATTCCCAGAGAATCAAAAACTCAAATTGTGAAAATAATTTAGATAAAGTAAGTAAAACTTAAAGACCAAGAAAAGAATTTAAGTGCTGGAAACGCTTCACTGTAGAGTGGGATGCCATCTGTGAGGGGTGCCAGCAATGGGGTGCCGACTCGGAAAAGTTCCACCCCTGACATCTCTGAGGCTTTTCCGCGGTTTCCATCTGCGAAAAGCACCGCGAGAGAGCGTGCCATGGGACTTGGACAAATTAAAGGAATAAGGCTTCTTTATTTAACTTAATTCTCGTCATTAATACTTAAAATTAAATTGAGCTCTTCTTGTGGATGAAAAAATCAAACTTTAAAAATTATATTAAATGATGAGCAGAAATGCAATGTATTATTTGATGAAAATTTAAATTAAATCACTTCTTATTGTTTCAATCATAGTATCAAAAATTATACAATAATTGCATCAATTTATTAACTTATATGTAATTTTCTAGTAAATATGATTCGACAAATTCCATCGCTTTGCTCCATTTCTGTTGTGCCTAAAACCAGTACTGACGTTAGGTGCGAATCGATGTGAGCCATACCGACCCTTGAGCGGGCGCATTTTAGGCTGTGCAGTGAAAAGCTTTGGCGCTGCTGATGAGCCGGTTGGAAGTCAAAAAGAGACCTCTTGTCAAACTGAAGAGGCCACGCGCAATGAAATCTGTTCGAGAGGCGGCCAATGTGTGAGGTGAAGTGCATAGCGAGCGACGGGAATAAAGTCGAGATTTCGCCGAGCTATCCCAAAAATAGCCGAGCGACTTGAATAATTCCTGGGCTCGGAATGAGAAATAATGGAGGAAGCGCGGTGGAGATAAAAAGTAATGCCGGGGATCCAGAAAAGAAACGCGGCGTGATAATTCAAGTTGGAAAAGAGTTTGCAAAACTTTTGAGTAATGTCGCCGGATTCCGTTTCATTTGTTTGCGGAATTGATATTTATCGCCGGCGTGGAATGAGAGAGAGAGGAAAAACATAAAAAGCGGGAAAAGTAGGTGGGGGGGGGGGAGAAAGAGCTGCATAATGAAGACTCATAGTTTTTGCTGGGAGCAATTGTTGCACCCATTTTAATTTCAATTAAGACGAAAACAGAAAATTTCTTCAGTCAGCTACAAGATGAATGAAAATTTTCCTTGCGAAACTAACCGTGGAAGGAAAAACAAGGCGTCTAGTTTATGATCCAGTGTCACTTTCAGCGTAAAAAGTTGGCCTCGCGCGCGCGTCGCCTGAATTATTTATATATCGCTCGCTGTACGTTGCGAAAAAGAGAGGCCCGATCTGTAGCTAGCGTCCGGCCAAAAACGTTATATGGAGCGTATTTTATAGTTTTTAACAACGTCTGCTTGCATAAACATCCGACGTTTGGTTTGTTACGCCGGCCAAAAGCCGTCTCTTTGTGTAAGCAACAATGTCTCTGGACATTCACAAGGGATGGAGAAAAAGTGCGCAGAGAAACATGAGAATCTCCTGAGTCGCTATATCAGTAGCAAATAATAATTTCTGTATTAATCTAAAGACCTTACATGTTACTTATTCTCAAAATAATACTCATTAAATTCATATACTAATTTTGAGATTAAAAGAAATAAGTAGCAGGTTTTACTGCACAGATTGCGAGCTTTCCTGAAAAAAAAATTAAAAATATAATAATTTATTTACATTTTTGATCATATTATATTTTTTTTCTCTTTTATTATTTTTTTAAACCAATAAATTTTTATCAAATCTTTATTGTTGGTTTATTTATATTTGTTTTTTAATAGCAGCATGAGAGGTTTTTAATTTATTGCAGCTGACCTAAGTAAGTAGGTGTGTCAAAATTAATCAAATAATCGAAGCTCATCTTAGTATTAATTTGATTTGCTCTTTTGAAATAAATATAATTGTGTTTTCAGTCTTGACTTTCTCGTATAATGTAAACATTTCCCACTTCAAATAAATAAAAAAATGTGTTGTATAAATACTGCCAGTATTTGTCTTATTGGTCATTATGGTGTATAAAATCACTGAATTCGAGTTTATGATTTTATAAAATAAACCCTCAAAAAGCAGAAGATAGAAAAACAATCATGATTTTAGATTTGTAGCAAATCAATGTCAACTTATTTGTTTTATAGAACTGATGTTAAAAAAATGTTATAATTTGTTAAAAGAAATCCATTGGAATTTATTGTATGTTTTCATTAAGTTTACAATTAGTTAGCCACACAAACGTTTCACATTATCGCACATTTCCTTAAAAAAAATTGATTTCAGAGAAGTTCATCTTATTCATTTGAACCTGAATTAAATTTTATTGAACTGCAATGAGAGCATTTGAATTTCCAATTGCGTAATCATGTAATCAATATTGTTAATACGCATTTCAACTGGGTCACACGCGCTTGTCGTCACTTTCAGTGAAATAATCAGAAAGGTGGCAAGTTTCTCACCATGAATATTGACGCAGCTTGTGAGCAAACAGCCTTGGCGACTCAATCACTCAGCACGACGACGATTCTCACGCCAAATTAATTTGCGTTGGGAAATGTTGGGCTCGTCTCTAAGGCAACGTGCGGAGGAAAAATCCTTTCCTTAATTGACCGTCGATGGACGTGTGTCATTTGTCTATGCACAGGCGTCCTTTCTGTCTCGGTGCCGCCGCGCGTCTCTGCGAAATTAAAATGGACCTTATTTGCATATCGCCTAGGAGTGATATTGATGAAACCCCCGTGGAGTCCTTTTCGAACAGTAAGTGAAATTTATTGGCAATGAGCAGCAGACGAGCAAGCATTTCTCGGGCCGGTAATGGTTTTTTCTTCCTCCTGCGCGCGCTCTTACATCCCCAAGTAATAACGCGTACGGCGCGCTCCAGTAATTGAAAAATTGAAAAATGCGTCTAGGAAGTGGCAGGAAGGAAAAGGAGCAAGGGTTGAGAGAATTCGCAAAAATAATGAGCCGAATGATACAGTCTCCGGAAAAACGTATAACAATAAATCTTTATATTTTTGTATTAGAATTTTCTTAATTTGTATTAATAATAAATGAATATCAGCCTCGTATTTAATTTTCACTTTTTCCCCTTTTATTCATTATATTATTTAGTGTTGCTTCATTTTTAGAGCATTATACCCTACCCTATTTTATGATTTTTAGGTTGTCCGTAATTATGTAGTCTGTAATCTAAACTAAACAGTATTTTTTGTGAGAAAAGAAATTTTAAATTTAAGCTTTTAAATTCTTGATCGCCAATCAAATCTATAAAATGCTAATGAATAATTATTCAAAAGTCTATAAAATTTTGGAAAATAAATAATTGGTTTGGATCATTAATGATTTATCAACTTTTTAATTAATTTTACAATTGTCACAGTTTTCTCTCAACGAAAAATTTAATTATAAAGATCAAGCGATTTATTCTTGTATGGCGCAAGATATGGCTAGATTATCAAGTCGTAAATCCAGCCCGACGCCTCACTTTTCTAATTCATTCACAAGCAAAAACTCGGTCTAGCTGTTTGAATGGCACGCAGAAGATAAGTTGCTGCTGGAAATGGGAGGACGCGGCTGTTTTTGCTCCATTCAGTCTGGCGCGAGCTCAGCAAAGTTTATCGAGAGCTCTCGAGGCGAGTTTGCGCTGCTGCAGCTGTCAAGTTTAATTTTCAAATGGAAATATTTTTAATTTCTCCAGAGCAACCAACACTGCGGGCCATAGAAATGGCGTTGAGAGAAAGGGAGGAGAAAAGCGCTCTTGAAACTCAAAAGGGATGAGAATTGCAATCGAAACCAACTTAACTTTGAGAGCAGCTTTTCTAATTAAAATTTCTCGTTTCTGATAACTAGATTCCCAAGAGGGATTGACAACAACAAGAATGCTAAAAATAAAATAATAGTCGTTGTTGATGATTTTTAATTTTTCTTCCTGGACTGTCATAAATCATCTTTTTTTTTTATTGATTAAAAATTATCATTTCAATTTATTTATTTTCTTGCAACAAGCCGCGACAAATTAATAAAAGCTGAGTTGGAGAAAATATCAAACATTCAACCACCATTTTTTGGGAATTAAATCTCTGCTCACTACGGCAGAAGGGTTGATCTAGAAAGTTTCGGCGAAATTCTTGCTAGTGGTGGTGCCGTTTTTTCTAATCAATTTTCTAACAATCACTTTTTAAACATAAATGGTTCTCAACAATTAAATGTAAACAATGTAGAAAAGTAAACAACAGTGTAATAATCTTTATTTTCAGCGATATGGTTTCATGAACACCAATCCTATTTAGAATTACTGGAATTATGTGGGTAAATTAAACCATGTAGTTATGCAGCTATTCTACTAAAGACACTTGAATATTAAGAAAAATGTAATATTTCTGAATTGAATTAAACGTCTACTTTAATTCAATGAGTTTTTTTATTTCTTCAAGATGAAGCCAGTTAAAATTCAATTCACTATGTACCAACCCTGAACATTTTATGCATATAAATGACAAAATTCTTACAGAAAAGATCATTTATCATTTACTTTCAGAGAAAATTTTAATAAATTTTTTTAGATCAAGTTAGTACCGAGATCTACCAAACAAGATTTTGACCTGAATACTTCTTATTTCATGAAAACAGTGTTTTTATTTTAATATAAATCGAAACCACTTTAATATGGCGGGGTTTAAGTTTCGCGTTGTGCAAGAGACAAGGCGAGGGAGTTGGTTGGTGCTCCTTGATCCCCTAAACACAGCAGCCCGAGGTCTCGTCTTAAAACGCAATTTTCCGCTTCACTGAGCTAAAATAAAACAGAAAATGCAGATTATTCGGTGGTGTGTGCGGCTCGGCGGCGCAGCCTGCGTTGGAATCAATCAATAGTCGGCAGATCACACAATCCAGCCGCGGCTCTTGAATGCAAATTTTGAATGCAAATTGGTCTCTGCAAGACACCGCTCGGCAAACAACACGTTTCCTCTTTCGTTGCTGCCGCGCGCTTAATTACCAAACTAAATGTTTGTGACACTTGTGCTGACGACATTTATTGAGAGATCCGCGTGACGCGTCACCAACAGCCTGCGCGAGCTGGTGCGTGTGTGGTGTTGGTATTGGGCAAAACACACGAGAACTCGCACGCGGCCAAAGTGCCTCTCGGAGCGCGACCCCGATTATTAATTATTCCCGAGCACTTTGTGTGACGAGCGAGCGTGTCAAAACCGTCTGTCCGCGGTGATGTACGCAATGTGCACATCACTATTCTGTATACAGTTGCCATATTTTTTTCTCCGGATTTCTTCCTTTTGATAATTTGCATACCTGGGTCAGAGGTTCAGAAATTTGCCAATTATTATTTATCCTTCTTGTTGTTCTGGAAGACGAGATGAAAAAGAATTTTTTTAGAATATTTCTAAATAATGTTTTTTATTGAATAAAAATCAATTTAACAAGCAAATTGAAAAATAGACATCGGTTTAAATATAAGATAAGAGCAAACGAATTCTACTTTCTCACATTTTTATAAAAAATTTATTTTAATTTTATACTGCCTTTCTGGCAAAATATTTATTACAAATGTTTTGTTATTCTTGTTTTTTCCCATATTATAAGATTAAATAATATATAATTATTTTATAAACCATGGTGACGAGGAACGTTTAGGCCTACGGAGAAGTTTTTCAATATAATTTGTATAATTATTTTAAATCTACAAAATGTTCCTAAAAATGTGTTAATATTGTCAGCTTATTTCATTATAAGAGTGGCAACTCTCAATTCACGCGAATATCGTGCAAAAACTATAATTTTTTTCCATCTAAACCAGGAAAGCCATATAAAATATTTGTAAGAAAAAAATAGTTTAAAAACCGCAATTTTACCCATTCATAGAAAAGTAAAGCTTCCCGCATACTGTCTTAAAAAATCCATATTCAAATGCGGTTCCAATGAATAAAACTAAACAAGCAGCGGGGGGTTTTGTGTGTTTGACGTGTTAACCGCTCCTCTTATGTGTTCGGCATCATTATGCAGGCGTAATGTGGTGGCATATAATCCTCGGGGGTGCCGTGAAATCGCAACAAGCCGTGTGTGTGTGAGTTGCTATTTGCTCAGTCTCATCTCAACAGGTGAGGCAACAATAAATTTATATATTTAAGTTTCGCGTGTTTGCACTCGGCGGGTCGTTCGTTACTTATAATATGCATACACTTTGTTGGGTGCGCGCACGTGGCGTGTCACACGCGTTCTGCTGGCAAGGCTTATCAGCCGAGCATTAAACCCGGAATGCAAATATATCACCGAGAGAGCGCACACACTCCGCCGAGCACATTCACTCCTCGAGACGTACGTGTATGAGATGAATCGAAATGGTGTGTGTTCGCCATTCAATTTCCAGAACACACACTCACGCGGTTACACCAATAATATATCAATCTTGCAAATTCGAGATGAGAGCTGACGATTGCGCCCGAGAGATATGATGCTCGGCGAACTGCGCAAAACGGATTGTTCGCGAAAACATTAATCAGCCTAATGTTCTCAACTTCTGCCGTCTCACGTTTAATAAGCTTTCACCAATTTGGATGATAGATTGATTCTTGTCCGTGATTTATAATTTCCGCCAAGCTCCAGCTTTTTTTATGAGCCTCTTATTATCAAAACTTTCAAAAATGAATGAAAGGAAGAAAAAACAATTAAACTGTTTTTCTTTTCCAGGCACTTTAATAATTTTTATAATATTAAATATTTCATTCTCTCAACTTTAAGTTACATTCTTTTATTTCAACTAAATCGTGCGGATTATTATTTTTTTCTTGTTATCAATTATTATTTTCATCACTACGTTATCTCATGAAATAGTGCAAAGGAGCATTTGCGAAACTGGTTAAACTGATATTTTTTAACAATTTCAAAATTTTTGCAAAATCTTTCCATTTTATATGGTAATATTATCTTATTAAAAAAGTAGCAATTAGTTCACCATTTTTTTCAATAATCAAATCTTTTGATCTGAATATATGATTTTCTTACTTTTGCAAAACGTGGTAATGTAATGAAAGGAAGCGAGGAGGCCTCCCATATAACTTGAATTGAATGAGCTCACGAGATCGCGGTGAAGTTGAGTGATAAATCATCCAGTTGGCGATTCGAGATATTGAAATGGAATGAGCGGATTAAACGGCGCGAGAATCAATATGAGTAAAATGGTTTCGCACAAAAGTGCGTGCCGTCTTCTTGATAGTGCGGCGGCCGTTCGGAAGACGAACTGCTCGGCGCTCCTCGGCACAAGCACTTCATTTAATTTAAAAAAGGCGGAAGGCGCGATCGCAGGGGCGAGACCGTGAAAAATGGCCTCGACAGAAAATAACGAGTCGAAAACGTGATAACGTAGATAAAGGAACCTATAAGTCGGAGGGGGTGAGAGAAAGGCCCATTTTTACTTATATTAATGTCATTTATTTCCCAGCTGCGGTATAGGAAATGGAAAATGGCTAAAATTAATTTTTTAAATGGAACGAAGATCAATTCAGAAGTCACGATTTACTTAAAACTTTTGGGGCGGATCTTCGTCATAGAAGGAGTTAGAAAGAAGGAAAGAAAGTTGGTCTCGCACAGGAAAAAGTTTTTGCCGAGTGTTTTTCCTTTCGGAATCGAATAATCTCACCGAGCATCTCCCTCGCGCCCCAGCAACAGTTTTCCCAAGGCGAAACTTAATCTTGCTTTGGCCCGGGCTAGAGAAGAAGTAGACAAGAGATTGCACAAAACACACTCAGCGGCAGACAGACTTATTTCCACACGAGTATATATAAGCAAGTTGAACTCAATTTCGCATTCTGACAGGCCGAGAGAATTTCGACGAGAGCGACGCGTTAATTAAAAAGTGCTTACCTTGCTTGCTTGCTCAAAAATGCTTTTCCGATGCTTGACAAGCAGGCAAGATTGCTTTCACATCAGCCGGTTTATTTGAACTTTAAGAGAGACGTGCCGGTGTAATTAAATGAAGGGGCGTAACGTAAATTAAATTCCGTCTATCAATGCGACGGAGCAGCAGCAGGTGAGCGAGACAGAGTGCCTCGCAAAGCCTCTTATTTTCTTCCAAACAGACTCTCAACGCGAGTGCAAATATTGTATGTACTTTGCCAGAGAGACACAATCAACTTGTTAATCAACGAAATTATTCAGAATTCGGACCCTTGTTACTTTCGAGTTCAATTCAATTACATGCCTTGCTCCACTTTCGTTGCGACGTCTTCTACACATAATATTCATTATAATTTTATTAAATTTAATTTAATTATTTAAATTAAATCACTAAAGAAATAGAAAACATTATCTGCTTGAGCAATTATTTATTTTTGTGTTTATGTAATTTATTCTCATGAAGGTGAAGTTAAGAATAAAAATATTTTTAACTTGCTATCTGAACTTTTTTTACGTCAACCCCTAGCAAATATTTAACAAACACCCCTTTGTGATTCCCACCGGAAAATTTATGTCCTGCCATTCTTTGATGTAATATGTTGGCAAAAAAGCAATTTTCTTGATTCGTCCCCAAACTGCAGGACAAACTTTTACGAAAACAACAAATAACAAATTTGACCAGATTTATCAAACGCAAACAGGCCGTATACAAAAAAGTTTGCAGTTTTCCTTCTGGACGGGAGTTGAATGAAGTGCGCCGGGGGCATTATTTCGCAGCTCACTCGCGATTTATCAGACGTGCTTTCATAATGCACCCGGTGTGTATTAAAGCATGATGGATTTGGCGATGCTTTCTCGTTCGGCGCCGCCCCCTCTTGGAAGAAAAGTGCAGGCAGTTTTGATAAATTGATTCTTTTCTGATATGCCGGCTTGCAGTTTAAAGGTTTTCAATCAGGGACGACAGCCTTGGAACGGAAAGATAGCCCAACGTATTGGCTCCGCTGCCCTTATCAAGACACGTGGCCGCCTCCTTAAAAAACGGGCAATCCATCAGAGGGATGCGATCGTTTTCACCTTAGCAGAATAAAATTAATGAGATTTTTTTAAATAACTAGCCTGATCGGTAAAATTATCCAACCTCCCAAAATTATTTGCAACAGTCCCAGGTATGAAATATTAATTTAAAACAATAATTCTAAAGAATTTGTCTTTCCTTTCTTTTATAATTTCCAAAGAAAAGTTCAAAAATTATAATAGAAACGTCTAGAAAATGGAAACATAATATACTCAATAACAACCCACGGGATTTCTCCTTTTTAATTGTAAAAGAGAAAAATAAGTCAATAATGATCTTAAAATTAGAATAATTAAAGTTTTAAACCATTTATGAATTAAATGAAAGCACCATTTTGTGATATGCCCCTTGATATGTTTGCATTATTTTTAAATAGCAATAACTTTTTTAATCTGAAAATTCGTCTTCTACAAAAGATTTAAAAACATTTTTATATTTACAATATTATTCAGAAAAAAAATCCGTTGAAAATTATTTAAAAATCAATAAAAACATTTTAAACGTAGTTTACTTATTGTTAGACATATGAAAATACCAATAGGAATTGATAAAATTTTCTTCAATATAATATTGAACAAATTTCATCATTTATTTATTTTTTCATCTATTTTGACCTCTGTAAAATACAAAAACGAGTGAGAAAATTGAAAAAGGCAAAAAATAAGCGTATCTGGAAGCCACAAAAAGCACTCTGTGTTTTTCGATTAAATTCGCTTTAGCCAAGTCGGAGGGGCCAAGTTGTTCTTAGCCGGTGAAGCCTAAGTGAAAGGTACATTGCCTCGTGTGAGGGGATTGGGCGATCGCTGGGCAGGGTGGAAGAGGGAGAGAGAGCGTGTGTGCGAAAACGCAAGCGCCGGGGCTGCCTTTTTGCAGGGCGCCGGCCCAGAAACGAGCTTAAGTTTTGCTGCCGGGCAGGATTCATGCTTGTCGGCCGGCAGACTTCGCCCAACCCAGTTGCCTCAACATCCACAGCGCTCGTCTCCTCGCACCCTCCTGGTCGACCACCAGGCTCTCTTAATTTTTCTCGGCCGACGAAAAAGACGAGCCAGCACCACGGCCCAGTCAACATTGAATCGCACTCTGTGCTGCTGGCGCCAGACCCCCAAGGACACAGGTGTGTACAACATCGATTTTGCTCTGTATATGAACCCGGTGTTTTCATTCATTCATTTCGGGGCGCGCCAACGGCGTAGTTAAAGATTTGACCATGCACGGTTGCCAAAACAGGAATTATTAAAGAGGGTTAAAAAAGTGAAAATCAAAATTTTTTACTGCAGTAATTGAGAGCTGTCCTAAAATTTATTTTTTAATTTGCAAAAGTGAACACAAAATTTCAGAAAAATGAATATTTGCAAGACATAAAAATTACATGAAAACTTTGGAATTAATCAGAATTAATAACCTATTAAGTGTAAATTCCATTATTTGGACTAAATTTCATTTTGAAATTCAATTTTCATTTTTATAAGATCCTATTTTGATAGCAATGCTTCTGATATAAAATTCTCAACTTCATTTTTGATCACATTGACTTTTGACAGATTCTATTGGATGGGACGCGCTCATAAATGGGTATATGTGTAGGCTTCACAGTGAAGAATATTTTTCTTTAAAATGCGCAATATATTAAACAAGACGAATGATCAAAATATTTATACATATATTATTTCATTCATTATATTTATTTTCAACGGAGAAATTATTTACTCTTCAAAATTTGTAGTGAAGAAGAAGCTGAATATAATAACCATAATTACAGTTTTCAACTGATTTTTTTTTTAATATTGCGAGTTTATTAGCCGAGGAAAATCATCAATGTTGAATTAAAGGAACTTATTGATTTATAAGTTTATTACAAGAAACTGATATTAAAAATATTAAACAGCCATAGATGAATTTTAGCCATTGGCAAGCCGAGGAATATTATCAAAGTTCCGTTTAAAATAACAGGAACTATTAATAAACTTCCACGATTTGCAAGACTTTATTTAATTTTTTTGATAGCCATAGATGAATTTTAGCCATTGCTAAGCCGAGGAATATTACCAAAGTTCAGTTTAAAATAACAGGAACTATTAATAAAATTCCAAGACTCGAAAGACTTATTTTTTTTTAAAAAAAATCACCAAAAATGCTTTAACATGGATGAACTTTGCCTGTTGCCAAGCCGAGGAATTTGATCAAAGTTCCGCTTGAAGAAACAGGAACTGTCAACCAACTTCCTCGACTTGCAAAAGCATCCAGCGAGCTACGTCAGCAATGCAAGGCAGAGCTAGCGACCAAAGACCAAGATATAGAAAAGGTCATTCAGAAACTAGCTCTGTGATGCAATCCCGACTGCTCGTGATGGGCCTTCCAAACTGGCTGGCCGCTACGAGGAGAATGATCCTCTGTGCTGGATGCCCCCCTTTTTATACCGAGCTGAGAGCGGAGGGGGCTTGTGATTGGTCGGAGCTGCGACGCGCTCGGCAGCGAACGCAGCGCCACCACCGAGCGAGCGATTTCTCTCCCTAATTAAAAATATTAATCCTTTGAGGCATTATTATTATAATTTATATACTGATTCTTAAAAATTCTTGTGCGTGCGAAATTTTATATATTAAATTTTAAAAACAAATTTTGGAGTAAAATAATAGTTATAAAAGAAAAATAAAGCGATCGTCAATAAAAATGCCAATGGAAGCGCCAATGATAGTTTCGAAAATGATATTTTAAAATTTTATTTGGTCTCATTATTTATAATTATAGTTCATTCTTAAGGGCGCAAAAATAACAATAAGGAAAATAAAATATTTCCATACATAATTTTTGATATTTTCTTAAAAAATAAGAAATATCTTTTTAAATAAGTCATTTTAAATTGTTTTATATTTTGTCTGTATCAATGTCGGAAAGCTTTCCGATGAAGTGTCAGTGTGTTTGAAATGCAGCATTTCTTGCTGACGTAAACGCCCCACTCACTGCTTTTTATGCGTGTGCAAAAACATTTGGCAGTGTCAACATTTGGCGTGTGTAACTGCGAACACACAGCCGTACCATATAAATCAGAGGCGAAGGAGCAGAAGCAATTTCTAGCATTTCGCGTGTACGCAAGCAGGGTTTTGTATGTGTGCGGGTGAGTGCCGAGCAAATTATAAAGTCAAATATTCCGCCGGCATCTAAGGTTGTCGCAAAGTGTGTGCAGCCGCCGGAGCTGCGAGCCGAACAACGCTGCTTGCCGGATTTGCATAATTACGTGTGGGAATACATTGGGGATTCAATAATACACTCCATAACTTGGAGTAACGATTATGCGATTATAATGCAAATTATCGCCCGGCAATTTGATAGCAGGGCAAAACAAATGGAGCGAGCCGAGAGCGCCACTCACTCGTTTCTTGCGAATTCCGCAACTTAATTGCTTCTTCTCGACTCGCAGAACTGCAGCTGTCGTTTACAAATGAGATTTGGAAGTTGCAAACTTACTTTTTGTGTGGAACTTTTGACGAATCGGAAAGAAAGAGCCCAGCCCGAGTATTGACTCTCCAGAGCGATCGTTAAATGTCGGGCCAGAATCTTGAATCTCAATCTCAAATTTGAAATTTGTTTGCATTATTTCAGCAAAATTCTGGATTGTGCGGAGTAGCTATTCTGTCCAACAATTCACTTTCTTTGAAACACAATTTATTTCAATAATTGAATTTAAACAATGGGATTACAACAATTTGATAAGAATACAACAAGCTCTAAATATAAATATTCTTGACATTGTTGCGAAGCTTTTAGGACTATTTTTTTTATGAATTGAATTTATTTATATTTTTTATTTCTGTATTACTATTCAGTTAAAAGTGACCATATCCACCATCACCAGCCAATTATTCTTTCATTTTTGGCAAACAAAAATAACGAGTCATTCCTAAATTTTTCGCAAATTGTAATTTAATGTGTTTAAATATTCAATTGAAATTAACTTTTTTTTTCTAAACAACAAGAAGTAATATATTTTTCTTTTCAGTTCTATCTCACATCAGATAAATAAAATACTTATTTCTGTTACTTACTGACTTTTTATGTTATTTTAAACGTGACCTCTTAAAGTGGTTGCAAGCGTGCGTGGTTTTAAGTCCCAGAAGAAATTTGCTCTTCGTTTCTCGCGTATAAACACACTTGGCTCTCGTCTCCAACCTTCTTTCATATAAAGACCGTAATTATAAAACCTCATTTGCATCCCGCCGTTGCGTGTTAATTGGACATTCTCAAAAAATATTATTTTCATTGCGTCTCCGCTCGCAAGAGTTTTCGGCTCGGAGAAAATTAAGTGACAACTTTTTGCAGCCAACTTTCTTTCGCCCGGGAGGAAAAGCCCCTAAGTAAGTTAGAACAAAGGCATTCCGAGACACAAAACGCAGCTTTTCATTTTTTGGAGAAAAACAGTTGTCGGGACGTGAAAATATTTACACGAGACTTATTGCGAAACTTTATTCATTATTAACAAACACACACTTGAAAAAGGAGCGAGCTTCATTAATTACGTAAAGAGTTAAGAGTCATTTGAATTTAATACAATTCCGTCCGTGGACAAAGCTAGTCCCATTGTGTGCACGTGGCAGATCTAAAAGATAAATTGCCAGGCCGCGTGTTTGGGCAAAAAATGAAAATTCTGCTTCCATCCTGCCGAGGGAATAATAAATTCTACCCGCTCGTGGAAAAGCGTGCGCTAATATTGCCCTCCATTAAAGTCACATTTGCTCTTTATTCGCGGCAAAGATCAAGCGGGCGGACCCTAGTTTTTTTCCCCGGCCATCAAAGGGGTCCAAAACTCGTCTCTTCGCCGCGTTATTACGATTATTGCTGGCTGGAACCATCTAAAGTGGAAAAATTTGGCAATTTTTCGGTTGTGCGTGTTCGAGAGGGGGTGCGTGTAATGAAATTATCTTTCAGCTTCGCTTAGCCCGAAAATGCATCTTACCCCTTCCAGATGGACGCGTTTGATGGATTGCAATATCGGAAGAGAGTCCAATGAATATGTGATGACTATCGGCGAAAACGTCTCTGCGCATCAAAAAGAAAAGAGACTGATGGCACGGAATATTATTTACGCTCTGAATGGCTCGCGCCGGATTATTGGAAAATGCGACACGTCTGCCATCCCCGACACTCCCGCGCATTTTAATGAAGGCAAATTTCTCGCTCTCTTTTTTTGTCGCTCACCAATGTCGCTGTCGGAAAGACCGGCAAAAGTGATTTGTGGCACTAATGCCGCGCACATCATGCACACACACAAAGCTAATCCCTCTGGCTTACGTTTGAGTTGTACAAAAAGGGCTAATGGAAAATTTTATTTGCTGCATGACATTTCATTAATTTGCGAAAGTCGCGCATGAGTTAATTTCAAAATTTAATCCCTACTCCCGGGACTGACAATTACGCGAGGCAAAATGCTTAAAAGCATTAAACTTTGCAAACTTAATTTCAAACAAAACTTGTCTTTAAATATATTTACTGAATTTTGCTTTTGCTTCCAAAATTGTAGCTGAATTCTTAACAATTGTCTAAACTAACACTAGAAATTTAGTTTAACGTTATTTAAAAGTTTTAATAATTATCATTTAATTTTTAAAGCATTTTTTATTAAGCTATGTATTTGATTATAATTTACAAGGTAATATTTTTGGTATTTATGTATTTGTTAGTAGTTAAAAATTTTCATTGCACTAGACTGAAAATTGAAAATTTATTTGACCAATAGTATAAATAATAGCATGCCAATAAAGTACTACATTAATTCCTGTAAGGAACTTCAAACCCTGACAAGATCGTTTTTAAAATTATGCTGTCCATGAAAGCTATAAATTTCGAAAACTAATTATCATCAATAAAATTTATTATATATGAATACAACCTGTTTCATAAAATTCCCAATAAAAATTTCTAATTGTAATTAATCATCGATCTCAATAGCCGCAATTAAAAAAATTTAAAAGTATTGAAAATAAACTTGTGCATAATAATAATTTAAAATTTTGACTTGAATAGATGTTTAAATAAAACCATGTAACCTTTACAGACTGATTTTAACTTTTCAATTTTAAAGGGCAAAAATGTCTTATTTTTCTTCTGAATCGATTCATGGGGCCAAACTGGATATTTGACGCAGCCTCTGATCGAAACTATATAAACATTTACTTAATCCTTTGTAGACCCAATTCGGTGACTCAAAATCTTATTTCATAACTTGTGCATTGTGCATTTGACGATAAATTCATTTAGAAAAATATTTATATTTATTGAAAGCGTTAAGAAATTGGCCAAATTATTCCACTGCCAGTTAAAAAGCCTATCAGAACTTTTTCATATGCTTCCAAAATAAATTCAGCTGAAGCTTTGAATTTAAAAAAATTTTCCAAGCAAGCCAGAAAATAATAATTCTAAGAAAGCGCGCTTTTTTCTATAAAATTTAAGTGAATAAGCATCAGAAAATTGAATTAAATTTCTGTCTGCAGAGCAAATTACTCTCATAAAATAAATCACGCACTTCAAGCAGCAAACTTTTGAGGAAAGCAATATATTCAAAAATCCGCGTTGAAAACTTTTGCCTCTCTCTTGCATACACCCGAGCTCAAAAACTTTCGCTCCGTGCGTATATTTCATGCCCTGCAGCTTATTAATTGAATGAAGAGCACCGAGACGAACGTCCCGAGGTGAATTTAAATTGGCAACTTGCTGCTGGTTTGTATTCACCTGCCGTCGGGTGCAAAATCAAAATCTATTTTATAGCTTTTTGTAGCATTGGCGCTTTGTTAGATGACGCCGTTTGTTTCAGTTTGAAGTGAACGTGATGGCGTTTAATTAAAAATTAATTAGAGTATAGCTGGGCAATTCGGGCCAAAATTAAACCAAGCGCAATGAATGTTATTATGCGAGCGCTCTCGCACCCGGCCGCGCTGACAAAAGGTTTAATCAAATCTCTGCACTGGTACGACTTGTGATGTTTAATGACTTTTGGTTCTGTTGCTCTTGAAAAAATAATGCTGCTCGCAGATTAGAAATTCTTTTTGCCAGCTCCCTCTAAAAGGGCACTCGAGTTTTCGCTGGATCAAACGGCGCAAAGGCTAATAAAATGTTTTTCCAGGGCAAATAACACACAGCAGAGTCCATCTGCGCTTTGAGCCATCTTGCGCCATGACATGTATGATTCACTGAGCCTTTTGTTTTTTATGGAAAAGCTTTGGGTTGAAGCCATGCGTTCTTTCAACATTAATCCCCTTTAAAATCAGAGAAAAATTTATTACTTTTTTCTTTTTTCACCATCAAATTCATTTATACAAATGTTCTATTGTCCTGATTAATAATATTTTTTTTTCAATCGAGAAAGTTCAAATAATGAGGAGGTTATGCAGGCATAATAAATAAATGAATGAATTAATATGATCAGTTGCTCCAATTTATTTGATACTGGAAGGAACCTTTATATAAATTCAACAATGAAACTTTTAACAAATTAATAATTTTAATTGAATGAACTAAGCGCTTAAAAAATTTAAATTATCTTATAAACGGTAATTTTAAATTTTTAAATAATATTATTTTTTTCCTTTAAAAATATCCTGTCCAAAAGAAAGTACGTTTGATTATAGCTGCCGTTCCTCTCGATCTATATTTGCAACTTCAATTTCCATTCTCACTTGAACTTTGCAGTCTGAATGGGTGTTGGAGGCAGCTGCTAATTTTCGCGCAGTTTAGCAAGAGTGCCGTGACTAGCAATATCGGGTCCATTTCCTGCGACACGTCAGCCTGTTCTGCAAACCAGGAAATGAGAGCGAATCAAGGCAAAGAGAGGAGAGAGTAATTAACTCGGGTGTCCTTCAACAGCTGCAGTTGAAAATATGTGTCGCAACTTCTCATTTTGCCAGTGAAAAGCAGCCGCACAGTATAATTATCAAAATGGAAACAACGCGTGCACACATCACAACCACGAGCTAGTTTGCGCGAAGAACAAAGTAAAACTGGTGACTGCGCTGATCGAATTTCGCATCCAGTTGGGCCGATGGGGAATGGGAATTTACACAGAATCAAAGTATCTTGGGAGATGAAATTCATTGACATGCAATACAAAAGTTGTATTGGATCTAAAAAAAGAGTACAAAAACAAATTTGATTAATTGTTTTTGGTTTTGACTTTGTTTTTATTTATTTTAAGTGAAGTGTTCCATCTCTTCTGAGCTGACCAAACTCCCAATCTGTCTTTTTATCTATTTTTTTTTTACGTTTTCTCAAGAGCAACGTTGACTAAGAGCCGCTGATAAAACTATAAAATGAAATTGTCACCTGCCACAATTTTTAAACTTTTTAAATTTTTTATACTTTTAACTAGATTGTTCACAGAATGTTCATATTCTTTACTGTTCATTATTCATGTTCACAAAATTAAAAGAGAATTATTTTTAGAGTTTATAATATCAGTTATTTTTGTTTCTTTATAAACATCATTATTATTTTGTTTTTTACAAATGCACCGTGATTTTGCTAAATATTTGGAGTAATTTTTGTTAGCTTTTTTTACTAACTTACAATAAAAACAAGAATTGGAAAAAGTTTTATATTAGATCATGCTTAAAAATATTACAGAACATTCATAAATGGTCATTTGGGCAAATGTTTAGAAATTTTTCAAAACGTTTATTCCTGGATAAAGCAAATAACATGCATTTGCAAACACCGAAATAAGAAATACTAGAGTTTGATTTTTCTGATAAAAGAAAGCAGAGAAAACGCAAAATGTGTATCCAATCATATCGAAACCAAAAGCTACTCTGGTAATAACGGTTGATGGTCCGTACTAATGTCCCGTCCTTCTGAAAAATTGATCTCTCTCGGTCATATAAATGTATGGCATGATCTAAATTTTTATATCTCTGTGCATTTGCATGCATATTCATTTGGCCGGGGAGCGAGAGAGATTGGGAGACAGGCTGGCAGGATAATAAAAATCCATTCGTGGAATTTGCAAATGGAAATGAAATATATTTCTTTCTGTGCTCGATTGCCGGCAGAGGAAAATCATTAAAAGCGACGAGGTATGAGAGGAGCTGCTGAGCGCTGGCGGCGCATAAATATATCAGAGATGTAGCAGACAAAGTCGGAAATCGCTTTTTTACGCAGCCGAGGATAACAATGGCATCAAATACGTTTTTCATATATAACTGAATGAATTCCATGCCGCGCGCGCGTCCTCATTGATTTCCAACGCTCCCTTCGTAATTTCATCCAGTGAATAGCGGCCGCAGGAAATAAAATCCAGAATGAATAGCCGTGTAATAATAATTGCGAAAAAAAGAAGGGTGTAATGGATGGATTTAATATTCGCGCACAGTCTTTCGCTTGATTCCCATTTTTTCGCTCACACAGAGCCCGCCCGCGCGCTTTTCATTAATTAAATCTGCTCTCTTATAAGCATATCACAACCACGGCTGCTTTTTTTTCGGCCGGCACTGGTTTTTGTCATTATTTTCGCTTCAGCGGAAAACCCATTAGCGCTCGGTATTAAAAGCTTGCGAAAAGAGAAGCGATTTTATGTTATATTGTTTGCTGCGAAAATTCTAGTTTTCGTGTAAAGGCTTATTGAGTGAATAAGGTGTGGTCCCTCCATTTCGTCCGGCCAATCTCGGTTGATATAGGAAAGACATAGGTGCGTCAAAACATAGGCAACCGGCCACAAATTGACAAACGCCCACCAACGACAGAGAATGGGTGAACCGGTAACCTTTTGCAGTAGGTGCGCAAAATGCAATTTTGGAGGAGATGAGACAAAACTCCGGCACTGCGTGGTGCGTCTCCAGTTCCTCTGTGTTGTTCCGCACAAAGCCCCACCGTTGCGAGGGGATTTGCTTAATGCTGTGGATTCGCAATCAACTAAATCAACCAGGTTTTTCTTGAAGATGGAAAATATGTTTTATTGATTCACAAAATGGTTTTTTCCTTGGGAATTTGGGAAAGCATATTGGAATTAAAATACAATTGAAACATTATAGCAAAAAGCAAATAGAAAAGGGAACAGAAAAATTAGATATAGAATAATCAAGTCTGCAAAAGTGTAAATTAAAAAAAAATATATATATGAATCATGGTTTTCCCAATCACAATTAAACACAAAATTATTTCAGTAGGAAATGAAAAATACAAAATTGGTGTTTACAATTGTAAAAAAAAATTAAATAAAAAATTATATTTTTAAATTCTTATATATTGAAAACAACCTTTCTCAAAGAAAATAATTCATAATTGATCAAACTATTTCAAGCAAGATCTTATATTTTTATATAAATAGCTGTTAATTGGGATGCTTGGAAATAAATTTTTGCTTTATATTTTTAATTTACCAGTCCTTTCTTCTAAGATGAGATTTTATAATTAAAAATAAAAAAAAGATAATTACAAAAAGTCTCTTGGGTCGTCGAAATTTGCCTCACCCAGTGTTAAATTATAGACGACACTGCCAAAACTTTTATCATTTCCTTCTCTTGGAGCGAAGAAACGAAATTTGCTAAAAACTTTTTGCAAACCCCAATCCGACGCACAAGAAGTTTGGCCGGGGTTGGATAAATTCCGCTAAACTTTGAGACCTCTGAAATTAAGCGCGGCTTTTTTGATCTCGCGCTCTTTGCTAATTGCAAATTACGTCACGCCAGCAACTAATTTGAAATCTATTAGAAAGCAATTAAGCAACAATATGGCAGCGAGAGCAGTATGGCAAGCTCGTTAATTCAGACCCTTGAGTCGATTTATACACATGTATATAGAGTCGTGATAAACTTTGGGCCAGACATAATTAACCGAGGCGGATGCAAAAACGTGTGCAGAAGAAACATCGGCGCTGCAGCTAAAAACTTGCTCTTGCGAGCGACGGATGATAAAGCGTGTGTGACACACAAGGAGCTGCTTGTGCGCGCCTTTGTTGCCTCCTCGACCATTTTTCATTTTAATATCTCGCCGCGCGCCTCGTTCATAATGCAGAATTAAAAGGGAGCACGACGCCCGGAGGTGTCGCGCCCGAGCACAAAACGCGCGGCTCAAGACGCCCTTTTCACGGCGAACAAGAAGAAGAAGGATTACACGCACGATCCATCACCCTGCGCCCTTGCGAGGAGCTATACACACACCATCAAAGTGTCCGCCTCTCATCTTGCCAAAATTGGTACCGTTCCTTAATTATGTTTTGCCAGTGACGGCAAAATGCTTTCAAAACCATAATAGACCCCTTAATATTGTATTGATCAGGAATTGCCTCATTCGCCTAAAAACAGTTAAAATCAAAGTTATAACTATCGTTTTTTATTCGTTTTCGTTATTTATTCGTGTTTATTTATTGGTACAAAATTTCTCTATAGAAACATTAAGAAAATGGATTTTTATTTTTAAATCTATTTTTGCCAAAAATAAGGTCCCAAACACCTTATTTTGAGGGAGTGGACTTTTTACTTACTTATTATTGTTCTATGTATTTTTTCCATTTTTATTTAAATATCGTATTTTAAAATAGATGAATTGCGCATTCCAAATCTGGGGTCAACGAACTCACAGGTATGTTGTGCTAAGCGGATGGCCTTGGTGGCGCCTTTTGTTATTGTTATCGATCTGTTGTTTCTGTGCCAAAAAATCACCACAAAGAGTGTTGTTGGTTTGGGAATTCTCAGTGGCTACTTTAGCAACAAGCGATGCTCAGACCATTAGATTAATTCGGATTGCCAAAAACTTAGATTATGTATTTCAAATGCGCTTGAAAATGCCCAAATTCACTAAAAATTGTTGAAATAAAATCAAGAAATTTTAATAGTCACTAAAATGAATTTATAAAATTAACATAAAAAGAAAATTCCAAAGCTTGGAATATCCAATGAGTTTTTATTTATTTGGTGACAGACTGAGAGATGAATAAAAGTATAATATCGCACATAAAAAATATTTCCCTTCCCATTAAAAATCAGCTGACTGAATATTTAAAATTTAAATTCCTTGAGACCATGAACTATAAATTTTAGGAACTTTATTATAAAAAAAAAACCATTTTTCACTTAATTTCCATTCACATTTAACAAAAGGAAATCTGAGCTACAATTTAATTTTTTAGGTTATCGTGGATTTTAATAATAATAAAAAAAATAATAATAATAATATTTACACCGAGAAAAAGTTACATCAATTTAAAGCTCTTGGTGGTGCGCACCCTCCTGGCGCTCAATTGGCGTTGAGCGAAATCGTGTTCAAATTCAGACATACCTGGTGCCGCGGCTGAAATAATTAAGGGTGGAAATGATTTTACTACAAAAATTACGGTTGTGCAAAGAAAGTTCATGCTTTCCTCTACAAAATCATATAAAAGTTTGTAATTTAATTTGCATTTAATAATTAATGTGAAAAATGGAACTTTTTCAAAACCTTAAACCTTAATTATTTCAAATATCCGAGAACAATTTTGAGAATTTGAGCTCCAATTTATATCATTGCATTGAGAGCTAAATTTAATTAGGGTACATATAAAATTTAAACAAATTTTCCAATAATATTTTTTTTCAAAGATGAAATTTTTTCGCGAGCGGCAAAAATTGGAAGCTCTGCCTTCCGCTAATCAGTGCATTACGCAATCGCGCCCTTTTTTGTTGCGTAAAAGGGGGAGGGAAAATGAGAGGGCGGAGTCAGAAATTGTTTACAAAGAGACAAGGTGAAAGGTGTGATGTAAGTGTCAGTTGTCAGTTCCGAAATGGGTCCCAAAATGTGTGTTTTCTTGAATAAACCCAGCCAAGTCAGAGCAGCAACAAGCCGTCCTCAATTTGATCATCGTTCCAGCCGCGGCACCAGGTATTTCTAAACTTGGACATGCTCTTCGCCAACTGGAAATTTGGTATCGCCAGTACCTTCAAATTGATATAAAAAACTTTTTCTCAGTGTAAAATTCAGAAGTCTTTTTCTGATTTTGAATCATTTGAAAATGACTTCGAATATAAAGGTTAAGCCCTGGTGCCCATTTGATCAAAGATTATGCAATACGAGGCCGAGACAGTTTGTCGTGCAGTTTCTCTCTTGAATTCGTGCGAATTTTCTGAGATGCTTGTTTCGGCATTTCCTGTCCCCAACGCCGGCTGGCGGAGATGATGTGATTATTAATGGTGCTGCCTCGGCTAATTAATATAATGAGACTGCGGCGAAGTTTAACACGGAATGTGATTCCAGAGCGGCAAGCTCTCCTCCAGATTAGCGCAGGGTCAGGTTTCAAGCTCAAGAAAATGCGGGGAGGAAAGTAGGCCGCCGCACCTCGACCGACGACGAGAGCAAAAGTTTATTCGAAATGCGCAGGGGAGCTTTGCAGCTATAGCGAAATGCGGGAGCGCTCTTTAATTATGCTGGGAATTGTAATTGGCAAAAGATGCAGGCTTGATAGGGTCTTCGCAGAAAGCCGCAGCCGCCTTTTGTTCTCCCTGGGGCGGATGCGTTATCTCGGTGGGAACCGAATTGTTTTTTAGTTGCTGGTGTTTGCTTTCATCGTCATTCTCGCCGCCATTTGCGGGCGGCCTCGCGAGTCTTTCTTTGATGCTGAAAAGCGATATCTTTTTCAAAATTAGATGGAGGCAATTTCAAACTCTGAAGTTAACTTCCCAATCTTGATGAAGCTTCTTTAATAATTATAAAATGCAAATTTTGATAAGAGGATATTGCTACGATTCCTAAGTTTTACTTTCTTCCATGAATCCCATCAAAATTGATTGCAGGAAAGTGCATTAAAGTTTCTAAAGGCAAATCCTGTTCTTCTTAGAAACAGGATTGTATAGAAGCAGAAAATTTTCATTCTTTTTGACAAAGAAATCATTTGCCACATTAAGATCTTAGGAGAATGAAGATGATGAGCAAAGAAAACTTAATTGTAAACATTCATATTTTATAAATACAGTTTGCTTAAAAATATTTGTGTATCCTTTCCATTGAGAAAATTTTGCAGATTTTAAATTAAAATAAATTGAATGATTTCTCCGTTTCCACTCTAATAAGGAGAAAGTATTTTTGATTGATTTTATCTTAAAAGAGTGAGAGAACTTTGCTAAAACAGGACTAAATATTGAATATATTTGCCTCTTCTCTTTGCATTATTAGAATGTTCTCCATGTTCCATCTCAACGTAAACACGTGCTTTTGTTAATAATCGTGGAAGTGCTGAAAGGCGTCTTAATTATAAAGGCAATGCGTGAAGCGCAGTTGGCGTCACCTCTCATCATCGTTCCTTGAGCGACGAAGCGAAGCCCAGGAATTTTCAATAGGCCGTCGTCAAAAAGTGGCGGAGGCCGCGATCAATAAAGTAATCTCGGCACACCGCGTGCACCAGGTACATATACATAAATTTATAGGGAAAAAATATAAAGATGTACTCCCGAGAGCAAAAACACCTATCTAGTGATCCAGTACCACAGAGAGCTCCTTTCTTTCTTTCTTTCTCTTTCCTTTAAATATTGGCCTCGCATTTTATGGGGGCTGCTGGCAGCAAAGCCAGAGAGGCGAAATTGCGTGCACGGCCGCATAAATCCCGGCATCATGGCCTGCCAAATAATTTACAACAACGTACGCTGGGAACAGCTTTTTTGAATCAGAACGCCATGCATAATAAAAGAGCCTCCGGATTCATTTGTCTTGTCTCTCTTTCGCTCTCTCCTGGTCAACACATAAACGCGAGCTAGAGGTGTTATTGGAATGGGATCAAAACGTCGAAGATGTATTTTTATATTTTGGCCACACACAAAACATTTCGCCGCCAACAGAAACAGCTAACACTGCATGCATAATATATTTTATTTTTACATCTCCGTCCGCAGATTTATGTCCGACGACAGAGAGGAATGTTAATAAATACATAAATTTGCCAGCGATGTCCTCATTTTATTACACAAATTCCTGACTTTGGAACCACCAGATTTACATTTCATCTTTCCCAATAACATTAATTTTATACGCGATTGTCTTATTTTAAATTCCAAATCGAGGCAGGGATTAATTCGCGCATCCGATAAAATTTTCACTGAATTATTGGTCTACTATAATATTAAGGAATTTATGCAAATTTCTCTGTAATTAATTCTGATGAAACAAAACGCGACGTCTCGTTACCGGATTCTCCGAATTTCCCAAACTCTCGAGTTCACCTGCCGGCAAATGAGAAAGTATGAAATGCGCGACACGCTTGACAACTTGACGAGCTCTCTTTGTGACGTCTTCTGCGAAATATGAGCCGACTTGGCAGCTCCATGCAAAAATACTCGCGAACAGGGGTAGAGATGGTGCCTTTGTCTTTTGGCGAGTATCTCTAATTAAATGAGTCTAATAGTTCTGGAATTCCACACCGGCAACGACTGCTGGATTATTATCGTCTTCGTAAATTTAATTAACGACGTATTGAGTTTCATTGTGAGTGTCCTTTTCAGCTTTTTTATTGGCCGGGGGAAAAGTTCTGAGAAAAAAACAAGGAGCTCGTTAGAAGAGAAATGGTATTGTTTTGGCGCGGGATATGAAAGGATCTTCCTTTTCGTCGGCGTTTATATCGAAAAGCCCTTACACGTATTTTTTTTCATCCACGCTATGGCAATTGGGCAAATATTGGAGTTGAGCTTATTATATTTTATTTTTGTTGTTTTAACTGATCCAGTGACAAAATGCTACAACGCTCTCTGTCTTGTTTGTTTTGCAGCGATGGTGAAGCAAGTAAAGGGCGGCTATCTCCTGCGCCACAAAAGTAAGTATGACCCTTTTTCGCTCTCTCCGCGCCGTTGTTCAACTTAATCTTTTTTGCCGTTTATATATAAAAGCGCGCGGCCGAGCTTATTTTCGGAACGCCGTAAAAACGAAGCACGCGCGCTCGCCATTTTTATCCGTGCAATTAGTGGCTTAAACCTAAAACTCTTTCCGCGAGTGGAGCTTAAAGCGGGATCAAGATTTACGACGAACGGGGAGAATTATTTATTTCCTTTCTTTTTGCTGTGAATAAATCATCTGCGAAAAAAGGCGGATAAAGTAAAGAAAAAAGTTTCCGTTTTCAAGTTGTAAATCAAGGTTTTCATTATGAGTATACCAGTGAGAATTTTGATTGTTTAGAGATTAAACTTTAAATGTTATGAATCTTTCTCAAAAAACATATTCACATATGAAAGCACCAGCTAAATACACTACAGAAGTTAGATTCAGATTTTCTCTGGTTAAACAAGAAGCGACTTTGAGGTAAATATTTAAAATTGAGTAGAATATATTAAAGATTACTGTAAGATCAATATTTTCTTTGGAAAATTAAGGCAAATTTGAATAAATTTCCACTCGAGGTGCTCCTCATGATGAAGAAATCGGTAAATAAAAAAGGTTTTTCCTCTTGCAATAAAAACTGTTTCAACAAGGAAAATCATAGTTTCGTCATAGCAAACGGAAAATAAATTGTGCAAATGGATGATCTGTAAATGAAAGAAAACACTTTTACATGCAATCAAGGATAATTAATTGAATATTAGTTGAAGACAAAAAAATCAAAGAAATATGTGAAGTCAAAATTATTATTATATTCTTCCCGTGCATGAATTAATCAATGCATTATTTTTTCACATCGTTCCATTGATGTGTCAGAACACTTTGCCTTGAAACTAAGCCTGGTGTTGCTTTAAAGGAGCCCTTTAATGTAGAGCGGCACCTCTTCACATGAATTTGCACAAAGGGCTGGTCTTGCTACCCGCATAAATTTCCTCCGCTTTGCTCTGGCCCAAGAGTAAACGGCGAAACTGCCGGCGGCGAGTAAAACGCACCTGGACGAAGCCACCAGGCAGCGCCGTTCTTACCTGGAAATGAATAATAATGACGTTTGTCCAGAAGGTCCGTTTTATTAGCTTCACGTCCTTTCTTCCACCAAGGCTGCGTATTTCCGAGAAGGGAAGGATACTGCGTGTGAGAGGCGTTTGAAATGCTCGGTCGTTTGTCGAAAGAACGTTCTTGAACTTGGTGTACACACATTTCGACCGGAATAGCAAAAGGCTTCTTCTTCCTTTTAGTTTTCTTTCTTTGCTCGGCGCGTTTTCACGCAGCGCCTCTGAATCGCCGAAAGTTTGCCGCGCACCGTCCGCTCCTTTTCCAACTGCTGCCATCCCTAATGGACCCAACAAAGATTATTCGCTACGTGCTGGTGACGTGTGCGTCCCAAAACTGTGCAACAACAACACGCATTAAAACCGGCATCAAAAGCGGCGAGGCCGCTTTTCTGCCCGAATGTATTTTATCTCTCGGATTTAATTTCATCCCTCTCGGTTGGCTGGCGCTATAATTTTGCAGAGATCATTAGTGCGTCGAGTGTGTGCCAGAAAAACTTGTACTTTTTTGCTCGAAATACGGCAAAGCGCATTTGTTCACTTTTTTGCCCCTTTTTGTTGACGGATTTCGAGTGATTTTGGTTTGGACGGATTTGCCAGTCGCAGCCTTTGTGGTTCCCTTGTCTCTAATGACATAGGACGGCTTGCAGAGGAGATGATCAACGAATAATTTTTTCCAAATTAAAATCTGACATGGCTTAATTCATTAAGCTTCAATATGTAATTTCAAATCAACTAATATAGATTTACAATAAACAATAATACTTAATTTTTATTCTAAATTTAAATAGAAATTGGAATTATATAATTTTCTTCGTTTTCTTCTTTATTAAATATTAAATTGTTTAAGATTTTAAAAATAAAATCATTTTGTTGAGAAACCTGGTAAGCCAGTATATAAAAAAATTTCAAGTAATATTTTTAGGTAAATATATAAGGTTAAAAATATATATATATATTAAGCGCTGCAAACTAATTACAGCTAAATAAGTGGTAAAGTGAATTTATCAAATTCAATGGATGATGAAAGTTGTTACTAATAAGAATCATAATATTATATGAAGATGCAAAATTTCAAAATTAATATTATTATGATTATATGTTATTCATATATAAATAATATTAGCTGCGTCGGTGTATTTATATTACAAAACCTTTTTTTATCACGACTGTCTCTTCTTTATCAAAACGTAGATTTTAACCAAGGATTAAATTAAAAGTCATAAAATTAAAAACTCAATAAATTCAGAATGCAAATAGTGCGCACCTAGGTCAAATCAAATAATGCAAAATTGCATATAGTTCTGCGGATAAATTAATCCTGCACATGATATTCCACGAACGAAGTTCCGCAGGACATGAATATTGATATAGCGATTAAAAATAGAAATTGCGAGAGCGAAAACTCTGGTCGGCGGCCGGGCTAATAAAGCCCGGGCCATTTGCTTAATCCGAAGGGCCGTGCGCTCGCCGCATTAATTCCGGTCCGCTGCTTAATTCTCCGTTTCCCAACTAAATTCAGTGACCGACCAATGGTCTCGCCCTGGGCTGTGCAGGCCCGATAAATGCGCGTCCGGTTTGTACACTTGCCCTCATGTAAAATACATGTACGTGATGCACACATAGCCGCAATTAATATCAACCCTATGGTGCCGCCGCACATATACAAAATTAAATTTGAGCTCCTCCGTGTTTTGTGTTTGATTTTCTGATTAACTCGTGAGGCAGATTAAAGACTCAAGCAACTCGATCCTCTCATTAGCCTCGCCTTTGTTGGCTCCGACCGAGCGGATTTTCAGCGCGCGCAAAACAAATCTCTCTGCTGCAGTAACGTGTACATTTTGCAAGAGTGTGTACCTTGCTCGCTTCTGTTGCGCGGAGAGAGCACGGAACCTAGCCATGTGCCATAACCGTTCTGTTGATTTGCGCTATTTGAATAAATACGGCCCTTCCGCAATGTGTAACAATGTGTGCGCTCTAGGGGAAATTCGTTAGGCGGATATTCTGCGCTGAATTTTACCACCGTCTACAATAATGAGCGAAATTTCCACACGCCGAAATTTTGGATAGTTTACACCGACACCGACACAGTTAGTTGGAAATTATTTTATTATTACAAAATTTAACATATATAGAGCCTCCGCTTAAAAAACTGTATTGCTTCTAAAACTGATAAAAAAAAATTTATATTTAGACAATGCATTAAGTTTTTCAAACTTAAAATTAGGATTCTGCACAATTTATCAATTCCATTCAATTTTTCTCGTAACTCAATTTTTAATCAATCTGATACTTGAAAATATATATGAATAAGTCGTTGATAAACATTAAGTATTTTTGCTACTAAAATTTAAGTCATCAAAAAATAAAAATTGAATTATATAGAATCCATTCTTTTTCTTCATTAGAGAAGCTATCTTTTTTTCTAATTTTACTTCATCTTTCTGATAGAACAAATGCATTTTATCTTTTTGTGTACATAATGTGTATATAATAATTACTTCTGAGTTACTTCAATTGATTGTGTTTGAATAGAGACTTATTTCAGTATTTTATTCCTGCAATATAACATTGTTGTTATATAAATGCAATGATAAATTTGAATGGGAAAAAAATGAGCAAATTAAATGCCTTTTTTTATTTCATCTGAATTCAATTTAAAATAAATTGAACATGTTTCAGTCCGTTCTCTTCTACTTTCAATTAAATGCCCCACGACCGGGAAAACACCGTCGGCCTGATTTATTTTACACATATATTCCGAAATGCTTGAGAAAACCGCGTACGTGCATGTGTGCGAGAGAGAAAAGGCCGTCGTGGTGCGTCTACGTTTTTGCAAGAGCGAGCGGCGAGTTGTGCTGACACAAGTAATCCACTTTTTGCTCGAGTTGTGGCGGCAGCGCCCTTATTTCGCGTGGTGCCTGGTTTATTATCACGGATGAAGAGACTGCAGACATCAAAATCCATTCAAAAGATGTCCGCGTAAGCAAATTGCGAGCCACTTTTTCCCCCCGCGCCGCCGCTTGCCAAATTCTTCGCTGCGAATGCGCTCGAGTGCGCCTCGGCCCCGATCCGATTCGAAAGCAATCGGGCAAAAACGCAAAGTCGCACGCGCGCCACCGGCAAAAAGCTTTTCACGAGAAATTTGGCTTTTTGTTTTATTTCCCTTTTATCTCGCCGCCAGCCGAGTGAAAAATATTTTTTTATTTTTTGGCAGCTCACGCGCGCGCGCCTCGTGAGAGTGCGGCGAACACGCGTTCGCATTTCACGTGTGTTTGCACAAGATCGGAAAAGCGCCGATCGCCGTTTGACGGATATGGATGGATTGTGGAAGCGGATCTGACTACGCGAGTTCCAACACATCCATCGCTCTGTCCATTTTTTTTCAGCCCAAACATGTTAAGGCAGAGATTTGTGGCACTCGCGGACTATTTTCCATTATTGCCGCACATCCATGGTTATTGACATTCTGGCTTTTTCGAAACATTTCAACATTTTCAACTGTGCTCTGTGACATATAAATTATATAAATTGTTTTTTTAGCTCACACAGTAAGTAATAAATAAAAATTGAAGCGTGCATAATACTTAAACGATTTTTTCTGTTACCGTCAAACAAAGGATTGGAAAATTAGAGTGGATTTTAAAATTTTAATAAGAGAATAAATAAATATCTTGAAGTTATATTAAGCAGGGCAGAATCAAGACATTTATTTGAAAATAATTTTGCTAATATGGGGATCTCCTTTAAAATTTAATTCAAAATAACAAACGTAAAATAAAAGTTTAAGAAGTAGCTGATTTTTTTTTATCATTTAACCACTTTTGTATATCAAGTAAAAGATTTTAGCAGTAAAATTTTCTTTAATCAGGATCAGGGTTATTTGTAAAGAGGAAACCTGATTCAAATATTTCCAATTCTAATTTTGCCACTTTAATTTCGTATTGAACTGTATCAAAATTTGATGGGAGAGTTAAAATATAGGCAAAATCTCTTAACAAAGGACGCTTTGTTGCCTTCTTTTACTATGTATGTGTCTAAATGAGAATCCCCTGTGAATTTGGGCAAAACTTAAAGCCGCTTCAGATACTCCTGAGAGGGTATTAAAAGTTGTGGACTAACTTTCAACGCGATCAAAATGTCCCTCTTCTAGCCTGTAGCTTATATGTAATGTAAACAATAAGGATTTTCAATACCGTGTTTAATTTCACAAAAAAAAAACTTATTTCAATAATTAATAATAAAAAGATCCACTACTTTTATGTATTCCATTTAATTCAGATTTTCTTCAGCATAAATGAGAGAAACGTTTGGACGAAGTCCAAATTGAGGCAATTTCAGACGAATTGCGGCGACCCAAATGAAGCAGACCGTGGAAACGCTTGAGGATTTTCGGTCTCCGAGAGGGAGAAAGAGAAAAATTGACGGAAAAGGAGCAGGAAAATCGTAAAAAGGCGAGCTGGTTTTATTATTTCGAAGCACAGCACCGTGACCTACTTTTTCTACTTATGAATGTATTATTACGACCGTATTCTTTTTGTTTCTCGAATGGAAACATGCATGACAAGAGCGGTCTGCATTTCATTCATCCACTTGAGCGCTCATTCATTGCCCGGGCGACGCCCTCCGGCGCAAGAAGAGGGAATGCATAGCATTTCCTTCAACTCATCTGCAATCGACCGCTTTTCTGCTGCCCCATAGAAATTATTACATTCTGTGTGCATTCGATGATGCAAGATTTAAGTTCCGAGAACTGACAAAGAGCGGCTTGTCAGTCAGCTCCGGATAATGACAGTGAAACTGATATCATGTGAAAGGCAGGATAAAAGCAAACACGCAGAGACAGAGACGTGCACGCCTCTGTATTGCTGTCATTGACACGCAACAGTTTTTCCAGAAACGCTGCATTTTTTATTACAGCTGGAAATTATCCATATATGCCATTTTTCTATATATGTTGCGAAAGCACGCAAAAGTGAAATAAATGAGGTCAGAATGAAGATTATATACAACTTTCCCAATTTATTTCCGCGGTATAATCATTTTTTTTCTGTTTCACATTCGGAAAAGATTGGCTTAAAAATTTATGTTATTAACCAAATGGAGCGCGGCGGAAAGCAATTTGGCTAAAAATACATCAACTGATCGCGACGGAGTTTGGAGATATTCGTCAGCAGAAGCACCTGATAAATGATAAATTAGCGAGAGCATCTTGAAAATGATGGAGAAGAGGCCGGATTTCGGGCAGCGTCAGCGAAAAAATTCTGTCTCGAGAGAGAGACACGAGTGCTTTTTTCTTGCCGGGGTTGACACGAACTTCTTGCCACTCTCATCTGCTGCAATTTCTCCCCCGAAATTGATGATCCTTTCTTTAATTAATGAAGCGTGTTGTGTGTATATATTTAAACAAGTCAATTTAAAAAGCGGCGAATCGATTACTATGGTGCGAGGCAATTACTCTCTGTAATTCTAATTAGCCGCGCACCGCCACCGGGGCGGCCTTTCATTCGGCAAATCGATCGCGCAGCGCACCGTCACCCACCGCCGCGTGCAATATAACTTCGAGAGCGCGTTTTCTCTTTCCGTTTGCCGCCCTGTTACACATATATTTTTTATTTGCACAAAAATATTGCCGTTTCGCATATTCACGACAGACACCTTGACATACCCTGTGCTCAACCAGTTAATTTAAGTTAAATGTGAAAGTTACCTGAAAATAAGTATAAACGAATAACAAATAAATACAAGTATAAAATTATAAAATCTTTTCGTTAATCAAGAGGTAACAAATTTACATAATTTTGTTATTTTTAAAATTTTATTTGATATTATTTAATTTTAAAATTTTAATTTATGTTCTATACTAGCTGATGAAAATTAATTGTACATCGACTGAATTTTATTTTAAATATATAAATTATATTTTTACCCCATATAGTATATTATTAACATCAACTTCAGTTCATGGCATGAAAATTAACTATTAAATCATATTCAATTCTTTGGGTTTTTTTATGATATAATATTATGATCATGAAAAGTTTATTATTTTAATATCAAATAATGAATAAAAATTGCAGGGAAATTAATTGCATTAGCCATTTTATATCCACAGCCAAGAGATTCGTTTAATATTTCCTTAAAAAACATTTTACAATTGTTACGGTCAAAAGTTATATTATAATTAAATTTTTAAAAAAAATTGTATAATTTTTCAAACCTTGGGAATTATAAAATGGTACTGAAAATCTGAAGTTTAAATAGCATAGGAAAAGTATGGTATGTAAAGAACGAGTTGAAACATATTTCAATTTAGAAACTGAAGTATTTTAATTATTGCTAATGATTAATTTAATTTCCAGGGCATATTCTTATATTATATTTCCTGGGGCAATGTCACGCCTCGATCCGTTTGACAGGAATGAGAAACATCTTTGTAAGAAAGGGTTGGGCCGCGCTTTTTATGCTGAAGGTGCGATCTGCGCAAAGTTTCAGCACACACGAGCAGCACGATTCGAGTGCTGATAAAGCGATGATGTGATTTGCAGGAGGTTCGCAGATGAATAAATTTTCTTGCAGTAAGCAAGACGAAGGAGAAGAAGTACGTCGTCATCGGCGGCGGCGGCGATATAATTTCGAGCTGGAGAGTTTGTGTTGCTGATTCGCCGAATTATTAATGAAGTTATATCTCGATCCTCTCCGCCTCTGGTGCTTTTCTTTGCAAACTCAATTTATATTCGTCTGGTGCCGGTGCCGGCGGAGCAAGCAAGCAAGCGAGACGCCGAGAGATGTTTTTGCATATTTCACAGTGCGGTGTTCGTTCATCGTCAAGTTTCGCTATTGCATTGTCATTCTAATTCAATTCACCTCGCCGTGTGCTCGCTCTGCCGGAATAATGCCGGAGAGCTTCTCTCTCTCTCTCTCTTTCCACCCCCTTCTCCCCGCGGATTCATAAATCTGACTCGATCTACACGCTCGGCCGTGATAATTACAATTTCGTTCCTAAGGCAGGTGTGATAACCCCGTTACGACAGGATAATTTGCGCGTTTGTTAACAACTCGCACTTGCACGTCGAAAGCAGAGTTCATTAGCACCACCAACATTCATCACTGTGGCAGCCAGTTTTATGCTACGATTTCTTTGTAATTTGCCGATAATTGCAGTGTTCTACCCTGATTCTCATTGTTTGATAATTGTAATATATTTCTGTTAACATTGTTGGCAAGGTTATGAGTTGTTATGAATCAATTTTAAAAAGAAACGTTTAACAATTATTTGCTTAAATTTTATTTTGTCTTTAAAAATTTTTGTGGAACTATTTATTTTATTTATTCTTATTATAATTAAAAATTAAATAAATTTCATGTCAATGGGCTTGAGAAAATATTTTATGAAGATAGTTAAATGCTTTTGAATGAAAGAATTTTTTAAATATTTAAATCTTATATTATTTTATATTTGTCATATTCTACTTATATATATATCTGTTTATTAATATAAATATAATGGCTTCTTGCTCAAACACAACTTAAATGGTTTAGCTAATACTGCAAAAATTTGTAAACACAATGTGAAATGATTGGTAGCAATAATTGTCAAATCAGAAGGGAAAAAAAGGAGAAAATTAAATTAACTCCAATATTTTATCTGCACTCTGCAATATTATTGAATTCAAAAGAAAATTAATTTCTCATGTTTTTTCAGCAGCAACAATAAAATGGCATAGTATTATTTTTTTCTTTAAATATAAATCCGTAAGCTGAAAATATTAAATAATTTTGCAATAAAATTCACAAATTTTTCAAGTCTGAGGCATTTTTGACATGAAGAACTTCTTAGTTTTAATAATTATATATTTTTTCAAAATGCGTAACTAGTCTTGTAAATTAAAGAAAAGATAGAAAGCAGTGGTGCTTTCACAACTTGCAATGTAGAAAATAAAAGTGGCAAAAAAAGCTTTGCAACGGAACTTTGAGAAAAAACTCAATTTCATCAAGACAAACAGGAAGCTTCAAAACAGAGCAGCTTCCTGATTAACAACAGGGTGGCTCGGCGCTCATAATATTGACTTTTCCGATCGATGAACGCGTCAGAAAAATGTAATAAAAACGAAAAAAAATGTCTCCGTCAACGGTATGCCCACTCTAAAAAAAATATAAACAGAGAGACGCCGAATGCCATCCGAACTTTTTTGGCGCTCTTTACTGTGCAAAAAATTGTTCTCTGTGATTGCAGATTCCATCGTGTCTTGTATTCTCTTTCATATTTCGTCGTCTTTCACCTTTTCTGTGAGAGAAAAAGTCTGAAGAGCGTTTCCCGAGCACACCTCTAATCTGCGCCCCGCGAGCGGTACAAATTTTGCCGTCTTTTGTGCGGCGCAAATGGAAGAAATTCGGCCCCGGGCACAATAGAGGCTCGACTCATTCGGCGAAAATGTTGCATGCAGGCCGATTGTTCTTGGCAAGCATTGTCTGGCCGACCAACTTCTCTCGCGGAAGCAAGCCTTCCTTCGTTCTGTGCAAAAAGGATATATATTTGCGTCGGCACCCCATTCTTTTATATACATTTTTTCTTGCGCGCAAATCCAACGAATGCACTCCACAGGATTTGAGCGTGACGTGTGTGGGAAGAGCACGAGATGTTGTTATGGCTGTTTGTGCAAGCCATCAGAGCCAGCATGAAATATCTCATCGCGCTCCCCGGGGAAATAAAAAGGTGCGTGTGCTGCTGCCTCGATATGAATATGGAAAACTATGCGTTTGCCTGCTTCATGCCTAATGAAACTTTCATTCCAGACGACGGAGCGCGCGTTTTCAAGAGCGAAAATAGCGAAATAAAAATTTGACGCTAAGTTGAGGTTGCCATTTGAACAACTCCAAGAAACATTGAAAATTTTTAAAAGTGCTGATAAAGCCTTTTCAAATTTTCATAATAGTCACACAGATCATTTTCAATCTGAACTATATTTTAATTTAATTCAACTAGTTTATTTAATTTCAAGATCTGTAGTTATTCATAGTTAATTAATATCGTCAATATAGCCATCAATAATTTAACTGAATCTTTTTTCCAAAAGTGTTAGTTTCTTTCGATCATCAAGTCCTAAGTTTGAAATCGTGAAACCCTCCATTTAAATTATTAAATTATTTTTTAAGTTAAAAGCATGCATGCTAGAAATTGTTATTAATTTCAAAATGATAAACCGCTTTTTACTAAGTTAATAATAAATTTTCACAGTTATTGTGAAAACATTCTGCTATTACTTTTAAATTCAATCGCAACCGAGGAAATTGAAACAACAAAAGTAAAAATACTACTTTTACCACGCCAAACGCGGAACAATAAAATTAATGTTATTTAAAACTTGTATTTTCAGTTGGTATTTTTGAAGTATTCAAAGCATGTGCTCCAGAATCTTATATTTTATAAGCAACTTGTAAACTAAATTTCATAATCAGATTGGAATATAACCTGTTTCAGAAATAAAATATTAAAAAATTTGTGTTGAGTAAGAATTATATCGTATCAATTATTAAACATAATTTTTTTAGTAACTTTTTTAAAATATTTGTAAATTTTATTATATTCAATGTAATTAAAAAATTTTTTAATTACTTTATTTATTGTGTTTTTATATTGCGTCAAGATAAAAAAAAATATGGTTATCTTAGTTCAATAATCTCCATTATCAGTATTTATTATTATTTTCTATAGAAAAAATATTTTGTACTTGTCGTCATGTATATTAAATTGTATAAACGTTCCTTTTCATCCTTTGAACCTGTGTTGGTATTATAGATGATAATTTGCCAAATTATTTTTGAGGCATCTACTTTAATTTTATTTAATCCACCTTCAAATAAATCAAACTGAGAAGTGATGAAATTGTAAATTGTATTTAAAACAAGGTTTACTTAGTTTATTGGCATGAAAGTAAAATTAGCGTAATGTTTTCGTTTCTGGGGTGGCCTCCCTAGTCCCTCTCTGCATAAGAGATGAAAAGAGAAAACTCGCGAAGGGTTGATTTTTCCGGTTCTGAAGGAAGCGCGGCTGCTTTTTTGGCGTACACGCCGCAAAATTTCCACTGCTCTCTGATTAAAGGATGAAACTTTTCGATTCGGTAATTGATTTTGGCCGGCAACGCGAGTTGTGGTGCTGCTGTGTCGGAGAGCGAGGGTGGAAAATTAACTTTTTTCCAGCACAGCGCACACGAATTTAGTTACACTTCCAGCAGCAGGCATATCTCTGCCGGCACGAATTTACTGCTTGTTTTCCGTCATTTAATAACGCGCAGTAAAGTTTCCCGGAGCGAAAATTTCCCACTTTAGAATTAAACAGAAAAAAAACTGGCCTCTTGAAATCGAAATCGCACGTTTTTGCGACTTATTTCTGTGCAACTTTTTACGGTGGACGCGTTAAAAGGGTCTCGTCGGTGATGAAACAAACTTTCGTCCAAAAAGAGAAAGGAAAAAAAGCAGGTCTATTGTCGAGAAAGGGACGAGCCGTGTAAAAAAGCTATTGTTGCACGGCACCTATTTTCCAACTAGCAAAAAATAAATTCAACTTTTCTTATTCGTTTTGTCCCCGCTGCGAAATTAGTTTCGCATGCACAGTGAGGGAATGTTTGGTCCTCTCGTCCAAATAATCTTTCTTTCTCCCTTTTTTGCAATTGACAAATTGACTCGCGCACGTTTTGTTTTTGTGGGTCGCCGGTCGCTCTGCACACACTTGACCTATTTCCCATCGCGCCATTCAATTATTCGATCGCCGCGGGCATCAATAAAAAACGGAAAGGAAATCTGAGTCCTGAGAAAATGCCATTCTGCGCTTTCCAATCGGACACACGTTGTTTTCCTGGCCTACTTTGAAGCCGCTGCAAACTTCTCTCTTACGGATACTTTCAAAGGAGCTCTGCAGCATTGATGTAAAACAATGCTGGAACAGAAAAAAAAATAAAGTCGCTTCGATGGAAATTGGAGTGCATTTGTGCATACCAACACAACTTTTCTCATCGATTTAATGATTGAGTTATAACTCCATGGAGTATTAAAAAATAAATGTGTGCATGTATGTTCACTTGACAGCTTCTATGTTTCTAGAAATTGCTTATACAATCAATCAAAAGTGGAGCTAAATCAGGAGAAATTAATAAGATAGGAGAAAACTTAGTTAATAATATTTGTTTACATATGTTATAATGGTAAGAATGAAAAATAATAATAATGTTTTGTGGTGATCTTAAAGCTATATTCAGAAACCTAATTATTCAGCAAATTATTCGGATTTTTAATTCCGGCAAAATAATTGTTTATTTTTTATCAGAATATAGTCGGTTTTCTCCACTGTTTCTTGGTCTAGCAAAATGAGAATGAAATATTAAAGTTAAAGAGGAAATACAAAGAGGAGAAGAGCTCGGAACCTTATGAATGGATCATGAGTTTAGTTTCAAATATTATCATTGAAATATCACTGAAATTTCTCTGCCCATATATACATAAAAATTATATAATATACATTTGATAACTACAAGATAGAGAATTACAGAATGAATAAAAAATGCACCGTATTTTTCAATTAGGTATAAATGGTTGAAAAATTAGTTAATTTTAACCTTTTTTTTTTCATAAAAATAACGTTCCAACGTTATTTTAATCTACAGCATTAAAAGAAAATGAGACTAAATTTCAAGTCTGTTGCTTTCTATTGATTATACGATCCTAGAAAAATGTTTTAAATTTATTATATTGCACTCGAGCCTTTGATAAATTTCAAAAAGTTGCCTCTGATAATTTTCTCTAATTATACAATTTGTTTAATCTTATTCTTACCATTAGCGCCTATAATTTGTATAGATTAAGAAAAATTTCCGCATGGTTCCAAAAGAGAGAGTTAAATAAATCTTTTCCTTGGGCCAAAAGAACAAGTGCGTCCAATAAGCCATCAATCAAACTTGATGTGTTGCCGCTCATTAAGGAAAATCCGAAAAGTAGCCGAGCGCAATTCATCGAGGGCGAGAGTCATTAGTTAGTTTTGGCAATATTTCTCTCCTCGGATTGGATCATTAGTGCGAGCTCGGACCGGGCACCGAGAGATGAGGCATTCCTCCCTCCGAGCGACAGCACTACTTTTCTCTTTCTCGGCGGCGCGAGTTTTGCGCGCCGTTGAAAGAATGCGAAATCAATAAAGGCATGACTGACCGCTCAGGTGCACAAAGGATTATTTGAGCCGGCGGAGGGAGGGGGTGGGTGGGGCGGGGCGGGGATGGAACCGCTGCAGGGGCGCAGAGATTGAATGTGATCCGAGTCGGATCCGATTGCGATTCAATTATTGAGCGCATTTCCATGGAATAAGAAGCCGCTGAAGGACTTGCACAAGGAATAATGACTCAAACGAACTCCGCCCTGGCCAAAGTCGATGAGCCGACGACCGCCTTTTAAAACGAGGAGGTTGTTATCGAAGCGGAACCGATCGCTTTCAGCCCACTGCAAATTTGTCGCGATTGAATTGAAATGATACGACTCATGAAAATTTAAAATAGTTTTTTTGATAAAAAAAAGGTAAAATTTGGAAGCTATTGTGTTTGCTGTTTGATCAGCTCACATATCCAAATGGTGAACGGTTATTTGAACCCTTCATAATTTCTAATTTTTTAGTATTATTTAGTTATGAATGGAGTAGAATATCAATAAATAGAAACTAAAAATTTTCAACAAAGGATTATTATCACCTTTATGTTAAAATTTAAAAAAAAAATATATTACCTTGCCTCAATTCAGAGAACAGTGCAGATTCATGATTATAAGTAGAAAATTTTACATTTAAATAAGAGCAAAAATTTATTCCCGGTTAAAGAGTTTAAATTTAATGCGTTGGATCTATTTAAAATTCATTAAAATTAATAATTTTTTTTATTTTCAAGTAAAATGAATTTTTGGATATCAAGGAATTATTTATGTTGAAGAATAAAATTCTCAAACTTAATGATGTCTGATGAGTGATTAAAATCATTACGTTTTCGATTTATTATATTTTCGCGCCGGGACATTTCAAATCTTGGAAATGAAGATCAGCTTTAGATTTCACCGTGGATTACAGAATTATTGTAATTTATTCAACTGTTGTTTGCCAGCGTAGGAACATATTTCTGACTCAAACGTCTACGCAGTTCCTGTTTTTTTTTTTTGCATTGACGATGGCGACTTTTCTGCCGTTGCCAAAACGGCGCCCCTGACAATCGTTCGCAGAACTCGGTGGCCTCACTTGGAGCCAATTTTTTTTAGACTCATTGCGGTAAAAAGCAAATATTTGCGTCGTCATGTCGTGCTGGTGGTAATTCCTGCGGTTGTGAGCAGAGACGAGTGCAGGCCGGATTTCCAGGAATCAGCGAGCGTTTTGCAAGGGAAATTCGCTTTCCGCGTGAATCAACAGTTTCGGCCGGCTGAATTTTTTATTTGAAGCGCGCACGTTTCGCCCATTCATAATCAATCACTCGCTACAGAATTCTATCTGGATTAATAAATCATTTCGCACAGAGAGAGAGCGAGACGTGTCCGTCCGATGGCGGCGTTAGTTTCTCTCGCCAACTCGCTTTTTATTAATATTATTTTTTTGTTGCTCGAGGTACCGGCTGAATTTCATTTCCCGGCGGTTAAAATTTCATTTCCTCGGCGAAATCTGCTAAATGAGTGTAAAAAGCAGCAGCGGCTTACAGAGAAGGAGAGAGAGAAGGGCCAGTGTCGCCGGCTGGCTCTTTTTATATGCGGCAGAAATAATCCTTTATGTCTATCGTTGGCCCTCTGAGATCGACTGCGAACAACAGGCCTACCCCTCCAGGGACAGATTCGCGCTTTTCCACGACCTTGTTTTTTCCCTCTGTATTAACTGAACCCGGAAAAGTTTTCCGTGATAAATTTGTATCATTTAAAAAAAACTCGTGCAAGCGAATTCTCCGGTTCCTTTTTCTTTGAAAAATTGATGAGCGCCGCCGTCGCTCTGTTTTCACGCAAAGGTCTCTGGCCCGGCGCGAGCGAGCGAGTCTCCGAGGGAGATGCTGAAACGACCAATTTGATTGCGAAGGCAAATGTTTTGTTTGCCCCATCAGAACAAATTGGCTGCATTTTCGCGCTGCAGAGCCGAGCCTTTTTTGCAGATAAGGGTTTTACTGCTGTGCAAACTTTATCTTTTAAGGTTTTCCCTTCCTAGAAGGGACAAATATTGGTCTTGTTGAAATGTACTTTTTATTGCCGGCGGAAAACAGCAGTGCGTTAGATAAATGGCGATGCTGTATGATTGTGAGGCTTCTATTTAAAATGGAATTTATTCCTAACGGTAATTGCAAGATTGGTGAATCTGAAAACTGATTCAAATTAGTAATTCTATTAGAATATTTTACTATTGTTTTTGTAATATCTCAAAGAAGCTACAAGGTTTTTTTTTCTTTTTCTATATTTCACCCACTTTTTAACTCAACTACATAATATTTATGACCATATTGTTGTAAATAATATCAATATTCTAGAACTTTTAACATAAAATTTCATTATATCCTTGGTAATAATTAAATATTCACGATGCTATGAATAATGGCTGCGAATATGAAAAGTGCGGATTAAAACTGTATTTTTCATTTATTTGAATGCAGAGTGCAAGTAATCTGTTTTTCAAGATAGTAAATTTCTGATGATTAATTTCGCCATCAATTTTTCTCGATGTATTTAAAATTTTGCAAAAAGAAAAGCTCAAACAGAATGATTTCAATGTCAAACTTTTTAATAGACTTTTCGGATGTTTGTTTCAAACTTTTTTAGCGAATCTGCTGAAAATATTCGTCAAGGCATTGCAAATATGTATGAGTTAGGTTTATTTTTATTATCATATTTCAATGGCTTTATTCTACAGTTTTGGAATACATTTTGACCTGAAAAAGGAAAGGCCTAAAGAGGGAGCACAGATATGCGGAAAAGGGAAAATCTCTCGCGTCAGCGTGCAATGGAGATGAAATTTCAGTTTGGGGCGATACCCCAGAAAAAAAAATGGTAAAAAGTCTCGACGAGCGCGAATCTCGCGGCGTAATTTCCTCTTTTCTGACAAGGCACGTGTGCGAACCTAACACTAATGACGGCCAGACGGACGGCGACTCTAACAAGAAGTAACGCGCGCGGCGAGCAGTGCCATAAACAAACATAATAACAACACAGCACAGCGGCCAGGCCGAGTGAGAGGCCAAACGTGCCGGCTTACGTTGCCAATAATAAATATCACGCGCACTCCTTTGCCGGCGATCTTTTTGTGTGCGACAGACGCGTCAAGTAGCAAATTGTGACACGCCGAGGATTTCGGGGCTTATTGTGCTCGGGAAAGCGGAAATCACGCGCCATCGCCAAAACCTCTCGAAGCAAGAGCCTCCCATTGGTCGATCAATGCTTGCTCAGCGCCCGGTTCGCGCCCCGAATTTGCTTGTTTCTACTCTTTCTCTCGCACACACCCTTCTTTCGCCGAATCGATAGAGACGACACACGCATTATTTATTTTTCTATGTGCGAACAGTCTTGGTGAACTCCTCAATTTGCATTAGGTATGCAAAAAATAGGTGATCACATTTTTTGGAAATGAACTAAAGGCAATTTAATTTTTTTCTAGTAAAATATTACGTTTATCTGTGTAATTGACGAAAAATCAATAATTTTACAATTTTTAACTAAAAATAACAATAATTAGAACAAAAAATATTTAGGTTTAAAAAATTCCCATTTTGGCTTTTTTCCAAGTTAAATCACCTAAATTCACGCCTATTTTGCTCTTATAAATAACCTTTTGATCTCAATCTCGTTTCCATCGTTGTGAAATATTTATTTTTTGCACGCTTATGTAGTTGCACGCCTGCGGCTCTCTGCAATATTCCATTTGCATTTTAATATGAAAAAAACGCCGTCTTGCACATTGTAGGTTAATTGTGTTATTGTCAGACGGGCTTTGTCCTGCGCTCGCTGTTGCACACCCAGGGACGGAAAGCGTTCTTTCTTTTGAATAAACTGTGTAAATAATATATACAAGAGCGTAAACATACGTACGTAAAACGGCACTTTTTCCTTTAGCAGTTGAAATGGTTACGAGATTGCCGTGAGATTGAATGGTATAGCTGCTGGCTTGATTGAACTAGGTGATGGCTCAATTAACCTATTTGCGTTTCAGTCACGACTCACGGAGAGGTGATTAAGGGGGAATTAAGTTCTTTATTAGCAGTTTAATAGGTTACAATTGCTCAAAGCTCATATATAATTTAAAGAGTAAATAATAAAAAAAGGTAAAAATTCTTGAAAAAAAAATGTTCTAATTAATTAAATAATAGCAAAACCAAACAAACAAGAATATTGTTGAATTTCCAGCTGGGCGTAATTCTATCCTAATTTTTCCAATTATAACCAAATTATCCTGAATCCAACATAAGTGTTCAATGTCTTATTACAAGTAAATTGTTTTAAACAATTATTGTTTTTTTTTAAGTAATATAGCTAAAAACTAAAAAGGCAATTAAGCTACATTAAAAATTTTCAAAAAAGGAAATATATCGCCATAAATATGTTTTAAATATAATTGATTTAAATTGAATTACACTAATAACTAAATATAATACGTTTTTTTTTAAAGTCTGCTAAATTGTTGAGAAGTATTCAAATTAAATATACTTTAAAAATACTTAAAATCTTACATAAAAATCAAAATTTTTATAGAAAAATTATTATTGATGTTTACAGCTCCCAACGTTTTCACGAGGAAGGTTATAATTAAATCTCTAATGATCAATTAATTTGGATATTTTTACATCTCTAAAGAAAGAGAGATATGATTTTTTTTTTAAACTATAGGAAGTTTTGGGTTTTGTTACCATTAAAACGCCAAATTCACCATTTCGAAATTAGACCTTTACACGTTGCAAAAGTTTTTGCACTCGTTTTCGAATAAAAAAGCTACACTTTTCCGTTTCACGGTCGTGCTTGGGAAATTGAGCCATTAAAATAATGCTGACCATTGCAGGGGCGCGCGCATTAATAACTATGCAACCTGCACGACCGGCGTGCTCGGCAAATTGCCTGCTTTCAACTCGGCGGCGCGAATTATGTGCAAAGTGGAGATAAAAATGCGGGTCGCGTCGGTGAATGCGGCCAATTTATTCGAATGGCGAGCGAGAGAGAGAAAGAGAGGGGGGCTGTTAAATAATTGACGGCCGCGTGACACTCGCGGATGCTAAAATGCAAAAAAATTGACTCGGCTGACAATTGGAATGGCTGCACTTGATTTATCGTGTCGGCTGCCAGGCAACTCGGTGACTCGGAAAGTTGGTCGCTCGCGCATTATTCAAGCTGCACTCTGCATGCCAGCGCGCGTGTTTATCCGTCCGGGGCGAACCACAATGGCAGGTGCAAAGACCACTCCACCGGTTGTTGATTGTCATTTGACATAATTACACGCACGCCTAACAAGTCTCTGGTTGTGCGCATTAAATACAACCCATTGTGAAACGGGAGACTACTAATCATCTAATTAAGCTTTCGTGTGTGACATAGTAACAGGGAAAAATACAATCATTAGAGATTTTGTTTTCTAAATTGTATAAAGCAAGGTGCTATCAGATTGTTGCATATTAAATTGTTTTTGATAAAAAAAAATATTAGCTTTTATAAAATACATACAAGAGAAATAATTATATAATAAAAATGTAAACAATACAATATAACTTTATTGGTTAAATTTATTTAAAATCTAAATAAATACTTATGTTATATAAAAAATAATAATATTGCAAATAATGCGAAGTTTTAATATAAGCATTTTATTTAATGATTTTATTAATTAAATGAAATTAAAGAATTTAAAATATTCTCCTGATAATACTGATTGAAAACAGAAAATTTTGGTAGGTGCTAACATGTTTTTGGTGGTTTGTTTGGTAGGCGGTCGGTTACAATACTTACCGATTCGTCATCACCAAATTTACTCTTCTTGTGAAAAAATTATTTTCTTTAAATTTTAAAATAAAAGCCACATTCGCTCTTCCTATTCTTTTACTTCCGTTTAAGGCCTGCTTATTGACATCTACAACTCCTGTTTGCGGCAAATCGGCCCGAAATTTTTGGACCCAGATTTTTTTATAGATTCCTACCTATCAGTAGAGTTGATTGCACAAAGAAAAATGGGGGGTAGCGCCGATTATTCTTGAAATATGATTTTTTGAATTTTTACATTGCGTCTTATGGAAATTTTTGTTTTTGGTGATTAAAAAAAAACTGCCCGAAATTTTTTGCTCAAAATTTCACAAAATGATAAGCGAATGACCCTAAACAGATTAGCAGAAAAAAATTTGAGGGTTCATGGGGCAAGAAAATAACATTGGGCATATGTGCGATCAAAAAAAACCTCCTTGGTACTCTTAGCATTGCAATAAGGAGTCCTTAATACTCATGGTGTAAAAGAGACTCTCACTGTAATATATTATTTTCGCTCTCCCACAACTTTTTCTAAAAATACAAATCCTCGCAAATCCAGTATATAAAATATTTCAAGTGCCATGAAAAAAACTTTAAAACCCTAATTTTCTCCATCATAGCGCTGTTTTTTTTGTTCAAGATCCTCCTCTTCTACGACGCAGAAATCCCACATTCTTACCGCGGTATGATAATTCTGAGAGAAAAATCCCGACCTAAAGCCGCATAGCTAAGTTATAGGAGCGGCGAGAAATTTTCCACTAACTTTGCTTCCGCGCGCAGCATTTTTAATAAACATTATTTCTCGGTGAAATGCCGCTATTTTGAGACGCGCGAATGGGGAAATTTCTGGAGGCACATAATTTGGACGAAATCCTTTCTCTCGAGAAAGAGTGTCTCGAGCAGCCCGGGACGAAAAATGCGAAGAGCATATTTTTTCAATTAAGCCGGGAGCCGCGTAAAAATAATAGCACTTGTCAGTTGGCCAGCTCGGCCGCAATATGTTGGCTGCTTTTTATGTGTTCGCCAGTCGAAAAACCCTTGCGCGAACAAAGATGGGCCGCCGCTGCTTTCTCCCATTGTTCGCATCCTCTCTCTCTCTCTTTCTGCCGTCGCAATTTTTTCCTTTCACGCACCACCAGTGAATAACGCGCAGAATGCGCGCCTTTTGAAACACAAGCCTGGCGAATATTTTTCATTGAACTCGAACGTGGGGGATAAAACCGAGCGGAACGTGGCGCTGCAGCCTCTCGTTTGTTTGCTGTCAGGCAAACTTTTTTTTAGGTCTTATTAGTTTATTTCTGTTTTGGCTGCAAATGAGACCGCGCATTTCTCAACAAAGCCCTTCTCTTTGGACAGCGTTTTAAATCAGATTCAATGAGATATAAATAAATTGTTTTCTATTTTATTAAAAAAAAAAAAAAAAAAAAAATCATCAGAATAATTAGTAAAATATGCTACTTAAAGTTATGATAAATATTATTTTATTGTTAATTTTTCTTCATAGGATTTAAAAAGAAGTCATTCAGAAGCTTATTTATTGATATTAAGAGTTGAATTTAGAGTTGGCTTTTTCTAGATATGTTTTCGCGAGTTGTGTTTTCTTTTTATGTAGTGTGCTAGATTAGAGAAATTTCATCAACGAAGATTTTTCTCTTCACAAATTAATATTTGATTAAAGACCAAGGAACTATAATTCAATGAAAATTTGTGAAAATTTGTAATAAAAATGTAATTCCTCGTGAAATAATAAAATGAGATAAAGTGACAAAATAAGAAATTTGTTCGTGTTGAAAACACAGTTTGAAATTCCAGAAGGCAGGAAGAGTAAACATAAATGACGAGGCAAAACATTTTTCCCCGTCTCACCGTTATTGCATTCCCAAATTTATTCAACTGTCGTCGAGGCCCAACGGAATATCGTTCAAACAGAGAGACAAAGAAGGGAGAAGGAAAAAAGAGAGGAGCGCACTCGCACATACACAATCTGTTGTTTGCACGCCTTGCAAATTTGTATTCGACGGCGCGTGCGAGGAGGGGGCGCGCGTGTTTTCTCTCTCAAATTATAAACTCGTAAATACGTCCGGGCCGAGCTTGAGAAAACACACATTAACGTGGACCCGAGCAAAGCCCATTTCACACACGGCACACGTCAACTTTTGATGGAGTTTTTATTTTCCTCTTGGTGCGAATGTCGCTGCAGCCAGCACACATTTTTCACGTGACAATGCGTATAAACCGCAGCTTCTTTTCACGCTTTATGGCGTGAGAGCGGCGGGCGGAAGAATAAAATTTATCTTGGCCTAATACTGGCCTCGCACGCAGCACCCCGAAAGAAGTAGGTGAGAGTGGCTGAAAATTTAATTCAGCGAGTTGGCCGCGCAGACACATTTTCATTTGGAAATTTCCGACGGCAAAATTATATATTACACACGCCGGTTCGTTTTGTCGCAGAATTTGACTCGAAAGTTGGCAGCTGATTAACTGCGCGGCGCTCAGCTGCGTTACTCTCTTTGACATTTGGACAGAGAACTTTGCGACCTTCTTCGCTAATGAGAACTCGAGCCATTCCTGCTGAATTTGAATATTTGGGCGTGGCCCGAGTGGAAATTGTCAAATTAAGTTTGCAATAGACTTGGAAATGCGGGAGATTCCATAAAACCTTTTGAGCAAATATTTTCTATAAAGAATGTTTTTCAAAACGGTAATGAAAATTTTTAACATGCTTTTCATAAACACTAATGAAAATATCAAGAATTTTTACGCTTAAGTTTACGATTTCAAAAAAATTATTTTCGTTCCCCCAGCTCTTTATTTCTATTTTTTGTATGTTAAACAAAAAAGTTCATCGTGCACTCAATTCACGACCAAAAAAGAATGAGTGGATCCCAACATGCAGTAGTAGCAGCACATGTTTTCGAATATTGTGAGCTCTCTTTTGCCGTTAGTTTTTGGAACGAATTTTCTGGAGGGCCCTTGTCGCCCTTATTTTCCACCTTCACAAAGGGGAAACACGCACTCGTGGTGCTGCTGGTGCCCGGGCAAAGGGAAAGAATGAGAGAGATGAGAGAGTGCTGCCGGGGAAAATGTTTGAAGAGTGGAATTACGCCAAAAAAAGAATAATATTTTTTTTCAGGAGCTCTTTTCAAAAGTGCGAATAATTTTGGTCGTTGTGCAAATAGTTGTTTCTTTATATGATATCCCTCCCCTCGCCCCCGCGCGTGTCTTTCCTTTTTTTTCCTCCATTTCATTTTTTTCTGAAGAAATAACGAGAAGCCCCGCGTGCATGTGTATTTTCTTCATGAATATTTATTCGCGAATAAAAGCACTCGTATGTAAATTCGGAGAACGTCTTTTCTCACAGCCGACTCGGGAAAATTGTCCATGCACACTCTCGATTTCGCCGACCCTTCCTTTTCATTTAACATTGTTGCAAAATATGCGCACGAGAGAAATTGCTTCTCTGCAGATGTTTCCTGCAGCAAGCGAGGCCTCAAAATACATACTTTTCATTTCCTTTTGAATGTTATTTCACTCGTTGACTGAGAGAAAAATCTTTACAATAACACAGTAGCAGCAAAAGGAATTTTGAATTCCAGTCAAATGAATATGAAATGAAAGAAAATTGGCAGCTTTCCACAAACACTGCGAAAAATCTTCATAAAAGGACGTTATTAAAATAACAGAATGCTTTCTGCTTTCATTTTTATTTGTTCAAAATAGCCACTTAATTATTGCAAATATTGTTCTACATTTGGCATTTTCAAGTATCCATTTTTTTTGTCTGTATATGAAAGATCGGTAATGTCTATTCTTTTGCAGTAAAATGTTTTAGATTGGAAGTCTTAAAATTTAGTCAGAAAGTTCATAAGGGCAAAAATGTAAAAGATTTATTTTTGTACTAATTTTTGTCAAAATGTTTTCGCAGCTCATGAATTATGGCTGCAGCCCGCAGCCGAAACATGTAGAGCAGGATATTGTTTTTCAGAAACAATTAACAACTCACAAAAACCCATCGAAGAAAAGCCGATTTTAAATTCAAATCACCAAGGCAAAAATGTATTTTATAAATAAAATAACTTAAAGTTCAATATGTAAACTAAACATTCTCTAAAACCGTGGCAATTTAGACCCGAACATTCCTTACAGGATCTTACTTTAACCCTTTATACACGTGTATTACTAGCGCACTTTGCGAGTAAATTATCGTCGGCGGCGGCGGCGGCGCGTGTTTGTGCGAATAATGCACGCAGCCCGGCTGCGACCGGGTCTGGCCTACCTGTTCCAAACTAAGTCGCCAGCCGCTCTCGGGGCGTAATAACACATGAAAGGGGTAGGTAATGGATGAGGGAAAACCAATATTACGGGACGGGAGAGCGAGCGGGCGGGCGAGGGGCTGCTCGGCTCCGTCGTGACGTCAGCCGGCGGGCGCGCAATACTCGGCGGAATTGTTATTGACCCCGGCGCTCGCGCGTTTGCCGACGCGCGAATTTTAATTGCCAGCAGTTTAATTATACTTTCATTCAGCGCCGCCATTGAGCACTTGTTGTCGCAAGGAATGCTGCTTTTCGATTAGGCCGGGTGGCGCCGGCTCTCCTGCAACCACCGCCAACTTTCGCCCTATTTCACCAAAGTTTTGCGTGGCGAGCGCACATATTGTGAATAAATTGTGACGAGAGGGCGGCATAAAAGCGTGGGCGCCAAAGATGCCGTATTATACCGACGTGCCGGCTCACCGGGGTAAACTGACTGCTCAACTGCCGCTCGCTGCCCTAATTAAATCATTCGCGTCGCGGAAAATCACGTTCGGTTTTAATTTAATTTAACGGTGCGCCTGCATTAACCATGTTTGCAGTTCATTTAATTTCCTGATAACCTGGTGAACTTTGGAATTTGCTCGCATTTGGAATTTTGATACATTTTTAAATTAAGCAAAGTGATGTTTATAAGGTAAAAATAAAAAAAGGAGGAGCAAAACACTTTAAACTTTGACAAAAACAAACAAATGGAATAAAATAATAAATAAATAACCTAAATAAGCAACTAAAAAAATCACAGGGACTATAAAAATATCAATTTAAATAAACAATTTTCTATCCAAGCCCTTGATTTTCACAATACGACTTGTTTTTCAAAACCTGTCAATTTTGTACACAGTTAAAAAATAAAAAACATAAAAATTGTTCATTCAATCTTTGGCGTACATAGGATTAAGATCTCATTAACTTTGTACAGTATTCAGCAGCGGCTCATTCAGAAATTGACTAACATAGACATAAATGCTAATTTTCATTTTTTTTCGACACCCTTCTTTTTTCAAGCTTGGTCTAAATGTTGTATGTAATGATAAAAGTGCATATTTCTACATAAATAAACCTGGTTCATTTTAATCATAAGAAGCTTTGAGATACTTAAATCCAGCAAGATCGCATTTGTTAGCCCTGGTTACTGATGGAAATTGTTTTAAAAGAAAACTCGAAACGCTCTCATCAATTTAACTTTTTCCAGCTCAAGAAGATTCTTAACCATTTTGCATGATCCGTTTTCGGCGCCAAAATCCTGCCAAGAAACTTAGCAGCTTTCATTTCCTCGTTTGCGAAATCCAGAATGAAAAAGCGGCCGAAATGGAAATAAATAATCTGCGGCCTCTTCCATTCTGCAGGCTTTGTGACTGAATTTATGCTACACTTAAATAAATTTACGATGAGAGGAAAAGTGTGCTGCAAAGTGTATATCTCCTCCCCCGCGGCATTCCACGCGACGACGACAGAGAAGAAAAAAAGGGAAAGGAAGAAGAGCTCTCGCAAATTTCGGTGTTGCCGCCGCCGGCGCTGCCTGCATATTATACTATCCATCGGGGCACAAAAAGTAGGCGACACGCGGCGCGGCTCAAAAAAACACAGCCGGGGATATTGAAAAACAGAATGAAACTCGAGCGAAATGCGCGCACACGTCGCACGCGCGCCGCCAAAATTTATACTGCGCCCAACTTTTTTCATCATCAATATATGATAATGCGAGACCCTCCCCCCTTTTCTACCCCCCGTGCACTTTTGCAAAGACGAAATCCCGGATTCAAGTCTCGCCATACATGCGAAACTTTCCATCGCGATTGATGCTATCGCTGGAAATTTATTTTGATTGTGTGGTTGCCGGTGCGCACAAAGTTTTCTCGCGATCTGATTTCACGAATTATGGATACGCAGGCACGAGCAGGATCGTAATCTAAATTGCAATAAGTTGGCAGAAGTTTCCAATGGAAACTCAGGACCAACTCCACCGAACCTTTTCTGCACATAATAGCAAAGGAAAATATTCTTCATGATTTTGAGAACATAATTATTTTAGGTACAGAAGGTATATGAAGAGACATTAAAATCTATTAAATTGTGGGTGCGTCCAGGAAAGATTTGAGGGTAAATGTTAAAAATTTTTCTTGAAAACATGCCAATCCAATTTTCAAGTATGTTGTTGGGGTGGTCAAGAGGCCTCGCTCACCAAATTTTCAAGTCAAAATAAGGGGTGCTTTTCCGGGAAATCAGATTTTTCCAAAAACAAAAAATATGGAATATCTTTGCTCCTATTGAGAAATTATTAATGATCTTTTCACTTCCAGACGTAACTTTTTACGCCCGACAACTTTTCTGTTGACAACTTTTGCGTAGGTCAAAGGTCAAGGTCACTAAATTGCAAATTTCACGTTATGACGCAATTTTCGCAAAGAAGCACCCCTCAGAAATTTTTCGCAGTATAGGAAAAAATGTAGCCCCAAGTGTGTAGAACAACATCCTTGATTTCCAGAATGGCATTATTTTTAGTTTTTTAATTAATTTTAAAATGAATATTAAAAAACAGTGAAAAATCGCTTTTCCGCAATAGAAAGTAATTTTCAAACAGCGATAACTCATTTTCTGTTAGAGATACGCAAAAATGTTATAGAACAAAAAGGATTTGTTTTGACTTTTTGCATCTAGTCATGTATTGTTTATACAGGTCAGGTCACTTGGGGTCATTGACCTCAGTGACCTGTGACCTTTAAGAGCAGTTTACTGAATATTTGGCACATAGTTAGGAAGAACTATTTTATGGAATGGTTTTAATAAGCTCATTTTCCACAAATTATTTTTTGAGGTCACAGGTCACCGAGGTCAATGACCCCAAGTGACCTGACCTGTATAAACAATACATGACTAGATGCAAAAAGTCAAAACAAATCCTTTTTGTTCTATAACATTTTTGCGTATCTCTAACAGAAAATGAGTTATCGCTGTTTGAAAATTACTTTCTATTGCGGAAAAGCGATTTTTCACTGTTTTTTAATATTCATTTAAAATTAATTAAAAAACTAAAAATAATGCCATTCTGGAAATCAAGGATGTTGTTCTACACACTTGGGGCTACATTTTTTCCTATACTGCGAAAAATTTCTGAGGGGTGCTTCTTTGCGAAAATTGCGTCATAACGTGAAATTTGCAATTTAGTGACCTTGACCTTTGACCTACGCAAAAGTTGTCAACAGAAAAGTTGTCGGGCGTAAAAAGTTACGTCTGGAAGTGAAAAGATCATTAATAATTTCTCAATAGGAGCAAAGATATTCCATATTTTTTGTTTTTGGAAAAATCTGATTTCCCGGAAAAGCACCCCTTATTTTGACTTGAAAATTTGGTGAGCGAGGCCTCATGACCACCCCAACAACATACTTAAAATTTGGAATGGCATGTTTTCAAGAAAAATTTTTAACATTTACCCTCAAATCTATCCTGGACGCACCCTTGTATTAAATATTATTTACATAAAAATTTGAATTTTTTCAAATTTATAACAAAAATTAGCAATTTAAGTCACGAATGTTAAAAAAAGTGGGACGAATCACCAAAATTAGGTACAGTTACAGAAGGAACTCCTTATCAAAAGAAAATAAATTGTTTGAATTAATTTTTCTTTTTCATTTTGACATTATGTATATAATAATTATCAAATTGCTTGAAAAACATTAATTTATTAATTTAAAAAAAAATATTAATTTCAAAGTTATTGTTTTAAAAAATAATTTTCAAAGTTGTTAGTGCATTTCATCTTACATTTGTTCACAGTAATAAAACTGATCTCTTTTAATTTCATTGAAATATGTATTTCAATGCATGATAGTAAACTTGCCAGTAAATAACGATTAAGTTCCCTGAAGATAATAATAAATAATTTTTTTTAACCATTTACTTATTAATTGTAAATCAAGGAAACGATTGAAATCAAAACCATATTAAAATAAACAAGCAAATTAAATAATTAAAAAGAAAAATGTAAGCAACATGATGTGTCCGATATTAGTTTACTTTTAAATGATTCATACAATGCCGCCAAATGTGACAAACTGTGATTGATTGCAAAACGTGATTTCATGGGTGTTTTGTAAATACGCAACTTTGTGAGTTGTAAAATATTTACAAGAAACGGAATTGCGCCGGCTGAACTAAAACAACGGTAAGGTGCGCGCTAACGAGGAGACGCTCCAACGACACGTCGGCAAAAATAAATAGTTCCTCAAGTAATCATCGCCTGAGCACATTACGCATGGGTGATTTAAGACTGCGCACCGACGCAAACTTCGCTCGTATTTTCATTAGCCTGAGTAGTCTTGCAGCCTCAGGAGCGAACCAGAGAGTTTGAATAGTTGAGCGCGACTGTGTGGACACTTGGAGGCGTCGCTCGATTAATCATGCCCGCGAGCAGGAGAGGAAAAAGAGCTCAAACAAAACGGGTCAACTTTCGTCAAATTTGGGCGCCCGATGGAAAAAAATCTCTGCGGCAATAATCGAGCTGAAATTAAAGTTTGAGTGAGTCGCTGTCAAATTTTTTGGCATAAAAATGATCCTCTCTGCTTTTACAAAAAGATGATTTTTATTCCTCTTCTTTTATATATTTCGCCCGCTTGACTTAAAGTGCTAAAACACGGTGGCTTGTCACTTTCAGGAGCAGCGAGGAAAAAATTCTTTCTTCTTTCTGGCAGCGCATTCAGCAGCTCCGTTTTAGAGGAAAAGTGGCGTGGTTGATTTGCATTTATCTGGAGGCGCTTTGACAAGCTTTTAGCGTGGCGGGCTGGAAAAGCCAAGCGAGCAAAAATATGATTACCTTGTGTTGTGACAACATTTACCTGTGCGCGCGCCAGCATGTGTGTTTGAGCAACGCACTCTGCCTCTGTCGTTTGCTCGAGAAAACGTTTGCAGGCAGGCGAAATTAGCCTTTGCTTTGACACACGAAAATTTAGCTAGCTTTCGAGCGACAAAAGACGATGGCAGGGTCGACAACGACGAATACATAATTGGAATCACGGTTCAGACTATATAATATTTGACATTAAAACTAACAATACCTTCTGTAGAATCTTTTACAATAAACACTTAATTTTTTTTTAAAAAATAGCTTTATTTATACTAGAAAACCATAAAAATTAATTTTTTTTATTTATTTATTATATTTTATTTTATTAAATTTAAATATTAACAGAATTGAAATTTTTTTTATTTACTTTCTTAATTTTTAACAATTTTAATTATACACAATAATTATTATTTATATATGTCACACCAACAAAATATAAATTAATACTCATGATCAATGAATTGTTTGAGCGCAGTTACCATCAAGATTTATTACTAGATTCATGGTCAAGCATTATAATATATTTATAAAATATTATATATTTATAAAAAAACAAATAGCTAGAACTAACAAGTAAAATGATGATTGGTGATGATTTTATTACTTTTTACAATAATGTAGATATGGAGAGATTGCATGATTCTCAATAGAAGTAAAAAAATTGGTTCTATATTAAAAAACATAAACTAAACGCAATTTCAATCACTGCTTCTTAAAATTAATGTAAACTTAATTTGAAATAATTTGCTTCAAACAATATCAAAGCATACCATTTTTCTGCAGGCTTTTCTTTAAATGCAACAGCACATGTACAGCCACCATCTCTCCAGAATAATAATGAAAAAGCGGTAACTTTTCAGGCTATGGAGGTTCACTTAATTTCAACCCTAATAAAACAATTCAGGGTCCCCTTATTTTTAAATTTTATTTCATTTAGAGAAAGGTAAAATTATTGCAAACGATTTATTTATTTCGTTTCAAAAAATTAGAAGCAGCTTCGCTTCCCCTTTTTTCCTTGCTGACTGGCCAACCCATAAATAGAGGAAGATAGTTGGCAGATGGAGAATTTCGTGTGCGGATGAGCACACTCGGCAAATTGGTGATGTCAATCCCAAGACGCTGCTGCGAACACGCCAAAAATGTTGGTGCCTCTCGCGCTAAAAGGTCCGGACTCAATTACGCGCGGATGCTTTTAGCCGGCCGAAATAATGCCAAATGCGTTGCACACGCCAAAAGATATTGTTTTGCTCGACGCGATTGGCGAACATCTTTTGCTGTCATGAAATATTGCGTTATGTGCGATCGTCGCCTGCAATTTGCTGAGTACGCAGGTTCCGCGTGTTGCCAATGTCGCCTACATCCGTTTGTTCTCATTCCGCATCCGCAAATGTTGTTGTCGTTAATCACGGCGCCGATCTCGGCTCTGGCGGCCTCCTTTAATCCTTCCTTAACATAATTCGGCTCGGATGTTTGTCGGCACGCTGCTTTTTGTGCTGACCCGATTTTGGCAGCAAAGAAAGCGCGATCAAATAAATCTGCTCGCCTCTCTTGGTAGAACATGTTTTTTTTTTCTTTTTATTCAAGCTTTTTTTAAAATTCAAAAAATAAAAAATAAATGGAGCTCAGATGGAACTATTAAAATTTTAAATTCTGGACACTTGCTTACTTCATAAATTATGTGATAACTAAATTCAAAATAATTCATTCAAGCAATGCTAAACTTGCGAAAAAATGTATTTTCACTATTGATTGAAAATGAGCTAAATATTTAAAATCATATGCATACATAGCATCGCATTAGGTTAAAATAATCAATTTGGAATGTGCTAGGTTAGATTCATTTTTCAGTGTCAAATCTAGGGCCAAGGATTTTTCCAACTATGAAAGAACTGGAAAGAACTTTAAAAATTGATTACCAAAATTGAGGAAAATAGTTTTATCTTCTAATAATTATTTAAAGTTAACAAACAAAAAATTACAGGCCGGTCCCTTCATAAATGGTTAAAATGAGTTGAAATCCATAAAAAATATGGTTTACAGCCTATAGAAAGTTAACAAAATTCTCTTTAAACCTAACAAGTAAAAGTGAAACCTAAATATTGAATGTAAAGTTGCTAATTTCTTAAAAAGGTATTAAATTTTGTCCAAATTTAAGCATAAAAGTCTGCAAAAGAGGCACCATTAAATTGCAATGAGGGATATTCACAGTCTAAGTTAGCACCAGTAATTTCCTAAAAGCTAACTTTGTAAGTGAATATCGCCAAATATTCATTCAATAAAAATTCCTTTCGTGAGATTGAAAATATGATTCAAATAAGTTATTTGACATTAAAAAAAAAATCTTGTCGATTTAATATAAATATGCCCCTTAACAAAATGTAATTACTCCAAATTCAATAATTTACCTGTCTTCAAATGAAAATAAGAAGTTTAAAATACATCTCTCTATATTTTTAAATAAGTGAGGCATCATCTAATTGAATCGTAAACAGCATGGTTATTTTCACGCTAAACTGACTAAAACGAGGAAACTTTTCAATTTTGCATCCGGCAGCGCAAAGTATACACTTTTTATCTAACAAGCTCCACTCAAGTGAGGAAAAGTTGGAAAATATAACTAACCCGGCACTCTCTTTTTTTATCAAGGGCTTTCCGCCTGACGAGTCTCGCTCGCTTGCTCGCTCGCCGAGAGATGACGAGCGCGCGATTATGTGCATGAAATGTAAACTTTTAATTGGACTTGATTGTGCCCACAGAGCGACTGTTCGGCAAGGCGTGGCGCGAGGAGTGGGTCGTCTTGTACGAGGACAGCACCCTGGCGTGGTTCAAGGAGAAGGACCGCGGCGAGCCCGAAGGCACCGTCCTTGTCAAGGAGGCGCCTGAACTGCTCGCCGTCAGCCACTGGACCCTGCGCATCCCGGTCAGACCCGACCTGCCAGGTCACTGCCACGTCACGCAGGTCATGGCCTTTGGCACCCGCAGGCGGGACAAAGTCTACTGGTTTTTGGCGCAGTCGGAGGATGAAGTCAAGTAAGTCACTTTTTGTGTAAAACCTTTTTGATATACGTATGGAAGAAAATTAGACCAGATAACAAGATTCGCTGTAATTAATGTTTATTTTTACTTAAAAAATTAACAACAAAATTTAATGTAATGTTATAAATTGTAAATTTTTAAATCATAATTTTATATAGAATTTTAAAATATTTAACATATTAATAGCAAATAAGCTAATATTTAAACATATATTGTAATTTTCAATATTGAATTTTGTTAAGTGTTAAAAAACTATTTGTTTTATAAACGGATTTTTCCAATTTCACTGAAACTTAAAAGATTTCAAATTATAAATCCAAATATAAATAATGCTGCGTACTTCAATTAATTATGGTTCTGTAAAGTGAGATATATTTTGGGTACCTTGTTCGTTATTTTCATTAAATTTCTTATTGGGGTATTATTGTAGTGAATAATAATAGTTTTGAATATAAATAAAAAATTAATCTATTTTTAATTGCTCAAGTGATTATCATAGGTAGAGCCAGAATGAAGAAGGAATTAACATATTATAGAAAATTCAGCTAATCAAAATTTAACTCTGATTTAATCTCTGGCTTCGATCATTTTTTTTTTTTAATTAATTAAATGCTCACTTATTATTTTCAATTGAATCATTGCTGTTTATGCTGAATAATAAACTTGATTTGATAAATCATAAAATTTTTCAAATTCCTTAACATTCAGATTAATTTGGAAATGTAAATTAAAATAAATTGTGCCCTTTATCATTCTAGTTTCAAACAGACAAAGACGATCATCTAGTTTTTTCCCAGCCTATAATCCACACATTTCTTCATCTTTTTCATAACTTCTTTTTTCTCCCAAAATTAAAATTTTATTTCAATTAGATGTTCTTCTCTAGTTTAATTATAACTAGAATTATAATCAACTATTTCCAATATCATCCTCATCAACCCCTGCGTAGCATTGAAGACCATCCTAATCCCCTTCTTCCCCCTTTGAAAGTTATGATGTTGACCCTGGCAGACAATTTCACGCGAGACCCGCAGTCTAACAATTTTCTTGGGCTCTGTTGCAGTGACTGGATGACGGCCATCAGCAACACGGTAAGAATCCATTTGCCATTTGGTGGGATTTGGCGCAATTGCCGCCGACGGCGAGATGGGTAATCGGCTTAGGGGCGCCGCCCCGCGCGTTCATTAGCCCCGCATTGTGTCTGCGACGAGATAGAGAGAGAGAGAGGATAGTGGGGTGCACTCGCGGAAAATAGGCCACCTCCGTTACACTAATACATACAACATTCTCTCCCGTGAGCAGTGTCGTAATTTTTACCTTAATTGCTTCGCGCCCAAGAGAGGAAAACGCTCTGCCAACTTGATTTCCAGCTTACTTACCAGGGGAACATCGCCTATCCTCAACAACCGATTTTAGTCTTACTATTAATCAGTAGTGAATAGCCAGAAAATAGGATAAAAAGATCACCCTCTTAGTTAGGGGTTAAAATCCCAATTCCAATAATTTCAAATTTTTTTTTTTTTAATAATTTAAGTAATTGCTTGACAATTTTGATTCTTCTTTATCATTAAAAACATGTTAATTAAGAAAATTATGTTTTGCCACTATTAAGATCAAAATTTCCTGATTGAAATGCAACAAAAAGATCTCAAAGTTTATGGATTTTTACTAATTTTAGGTAAAAAAGATTTTGGTGAAATTCAACTTGGATAAAACTGCAATAATTTTAAAGGTGTGCAGTTAATGGTAATGGTCACATTTTCACTATAACTTTAAAAACATGCGTTACTTAATTATTATTCCCACAAACGATTTTATGTCATTCTTGTCTTCATATGCTTTCATTAATTGAGACATTTTAGAGCTTTGACGAGTACCATGTAATTAAAATGGTGGTAGGAAAAATTGCAATCTTTCCTCATTCGGATCACTTCGTCCCCCTATTTATTTTTCCTTATTCGACCAATATTGGTAACTGAAGATTGCCAGTGTTCTCCTCTTGATGGTACATGGACGCCGATAGAAGATTATAACCGATTGTAAATCGGAATTTTCACAAATGGAAATAATGCCTTCTGTTTTCGTACATATAAATGAGCGAGCTCGACGCTTTGTGCACATTTTCCGTTATACCTGTGGGGCGTTCAAAATTTTTATATATACGAGAAGTATAAAAAATGCGACAGGTTGAGTAAAAATGACGAGAGGAGGATGAAAAAATTTTGTCCGTATGAAAAAACCAAATGATGATACGGTGCCAATAATTGTGTTTTCCCTCGAGCCGACAAAAATCGCAAACAAAAATAATGGAGTGAGAGCGAAATTTTGAGCAAACATATCGAGCGGCTGCTCGCACAGATAATTTTGAATCGGGTTGGAAAGTGGACGCGCGCGTCAATCAAATTACATCCGTTCCAAATCCAATTTGCAGATGATAATGGGTTGGAGGCAGCGCAGCATCCCGACGGCGACGTGCAATCAATTTGCGCTTTGATGTGATCTTGATCTGAATTTGTCACGTCCAGCAGCGTTATTGGTGATGGCCAAACACACAACTAGAGGTAGAACTAGCGCCGGGGTCTAATATGGATCGCAGCAGGTGCGGCGCCGCCACCTGAATTAAACCGAGCAGAATTCATCGCGTACAACAATTTATGGCCCTCGGGCCCCTTATGTATATGTATGCACGCTTGGATATATATCTAGTAATTCTCTGCGGCTGAAGGAACACTTGCGAGGCGATTCGCTAAATATGCACACGCACTTGGGGCGCTTGTGCAAATCTTTGAGATCGGCAAACTGCTCGCGCGCGCGGAGCTTGAGTAATTTATGAAGCGGCAAACTTTTGTTTCTGAATGAAAATTAATGTTAATGAGGCGCAAACTTTGGCCGTTAATTTCCAAAGAGACCGCGAAATTTACCTCTTCTACTTTGGTTTTAATTAAGCTCGCGTTTTAATTTCCCAGTTCATCATGTTTTCATTTTAGTTCAAAGTTTAAGCTCGGCTTAAAGTTTAACTAATATTAATTTAACACAGTTTGTTTAATTTTCCATAAGAGATGTCAAACCTTTTAGTTTTCCAATTAATTTTGTTTAACAAAAAAAACTATAAATTGCCCTGCAAATTAACTTTAAAGAAGTAAAACTCTATTTAAATTATGAACAAAGTTGGCACCCCTGAAGTATTTACTCTCAACTAAACAGGCAATTTAGGAATGGGGTGGTACATCTCGGTATTCTTGGTGGGCTAATCAGAATTTTTAAAAAGGGGAAAATATAATTTTGAATTCTGTGAGAAGATAATTGAATAAAAATTAATATAATATTTTGATAATAATTTTTCTTTTGGGCTGCATTTAGAATCTTACCTGATCTTGCCCATGATTAAATATTCTCCTTTTTTTAAGATAAAATTTTTAAAATTAAAACACCATAATGATTTTTTTTCCAAAATTTTATGAATGTATTTTACTGCACATCTTGAAGTTATTTCCACCTTATATAAGGAAGTGTTGAAATCCACATTAAATTTAAATTTATAGAGTAAGATGCACTGTGGCGCATCATATAATTTTTTTAAACCAACTTCAAAAATTGGAGCTTTCCTTCTGGCATGAAAAAAGCCATTAAGACTCGCCATTTTTCTTCAGAGATTCGCGAACCTAATCTACAAGAGATAAAAGTGGCCGTAAAAACAGCCCCTGGCCTCCCTGTTTTCGATTTAATGCGTTCTTCCAGCATAAAGCTGTGGCCAAGAGTTCGTGCGGAGAGGCTAAAGTGCTTCATTTCGTGTATCATTACGTAGTGGTGTCATTCGAGAGCGGCGTTGGGGTGCTCGAGGTCGAGTGGACCGCTCCTCGCAAATGTTCCTGGACGGCCGCTCTGAAATTGCTAATCAGGACCTGTCATTGTGATGCTCGTAATCCATTTATGCCCGCGCGCACGGTGCATGTGTTTTGATCCATTGGGCCCGCCAGCGTTACAACACAACAATAGTGACGCTCGTAGTTGGCCCGAATCAGGTTAATCATATGCACAACAGGCCCGTTGCATTAGCGTCAAGTTTCGCAACGGAATTTGGCACCTTTTTTAACTTCATGTATATTTGGTCACTTTAATGAGATTGAAGGAAGAAAATAAAATTTTGGGTTTTAATTGAAGCCAGATTTAAGCAATATAAATCAAAGTTTCATTTTTTTTTACAAAACTAATGAATTTACTCCCTTAACTTGATTTTCTTTAAAAATTTACAACAAAAAAATTTAATAATATTTGCCAGTTTTTAAGACAATTTATTTTAAAAGCCTTATCTTCACTTTACACGCCTTGTTGTATTATTCATGTTTATCAATCATACCTTATTTTTATTTCTCCAAAGAGCACTTGGGTCGTAGTCAGTTGTATTTCGTTGCACTTGTACTTTGTATTCACTTGTACTTAAGGCGGGGCGGACGTCCATATTTGAGGATGAGTTTTGTGCAGAAGGAAGGGCTTAATTCTTGATTCTGAGCGACTTGGGGAGCTAATGAATATGCAAAAATTGTTGCACTTCTACTTGGTTGCAGTTGTATTTTGGGTATAGCAAAACGTTGCAGTTGTACTTTAAACAAATTAAAGGTGTATTTTTTCTATGGTCGCAGTTGTACTTTTATAATTTTAAGGTGTTGCATTTGTATTTTTGCTATGGTTGCACTTGTACAGGGGTTTTAAAAGGTTGCAGTTAGTTGTATTTCAGGGCATTGAAAATGTCCTATTTGACGTCCCACTTGTACTGCCGTCCCATTTGTACGGCATGGCAATGTTGCAACGCAGGGGAGCAAGGATAATATGTAGGAAAGGTGCGCATAGGTGCTTGAGAGTTGCCGCCAAAGGAGAATATGAATTTAGCTGATGCAAAAAAGGAATCACTTTGCATTCATATTATTGAATTTCATTTTTCTGATGGGAATTTGAAATTTAAAAAAAAAAATAGATATTTTCAATTTAAAATTAGTATCATAATTTGTTTACTGTCAATTTGTGAAAACAGTTTGTTTTTACTTTTAATTAAATTGTTAGTTATCAGCAGTTATCAGTATGTAAGAAATTGTCTTCAAAGGAGCGTCTATTTCACTAGAAAATAAAATATATATACTTTTCGAATATTTTGTCAAAAACAGGAAGAATGGAAATAGGTCTGTAGTTTTCAAACTTGTCGTGGGCAGAGTCTTTGTAAATTGGGCGATGCAGATTAGATGCACAAGTGCACTACCTCCACTCAGAACATCACGGACGGAGATTTTATCAACTCCGGGGCCTTGTGTGAGAAGTTTGTTGAAGTTTATTAAGAATTAAATTAGTATGGTCTGCACTGGCCGAGCGCAGGCCGAGCGCAGGCCGAGCGCAGGGCGAGCAATTTTCAATTTAAAATTAGTATCATAATTTGTTTACTGTCAATTTGTGAAAACAGTTTGTTTTTACTTTTAATTAAATTGCGCAGGCCGAGCGCAGGCCGAGCAATTTTCAATTTAAAATTAGTATCATAATTTGTTTACTGTCAATTTGTGAAAACAGTTTGTGTTTACTTTTAATCAAATTGCGCAGGCCGAGCGCTGGCCGAGCGCAGGCCGAGCGCAGGCCGAGCGCAGGCCGAGCGCAGGCCGAGCGCAGGCCGAGCGCAGGCCGAGCGCAGGCCGAGCGCAGGCCGAGCGCAGGCCGTGCGCAGGCCGAGCGCAGGCCGAGCGCAGGGTGAGCAATTTTCAATTTAAAATTAGTATCATAATTTGTTTACTGTCAATTTGTGAAAACAGTTTGTTTTTACTTTTAATTAAATTGTTAGTTATCAGCAGTTATCAGTATGTAAGAAATTGTCTTCAAAGGAGCGTCTATTTCACTAGAAAATAAAATATATATACTTTTCGAATATTTTGTCAAAAACAGGAAGAATGGAAATAGGTCTGTAGTTTTCAAACTTGTCGTGGGCAGAGTCTTTGTAAATTGGGCGATGCAGATTAGATGCACAAGTGCACTACCTCCACTCAGAACATCACGGACGGAGATTTTATCAACTCCGGGGCCTTGTGTGAGAAGTTTGTTGAAGTTTATTAAGAATTAAATTAGTATGGTCTGCACTGGCCGAGCGCAGGCCGAGCGCAGGCCGAGCGCAGGGCGAGCAATTTTCAATTTAAAATTAGTATCATAATTTGTTTACTGTCAATTTGTGAAAACAGTTTGTTTTTACTTTTAATTAAATTGCGCAGGCCGAGCGCAGGCCGAGCAATTTTCAATTTAAAATTAGTATCATAATTTGTTTACTGTCAATTTGTGAAAACAGTTTGTGTTTACTTTTAATCAAATTGCGCAGGCCGAGCGCTGGCCGAGCGCAGGCCGAGCGCAGGCCGAGCGCAGGCCGACTGCAGGCCGAGCGCAGGCCGAGCGCAGGGCGAGCGCAGGCCGTGCGCAGGCCGAGCGCAGGCCGAGCGCAGGCCGTGCGCAGGCCGAGCGCAGGCCGAGCGCAGGCCGTGCGCAGGCCGAGCGCAGGCCGAGCGCAGGGTGAGCAATTTTCAATTTAAAATTAGTATCATAATTTGTTTACTGTCAATTTGTGAAAACAGTTTGTTTTTACTTTTAATTAAATTGCTCAGGCCGAGCGCAGGCCGAGCGCAGGCCGAGCGCAGGCCGAGCGCAGGCCGAGCGCAGGCCGAGCGCAGGCCGAGCGCAGGCCGAGCGCAGGCCGAGCGCAGGCTGAGCGCAGGGCGAGCAATTTTCAATTTAAAATTAGTATCATAATTTGTTTACTGTCAATTTGTGAAAACAGTTTGTTTTTACTTTTAATTAAATTGCGCAGACCGAGCGCAGGGCAAGCGCAGGGCGAGCGCAGCCCGAGCGCAGGCCGAGCGCAGGCCGAGCGCTAAAATGCATTTTAATTTTTCTCAAAGAAGCATACCTTGGATTTTTTCCGTGGTATAGGAAAAAATGTAGCCCATCAAATTTTATATCTGGTCAGTAAAAATCTCGATGGCCTATTTCTCAGTTTTAAAGATATTGTTATTATAATTTAAAAAGATGCGTTCTCGGCAAAACGCGTTATTTTGAATATTAACTGTTTTGATAAAAATAATGTGATTTTTTTGTGTGGCCATTTTTCTCAAAGAAGCATACCTCGGATTTTTTTGTGGTTAAGGAAAAATGTAGCCCATCAAATTCTACATCTGGTCTGAGAAATTCAGAATGGCCTTATTTTTAGTTTTAAAGATATGTAGAATTTGATGGGCTACATTTTTTCCTATACCACGAAAAATCTCGCCTGCGCTCGGACTGCGCTCGGCCTGCGCTTTCCCTGCGCTCGGCCTGCGCTCGGCCTGCGCTCGGCCTGCGCAATTTAATTAAAAGTAAAAACAAACTGTTTTCACCAATTGACAGTAAACAAATTATGATACTAATTTTAAATTGAAAATTGCTCGCCCTGCGCTCGCCCTGCGCTCGCCCTGCGCTCGCCCTGCGCTCGCCCTGCGCTCGCCCTGCGCTCGCCCTGCGCTCGCCCTGCGCTCGCCCTGCGCTCGCCCTGCGCTCGCCCTGCGCTCGCCCTGCGCTCGCCCTGCGCTCGCCCTGCGCTCGCCCTGCGCTCGCCCTGCGCTCGCCCTGCGCTCGCCCTGCGCTCGCCCTGCGCTCGCCCTGCGCTCGCCCTGCGCTCGCCCTGCGCTCGCCCTGCGCTCGCCCTGCGCTCGCCCTGCGCTCGCCCTGCGCTCGCCCTGCGCTCGCCCTGCGCTCGCCCTGCGCTCGCCCTGCGCTCGCCCTGCGCTCGCCCTGCGCTCGCCCTGCGCTCGCCCTGCGCTCGCCCTGCGCTCGCCCTGCGCTCGCCCTGCGCTCGCCCTGCGCTCGCCCTGCGCTCGCCCTGCGCTCGCCCTGCGCTCGCCCTGCGCTCGCCCTGCGCTCGCCCTGCGCTCGCCCTGCGCTCGCCCTGCGCTCGCCCTGCGCTCGCCCTGCGCTCGCCCTGCGCTCGCCCTGCGCTCGCCCTGCGCTCGCCCTGCGCTCGGCCTGAAATACAACTGCAACCTTTTAAAACCCCTGTACAAGTGCAACCATAGCAAAAATACAAATGCAACACCTTAAAATTATAAAAGTACAACTGCAACCATAGAAAAAATACACCTTTAATTTGTTTAAAGTACAACTGCAACGTTTTGCTATACCCAAAATACAACTGCAACCAAGTAGAAGTGCAACAATTTTTGCATATTCATTAGCTCCCCAAGTCGCTCAGAATCAAGAATTAAGCCCTTCCTTCTGCACAAAACTCATCCTCAAATATGGACGTCCGCCCCGCCTTAAGTACAAGTGAATACAAAGTACAAGTGCAACGAAATACGAGTGAGACTCTCCCGAGCACTTTAAGAAACAATACGGCGAAAACATGAATAATATTGAGTCCATTAAATAATAAAAAAAATATCAGTTTGTAAGATGTTCCCAGTCTTGGCATTAAATCATGTTTGTATTGTTACTAAATAAGTAAATAGTCTTATGTCAGAGAAAATAATCAGCCATAATAAATTATTTTCTAATATTAGTATTAATTCAAAGCATATTCATACGAGATTAATTATAAATTATAATCAATGTAGTGTTTATATGACTTTTTTCTTGATCAACTAAAGCAGTAGCTTTTTTTCTCCTGAAATTGATTTTTTACTATTCCAAATCACATTTTTAATTATTCGTTAATAAACTGGTTCAATTAAATCTTTGTATTGCACTCAATTTTTAGTTTTACTTTCGTGCGGGTGAGAAAATTGCACCGATTCAGAAACAGATAACAGCCGTTCGGTGATAGAATTCCTCGTTCTATTCAACCTCAAGCGAATCGATAAATGCGGCCTTTCAAATTTGTTGCAAAGTGCCACCCATAAAGGACTTAAGAGCGGCCGTCGTGATGAAAAGTTAGGCCCTCCCGCCCATTATGCACACACGGGCTGAAAGCAGCGCGCCCCTGGAATGTTTGTCCCATCAGAGGGCTGCGCACCGCTATTCCGCCTCGTCTACCGGCCAGCATTTCGCTCTTGCAAACTGATATTTTATGGCAAACAGCACACGCGAGAAAACTGCCGGCTTTCTTTTTATTCTCTCTCGACAGCCGGCGAGGGATGAAAATCGAGATGACGAGAGCGCAGCAGGCAGGGTGGCCTGTGCATGCCAACTCAAGCGGTGTGGACATTGCTGAGCGAATAAAAAATATCACGTTACCAAAAAATATAAGAAAACCGTATTCATAAAAAAACAGATGTCAGATTTGAAAGAATGAATGGAGATTGGGAATGAGCGTTCCCAGCCCAAAATTGACCTGATAGACCATTTTGCTGCGCAGTCAATATTGGAAGAAGCGGCCGCAGAGATAAAATGTTTTTGATAGATGTTTTCATGAGAACATATTCATTAGAATCAAATGTTTTGCGTGATTGAATAGTAGTTAAATTGCGTGGTAAAACATAATTTAGAAAAACGATGAAACTTTCACAAATTTCAACGCGTCTGGCAGCAAGCAATTATTTGGGAAACTAAATTAAGGCCAATTTGAGAGCAAAATTAACTCTTGTTACCTTCTCCTCTTTTTAGACATGTTAGAACTTAGAATCACTTATTTCCAGGTCCATGGTAAAATAAGTGAAATTTATTTTAAAATAATGATTCTAATTTTAGTGAAACACCTAAAATCGCTAATTTAATAATATTGCTACTTAAACTAGTCTAGAAAACATATTAAAAATGGTTTGAGGTACCTTAATTCAATCACAATCGTCACAATCATGAAACTTAGTAAATAATGACATAAAATGATAAAATAATAATAATTTTGCTCTGAAACTAAATTTTACTTAGATTACCCTCATAGTTCATTTTTTCCTGCCAACCGAGGTGAATCTATTGAAAGTTCCAGCATTACTAAATATGTATTATTAATATTACACCATTTTACGCGAATTTCCAAGTCGGGAGTATAATAAGTAAAAATTACCATACTCAGAAATTCCAAATATTCTCATCGTACTGTTTTGCACGCACTGCCATTTTTGTGTCTTTGCTTCTTGGTGTGATAGACGAATCAGTGTGTTGATATTGAAATATCTCGTTGACAGTGAAATACTAAAATGCGAATTGAAACATCACACTTTTGACACGTCGGAGCCATATTATTTTTAAACGGCAAACATTTGCAAATATTGCGAATCGATGCCGGTTGTCTGATTGACAGACACACGAAGAGAGAAATTGAGAAAATTCTGTTCGGTGTGGCATCCAGCAAACTGGTATATCGGTCTGCCGGCGTTATTATTAAAACATGCCTCGCCCTCGACTGCTCTCTGGATATATGAATTTTCATCTCGCTGGCAGGAAAAAATTATTTCCCGGCGTGAAAGGAAAAAGGTGCGCGACGGACTTGGCATGTGTGCAGGTCCACTTTTTCGACTTGGCCCTCACCAGAGCTTACGTCCCACAATTTCGCTGGATGGAGCAGCCTTTCCGAATAAGAAAAGCTGCACAACATTTTTACTTTAAGAACCCTTTTCATTGTTCATTATAATAGTAGGTGATCTTTTCTTACCAACTCTCGCTGAGATGCGAGTTCTATTTGAAATTTCTGCTGAGCTCTTATTTATTTTCTCTTGATGTAAGAAGAGCTTGAAAGGGTTTGTGATGTACCAGGAAATTATATTTTTCCTCCATCAAAGCATATAGAAGATCCAATATACGTTAGAGCAAATTTACCCATTACACCCATTTTGTTTGCCTTGCACTAGTCTGTCTATTGATGGATGGCCGTTTTGAAATCAAAACTCTCGGTCTAATGGGAATTGACTGATACATCAATTAATAACGCTTATTGACGTTTTGTGTTCCTCCCAAAGGTTGCCGCTACGTTTTCATGTAGTTTGCTAATTAACTAATCACATGTCGCCTTGTTTGTTCAAATCTCAAAATTCTGAATATATAAAGTTCATAAATCATATTTTGAAGGTGCCTGCCTGGTCGTTAATAATTAATAAATGATCTCGTTTTTATTAAGCGTATGGGAAAAAACCAAGCAGAAGAAGTAGCACATAAAAAGTGCAAAAGTTTTGGATAACATGAGAAGATTTTTCATCATTTTTGCTTTTAAAATGCCCTGTAGTACAGATTCTGGTGTTTGACATTAGAAAACGTACCATGAATGAAAATATTGTATGAAAACTAGTTTCAATAAAGGGACAAATTTGCATTTCTTGCCAAAGAAATTATTTTGAATAAAAATTTAACCAGCTTTTTACTATACACGCAATACTTTAAAATTTTTAAAAAATTCTTTTTTAATTTTACACTGATGTTTATTTTATTTTTATATTTTAAATTATTTCAATTGTTTACTTATATTTAATTATTTGTTTTAAAATATATCACATTAAATATGTTTCAATCAAATCAATAATTCATGTAGATATAACTGAAAGATATTAAATTTATAACTAAAAATATATAAACTTCCTCGCTTCACAATCTTTGAATATTAATATTATTAATAAATGTTACGTAAAACCCACTCTCAGGGGCCGTCAGCTATTTAATTTATATGAAACTGACTAATTTTTCAACACATAAATACTGATATTTTACAAAAAAAGGAATAATTAAATTGTGTGTATTAGAGATTATTGTATTCAATAAAGGTTGTAATCCTCTTATTCTCACACAGGCACCAAGGCAACGCCCAATATAAATCCCATATTTGAGAGGAATGGTGGACATCGCAAAGACAGCGTAGTAAAGTGGTCAGCACTAGTCCCCAGCCCATTATCCCCCAGTTTTACGGCTCAATGTGCGAGAAAAGGCCATTTCATGAGGCGGCTAATTTATTAGGGTGCGGCAGCGGTGGTGGTTCTTAATGAGCGCCACTGGCCGCTGCGGCCAGGGTGAATTTTTCTTTCATTCTCTCTTTGGGCGTCACACAATTTGCGAGCGGCTTCAAAAGTGTCCGTCCACTTGTCCGTATAATAGCTTTCTCTGTGTGAGACAATTAGGGTGGCCGCGTTGACGTCAGCCGGATTAAAATTGAGAGCAGTGGGACCGCACAATTGCTCTCGATATAGTGGCAGAATTTATTATTTTTTCATACACTGCCCTTTTTCCGGCTGGAATTTTTAATCACGCGCGCAATCGGCGCCCCGACGCCGGCGCTCTGATGGATTTTCGCTCGGCTGCCCGAGTGGAAAATTCGCGGCCCTTTATTTCTTGTTCGGCTCGCTGGCCCGCCTGCCGCGGGCCGCAAAGTTATCACTTCATTATTCACGACCGCATTTTATGAGCCAGGCACTCTTTTTATTCGTATGGAGAGAAAGAGATTGTTTCAAAATAGTTCTCTGCTGTCTCGGCTTGGAAATTGGTTGAGAGCAAACACTGTTCCGCAAGACTTTGTTTGATGGAACGGCAGGATTTGTTCTCTCAAAGGATATTCGCTTTTGTACAGCGCAATTTTCTTGAATTAGAGCGTAAAGCTGAACTTTTTGTGAAAACCATCTGGAAAGCAAACTCGTGCGTGTGCAGGAGAGTCAAGAGAGAAAATGTACATTTTTAGATGAGACAAAAATTCTTCCAAAATGTTAAGGTTACTCTGCTCTACTGTTATTGCTGCTGTTTTTTTGTTGAAAATTTTGGAGAAATATTTAAGTGATTCAACAATAATAAAACTATATTTTTTTATCATTTTTAATTGAAAATTTTCAACAACATTAAATTATTTTATAAATTGTCTTAAATAAAAATAAAATGAATGAAAGAAAAAAGTTCAACAGATATTTTGTTATCAGAATAAAAAAATCATCATGTTTTAAAAATATGACTTATCATCACAAATATCAAAGGGTTTTAGCTCAAATCTCAAACATGAAGAATATCCCCAAATCAAATTCTATTCAGGCATGAAAGCTGCCTAGGAAACGATTAGAGATGCTGAGATATTATATCTGCATCCACGAATTTGGCTCCAACAAAGCAAACAGGAATTTCCAATCCCGCAGCGGCTCGTCTTGAAAGCCCCTTTTTGCCACCTTTATAATCTCTCTCATTGATGCCGCAATAAAAATCCGTTCGAGCCCACGCTTTCTCGTCTCTCCGTCTCTCTGTGTGCGACGCTCTTGCTCTCTGCTGCCTATATATGAAAAAATTCTCAGTGAAACGTGTTCGGCAAAATAGGATTTGAAAAAGGCTCTTTCCGCAGCAGCCACTCCGGCGGTTGATAAAGGCGGATGAATCCACTCCTTGAGCTCTGCTTGTTGTCACAGCCGCCTTTGAGCTGCAAAAGAGCCGAAATCTCATATCGAAAGCGGCGGACCGGGGAGCGCTTTATCAAGTCTGCCTTCTGCTGCTTTGACGGCGCGCGCCAATAAACAGAAGGAGTTCAATTGTCAATCGGTGCCGTCCTCATAATCATTTCTGAGGTGCACCAGCCCGCTGATGGAGCTCGCGGAAAAGCCAATTTTCCTCTCAGAATTGTGGCCCCTCCTTTTGCTACGGAAAAAGTATCAAAGGGCCCGGCATTAGTTTTATCCTTCGCTTTAAATCTTGAGTGAACGCACAGCAGACACGGCAGCAGCATAAAAAGTCTGGCTAAATTTAATCCTGTGCATTCGAGAGATGGTATCGTCGCGAATGAAAAAAGGGTCTCGCCAAAGGAAACTCAGGATCGGATGATCGCAAAATGGAAAGTTCCATCGAAGAATATCGCTTTTAGGATCGACAGGCCTTTTTGCCTCTTTTAGACACCAGATGAGCACTTTGATGTTTGAGAACTCAAAGTTGGTGCATCAGAATTTATTTTTCCAACTTCAAATCTTTTGCAAAATAAAGGGCTTAGAAGCAGTTACGTAATTACGACAAGTGATCAAGTTTTTATTGTATTCCAAAGTTAAATTAGCATTTGTCGTCAGCAAAGTTAGATTGCGCGTTTCGCATACACTGACTGAGCAAGACTTAAATTTCCAAGAGTCCTCTTCTTTATGGTAATTTTCTTTGAGATCGTCTCGTCAGCTTCAATACTCCGTGACGTCAAGGCCTCTTTATTTAAAAACTCCCCTGTTATTTACTCATCAAGACTCGTTTGCAAAAATAGCCGAGCTGTTCTGCGCGTCTTTGAAACGATTATCACTTTCAAATCTGGCTTTTCTATTGCTTGAATAAATTTTTCAGCTGTTTCTGTTGTAAAATGATTAAAGCATACTATGAGATACTAAGAATGCAACTGGAAAACTAATCCTCATTTTTGGAGTTCGAAGAAGAAATATTTTTAATATTTAATTTTGTATGTCAGTTTATAATTTTCTATTTCTTGTAAGATGGTAACGAGATGTTGCATAAAAATTACTTTTAAACATTTTGCCGAATTAATCCATCAAAAATATGGTAAAAATGTTGATTGCTCAGATGAATGAATTTTAAAAAAAAAGTGAAAAAAAAAACAAGTTATGAACATTTTTCCATGAATTCAGAGTCTAAAATAAATGCAAATTAACTCACAATCAGTGTTCTTTCCTTTAATTTAAAAAAGGATTTTTTTATATTATTATATTTTCACAGATAAATTATTAACTTTGTAGTGAAGTTTTGTATGCAAAATGTTTTTGATGAAAAACTCCCCTTGTGCAATTAAAATAACTTTTGATCCGGAATGAAGCCCTGACGAGTTAAAATATAGCATTTTCCGGATTGCGGGTTGCTTTTTTCCGCTCTTTCGGCGTATTTGTTTAAGCGAGAGAGCTGCCGAGGGAAAATCGACCACACATTGCCCGGCCGTCGCACGCTGCCCAAAACAGGCCACCGCTTTTTAATCCATCGGAAGCAGAGTGGTGGCGGCGGACAAACCGCAAGATTAATGATATTGCAGCCGAGTGCTAAGCAGGTTGCATAGCCCTGGACAAAGTCGTTTATCTTTGGAACAAAACAAGCAGCGGGCAGGTGAATTAAGTGACCGCTCTGTGAAATATATGACACGCATCCCCGTGTGACGCGCCGCGTCCTGAGCAGGTGGCCTGACGGACGGGGGCACGCAACTGGGACTCGGGGCGCCGTCCCACGGGACGTGGCCTTGCGTGCCCGTTTCCTTCTTGGCGCAGTCCCACGGAACAAGAAGTGGAAAAGTCAGTCGATTAATACTAAGGTCCGCGGGGAGTTCTCACGAGCCCGGCCAAGGCCACATATTATGTTCGTTTAGACAAATAAAATTAACGAAATTATGTTTCCTCTTCTTCGTTTGTCTGCCCTCTGGGATGGTGCGGAACACGGTCGATTCTAGCAGGGAAACACGGAACGAATTATACACAAATATATATATTTTCACAAAAAGGCTCATTTGAATATTGCGTGCTTTCGCAGTAAATCCGTCCGTGACAAATTGCGTCGTTTTCACTGGGCCATGATATAATGGAGATTAAAATGGATTTGCGAGATTTTACCCGGGCTCAACAAAAGAAAAATCGAACACCGTCGGAAAAATAACGGGGTCGGCACAAAAACAACATTTGTTTGGCACAATGCGCCGGCAAAAGAGTGGGTCGCCGGTTCTTGCTCCGACTGACTGAGTTATTACTTGGGTGTGCACACTTTGCGATTCGCCATTTCCCAGAATCATACCTGCGGTGACATTGATTTTCGTCGGATTAAACCCATTTGAGGTTGTGTCAAAGTGACACATTCGCTCGTGGCAGAAGGTGTGGAATTCTTTAGAAACGTATCAATCAAGGCAAGAAGGTGGATGCAGGAAGTTGTACAAAATTAATTTAATTAATTCCTGTGGCGTTTGTCACGTGTCAGGAGCCACCCAGCGTTCCGGGAAAAACCATTATTCAAAAACTCTTTGAAAAGTTTTGCACTTTAAACTAGGCGTGAGCACGAGTTCTTATCTTTTCAATTTTGGCAAACTCCCGGAAAATTTCATCAAAAACTTTTGCCCCGGGGCACAATTTCCTTTGGTCCGTCCCTCGTTAGTCGTTTCTGCGAAAACCCAGGAGACTTTTCTTAACGCTAAAATGCATATGTTTGATATGGTTGTTAAAGGACGCCAGCAAAGGGAATATTTTACAGAGCTCAGCGCACTTGCAAGTAGTTCCACGTGAATAATGAATGATTCGAGTTGCAAAGGCAGACTGCAATAAATGCTAACTTTATTGGCAACGCTGTGCTTACGATCTCCAATGCAAATTTCTTTCCTCTTGACTCCACTTGACTTGAAGCTCACATAAGTGAATTCCGTTTCCTTTTTTCTCCTGAAATCTTCTATTTTGTCAAAGACGAATTCTGAAAATTAATTTGACAAAGTTTCCGGATTTTTCATTTTAAGTTTGTCTCTCTACCTCCCAAGAAGAGAGGAAACTTGCACGTTTAACAAAGTCTGCCAAGTTCTTCTCCAAGTCCATTTCGCATGCAAAGTCGAATTTGGCGCGCCCGACAAGAAAACCATCATCAAAGTTGCAAATCTTTTGATGGTGAAGCAACGACACTTTCCATCGCAGCCGGCGCGTCACAAATCTCTTGTGCGCAAGAGACGACGTGGTTTCATTTCGCCGGGGAGCCTCTGCTCCGAGGTAATGGCACCATAAGTGGATTAAGTGTAATTGCACTCACCTGCCTAATTCAATATTTCGCCTGCACGCCGGCGACCCATTTTTGCCTGCCGGCAAAAGCGAAGTCATCCAGCAGTGTCGTCTCACACGCCTTTTCTTACAAATGTCTCTTTCATCTGCGAAATCTTCCAACCAAATTTACATACATTTTACTTTCAAGGGCCTGGCAACCTTCAGGAAATCATCAAATCTAGATTTTAAATTGGAGAATCTGCTAGATCTTTCCAAAATGATTCAAAATTAAGTTCATTAAGTTGTCCAGAAAAATTTGTAGACCGAGTTGTAACCTTCCGAAGTTTTCCGAGCGGCTGCCATTATCTATTATCAAAAGAAATAATAAAATTGTCACCGTCACAAAAAATATAATTATTTACATTTTTTTTTATGTTCCTAGCCCATAAAATCTCTTAAGTTAAGTTCCAAAAATTAAAGTAGATTTAGAAAATAGTTTTTTTACATTTTATCTTATTTGTTAATTTTTAATATCAAATTTAGAGTAAGAGGAGCTCCCTTTTGGCAACAAATAGCCACGTTTATTGGCCGCAGGTTAGAAATTTTGCCAAACTTCAATAACACCTGGCGTGTTTGCGCCAGCCCCATTTGCCGAATTGGTCACAGACGAGCTGGGAGGCCAGCAGCAGATCCGAATGGTCAATCACACCAGTGGGGTCAATAAGCGTGTTCCTCTCAACGCAGGTTCCATTAGTGCAAACAGGCCGCCATCGAGTTGATGGTCGAAAAGAGACTCGACACTGCGTGAGAGAAGAGTGCTCGCCACGTACCGGCGTTTGAATCAATTTTTTCGATGCCGCCTTCCGCTGCCACGGGCTGATTGTTTTTGGAGCATTTTTATTTACTTTTGCGGACAGTTTGTGCGGTTGCTATGTGCGATTTGATTGCCTGTCAGTTGCGGCTGAGAGTGAATTTTGAGCTCCACTGCTCTTGAGGTTTATTACGTTTTTGCTAAAATAAAAAGGGTTGATGCCTCTGTGACAGAATGTAATAAAGTCTGACATAAGGATGGGTGAAAGCCAAATCCTCTCTCAGATTGAATTTTTACTTACACAAGGGGCAAAAAACGGCTGTCTAATTTTATTCAATATGGTGTAAAACGTTTCCCCTCCATTTTCTGCCATATATTTTGTGATTAATGGTGCTTCCTTTTTTGTAAAACAAACTAAGAAATGGTAAACAATTAGCTTAACAACTAAGTTTAGTATCTTTGCAAGAAAAATAAAATTAAAAAATTCCCATATATTTATCAATTTTATTGTGTTTAAATTTTTAATAGTTAGTATTGTATTTGCATTTTAATGACCTTTATTTTAAATCTGACATTTATTCAATTTTATTAATTTCATTTAAACTAAAACATATTTACTTATTTAATTGTTTAAAATTTAACTTTTCCATTCAATTATTATTATTACTATTTATTGTTCTCAGGGTTCTCTGTCAATACAAAAATTTGAAATTTGAACAATAACTCTTCTGGTGGATTGTAGAATTTTCCTATTTTGTGATTTAATATTATTAATATGTATTGAATTATTTACAATTAATGTTCATGTAACTAAATTGTTTATGAAAATTAATGTTCAAAGATGCAATCATTCAATGAAAACACTAAAGTGAAGATTTGATTAATTTTTCCAAATGAATAAATAGAGAAAAAACATGAGACGGAATTGCCTGAATTGTCTCTCTGTCCTCGAAAAAGGACGAAGCTGTACCAGCGAACTTGCTCAATCAAATGCAAATTCCCAGCTTAAGCTCGGCTCCAAAGTGTCTGCCTGATTGAAACGTCTGTTCGGAAAATTCAACCTCAAAGAGAAGGAGGGATAGGGACAGCGGGCGCCGGTTAGTTAATTGCAACACAGCCGGAAATGAGTTTCTCGGCCGCAGAGGACAATGGAGTTAGCGAAATCGCTTTCAATTACTTTCCAAACAAGCGCAGTACACGCGCGGAAAGGGCTCGCCCGTGTCGGCAGCAATCGAGTTTACCGCACCACGAATTCATTAGGGAAGCTGCTGGAAATCAACGGCAGAGAGAGAGAGAGAGAACTGCTGTGCTCGCTCTAATTTTTGCGCGGACCTTTTCGGCAGCGGCCAAACGCACCGAAAACCTCCGGCGGCTTTGTGCTAATACATTCTCTATTAGGGAGGGCGATGTTTAGTGTGTTGGATGTGGCACTGCAGGCGGAAAGCTAACCGCGTGTGTGTGATATTTCGTGTGCTCTCGTGTGTTTCAGTTGCCGCCACCGCCGCAGCCAGTAAAACTTCCTGATGAGAAGACTGGCGGTAAATCTTTAGACGAGGATCCAACTGAAGCCAGATTACCACCGACCATACCTTACTACAGTGAGCATTATTTTTTTTCCTCTGTGTGTGTCTGCCAGTAAATTATAGAGAAGAAATGTGCGGAGCCAAAAGCCTCTGCCTCTCTCGCGCCTCTCCAGAGGAGTTAATTTAACAAAAAAGCCACCACCACTTTTGCGCTCGAGCCACGTACACTGCACGAGAGCATGTATTTGTGTTAGCAAGTACATACTTTCCACAGAGCAGTCCCGTGGTGTGCCGGTCGTATTTTAATTTTTCTTCCTACGCGCCAGCCTGCACCGAAATGAGCTAGCCGGGCTACGGTGCTAAATAATATGCGGCTCTTTTTCTACTGAATAGAAAATTGCCCTCTCGACTAACAAGTTCAGCCAGCCAGCACGTCTAGTGTGCGGCCGATTTAATTTAGAACTTGCGGCAAGAAGAACTAAAGAGGCTTATCCGCAAATTAGATTTTCATCTCACATGATACATGATCACTAGTTTTTTTTATGTATAAAAAAAGTTATCAACCTGATATTCAAATTTTTGAATATCTAATTTTTAATTCCAAAATAAACTTTGATTTATATATTCATTAAAAATTTATTTTCTTTGGAGAAATAATAAAATTAATTATATATGTTACTTAATTTTTCATTCATAATTAAATGACAGCAGAATGGCAGAATTGATTTTTATGCTCTTCATTTGTGACAAGTGAATAATATTTTAAATTTAGTGCAAAATAAAACATTTTATTAATTTACAATTAATTTTTTATGCGTTTTAAACTATAATTTTATTCATTTATTTATAGATCGGTTTTTTTCTATTAATTCACACACATTAATTAACAAAATTAACAAAATTTTATATCAAGAGTAAATAATACTACCAAAATTTTTCTAAGATATAATAAATAAAATAAGGAAATTAAATTTTAAAAATTATAATTAGTTGGTACATCGAAAAAATTATTATCACTTCCAATTAAGTTTGACTCCTTCTCTCATATGAGTATCATACTATATTAGTATTATTACAAATAAAAATTAGTTATTTCATACATCATTTATCGCAGAATTAAAAATTTCCAAGTATGTAGATTAATGAGTAAGAATTATCCATTATCATTGCCTTAGTATTACCTTATTAAACTTAAAAAAACTGAGGCTCACTGCGGCGGACGGGATATTTTTTATCTTGAAGTTTAATTAAGTAAAATTCTTGCAAGGGGTGGTGCCGTTTTGTCGAACAATTAATTATTCTCAACCAAATTGTTTTCAAAAACTGAATGCAAGGTAGTTGTAAAAATGTGGAAAAAATTAGAAACAAAGGTATATCACGGTATATCATACTCTAAATTAGTAAATTGTTGTTAGTGTGCTTGTTTTTTTTCTAATTAGTGTAAATTAGTATCTTTACTGTTGTTCTAAAGAGTAATACAGTTTGTGGGGTTTTTTTTAGGTTTTTATGAGGTTTTACTGAAATTGTGCGAGAAAAACTTGGCTATAAAGAGCGGAATAGATACGAAATTTTTTATGAACTAAAATTTTTTTTTTTATTCAGTTTTTTATTTATAAAAAAAGATAAATTGATAAGAATTAATTTCTCAATTAAAATTCCAAATTTTGGTATGTGTCATCTTTTAAGTCAAGTTTGTCTCGCACAGTTCCAATAAAACCACATAAAAACCTCTTAAAAATGGTATAATAATAGTTACATTATTTTCAAGACACTTTAAAAACTTTATGCAACCTGCTTGACTTAAAAACCATGCACGTTGCATAGCCTGTAAAAACTCTGCATCTCTTTCTCGTCTGTTTTGTGTAAGTAACTTTATTTTATTTTTTAAACTTTTTCCGCACTTCTTCTTTTTTGATCTCGTTTTTCCGTGTCATCGGATTGAAACGATCCTGCTCGGCTTTTGAAAGACAAAAGACAGAATGGCGGACGGACGGTGGGTCTGTGTTCCTTTGCACAAGGAGATAATCCTGAATAAAAGAATTCCGGGTGTGGCACTTCAAAAGGATAACTGCGTGGTGCTTAACAACCGCAACATCGTCGGCCTGAGAAGAAGAAAAGTAAGGGAAGAAAAAAAATAAAAAGGGAGAGACGTTTGCAGGCTCGGCGCTCTTGATGGCATAACGAAGGAATATATACGTCATTAAAAACATCTCGCCACATTAAGTCGCTGATTTTACTTTTGCACACAAAACAAATAATTACACGAGCGGATGCGTACATTAATGGCGAGTCTCCATCTTTTTCGTCGCTTTTCATCCACTGTTTGATCAACTAACGATCCACCCCCTTTTTTATAATGCACTCTTTCTCGCTCACTCACAATTACCGGCCGGCGATAACAAGCGTGACAGAAGCATTAAACTCAAAAGGACAACTATTTTTTTTTTAATTTTTTTTAGAAAAAAAGCGTCCGCACTAGATGCGCTGGCTCGAATCATTCGCACCTGCCCGGGAGTGCTTCTTGCCTTTTGTTCAGCCACCGTGCAGTTGTGCGCTCCATGACATAAAAGGTGGCGCGTAACAACCGTGATTTTACTCTTTGTGGAATCCGAAAGCGAGAATGCTGCGGTTCATTGTGGGGTTCATGTTGAGGTTACCATCAACCCTGCTGGATTTCTTTGCAAATTGTATTTATCTTTTACAGAACCAAGTAAAATGTAGGTCAAGGTTTTCAAAACTGAACTTCAATTATTGGAAATTTACTTGATGTCCAAATATTTAAATATTCATTTTCTATACATTAATAAGAGTCAAGATCGGAATGGTCAAAGCAAGGATTTAAGTTTATTTAGTCTCCTTTCACGTTCTACTTAGAACATTAATTGGTTATATTTAAAAATCTAATTTTTATTTCAAAATAAATTAATTTATAATTGCTTCAATTAAATTAAAACAATAATTAGTGAAAATTGATTTTCAGTAATATTACTATTAAATAAAATTATTAGGTAAAAATTAAATTTAAATTGCAAAAAAATCAATATGGTAAGTAAAAGTGTTGCACATATAAATTAAAATTTGTAAATATAAAATTAGAAACAAGTAAAATTTCATGTTAAATAGGTTTATTAATAATTATCTTTTATATTGGTGATAATATATGAACATTCCAACAGGCCATAACTAATTTTTTTATTTCATATGTAGTGAAATAATAATTTCAGGAATAAATTTACATATTTTTTTTCAGAAATTTTATTTTTAGCCTCATGTTACATTTTCACTCTATTTGTTTCAGCGTCCATTCCTGGAGAGGTGCCGCCACCGTACACGATCGCTACCAACGGCCACGAATACGCTCAAATTGGGCCGCCGGCGGCGGCCAGAGTGGCCAACCATCAGCAGTCCGTCCCGGCCGCGCCTGTGGCGGCGGCCAAGTCGGGCATCGGCGACATGAGCACCGGCCTGATGATGGGCGCGGCCCTGACCAACTGGGGCCACGGCCTGGGGTGGGGCGGCGGCTGGGGCTGGGGCCACGAGGTGCACGGCGGCCAGTGTCTGTCGCACCACGACCTCGCGCACTACGTCGAGGACGACTTCAACGATTTCGACGACGCTGACTACGGCATGGACTGCAGTGGCGACTTCGCGTTCTAGATTGTGTGTAACTGAAGAAGGGTTGGATCGAAAGGGTTGGTTTTGCTCACTTGGCTCTCCTGGTTTTGCAAATCGCACGAGATTGGTTTGTTAGTAAAGAAGCGACGTCTATTATATAATTACTCTGTATCCGGAAATTCCGCACACACACTTTCTCGTCAATAATGTCCAAAAAATGAACAAGCTCTGAAAAAAATAATACGGAACGTTATTTTCAATGGTTACCGTGCACATTTGTATGTTTACGTAAGTCAAGGGAGAAAATCCATGAATGAATCTCACTGATGTCTTTGAAGGGAACTCATAAAGCGGGGCGCGTCAGCAGGCAAGGGAAAATCAAACAAATTTGTAAGACACCAGAAAGAGGTGTGCATTTGATAAACACCTTTTAGTATTTTTATATGAATAACAAACTGACAACAAAAAAGCAGACACGTGGAGATTTTTGGTCACGAACACACACACGCGCCAAATTATTAGCCTGCGCAATTATATAGTAAAAAATATTGTACATTAACCACGGTTAATTATTTTGTGTCTCTCACAAGCCGTATATATTACATGATGGAGACGTGTTTGATTTCAAAGGAACCTGTTAAAATCCGCGAACTTACTTGTTGAGCATGCTGGTGGTAATACGGATTAGTAATATTTGTCACCGCCACCACACACGCATTTAATAAAGAACACACACTCACTCTATACACAACAACAACAACACTGCTCCATTTAGGCCTATAAATTATAAAAAGTCTATTTTTAACAGACAAACAAAGATATGAAAATTTTCGAACCGAGCAAATATTAGAAGGGAGAATTTTTATGGACCAAGTGTATTGTAGACTGTAAGCATGTAAAAAAAAACCTTTCAATCTAGAAGTACGCATTTTTGTATTGATCCATTGTTAAGTGAATAATACATTTACGACATAGGGAACCTGTTTTCATAGCAGCTGTGTTCCTTCTTCTCATGCTGAAGGTGCTTGACACCATAAATATGTTACTTGGAAAGTGTATTTGCACTTCGCAAATACATTTCGCAGTCAGTATAAAACGTAGCCAGATCACTTCGAGTGTGCGTGAACGCAAATGAGATGAATAGGTGCGAGTCGTGGAAAAAGGATGTTTTTTAATCGTCTTTAACAAAAAATTGGCTTTTACGACAGCTTTTTAACACATGTGCTTGATATTATATTGATAGTATAATAATTGTAAAAATTTAATTATAAAACATAGACACTCTGTGATCCCCAGATTCGTTTATTATTCAGCAATGTCTGGCGAATTGATATGCATTGAAATTAAACCGCTACCGCACCCACCAGTATTGGTATGTGGAATGTAAATATTAATTATCTCGCAATTATTGTACGATTTAGGACACACACACACCTCTCTCGCAACTAATACTCTTAAGTGCGCATGTATTATTAAGTAATAAAAATTAATTGTAATTTTTATGATGACCCTACGCAGCAATTTGTGTACTGTATATTCAATGAGTGGTCAAATGGCGAGCAATGCAAAACTCTGTATCAATTATATAAAAAAAGTGAGTCAATGTGTTGCCAGAACAACAGCATGGAGTCACAATTAGAAGTAAAAACTCAGGAAGTCAAACTAGCAGACATGGAATTTTGTAAGAGCTGCTCCGATTCCATGGAGTTAGAATACTGATTGTCCATTTAACCAAAAAAAAACTTTGAATTTATTATGTTCCACCTCTAACAACGCACACAAAGCCGTGTTCTCTACAAAAACGATTCTGTTCCAGTTAATGTGTCAAAACTGATCAGCCTCTTCCAAAGTGGTGTGGCTTGGAACTGGCGTGCAAAATATAAGGTAAGTTTTATTTTTCCTTCTAATTTTTATTTCCTATTGTATAGTTTGGTGAAAAAATTAGTTTCTCAATTTGTTCCAAAATTGATTCTGGCAAAGAAATTTCCGTCATTAACTTTGGAACAGAGATATTTTTTTTTAAATAAAAGGTGTACAATTTGAATATCCAAAAATCATTAACTGACTTTTTTATGCAGAAAGTTGCAAACTTTCTAAAAAATTCCAGCGGTTAAAAAACTGCTAATTTAAAAAAAAAAACTTTTTCACCAATCTTACAATTTGATAAATTTTAAATTAAAAGCAAAAAATTTATGATTTTGAAACAGGCCTTTTTTGCGGTTATGCCACTCAAAAATTGTTGATGAACTTGGTGGCGCAGCGTCTTGGTGTCGGGTGCACACAAACACGCCAGAACATTTATTGCTATATTCGTTCGTACAAGCCAAGTTACATTATTTGCATCGGCGTCGCCGATGGAACAACTCCCTCTTGTTCGCAATGCTAGGCCGGGTGATTTCTCAAGAACTCCCAGCGCCCTTATTTGGCACGCCTCTCTCAGTCAAATATCACCCAAGTTTCTGCGTCCTGCTTTTAATGGCCCCGTCGTGCCCCTTTTTAAACAACAGCACCGACTGAGTGACTCGAATTGAAGCGTTTCATAAAAACCGTCTTTACGGCTCCACTCACTTGGCGGGCGGGCGAGTCTTGAACGTGAAATGATAAAGTTGCTCTCGAAATGGAATTGCCCAATCTAAACTAAAGGGTTTCAATTGCGAGCAATTTGCAGCAGATGAATGAGAAAGTAAACTTGCTTGAACTTTGCTTTCACTCTGCTCTGCACTTAATCGCTGCAGAGAAATTAGTTCTGTTCTACTTATTGAAAGTACTCAAAATTTATATAAAAAGCCACAAGCAGAGTTACAAGTTCTGAATTATCCAGTGGTAGACCATGGAAAATCTGAAATCTTGCTTGAACAGACACAAGTACTAATTACCATGCAAGTTTTGTAATTTATTTGCTTTGAATCGCTGATTGAATCCAACTACTACAAAACGAAAATTTTACACTATTTAACAGGAAAGTTCTTCCAGAAAAATTGTGGCTCCACAATCAATAAATTATTAATTAAATCGAACTAAATATTATTAATTTAATGTAAAATATTTCAATAGTATAATTATTATAAAATTTTATTAAAAACAAAATATAGGTTAAAGTAAATTTTGATAATTTAGTTGAACAAAAAAACAGTTTCTCAGGAAATTATTTTATTTTTGGTAAAATCTTTCCTCCGGAATCTTTTTGCCAACAGAAACCATACTTTTGCGGCACGTCAAGATTTTATCGCCAAAATTACACGCTGTGGCCACCAAGAATCCCATCCAATATTTTACATGACGTCAATGAAGCCCCTACCCAGTACCCACCTCATTAATTACATTTTTATGAAATTTCAAGGAAACTCTTGTGATCTTGTCTGCCCAGCTCATTTAAAAGCCACCCTTGCGACAAAAATAGAGCAAAAATTGACCGTGCAGTCTATAAATTGTTGCTCAGCCCTCTTGCTAGCTGGCAAAGAGAGCGGCAGGACGACGTAAAAAAGAGAGGGTGCACCGAAGACACATCTGCGGCCCGCCGTGAGTGTGACATAGATTGATAACCACTGCGGCCGCACGTGGAATAAGAACACGCGCGCGCCTTGTTATACTTTTAACGCCATTTCGCTGGAAAGAAAAAAAGAGAGATTAATGCGACAATAGAATAGCTGCACTCGATATCGCGAAATCCCACTCGAGATTAATTTCACTTCATCAGACCCGCCGGCAATTTCGACGAGAAAGAGAAGAACCTTTCTTGAGGAAAGATAACAAATTGGGGATTTCAAAGTCGCTCCACTTGGGCGAATTAATCCTTCCGAAAGAATAATGCGATTTCGTCTTTTCAATCTTACATATTTTACGGCCGCTCGTATAATTTTCCTAATACTCACTCGTTTCATTTTACAACGTGGAAACCAAAATATAAACGCCACCGCACACCAACGAGATGCACTCGCTTTACGGCACAACTTGAACGCCAATACAAATTGATCCGGAACCCATTTCAACTCAATCTCAACGCAGGAGAGCGCGAGATCCAGCTCAAAGCAAAAACTTTATCTTTCATAAAATTGCAGTTGACAAGAGTCGGCAAATATAATCCGTGGAGAGTGATGTAGTTTTTGCGCAATCCAATCGGCACCCTTGCTGCTCCATAACTCGTTACCACAACCTGAAGGGAAATTCAATTAAGCTGATCAACACTAACATGAGTGTTTTAATTTTTACAAAGCTCTAATTCAAATCCAAATAATAAAAAACAACCTAAGGGAAATTTCCGTTTAAAAATGAAGTGCTTTTAAAATGTATAAATATATTTGCATTGTCTGAGAATGAGTGACACGTAACTAGGCTGGAAAAAATGACACGGAAAACAACGGCACATTCTCTTTTTGAACTGCATATCCGTGCGTTCACCGAGGCTCCAAAGAGTATATTTAAAATTTCCGTTTCAAGTGAGCGAAGCAGCGCAAACACGAAAACATAAATCATTCCTTTCGGGGGCCTCTTGTGTGCGAATCCATTTGTGACAGCGTTTGTACGTGAGTCTTTGCCCATTTCCATATAGGTATGAGGGAGAGAGAGAAGGCCGGGACGCCTAATCCGAAATTTCACCTTGCACCGGCAAACGCGAGCTGAATATAGCATCAGCAGCACACCCGGCTAACGCACAGACGTTCGCATTTAATTATTAAAAGCGTCACCGACACGTCGGGGGATTTTTGCACCACTCGGCGCGGCGCGCGAGGGTCGGTGAGAGAAAAAGAGAGAGAGCGACGCTCTCCTGAACCCTTGCATAAATCGTGACGCCCCGTGTGTGTTTGTGCGTCTTTTGTTATTCACGTGCGTGCTCATGCAATTCTCATTGAGCTGACCTATTCAGAAGAATTAGTTTATTTTGAACCGATAATTTCATAACGCACACATTCATATGGATTAGTAGATTTGCAAACTCCAGTCTCAATTATATAAAAAAAAATTATAATATTTAATATTTTTTTTATTTTTTAAACTACCCCACAGATAAAATTATGCATTAAAATTTAAAATTCTTCAATTAACATTGCATAAAAAGAAATTATAAGCTATCAACTGAACCAAACTATGCTACTTATTTGTGAAAAGTATCTTTCAATTTTCTGTGAAATAAGAAATAAGTTAGGCCTGTTCAGTTTTAAAGGGGTTGAATTAACAGTAAAATTTTTACACTTTTTTTAAGTAATGACAAAATTATTAAATATTAAATCATAATAATAACCACTTTGGGGATTTTAAACCTGTAGGGAGAAAATCATTAAATTTTTTACCAAGATTTTGAAACAATTATCCATTTAAAGACTCAGGAATAAAAGAGATGAAATGAAAAATATTGTTATGGGTTTATAAAAAATTGTAAAATTTTTACTTCCATTTCCTAGAAGTTGAAAAGAATTCCATTTAAAGTTTCCGCAGACCCAAATTATCATTTAAAATTAATTGCATTTTTTTCTCGATCCCTTTTGCTCACGAGTAGCAATCATAAAAAAAATGCGATAATTTAATTCCCACTTTTCCGCCATAATAATAGATCGAGGACGGATGTCGGCAAACGTGACCAAAAGTGCAACGGAAGCACACACGTACACAACGAGGGCAATAAATCTCTCGTCGGAGAGCAAAACAAATCAAAACTGTGCACCCGCAGGCACAGTAGCATTCATATTTCCTGCGGCTCAATTACGCCGCGTCCAATGTTAATTAATCCGCGCGCAGTGATGAATGGGTTCTCCGGCTGCAAGCGTTACAAAAATTCGCCAATGAAACATGCACGCCGACATCTAAATCGGATGTGACCCAATTCCTTTGGTACAGAAAATTCCTCCCCGAGCTGGGTCGGTTGTTACACACATAGGCACGTGTGTATGCACAGCACGTGAAACGCTGATGCAGGGAGCTCTCCATAGAGATCAAAAGTAAACACAATTTCGCAAAAAAGGCAAACACAGATTGAGAGAGTGGAGAGCAGAAATATGCATGCATCAAAGTGGCCTGATCTAATTAAAAAGCGGTGCATTAATTTCTCATGCATGACGATTAATAATTTTTCCGGGTAATATCAAACGCAAACAGACCCCTTTTGATTGCACTTTGCTATCGATGATGGATTGTTGTTTCAACGCTCAGAAATGAGATGAGTGCGCACGTCCCATCACTGCAAAGAGCAAAGTTATACAACCCGCCTCGCGGTTGCATGAATCGTTTGCCTGTTTTTTTTTCTTTTTCATTTTTTAAATTAATCCCTGCTCTACTTTGCAACGAGTAAAATTCTTTCCTTCCTTGTTTCAGATTGTGGGCCGCCGAGAAAAGGATTACCGAGCTGCCACATCTTACAGATTTAGTTGGACGAAGATTAGAATATATTTCTTTATGTAATTTTTCATGATGTTAAAAAAAATCTCACCACTTGCTATAGATTTTGTTTCATAATAACGTGTGTAACTCGTAAAGCTCACCGTTTAGAAGAGGAAAACTTGCTGTATTTTACGTCTTACAGAAAACAGCATTATTTGATATAATGTTGAAGAGGTTTTAATCCCGCCGCTACGTCCCCAACTATATACTAAACTGCAATATTAATATCATGGATTGCTGTTTCTATTTGCAGTCAGAAACATCTTGTACATAATGCGCCCCCCCACATTTATCGACAATGTTAGAAGCCATTTATGTAAGAATGAATTTAAAAAAAAAAAAAACATTATAAAAACTGCAAGCTCGGATCATTTCTTTCCCTAAAGCCAGCCAGCCATGGGGAATGAAACAATCCAAGTTGTGGCAAGAAGTGAAAAAAGTCAGAGAAAATGGATTAAAATGAATGTTGTGAGCATCTCAGTAACTGTATAGTTGCCTGTTTGTTGTTGCAATTGATCTTTGAATGTTAGCGCTCAAAATTCACAAGAGTTTGCAAAATACGAGAGTGGCCAGAGTTAAATTAAAATTTATTTCTCTAAGAATGAATTGAGCATAAATTTGTTTGCAAAATGAATCATTTGTTACATTGGGTTTCTTTGCTTAAAGGTTGCAGCAAGATTATATTGGAAACGGACCTAATTGGATGTGTAAAGTAAATCGATGTCGCATATTATCTCAATGTTGGTTGGGTAGAATTGTATGTGGAAGAGTTGAATTAAATTGCGTCTTCATGACAATCCAATGTTATGAAAATTACACACCCAAAACATGTGCACTTAAATGTGCACAATGTACAACTTGAGTTTCTTGAGTTCTTATCAAGGCCATCAACACAAAAAGGCAAATACACAAAGCTAAAAGTATGAAAATTCAGTCGTTAGTCGTTCGAATCATTGCCTTTCATGTTCCATAATCCATTTTAATAGAAATTTCGGATCGGTTTTTGTTTAGGAACTAGAAAATTGCCGTTTTGGTCAAACACAAACACGGAAAAACTTGTTTAGCTGTCCTGGTGCTAGAGAAGTGGGCCGGAAGAAGCCCACTTTGGAGAAAACATTCCCAATTTGCTGTGCGCCTCATTAGGCCCTAGCGCAAAACTGTATTCTGTGGAAAAAATTTAAAATTGAATGTTGCCTCCACTGCTAAAACTATATTAATATAAACCATTTAAAATGATAGATTGTAAAATGCTTGAATTTGAAGAGATCAATATGAAATGTAAGTCGTGAGGAGGAAAATAAAAAAATAATATTTGTTATAGCTATGTAACATTTTGAACTTTTATTTATGAACACAAAATGATGATCTGCATGAGTGGGGTATAAAGGCACGACAAAATTGATCATACAGTTCAAAATACCCAGAAATCTAATTTCATTTATGCAGAATAAACTGGTCAGCAATCAACACTTCTATGGTAACTTCGCATTGTACTTCAGATAAAAAGGACCATATTTTTAAGATTTTGATTATTATGGCCACAAGGATAATCTATCTATTGCAGGTCGGTCTACAAAAACTTGGATCAACAAAATTTGTGCTTTACTGCGATTTAGTTTCTTGAGCATCCGTCTTAAGGTCATTCGGAGGACCTTTCTCTTTATTAAAACTATTATCTTTTCTCAATTGAGCAAACCTTAAATGCTACAACTAAAAGGCACTTGTCTGAAACGGCAGGGGTGCCTCGGACAGGAAGTAGGTTTGCTTGGAAAAAAAACTAGAGCATCAGTCATGGATGAGGGCCTTCTTGAGAGTAGACCTTAAATACTAGCACCTGCCTGTTTGTTCTGAAGGAGACTCTGGGTGGTGGCCAAGTGCAGCTTCAAGTTGTCTCGTCTCTTCTCTAACGTCACAATGTATTCATCAATGCTTTTATTTACTTCCCTTTGCTTCTCCAGCTCGTCTAGCAAATTACCAACTAAAAATTTTTAAATTCAATTAGTTCGTTACAATAAGAAGTAATAAAAATAATTCAAGTTTCATCATATCTTTTCTATAGAAATAAAAGTGTCCTTTTTTTATTTTGACAATTAAAAGTCACTTACTTTCAGTTCCTTTCACAGCCTCTTTAACAGCATTGCGTAGGAAGCCATTGTTGAGTGATAGGAAAGCTTCCATGGAACGAGCATCTAACTGCTTATTTTTAGCTTCCTCTTGAGCTTTCGGAGCTTCAGCCTTGCTTTGAGATCGGGTCACTCTCTGTGGCACTAATTCTACTTCATCACACTTTGGTTGCTCTTCTTGTTCACTTATGCCCGAGTCGGCAGAATCACGGTCAGATTGAAAATCACGCTGTAGATAAAAATAAGTTAATAACGATTCAATATCATTTTGAACTGACTAACCTTCTCGTCCAAAAATGAGCAACAGACATCAAAGGCAATTTGCAACATTCTGTCCCTCTCAAACACCAATTGTTCAATGTCTTGTGTTTCAACTTCAGAGACTTGTATGTTGTTAGGATTTTTTTCTTTTGAGCTGGATTTCAAAAAATATATTATTAAAGGTTCTTAAGTAATTTGAGAATTTTTCTAATTTAATTACACACCTTCTCTTAAGGCAATAATCATGATCAAGCTCATTTTTAAAAGTAGACTCTTCTACTCCTTGCTGACCGTCTAATTTCCATATTTCCATGGAGGGATTAGCTTCTTTTTTTCCCTCAAATTTCAGGCAGCCATGAGTTGCCACCTTTTCTTCCAGTTTGATCTGCACTTTTAATTTCTCCTTGTTGCAATCCATAATCTCAAACGTCAGTCCAGCCCCGCCTTTGAATTTTATATTATGAAACACAAATATTGAAATATTTAAAATAATTTTAATTAGAAAACGCCGGCTCAAAGCGATTTTGCCTTTTGCCACACTGAATAAAACATACATGCATACCTTGTAATTTTCAAATGATTTGATCGGGAAGGAAGATGATTGTGCAAAATTCTACTCGCAACTTTAGCAGCACATTGTTTCTTTTGCAATCTGCGCTTTCCAGGGGCCACGCTCGCAGAATTGTCGCAATAATTGCTACTGCGAAACGAAACGAAAGAGAACAAAAAGCACGCGCGGGATTTCCCTCGGCGACCAGCTGCTAAAATGTGTAGTAGTAAACATAAGTGGCGGTCGTGATTGGCCTTCATTCCCGCGGCCAATGGTTGTACTTTGACGTCATCGGTGCGCTACATCTTCGAAGATTATTGGCGCTAAAGCCACGTTCATACAAGTCGAATCTCCATCTCTGCACTGAAAACCAGATTCAATTGGAGGACACTAATTTTATTGTTATTACCAGCTACCACCAACGAAATAATATTTGCCTGGAGCTTTCCATGAATTATTAGAGGTGACACATACTTAAATTAAATTAATTAAATTAGAGTTATGTTGACATCATCTGAAAATGTCGAAAATGTATCAAAATTCCAGCATGAAGAATTTTGAATATTATTGGGAAAAAATTAACAAAATTATTTTACTTATTATTTTATTGAAACATTCAAATGTGTATTTTCAAAAGTTTTAGAAATATACTTAATAAATTAATTGAGTTTAAAAAATTTACATTTCAACCGATATCAATTATTTTTCTTCATTTGGGCCAACACTATAAAGTATGTGACAACAGCACCGATAATTGTGCCAAAAAATTCCATCGACAATTCAAAAAAAGAGCCCACATGCACTACAAACGTTTTCGAAAATCTAGCCTCCAGCATTTGTGCGCAAAGTAGTTTTTCCTCCGAAAGATCGGTCCACGGACCCTGGAACACAGCATCTCCCAACCGGTGAGCCTAGAATTTTGTGAGCACAAATAAATTTATTAATTTGGAGGTGAAATAAAATATTTTGATTTAATTACATTGTTTCGTAATCGTTGACCTGTTTCACAAAATATGTACGTTTGCAGGAGAGTGATGCTTGTAAAAAATATTCCGCTCAACAGATAATAACTATTTTGGGATCCATAACTCTGCAAAAAAATTGTAAAAAATAAAAAATATATTGCAAGTAAGAAAAAAAATTTAAAAGTTACAGTATTGGTGAGCATGTATGTTTCAAGGCAGGCAGCACAAGCACTGTGTAAAACAATGGCTAGAATAAATGGTGCGAGGACTTTGTCAATTGAGTGGTGAATGCTGAAATTAGAATGAGAGATTAGATATGCAATTTTTTTTAACCTCAATAAAAAGAAACTGTTTACCGTTCCAACAAATTAGAGTATGATGTCCAAGTTTTAAGATCCAAGGATAGAAAACTGTTCTGGAGTTTAAGAAATTTTACTTCCATTTTAAATAATGATTCTGGAAACTCTTGTATCAACATATTCAATTCTTCACTCACAATATATATTAAATACACCGAAAATGCAAATTGACCAGAGATGCGAAAAATAGCAAAAAAATTGCCGATTTTCGGTATAATATGGAAAAATGCAAAATTGAATGTGTTGCTTCTGTCCTTAGAAGCTTTTTGGATGACGCTTTCATTTTTAAAAATATCAAAAGTTTCAATATCTTTTTCATTTACTTCATTTGTTCGATCAAAATTAAGTAAAGTTAATTCTATGATGGCATCTAAATTGTTAAAAACAATAGGCCCAGCGGTTATTAAAAGGATGATGTTTGAAATGTTCTTCTGAATTCTTTTCTGCTGGTTTTGGATTCCAGGTAGTTGCGTGTACTTTTGCAACTCACGCAAAATTTTTGTAATGTTACAGCGATTTTTTTGAAAAATTGCCGTCCCAATTAATGATAGAATCAAATTCTGATTGGATCGAATCACTTGAATTGACTTTGACATAAAATCTGAGTTGAAGGTTCTGTCAGTCAGAAGTATATAAATGGTTATAGTTACTTGCACCATGTGATAAAAGTTAAGAAAAAGTTCATAAAAAACAGCTGCAAATCGCGGTACCCTAGTCTGAAAGTCCAGTTCTCCGTGTGGTATCCAAATTCCAGAGATCAACAGAATAATCAGAAGCGGCTTAAATGTGAAACTGCTGCTTCTCATTTTGTACGTCTTAAGCTTGGGAGATTAAAACTAAACTTGTATTATGAAAAACCGTGAAGAACAAAAACTGATAATTTAGCTTAGATGTGGTCATAGGAAATTGCAGGTGATGACGATGACATGCTTGTCAAAGGAAAATTATTGATTTCAATAGCAGGTCAATATTTATTAATCACAAAGTAGGTTGAATTATTAAAGAAAATATTCAACTACTTTGCTAGCCGCTCATATGCATAAATTACATAAATACCCATTAAAAATTAATCATTAATGATCAATACACAACTTCGGAACTCAATATTTCCCACAATAAAGAAATATTTTAAAAGATTAAACTTTGCCGAAATAGATATGGAGGTATCTTTAAATTTTTATCTTGCCTGAACAAGTACAATGTAATAGGTAATAATTGTTCCAACTGCTGTTGCGAAAAACTGTGAAGACAACACAAAGAAATTCCCCCCTCGGAGAACAAGTAATTTCTCGCATTTCCCTGCTATTAAATTAAAGCAATGAAGTTGATGGGAATCTAGGTCCAACCACGGTCCTTTTTGTATTTCATCAGGAATGCTTGCTGACTAAAAAAAAAAATGGGACAAACTTTTACAGCAGAAAAAAATTAATTACTTAATTACCAATGTTTTCAAGCTCTGTCCGAAGGCGCAGTAAATGTAAATTCTAAGCAATACCAATAAAGCATTCAGTACACCAACAAAAATATGCGTTGCATCGTCTTGAGCATGCTGGGAAAATTAGAATATTTCTTTCAAAAATGATGATGAAGTTAAATGGGTAAAAAAAATTATATTACCAAGTCCATGTTAGAATAAAAATATGCAGAAACGCAGAGTGTTGCTATGTCCCGTGATATTGTGGCTATAATACATGGCGATAATATATCAGAGCACCTTGTATGAAGCCTGTAATTCAATAAATAAAAATTAGCTTTAGAGTTGCATTTAAAATAAATTTATCAATACCCAATCAATTTGTCCATGTTGGCAACCCATGCTTTAAAGTATTTAGAGCCAATTTTTTCTTTCTTAGAGTTGCAGTGCTTGAGAGTGAGTTGTTGATGCGAATAAAATACACTGCCAAGTTTTCTCTTCAGTATTCGCAATTCTGCGTGTGTTACGATAAAGAAACAGGCAATACACGCATCAAAGCACAAACCATTAAGATTTGCTAGCCCATAGTTTGCGTGAGGACAAGCAATCATTAAAAACTTGTTTGAAAGAACTATTTGCAAAATTGTATCGTTCAAATTACTTTCAGGACTGGGATTATTGGGAGTGACTAAAATTATGTACATGATGTATGCACCGCTACCTACTATGTATAAAAACGAAACTGTTGTAAAAGAAATGATCGACTGAAACAAATATTTTTCAATTCGAGACCTATTAGAGCGAAACAAGGGCAAATATGTAAAGTCGTTAAAATCTTTGATGACGGACGTGATTTTTTGACGATGCAATTGGAACATTATTGAAATAAAAAGCGAACAAGCTAACGTCTGCACAGCACCCACTAAGTGAACACTTTTGTCTACAGAATTTCTAGCAGACTTAAGTAAAAGGAAACAAGCGACAGTGATGTGCGTTAATTGAGAGAAGCGTAGCACATGTTCGTAGAGTTTCGCTCCAAAGCAAAGTAATTTACTTTTAAATTGCAGGAAACTCATTGGCAGCCAAAATCCAGACAAAAATTGCAAAAATAAGACAAAACGAAATCCAAGGACGTAGAAATATTTGCACGACATGCTGAATGTTTGGCAATGAGGACAAACTAATAATGCAAATTTTGTGTTGATTTGAAAGTGCACGTTGTCACTTAAGCATGCATATCAAAAGAAAATTTATTGATTTCAAACTGCTCAAATATTTATATTTTAGTCATTGAGTGAAGCGATTACTACAATACAAATCAACAATGAAAGATCGAAACGTTTTTCATCTAATTACATAATTTTTGTAGTAATAATCACATGATCCATATTAATATATGCATTGTTTTAAAATATGATAAAAGAGAAAATTGTAATTATACACATGCAAAATTTAACTCGCTAGTTTTTCAATAAAAACGGAGCAATATATTTTTAATTAAAAAGTAAATTTAACTTGAAAAATATATTAAGTTTGACATATTTATTTTTATCTTGCCTGAGCAAGTACAATGTAATAGGTAATCACCGTCCCAACTGCTGTCGCAAAAAATTGAGAAGATAATACAAAGTAATGTCCCCCTCTAAAAACAAATAATTTTTCACATCTAACTGACAATAAATTGATGCACTGCAGTTGATGGGAATCCAGGTCCAGCCACGGTCCTTTTTGAATTTCATCAGTAATGCTTCCAGACTGGAAAACGCAGAGCTTTACTCTAGCTAATTTCAAGAGGGGTCAATTAACAATAAGTACCAGTGTTTTCAAGCGCTGTCCTAGAGAGCAGTAATTGTAAACTCTATACAATACTAAGCAAGCGCCAATCAAACCAGCAACGTAGCTAGACATTAGAATTGCATTTCCACGAGGCTAATAAATAAAATCAAGCACAATTTATTTTGAAACATAAGTAATAAAAATTGACTATGATTACCCATGCTATATTGGAGTAAAAATACGCAGTGATGCAGAGCGTTGAAATATCTCTTGCTACGCTGGCTATGAGACAAGGTGACAATATATCAGAGCACCTTGAGTGAAGCCTTTTATATTATAAATGATTAATTTTTTACAAATAGCTGTAAAATAATTTATACTCAGCCAATTTTTCCATATCGTGCACCCACGATTTCAAATCAATTTTTTCTTTCTTCAAAGAGCAGAACTGCAATTTGCGAGTGGGGTGGCCAGAAAAAAATACTATGGCCAATTTTTTCTTCAGTATTTCTAATTCTTTGAGTGCAACAATGACGAAGCAAACAGCGTATATATCAAAGCACAAGGCTTCAAGATTTGCAAGAAATTGATGTAGGTTCGGATATATTCTCAAAAGAAATTTGCTTGAAAGTATTGTATCCAGTACAAAATTGGTCTCATTTGGATTCAAATTATTCCTAGGAATTGGATTCAGAGAAACTAAGTATATATTTAGCATATTGCTACCCACTGTAAATAAAAATGCAACTGCCACATAAGAAATGATCGAATGAAACAAATGTTTCTCCAATCGGGACCTATTAGAGCAAAATAAGGGTGAAAATGTTAAGTCATTATAATGTTTGATAACATTAGTTATTTTTTGACGGCGCAATTGAAAAATTGCTGAAATAAAAGTTGAATAAGCTAATGTCTGCACGGCACCCACCAAGTAGACAGTTTTATCGACAGAGCTTTCAGAAGCAGACAGTTTCATTAAAACGAAAGACGAGATAATACTGAGTGTCAATCGAAGAAAGTGTAATACAAGTTCGTAGAGCTTCGCTCCAAAGCAAAGAAATTTACTTTTAAATTGGAGGACACTTACTGGCAACCAAAATCCTGACACAAGCGTCAAATACAAGACAAAACGAAAACTAAAAATGTACAGCAAATTGCGTTCCATGCTGGAAGATCTTATCACCAGGCGCAAACTATTTATAATGATTTCACCTGTCGTTCAAAATAATTATTATAAAGGGCTCTCCGGTGTGTGGGCCAAAGGGGTATAAAAATCAATGAACTTTGTATGCTAAACATAAACATTGCTGGTGATATTAAATTACCTGATGACGTTATTCAAAACTAAAAAATTTTGCTTCTGATGAAAGTTATTAAAACATACAAGAATGAACGAAGAAGTGAAAAATTTTTGTAAATTAATCTCATCCACAGCAATGTTTAATTTCTACAAAATACAGACCAAACTGCTTTGCCATTTGTGTTTTTTTTAAACATATTATCTTTTTTTTATCCTTATGCATTTTTTTTCCAAATTTAAAGTTCATGTTTTGATGGAAAAAATATGGAAGCGTCTGCTACAGAATAAAAAAAATCAAAACATAAATATTTAAAAGTCTATTTTGGGTAATAGTTATTAAAAGGCATTTATATTTGAAATGATTCAATGTAATCTTACAATTTATTGTTCCATAAAACAGCACAGTAGTAATGCATTTTTGTCAATATCATATAATTTTATGGTGGTTTGTTTATTTATTTTATTTCATGGCCAAGTTAGCCAAGATTAATCATTAAATTAAAAGCAGATCACGATAAAGGAAATTCATTGAAATCAAGAAATTCTTGTTAATTATCAGCATCATGCTAGAGCTTTTAAAAAGTTAAATGGTATAAAAATATATAGCTCCACGGAAAATATTTTGAAATAATGTCTTGATTCATTATCTGTACTTCTTGTTACATTAATAAGAGTAAATAATGCTTCATTGTTTTTCCCTCATATAATTAGCTTATTGGTTTGGTCGTGTACTCACGAGTTACTAGTCTCCAGGATAACCAGCAGGACCGTCCTCTGCCAAAATATAAGTTAGATTTTAGCAGCGCCAATATAATAAGCTCTTTGATTGAAAGTACCTGTAAAGAAGTTGAGCTTCCTGATTTGGACGAGCAGCTCTTCAACATAGGAATCTTCATTTTTAGGAACTGCATTTGAGGTGCCATCATCTCCGGCAGACTCCATTTCGGAAATCTTGTCCTTAAGCTTCTGCTGGAGTTGCTCCAATTTGCCTCTGATGGCTGACAGATTTTCATCAGGAGCTCGAAAATCGACCTGGACGGGTGGTCCCAACTTGAAGGGGCAGTTAGTGTGCGTGTATCCACCATGAATGTAGATGTGTTCCAAGAGAGCACGCCAGTTTTTGTCAGTCTGCAAGAGGTGTGGGTTTCCAACGATGATCAAAAGAGCACTGGCCCTGGTTACAGCAACATTGAACCTCTGAAAAAAAGCAAATTAGTTAGTTGCTCATATATAATAATGATTATTTTTATAATGTACCCTTGGTTCGCGCACAAATCCGAGATTGAATTTGTGGTCCAATTTGAGTTGGGCAGGGTTTGATCTGACAGTCGAAATGATGATGACTCTCCTTTCCTGGCCTTGGAATTCCTCAACAGATCCAACACAGACGTCAGGAAAGCCAGCACAAGCCAAAGCTCTGTTCAGTTTATTGAGCTGGCCACGGTATGGGCTCACCACACCAATTTCGTTTTGGCTCAGCATCACACCGTTGAACTCTGAGGCCATTATCTTCTTCACATATTTGACCACTTCGTGGACTTCAGCCACATTGAAGTAGCTGAAATTTTTATTAATAAAAATTTTAAAAATTTAATTTTTGCACAAATAAAATACCTGGGTGATTGTGGGCTCTGCTCATCCCTTCCATTGATGCCATGGAAAACCAGGGGAAATTCACTATTAGGCAGCCATGTTAGACCACAGGCTGAAGCAATTTTCTTGATATCACCACATGGCTGAAAGGTTAAATTATAATTCTATTCTAACTTCATGTACACCTCAACTTACAAGCAACTCTCCCTCGTAGAAGAGGTCATTAGGCACCTTCAGGATTTGCGGATGAGATCGGTAATTGTAGGTTAGCTTTGTGAGGACGCTAGCATTGTAGCTACCTTCAGTCTTTTGGTACAAATCAACTGAGTCCATCAATCTCACCAGCAATGAGTCCCCTGCAAAATCAGACATTATTTGAATGCTTCGGAGGAATTTTATAATTTTACCTAGACCCATTGCTATAGCTACAGGGGAATGGACGATTGGACCCAACTGTTTAGGATCACCAGAGATCACAATCTGACTAGGCCTGTGGCGATAGCCTTGAAGCCCAGCAATAGGCACAAGTGCACTTGGCTCCATTCCATGCCCACACTCATCGATGAAGATGTGAGTGAAGTGTCCAGGCTGGAAGTTTCCACTGTACAGTCTTCCAGCGCTAATCATTGTCATAACAACAACCCTGAACTGCAACAAGTAGTTGAGTGCTGGAAAGTGGCACGATTCGTCCTGGTAATTGGAAACTGGTCTCAATTTCTGAGGAACTTTAGAGCTGCAACAAAATTTACTTTATAAATTACTGAACAATGCAAGATTTTCTGATTTACTATTTAACGCTAGGACTGTACAAGCGGATCAGTTTGCTGGCTGGCACGGATTCCAGGAGTTTTAAGGCCAGCAAATCTGCAGCCCAGTTGGAGGGAGCAACAGCCAAGATGTGAGAGCCACTTTTGAGCAAGTAAACTTGCTTCATTGCTTCAACAAGAGTCACCGTCTTGCCTGTACCTGGAGGCCCAAAGATCAAATAGGGTGCTGGCATGGACGTCCCATTCACAATGTTTTGCACAGCTTGCCGCTGCATGGGATTTTGGCTGATACGAGTGTTAAACCAATCAATGCTGCAAATTTGTATAGAGTTAATTTTCATCTAAGCATAACTTTCAGATCAACGTACATGTTGATTTCTTCCTTGAATGATTCACAAGTACGTGGGAACAAAGTTTGTGGCAATTGCTGAGTGTCCCTCATCAATTCCAGCGCCCTGTGCTGTACCTTCAGGCACGTCCTGTTGAAGGAGAAATGGACCGAAACTTTTAAGTCCGGATGAAAGTCTTGAACAAAGCTGAAATCAACTCATTGAAGTTATTTGTTACTCTTATATAGATTATACTCACCTAGGACCCATTCCAAATCTGATGCGGTGCTGCTCAACCAAGTTAACAAACCCCTTGTACACTCCCAAACTAGTGGTGATGTAAATTGCATCACAAACAAGTACCGAAGGACGATTTTCAGCAAGACCAGGTACCTTAATGGAGGAAGTAAGACTCAGTAGACTTTAAAAAATGTTGGACGAAAGAAATACTTGTAGGTAGAAATTCCTTGAGGTGCCAATATGCTGCAGAGTTGCATCTTCCAAAGCATATTTCCTCAAGTCACACAGAATTTGATGTTCCTCCAAGAAAAGCAAGAGCTTGAAGAATGGGGTATAATTATTTACAACTGCTCCGCCTAAAAGGCACTCCCTATACAAATTTTCAACATTAAACATTGCAGACAAAAAATTAACATTAGTTTTTACAAAATCTTTAGTTTCTTCTTGAGAGTTTCAAGCCAGGGGTCAGGGCCAATGTTAAATCCATAGTTGAAGTAGCTGATATGACGCCATGGCAAAGGATAGTCCTCCAGTCTGTGGACAACTTTTAGTGAAGATCTGGGAAGAGGAGGAAACTCTGCTTCTTCTATGAGAGGAGGTTCGATGATGTTGTAGTCTTCTTCATCAACCATGTGGAACTTCTGTCTTCTAGGTGTACCACTGATCTCGGAAGTTTCCTCAGTATATGAGTATCCAATTTTAATGTTCTGCAAATATATACAATTTATACAAATTTTGTTGGGTAGTAGCATAAAATTTTTACCATCTTCTTCATAACAAAGAACTCTTCAACAAGATCACCCTCCTCATTTATGAAGCAGAACTTGAAAGCAATCACATATTCTAAGAAACCAGGGTAAATGCAATCAAGGACGAAACTCTTCATTGAAGGAACTCCTAAAAAAGTAACAAATAAATACTCATAAGTAACACAAACACACAAAAATACCTTTCTCAAGCACAATAGCACTCTTTTCATCTACAGAGAGAATGTCTTCATCTCCAACGACATAAAATGTCTCCAAAAGATGACAATTTAAGCCACTCTCCTCAGAAGGATGGTAAAGCAATTCCAAGTAGATGTCCCTTTTCAAGGGTTCCTCTGATTCCTATAAATATTTTTGCCGAAATTTATAAAACGGCAATAATTTAAGATGTAAGTACTGACCAGCACAATATGGAAGCTTAAAGTTTCTCGCCCTTCATTTTCTGCCGAGCTCTGAATGACAATACTTTGACGTTTTCCACTCAACTCATCAGGTAAACCAGCTCCATCACTTTTCCCTCTAAAATGAAAACCTGGTTAAACAGAACTTACCGAAAACCTTCACACGATACTACCTTGTTTTTGAGTAGATGGTCATGAATTTGTGCATGTCAGTATCCAAGTGGTTCTCCAAGTCTTCACTATTTGCAAATGACGAAGCGCATTCGGAACAATAGTCCATGTCCTGAGGGTAGTATATCTCTGGTTGATTGAAAAGGTTCCCAACACTGAATGCCCTTCGCTGATCAATAAAAGTCTTGCGATTGTCATTCACATATTCCCCAGTAACTACGCTCCACTCGAAACGTTTGGAACCAGGGAGAAGACCATTGTCTCGCATCAGATTAGCCACAGTTCTGCTCATGCCCTTCTGTGCATTATTGAATCTTTGTCTTCCTGTCTTCTGTTGCTGTCTAGAGGCTTGGAAGTTTGTAAAACCATTAAATGATGTTCCGTTAGGTTGGGAAGGTACCAGCTGATTACTTGGTGGATATTGAACTAGAAAAAAATGCTCACATTATTAAAAAAAATTTTTTTTACAAATTCTATTCTTACCTGGTTGAGTTAGTAGAGGTTTCTGCTGTGGTTGCTGTTGTGAAACTATAAATAAATAGAACATTAAAAATAAGAAAAAGACGTAAAGCATTAAATCCTTACATGGTGGAGCTAATATAGGTTTCTGGATTATAGGCAGTCGTAACACTATAAAAATAATAAATAAATAAATAAATAACATTTTCACCGCAGATTTTTGCTTTACCAGGTGCAGCAAGTATTGGTTTCTGCTGTGGTGGCTGTTGTTGATCAACAATGTTTCTCACCCGCTGCTTGTTAAACTTGATTCTAGTTGAACCAAAGTGTTCAGCAATTTTATTTGCCAGCAGATAAGCCAGCACAAAGGTGTACAGTTGTTCTGAGCTATTCTTTATTCCTGCCATAAACTTCTCTCGGAGCTTTTCTTCACTAATTGGGGAAGCACTTTCAACACCCCAATTTGATAGATACTTAAGGAATGCATGGGCAGTATCCTCCACTTCTGTAATGTTTAATTTTAAATAATTTTCTGTAAAGATATCAAAACAAAAAAGAAAATTGGAGTTTAATTATTTTTACCATCCTTTCCATTTGAATGTGCAGTAGCTATTGGTTGTGAATGTTTCATTCCTCCTGCAGCAACTCCATTTGCAGCAACTTTTAATTAAAATTGAAGAAAAATAAAGAGAATAAAATAGCCTTTAAAATATAAAAAAAATTTTGTGCACCTTTAGTTGTGATATCCTTTGATTGTTGCAGATAGGCTCTTGTGCGAGTGGCATCAAATAAGTACATATCTTCACCCTTTCTTTTCATCAAACCACTTTTCACCATGTGCTCCAGAACTTTTGAGTATGAAGTGGAGGTGGGGAAAATTAACTGAAACCTTTCAGACAATTTTGACTCCCTTACAGCACAGGTACCAAAGCACAATCCGTTTGTTGCAAGGAATTTGACAAATTTCAGCGTCGTCTGCTTCACATCTATAAGTTATCATGAGGTTAATAAAAATAAACACAAACTGATTGGAATTAAAAAAGATTAAGACCTTTGTTCTGTGGACTGCGCTGAACGACAGGAGGTTTTTCAGGATTCACTTGCTTAATGTACTTCCAAATATTTCCATGGATTACGTGGACAATTTCAACATTGCCTTCTAACTGAGACACATAAGCAAACTTCTTGTAGCACAGCTCCAGTAGCATTCGACGGTATGGGAATTTGTAACCAAACGGTTCAACCTCTTTTGTGTACAAAGCTTGCAATTCTTGGTGTGTCCAGCTACTTTTTCCATCGTGTTCAGTCAATCGCCATATGAACACATCAGCATTGAAGGCACCTGATAATTAATGTGTTGAGTTGTATTAAAAAATGTAAAAATGCAGAAAGTTGAGAGCAAAAAATCACTTACGAATTTTCTTATTGGACACTGGCTGGCTCTGATTTCCAGTTGCTCCTTGCTGGGGCGGCATTATTATGCATGGGCTCAAACAGGTTCTGCTCTATTTGAACCTGAAAACATAATTCATTCCACAAAATTAAATACCCTTAATCCATTATACTTTAAGTAATTTTGATTAAAACAAAATTAATTTTCTGAATTCTGAAGGAAGAAGTAAAAGTGACTAAAAATATTCTTCTGAAAGCAGATATATTTGGGGCTGATGAACAATAAAAGTTGATCTTTTTATTATGCTATAATTTAATGATTAATTTTCTTTGTTAGTAACTACATTAAGAATTTATTTATTAGGATTGTACATTTTGAAAAAAAAAATTTTTGATTGCGCTGGTGAATATAATTAATTCCCTCAGGAAAAATTAATATGATAGAGTACGCGATACAACAGGAGCCATATGTGCACGCGATTCTTACGTATTTTGAGCCTCAACTTCTCACATTTCCCAAGTTCTTTGGTTCATGGATGGAATCTGAAGCTGCCGCACGGTTCAACATAGCCAAAGCTAATAGAGGTGGATACAGGCGAATCGTGTTGCGAAATGAGCAGTTCGAGTGTGTGGAAGGGACTGAAGACTGTTTCATGTGTGCGAGATGAAAGTTTATTTGGTTCTTCCCCAGAAATTCAAATAAAATTTTTTACATTCCGCATGTAAAAAAACATCAGCAAGTAATTTGATTGCGCGATAATGAATTAGTTAGAATTGATAACTTGGAATCAGCCTTCTTTTCGCGGAACATAATTTAATCTTTATGGAGCTAAAAATCGAACAATACGCAATCGACCGCGCCTGCTGATTATTCTCGCCTGCTTATTTTGTTTGATAAAACACTATGAGTACAGAGTACATCATAATAACTGCTTTATTAAAATTTAAAATGGCATTAAATGAAATATTGCCCTTTATCAGTTTCAGTAAATTGGTAAATTGACTGATTAATTTTGTCGCACGTCCAAAGGGCATAAATTTGTCAACCCTTTTTAACATCCCGTATTCTTTATACGCAATGGTAATTTTGTTTACAAATAATTATCTGAAATAAGTACAGACAAAACAATAATATGCTAATGGTGACCAAGGAAATTTAGTAAATAATTACAATTATCTCTGCTTAGATTTACGACATTAAATAAATAATTACTCAACATCAATTGATGTTTGAGTAAATATTAATTATTTCAATTTAAATAATATATCTCTATATTTGAAGAAAAAAATATAATTAATATACCTCTATGATTATTTTTTAACCTCCGGAGTTGTTGCGGTTTAATTTTGTTTCCAAATTGTTAGATTGTCAGCTTCCAAACCTCTGTTCTGACACTTCTGACTATTTTGATTGCTCGCCCAACATAAGTCTTTTGTCTCTACTGTGGCCTCCTCAACTGAACCGATTTCTAGCTTTGGCTCTGGCTTTTAGCCCCACCAGCCCACCTCACACACGTGATCAGCTTTCGTGCCTTTGGTTTTTCACCGGCTGATTTTGACTTAGCTTGCGACGAGGAATGCGACGAGTGGTGGTGGTAAAGCCTCGTAATTTTTCCGCATGTGATAAAAAGCACCGCACAATAAATAAAAACGCACTGCGTAAAAAACCATATTTATTGAATTCTGGTATAGCCAGCCTTTTAGTAAAGATAAAACAAAATGCATAATATAGATTTTTCTCTACACCCTCCTCCAACATATACGAAATTAGCATTTTGATTATGGAATCGTTGATTTATGGCACACTTTAATGTATTTTACTAATGCTGTTTTTATTTTACGTGTTGATTAATAAAACCTTATTTTTTTGTCACTCATTTGTCATTACATTGCCATTATGGCATGTCTTGCCTAATATTATGTCATAAACTTAAGCTTTAAAAATAATTTTGAAATTATTTTTTCCTTCTATGTAAATAAAATAAAAACGCGTTTATGCATAAACATTTAAATTTAAATGCCGTAAAATACATTACACATATTTGAAGGGCATTTATCATTTATGTATGAACGTATTTTTTAAATTCAAGATACATAGAGGAATAGTAAACTAGCGGTTTTGTTGTTAATTAGTAATTACTAGGATGGACCGCAAAATTTAATTTCTGTCACTAACTTTGTAAACCGCACACAATTTTGGATAAAGGTGTAATATAACGCAGTTTATTACTCGACGATTCCGTTTTATCCGTTTTAACTCACCTTTCACAAAATTCTAGCAGCCGAATACTCGCTCTTTGCAGTTTCTCCCGTCCTTGAACGGGTTTGCCTCCTTCGAAAGCAGTCGGCAACAGTGAATTTTTCTTAATTGCCTCTATCTGCAGAGAATTGACAATCAAAACGATTAAAACAGGGAAGACTGCTGGACTCCAGACGTCAGGGACAACACGCGTGATTGCTCGTCTCATTAAACACCACAAAGTTTACACAGTCCCAACGACCGACAACGGCATCCACTTGTGTGATGTACGACAGATAGAACGTATGCAAAACCAATGAAAAACTAATCGCACAATTTGTTTACAAATGTGTTAACGTGCATGTGCCGGCCAACCAATCTCCTTGCATCCCTCCACTCGAGTCTCGAGTCTCGAATGAAAAAGGCGTGGCCGGCGTGATCGGTGCAAAAACTTCAAAATACCGGCAAAAATCAATGATTGATGATTTCACAAAGCAGCGAAATAATGCCTCTCGAAGGACTGCTTAGATTAAAAGATTTATTTATTTAAGTAAATTTCAGAATTCAAATGAAAATAAAAACAAAGAATTCTTCTTCAAACATGTGAACTTAAAATTATTTCTGCAATATTCACCTGTTCATATTTGGCGCCATGCGCCTCCTCTACGTCCAATGACCAATCCACGAATTGCACTTGTTGTTTCATTCTTCCGCTAGATGGTTTGGTGTCACGTGTCGGCCATGCGGATGCGGATTGCGGATTTCGGATAAACAAACCATACTTTCTGCTGCAAAAATCGTCAATTTAATTTTATTGGAGTTTGTTTACCGTAGTAAATTTTTATAACACATTTATTGACGGTCATCTTGCTCAGATAAATTATTTACATACCCGTCCAAGAAATAAAAAAGCTGAATTTTGAGTAACACACAGGTCACAGGTATGAATTAATATTATTAAAAATCTTATGTAAAAAATCTGTTCTCAGTTTTCATCGGTTTTCATTATACATAATTTGATTCTACGTTATTGTTATATTTGATTTTTACGACCCTATTTCGTTTGATACGTAATAAAACATTAATAAAATAAGTTGTTTATTTTCCAGGAAAATGACTAGATTTGCTCGAGCTGCTGGCTCAAAAGCGAGCAATGCAAGAGTGACTGAGGAAGCAACTTCTTGGGCTGATATGAAAAAACAGCTTATTGAAAGCCAGCAGGGTCAAGAGCAGAGTCAGGAATTGCAAGAAAAAATCAAGAGGGCGAAAAGCAAGAAGATAGAAGAAGTCCCAAAGCAGTGGGCAGAGTTTGGTTCTGACGGTAAACTTTTACGGCCAGATTATTTGCAAAGCCAAATTTCAACATCTTCTGAAAGCAAGAAGGAAAAGCCTAAGAAAAAGAAGAAAGTTGCCAGCAACATTTCCCCAGTTAATAATGTAGAAAAGAAGAAAAAGAAGAAGGTTATCAAAAACACTTCCCAAGACGATTATGAAGAAAAGAAGAAAAAGCAGAAAGTGATCAACAACGATTCTGCAAGTGAGAAAGTAGAGAAAAAGAAAAAGAAGAAAATTCAAGTTGAAACAGAACAAAGCATTCCTAATAAGAACGAAAAATCCGACAAATCATTTATGGGAACAAAAGCAGACTATGTAGCAGGAAAAAATCCTGCCCAGCAGCCAAAAACAGCAAAGAAGCGTCGAGCTGTAAAGGAGGCGGAGGGCCTTGATCCGAAGCGTCGCAAACCACTGACGACCAAAATCTATGTTGATGGCAGGGAAATTGAAATTGACTTGTATGATGGCTTTCCTGTGCTAAAGGAAGATGCTGAACGTCTTAGGGAGCTGAAGAAAAAAATGCTGAAAGAAGGAATTCCAAAGGTTGAGGTGATGAAGGCTATGAAGTTGGAGCGAAGGAGAGCTGAAAAGACCCTGACTCGAGAAAAAAGGAAAGTATGCTTTCACTGCCGCCAGTCAGGACACGTGATGTCCGAGTGTCCAAAGCTGTCGACAGGGTCTTGCGATGTCTGTTTCAAGTGTGGTTCTACAGAGCACAAGAGTCCTCAGTGCAAAGTCGCTCAAGGAAATGATTACAAGTTTGGCACGTGTTTTGTCTGTGGGGAAACTGGCCACATTTCTCGCCAATGCCCTGATAACCCTCGCGGCCTATATCCACAGGGCGGTGGATGTAGAGTTTGTGGAGACGTCACACACCTGAAGAAAGATTGCCCACAATTGGCTCAAGAAAGACAGGAGAGCACAGTGACTGTGCCAAGCGCAAAATATTCGACATCGATAGAGGCTCTAGACGAAGACAAGAAAGCAAAAACTATCACTGTTGAAGGTCACAAAAAGAATAAAATCATCAAGTTTTAAATGTACAATTAAATAAAACATGAAGTATTTCTATCAAGACCATCATCCTTTTGGTATGAATTTTATTTAAACTCTGTTATATTTGTCGCAAACTATAAAAACTATAGACACAATAAAATTCTGTTACGCAAAATTTTAAATTAAAGGAATTCAAGACTGCAAATGAACCTTTTTTAAGAGTAACACATTCATGATTTGATTAACTTAAATTTTTTATGCAGTCAAAAAAATCCACTGCAACATAATTTTACATGATGATTTACAAAGTCTCCACGTGATGTTGAAAAATATTTTACAAATTTTAATACAATTATGACACAGGATCTAATTTTACTGTTAATAACTTCAACATGAATTTAAAGGCAGTTCGAATGCAATTACAAGTTATGATCAACACTGGCCGAGCACTCGATGAACTGTTTGAGGCACTCACCAAACTCTTGCAATATTTTCTGCTCAATTTGGACCTCGTCCATTTCCATGGATTCTCCTTCTTGGGCCTGGGCCAGCAGACAATGGCATGTGGCATCCACCAGCCGTTGATTCATGAAGCCAAATGGTTGCCTGCAAGATTTAAATGACAGTAAAATAATTCATCTAAAAGCAAAGGAAATGATCATGTTTACCTTGTGAGACCCTGGCTGGCCAACACTGGCTTTCCCCTCTTTGTCATGGTAAGTCTGGCTCTGCTGGCTGCATACAAGTGCTGCTGTCTTGCCCTCAAGCCAGCAGCGAGCACCACATTTTCGCGATCCATTTTGCGTTCCTCGCTGTCCTCCAGATTGCGACATCCAACACATTTGCACATGTGTGTGCAGGGGATCTTAGCCTGCATGAACAGAATGTAAAATTTGTAAAATTTTACAATTCAACTATTAAGCTCTTGTTTTACCTCAAAACATTCACAATAGTTCTTCAAGCACCCCGACCGCTTGCAGTTGCATCCCTTGTTGTGCCTCCTTTCGTCTCCAACTTGTGCTTTTCCAATTTTGGGTTTGAATGCTGTTGGATTTCTCTCCAGGCAGGCTCTGATGGCCCTTTGTCGATCTTCCTCATGCTCCAGATTATTGAAGCAAGTGTTGCAGTTGCAATTGAAGCAGAATTCTCCATTTGCAAAGCAGTCACAGTACCTTATAATTTTAAAGTTAATAAATAAATCTAGAATTTCAATGGAGCAAACTTACAGTTTCAAGCACTGAGATTTTGTACAATTGCAGGGTTTTCGTTTTAGGTTGGCCTCTAGGGCAAGTTTAGCGTGACTTTCGGTTCGGGCGTCAAGAAGGGACTTAGGGCTCAGCCTTTGCTCTGGCTGCTTCAGTTTCAGCTCTGTTGCGATTGGGGTTGCACCTTGCAGCTGCTCGTAAATTTGTGTCGGCAATACCATGAAGTTTCCGCCGGCAGTGGGCACCAGTGTGCCTCCAAGCTGTGTAACTGCCGCAGTAGAAACCTGACTGACTCTCCCCGAGGTTGTAGCAGGAATCATAATCTTTTGCGGCTTTGTTGCAAGTTGCTGTGGACCTTGATCATTAAACTCCAAATTATAAATGAAAGAACCAAACTTACAATAGTTTGAGCAGGAGCAATTGGCACAACTTTCAAGGGCGCTGGAGAAATAACTTGTTGCTTCATTGGACTTGCAGGCGTTTTTGTCGTGGCCGGTGTGTTGGGTGAGGCGACAATGCGAACAAACTATTAAAAATTATTAATAAAATATAACTACATAGCTGAAATAAAAAAGGTACTTGTCTATTTCCTGGCAACTGAATTCCGTCTCCTGACGAACTTATGATATTCTGAGTTGCAGGAATTCTAATAATTTGTCCACCAATGCCACCCGAACCAGGCGACGAGTTCAGCGTCCTCGAGCCTCCCTGGAACGAAAGTTAGAAAATGCAGAGTAAACAGCTCGCAAAACATACAGCTTGTCTAATGATGACTTTTTGAGTTGTGCCTGACAGTTGCCTAATGGTCGGTTGGGCCGAAATAATTGGCTTGAGAGATGGTGCTGGTAGAATTTTCGTAGGAGTCTTCTGGCCTTGGGTTATCATAGTGATTCTTGGGGATGATGACGACGTAGTCTTGGCCAGCTTGTTCAGATTCAGATTTTGCAGATTTGATGGTGAAATTAGTTGCTTGCTTGATCCAAGCAAACCCATTTGCTGGGCTTGTGAGAGAGAAATTCTCTGGACGCTGGGACCAGGAGAAGATGTAGTTCCAATCAGCTTGATTTGCTGCGGTGTTCCTGGAGAACTGGGTATCATGATGGGTGATTTTGTGTTGCCGCCACTTATAACAAGCTTGGTTACGTTCTGAAATAAAAATTATTATAAAATATTGAACAGGAAAAACATCAAAATTAAGAGGTCTTTCTTATTACCTGTTTTTTTGGAGAGGCGGGTGCAGGTCTAATGGTTGGAAGTTTTGTAGACGTGGAGGGAATTTGACGAAGCTGAATTAAATTTCCGTCAGAGGTTCTGGCTTGAGTAAAAAATTGCCCACTTCCTGAGTCACTAGGCTGCTGGAGGAATAGATAAGTTCCTTGCTCCAGGCTCTCAGCAACCTCGCTTGTGATCTAAAAATGTTTATAATTATTAGTAATCAAAAAATTTCAAATTTAGTGGTCAAAAGGACGTACCATTTCATTTTCGCCATCATTTATGACAACTCCTTGAAGTAAGGCATCATTTACATCCTCCTCCAACACCTGTGTTTCTCCAACCATCATTTCTTCCTCCGTCTCTTCATAAACTTCGTCATCGTCAGGTTCTAATTTTGCAAGTTCCGTTTGAAAGGTGACGAGGGAATCCAAATCACTTGATGATATTTGCTCTGACATGATTGGGACCTGTGAATTGTTAAAGCCGAATTATTAGCCAGAAATAATAATTGGTTTTCAAACAAAAAATAATTGCATCTTATAATAGAAAATATTTTAAATACCTAAATCCATTCTATTATTTATATTAATGGTAATAATTGTATATTTTCTTTAATTTTGTGTATATTTTTTTTAAATATTGATTGAGAAGAATAAATAATGATAATAATATAATAATGTAGATTTGGAATTCATTGTTTTCATTGTGGACTTAATAATTAATATTACATATTTCATCGATCAAACAGAATCTTCTAGTAAATCCAATTTAATAAAACTTAAACGAAAAGAATCCCATTTTTTAGCGCTAATTTCCTCGCACGTTCCATATTTTCCCATATTTGAATTATCCTATTAGTTGGAGCCTGTGCCGCCATGTTGCATTCTCCGTTTGAATTTGAACTTTTGAATGTATATGGTCATGCAACTTTGAGTATAAAATTATGCAATATTACACATTTCGGAACTCAATACATCAAACAAATTACTTTTTTGTCAATGTGCGAACTCTTTTTTTACCGCAAAACAGGAGCGACGGTGGCCCTAAGCGGGTTAAATATAAAAAATAAAGTGGTTCACTAATAAAGCGGCCGGGTAAAGAAATGACGCGCCATTTTCTGCCAGCTAAGCAGGGAAATTTCAAATTCGTTCAAAAGTGACCCCCGCGAGGAATCATTGGTCGCGATGGGGACTTCTCTGTACGTCGGCAAACACTGGAAATTAACCATCAGGCTTTAATTTTACATAATATGTTGACCCGGGACACTAAAATTCACCTTACCGAGTAAAAATTGTCTGTTTTGCGCTTGTTTACGAGCACCGCTGTGGGTGTTGCCGCAAATCTATCAGTCGATGCTTGTTTATATCATTTTTCCAGGCCAGCAGAGGTTGCTTTACCACAAAAATTAACAAAATAAAAGAACTCACTGCAATGAAGATTCTGGAGATGGTAATATGTCCCGCAGATTGCAAATTGTTAGAGAAAATTAATCCAAAAGCGAATCTCGTTCTTCAAAATCACGCGCCCACCATACTGGACCCACTTTGCATTGCGACGAGAGCTGTTCTCTGATTGGCTGATGCATGAAACTATGCTAGCCACTCATTGGCTATTCAAAGCAGGCGGATTAATATTGACGAATTTTTAACTTTGAATTTTACCATTATTTTCATGCTTTGCCAGTATTTTCAATAAAAATTGTCGGCAACACTATTTATCTCTCTTAATTTAGACCAAATTTTTAAATTCAATTCGTAGAATTCATATGTGTGTTAAATTATATAAACTTTATATCCGCTACTACAAGCAGTTCCAAGATCTGACCAATCAGAAAAGGGAAAGACTAACTTATCGCAAACACAAATCACAAAATTTGTCAACAAACAAAAACACAGCCGGCTCGAGGAAGTAAATTTAAAAGTAATTTGTAATTGTTTCTTATACATTTTTTAATATCTCTTTACACTCGTATGCCATTCAAAACTTTATTAAAAAAACGTCATTAATTTAAATGATCTATTGTCTATTCTACAGCTACACAAATCTGGTGTAAATCGAAGCAAAGGATTATGGCAGGTTCGAGTGTTGACGTGAAGTCAAATGTTAGACAGTTGCTTGCAAGTCTTGCAAACTCTGGTGGAACACACAAAGACCAAGCTGAAAAGTAAAGTCTGCTAATTTGAAATTTTATCATTAGCTTATTCATTTAATTTCTCAGGTACCGTCAAATTCTTGAAAATATTCTTGCAGCTGATGGAGAAGACTTGGTAGAGGGATTGAAGGCATTTATTGAGGCTAGTAAGTAGCCGTTGGTTGATTACACTTTTTGCGGGTATTTAATAAACTATGTTACCTTTTTTAGTTGTGAACGAGAATGTGAGCCTTGTTATTTCACGCCAACTTCTGACTGATGTCTGCAACCACCTGCAAAAATTGCCTGAAGATGTCTCAAAATCAGTGTCGCATTTCACTCTAGACAAGGTTCAGCCAAGGGTGATTTCTTTTGAGGAGCAAGTTGCCAGCATTCGACAACATTTGGCTGAGATCTACGAAACCAACCAGTCTTGGAGAGATGCCGCTAATGTTCTTGTTGGAATTCCTCTCGAGACTGGTCAAAAGTATTTATACATTTTTATTTGGGATTTATATTAAAACTATTTTAACTCAGGCAATACACTGTTGAATATAAACTAGAGACATACCTGAAGATTGCACGTCTGTATTTGGAAGATGACGATCCTGTCCAAGCTGAGGCATTCATTAATCGAGCCTCATTGCTGCAGGTGAATTTTTGAAACTTTTGTTACATATTGAAGATAAAGCTCATTACTTTTTACTCAGGCGGAGTCCAAAGACCAGCAGCTTCAAATTTTGTACAAAGTTTGCTATGCAAGAGTGCTGGACTACAGGAGGAAATTCATTGAAGCCGCACAACGCTATAACGAGCTATCTTACAAAACAATAATTCATGAGGACGAGCGAATGACTGCTCTGAAAAATGCTCTACTTTGCACTATCCTTGCTTCAGCAGGTATCTTAATGAAGTAAATAATGTAGGAATTAAGTTTCATTTTCTTTTTTTTTTTTGCCTCAAAAGGACAACAAAGAAGCCGAATGCTGGCCACACTGTTTAAAGACGAGCGCTGCCAAACACTCCCAGCATTCAGCATTTTGGAGAAAATGTACTTAGACAGGATCATTCGACGCTCGGAGCTGTCAGAGTTTGAGAATCTATTGCTTCTCCACCAAAAGGCTGTTGTTGCTGACAGTAATTACACATTATAATTATTTTTTATTTAATTATTTGAACTTATCAAAAATTAAAATTATAGACTATGGCTATGGGAAAGGCGGAAGTGCAACTATTTTGGATCGTGCTGTGATTGAACACAACTTGCTCTCGGCTAGTAAGCTATACAACAATATCACTTTTGAAGAACTGGGGGCACTTCTTGAAATCCACCCGCTCATGGCAGAAAAGATTGCCAGTCAAATGATTACAGAGGGTCGAATGAATGGATACATTGATCAGATTGATTCAATTGTCCATTTTGAGAGTAAGATACCTTCAAAATTATTTGGCTTGTCAATACTAAAGAAGCTTAAATTTTATTTTGCAGCACGAGAGATCTTACCAACATGGGACAAGCAGATTCAGTCTCTTTGCTACCAAGTTAATCAGATCATTGAGAAGATAACTAACGTAGAGTCTGGTTGGATGGCAAAAGCTATGGACGAACAAATGGTCCACTGATACTTTAAGATTAAGTCTATAAAAAGCTGTAAAAAAAATAAAAACCATTTCTAAATAGGTTTTTTGGTTTCACTCTAGTGATTTCCTTTTATTCACACAATCATAACAATACAAATTTATTACTTCTGTGTTGCGGCAAAAAAGCCAGTTGCTTAAACAGAGGCGTCTTTGCTACAGCAACATTGCTCAGTTCATGATGTGTGCTTTTGCAGTTAACATACTAAAGAATTTTCTGCTACAGGGAGCTGCATATAATCCAACAAACTTCAAAAAGCCATTTGATTTAATAGAAAAAAGGTGAGGTGTCCTGCGAGAACTGCATCTGGGAGGGAATGTAGTTGACATAATTTACATGCAGTGTGTTTTAACATGTTTAAGCATTGATTTATTTAACAGCAGGGCTACAATTTTTTCTTGATTTCTCCCCCATTGTCGGGCTAGATTATAATCTTAGGGCACAACAAATGATGTAAGGGAGATTTTTGTTTGTGACCTAATACTTTCATAGATCTTCCGAATTCCCTCGTACCAACTGAACTGAATTTAGGCTGCGTTCGGAGGAGATTTTTTACATGCAACTGCCTAAGCCTCCAACTCCAATCCCAAGCCAACCTTGTGGCTTCCCTGGTTGAAGTTCTTTGCATCAACAAGGGTGGACAAAGTAAGGGTGACACCTACAAATAATTTTAATGAGTTTCAACAGAAAATCATCTCGACATTGATTAAACATACCATCCCTCAGCTTTTGTTGGTATCCCAAGCCAACCTGGAAGCTGTTGTTAATCTTAGCACGGAGAGAAGCATCCTTATCCAGGTTGTACTTGCAGCCAATGCCAAATGAGGTGTTGTTGGAGCCAGCAGCCCAGGAAACCTGGATTCCGGTTTCGAGGTTGCTGTCCACCTTCTGGTAAACGGATCCATTGAACTGCTGTCCGTCATTTCTAATCAAATTAACCAAACGATTATTGAGTTAAACAATCATTTTCCGTTTGCACATACACGCTGGTGTGCAGGGCAAAGTCCTTGCACTCGTAAGCAACGGCAAAGTTGTTTTTAAGCAGCTTCGACTTGGCGGTGTCGAAGGACATTTGGTAGCCGGCTAGCCAACCATTATAACCGAAAACAGAGGCGCCGTGAATGACAGGGGCTCCAATATCGAGGTCAACATCAAAGTTGGCGGAGAGGATTTCGTGCTTGTACTCGGTCTTGGCCTTGGCAGACTTCTTGCTGTAGACAAAAAGTTAATTTAATAACCAATTTTAAAATGGTTTAAAAGAGTTACCCTGACTGAGGTGCAAAGCTGGCGTCCAGGGACAGCTTCAGGCCCTTGGCCAGCTGGTCCTGCACAGCCCATTCCAGACCAATGATATTGTCTGTGTTCCATTTTTCAGTGAAGGTCATTCCTGAAATAAATTTGAGATTTGATCGATAAATTTTTTGAACTTATTTTGATTATTTATTACAAACCATATTCGGACTTCTTATATTTGGTTTCAAGAGATCCCAGAACCTTGCCAGACTCCACATTGTGAGTTCCGCCAGACGAAAATTCGATGCCGGTGGGGGTCTTGGTCTTGACGTCGAGTTTCAAAACTCCAAAGTGGTAGCCCTTGCCGAAAACATCGCGGGCAGACTTTCCAAGATCACCATAGGTGGGAGGAGCCATTGTCTGTGGCAGAAATAAACTTGCATTAAAGCTGAGCAGTGGACCATCGTGATAAATCAAACTGGGGCTGTCAAAAGTGGGGTGCTCTTGTATTTTCAATTGGTCCCCCCAATTACGTCATTTGATCCCCCTCATGTCAATGGCAAAGTCGTTGCTGCAGGTCATTCGTATTTCGGATTGCGCTGACTGAAGTTTTGCTCTAGAAGAGTGCGAGGAGCTTAATTTACTTTTGATTAATCTAAATCATGCAAATATACATATGACAGAGCAAAATTAAAATGCCAATTGAAAATTTTGCACTGTCTTTGCAAATTTACACTAAACTGCCGGTGACATGACACGAAAATTTGCGATTAACCTGACAGTTCCCGACTTGGAGAGTAAAGCAGACGATTTAACATTAAACGACTATGCATGTGGAATCAAAATATGGGTTTCTCAACAGCTACTTACGTATTTTTAGGTTAAAATTTGAGTTAACGGAGGAACTGCGGCGTTTAGACGACCTTCTTGTGATCAAAGATGGAGCCGAGAGAACGTCCTGCAGTTAAAAGTGGGCGGGGTCATAGTTTCCGTCGTGAAATTTTTGAAACGAAATGAGCCAAGAATGAATAATATGCAATCAGAAGGGCTGTTAAAGAATTAAATTAAATATTTTTTTATTTATAATACATTTTTTAAGCCCATGTAGGTCACTATGAAGATTTTAATGAAAAATAAGCCAAACACAAAAGGACCAACGACACTAATCAATACCAGTGTAAAGGGCGGTAAAACTTAAAACTTTCACGATGGCTTGACTTTTATTCGGTTTTGCTATTATAGCTGTTTGGTAACATTGGTAGAATCATGTTTCTGGCTCAGGAGTTGCCAATTTTCCATTTTTTTTAATGGAATTTAAGAAAAATATCTACTAACATTAAATTAATACATTATGAACAGTTTTTCTAGAGGAAGATTTTTTAACAAAAAACTAATTTAATTAATATTGACGTTGTTAATATAATAACATTTAAATTCTTGAGGATGTCAGAAAAATTTAAGAGCATCATAAATAAATTATGATATATTTCCCAACGAATAAAAGCAAAAAAAATTCGTAAATCAACCTTCATCGTGACATAATGTGGACCGCGGATAATTATAATTGGTCCTCAAGAGGAGCGTGTGTACTAATAATCCGTGCATACATCGAGCCAAAAATAAACCCCCCTGCTCAGACAGTTACAACAAGCGTCTCGGTTGATGAAAACAGCTGAAGAAAAGTATTTTGCTCTGTGTTCTAGACGTGTCCGGAAGTGTCTAGATGGGTTTCGTAGTAATTCTGCGTGGTATATAAGGGTAACGATGAAGAGATTGAGAGTTGATCAGATCAATCTGCAATTCTGCACAGTACTCATCAAAGCAAAAAGAGAGCTATTTAAATAACTCAAATCGACTGCCGTGTTAGGAATACAGTTTTAAAAGACCTGATATAAAATTTAGATTTTTTGATCAAATCATTGTTCAACTATGAAGCCAGAACAAGTGGTAAGTTCCAATCGAAACGACCTGCATGTGTAAAAGAAAAAATCGTTCTGCATCTTAGTACTGATTAAAGTTTAATATTAAAAATTTATATGATCGTAGGTAGGCATGAGTCATGACTGAACCATGAACCATTAAACTGCATTTATTATTTTGCAAGATTTAACTAAAAATGTTTCAATATAGGCTTATGAAATAAAACAGAACGACAAAGTTGGTCGATACGTTGTGGCTGCAAAAGAACTGGAGGCAGGCGAAGAGTTTCTTGTGGACACCGCAGCCGTCATCGGGCCAAAGCACCACACTCCTCCCGTTTGCCTGGGATGTCTCTCCCTAACCTCTGGGGACACTCTTTGCGAGCGCTGCGGGTGGCCAGTGTGCGGACCGAGTTGTGCGGATTTGCCAGCACACAAGTTAGTAAAGAAAATTAATTTTTAAACTCAAATTTCACGTCAATAAATATAAAAATAAAAAGGGAAGCAGAATGCGCTGTATTTGCCGCGGCCAACGTCAAATTTTCGTCTTCAGTGGAAGACCCCACTGCCGATTGTCCTCAATATGAATGCATTACTCCGCTGAGACTGTTGCTGACAATCGGAAGCAAAATATGGAATGACAAGGTATTTTTTTTTCTATTTGCTCTTTAAAAGCAATTAAAAAAAATAACCAACTAATAATCAAAGATTGAGAAAATGGAGTGTCACTCAAAAGAGCGGAAAGGTGGTGTAGACTGGAATGCTGACCAGATCAACATTGTTAATTTTCTCCGCGGTCCGTGCAAATTAGCTGACAGATTTAGTGAAGAGCAAATTCACCAAGTCTGTGGGATTTTGGCTGTGAATACTTTTGAAGCATGCTCGCGTGTTAGTGGAGGAAACCCTGTGCGAGCACTCTATCCGCAGGTAATAACAGATTTTATTTTCGAGATACTAAAAATTACTTTCCCAAATAAGATTCCAAGCATTATTGTGCAGTTAATCCACGCGCTTTTATTTCCTTATCAAAAGTTTAAAGCCTAGCAACACTTCTTGCGTCACACACGCTGCGTTTAAAATGCGGTGTGGGTGCGAGAAGTGGAACGCGCGCCCAGGTGTAAATGAACAACAGACTTAATGTTTGCTGAAATAATTCACCTAACTTCTTTATCATCACACGGCGGCGTAATCAGCACGACAAACACCACAATTCCATTTATAATTGCTCTCTAAATAAAGACTCACTTTCAATAGTACTCTTAAATACAATTCAATGAGAAGTAATAATAATTATTTTTTATTATTGATAGTATGAATTTCATTTTTTTTTCTCTGCAACAAAAATTTTTATTTCAGTTTGCCCTTTTGTCGCACAACTGCGTGCCGAACACAGCTCACTCCATCGGCGCCGACTACAAAGTGCGAGTTCGCACAACTGTGCCTGTGAAAAAGGGTGACGAGCTTTTCATAACCTACACGCACACGCTTCAGCCGACTTACGCCAGACGACAACATCTTAAGCTTAGCAAATATTTTGATTGCGAGTAAGTATCTGGATAATTATTTTAAATATAAGCTGCAAAAAATAGCACAAAGAAACAAAAAGGATTAAAATTCAAAACACTATAACAGCTTGAGGCATTTTTAAAATGTGTTCAATTTAAAGAGTAATATGAAAATAAATAAAATAGAAAACTTGAATATATCTCAAACTATATACTGAAGCCCTACAATTCGATCTTATATTGCTTGTGGGACAGAATATTTAAGTCACGTATGCGACTAAGAATGCGATTGAGACAGACTTATTGATTTTACTTTGTAATAGAACATAACATAATGAATGAAATGATGAAATTAAAACAAGGCACTTCATTTTTCGCCACACTTGGAAAAATCTCAAATCAAATAAATTTACTCGGGCGCCTGTTTGCACAAGTGACGCAACCTGCCCTACTTGCACGTTGCACTGGTTGCCTAAATTTAAAAAAAATGTCCCATTAGAAACAACTTTTTGTTTAATTTATTTAAAAAAAATTTCAGATGTGCGCGATGTGCAGACCCCGAAGAGCTGGGCTCCAACCTGAGCACAATTAAATGTCCGAAATGCGAATGGGGCTGGGTGCGCGCCGAGAAGCCTTTGGACGACGCGTCCGACTACAAATGCCACAAATGTGAATACAAAATGTCCAATGCGGATACCATGAAGGTGATGGGCGTCATCCAAAGGGAGATTGAAGCGCTGGACCCTGCGGACCTGGAGGTCAGGGAGCAGCTCATCAAGAAATATCACGCCTTCCTCCACCCGAAACACGCGCACCTGACTGCCCTGAAACACTCCCTGTGCCAACTGTACGGCAGGGTGGCCGAATACACCTTCGAAGAGATGCCTGACCTTCTCATGGAGAGGAAAATTGAGCTTTGCAAACACATGCTGCAAATTGCAGACATTGTCCAGCCTGGCTACTCAAGACTAAGAGGTGATTAAAATTTATATTCAAGAAAAAATTAAATTTATTAATTTAAAACATCTGTGCAGGAATGATTCTGTACGAATTACACGCACCGCTCATAATGTTGGCGCGCAGTCTGTACCAACAAGACGTGCTGACAGGGTTCGCCCTTCTGACGCGCATGCAAGAGGCTGAAAGGGTGCTGGCGGAAGCTGTTCACATTCTTTCATTTGAAGACCCCGACTCGATGGAGGGCCAGTTGGCTGCCCAGGCTAGGTTTTCATTGGAACAGTTGCAGCAGACCATCATAATGCTGCCCCAGCAAATCGATATTATGGACGGAGAACAGCATATTGGTGGTTAACGCTTTGAGGGATGAATTTAAAAAAAAAATTAAGACACTTCTCTAATTTAATGTTCAAGGCGTTTATCGTTAAATAATTTATGCATTAAATGTGTAAATTTAAACGGATTGTTGGCTTACTTGTGGTGATTTATGTATAATTTTTATACCTTAGAATAAAATTTCAATAAATTAATGACGTAGCAAATTTTTTTTTTTTGTAATTTTTTTTTCTATTTAAATGCTAACAGCAGGCAGGATGTTAGAACCAAGAGGAAAGTCAATAAACCGAAAAGTTCACGACCTTTCAAGAGAACACGTGAAAAATTTAGGTCAAGTGATCGATAGCTACTTGCTTGTAGTGTGTCGTCTTTATAAAGAACATTGAATGCGCATCCATGCTTCGCATGCTTCAATAGTAATAATTATGATGATCGCGTGAGAGAAGAGCTAAATTTTCCAAAAAAGACTTTCAATAGGTACTTTTCCTTTGTATTTTTTGAAACACTCGCGAGCGTTTAATACAGTGCTGCGCGTCTAAAATGTGCCACGCGCGAGATAAATTTAGTCATCGGCTGGGCGCTTTGAAAATAACCAGAAATATACACTGAGTAGACAACACAGGCCAAAAGATGCTGTGTTTAGAGTTCTCGTGAGCGATCAGGCTGCGCGTATACTGTGTCTTGTAATCTCCGCTATTTCATCTCCACTTTCTTTGCAATCAAAACACGGAGCACGTGTGCTCGCTCTGCAGAGGGAAATAATTCAAATCAATTCCGATTGTAATGTCTGTGACCACTCCCAGATCTCCAGGTATTAATATAGTCTAAATGTTGAAAACTCCAAGATCACCTAGTTTTTATAGGGCCGCAGCGGAAAGTTTTAGAGGAGTTGTGTGGTGTCGATGCCAGTTGCCCCGTACGAATAGCGAGGTCCCCTGAATTGGGAAGGTGAGTAAAGGAAAATGTTAAATACAAAAAATATTTAAAAATTTCTATTTAAGGTTTTTGGTAGCATTCCGAGATATTTCTGAAGGCGAAGTAATCTTGAAAGACGCGCCCCTTGTTGTTGGTCCCCAGGCAGAATCAGCCCCGGTCTGCCTCGGGTGTCATCGACCCGTCGGCCTTCATGAACCCCACGTGTGCTCAAACTGCGGCTGTGCTCTTCTTTGCGGACCCCAGTGCGAAGCGTTACCGGCCCACGAAAAAGAATGCCAGGCTCTCAGGTATTTTTAACCAATTAATATTTTCGTTGCAAAAAAAAAAAAACTGTTAACAAAATTCGTTTTGATAGAAATGCTCTTCCAAATTCAGCGCCGCTGTTATTGAAAGATGACGGCAACTGGCAATGCATTTTGCCATTGCGGTGCTTTGTTAATCAGCCCAAAGGTTTATTTCAACTCGAGGCGCACCTGGACGCGCGAAAGGAATCTGGCGCTTGGTTTGAGTGTGAGAGGAACGTCGTCAAAGTTCTGCACAATCACGGGTTGCTCATGAATTATCCTGAGCAGGCCATCCAGAAAGTTTGTGGACTTCTTGATGTCAACTGTTTTGAAGTAAGTTTTAAATAGTAAATTCCAAAAATCATTTTACGCTTTAAAGTTCTCAATAAATTAATATTATAAACAAGGGCCATTTTATTAAAAAAAATTTTGTATTTTTTTTACTCTCTTCTTTCATTGTAAAAAGACAAGAAGAGAGGTTCTATTAACTTTTTTTGTAAAATAATTTGGCATAATTTGTTATTATAAACTGGTAAATTTGCAAAATTTCATTTAATTTTTTAATTAAAAAAATTATTTAAAAAAAACTTTTAATAAAAATAGAAGATATTATTAAAATTAAAATTTCCTTCATTTTTAATTTTTTTTTAATATTAAGAAACTTTGAAAGTGAATTTTACATTCTGCAAGATATTATTCAGGATTTTTTTTTTCAAATTAAAAAAAACCAAATTGATGATTAATTGCAAAGGGAATAATTATTCATATTATTAATCATTGTTTCCAGGTGCGCGGACCCCCAGACGAGACTGGCAGGTCAGAGAGTCTGCGAGGAATTTACCCAAATGCAGCTTTTATGGCCCACTCTTGTTTCTCAAACACTCATCTTGCCATAGGCCCGGAATACACGCTGATCGTCAAAGCGGCGGCCAACATTGCAGCTGGAGACGCCATCGTGTTCAATTACACGGACACGTTGATAAGCACCGCTGGCAGAAGAGAGCGTTTGAGGAACAGCAAGTACTTTTCGTGCGAGTGCACTCGATGCACTGACCCAACGGAACTGGATACCCACCTCAGCTCACTGAGGTGTCCAGACCAAGGGTGTCTAGGTTCTGTCATTTGCACAAACCCACTCAGACCGATCGAGGCAACATGGGCTTGTGACAAGTATGAGAAATTTTCTTTTATCATAATTTTGTATATATTTCAAATAAATTATTAAATAAGTAATTTAATTAATTATTATTTTCTTTTCAGATGTGAGAAAACTTTAGATGGGTCAGTGGTGCGCACAGGTTTGGTCGGCGTTCAGAAGGAACTTTTGGAAGTCGACCAAACAAACGTGGAGGCAATGGAAACCCTGATGGCCAAGTTAGCACGTTCTTTGCACCCGAACCACGCAGCCATGTTGGAGATCACGCAAGCTCTGTCGGGAATGTACCGGGAACAGATCATGGACGAAGGCCCAATTGTGCCCACAGGACTTTTAAAAAGAAAACTAGAACTTTGCTCGTCATTACTGCCAGTGATAGAAAAACTCGAGCCACCTCTTTCGCGATTGCGAGGTAGAATTATTATTGAATTTCCCTTTAATTATTTACATTTTCCCCTCTAAATAGGAATTACTTTGTATGAAATCGCATCCCCTATGGTTGCACTGGCCAAACAGAAAAAAATCTCAAAAGTGTCTAGTGCGACCTGGGCGGTCGAGGTCAGGGACCAGTATGTAAGGTGCGAGGAACTTCTGCGAGAGTCGGCCAGACTGCTCCTGCACGAACCTCCAACGGCTCCTGAGGCACATTTGGCGAAAGTTGCTTTGATGGAGCTGAAAGGTGTACGACAAGAAATCGCAGAGCTCAATAAGAAGTGTGCCAAAATTGCGAGAAAAAAGAAGTAAAATAAAGCTTTATCGAAAAGCACAAATCACCGTGATAAGAAATAAAACTGGCTGAAAACCAACTGAATGGCTGTTTCCTTCACGCAATGATAATTATATAAAACGTGAAACTGTAAGCGTGCCTTTGGCGCCTTTTCTTAAACAAATGTTGACAAGGTCTCGCTCTCATTGGAGCCCCGAGACACGCCCACTTAAAATCGCGTGTTGTTATTTTACAATAAATTTTGATTCAGATTCATTCTCATTTCGCTAATTAAACTCGCTTTACGAGGGTTTTGCTTCCGTTTATAAAATTTTTAATTTCCCAACAAAATGCTAGCGGTCGTAAATGGTTTGAAAACAAGAGTACTTTCACTGCAGGTTGGTTCATAAATGGAAATAAATCTCGATTCAAAATGCTTTAAGAGCAAATTTGCACAACTCTCAACGTTTTTGAATTCATCTAAAAAAATCTAATGCTATTAGAAGACTCGTTTGACTGACCTTTTTGTATGTTCGCAGCGGCTGATCCACACCTCAGCGGTCCAATGCAGAAAGACTGCAGGCAGACACAGACCTTCTCTCAAGGGAGACAAACCCCTCACTTATGAAATGGCAAATGCCCCCCACACAATCGCCCATAGAAAGTCATGGAATTCGTGGAACACTGGTAAGGCTGGAAACTCGATAATAATCTTCAATTAGTTTTATCTTTGAAATTTAATTTTATTTTTAAAGAAGCAGAGATATTTATTGCCTATTAATTTTGGCTTGCTAGGCATACAATTTTTTAGCTTAATTAATTTATTTTAAATATTTATATTTATTTAAACGTTTTAGCAAACTTGGAAGGTGGTCTTCGTCCAGCTGAGACAGTCGTTGAGGACTTCTTTATTAGAAAATTCATGATTGGAACTTGGCACTCCCTGTTTGCCTCCGAAGTGATCATCAAGAGAAATCACAACTTAATCAGGATTGCTGGAATCGTCAGGCAAGCAATTAGCGCTAGAAAAATGTACTTTCTCATTGGATACACAGAGGAAATGCTGTCACTCTGGTTGCAATGCCCTGTAAAACTTGAGCTGCAGACTGTAAAAGACGGCAAAGACACAGTGTATAAATATATTTAGTTAACGGAATTTCTCCAATATAGTGATAAATTTGCAAAATAATGAACGGAAGAATTTTATTGATTGAAAAGCCCTTCTTACGAGTATATGGAATCAATTTTTATTAAATGTCCTCGCGACAATAATTTTATATATATTTTTTTGGAAGTTTTTTCTCACATTTATGAAACACACATAATTTTTATAGTTATTGATTTTAAATTCAATGCATTTTTTTAAAGATTCAAATACAAAATGCAGTTTTATCCAAAATTTTCTTCTTGTGTACATAAGAATAATATTATTAGTGAATAATTTTGTTAGTATAAAGTTTAGCAGTTTTATATTAGTTTTTAATTATAATACATTTCACATTCATTTTATATACATCAGCGTTCTCAAAAACGAACTAGTTTTTTGGGGATTGAAGTAAAACGTTTTATACAAATATGATGTAGAAAATAATTTTAGTCAAGCATCAGACTTCATATTTGCTGAAGTTAATTGGACCGAGATTGCAAATCTCTGGTTTATTGCCCTGAGGGAGCAAATCAGTCATGATTCATCAATCAAATACCAGCCCTGCTGGTTAGGAAGTTTTCCTGAATTTGGCTCTCGTTTCAATACCGGAGTAGCTCAGTGTCAATATTAGTTTGTATTGCTGCTTAGAGCTCTGGTGGGGGTGAACTCGAGCCAAATATCTTAATTAAATCATCAGTCTCGGGCTTTGAGCAAAGTTACTTAATTGATCAATTGAGTTTATGTTCAAAATAATACATGATTAAATTAATTTGCTTTGGCAAAGCGGAAAGAATCGGTACAAAATACTACTCTGCTACCTTTGATAGTTAGTTTCGTCCAACACCAACGTTGTTAGTTAACAGTAAAAAATACACAATCCGTAAATGCAACACATGATTAACAGCAAGTGGTAGAAATTAAATTTAGAATCTGCCTATCTGTGGGTTGCTTCATTATTGTGTTGCTTGGAATCAGCAATAAATAAATAAAATTTTTCTTAAAGATTAATAAATTATATGGACATCATAGCGTGGGGCCAAATTTTCACTATTATAATTTTCATTTCATTGATAAATAAATATAGCTTTACATCTTGAATAATTTTACATGTAAAATAATACCATTCTGAGAATAAATTACTGGTATGATTGTGCGTTGCGAAGATTGTTAAATTTCAAGACTTATGTTTGGTATTATATCAAGCTCGCAAGACTTGAAACCAAAGCATCTAAAATTTGGGGGTAATCAGTTATCGAAACCTTAAACTCAGCCAAAGTCGTCATCGTGGTCAGTCGAGTAATCATTTCAGAGGGAGTCCCTTGCTTGCAACGACTTAATATCTGAAAAGAATGTTCATGTTGTTGAATAATCACCAAAATATTGAATAAAAAACATTACCTGCTATAATAGCCATCATCTTCCTGCGAGGGCCAAACTTGTCCACACCCAGATTTACTAAGTCAACCTCCTTCAGGGTGAGGAAAAGGCCGAAATCTATCTCATGAGCACTGAACAGTTCTAAATATATTTAAATTTTAATATCAAAATTTCGAAATTTTAATCTGACTTTACCAGTGTATCTAGTAAGGCCATGCTGCATGAACAGGGTGCCGAGATCACTGCATTCGAATTCCGACTGGTAGTGCAAGGCCTGCTTGGACACCGAGTCAAAAAGATTGGAGGCTGACCATTCAGGAAGGTAGTCGGGCTCACTTGGTGGCCACGTGGAATCCTTTTCCTGACAGGCAGCCAGGTCCAGTTGTTGCAACTTGCGCAACACATAGTCAGGAGTCGAGGCACTCAGACCAGTGCCCGACCACTGGGACGTTGGCACTCGAGGTTCTCCAGGAGTAATTTTAGAGTGCATTGCTGTAATTTAAATTTATTTTAATTTGAAGCAAATTTTTAAATCGTATCTTAATTACCTTTGTATCCAGCCATTTTACGAAAGTCTGAAAGACTGGAGCCATGCTTCAGAGTCCTACGCTCACAGCCGGGAGCTCGTCGATCGATATCTGACAGGCTTGAAATGTCTAAAACATAAATTAAATAAGGCTTATTTTCTCAATTTTTTTTTCTAATAACAAACCAGAGTTTGAGTCGGAGTGTTGAGCACGTCCAGGAGAGTTCATGCGAGGACTCAGATTAGGGCTTGACATTGTGCTGAATGAATGGACTGTAAAGAGAAAATAAGAATAATTGTGGAAAGATTTTTTTTTCAAAATTTTAAGCTTACTGGCACTGTCTGGCGAAGGGAACATTGGAACCAAAGAGTGACTGGGGACCACAATGCGAGGCACGCTTGTCAGGTTTGAGGCAATGTGGTGGTTCATGCTGTTTTGGTGCATGTAGGAATCTTTGGAAGGCCACATTTGATTCCAAGTGTTCCTTGGAGGAACCACTCCGGTTGGTGAAAACAGCGGTGGAGATGGAAAGGCGTGCGAGATGCCAGAAATATTGTTCAAGCGAACACTTCTCGACGCTGCAGTTGTAACTGCAGATCAAAATAATAAAAATACATTTTACTTCAAAATATTAAAAATAAAAATCTACTTACGCAGATTGCGCACACTGAAGTCCTCTGGCAGTGCTGGAATCCTATAGCTCTCTGGAGTGCTAGCTTTGACCTGAGGGCCTTCCAAGTTCAGAAGAGTGTGCGTAGCAATGTAGACGTTGGCTAAATAAGAAAAATTAAAAATTTCTCTTTTATAATTTTAAGATAAGATTTGTTTTGTTTCACTTACTGACACATCGCTCTATGCCTCTGATAGTGACAGAGTGGGTGCTCTGTCGCGACTTGAGCCGCAGCTTGATGCTCACGTCCAGTTGTTGCATGAGCAGGTTAATGTGGTTTTCAACATCGGAACAAATCCCAACTGGCAGGTCGAACATCACCATCACTGGCAAGGAACCCTGCAAAAACATGTTAATTAAAAAAAATGTTGTTAATTTTTTTCTAATTGAACTCACAATAAGCTGCTGCCTGGCGAGATAGACTTGGTCAATGTCTCCTATGATCCTGACGTTGCTCTTCTTTAGACTTGCAATGTTCGGGTCCTCGGCATCAGGGAACAGTATTTTAGTATTGGTTTCCTGCATGATTGTGCTCAAATTGATACTACGAGCGCCCAGCACTGCAGTGTGATGTTGGGTGGAGATTTCAAGACTCATTTCAACAGGCACGTGGATCTGCATGGAAAGGAGAAAAATTTTATCATAATAGGAAACAAAAAATCCCCCAATTTCTTCGGAAAAAATCGTACCGCATTTTCTGGTCCACAGAGAGATTTTATGAGTGTGCGTGTGGCCTGCTTGACACGATCCACTTCCCAGTCACAACCCTTTACAACCACCAGGGTTGCATGAAGCTTGAAGCGCTGCCTAATGGCCACTTCCACATTGAACTGCTGACAGAACATCTTGATCGAGGGGCTGTTGACGTCTGGAATGGACTGAGCAGCGCCAACTACTGGCATATCAAAGCTGAAGTTCAGTGGCATCAAACGCTAAAATTTAAATATAAAATTTAATAGAAACATTTATTTGCATAGTAATTAATTTTTACCCTGATGCTAGCCCTGGCGCGCTCCGCACCGTTTAGTGGACCAGCTATAGAGACTTGGTTGCTCTTCTCATTCTGGTTGGTCCTGTTAGAGTCTGGAAAGTGGATGTGGCAGCCGGTGGCCTCCATCACCTGCTTGATGGTGAAACCTCCTTTCCCAATGATGTGAGAGTGATCTGTGTAGCTGACGTCGATTTTCATATTCACTCTGTCACATTGCTGAACACAAAAAATTATCTCGTCTTTTTCTTTTAATTAATTTATTCTTCAAACCTTGGCTTCCAGCACGTCCAAAACTCGAGCGCGAGCAACAGCTACATTTTCAGGGGTTCCAGCAATCCGAACATGAGGATCTTGTATAAACATTTTTATCAAGTAAGCTAATCCGTACCAAAAATTTAACTCACCCTTCTTAGATTTGGCGCCAACCTTCAGGCGCTGTGGCCAAGATATGTATGTGTTAGTGTTCTCCATGATCTAGAAATATTATTTAAAAAATTTATTACTCTTGAAAAATTAACAAAAGAGAAATAACAACATTGTGTAAGTGAGTAAATATTAGACTTTTATCATTTCTGCCAAAATTCAAATTTCTTTTATTTGCGTTGTAAATTTTATCTGAGGAAAATTTATCAATATTTGATGAAAAATATTGGACTAGTTTTTAGATAATTCTTGACAAATAGAATAGAAGTCAAGGAAAGCCACTCGTATTTAAGCAGACTGCCCTTTGTCAGTGGCGCGCAAACCTCAACATCCTAATAATATGACGGTTTTTAATTGATAATTTAACATAAGGTGCCAAAATTAAAAAAAAAAAACTAGCGATTAGATTAACAAAAAAAACTACTTACTGCATTAGCTGTAATTAGGATATACATACTTTTTGTCTTATTAACAATATTGATTATTTATGATATCTGAAATTAAGTTAAAACATAAAACCACAAAAATTGCAATGAGCAAGATTTATAATAAAAGTAGAGTTAAGTTAAATTTAATAAAACTAAGGCATGAAAGACGAATGTAAGCACTAAAAAAGCACCAATTGTAAGGCGCGCCACTGAGAAAAAGCAAACATTAAAATTACACCGGAAAAATGCACCCAAAAATGAATAATTTTTAAAAGTCAAATACGGTAACATTCAAATCAAAGGATATGACTACGTTAAAAAAGACAAAGCGCAAAATGAAATTTTCCAATGAAATATATTTGTGCTCTCTTTCCTTTTGAAAATTTTTCATTTCATGTCATTTTTGGGTGCTGCAATTCCTTATGGGATTTTGTGCATTCTAATTCCAGTGCCAGCAATTTCCTGCCGACGCTGAGAATGCAACCAATACTCACAATCATTTTAACAATGTCCAAAACCATTTTATCGCGAGAACGCAATGGCTTTGGTGTTCAACCTTGAGCGATCTTTAGGCAAGTGAGCCCGAGTCGAGCGCCGAGCGCGCTTTTCTTTGCTCCGTGAATCACGTGGCCCGCATTGACGCCACAATATTGTGCATTTTGCCCAAATAATATTTGATCGGCAAATAAAGTGCGCTTCACAAATATTGATGCACAAGAAGTGACCAGTGTTGCTACCCAGAAAAGTGCGGTCCAGTGGTTTTCTGGACTCGTTCGACGGCGCTTGAACTCTCGACTGGCTCGATTTTTATCATTATTATTCGAGTGCAATGATGTTTTTGTGTTAAAAGTGTGAGACACAGGTCTTCGCAGGCAGGAAAATGTGGTCTGGATGATACCAGTTCGAGTTAACAAAAAGCGATTTTGGTCTAACGAGCGGAATTATATACACAATAATCTGAAGAGCTTGATATAATGACGCTTTTCTGTTAATTCAATTGCATATAACACTTTTTAAACAGGCTAAGCGATTTAACAAAAGATATATTTAGTTCTTTTAGAAAAAAAATATTTAATCCTGAAAGCGATGAATCGCACTTTTAATTGTTTGGGTGCGAAAGGTCGATCGGAATGGAAAATTCCCATCTAAAGTAAATCCAAGTTTGACGTCAAGAAGTGAACAAACATAATCAAGTTTGGTTTAGGATTTAGTTCAATGTGTATGTATCATAAACAATTTGTCATGAAATTATTTTTACATATTAACAAAATACAAAACATTTGAAAATTATGAAACTCACCTTTTGGAAGAATCCTTCAGCGCAGTTGTTTTCCCCTGAAACAAAGTGGGCAAATTTTTTTTGTAAATTATAATTCGTTCTTCAGCAGGAAAAAAAATATTTAAATAAATAGGGAATGAGCAGCTAAATTTCTTTAAAAATTGAAATATACAATGTACAAATTTAATCGATTCAGTAATTATTTTATTACAATAAAATTTAAATTTCTTTCTTTAATTTTGCGCAGGTAAGAAAAATGTTTGCATTTTTCCCCATGCTATATCCAGGTACAAAAAGTGTAAAATCTTCTTCTTGCAGAGACACTATAAAATAACTTAATAATTTGCTCAAAGTAAAGAAAAGCTATCAAATTTGTGCTGCATGGCTCGGAGAACACGAATGGTTTTGTGCTATATTGCAAGAATGGAAGGAACACGCAGATTCCAAGAAGTCACAAAATTCGTCAGATTTTTACTCCAATGGTGGCATAAAATTTCATTTTTCCAATAAATTTTTCCAAATCTTTCACAAATATTACAAATAATGAAAAAATATTAGTGGAAAATCTCTTCAACAGTTTCTATTTGAAAAAAAATTTATTTGATTTGAATGAGGGAAGGATTCGAATAATTTTTTTCCATTAATAGAACTGACCTTGCATCATCTGCTCAAGCTTGGGTCGGTCGACCCTGAAGCGCTCCTGATAGACGTCCGGCCCGCAGTGTTCGCGGATCTCATCGCGGCTGCTCTCGGACACGTCGGACAGGGCGTCCAGGGGGATGCTCGAAACGGTGAGTTCGCCCATCATCGTGCTGCCTTGGCTGCTCTCGTCGTCACGTCTTGCACGCCGAATCAAGTGCGAGCGAGTGCGAATTTTCGCTGCTCACCGGCAACCCCCTCGTCTCTCCTGCCAATCTCCCTCTTCTCCTTTTGTCCTCCTGTCGCCGCCACGCAGTCTGCTGATTTTTACCTTCGCATTCCTGTGTCGTTTCGTTGACCCTACCTAATCAGTCTTATCGCCCACGAATGAATAAGATGAACATGTTCAGATGCATAAAATTGTTTTGCAACAGTCAAAGCCGTGAAAGCGCTGTGAATTGTATTTTTCTAGAATATTTCTCTACTGGTTGCCCTGGTTTTTGTTTAACATAATTAAATGTTTCCTATTGTTGTTTTTATTTATTGTACATACGTCGTACTTCTTATTTTTTCAAACCTTGTCTCTCTTAAAATTTGTACATCTTGACTTCAAATTTTAATTTTTGTGATTAAAAAAGAGCACAAAATTCTTTTAAACATCCCCAACTTATTTTTACTTAATAAATTAAAAAAATTTTGGCTCAGAAAATTTGGTTTAGTATATATATTTTAGTTCAATTTTTTATATTTATTATTGTTAATAAAGTTGCAGGCATCCAATAAAATGGAATTTTATTTCTTGAATTTCTATCCATTTGATGACCTAATTTTTGTATAATTAATAAAAACAAATAAGAAAAACTTGGGTTTGAGATTGAAGTATCTGAATATTGCATTAATGTGCATTAAACAATAATTTTATTTTACTAATTAAGAACATTTTTCGTGCAATTTTATGTGATTGTTTCCTAGCTGTTGTTAATTTCGTTAATTTTAAAGCGTCATCGACTCTTGGGCTGAACACATTTTCACGATTGCAAATCGTGAACAATTTTACAGTTTTTCATTTGAAAAAAGAAAAAGTCAACATTTCTACAATGCTAACAAGTTTGATGTACATCGTGGTACATTGTTTTCCTTATATTCTTGTGATATGGGGTAGCCAAAAAAGAAGTAACTTTTATTTCAACATAACATAAACCTTGGAAACGTAATTTTATACTTTGAAAGTGAAGCAATATAGTTAAAAACATACAGTTCCATAAATTTGGTACTTTTTACTCTCAGGGAAAATTTCCTAGTTCTGTCCGATCTTGACATTTTTTTTCATGCTAACCACAAGTCCCCTTACCAAAATGCGTATTTTTCTTTTGTTGAATTATTGTATTTTCATTTACTATTTTTGAATAGTTGGATGATGCATCTCGTTATTGGCAGAGATTGCCTTGTGGTACACCAATAAAATTAATTTCCAAACTAAATTGTATAAAGCCTATACTGTATTAATTTCTTGTACAGAAATGCTTGCAAAACATGCAATTTGAAAAACCGATTATAAATTAATCAAATATTATTGGGATAAAAACCACTCTCTGTTAAAATTAATGAAACAGATAGTTTATGTAAACATGAAATAATCTAAATAATCGTTAAGGATTTGTTAAACGTTCTTTAATTTTTCCCATATGGGAAAAATAATGGCATTTTGGAGGTACTAAATTAGAAGAGATTAATTATCCCTGCAACATAGTGCATACATAATAAACATTTACAAATTTTTTTATGTATTGTGTAATAATTTTTCGTTGTTAGTGGCCATTGGCAACGCTTCCATTGGAGGTCAGAGGGTTGGCGCCACTAATTTTCGCGGCCGGAAATCGCACCATGTGTTCCAGAAGCATGTGATTGGTGGGGGCAAGTCCGACGCAGGCCCTCAGCACGTTCTCGATGCACGCGCGCTGCTTGGACAGTGCGTTGACGACGGGCGCACCCTCCGGCACCTGCGGGGCCTTGCACAGGTAGCTCAGGATGGACAGCATGGAGCGCAGCGGCCGGTGCTCGGAGGTGCCGTTTTGCTCGTCGCGTTTCGCCACCGTGATGCGGCCGCACAGCTCGGCCAACAGGGCCAGGTCGAGGATCAGCGGCGACGCCAGCAGCGAGTCCTCGCACGTGTTGTGCACCACGATGGTGTTGTGCCCGCCCAGCATGATCTCGGACGTGTACTCGTCCATCGCACGCTTGCTGTCGCCTATGTGGACACAATGGATAACTTTGATCAACAAAGGTAGGGTAAATTTTGTTCAACTACGTATTTTTCTGAAATGATATAATTATACTAATTAATTTTGACGATGATGCAATTCTGGAAAACTTTTTCCAAAATTATTTATTCCTTGGAAAAACTCGAGGGCCAGAATGTGCAATTTCATCATTATAAGTTACGATTTATGATCAAAATTTTCATCATGTGCATTTACTTTTTTTAATTGACTTAATAGGAAAAATAAAAAATCTTTTAGAAAATCTTGAAAAATTAATAACAGATTGATATAATTATATCATAATATCATCTTGTTAAAACATTAGAGATTTTGCTGGAATTTCAAATTATTTTTTTATTCATTTTTTTTTTTTTTGTTATTTCATGTCATAATTTGTTTTTAAATTTATAGACAGAAATATTTACTTTTCATTAAAAATAATTTTATTTGATGTCGAAATGACTAATTCTTATGTTACTTCAACGTGATGCGTCCTTGTAGTAAAATTATTAGCAAAAAAAATTAACTCATAGCTCATTAAGTTGGATTCACAAACATAATTGTAAAAGACATCCATCGCTATAGCTGTTCAGGAATTTCTAATAGCAAAGGTCATTTTTCTAAATTTATTACTGGCTATAAATTGGATATTTTTCTCATTAATAATAGAAAAACCGAGAAAAACTATGACAGATTTCTTATATCACATGTAATAATGCTGGTAAATATTTCTCTGTGAACTTTGGAAGCAATAAAATGTGTTTGTAAAGCATGACTGAGGAAAGGAATCAAATGCAAGTGCTTTTATATATTTACATTGACAGTAGTGAAACCAAATATTGAAAAAATTAGACATAGCATCTTCAGGCGTTATCTTTTTATCCAATTTATCCATAAGCTAATGTTAAGAGAGTTTTAAGCAAAATATGTATTGAAAAAAAGATCTCAGCATAATCACACGCATTCCTACTCACCAACATAAGGGACGTATTTGATGACGACGCAGTGATCTGGCTTCTCTCCCGGTTTATACAAAATCTGATTAGACTCAACCATGTCATCTACCACATTGCTTTTTGAAATCTGCAAAATCGTTTTTTTTATAGCTCAAATCTTCCCTTGTAAAAGCAGGTTAAAAAGTCACCTCTTTTGACCTGAACTGTAGAGGGTCGGACAGGTTTTTTCCGTCGTTGTTTCCCAGGTGGTTGTAGCTCACGATCGAGACCGGTTTGATTCCGGCGCTGACCAAAAAGTCGACGAGGACCGACTTGAGTTTGGTCTGTCCGGACTTAAAGTCGTCGCCACCGAGGAAGGTGCCGTGTTTTTCGGCCAACTCCACGCAACCAGGCACAAATGTGTTTTGCGGCGAACCGTTGATATAAGTGCACTTTTGAAAAGACAAACATTAATATATCTTTTATGTAAAATTTGGCTTTTTAACTCACCCCCTCGAGAATGCTGGCCACGGCGTACAAAGTTGACGGCGCCACTTCACTGTGATTTGCCCTGATGGCGGCCATCAGGTTGTCGGCTGTGTCGTTCAGACCGGCACGGATGTCGCTGAAACGCTCCGTGTTCGCCGTCCACACGACAACCACCGTTTCCAATTGGCGACTTTCTTTGAAGTCTCTTATGTCCTTTCGCAGCTGTTCCACCATTGCTTGCCGGTCTCCTATTTTATTCATAGAATGTTCTTAATAATAATTTTGGATTTAAAATAAACAGACATTGAATTCAAAAAAAGCTTTTGCTTTGGGCAGTTTTGGGTAAAAAGTTTTGAATCAATTTTTCAAAAAATTATTGAAGAAAACTTTTTTTAAATCTGCACAAGAACACCTTAATTGCAATGAACAGATTACTTTTTTTTTAAATTTCTATTCTCGATTGGAATAATTCCAATTTTTTTTATTGTAAAAATTTTATCGAAATTGATATAATTATGCAACAGTAAGTTTGTATTTTTATAGGATCGGGCTGCAAAAGATAATATAAATTTAGAAAAATGATTTTTCCACATGAAAATTGAATTACAAAATTGTATTGCACTACTAATTTTAGGGATCATTTTGCCAACAAAATAATATTTGGATATGCCTTGCTTAAAAATTTGTCTTTTACGTTTTTAGGCTTACTTACAAAACATTTAATTTTTGAATAATTTTTATTTTTAATAATCAAATTTGCAGAAAAGCAGATTGATATGTTAAATTGTCAGGCTTTTGATTAAATTTTAAAATTTTCTTCACAAAATTTCAAGACAAAAATATTCACTTTTTGTTCATATTCATTTTGATATTACATAATTTTTCTACTAAATTTTACGCTGACCAAATTTACCTGGAATAACGTTGTCCACTCGCATTTCTTGGTTGGACGCCACGAATCCCGGAATGTGGGCCGCCGGTCGGGGCTTCATCTGGCTCATTTTAGACACCAACTGTTGCTGCAACTGCCAGTCGATGACCTTTGCCCTGGCCATGGCACCGGCTAGGTCGACGCCGGAAATGTCCCAGCCATCCAAATGGAGGTCGCAGGGGTCAACCATGGGCAAAATGCTGTTCAGGGGCACGTGCACCCCATCGCCCAGGGGGACGGTGCTGCTCTGCGTGATGGAACCCAGCAGATCTGCGTGTCGCTCGCCATCCTTGGTTTGCCACGAAAGGTGGTGTTTGTTGGCGAGCAGGGCGGCCGTCAGGGTGCTGCCGTTGTTGCCGCCCCACCCTACCAGCATCAAGCCCGTCCGGGGCACATGTCGTTGCGTGCGAAATTGATAACTGGTTGTGACAGGTGTCGCCTGTGGCAGTAAAATAAAAAATTTAAATTTTTCTAATTATAACAACAGTTCAACTGGAATTTTAACCATTAAAAATTTCATTGCATAAGTTTTTTTAAAAGATATAAAACTGCGTTAAAATTTAATATAACTTCTCTGGAGCATATCATGAGGCCTCAAGCAATTATTGCTAAAATAATCATGCTCAGAATGCTGTTGAATATGAATAATATAATTATAAATATAATACAAGGACCGGTCAAATTATAAAATTTCAAAATTTCAATTCTATTAGGTTTAAATTATCAAAAAAATGAAACTAATGAAAGATTAATAACTTAAAAAATTTATATTATATGAAACATTTATTTTTAATAATTAATAACACATGAAATTAACAAAATATTTTTATAAGATAGTATTAAATTAAATTTAAATTACAAGTGTTAAATTAAATTTTACAAAATTTTCTTTAATTTCCAACTGGTTTTATTTAAAAATTTTTTTTTTTAAGAAAATCATTTTAGTAAATTAGATATTTTCAATATAATGCATTTGTTGGTTAGCCTTTTATTTTTTAGGTGTTAAATAATCTCTTTCTCTCAAATTATGGAATAAAATATCATGGCCACACAGAGGTCGGCCGACGTGGCCCATCTGAGTAACTAATGGAGTTGAGTCACCACCCCACACACTCACCACGATCGTTTCACCCTGCTTCGTGACCCTGGTAGTCTGGTACTCGTAGTCAGCCTCGATGAAGTCATTGTTGTAACGCACGTTGTCACTCTGCACTCTCACCAGCTTTCGACTGTCGGAATTTAGACTTCCATTGATGGGGGCCATTTCAACGTCTGTTTCTCACCTGCAATTCGCAAAATTTCATTCACCGGCTGACTCGCTCTCCAGCCACGTTTGCAACCCCCGGCTGACGTCAATCACCCCCGCGACTGCGCCCTTGCAAGGGGAGCGTAGCACTTTCCGCTTGGGGTGGGTTGCGGATTCAAGGGATCTTTAGGACTAGAACTTTCTTTACATTTTCCTCATTAAAGTAAAGCTACAAGGGGTTTTCCCGTTTATTTGAATTTTTATCTTTTGATGTGGTAGGAGGATGAGGAAAAATAATTTATTATTACAAATGTCTGGAAGTATTAAAGGGCCGGGCGTTCTTTATCGATTCACATTCGGAATGTAGGCAACCGGCCGAACTCCGTTGCTAGGCGGATCTGTATAACTTCTACAGCAAGGGTTTATCTCTCTACGCCGCCGGGTAACCTTGAACTTGAATCTCGCACGAGCGGAGTTAGTTCTCCATGCGGAAATGCCGGTCTATTTGCCAATCATAAAAAAATGAAACATAAAAGAAAACTTACAAGAAAAATGAACTCTAATTTAAATTATCATGTCTGAAATTGATATTTGCAAATAATTTCATTAGTTAAATCTCAAGTTATATAATATTCCAGGAAGTCCAGTATTTTATTTGGCGCTATTTATAGATCGTGTTTAAGACAATGGAAGTTTATAGTCTAAACTCTTACTTAATCAACCAGCCTTATCAAGCCCGACAAAGTGGTGTGATGCGATTAGTGAACAGGTGGCGAATTTCAAGCTCGTGCTGGACGCATGGCACGCTGCCATTGAACTCTGTCAAATTCAAGGTTAATCCCAGTGAATTATTAGAAAATTAAATTTATTTAAAATATTAATTAACTAAAATTTGAGTCGCAATAAGAGCTAATAATTAGAACCAATTAAAACTGGATTGAAATTTTCTCTTTTCAGTCTTTTCTATTTCAATTACTTAATTATTAAGTGCAAAAGTATTGAAATTTGATATCATTATTGATAATTCAAGCATACTTATTAATCTTATTATTAACATTCAGCCACCCATAATAGTGAGGAAAGTGGTAGAGCTTAAAGGGGTGTTGGCAAATAATTAGATTTAATAATACATTACCAATTGCGGATTTTCCTTCCTAGAGCAGTTGATTCCACGGCTCGAAACAGGCAAATATCACGTCCTGGGCGAGCCCTCGACAAATATACAAGGCGCCTCCCCACCCCCAAACAATGGGATGTTGAGCTGCTGTATTCTTACAAAGAGTCACACCACTCGCATTTCTGGCTTATCACTCTGTCGCCCCACATTATCTCCAATACAAAACACGGCCTTCCCCTATAACTAATTGTAAGGTCTGAACGTGTGTTGCCTAAATGGGAGGCAGGTAGACAAATAGAAAGTACTAGACCCCCCTCACAACTGCAACATTCGGCTGGAATTAAAAGGTTTTTTTTAATGAAACCAGAAGAACAAGGGCGAAAAGTATTGTTTTATTTAAATTTCATTCCGTTAAAAATTGGACTCAATTTTTTTATTTTGTAATTAAATCAATAACTTTTTATAACTTTCAATACAACTTTCAATTAGTTAAATATATTTATAAGCAGCAAATTATGCACGAACTTTGATTACATTGATTATATTATATTTTTAGCTGAAAATTCCAGACGAATTTAGGACGGAAGAGATAAGGATCTGATCAAGGCACTTTTCTGTACAGTTTGCAGATTTTTTTTTTAAAAAAATCTCAGTTATCAAAACATCCCTGAGTTCACAATAATATTTTAATTATTTTCTCATTGAAATCAAAGTGAAATATGTACAAATTTTATTTTCTGAGTTAGGCCTTTTTTGATCGCAAATAAAATAATTTTAAGAGAAAAAGACAAGAATCGCCGCCCCCGCGGAGGCTAAAAGGGCGACCAGTAGGTTGTACGTGGAGGCGGCAGCGTTGCACCCATCCTCGCGACACACCTGGCAAAACCGAACGTCGTCGCGGTGGTGGCGCGCCGTGATGCGACGACTTTCCTCTTGGCCGCCGCAAGCCTCATTCGGAAACCTTTCGTAACCGCACGACCGGACCACCATCAACGCACCATGCTCTTTAATCATTAAAAATATAATTAGTGCATATTATAGGAAAATAGACTTTTTTTGTGAAATAAATAATTTGTGTGCTTAAATTTTTCAGCTCTATTATACCAAAAATAGATTTAGCTGAACAAAAAGTTGAATTTTTTTATTTTAATTTTTATTCATTACATAATGCTGTTTTTGGTTATCTTTCTAAGCTGCATTTTTTACAAAATTTATAATTTTAAGGTGTGTAAAAAAGACATTAATTGAATGCAAAATCTCCAGTTCAATTAAAAAATCAAAATTTGCGCTGAAAATTTTATTTTGACTTTTGATTGAAAATAATCAATCTATATAATTTTTTCCATTAAACGTTTTACTGTATAATTAATATTGTATTGTGATTTGCATTTAAGTGCAATCGGATGGATTTTATGTGTGAAATTTGCATACCTCGCTGAATGACTTTTTTGCAAACGTGACTGATGATGTCCGGCTGAAAGAGGTTGGCGCCGCTAGAGCCGTGGTGGCGCCGTGGAGGCGCGCACTCGGTCGTGTGAGACAAAATGCTCGAGTTAAAGGGATCGCCGCAGACACCGCCCACGGGGCTTGAGCACACCCAGCATCGCAGAGCAGCGCCTGATTTTTTCTTTTCATTATTTTCACATCACAAGGGTTGAAAAATAAATATGTTCAAATAGAATTAAAAATGATCATAAAAATAATATAGAAGAAAGCAGTTGCAAAAAATTAAAGAAATTGAATTAAAAATTTATAATTAAGTCAATTTAGTCCTCAAATTTAACCTATTATTTTCAATACCATTTTGTTCTTGCATATAAGTTTATTATATGCAGGTTAAAATCGTTGGTTCATGAAGATTAATTATTCTTTAGTTATATTGATAAGACCAGAGTTAATAATGACATTGCCAAAAGAATTGCGGCAGATCTGCGCATTAAGCTCATGATAACATTCAAAAATTTAAAACAACAAACTTGAATCTCTAAGAAAAAGAAAAATTTAATAAATACATATTGGAGAGGCAATGGTAGCATAAAATAATTCATGATAATATAAAACAATACATTTTAAATTTGAGCATGATTTTTTATTTTTTTATTTTTTATTATTACATAAATATGAATTTTTTTTAATTTTGTTAGTCGTAAAAATACCTGTTTGAATGGAGATGGCGAAAAGCATCAGCAAGGGCAGGGCTATGGTGTTCATTGTGTCGCAGGGAGGATGCAACTGAGCCTTTTCTTGGGATTTGATCCGGCGAGATGCACATCAAGAGGCGATCAGCCGCCCCGTGCGATATCTCAAGTGGCTTTCACATGCCCGCCCGCTCGAACGACTGACTGTGTTGTTCGCCATTCAGCACGGTAATTGGCGCAATGAGGCGATTTGGCGAGCGCCGTTTGACCCCGACTGTGACCCGCGCGCACCGACAGGAAGCGACACACACATTTGTCCACCAAAGGCATAGACGACCACCCTCCGCTGGCTGTCAAACGACGGACCGAGATTTGCCGGTTGAGCAACCGCGTGTGTGTCGATCAATTAGAGCAGCGCACGCGATAGATAAGCGCCACTTGTGAATAAATTATTGCCACCGGAGGGAGGCTGGTTTGATCGCGGCCGCGTGCGTCTGTCTGCTCATTATTTATGCGCAGCGCCTTTTCTATATTTACTATGTTTGCTTAATTGGCTTCTCGGTGGCATGTGTCTATTTCGCTCTCGAGTGGATTTTTTGTTGGGCGCTATTGCGAAATTCTCTGAATTTTTCATGAGTGTCGCTGGAGTAATTGGATTTCCGCCAGAGCTCACTTTTTCTGCTTTTCATCATGTGAAGAATTTTTCTCGACTTATTAGCTGTGAAATAAAAATTGACGTCAAATAGAAATGATCTAAAAATTAGATTTAAATGGAATAAAATGTAATTTAGATCCCAAAATATTCTAGTTTGTGATCATGATATATTATATAATATCAAAAGTTATAAAAATGAATTAATTCAATTATTTCGGCCAGGAAGATGAATTAATTGGCAAAAAATATTTGTTATAAAGTTGAAAAAGATAAAAATATTTCACGAAATATTTTAAATTATTAATTGAATAATCTTGGAGGCATTGTTTTTATAGTCCTACTTTTTTAGACTGAAAACAAAAATTTAATAGGTATTATATTCTAATTTCGGTTTTAATTTTCAAATAGATATTTGAAGGGGAATTCTCAAATTCTAAAGCAGTGTCTTGGAATAACATATAAAAATTCAAAATATTTATTTTAAACCTCAAATCTTTTTAAAAGATAGTTTATAGTTCCTGATTCAAAAAACTAAAGCAAATTTATTTTTAAATCATTGGTTGCTCATTTTCTGAATTCTACACTAAATTTCTAATTGAATATTTTGAAAATTCTGATAGAAATTTTGCCGCATTTCCCAATATCAGCTATTTTAGCTTTAACGCATGCGAGAAGGGATGTTTTAACCCTTTCGCCGCAAAACCGATAACCCCAAACCAGATTTCGCCGCCGGCACAATTGATCGCGAATAATACGCAACGGCAAAAGCAGCACTCCTATAGCTGTTGTCGACTTTGATGAATCGTATTGGGGGCCAATAGCGGCAAAAGCGATGGATGGCGCACAAAGGCGAGAGTAAATAACGCCTGTGTGTATATTTACATGGCTCTCGTGAGCAGAATGTGCCAGCCGGTGAGTCATTCATTATCGAGCCTGATTTAATTAATGGAGCCCAGGAAATTGCGAGCTATTTTAAATGCAAATTGAGTGACACTGCACGCGTCCTGGGCGGCAAATTATTTAATACTCGCCGGCCTTGTTAGATTAATTTTTGATCAAATCCAACTTGACCTGTTTGCACAGCGGCAGATGCGTCTTCACATAAACCTTCATATTTCATGCGCGGTATCGCGTGCAGCAAGATAATTTTCGGAAAGGGTGAGGCTCATATATGTAAATTACACCCCTGGATAACTTTTCTCTTGCTAAATTGGAGGGTTCGTTGAACCCTTTTTCTGGGCGACCCAAAAAACTATCCTTGCTTGAGTATTATTTGATAAAGGCTAATTGATTTTAATTTTTGATTGGCCATTTGATTATTTTTTATAAATTAGCCTCAGCTCTAGAACTTATTTTATTTATAGAATTTTGTATTCGTGCTCTCCATTTCTTTAATGGTTTCCTGACACTATGAAAATGAATAAGATTGTTTGCAAATTTTTACTTTTTGGCAATGGTTTAACTTAGTAGCTGAAAGCGTCATGAGACATGACCAGATTAGGCTTTCGGATCACTTTGCTTTTATTATATACAGAGGAAGGGTGACATAAAAATATACATTTTTACCGTAGTTATATTTATTTTTATTTAGTTTCAATCTTGTCACAACTCAACTCTCAAGCCATTTATTGCAAAAAACGTTAATATCATCATTAATACTTTTTCTTCGTATTATTAATATCATCATTAATCAGTTCCACTACTTACGCATTCTGCCGAGACCCTTTACCTACACTGCATGCACAAGAAATGCGAAATCGTCTGAATAACTGCCATCAATGTATATACTTTTAATCAAGAATGCACATCAAGAAAGCTTTTTATGCTCTTGAACTAGTTTTGTTTTACAGTAAATATATATTTATAAATGTGGTGTATTGTGTTGGAGGTAAACAACTGGAGAATCAGAAAATACGCCGCGTGAGTAGAGTGTACGCAGCCTCCTGGTTTTCCTTGAGTAAATTTTAGCGAGTGTGCGTAGTTGTATAATATATAGAAAAGATTACTCAAAAGTCTAAAAAGTATCAAAAAAATTAGAAAATATATGCAAAAAATTGATTTCATCAAAAAAATCTAAAGTCTGCTTCATTCTTAAAAAAATCTCTTAAATTGTCACACTACTTTTTATTATTTGTATCTGGAAAATAATATCCATCTCAGCCACTACAAATTCTGCCTGCGTGAACAACGGTCGTTTCTCTTTTCTTATTCTTTATCATATAAGTATTATATATTGGTACAAAGAAAGCTTCTCATGCTGCTATTTAGGCTAACTTGTAGAAAAGAGCGATTAGTGGGGCGAGAAGGACGAACCCGAAGGACCTGATGGAGGGGGCGCTGTTGCACCCGTCCGTGTCGCACACCCCGCAGTACTCGGCCTTGCCGTCGGCGGCCTTCTTCACCTGTTCGCACACGCCCGAGCCCTTGGGGGTGCCGTCGTTTGACGTGATCGCGGCCGCACAGTGACGCATGATCACCGTTTCGTCACCGGCTGAAATCACATAAACGTAGCATTAAAGGGCGCCCTTTGATATACAATCAAAATGCTGACATTTAATGTTGGTCTTCATGCAGACCATCTCGACGGGGATGTTTTGGGCAATAGAGCCGATGGACGAGGTCACGCTGTCCAGGAACTTGTTCACTCCCTGGGGCAGAACGTCATTCAGAGACTTGGCAGACCACTGCATGCTCGGTGTGCACTCGGACGCCTTCAGTTCTCCCATCATCGAGGGGTTGGCGCACTCCGGGTTGCTTTTGGACGTGCATTGGTAGCACTTGATGGCCAGCCCTATAAAACAATATAAGTTTTATTTTTCAATCAAATTTTAAACCAAAGAGTGTAAAACAGATGTGAAGGAAGAAGTTTGGTACTTGATGCGAAGACACTCATAAAATTAATTATTTTATTTTTGTTAAAAATTTTCAGATTTTTTTCTTTTATTTTTCCATAAAAAAAAATACAAATTTAAAAATCAATTACGTTATATTTTAAAATATAATTTTAATTTGAAGTGACGTAATCATGGCGGAAACTGAAAGAATGGTTAATTTGTCAAATTACTGAAGTTAATATGGCTTCTTTATTAAAAAATTAAAGATTTTATAAGACTCAAACTTTTGCTATAATTTATATTGCTATAAAACTTAAATTTAACACAATATCAGATAATTCAAAACGTTATAAACATTTGTAATCAAACAAGACGATTAGAAATTAATAAGCTCTAGTCAGAAGCTTTTAAAGCTCGCCTCTTGCTAATAAAATGAGTTTAAAAAAAATACTTTTTGCTAATTTTTCTTTCTGTTCTTTTAAATTACAATTTGATTCCAATTATTCTTCACAAGAAAATAATTAAAATTTCAGAAAAGCTTCATAAGATATTTCTCAATATTTTTATTTTTAAAGGGAAATTCTTTAGCCTTGACCATTAACCCCATTAAAAATGCTAGCAATTGCAACAAAATCAATAATATTTTGATATAATCACTCAAAATTTTTATTTATATCCAATAATGATCTCACTTTGAACTGATCATTAATTCATCACATTATTGCTAGGCTGTTTTGTAAAAATCTATTTGTGGACATGTGTCTGTCCTTGGTTGGCATAATATTTAAATGAGCATTACACATTTTGTCTACACATGACCCACGAGTGTATGGCCAGGGTGGCAAGATCAATATTGTGTGCGAGTGACATTAATCCACGCCGACACAGTTTTAACCACGAAGCACCGTCATTTGTCAATTTGTCGGCAAGCAGGGATTTGTGTATCGGGAAAACGAATCTCGCGTTTCGTGCATAATCCACAAAAGCTTTGAGCTTCCCCTGCCCATGTAAGGGGAATTTCCATTTCAAAAGCACGGTCGTGCAGACCTTGGGAATTATTTAGTAGCACAAATAGTCCTTTGTGCTTGTCTTTACATTTAGCAAAAAAGTGCGACGCTTTTGCAGCGAAAAATGTAGCACTGCTCATCATGATTTCGTGCGAAATACAAACAATGAGTGCGAACCCGTGACTCTCTCATCGTTTCCCTACTGCACTCAAGGAAAACCGACTGTGGACTTTGGAATTATAATGCACCTTGTTGTTAATTGCTGAATGCGGGCACGCAGGCCGCATGCAAATAAAACGCGCCACTCCGACCCTCCCTGACGCTAAACAATGAGTAATGCACTTGTTATGTTATTCAAAGGGCACCACTAGGAATAAAATCTAGACTGATATGAACACGTGTTGATGAACATTGTTCAATTGTTGAGCAAACTTCTCTTATTTTGGCAGTCTTGCCAAATTCCAGTGACCATTTCAAATTAAAGTATTGTCCATTGTCTCCTAATCAGAATTACATGACTTAAAGCGTTCTGATGACATTAACAACAGTAAAACATGAGCTATGACACATGCATTAAAAACAATAGATTACTTAGCGCATTTTTTTTATTTTCTTAAAATTTTGTTTATTTATAAAAATAGTTATTGTTTTTGTTGTAATGTTGTTATATATTTTTTTACACTGTTACATGTAGTTTTGCTGATTCTTTTTTTGAAAAATTGTTTAAAAATAAATCAATTTAAAAAATTAAATTATTTTAAAAAGTAGATAAATTTTAATTATATATAAAATAAAAATTATATATATACATTTTTACTTATTTAAATTTGTCTAAAAAAAGCCCCTTAGTTTGTCATTTATAGTGGCTAAATTAAACGTTCAAATATTCTCAGGTCAACAGCTCTCAGGAATTTTCCAAGCGTGACGAAGGCTAAAAGGGTCTTTTTGTTTCACTTGTGAGAAAATCTGCAAATTAATAATTGTCTCGGCGTGTCCAGCACATCCTGCGCTCACTCTCTTTCCTCCCATACCGGCCGGCATTCGTAAGCCGGTCTTTTTAGTTCGTGATGTCATCATTCGCTGATTATGTATGCAGCATGTTGGAATCTTTCATACGGAGGAAATTTTATTTTTGGCAAGACGCTGGCTAATAATAAATTGGCCTATAAACTTGTTCCGTTGCAATGCTTTTCACAACATTGGAGATCAGATCAAGAGCATTTATGATGAGCAAAAATATTTTATTTATTGTAAAAAAAGAGAAAAAAATACGACTACAGATTGTTGTTTTCTATATTTTAATTTTTTTTTCAATTAATTTATTCAATTAATTAAAAATATCAAATTTTAATAGCACAAATGACAAAGAGGCCCCCTAAACGAAAGGGAAAGATACAAAAATCAATACTTTCTTTCTGCGCTATCTAACCGGCGTTTAGTCTAAATCAAGTTATATACTAAAATATTAACTACTATGTTCAGGTTCAATGGTTTACAATTGAAGAACTTGTTTGAATATATTACCTTGATGGGCGGTGGCTGCAAGGAAGAGGACGAGAAGAACGCTGTGTGCCATGGCTGAGTTCACCGAACAAGTGCTCTAGGGTGCTCCGGCAAAAAGGCGCAGCAGGGTTTTGCCCGGCGCCGATCCTGGTGAGGCTACTGTCAGAGTTGCGCAGTTCGTGAGAGCGGCGTCTGCGACCGCGTGTTCGTATTGTTGGCAAATTTCCACACCTTACCATTGGTGTAAATTATACAGTCATGAAATGCCTGTGGCTATTCTATTTTTATTTCAATTAGGAAATAAGATAGCAAATTACATCCTTTTTTACTATGGATTTAGTTAGTATGTAATTGAAAATTAAATTAAATATACCAGTTTGATTAATACAAGGCATGATTTTAATTTTTTCAAGCCGATTGTAAACTTTATTTAATTTCCAAATGAGGAGCGCAAGCATTTTTTTTTTTTTTTTTTGCAAAAATGAAATAAGCACAAAAAACAGATATAATTATAAACAGATGTAAATTTGATAAAAGTGCTCAATTATTAATATATGACCGTACGCATATCTCCTGCAAGTCTTCTATGATCTCGCCTAAAGAAAAGGCAGAGACATAGATCGAGAAGACAGCAAAATCCATTTCTTCCTGCGTTTCTTCGAAAAATAGACAAAACAGAAATGAAACAAGTTAAACAAAGTACGCAAATGACTAAAATTATGAGGAGGATCCTCGTTGTTTCAGACACTTCGATGACGCCAATCACCGCGCCCTCATTGCAAGTTACAGTGGTGTTCTCTAGTTTCTGTAGCTCATCGCACAATAAAGATTTATTTCCAACTTCAATGTCGCAACTTCTAAGTGCTACTTCCTCCTTATTTTCTGAAAAAAATTAAATAACTTATTTTTGTTTCCACTTACATAAATCCAAATCCACATGATTACTTTGTTTAATTATGAATGTAGAACAAACAAATTCATCTCCCGTGTGGTTTTTGAAGATTGCTTTTGTTATTTCCTTTCCGCCAATTGTTATGATCTTGCCGATTGAATTGCATCTCTTGTGAGTTGAAGTACAACTAGTTGATGGGTACGAATAATAGCATTGAGGACATGATGTTGACGCTCCTATCCCTAAATATAGTAACCGCCATACACAATTAAAAAAAAAATTATATTTAAATTTGTTTTTTACCGTCAAAGTAGACTGCAAGAAGGAGTAGAGCGATGAGCTTGTGCATTTGCATGACGACGACTGAACAAAATTGTTAACAAATGCACAAGATTTTCCTTTTGTTTGTTTCATTTATTAATCAGAAGGAAATAGGAAACAAGGTTTGATATTGTTTGGAAACTGAAAATAATGAAGTGATAAGATTTAGCTCAAATCCTGCACAAATCAATTCACATATCAGTTGTGGGAAAGGAAAATGGAAATCTCGCGGGGAAACTGAAACAAACTTATGATTTATAAATACAATTTTATCTTGAAAATAAACAAATATTTAAAATTTGAAGCCAACCAGTATATTTTAAGCGGTTATTCAAACATTAAATATTGCAATGCATTATTTCTTCCTAATTCCTCGTGATTTATTGAGAACGAGGCGCCACATAGAAAGGCGCCTTCGTGGCCACTGTCAGGCAGAAGAAGCGTGGATGGATCAATAATAGAAACAGAGCTATATGTACACTTACTCAGAATTTACGCTCGCGTTTTATTGTGTTCTTTTGCGTATCAATTCATAGGACCGATTATTTGATTTTTTTATTTAAAAAATACTAAAATTGATAACAATGAAAAGATTTAAAATAAATTATCAGATTTATAGAATGATCTCCAATGAGCATTATTTATTTTTATTTTTGGACTATTTTACATAGAAATGAATTAGTAGGATAAAAACATGTGCGTGAATTAAAACTCGTCAGGCTAAAATTTCATATCTCTGATTTGTCAATAGTAAAGGCAATATCAATAAAAATGACACACTTACACAGACATTCGACTCCTTAAAATTAGAATTTGATCAGTCTTGCACCGCCTATATTCATCAAATAATCATAGACCGTTCAATTGTGTTACATTAAAATTCATTTTGAACAGGAAGCACACGTCTCAAGTTAAAATTTCTTGATTTATTTTTACCATTACGGCAGTGGTTAGAAACTGTCAGCTATTTTAAAACACATTGCCCTGTATAATAATGAATTGAAAAGTCAGGGTTCTTATTTCACATCAGTCCCTGCCTGCTGTATCATCGCAACCACGTGCTGGTCAAAAGGGCGACCAGAACTAGAAAAACGCCGCGTGTCACCCTCGGGGCCGCGTTGCAGCCGTCTTCGAAGCACTGGCACACAGTTTCGGCGTGACCTTTGTTCTCAAAGTGATAGCAGTCACGGCTGTCGTTGTTCCATCCACACGACCTAATCACCACTCTCAGGTTGTTGCGCGCGTAAACTGAAACCAAAAACCGTATGCTTTGAGTTGTTTGATTTGCACTATTTTATATGTTTCGAGTTATAGAGCCGGAGGTGTTGAATTGCCAACAGTTACGCCACAAAGTTATTTTTTCGCTTCAACCGGCGATGTATCAGTTGCAACAGGAAGAAAGTAGCATTTTTCACAATATTTATTATGGTACTGAAGAAAACTTAATTATTAGAAAAATTATTTCCATCTAAAATATTCATGTTTTGAAGATTTTAATATTTAATATTTTGTTAATAATTTAGCAGAAAATAATTTCTCCCATATAATAATTTTCATAAAAGCTCAAAGATTCTACTTTTTTTTTTATCAAGAACTTTAATAATTATATGCAGATAAAAAAAATATATACTTCATTTAATTTGATGCTATTTTACTACAAAAAAATTATATATAAGTTTATATTTTTTTCCTATATTTTCTGATGATATTTTAAAATTTATAACTCTTTTGATATTGTTTGTTCTTCACCTAAATTATGCCGAAGTCTAGAAAAATTATAGCATAATATATATTTGGTGCTATTGGAATAAGAGTATATTGTTTACATGTTCTTTACAAACTCAAATAATTTGTGATGTCACCAAATAAATATTGATCTAATCAAAGGGCAAGTTTCAGCCGCAGGTCAAACTTGACTCTTGTCAAAACAAAATTGAAGTGACTTTGTCATACTTGTTTGCTGCATTTTCCTGCAGAAGGGTTCTTTTCCTCCGAAAGAGTCTTCGCAGTCCTTGTAGTAGCTGAGCGCCTTTTCGACGCGGTTTTTTTCCTCCAACAAAGCTGCTAAAGAATTGGTTGTGTGGCTGACCTGAATGTCACCAAGTTCAGCGCAACCAGAGTCATTCTGCTGGGAGCTGCATTGGAAGCATTTGATGCCAACCACGTCTGAAATGAAGCATAATTATATAACGAGAGCTGATAAAATAAAAAATAATAATAATAACCTATAGACAGACAGCTTGTCTGGAGAGAGAGAGAAAAAGAAAAATGAGTTCATTGACTGCGACCATTTGAGGAACCGAAGTCTCTTAAATAGGGCAAACATGTTTTTGTCCATCGGATATATGAATCAATAAAATCATCTATCATCATTATTTATTTAAAGCCAACTGATATGCAGATATGCATTTCAAAATTTTGACTTTGACTTAAGTTTTACGTTATTATAACTTATAATAAATTATAAGCCGATTTGATCTCTTCAGAAAAAGATAAGCTTTTGTATTTTTGATTTAAGTTTATGTTATGGGTTTTAAGACTTTCCAGTTTCCTGAGCGATAAGATGATTATAATATTATGCTGCTTTGAATCAAATGGTTATTTAATTTTTAACAATAAATGTTCTACATTAGCCAGGGTTTTTAGGTTGATACCTACAATTCAATGGATTCTAACTTTAAATTTTGGTTCAATTTTACCTTTTTTAAATTCTTTGATACCAAACGTTTTCAAAATTATTTAGAAATTGATAAATAATTAACATAATTATTTCTTGTTGTTTCAGAACTGATTTTAAGAAAATTTTCACTTCATTCCTAATACTGAATTTAGCATTGTCATTTTTAGAGTTTTTTTCCAAATAACATCAGATAATTCCAATTTAAACGTTTTCATTGGCTTAATTATATTTTTAATTCTTATGTAATAAGCTGTAAAAATTACAAAAGCATTATTCCAACTTTCCAATATAATAAAAACAAAAATAAATCGCAGACACTTGCCTGAGGTCCAGTGCAGCAAAACGAGCACCAGCAGGGCCAGTTTCGGCAGGTCACAGCCGTTCGTCATGATTTGGAAGCGCGAGAAAAACGTGCTTTCAGCTGCCGCGGCGGCTCTCCCAAAAGAGCGGATAGATCTGGAGGAGTAAATAAGAGCGGAGCAGCTAGCGGTGGCCGCGAGCTGCTGTCACTTTTGTTGCTATACAGCCATGGGGTCACACATAGACTGTGGGCAGGTCACATTGCTAGGCACCATTACAAGAAGTCTATCGTTAGGAGGGGACCCCCGACTACTCTCTCAATCAACATGCATAGCACAAATGCATGCATTATTTTTGATCATGACTTGCTCGGCTGCTCGTCCGTCACCGCCCGACATCTCGCCAGAGCAGGGGACCGATGAGAGCTGGTGGTTCGCTGGACAATTGAGCCGTCTTACACCATCTCTCTCGCCCGCCCGCCCGCCCGCGTGTGTCGAATTTTTCAAATTGGTTAAATTCAGTGCATGTGTATTTAGGCTGCGTGTCAATCTAAAAATATATTCCGCCAAAATAATGCTTCATGAAAAGAAACTTTAATTTTTTTTTAAATTGATATCAAGTCTGTTTAAATGCACCTTACTAGTGGTTCCATTCTATCCCCGTCCGTTCTGTAAATGACGAGCTTCAGATGTGCGATGGCCAATGCGCTAAAAAGTGGTGTTTCTGAGCAAGTGCAGACCTCACTTCTTGCTTTTTCGGCACTAAAAATAGCCCAAGTTCAAAAATAACTTCACAATTATATTGGCAAAATTTTAAAACACCAGCTCAAAAGTATTATGCATTTTTTACAAGAAAATTAATGACGGTTGCAAAAGTGTATCTCATTTCTGGAACTCAGATATTTTTCAAAATTTTACAGGTCCTTTCAATTTTTAAATTTAAGCTGGGTATAGTGGTGCAGCCGCCACCGGCGGTTTTATTTTTTTATTTTATAAAATTGTGAAAGCGACTCTAACGATGCATGGACCAGAGAGCTTTTACAAAAAAGTAGATAGCGCTGGAATGCAGCTGACGACGATGCACCGCTTTTGGCCACTTTAAACTGGACCTCAGTAGAAAAATAAGCCCGGATTTCAGTCTATTTTGTGATCCCGCATTATACCAACCTGACATTTGATCCTGATTTAATCTTTAATTTAAATTCTTTGTTACTAACATTGAAAGAGTTAAAAAAATCGGTATTAAATATTCAATGCAAAAATGATTATTATGTAGCTTTTTAATAAAATAAATAGTTTACATAATAATTTATGACTTCCCAGTAAAAGTGTTTGCTGTTTGCTGATATTTGAGATTTATGTATCAGGCTGTAATTTTTTACACAGTCAATAATATCCACTTTTGTTTATACAAAAAACGTAAAATAAATAATGTTTTATGTTCTAATGTGCTTGATATATATATTTTTTTTATAACTGAGCCTCATAATTGATTAAAATTTGATTTAAAGATCAAATTGTAAAAAATGTCATGTTTGAAATAATTTAAATAAATATTAATTATTTATTTACTACTGAGCAAAATTCTATTGTAGACATGAAATATTAAAAATAAATTTAAGTTTTGTTGTTGCTGCACGTAGAAAATGTTATGGAAGTAACAAAATTATAAATTAATTACATGTTTTTATAAAAATGAGAGCTAAGCAGCAATATGAAATATAATAAAACAATAAATAATTATTACATTGCGCAGTTTAATACAAATTAAAGCAGTCTTCGTTCGATTCGCGCGTTGGCCTTCTGGCGGCGCTGGCTGAAGTTGCTGGCTTTGTTTACGATAATCATGTGTTATGTTTGATAGAGTGATTATTTTGCTTTCGGCTGGATTATTTTGTTTAATTTCAAAAAGAAGCAGTGATTGCCTCGATTAATTAAGGGGATATTAATACAGATTCAAGGCCCAGTCGTAGTGTCAAATAGAGACATGGGCCCCAAAAAGGCTGCGGGAAAAGGAGGCGGAAAAGGTGACGGCGGCGGCGAAGGAAGCAAGGGCAAAGAAGTAAAGGGTGGAAACGCAGTTAAGGTATATTTTTTAAACAATCCATTTGTAATTGGTGTGAATAGTAACATTTTGGTGATGTCTAGGTGCGGCATATTTTGTGCGAGAAGCAATCAAAAGTGCTGGAAGCGCTGGAGAAAATCAAAGCTGGAGCAAAATTTAACGAGATTGCAGCACTTTATAGTGAAGACAAAGCTCGATCTGGCGTAAGCAAGATTTTCATTTTTTAATTATATACATATTTCAATAATAGTAGCACCACTGACAAAACAAAATTTGCAGGGCGATCTGGGTTGGATGACGAGAGGTTCGATGGTTGGACCATTTCAAGAAGCTGCTTTTGCTCTGCCAATTTCAAGTTTATCAAATCCAGTGTACACAGACCCTCCAGTGAAAACTAAATTTGGCTACCACATAATCATGGTCGAAGGAAAAAAATAAAATGATCTGTGCTCAATCGATTTTCTACACTAATTATTATCTAATTATTGGGGTATGAAAAATTACAATCATATTTTATTATTGCTCTAATTTATTTCACTTCGGAGTTTCAACTTGTTCTAATTACTTTTGATTTTCGGAGGAACGAAATCCATTGGGATTATGCATCTGCCAGTTCCAAGCGTCCTTGCCTATATTTTTTGTTTGTTTAAGCTTAAAATTTTAAATATTATTTATCAATTCTTACACATGTCAAGGATGTCCTTTTTGGCACTCCAGCTGAGGAGCTCCTTGGCAAGTTTGGGATCTGCGTAGGAAGTGGCAACGTCTCCAGCCCTTCGCTCCACCACTTTGTACTTGATTGTCTTCCCCGAGGCCTTCTCAAAAGCAGCCACGACCTCAAGCACCGAGTTTCCGCGTCCTGTTCCAAGGTTGATGGCTACAAACCCTTTAAGAGGATCTTTTCCCAGCACACGTTCCAGGGCTGCAACGTGGCCATCAGCCAGGTCCATGATGTGGATATAGTCGCGGACTCCGGTTCCGTCAGGAGTTTCGTAATCGTCACCGTATACTTGGAGCTCTTTCCTCTTTCCAATGGCAACTTGTGACACAAAAGGCATCAGGTTATTAGGGATTCCCAAAGGATCCTCCCCTATCTGTCCAGAGGGATGAGCTCCGACTGGATTGAAGTAGCGCAGTGATATGACTTGCCAGTCCTAAAGTCAAAAACAAATATTTTTAAATTATAGTTAAAATTTTGAGTTTGGATGATTTACCGGTTCTGCCCTGCAGAGGTCGGCCAGCATTTCTTCGATGAAGAACTTTGAGCGTCCGTATGGGTTTGTGCATCCTTGTCCCGTCGGGTGAGCCTCATCGAGCGGAAGGTACTGAGGTGTGCCGTAGACAGTGGCCGAAGACGAGAAGACAAGGCGGTTCACTTTGTGCTTCTTCATTGCCTCCAGAAGGCCAAGGGTTCCAGCTACATTGTTGCGATAGTAAGATAGAGGGAGCTGGCAAGACTCGCCAACAGCTTTTAGGGCAGCAAAGTGAATCACGCATTGAAAGGAATGCTGAAAGATAACAAAAAGAGCTTGCTGTTTTAATATGACAACGACTACGTGTCAGAAATATGCTGATCTGTGCAGTTTAAAATGTAAAACATGCAATTTAAACATTCAAGTGCTAAATGAAATGAAATAAATGTTAAAATATTACTGAAGTAAAAATGCGATCCAAAGCCTTGGAGTCACAAAGGTCAGCCTCATAAAAAACGACAGATTGCTTGGCTAGCTTTTCAACTCTCACAAGAGCCTCGGGTTTCGGTCCTGCAATCAATGCATTAAGTTTAATTTATTTCAATTTATCTGTAGGAAGTTGTGGGCGTGCCGATTTCACTACCTTCAGAGACGGCGTTGACTAGATTGTCCAGGACCACCACCTTGAAACCATTCTGCAGAAGCACCAGCACCGTATGTGACCCCACGAACCCTGCACCGCCCGTCACCAGCACCTCAGCCACCATTTTCACCAGCGATAAGATAAGAAAGGGCGCTTACCTCATCATATTTACTCCAGATATTAGCAAACTCATATACTTATACCGCATTTGCGCTTTCGCGCCTCTCGGATCTGTCAATTTTTTGCACTGGTAGCGCCCTCTGGAAAAAGGTATTATTTACTTACCGGTTATTGTTAAAATTTATACTATCCTTAAAATGGTCAAATTCTTGCAAAATTAATTTCCTTGGATGTTTTAAGTCTGTTTAAATGTCATAGATTTTTTATAGCTCCTTTTAATTTTAATTTTCATATATTTCACAGAAAACCGATTGTTTTTTCAATAACCGGTAAAAATGCAAAACAACTGTCCAATGACGTCATAGGGTCGGTCGGTCGGGTCGGAGGGTCTGGTCTGCTTTTGATGTTCCAAAATTATTTTGTGAAGAAAGAATGAATCAGATTTGTTTACAGACTGATTTCTGTAGAAAGTAATGTGTAGTCTGACAACGAGCCCATCATGATTCTACACCTCAAGTAAATCAGGCAAGTAAAAAAAGGACAGAATTTTTTTTCAATGCTCCCCGAATCAAACCAAATGAGATCTATGAAAATTTTGGGACACGACCCGGTGGTATTTGTGACACAGAGCTGATTGCAAAATTTTCCACAGGGGTGAGAGAGATGGACGAGATTTTGCTGCACATATCCCAAAGACTCGAGGCTCTGCAGGTTGGATTTGATTACAAATTTAAAATGAAATTTTAAGCACTTCAAATTTTTAGGTGCTGCTCAGCTCGACCTTGTCCAGCTCTCGTGTGCACCTTCAAGAATGGTCACAGCAGATTGCCCCTGCTGTATCGAGACTCAAAGAGATCTTTACATCATGCCTTTACCAACTCAATGGGACAGTCATTAATTTTCGTGACAATGCAAGCGCAATTTTTATACGGACTTGGAACAATGCCTCTCCACTTTTGACTGATCTTCAAGAGCGCCTCTGGCAGATCATTCAATGGCTAAAAGAAGTTTTTGCACAATTTTGGGATTTAGTCAGTCAACGCTCAATAAGTGAGTCAATTATTCATAAATTTATAATTTTTCCTCACCTTGAAATAAGGAAATTTGAACAAATATATAATTATGTCAAATATTGAATTTATTTATAATGCAGTTGTTCCTGTTGTTCTCTCAAAATATATCAGATGACAAAAAAAACTTTATGACAATTATAAGTATTTTTCTTCTTCATTTTTTCCTCAGGCACACCTAGTTTTCCATCAAGTGTGTCTCCACCGAAAATACCAGATGGACTTGTTGGTATTCCAAAATTACCAAACGGATTTGTTAAATCTCTACCATCGAACGAAACGTCTCTGCAGGCTCTCATGAGCCAGCGATCATTAGGTTTTGCTATCGGTTGTGTCGTCGGTCTCACTTTAGGCCTCAACTGGAAACATAAAACATTATTTAGTCCTGTCTTTATGAAAGCTATTGCCATTTCATCAACAAAAGGAATAGAGGTATGATGGAAATTTAAAAAATTTACATGGAATATATTTTTAACTGATCTTTTTAATAGGGAGTCTCTCTGGTGGATGATGCACCAAGCCCAGTAATACTCGAGCCTGATCAAGTTTTGATTGAAGTTGTCGCCAGTTCCATAGACTCCGTAGACCTTGCAATTTGTACTGGATACGGTCGTGCCATACGGAGACTTTTCGGCGTGTCGGAAAAGACCCTAGTTCTTGGAAGAGATTGCTCTGGAGTTATTGTTGAGGTTGGGCAAGGAGTGGCATGGCTGGCAAGAGGAGACGAAGTCTGGCTCGCCCTTCCTCCGTGGAGGTCAGGAGCCATGTCCGAACTGATCGTCGCCAAAGAGCAGCAGGTTTGTTTGAAGCCAAAAATGCTCAACTTTGAAGCTGCTGCTGCAGTGCCATATGCAGCCCTGATCGCCTGGGACGCCGCAGTCACTCAGGGAGGCCTGAGTGCACAATCAGCCAGTAGAAAAAGGTGAATTTTCCAGAAACAAAATAACACATTAATTAATAATTTTGCTTCAGGGTACTGGTTAGAGATGCTGGGAGCGCCGTCGGTTGTGTTTTAGTCCAACTGTGCAAATTTTGGGGAGCCCACGTGACAGCTGTTGTCTCTGCAAGAGGCAAAGAGGTGGCCAGGCAGATAGGTGCTTCGGAAGTGCTGGTCGCCAACATTGATCTGGACATGGAGCTCCGCTCGAGGCCAAGATACGACATTGTCTTCAACACAGTTGGTCCTAGTCTTAATGTGCTGTGTCAAAGAGCCGTCGATACCGACGGAAAAATCATCTGCACTGCTCCTGTTGCCGCACCAGCAGACTCCTACGGTTTGGTTTTCGGGACCCTCTACGCCCTATGGGCTAAAATTAAATACTTCTTACAGGTAACTTATTAAATTTGGGTTAATATTTTGATTTAAAGCAGATGCCTTAAAAAATTATTTGTTGTAATGTGAATGATTTGATTTGAACTATTGCAAATCTTAATTTTTCAGGGTGAAAGTTTAATAATCAAGCCGTGGGCACCTGTGAACCAAGGCAGGACTGTTTTGGAGCAAATTAGAAAGTTGGTGGAATCTGGGCAGCTGCAGCCAGTAGTGGATAGGGTGTTTTCAGCAGCAGACGCAGAATTGGCCTTCCAACATGCCTCTTCGAACACTGCCGTTGGGAAAACGGTTGTTCACTTCAGGTAATTATTTCTTAATCACACTCTAAATCATCGTCCTTGACCATGCTCTTAGATTGATGTCTTAAGTTTCGCCATGTTTGCCGCATCGCATAAAAAAATTGACCGCTCACAAGCTTGCTGACTAACACTCTGGCTTTTTTTAATTTGCCAACTAAAGGCTGCTTTTCAATTTTTTAATGCGAATTTGGCACTTGCAGGAATCAAGCCAAATGGCGCATCCCTGGTTGGGAGCCGGGCAAACATACTCTCTCCCCTTACCGTCCCTCCGTTGCTTTGCTTTCTCGAACTGAGCAAAAATCTCTGCTCTGCCGAGTGTTTTCTCCTTAATGAATTACCATAAATTTAATTAAATAACTTGCTTGACTGGATTGTTTATCGAGCCCACCATTTGGTCAATTTGTTTCAGGACTTTGGGTCGAGGGCGCTGCCTATCCTAGTTACAATAATAGCAGTTACTTAATAATAATACGATTACACTTTATTTTCAATAAAAGTTGTTTCATTTCCACTTTTATTCCTCGTCTTTTGCGCCCTCCTTTACGCCTTCTTCGTCATCACCTTCGCCTTGATCACCATTAACCTCCACATCGGGACCATCGAAAGATTCTTCCTCGTCATCGTCGCCAGCCACTTGTCTGGTCTCAGCCTCTGCCTGCTCCAGTTGTTTCGCAAGTCGAGCATCATCCATCTTGGTTGTAACATGAGGCTAAAACAAAATTTTTATTTAGAATTTTAATGAATTAGAAAAATCTCTGTGTACCTCAGTTTTGACATTGAATTGTCCTCCATCAACAGCAGTAATGTTGTCTCTGATGATCTCAATTGCAGCAGCCAAGGCAGTGATTCCGTCATCCTTTTCGGAGGTCGAGGTGGTCATTACTAAACGCAAAAAAATTATTTACTGGAATATAAATATTTTTTACAAATGAATTACCATAGAGAGGCGGAGCAATGAGGTTAATGTGAATGGGCACGTTTTCAGTCGAGCAGTCTAATCCAGATTGGAGGGCAGCTTTCACTGCGTCAATGCCTTCGTAGCCGTAACAGGCAACTTCGATGTCTGCTCTGATCTTAACCACTGGAGAGGTGAGCTTCATCTTGATGTTGGAGAGCAGGGTCTCCTTGACCTTCTCATCGAGTCCACACTCGTCCAAAATGGTAGGGTTGTGCACAGCTTGCTTGAAGTACTCGTAAGCTGACCCCTTCACTCTGCTCTTCTCCTCAAAATGCCAAGCCGTCTGCTCATAGAGCTGCTCCAGTTTTTCCTTGGAGTCAAACTCGAGGACTTCAGCGACATGCCTCAGAATCGAGTTCACGGCTTTGGCATTCGAGTATCGGGCAATGCACTTTTCCACGTCCTCGGGCGTTACTCTTCTCTTGCTCAAATCAATATAACCTAATCAGAGGATGCGTTAGTACTTCTGTGAATAAATAATTTTACTAAAAAACCTTTTTCCTTGTCAACTCGAATGACAATCACAGGTTCTGTTTTGTCTATGCGGATAAGCTTGTTGACTGATCGGATACGTCTTCTGGACAACTCGGACAACAAAATCATGCCCTCAATGTCATCGTACTCGAGCAAACCGACGTAGGCGCCCATTTCTTGGATTCTTCTTACGTTGACCATGACAACATCGTCGATTTCGGGGTACCTTTCTTTATAAAAGCGGCACGACAGAGGAACACTGCTGCCCGCCATAGCTGATGCAATATGTTGATTCCGGCCTAGCTACCTGATCAAAAACAATTTATTATTATAACTTCATACATCTCGTGCAGCCAAATAATTGTAGCAAAAATACCAGACCTACCGAGGTGTGGAATTATGTGGAAAACAAATAATTTGCCAAGTTGACCACGTTGAAACAATACAGGCTTCTATCAAATTTCTCATCCGCGTGTTGAAGCGGGTGGGAAGAAAAAAATAAACAGAGTGTAAACTAAGGTTTTCCAGTAGCCATATTGAAAAAACTTTGCGTGAAACCGGGATATTTCAAAATTGCAAGTACTCTACATTGAATTGCGCTAGTGCGCAAGTCTCCTAGCTTGTGGTATTTGACTTTACGATAAAATTTCACCGGCTCCTCTCCAAACACCAAATTGCCACGCCCCCCAAAAATTCTTGATTCTTGTCTTGATTCTTTGTTGCCGATGCCAGCAGGCTGTTATTTTTGTAAGTTTTGTATTTTTTGGGCTCAATTTCTCGTTCTCGCTTGGCTCGCGTGATATTATTTTTAAAAAATATATTAAATTGTGAGATCTTAAAGAAATGACATTTCAGAAAAGGCTAGTTTTATGTAAAAAATTAATTTTCAATCGAAGATTAGTGGCCGGCCTTTTGCTTGTCTTTTCCTCTCGATTCTGCATTTCACAAATTTTTGACGTTTCTTCTTTCTCATTGCAGGCAGTGTAAATACCGCATAAACTTCACAGAAATTTTCTGTCCCATCAACTATGGCAGCCTTTGAAGGTATTTATGAGGAACCACTATTTATAAATTGAATACATATTATGGAATTAACTTGATAACATAAATAACATTTTATTGAACTATTTGTATGTTAATCAATTTTCAGCAAATTCATTATTATTTTTATTCACAGAGATGGGCGTTCTGCCTGAAATCTCTAAGGCTGTAGAAGAAATGGGATGGAAGTAAGCAAAAAATTACATTAATGCTTATTATTCATTTATCCTTGCACACTTCAGTTTGCCAACAGACGTTCAGGCCGAAGCCATTCCTCTCATCCTAGGCGGAGGCGATGTCTTGATGGCTGCCGAAACTGGCAGTGGCAAAACTGGAGCATTCTGCCTGCCAATCGCCCAAATTGTCTGGGAAACCCTGCGAGATGAGCGGGAACCTAAAAAGGGCCATGCTCACAGCGCTGCTGTTCGACCTTGGGTCCTCAGTTCAAAGGATAGATCTGAAAACCTGGCTGTGACTCCCGACGGCCTGCGGTGCCAGTCCAGAGAACAAAAAGTCTGGCAAGGCAGCAGAGCCACAACAGGAGTTTACGGCAGTGGTCGCTACTACTTTGAAGCGACCGTAATGGATGAAGGGTTGTGCCGTGTTGGTTGGTCAACTGAAGCTGTAAGAATCAATTAATGACATGCTTTTGGAAGTTTAAAGTCAAACCTATTTTTTATTCAGGCCAAATTGGATCTTGGTACTGATATGTATGGATTTGGCTTCGGGGGCACTGGAAAAAAATCAAATAACAGCCAATTCGACAATTACGGAACTGCCTTTGGGAAGAATGACATCATTGGATGTTGGATTGATTTTGATAACCTCACAATTGGATTTTCTAAGAATGGAGAGGACTTTGGAGTTGCATTTAAAATATCAGGGCACATCGTAAAATCGTCCACTTTCTTCCCAGCAGTTGTGCTGAAAAATGCAGAGATGAGCTTTAATTTTGGGACGAGCCCTCTCAAGCATCTGAAAAGTGGATTTACTCCAGCTAGTCAGGCAAAGTCTTGTCGAGATAATTCCAATGAGTCTGGTGTTGTCAAGCTGGCCAAAAGGCAGAATCATGAACCATTGGCTCTGGTTTTAGAGGTACTTATTTTGTTAATTAATTGGTTAAATTGTTTTAAATTCTTAATTATCCTGTAGCCATCCAGAGAATTAGCTGAGCAAACCAAGCGCCAGCTTGAACTTTTCACCAAGAAATTAGCAAGCCCCAGTATTTCTACTGTCCTGGTGGTAGGTGGCTATTCTCCCAAGGCTCAGCTGGACGAAATCAATTGTGGGGTGCGTAGAAAATATTTTCCAAAAATAAAGTTTCAATCAATTCTTCATTAGGTTGATATTTTGGTGGCAACCCCAGGCCGGCTCGAAGACTTTATTATGAATGGGCAAGTTGGTCTATCTCACTGCCGATTCTTTGTTCTCGACGAAGCTGACGGCTTGCTGAAACAGGGTCAGGCGAGGAACTTGGACAACATGCACACGCAAATCCCAAAGATGACATCCGATGGAAGGCGTTTGCAAATGATTGTCTGCTCTGCCACTTTGCACGACTTTGACGTAAAGAAGCTGGCAGACCGACTCATGCATTTTCCAACTTGGGTAGACCTGAAAGGAGAAGATTCTGTTCCTGACACAGTTCATCATGTTGTGGTCAAAGTTGACCCCAAAACAGATCAGTCTTGGCAGAATTCCGGCCCTCACATCACAACGGACGGAGTTCATTACGCAAAGAATAACAACGAAGATGAAATTTGGTCCGAACGAGTGAAGACGCTGAAAGGGCTCTACTGTGTGAATGCCATTGAAAGTCTAAAAATGAATCGAGCCATCATCTTCTGCCGAACTAAGCTTGATTGCGACAACCTGGAAAACTATTTGAATTTGAGGGGAAAGAAAGCTCCTAGTGATAATCTGTCTAAGGCGCCTCCATTTTCTTGCGTCTGTCTACACTCCGACCGCAATGCAGAGGAGAGGAACTCAAACCTGCAGGCGTTCAAGGATGAGAAGGTTCGCTTTTTGATTTGCACTGACGTTGCTGCTAGAGGAATTGATATAAGAGGACTGCCATTTAGTAAGTAAATTTTCATACTGTCTTTTAGTGAATTTTAATTATAAATTTATTAGTGATCAACATGACTCTGCCTGATGACAAAACAAACTATGTACATCGCATTGGTAGGGTTGGCCGAGCAGAGCGAATGGGTCTTGCAGTGTCCTTGGTCGCCACCTGCAGAGAAAAGGTCTGGTTCCATGGGCAGTGGTGCAAAAAGAGAGGAAAAAACTGCTACGACACCAATAAGTGCTGCATTTGGCAAGACGAGATGCAGGTACTTTTTTAACAACAAAATAAAAGACCAGTGCTTAAGAAAAATTTCAGTATCTGGGAGATATTGAGGATCACCTGAAACTAACTATTCCCCAAGTGGACAAAGAAATGAATGTGCCTATGAATGAATTTGATGGGAAAGTTACTTATGGAGAGAAAAGAGTAAACAAAGGTACTGAAAGCTTGTAATATGAAAAATTGTGAAACGTAAGTCATTCTTTTTCGCAGGAACTGGATACAAAGATCACGTAGCAATGATGGCGCCTGCTGTCCAAGAACTGGCATATTTGGAACGGCAAGCTCAAATTATGTTCCTTAATAGTCACAAAGTGAAGGCTAAGTAGAATACAAAGTATGATGTAGTCAACTTCTCTTGATTTTCCTATTGCAAATTAGTACTGTGAAACTGATAAAACCATTAAAAACATATAATTATTGGTTTCTTCCAAAAAATTACAAATTAAATCTTTTTCTAAGTTTTGAACTCTTTATTTTATTTATTTAACTTCCTGCCTTAAATATGTAGATTATTATATTATTATTTTAATTTTGATTCCCAACTTTTTGGAGTGAGTTGAACATTTAGACGTTATTAAAAAAATTATTTTTAAAGCACAAAAAATTTCCTCAGAGCTTTTAAGCCATACCTTATTATGGCTGTAATTGTAATTAATCTGCAAATAACATTAATCTTGAGAGTGTTATTGTTTATTGTACATAAATAATTAAGGAAGCCACTCGGCATCTTTTTCAATTAGGTCGTCTTTGTCCTTATTTCCTCTGACTTTGTTGTAAACTTTGGACGCTCCTGAAGCAACAGTCTCAATTCCATCTCCAATTTTTTCTCCTGCCTTCCTCACAACTTCGGCCGCAGATTGGGCAGTGAAAGTCTTTTCATCAATGTTGATGTTCAGACCATCCTCGGCCAATATGGTGCGGCAGTCGTCTTGCTTGACGATGCTCAAATCGTGAGGATCAACTCCGAAATTATTCAATTTGTTGCGGAGCTAAAGAATTTCAATTGTCAGCTTAAAATAAGATTTTGGTTACAAATTTAATTTTACCTTCAAAATAACTGCACTGTCAAGGGTCTTCTTGCGGGACAAAATCGTTGCTGAGCGTCTGTGAGCAATTGCCAATTTCTGGCAAGTGAAGACGGCAGCGTAGGTGTCGTAATCGGTGTCGAAAACAATATAAGAAGCATCACCAGCAATGCCTATATGGATAAAATTTAATTTATTAGCATTGGACAGAGAGCATAAGTACTTTTTATTCTATATACACTTCTGAATCACAGGTCATGGTTAGCTATTTGGCCTTGGTTACAAAAAAGTAACAGAAAGGTAAGAGGACTAGACATTTTTTTTCCTTACGATTAGTCTTGCTATCAAACAAATGGATGTGTGACAAACACAAAAAATTACCTAGCTTTAGCCTTGTGTGATTTAAAAGTTATATAACAGTAAATTACGGTAAAAACATATACTTTACTGAGCCTTTCAGATGGGAAACCTTTTAACCACTTTGAACAAGAAATTGTTATTTTTAGGTAAATAAAAATAAATTTCTCTTGCTCTATTCAGCCATATTGCCATGTAAGTTAAAAAAAAAACTCCATAAAATGAAAAACTTCAGTGCCGTGTGTTTTAGCATACTGAATAATAATAGAAAATTGTAATTTAATTTTCGTAATTATTTTTGGCAAAACTTACTGAGTGGGAATTTGACCCTCATAGCAGCAGGATTGTATCTGTCAGGCTGCTTGAGGATGCCGGTGTATCGGTAAACGTGGTCCACGCTGCCCAAACCGAGCAGGAAATGTTCGCTATTCTGCTCTAAGCGAATTTCGCCATCATCGGTGCGCGTGTAGTTGTTCACCAGGCAATTGCTGGCGGTGGAGGACTTTTGGATCACATACCAGAGACCCATGAACTGGAAAATTAAATTTTGGTAAAAATTAGAAGGGAAAAAGATAATATTTTATGACCTAATTTTACTATGCTGACTAATTCTGGTTACTTTTTAATAATAAATCTCAACACACCACAGTAGTTGAAAAACATCCTTTTGTATGGTCGCTAGAGAAAAATCTTAATCACCATGCAACCATGCTTTTTATTCAAGCATAAAACCTCAGAACATCCTTCAAAAACAGGATAAAAGAGATGTTTGAAAAAAATAGTATCCGCAATCACAATCACGTGGGATTTTAATTATTGATAATTTCTAAAATAATTATTTTAAAATTCCTGCTTGCCGTTTAGTTAATGCGATCAGCAAAACATCCAAATAAGGAAAACGAATTTAATGGGGAAACCCAAGTTTAAAACTGCAATATAATCTGTTATGATAAAAACCAAGTTCAATGCCATAATGGCTTGTCCATCACTAAAAATAAATCGCTTCGCTCGAGTGCGCGTGAGAGGCTATTTTCTTTTAACGAGAGTATCCATGGCGTAATTATTTGGTGTGTCACACGCCGCCGAGCATAATCGTAAAAAAAAATATTAAAAAATACAATCCGGTCGACTCACCTTGTCAAGGTTGAAGTTGGGCACCGGCTCGACGTTGGGACAAGTGACTCCCAAGTGGTAAGTGTGTCCGTGCACCAGGCCGAGCACACTAAGCACCAAGGCGCTCGCAATTGCGACCTTCATCGTTGCGTCCCTGAAACAGGAAGTGGCACGGACAATGAGAGATATTCTGATTCTGCTCTGCATTTTATTGTCACAGCATTGTGTTTATATTGACGAGCGTGTTTTCACAATTGGTATTATTTATATACAGAAAGAGAAACATAACCATAACTGGGGCTACGATGATTGTTTAGCAGATAGAATGGGGAATTTGATGAGCAAGGAACTGGTTTTTATTTCAATTGCACGCGTTTCATTATGGTGCTCTGCAAACTCTCATTATGAAAGTTAAATTAGTTAAACTATTTTCTTGAAAATAATGGAAAATTTTTTTTCTACTTAGTTCATAATTTCAATTAGGATTAAATAAAGTATATTAAAAAAAATATTTAATTTACTATTTCCAACGATTAAACATTTAAAATGATTAGAATAAATTCCATTAACTCCAAATGGACAGTATAAATAAGTTTTTGCACAAGATAAAATATTACAACTCCTTTATTTTTATTATTAAAAATAATTCCTAAATTTTATTGTTTAAAAAAATATTTTAAATATAAAAAAAAGTTAAAATTACCATGCGCCTAAATGTGAATTTATATAAAATTTAACTTCAGCATAGCTATTGTTTTAAACACTAACAATTTAACTAAAAATTCTTACTTTTTCTCTCGGAGTATGAAGTCGATGTAGCTGGATCAGTGGTCAGACCGCCAGTGAGCGAGCGTTCTCCAGCGCAGAGCCTAATGGAGCGTTCATATACGTGTATTGGGGAAGGAGGGGTCAGACTCAGGTCATGCCGTGCTGACTCACGCTGGAGGCTGCCTTTGAGTGGGGATTAACGTTGCCCAGAAGGCTTTCAGAGGAACCGAGAGGGACACGACGGACGATGACGCGCTCGAGAGAGCTCCAATGGTTTCGTTCAGCTGCTGCGATTGAAAACCGGCCACCTCTGTATATAACGCTATTAAAATGATTATAATGTTATGAGCGCCGGGTGTATTATTCTCTAGAAACTCGCTGCTATTAGCAAATCAAGTAGCGACGTCAATTCTCAGAAGCCATAAACGCTTGCTGCTCATGATTGAGCACCAGGAAATGTCGCATCTCAAAAATATGAATCACTGCCGCGCGCTGCTCTTTTTGTGACTGACTGCTGACGATTTATTTAGCAAAATGGATCAAGCTGGAATTAATTTAACTATAAAAAAGAATGACTTATTTAAAGTTCCAATAATTTTACTTTAAAAGAAAGAAAAATAAATCAGTAATTTAATTTTCATTGAAAATTGAAAGTTTCTATAAAAGGAGTTGGCACTGCAAAAAAAAGGCAAATTATTTGGGTTTTTTAATTCAATGAAACAGTATTAATAGCAATAGTGCATACATTTTGTCCCCTGAAATACCATTTTTATTATTTTAATATTTTTTATAAATTTAAATTGTGCATTGCATAATTGTTTCCGTGTAATTTTTGTTTCTTCTTGTTGACAAGCTTTTGGCAGGCCGTAATTGAAAACCATATAATCATATTATGCTTTTGCAATATTAGTATGATAAGTATATCATTAAAAGAGTATGGTGATTTTAAATTAAAGTCAGCATTTCTCCTCGATGTGTGTTTAGCGAGTTGTTGAAAAACAATATCCTGCTCTGTATGTTTAGGCTGCGGTCTTCTCTCGACCACCGCTAGAAAGCTCATGAATTATTGCTGCAGCCCGCAGCCGATACACATAGAGCAAGATATTGTTTTTCTTAAACAATAAACAACTCACAAAACACATCAAGGAAAAGCTGACTTTAAATTTAAATCACCACGAATCATGAATCAACCCTCGATTGTGAAATTCTAATTACAAAATTAAAAGAGTAATTAAAATAATTAAACAAACAATATAATTTTTAATGAATAAACACAATAGCACCATAATTTTCTCAAAATTATTTGGCGGATTAACACGAGGATACCCTTTCGTTGTTAAACTTTTCATATGCGAAGAGATAAATAATTAATATCTTATTATTGGAGTAATCAGATAGACTTAAAAAAAGTAGCAAAAATAAAAATGTGATAAATTAATTTATAAGAAAATATATTTAATATAATAATGTTATAATAATAAATTTTAATTTAATTTATAAACTTGATAATAAATAAAATAAAGTTTAAAATGTTTTAATTTAAAAATTAAATAATACTAAAAAAATTTAATGTGCTGTGTAATCTAACAAATTAAAAAAAAAAATTGTGACTTGCAATTTAAAAAATCCTTCATTGAGCGTCATCCACCGTTGAAGTCTGCAAGCAGTCAGCGGTCCTCGAGCTGCTAGTTGGCGGTGCGTCCGTCAAGGGGCGCCGCTCTTAGCGTGCGCGAGAGGAGAGCCGGCGAGAACGTGCTCGCCGTGTTTTGTTGCGATCAGTTGAGTGTTGGACGTCAGAGCGCAACGATGGAGGAGGAACTCCGCTGTCCCGCGTGCAAACAGTTCTTCATGAACCCGGTGCTGCTGCCGTGCTACCACACGCTGTGCATCGGGTGCGCCGTGTCCCTGCAGCAACCGGCGTGCCAACACGCGCAGCAACAGGTCGCGGCCGCCGTGGCCGCCCACCAACACCACCCGCCCCCGGGGGCGGCCCTGCCGGCCGCCGCCACGGCCATGCCGACGGCCTCGAGCAGCAGCAGTGACACCGCCAGCGACTCGGCCGTCGGCGAACACGACTTCCCCGACGTCGACAAACTGTCCATCCTGAGCGAGACCGACTCGGGGGTGGTCTGCAGCAGCCGCCCCAACAGCTACGTCGGCACCCCCAACCTGCAGGGTGTGCTGCTCTTCCCGCCACACGCGGCCGCCCTCTCGCTCCCTTGTCCCGTTTGCCACAAGGTTGGTTTTTTTTATTATCAATATAACTAATTTCAATCTATTTATATTGATACATATTAAAAAAAAGTTGGAAAAAGTTTTCTTTATATCTTCACTGATGTCTCTTTAAAAAAAGACTAATGAATTTTATTTTTATTAAATTAGCTCAAGTTTGTGCTAAAACGTTTAATGAAGAGTGAAGTTAACTGTTTTACTTGTATATTAATCTTAAAGAGTTAAGAGTCATTTGATTATTTTGGAATTGACTTAAAAAAAATTATTATTGCAATACTTATAATAATATATTATAATTATCTAATAATTTACACGAACTTAAAACCAAAATTTCAAAGCAATGGAATAATGCTTTCTTAAAATGATTATTCTTTATAGTTTTACAGCCTTATGTTAACTAAAGACTAATAATTTTTTTATAATGAATTAATTTTACAGTGAGAAATAGACCTGAAAAAATGTTTTGCAAAAAATTAAAAAAAATTCTTGCTGACAATAAGTAAAAAATTCTAATTTAGTATTATTTAAAAAAATTAATTAATTAATACAAATTATAAAAATTATATATAAATTATGACTTTTTAAATTAACTTTCCTTTGCAAGGAAGAATGATACATTTCAGTGTTCCTTTTAAATACGGTTAAATAATCCATTATTTATTATAAAATAGCTAAATTGTAACGTGTTTCAGGTGGTTTACTTTGACGAGAACGGCGCCAACAACCTGCCCAAGTACCGGGCGATGCAGAACATCGTGGACAAGTACACGGACTCGAAGCGTCTGCAGATGAAGTTCACGCAGCGCGTGCCGTGCCAGTTGTGCGCCGAGGAGCCGCCGCGCCAGGCCACCGTCAAGTGCGAACAGTGCGACGTGTGGTACTGCGACCCGTGTCGCGACAGCTGCCACCCGGCCCGCGGGCCCCTCGCCAAACACGCGCTGCTGGACGTGCGCGGCCCGCCCAAGGGCAGTCCGGCCCGGCCGACGCCGGCCCTCGACGCCTCGTCGCGCTGCGCCGAACACGCCGACGAGGCCCTCAGCCTCTACTGCATGCTGTGCAAGGTGGCCGCCTGTCCGCAGTGCGTCCTGCAGGACTCGAGACACGCCAGCCACGACGTCCAGGCCATCACGGCAATGTGCAAGGCGCAAAAGGTAGGAACGCAAATTTTAAAATTGAAGTTTAGTTTCGTTTTATGTACATTACAAATTAGTTTAATTTACATAAATTGGTGTTTCATGCTGAAAGAAGGATTGGCATGTTTTTAGACAGATTTTTTTGATTCAACTTTTCAAGTGATATCCTTAATTGAGCCTAAAATTGCATATTTTTTTTTAAAGAGATTCTTACAATAAGCTTTGATAATAAATTAATAATAAATACATTTCTTGAAATTATTTAATATTATTTTTCTCAATTTTAAAAACTTTTCTTATTATTATTGTTTATTGGTGCATCTAATTTTATAATTCTATGCTTAAATTTTATATATGCAATATGAAAAAAAATGTGATGGATGATCATGCTTGGGTGAATTTCAAAACGGCATTATTTCAATAAATTATTTTATCCAGTCCATATACAATTATTTTACTATATGATCCATATCTGGTTATTAATTTTGACCTTTGCAAATGTAAAATAGTGTTATTTAAGAAAAAAAAAATATTCAAATTAAAGATAACTCCTAAGTTTTATTTTAGTTTTAACAAATTTGATGTTTCGTAAAATATCTAATTTTGTGTAGCGCATATTTCTCAAGCGAGAGCAAATTTCAAGACGGTGATATTAATTCTTCACGCCGTCAGAAGCGCAAAAAGAGCGACGTCGTTCGCCGTCTCGATGGTGCTCGTTTGAAATTTCGTGATTAATTAAAACGCGCTGTCAAATTAATTGCGTGCCAATCATCGTTGAACACATTCATCACAAGCAGCGCGAACACGCCTATCCAGAAGCTCTTTATTCCGTCAGCCAGTTATTATTAAAACACGACGTCGCGCCAGATTTAAAACAAAGTCTGGCCGAGCAAATATGGCAAATGGGTCCGTTAAGCCGCTTAATCGGGAAGTCAGCATATTATACAAAAATCGTTTCGATCTCGCTAGAAATAACACACTCCGTCGCCTCGCATTATTAATATATTTGTCTTTCGATCTTATCACCGGCACTTAAAATTAAAATTCACCGCGAGTTCTTATTACTCACCACTATTAAGCAAGTCAGCCAATAATGCATTTCCAGAATTACAAAAGAGCGCTTGATAAAACGTTTAAATCCGCCTTCCTCTCTCTATTTAAATAGGAGGAAACAGCTGGTTATCCCACCGACGCGAGAGAAAGGACGGAATTAAATAATGGGGATGGCAAAAGGGGTAGTTTATGCCGCCGCGTTCGAGCCATACAGTTGGCCATGCGTAACGCACGCAGACAGCAGTTGAGACACAGACACATGCACCGCGTGCTGCGAAATCCATAATGAATTCGGCCGTGCGTTTTCATATAGAATATATAAGTGAAAGAGATAATAATACAAATGCGCAGCCGGTCGCCCTCGGAAGGCGGTCTCGTGTCCGTTGGACAATTAATTCCGTGCAACGTTTCCCACAGAGAGAGCCAATTATTCAAACTTATATAGAGCCGTCGCCGCGCCACCGATAAATCACTTAATTTCGTGTAAAATGCAAATTTCTTGATTTATGAACGCGTATATTTTGACAGAAAAGAGCATATTAAAATTCACTTACAAATTTTATATATGATTTAACGCTTAGATTATTAACACAATTTTTATTTGATATATGGAAGCATTTAAAAACTTCTGTTGAGAAAACTAAAAATTTCACTTGCACTCTATCTATTAAAATTTTACCAGCTGAAAATTTACAAATTTAGGCACGATTTTTTTTCTTCATTTCTTATAATTTCTTTCATTTTTTTTTTATTATTTAAACATTTTTGTTTGTTACAATAGCGTAGAATTCAATTTCGTTTATAAGACGTTTGTTAACAAAATTATTAAATTTATAAATTTTATAACAACTTGCTCCTGTTAAAAGGAAAAAAATCATATCATTTATATTTTCTTATTATTCCGATTGATCAGCTCTCAATCGTTTTGACGCCACTTTTTGTTGATTAAAAGGATAAAGAGCGAGCACAAAAAGCGAGCTTGTTTCCTTTCCGAGCGACAGCTGATGGAAATTTGAAACCGAGTACACTGTGCTCTTTAATCTATATGCATATTATGCAGGGAGCGGACACGATGACGGAGGAACACTTGGTTGTCAAGTCAAAGAAAGACCACTGTTGCTTCTTCTCTCCTCACTGATGCTCTCAAACCAGTTTCTCGAAATCAGCAGTCGATGGAACGAAACCTCAAATGCAGTATTAAATCTCCCCGCGACAGAGAAAGAGATGCGGGGAGCGCAGAGAGAGCAACAACAAATCATCCCAGGGGTTTCGGTGGCAACAAAAACGACAGCTTCAAAATCAATCAAATTTCGCAGCAGAGCGAGTGGTTTTTCCAAACGATCGTGTTGCAAAATACACTCTTGGGCTACTTTTTAACTGTAAACGTCAGAACATTTAGACGAGTTGACGTATTTTTTTAGACCAATATATAAATTAGATCAAAATATTGAGAAATCCTCTTGGCATAGAAGCTGAGGAAAAATTATCACTCAGCTGTGGACCGAAAGGTGCTAATGATTTTGTTATTGTCGCGACACCGCGTCTCGTAAGCACAACCATTAGCAGATCGAGAGAGATGTGTGGGGTGTCGTTTTCTAGTGCTGCATGTTGAACCACCCCTTGCACCCCCTTTTAATGCTTCCCGTTCGCAGACGCCGGGACTTTTTTATCACTTGATACGATCGACGGCCAACGTGCCCCAGTTGTTAATTTATTTTCAGCCAGAGAAATATTTTTTGCGCTCCCTTGTGGGCCATTCGCATTGGCAGAGCACTCGATATGTATCAAGAGAAGTGACTCATAATGTCGAGCATTGTGTCAGGAAATAAATGGGGAAAAAATATTGAAACCCCATTGCCCTTTCTCTCGGGGTGATGAAATATGATTTGCCCTGGCAGTCCTGGCACTGCACTTCATTTGCTTCGAATTACACTGAGTAACTTTTTTTTATCAAATGCGTTTTGAAATAGTTTCAAGGTTCGTGCTGAAGGCAATAGGTCTCGTTTCAATGAATCTGATAAAAATCAAAAGACAAAACAACGCACGAATATAAATGTAAACGCGCGACCCTTGCTCACAAGTGCGGAAAATTCTCTGGAAATAACACAAGCCAGCAGACACACGAAGGATAAGAAGTATAAAAAAATAAAATAAAAACTCACGAGCTGATTAATGCGTCTGGCATCGCCAATATAAGTCTGGCTGGCACGACGAGAGATGCAATGGGACTAAAATATATAGGAAAAGAAAATGCTTTTAATGCTCCATAGGCCAAACTCACACAGCATTCTTTTTTCTGTATAGAGCAATTTCCCCTTTTTTATGCCTCCAGAGAGTCTCTCGCTCTGCAAAATAAATAAAAAATAAAATTTCGCTGCTTTTATGCTCACATGCAATTACGTGAACGCATTCAGTTCGCTCGTCGAAATCGAATTATTTTCACTTCCGTGGGGTTTGCTGATTTGGTACTTTCGACGTCACCCCAGCAAGGGCTGGATTTTATTGTCGCGTCGTTTGTGCCCGCGAACATCTGTCCGTCTGATGTGTTATGCAAATAGAATAATGGGAAGAAGAGCGACTCTGACTAATTTCTGTATGTACCGGTTGGGGCTGATTGTTGACGCAAGGATTACCACAGCCGACTCTTGGTGATGCGAAATCAAACAACTAAAATCACGCCCACTTGTCTCTCTACGCGTGCTAATTGGATCACACTGATTTTGTGACATTTCAAAGAGTGAGTTAAAACCTCTTTGTTGCTTTGGACCACATACATACTATATGTGTTTGAGATTTTAATATATTTTTAGAGCCATTCTGATTCAGCAAAGCAATAATAATTCTAATTTGCGATTAAACTCATTGTTTTCCAGATCCGGGGCGGATATTAACATATTGAATTATTTAAACATGTGTTATCATATTTTAAGTTCTCAAGCATAGGTTTTTAACTTTCAGTGCAATCTTCATGATGTTAGTCATGTTTAGAAAATTTATTTTATTGTTTTCATTCTCTCATTAATTAATGATTTTAAAATATAGCAAGCATTATTCGGGAGCTCAATTTAATTGGGGTTGCCTCTGTTTCTGCGTTATGCTCAGAGTTAATTTTGTTATTGAATTTACGTTTGATTAAAATTTTATAATAATTAAATAAATACATCATAATACTAATTTACAACAAAATAATACTTAAACAAAAATAAAACAATATTTATTTTAATCCATCTATAAATTTAAAATTTAAATATAAATTAAAAAGAAAAAAATTATGTATCTTGTGTATATTTTTATTAATTTAAAATAAATACTTTCAGCGCACGCTAACTAAACGCACTGTTGATGCTGTAAAAATAATCCAACATCAAAGTACATCAGCGCTAGCGAGCAATACAAAACATAGGTCCAATCGTATATAAGAGGAACTGTCCCCTCCGTTACCCTCAGGAAATGAAAATCATCTTCGCTAGTTCTCTCTCAACACAGCTTTTCTTTTTCCTCAATTAATTTGGTGTGATGGAGAATCAAAGGAAATCCGAACCCACCTCAAATTTCATCAGCAAATTGATCGCACCGAGAGCGACACTATTTATACCTGCCTGCTCTCGGGGTGGTCGCCGGGTCCAAATTATTGCCGTCGTCTGTTGAATTAACACCGCGCGTCGTCGCCGCCGCCGCGTGCTCCAGTCTGGCGGGGGCATTGTGGCCGCCCCTTTATCTTGTGCGTCCCCATCCACCGAAAGATCCGCATGCGTGTGTATTAAGCATTCACCCTCTTATTCATAATGAATGAGTACGAATATGTACGAGGGGAGTTTGGTTCGGCTCGCACTTTGGCGACACGCAGATTAAAACCATCCTGCGCACCTCACTTTCGAGGTTTTCGTTCAACCGCCTCGCAATTTTTCATCGGCGCGATAAAAATATAAAAAATAAAGCACCACGCTATAAATAAGGAGGAAAAGTTCAAAAACGGGCCCCTGCGGCATTCATTATTATTGCTGCTCCTGTGTGTGCGCGCGTTATCTTTCGCCCGTGGAAAAACACAAGCACTTTGTTTTGGGAAATATAAAAGTTTATTCGAAATCAATATAGAGAGAGGGAGTCTTGCACTGGCCACTCGCCATCGGCGGCAAATGCGATATTCCTCCATTCAGCCGCCGGAGAAATAAAATTTTACAGTCCTTTTGTTTTCCGCTTTGTTTTGCCGAGCAGCAACTCTGATTAAATTTGTTGCAAAAAAATGTTCTCTCGGAGGCCAAATGGAGCGCCGAGTGCTCTTTTGTGTTGCGTTTTGCGGGAAGGAAGTTTTTGAGTGAGCAGCCCACTTCATGCTCTTTCTCTCGCGCGCGCGTAGCGAACGTAGTATTTTCTTGCAAAGTCGCAAATTGATGTTTATTACTGTCAAGCTTGGCACATAGAGAGGAGATGCGCTAACTTCAAAAGTAAAAGTTACTTACACGATGCGAACATGTGAGAAGAGATGAGCTACGCTTACGACTTTTTTAGAGAAGGTCACTGCAAGAATGTTGTTGCATACAATATAAGTTATAAAAAATTGTAAGAGCAGAAAGGGTTGCACAACTAAAAGACTAGATATATTATTCTACTTTGAAATTTAATTATTGTTATTATTAAGTCTTAAAAAGAATTTGTAAATTAACTTTAGAATCAACTTCATATTTTAAAGCAATAGATAATTGAAAACATCAAAATTTAATAAAGAATCACTTCTGGGAAGAGTGCCTGAAAATTATTTATAAATTTTTTTAATTCAGCGCAGTATTATTAGAAACATTTCTTGGCCTTTGATAAAGTACATTAACCCTTAATCCAAATTTTGATTCAAATTTATTTTTATCTGTCTTCCAAGTGATTTACATAAATTATAAACGAGCGATGAAAGCGCATCTCTCGAAAGGTGACGACGCGGCAGCAGCCCAATTATAGAAAAAAGAAACGCGCTTCGCAGCTTGATGATAATTAACGCCTGCATCTCGGATGCATTCAAATTTATATACAAGAGGCGTCAGCTGAACGCATCTCATTATCTCATAATTTATAACTTGCACCGTCCCGAGGCCAGTTAATTACGCATGTCGAATTGCGGTCGCGCTCATCTTTCTCTCTCTCTTGCTGGGCCTCGTATGGGTGCCCTTTTGCGCTTTTCCAAGCGCCGCACTCTGGTTTTGCCTCAAAGGTCAGCTTTTGATGCCGGTGGACCTTTCTTTGGGCGCTCCGTAATTGCATTTGCCTCTTGGATTAAAGCGTGCCCAGACAAATTAATGAAGCTTTAAAAGCCTTTCAGCGTGCGGTGCGCGCCCCAGGTAAATCGTGTTTGCCCACTCTCATGTCTCAGACCATGATTTTTGAGAGTGATGCACCCTTTGGCGCTGCAATTTGTGTGCAGTCAGTTTGCTTTATGTGTACTTGATGGCTCTTTTACGTGCACTCATTGCCTTTGCTTCTTCCGTCACGCTTGAGCGAATTCTTGCCGGTCTGCGATCGAAAATGAGGTGCGGACGGAAAAGGAAGTAAAAAAGTATTTTATTTATTTAGCTATAAAATTTGATTTTATTTACTTTTGCGCAAATGTTTAGTTAATTGAATTGGAAATTATAAAAATAAACCCTAGATAGCTTAAAGTATAGTTCAAATAAAGAAAATTCAATTTAAATTAAATAATCATTTTTTAGTTTAGTATTTAATAAATAATTCATTAAAATATTTAATTATTTTTGCTTTTAAAAAGTTATTATTCATACAGTTTATTTGGGAGGAACCCCAAAGCTCTAATCTTCACTTACTATTAGTTTATTACATCAAAATCATTTAAATTACGTTGGCTTCTGCCCATTGACACTGGTTAATTATTAAACTAAATTCACAACGTGCGTTATAGATTTTAAATTGGCATTTAATATTCAGTCATCCAAATCATTGCTGATAATTTTGTATTGCTAAAATTGCTTCGCAATATCTGAAGGAAAAGGAAAACTTTTGATTATTATTGTTGTTGAGGCAGAATTATTTGTTATTTAAATCATTTATTCTAACAAAAAAATCTGACCACATTTTAAGTTTGACCCACTCTTTTCGCAAATAAAGTGATAATTAGGAGATGTTTTGATATTACATTCTTCTCGAAAATTGAGTCCCTGGTGTCAAATTAAAACGCCATTAGGTCTATCGCGGATTTTTCGGCTCCTCCGGCGCCAACACTGCCACCGTTGCCATGGAAATGCGCGGAATGAAACATCGCACGCACCGCCGGCGCAGAGAGATGTTATAGCTGCTGGCAACAAAAAGCCCCGACGAGAGCTGTGGCAATTTGTCTGCAATCGATATTATTTAAATTAGGCAGCAGCGAGTTGAGAGTTGCATCAAATTAGGCTCGAGTGTCAATTCTCTTGTTCTGTAACCGGCGCGGTCGCTTTTTCTCCAGCAACATTAAAATAAATCTTTCTCGACTCTCGTCGTCGAGCCTTAAGAAGGAGGGTGTGCCGCCGAGATGAACTTTTTTAACCCTATTGGTGTGGTAATCTCGGCGCGGCAGATTACCACCCACCCCTTCACCTTTGGCACTTGTATAATCTCACCTCGCTTGATAGATCACTGCTCCAGCTTAAAAGGAAGGAAAGATTTTTGAGAGGCGGCAACAGACGTTGAAGAAAAGTGGCTGTTGGCGGATATTTTTTTGTAACAGTCTCTTGCCGGCACTCTATCTATTAACCTGCCGTCGGTGGTGTGGCTGCAATTTTCTGCCCCTTTTCATCTGCAGATTAATGACCTCGCATTTTCCCATTCGGAAAGCTGACTTTTTATATATTCACTTGATTTTTTTCCACTGGATTGGTGCTAATTTGCTGTAAACGCGGAACGCTCTTTACGTGTTCATAAAGCAAGTCAATAAACGTAAATTAGCGTGTATGTGTGCAACTCTGTCGCAAACGACGCTTCGGGGAAGTCTTAAGAAAAAAGTTGTTTGCGAGCTGTGATTTCCATCTTAACGTTCGCAAGATGGAAATCAAGACGAGAACATTTGCATATAAATTCTTCCTCCCCGACAGTTGAATGAAAATAGATCAAATCGCTTTTTGGACAATGATCGTGTCTCTAGAAAAATCTGGTAATTCATTAATTCTATATTTTTCTTTCCCGGTAATGGATTGAAACATGGTCGTAAACCGAGAAAAAATGAAACATCAAGACGTCACATGCAGTTAACATTAGCATTCAAATTTGTATCATTTGCATACTAAATTGTCATTTGTATATCAACGACAAGCAGACAGGCGTCTTTTTTTATACCTTTTTTTATATACCAGCATAAAGCCCACAGTCCCTCCACCGTTGATTTTATAATATATTTTCCCATTAAGGCCACTTGATTACCCTAGCTGTGACGATACCATGATCAAACAGTAAAATATATAATCCAACGTCGTCTGCATGAAACAAGAGAAAGCTTTTATTATTTACGATATTGTCCAAACAAGACGTTTGTAGATATACTTGGGAGAGGCGATTAAAACTTATTAGTGTTGATATTGGCATTTGCCGCGACTGACTGAGACGTCGTTATTTGATTGTGCAAATAACGGCAAGCGCGAATTTGCATACACGTCTCGCGTCCTTTTCAATAAATAATCTTGCTGTCTCACCGAGATGCCGAAGCAATCAATTCACTTCCATCCAATGACTTTTGTATACGAACAAAGAAAGAACAGCGCACTTGATGGGGAAGCGAGAATTGCTGCTAATCTTGAATAAGTGCGCCGCGCAATGTAATAATAATGCTGCAGCCAGACACCGCCGTCGGCGAGCTGCGTGCATTATTTGCTGCTTTCCTCTGGCGCCGGCGGTGCAAACATTGCTTGCAATTAGAATATAGAATGTCGACCGACGCGCGGCAGTGCGGTCGCCACGCATTTCACTTTTGCACAAAACGAATACGCCCTTGAAAACCATATGGTCTGGGTTAACCAGAAAGTACTCGCCGCGATTTGCTTTTTATTCTTCTTATCATCAATCTTTGCAATTCGGTATTAATTCTCAATAAAACACGTAAATAAAATTATTTTACAAAAGCTTGCCCAGGCTTGCAAAATACACGGTCAAAGAAAAATTTCATTTTGTATATTGCTTATCGATTAAATTGGTATTACTAATTTTTTAGTTTTAATTTTTCTGCATGAATCTTCAAATTGAAAATTGGTACATGACGGAGATCACAATTATATGTTCAAACTTAAAAATGATTTTTTTATCTGATTTAAATTCAATCATATTAAAAATAATTCTGATTAAATCAACAAGAGCAATTAAATAAACAATAATTATTAATTATAAATAATTATCAACTATTTCATTTAAAAAAAAAAATTATCAATCGTTTAGACCCTTGCTAGCAAACTTGTAACCTTTGAGAAAATTAAAATAGCGAGAAAATTTTCTACAATTTCATTTAATTAGCGATAAACTACAAAATTATTTGCTTCTGGGTCTCAATGCATAAATTTGTTTAGGTAAGTCAAAACTCTAATGTAAAAATAGCTCAGTTGATGCTTGACCTGCAAAGTTTACTTTGAACTTCGTATAGAATACACAAGTAAAAGTTTGGATTTCCCTCATTTGATTATTGTCACGATCTGTGCGTTGACAATAGGTGTTAATTGCCGATGAATTATCATTCCCCATTGAAAAAGAGAGACTCGCAGTTCAAGTGTACTAATTTAAAACTTGACAATGTCCGGCGATGTATGCTCAGCGCGCGAGTCATTCTGTCATCTTTTCATTCGTCTGCTTACGATAAAAGAGAGGATACTCGAGATCCAAAGAAACCGCCGCGTCGTTCAGCGACGAGAGCTGAAGTGTCATTTGGACGCGGGAGCGGGCTGTTAATTCTCATAATGTCACTTAACTTGCCGTGCATAAGGGTCGGCGAGCTGCTGCACCATTAAATGCATGTAAATTGGGCTCTGGACCGCAGCAGAGTCTGGCCAATGTGCCTTGCTACTCGCTCGGGTGGGCCTAAATTTCGCTGCCAAAAAGGCCCCTAAATCAGCAAAAGGCCGAACACTTTTCATAAACATTTCAATACTGAAAGCAGGCATCGTTTCTCAATCAAACGCGTGAAAGTTGGTGCCGCGCGCACGCGGTCACTCGTACTTAACATTTAAATGTAATTTATGCAAAGTAATGCTGAAATTATTCATAAACGCTTTGATTTGACGTGCGGGAACCTTGCCAATTTTTTTCGCAATGCATTTTAAATTATTTCTAGACATTCGTATTAGCACTATTTAGAGTCTATTAGTATTTTATTAAACTTTGATCATTTATTTAAAATTTTAATTAAAAAGAGACTGCTTTTCTGGATTATAAAAAGAATAAACTTTGAATTATACTTGTATTAAATGCAGAATAAAAAACATTTAGGTACAAGTCTTTTAATACCTTTGATTCAGATGATTTCTTAATTTGATCCGGTCAGTATTAATATGCTAAATTTTATCATTAAAAATAATATGCATGTAATTTAAAAAAAATTAATGTTTATATTAATTATGAATAAATTTGTTGCTAAGTTCAGGCAAAATTTTTAGAATGACAAAATTTAAAAAAATCGGGATTATTACCATTTCATTACAAAAAAAAATAATAGTACAATTTTAATTTTTTTACATAATTTAATGAAATGAAATATTTTGAATGAGAAGCGCCTGTAATTTTTTTTAGATCTTATAAAAAAAATAAAGAAATTCTCATTTTTTCTTTTCACTTTCTTTTGAAGACCGCTCGCTTAACTTAAACAAAAGCTGCTGCTTTTTCTTAGCAGCAATTTGACTTGTCGACTGCCTCCCTCTCATTTCCTCTTCTTTCTCATCGGGCTGATTATCGTCGTGGGTCGCTCTCGCTGTCTCTTTCGCTTTTCCACAAAGAGGCGAAATAACAAGAGGAAAATAATCATAAATCAGCGGCTGCTTATCTGGCTGTGGTGCGAGCCAGAGTGGATTACGCCACATTGTTGCATTGTGATTTTAATGAGGGCGTCGCATTGTTGACCCGCGCGCGCGCATCCACCCTTGGTAATGCGCGACGACGGCCCTCTCACGCGTCCGTTTTTGACACCCCTGGGACCCAGATATGATGGTAGAGTGGCATCAACCTCTCGTTATTGCCTCCGAAACGCGCCGCACAGAAGCGAGGAAAATGTTTTGATCCCTCTTGGCCTCGACCGAGAATTTCTCCTCCTGCGCTGATGATGATGACGGCACATTGTGGACCCGACGGTGCCGCTCTCGGACGGATTCCTGATTTATCCTTTTGCAAACGTGCGTCGGGGTTATATAAAAATTTTATTGGCGGCTTCGGAGGCCACATCAAAAGGGATTAGGGTCTCGGGATGCCGCAGGAATTGGGTGTTATTAGGGAAAGGGACTGAACGCGCAGAATTTTTAGGCAAGTAGATTTGGCCTTTTCAGAATTCTTTTTGAGATAAATCAGCTGAGATGTAATATTGCGACTTGTTAAATGCGAAAAACATAAGGAAACGAGGAACATCGGATAAAATGAAATAATATGTTAATGATTCATGAATTTATTTTTTCAATTTTATGCCACTTAATATCCCAATCGTCATAAACTTGTCAAATCTGTTTGATAAATGAAATGAAAAAATAATGAAAGTCAGTTCTAATTTTATAATTAATGTATCTATATTATTTTTGTTAATTTCAAAGTTATATTATTTAAATTATTTTTTTTAAATATTTATAGTTTTTATATTTTTATGATTGCACATTGTGTAGTTTTGATTCAAATTGATTTTCAGTGGCATTCTTTTTTATTGTGCAAATTCATGATTCACGAAATTTCATTCTGGTCACAGTTGCGCATCCCCATTTTAGAGGACACGCGATATTTCGACTATAATATTCCAATTGAATAAAAACGCTAGTAACGCTGTCAAATAAAATATCACGGCCCGGTGCACGCGTTTGGAGACGCGGGCTCTATTAATGCAAACACTATACGGAGCAGCCAGCACACGTCTGCCCATTGTTGTTGTGAATCGCAGAAGGGGATGCAGCGGCAGCAGCGAGGGTTGCTTTTCAGCTGCAAAATGCTCGTATTTCATTTTTATTTTGCCTAAAAACGCGCGCGCATTATTGCCATTATGTGCTGCGAAGGCCATTATGTCTGGGCGAGAGAAGTGCATTTTATTTTATACACATATATATTCGAGCTACATAAAGAAGCGAAAGCGGGGGCGGCTGCCAAATTTACTTTTCACGAAGATGCTGAGCTGCCTTTCGGAAGAATAAGGTTTTCACGCGATTACAACTTTTTTCAAAGATTAAAAGCGCATTATCGCAGCTTTCAACTATTTTTCCCTTTCCTTATTCGGTGAGCGATATTAGATTAGACGTGCGAAATTCAAAATGCACCCGAGTATGTGTTCAGGGCGACGAAGGGGCTAGCCTTGATGTGTTTTGCAAAATAGAGGGTGTGAGCAGGAGTGAGTTTTCGTTTTAAGCGTGGGCAAAACGGTTCTCAAAATTGCTCGCCTATGCTGAGCATCAAGGTTGAGCGAGTTCATCCCCCGAAGGAAAATTGCGATACGCACACAACGGTGGCTCCAATTAACCCTTAAGGTTATTCGCAGCGCAAATTACTCGTCAGCTGACGGGGGTGGCTTCCTGCAGGTACGGACTGCGTTTTCCTTTCCTAGAGTTTAATTTTTAGGAATTTTAAAAATTATATATGTAAAATAATTGAATTCATAACTTTAGTTATTATTATCAACTTTAAAATTCTCAATAAACTTATTTTGATGTGAATAATTTTGTTAATTTAACCAATATTTTTTTCTTAAAATTCATTTACACGTTTTAGTTTTTATAATTAATTTTTATACTACAATTTGTTTTTTCTCCACTTAAATACGCCAGTAAATTCCATAAACATCTTTGTTTCCAGAATTAAATATAATATTATATATCACGTGGGTATCAACTTTCTGAAGAAGATTATTTAAACAAAAATTCGGCTGCTCAAGCCCGCATTTTACATTTTTTAAATTTACAAATTTAATTCTTTTCATCACATTAAAACTTGAGTAATTTGGATTGCTGATAATAATATTACTTGATTTTAAGAGATTAATGAATTATTTTTTGAATGTATAGGAATAAATACAATTTATAGTTTAAAAGTGGTATATTTTTTAACCACACTTGCAAGCGACAATAGTGATTTATTTCAATATTTTATCGAAACTTTTCGTTTGATACCTTGTGACGATCCGTACCTGGCTTGTTTATGCACATTTTAATTGCAAAGCGCCCTCTTACTCATGCATCCCAATTAAATATTCCGTCGCGCGCGATAAGGTGCGCGCCGCCACATTACGCTAAAAGTTTTTCGCTGTATATTTATTTTTTATTTTTACACGCCACGCCGGCGATAAAACGCCTGCAGCCATTATTAATTCGTCTCTGCCACCGCTTTGTTTGCCCCTTTCCAAATACATAAACATATAAGCTTGTTTCTACGCATTATAAGACCCTGCGAGCATAATATGGCTGCGCGTTGCAAATAATAATAATCGTCGTCTTCTGCACCCGCCGAGGAACCAACCCTTGCCGCCCGAATTAGCAGCATAATGGCATTAGCAGAGAATCTTCTTAAGACTTTCAATTAGTTTTGCCCTTGTGCTCACTCGGCGAGCCATATCGCGATTATATACGTACCTTTGTATGCAAAATGCCCTGCCAGCACAATTAGCCGCCTTATATAATAATTTCTCTCACTCGGAAGAAACGTGAAACTGTTCGGCGTGTCTCGTTTCACAGATAATACCCCAGTCGAGTGACTATTCTGTGCTTAATATGGGTGTTTTTGCACGACGCCCACTGCAGCACCCTCGGCTCGACGCGCGTATTGACTCTTAACTCACTCTCCCGCACGCGCTTTGCATGGCCGTGTAATTCCTTTGCCAAGAGTTGAGATATAAAGGGAATTAGTCGAGCGTTTTGACTCACTTTGCAAATGAACCCGGGGGATTTCGCGTGCAAATCACAGTGTCGACTTTAGAAGTTAAAATTATCTGCTGCGAGGGCGGTTTATAATTTTTTTCATTTTGGTATATTTTGTTTGTTAAATGTGAGTTTAATTTCAGTTGCTGGTTGGTCAAACGCAATCAATGAAATTAACTACCAATTTCTTCAATGTAATTAATTTAATTTATTCTTAATCCAATAAATCCTAATATCCAACTAGAGATCAATTATGCATCAAGTTTAGTTTTAAATTTCTTGTTGTTCTCACTCTGTGTAATAAGTTTATAATATTTAAATAAAAATTGAGGCTGTGTTAAACTTTCGCTTAATGCAATTGATGATCGATTTTACTGTAAAAAGTTATGTTTAAAAAATATTTTTATTGCAAAAAAAAAATTCAAATCACATATATAAAATACAAAATAAAAAGATTAAAACAATATTTTTAAATTTTAAAATAAAAATCCTGTTTACAATTTATAACTATAAATCAGGACGATACACGTTAAAATTGATAAATAATTAATTAAAAAATTTAGGGCTATCGGCGGCGGCGTTCTTTGTTCTCCACGCGTCTGCCTTTTAGTGTGCAGCGTTGCGGCGCCGCACGTTCTTTCCTTTTTTATCATACAACTCCTTCCTCCGTATGCTAAACACAAGTTTTATTCTCGAGCCGAGAATGTTTTAGAGCTGTTCTCTTTTACGACGAGCGCCGCCGCCTCTGCTTCCATAAAAAATAATAATCATACATAATAACTTATTCGCAAGCAACCCTTTCTTTCTTTCCTTATTCCCTTTTTGGTGTAGAGCACCGTTGCTGCTCTCTCGAGCGTATTTACTGCCCGCCTGGAAAAAATCTTCTCTCGGCCGACTGATGCGAAATTACCATTTCAATTTCACCCGGGTGGTGAGATACGATGTCATTTCGCCCGCTCGACGCTCACCTCATAATCCTTTTTCGCAGCCGCCGCAATAAAATCAGCTGAGGAAAGGGTTCCGCTGGTCGTACGTAAAATTTCCTTAACTTGTGGCGTGCAAGTTGGTTCTCCAAATGAGAAAATTTTGCCGCCGGAAAGGCGATTTACGTCACTTGTCTCTCGTCACAGCATTTTTATGTTTCGTGCACCGAGACAGAAAGAAAGTTAAAAGTATTTTTTTTTCACCATTTTTTTTTATAAGACATGGTAATTGCAGTATTTTTTACGAACCATTTTTTAATGTAGTTTATGTCTAAAACAGACAAAGTTTGTCAAATCTGTAAGTTTTGAATATTAATTTAATTAGATTTTTAGAGAAAAAAAAATTTAATTTAGTTGTTCAAAATCAAAATATATCTACATTTAATCTAGCCTTTTCATCCAAAAATTAATGAATCCGCAGTAAAAATGTGGAGGAAGTTTTTTTTTATTTTAGCTTCATTGCTAGGATATAAATTTTCTGAAATAATAAAACTTATAAAAATAATCTTATCCATCAATCATGACGTTAAAATTGCAGTTTTATTTGTTAAAAACAATCATTTTTGAAACAAACCCTTTTTTACTCTTCCCACATTCCCAACAGATTTATAAAATTATAATTTGATATGTGGTTATTTATTAAATTCCATTACTTAGTTACCCCTTTCGCCTGCCACGACTTCCGACGTGCCACACGAAAATTCCCAGAGTCCCCTGCAAATAAGAGCTTCCTGTCGGGAAGACCTTCGTGTGCAAAGCCCGCGCACAAAGCATCCGTCTCACTTTGCTTCGGACCGGCGACAAACTCCGAGTCTGAGTGGCGTGGCGACTCGCATCTTCCTCGAGAGTGGGTCGTCCTCATTGTCGATGATTGGTGACTTATTAATGTATTTTGACGAGCGCATGGGGGTAGAATGACATATTCCCTGGGGCCGCGTCTTGGGTGTCTCGCTGCCCTGTAAGCAGAGCCGCCGAGAAAGAAATTTATTATCGCAGAGAGCTGTGGCACGTACTGCGCAGCTGGATCAAAATTGAAGCCTCTGCAGCGATTTTTCTCGCAAAATTGGTTTCAAAATGATAAATGAGCGTCATTTTGAGCGTATAAACTCTCCTGGAGATCAGGAATGAGGGTGGAAATGAGGGCTGAGCAATTTTTTACAGCTCGTTCTGTCGAATTTGTCTGAATTAATGCACGCAGGGGGATGTTGGGTTTTTTTTTAGAATTTTGAAAACAAATTTATCGACTGCTGCAAAAATATCGTTTTGATAAAAAAAGATGTAATAACAATAATAAAAATGGTTAATTAATTTTATTTTTATATTTGAAAATTGTTATAAGATTATAATAAGACTATAATAAGATTTTTAACTTTTGCAACAAAATTTGCTACTAAAATTCTTATCGTATTTGAAAAAGGAGAGATTTTTCACTTTTCACCGCAGTTTCTAAATTCAACTTGGCAATGTATCACGTTCATTGTTACAATTAGTTGCTATTGTGTACTTGCTGCAGCTTTTGATTCCTTGCCAAATGTCGAAATTTTGAATTATGTTCAAGCAGAACAACGTCTGAAAATTTAATAAGTTCTCTGTTCTAAACGTGATTTATTTCAATTTCAAACCATCCGCAATGACGCACAGAGTTATTATGCTAAACTTCCTCTCTTCATTTTCCTTGTCGCAAAACGAGCAGACAATGGGATGAAAAAAGAAATGCTGGGAAAAAAATCACGTCGTAAACATTTTAGGGGATGGTGGTGCTTATTTTCGCCTCATTTGCAGGCCAATAAAAACTCAATTTCCCGGCGCCGGGCAAAAAATAAGCGCCGCGCTCCTTCCTACCCGGTTGCTAATTAGCAGAAAAAATCTACGTGGCGCGGCGCAGCATCCAAAAAGCAGCAGGCAGGGGCCGTAAAAAACCTAAGCCGCAGGGGTCGGTTCAGGGACCGCTGGAGGATGTCGATATAAATTTTTCTGGCCTAAAGCGTGTGTTGCGGGTGGCGTGCTCTTTGCTTTCTCGCTCTCAAGGGGATGCTTCTAGCTGACCGCAAAGCTTTAGGCGAGTTAAGCCGCATCACTATGATGCACCGCACCACTCTCTCCGCGTCCAAACTGCCCTCGCACGCCGCGCCCCCCAATCCCTCAAGTCGGCGTGCAGAATCCCAGAAACTGATCTCGAGAGTCTTCTACCTCAAAATAGCTCCTTTTGCTGCATAATGGGAACTTACAATGAAATATTTATATAAGAAATAATTTGATTGGAGGGTAAACATTTTTTAAAGTACATCTTTCTCATTTCCTAATTTTATAGTTTTAGCACTAAATTTATAGCCTGCATTAATTGTGTTTGTTATTTGTTTCAGGTATGTACCACCACCATCCTGTTGTTTTTCCGTCAAGAAATGGCACTAATTAGCTGTAAGTTTTCTATTTTTTAAATTTATCATATTTTGGTACTAAACGGCTTATTGTCCTTAACAGAGAAAAAATTGTTTATTATTGAAAAAAATGACTTGACCAGTTTCAGCAACGGTGTACGACCGTAATTTATTAGAGAGATAGATGCTAAAATCATTGGAAAATAATTATTATTACTTTATTTTTCTAAGCTGATTGAGGCGAAAAATATAATTTAAAGTTGAAAATTAAGTTTTATTTTTGTGCGTAAATACGTAATTTTTTGAGTTACGGAGAACTAATTCATATTGCACAAAAATATAGCGTTTACGTAAGTTATCAAAATATTTAATTCTTTTTTAAAATATTTCCAAGAACATAAATATATTATTTTAGCATTTTATTTAGAATTTTATATGTAACCAAATATAATATATTTATTATTTCATAAGCTTTGTAAATTCATGTTTCAACACAATTCGATCCAAACGTTTATCATTAACAAAATGCTTTTGAAAAAATTTAAATTATATTAATTTTAAATCCAGCATGGACGTAATTGATATTTATAAATGAGATCACCCTCGGTCCTAGTGAGTCAGTAATGGTTGGTTGTCCTTCATCCTTCATTTAAATTGAAAATATTTTATTTATTGTCAAAATCATATTTAATAAATTTTCAATAAACAGGAAAAAATTAATTGCAGATCTTGCAGCAATACAAGACACTCTTGCAATATTCCCGTTTATTTCGCAATTGAAAATAGCACATTGTGTCACGTGCGGACATGCAATTACCACGAGTCACATACTGTCCACAGAGACCGCAAGCTGGAAAGCCTTTTTCTATTAAATTTTCCTCTCCCGAGCTTTTGAAACCAAATAATAGCGCCTGTACTCTCATGTCAGCTTAAAATCTCATTACTGTTGTTCTGTAGTTTAATATTAACTCTATTGCACTTTTATTCCCATAAAAATGCATTTTCGTGCTCCCGCGGATTTTAATAATGAAACAGGTGACAATGGAGAGGCGCACATTGTTGCTGACGAGTTGTTTGTTTTCCCGTGAAAATAAGCAGCTCAGAGGTGTGCGCCTGATGATTTATCTGAGCCGCTGCTGTGTCGGGAGATTTATGGCCACAAGAATTATTACGACCAAAATGAACTACAGCTTTTTATCCATTATGAAGCGCACATGTTGACTCCGACGCAGCCACTCTCTTCGCCCGGGATATAATTGCGTAATTAGCAGCCGATCTGATTGAGTGGCGCGAGACTCTCTCGTAAAATAATTTATCGCCGTTCGACGAAAAACCGGCCTCCAGCTGCTTCCGATGATTTTTCCCAGCGGCCGATCAAACGGATATTTGAAAAAAGAAAGGGAAAAATGATGAAGAGCGTGTTTAAATTTTATTACCGAGCAGAGAGATGATGAAGGCTGTGTGCGGCTTGTTTGAATCAAAATCCATTTGTTGTGGATAATTTTTTTTTTATTGTTCTCGTTAACCCGCTACTATTAGCCTGATTTATTGTTTCACACCATGCTTTGTTGTGCGTTTGTTTTACGAGGGGAATTTCATTTTCAAAAATTTTTTGATTCAATGTAGTTGCTTTTAAAATTTGTTCACAAGAAATAAACATAAATTCGTTCATATAATTAAATGTTTAAATAATTGTTGTATCTAATAAACCGCTTTTTTCACTTCTCTTTGACCTTTTAAAGAGGCTTTTTCATTGACGACCTACTAGACTAATTGTGATGCATAATTTGAGGTAAAATAAAATAATTATGCTACTTTTATTATTTATGATTTTTATTTTAAACAAACTCAATATTGATTTCTAAAAACTTTCAATATTTTCCAAGTTCCTCTCTGCTTTTAAAATAAATTTAACGGGAGAATGACACTATTGGGCACTCCATATACCTTTTGACAATCGCACAGCACAAAGCGCCCTTTTCCGCCGAAAAACAAAACAGGGGACGGCTTTCGAGCCAATTGCGTGATTCCAAATGGAAAAGTCGTGCAGCTCGTTGACCCTTTCAACTTTTAACTCGACACTTTCCTCCCTCTCGGAATTTGCCGGCCGAGAGTAAAAATGTTTGCGTTTATCAAAGTGCAAACGCCAGTCAAGAGAGGAACTCGTTTGCCAGCAACAATGCTCGGCAGCTGCTCTTGGGCCGGCGAATTCAACCCTTTTATGGAATTGTATCTAATTTGAGGCAGCCGAGCGTGCGACCACATTCTGAATAATGCCCGACCGCTTTTTGCACAAGTCTCGTCCTTTCAAGGAGAGAGAGAAACGGACTCTTGAGGAGACGAAGTGCTCGATTTGCGAAAATGCATCACGTACGCTGGTCTCGGTTTTGAAGATATTGGATTTGTCCGTATATGCTTGGTAATCGTGCACGGTCAGGAGGAACTGGTGCACCATCAGAGGTAATGTAATCCGGCCGGCCGAGGCAGACCGCGTGGCCACCTCAGCAGAAAATTTTGCGCCTCTTTGATATGCGGGCCGTGTTTGCAACCGGAAAAATGAGAGCTGCTTGCCACCAGTGAGGGCCACTTTTTCACTCTCTATACCGCTGGACCAGCCTATTTGTCAGTCTTGTACGCAAGGGCCCTTTAAATTTGTGGTTTTCTTCCATGAAGTAGCGGAAAATAGATGAAAATCGAATATTTTTCTATAAACATTTGTTAAAATTTTGTCGGTTTGAAAAATTATAAAAAAATTCATCATCCCATAATTAAGCAATAAATTACATCAAGGTTAAAGTTCTACAAAGTTGCAGTGTGAAGTCGATGAAAATTAATTCCAGTTTCCTTAAAAGTAACAAGATAAATTTTTTTACCCTCCTTCTACAAAATACGAATTCTTTATATATTCGTTTACGATTTTGCGCGTAGCGTTCTCTCCATTCCGCTTGAATTATTTTGTATTCGACGCATATCTGCGTACATTTATCACCGAGTGGCCGCCACGCATGCTTTAATTGCGAATGCTGCTGGAGAACAATGGCCCGCTCTGTTGGTCCTGATTGCACATATAAACGTACTGCGAGAGGGCCCGCCTGCTCTTTTTTCGTTCCGCCGGCAACACCTGCCCACATGCTGCATAAAGGCGCATGCTGTTTTGAGTTGTGTGTAATAAAACCGGCGGCCTACACCAGAGCCAACTCAAAGGCCTGCGCCCACATATTAAACATTCGCAAAGTTTGGGGCAGCAAGAGATTTTGACCCTTATGTTTATGTATGATCTGCAGCGGCGTTGCTTTCAAACCTTCCTTTTGAATGAGGCTGCTTCACCCAATGATGCACGTGTGGTGTGTATCTAAACGCAATTATACAAATTATGACTTATTGTTAGTTAGGTTGTTGATTTAAAAATTAGTGCAATAAAAAAATACAAATAAATCAAATACATAACTTTATTATGATAATGTTAAAAAAATTATTTTATACAATTGGCCCAAAATGAAAAGTTTTCAATATTTTCACGTTCTATTATATAGGAGACGGAAATTTTAAAATATTGATGACGATGAAAGATTTTCTAGAAGAAAATTAAACTTTTTATATTTTTTGTCAATTTTTGTTCCAAGCAATTGGTATTTGGCGTAATTCTTACTGAAATTCTTTTTTTTTTTTAATGATATTTGAATTTTAAATTTTTATAATTCAATCGTAATTATATTGCTATCTGAAATTTGAAAGGATGCTGTAAAACGCCCGACTTTTATTACTTTTTAAATTAAATTCAACTGACAATGAGCAAAATCCAATCACCAAGCTTCGCGTTCAAAATCAATTTCTTCTTTGAGTCTCGTCGTTTGAAGACAAAGCAGCTTGAAATGGGTGTGCCTTGCTCGCTGCTCGCAATGAAACAAAACGCAGTCAGGCTGTAAAATTATCCACGCTCGTTCGCATTTCCCTCTCTTCCTTTAGTTGCAGAATAAAATATACTCGTCGTGCAGCAGAGAGGGTTATCACGAGCGCTTATCATTTTTACAACTGGCATGATTTACAATTCCATTCTAAGATGTTACGTGAGGTGCAGAATTTTTATGATCCCCCCCCCCCTCCCTCTTCCTCTCTGCTTATTTACAACAGCCGCAATTGTATAATAAAAAGCAGAGGATGCTTATTAAAGGACGTGCCCTTGTGCTTTCTCGTTTTTGTTTGTATTTGAGCACCGATTCACGCAGTGCGGTTCCTTAAGTAGGGCCTAATTGGAGCAAACGAGGCCCGATTCGGATGCTAATTGAAGCTGAAAAAGCTGCAAGCGCGGTGCTGACGTTAACTTTGGCAAAGAAAAGTTTTGTCCCGTGGGAGCGGAAAGGGTTGAATGCCGCCGTCCTGCTGTAATTTGTCAGCGGCGCGTAACCTTAGATGCGGCTACTCACGTTCACGTTCTGGCGTTTTATTTCACTGCCTCTTACAATAATTTTATTTCAGTGTAGCGCAAAATTTAATTTTTACTGTTGTTTATTTGTCCGGAAATTTTTGCATCACTACATACAATTGTTGAAACATTTATTTGAGATTTTTTTTTCAATAATACTGATTTCTGAAAATACAATCAGTTCTATTTTTTAAATCATAATCAAAATTTTCCGATTAATATATACATTGGAACATACTGAAATATTTTTAAATAATAATAAGGTCGTTGAATCAAAATTGAAATAATTACGTTCAAATCACACAAAAATTTGACTGTGCAATTTTAATATATTTTTCCTATTTTCTGGACAACAAAAGACGCAAACGCCGGCAAACTCTCTACAGTACGAAAAAGCAGAAGTGCCACGTTAGCAAATAGTTTTGCAGAGACGGAAATATTCCGGCGGGACAGATTTATTATTTTGCGCGTCGTATTTTAAAAAGTTTGCAGACTGCTTGCTTCGATTCCGCATCTATCTGCGGTCCACGAATGGAATATAAAGTGGCGGCGCCCTTTGAAGACTTTGTTTTCGGCGCAAAAAAGTTGCGAAAACGGCACCGCGCTGACAGAGTGAGGGTGTGTTTTACTGCTTCCATGTACAAACACACACGCGGGTCCTCCTCCCCCTTTTCTACACAAATGTTTGACTTTCGCAATGCCGCTATTTCCATGCCCTCCACGTACAAATTCGCCTTGTCCGCGTCGCTTGCCAAACTTGCAAAAATTGAATTGAAGATAGATACGGGTTTTACAAACCAAATTAAAAGGGTTCGTAAAAAAAGAAATAAAAATATTCATTTTTAAACAACAAGGCATTGTTTTTTTTATTTAAAAATAAAAAAAACAATGCCTTGTTTTCAGATGTATTATGGGCATTATTGGACCTAAAACAATTTAATTACATTTCAAACCGAAGAAAAAGAAAAAGAAATCATCTTTTAATCAAACAATTAATGAATTTAAATAAGAATTTAAAACTGACGTAGATTCTCTGGTTTATGCGATTGCAGGTTTAGCAAAACCTTGTAATTATTCAAATCATCATGAATAAGTGAATATTTTCAATAAATTGATGAATTTTGCCATGATTTCGAAATTTAGAGCAAGTTAAAGTTGCGAACTCCCTTTAACAAATGTTTCTTTTTTGTAACCCCTAATTTAAGTCGGGGGTGCTTTTTGGCGTCCGGCGTAGGCTTTACACATGTAGGAAGAATAAAAAACCAGCCCTTGGGTAATTTGGTCTGAACACAATTAGGCAGCGCAGCGGTGGCAAAAAGCCGAGGCTTTCGCTTCGAAAGTGCTGAAGACATTACATTTAATTCCCTTATTAGCATCCTTATTCAGCTGGCAGCCGACGAGGAGACTTACTTACTTACTCTACGTGACCTTATTTATCTCGGGCCTTAATCCCGAGCGGCAGTGAAAAATAATAATCAGAGCTGCCGGGGTAGCTCAGCTTCATCCGCGCGCCAATTAGCCGAGCAAAATGACTCGTCCCATTAACTTAATTTGTGCCTATTATTCCGCCAAATTCCATTTTAAAAGGGCTCAAGCGCTCCCTCTAATTAGAGCGCAGGAATTTCGAAGAGAGAGAAAAAAATGGGGAAAACGGAAGTTTTTGTGCCGTAATCAGCAGTCGAGTCGGTGAAAGAGGGGCTAAGGAGGTGATGAAGAAGAATGAAATGAACGACAAGCTTTCGCGTGTACCGTTTTGCAGAGAGAAAGAAAATCTTCCTCTTGCCCATGTAAGGAGTTGAATCTTCTCACTGCTGTGAAAGATGCTCTTGCGATACAAAAGACCACTTTGCCTCTTCAATTTCAAACAAATTGCATTTGTCTGCTCTGAAGGCGCGACTTTTTGATCTCTCCAACAAAAGATATGAGCATCATTTTCTTCATCATTAAACTGTATTTTTTTTTTTAACATTTTTATCTCGTTCAAGTCATTTTTGCTCCGTTTCAAGATACGCATGAAAAAAATTCAAAAACGAAAGAAGGTTGGCATTTGCAGAGAAGTTCATAGAGAGCAAAACAAGCTTAAAGTATGTACTTTTGTATTTATTATAAAAAAGTGAGTAAAAACTCAAAACAGCAACTTTAATTTTAACAAATTTAATCAGAATATAATGGATTTTTATTTTTAATTTAACTTGTTAACATTTTATACATGTTTCCCTGACATGATCAGACATAATTATTAATTGAGATATTTTCGTCCCGTTTGAAATTTCCCCTGCTAATCAACTGTAACAAGTGAAGAGGGCTTTTCCATTCCCCAATTAAGCTTATGCAGCCCGCAAATTGGATTAAGCAGCGCATTAATTTGAGGGCGGCCGAATTGTAAATTCAGAGTGCAGCCACTTACTTTGCGTCCCTCGCGAAAATTGGCCGTCGCTGCAGCATGACGACTTCAAGTGGCATATGTGTGTGGAAATGCGAGGGAGCGCCGAGGGGTGGCTCGAACGAACGTCAGCAATCAAGACGCATGGAAACGGTTGCAGCGCAAGGGATGGGATAATTTTGCGGCTCCTCCGTTACCGCGCCAGCTCAGCACTAAAAGCTCAATTTGCCTGTTTAACCTGGCTGGCGGCTCTTGTGAAAACGCCTCACCGAGTGTAACACATACATCGGGGATCCTTGATTAAAGGCGCATGATGACGATGCAACGTTTCGGTTCTTGATTGATTTACAAGAAGACATTCTTTCAAAGCTGCTGCCAATAAACTGCAACTGAATTGGACATTATAATTTTACGTAAAAGATTTTTGGTATTAAAATCAACTTGAAAGATCCGCAAAAATTTCAGAAGGTTTGGTATAACCAAATATCTAATATAAAAAAAAAAAAAAAAAGATTTGAAAAATTTCCTTTTATCAAAATTAAATACAAATAAATAAATAAAACAAAGCAAACCATCCATCAAAATTGGTCAAAATGTACAAGTTTCCTCAGAAATTACTAAAATTCTTGTTTAAAAATAAATTTATTAATTATTATTCAACATTAATTAAGTACCGGTAATTCTTATGAAAGATAACTTTTTCAACTTGTTAACACTTTGTGTGTTTATAACTTTATAAATCAACATTAATTACATTTTTCAAATATTTAACTTAATAAAAGCTTCATTTCAACTCTCAATTTGTTCAAACATTGAATTTGGCAAACTAACCTTCAGTTTTGTGAATCGCCTTTCAGCGGCAATTCCGGCATTCGGAACGCATTGTTTGCTCGTCTCTCGAATTCGCATGTTTTCAAGTGGCCGCCGTCGTTGGCTGACTCACGCACAAAGTCCGTCACAACAAAACTTTGCTGTTTCGTTTGAGGACCCGAAACCCCTGCTCGGTTTGCTAAATCAAGTACACAGTGTATGTGTGTGCTTGTCATTTAACTAAGTGCATCACAATCGAGAGAGAGTTGCCCATACCTAATGGGAGGTGCTCTGCATACATTCAAAGGAGAGGAAAATGAAGAATGGTTTGCTGAGGAAAATTACAATGAGCGCGAGACTTGTTACAACGACCCTCTCTTTTGAAGTCTCAAGTGTTCAGCTCGATTTCTCAACCGAGTCGGAAAATTAGCTGCCAGAGTGTGCGAAAACGAAGAAGGAAAAAAAGTGGAAAGAAAAGAAAACTCTGCATGGGTGCTGCGCGGATCGAGATGAAAGTTTCCGCTGAGTTATGGCGCGAATTTGATAAAATAAGGAGAAGTTTGTAATAAGGAAAATTGGCTCCGCCGGATATTATATGCTTTTTTAAAGTTCTCTCCGCCCGGCCAACCTCTGCGGAGCTCTCTGGCTAACGAGGTGCCCTCGCCAAATTCCTTTAATGGAGGCGGTCGGCTCGGATTTGCCTCAAACTTATAATAAATACGAGAGCAATTTGTGCAGCTTAAGCCGTACAAATGGCGCGCGGATAACTTTGGCCATATTTAAATACGTAAATTACGGCCTGCGGTGTGTTTTATCTCCGGGATTATTATCGGCGTGAGATGTGGCGAAAATCTTCTTCCTCAGCACTTTTAAATAACTCGCCCTGATTCAATCAATATAAAAGAGTGAGTGGCGTTTTTTTTTCTCTACCAGAATAATTTATTCTCGCCCGGCTGTAGGATTTATCGCGATGGCAGCGAGAAAAAATTCGTTTTAGGCAATTAAACGGTGGCCCAATTCTGACCCAAATGAGCTAGAGAGGGAGTGCGACACTTTTGATATTCGGCCGCTAATTACGACAAATTTTAATCGCCCCCTGCCCGATCTCGAAAGGGAAAATGTTATATAAAATCGTGCGCCACTCTGTGCCGCTATTTGGTTAATGGAAGCTGAAAGATAAGTCGAGCGAGTGGTGCAGCAACTCGCCAGGTTGCGTGTTGCCGACTCATTTATATTTCAAAACCGCCACGGCATACCCCTGCACCCCGTCCGCACGCGTGTGCATCTGAAATCTAATAAAGCTTGCCGAAAATGCCCACCCACGAGATTTTCAAACTTATGCAAATGCACCTGCAATCGTTCGTGATGGTTGTAAAATTTTGGTTATTAATTGTGAACACGTGCTTTATTAAGAAATAAATTTTCCATGGATTTTTTTATATAATGAATACAATTCTCATGTTAAGAGCTTTTTATGATCATTATTTTTTTAAGGGCCCAATCAACTAGGAACAATTTATTAAGAAAGAGGAGAATTTACAATATAAATGAAGGGTTGATGAAAATCAAAGGAAAAATTCCTCCTCTAATTGGTGTACATCAATTAAAAACGCCTTTTAATTTTTTACTTCATAGAATTTTTTTATTTTGTTGAAGGTTTAAGTTCATTTTCGCAGAAAACAAAGGAGTTCATCAAACAAACCTGAGAAGAACTTATATTTTCTTTATTCATAAAATTTATATTTTATGATAATAAGAAAAAATGATGTTCGAGCTGATGTGGAAGTTCTCAATGAATGAATAGAAATAAAATTTATTTCTATAGAACTTTTCAACCAAAATATAACAATTTATTTTAAATTAAATTTTATTGTCCACGTTTATTAGAAAGAAAAAAAATTGAAGGGATTTGATAACCTGAAAATTTAGAAATATCTTTCTTTATGTCAGTTCAATGGAAATCTTTTTTGGAGTGTAAACTTCTTTTTATACATTAGTAAAGTTTCAACTTCTATGCCTTTGAGCAAGCTTATACATTTAAAATTAGGTCATTTTAAATATTTTAATCTGCGTTATGCAACTCCATTTCTGCTTTCATAATGGAAATTGCGTCAAGCAGGCTTTATCTTCATTCAATATCTTAAATCGAAAATCTCTGTACGAAGCTCATTTCCTTGTAATCAACAGAACGTAATTAACAATGCCCGTGGTCGCCTGCCTGCTGCTTTTTAGTCGCTCTCAGCCTCGAGAGTAAATTGTTAATCTGGGTCCCGATAACCCTTAATATAAATTAATAAACACTTAAGCGAGAGAGAGCTGCCGGGCTCCATAGAAAGCAACCGGATTATCTGCCTGCTTCATTTGCTGCCGAATTTCCGAATCGATATATCGTTGGGGTCGTTTCGCTGCCGAGATCAAACGGACAGAGAAGTTTTGATAAACTTCCCTTTTCGAGCCCGGGCAGTAATAAAGAGTTGCGCCGCCGCTCATCGCACTCGCCCAATAAAGATAAATTATTATATTTGCTGCGGTTACTCGTTCGCCCTCTCGGCTGCTGAATCTGCTGTATTTTTATTGCAATCGGCTGAGCTGCTGGAAAAATCTCCTTTGCGCTTTTCCGAGCCACTGACAACGACTGCGGAGAAAACAAGAGAAGAAGAAAAAACGCTCTGACTTATTGGCCGCTGAGAGACGAACGGGGGATTTTCAGCGCTATTAATTCCGGATTGATTGTTTCTAATAAGGGGCAGAAGTTTATCAGAGAGAGCGGGAAAGGGCTTGAGACGGATCAAATTGCAGTGGTGCGGAAAGCATTAACTCTATAAAAAATAATTTTACCAAAAAACCCAAGCCCAATTGTAATTTTACTGTTTAGGCAACTCACGCAGAATGATTATTATCATTGTTGCTTATTTGTCCATATTGTTATAATACATTGTTTTCATTCAATTGTTGATAACTATGATGAAGAACATCTAAACGAAAAAAATTAATATATTGCAAAATACCGTTTCAATTTAAATATATATATATATATATATATATATATATATATATATATATATATATATATATATATATATATATATATATATATATATATATATATATATATATATATATATATATATATATATATATATATATATATATATATATATATATATATATATATATATATATATATATATATATATATATATATATATATATATATATATATATATATATATATATATATATATATATATATATATATATATATATATATATATATATATATATATATATATATATATATATATATATATATATATACATTTTTGGACGGTGCAACTTGCGATTAAATTATTTAACTAATAAAAACTCCCAAACTATTTTTATTTAATCGTCTATTAATGTAAGTAATATTTTAAACAGAATTAAATACTTAACGTTCACAACAAAAGTGCATATTGAAGTGCATACAAATGCGTATTATTGAATTCACTGATTCCTTTATGTACACAAATCAAATTTATAAATATTGTTATTGGATTATATCATCATTAACAGAGACTTTTGTGGAGAATTTTGCTTGCAATTCGATTCATGAATAATAATAATGATATATTTTAAAATTTTACGTATTATTTTATAAAACGAAATAAAGTTCAAATTTATGAAAAAGATTAAAAATATTAATTGATACCTTATGTTAAAAGTCTATTTATTAAAATGTATTAAAATTGTTTTTCAATGTATTTGTTTCAGGTATGTACCATTCACGTGTTCTCAATGCCCCGTTTGTCAATTGACCCAGCCTGTGCGACTTAGCATAATGCGATGCCCAGTATGTCACTCCTCTGCTAATAGTAAGTGCAAATTTAGCGTGAGAATCTCTTGAGCACATCAAACATCTCTGCGAGCACACAGACGGCAGGACGTGCCAATAAGTGATGCAATTTGTTGGCCGAGCGAGTTTGCATCCCTTAACTCGGCACATCCTTGCTCCTAATTATCATGTTAACCGCACAGCACTGGCTGTCACTCAATCTCGCGACCGGCTGAGGAAAGCTGCTGCTTTGCATATATATATGAACTCTTCCAAATGAGGTCTCCCCCCTTTCGCCACGAGCTGTGATTGGAATATTCAAAATTGCTAACCAAATTACACGCAAACTTCTCGCCAAAAGTTTTCCGTTTTTGCTGCGTGGTGTTTCATTTCGAGAGACATCCGAGAGCTTCCGAGTAGGAAAATGAATATGCAAAGTTTAAAGTTAACGTGAATACCTGCTTGGTACGAGAAAGTATTAAAAATGTGAAGATCTGAGCGGTTTTAGAAATTTAAGAAGTATTCACAATAAACAATATATCTTGAATAAATCTTCTCAAAAAAGATTACGTACATAATTATTCTATTGAATTGAGAAATTATCTTTACATGCTAAGCTGTGCACCAGCAAAAAGTTGCAGTCACGAAAAATTAAATTGTAGTCAAAATTACCAGTATAAGTCTCAGAGAAAATGCTAATTAAAGTATTCTACAAGCTTTTAATTGGATAAAAATAAAATAAATAAAGGCTCCTTTTGAAAAACTATCATTCTATTTTTAAACTATCAACTATTTGCGTAGACTGGCCTCTTTCCACAGTCTTATTCGCTTCCACTATTCTTTTGATATTTCCTCTGAGCCAATATTGCAGCCGTCTCTTGATTTCTCTGGTAATATATTCAGCGTTGAGAGAGTTGGCGATTTATGGTCGTGATCACCATGTGACACACCAGCCAGGCAATTGAGAGACGAAAATGCTGAGCGTGATCGTATTAAGGAGTGAGTGCGCGCACATTTTGTCCAGCATGTATATTGCCTTTATCGATTTATTTCGCGCCTCTTTCCCGTCGCGTTCGTATCTCTCTAGTTTCCTCTTGGCCGGAAAAGTCAAGGGTCTGACAATGAAGGTCACAGCACGACTCGTGAGAAATATATTGCAGCCATATCCTCCGCGCATTTCGTTTCGTGCATGCAAAAAGGCCTAAAAAGTAGCGGCGGCCCGCATGCATGGCCGTGTTTTGCGCCGAGTGCCGCGAGTGTTCCTCTTTCCGTCATTTTTCGCCTCTGACAGCCCAACCATCGGCTGGATAAAAAGGCGCGCACGTGAACATATCAGAAAATGGCAGAAGAAAAAATGTATCGGTGAACTTTGGTGTACACAAAAAAACTTAATGAAGAAGGAGCAAAGAAAAAATTAATTAATCTTCAAGCAAGAAATGCAATAAAATTAATAAAAAAAATAATATTATTAGTTTGAGCTCCAACGGCAAATTGTCGGGATTATTAAGTTTGGATAAAATATTTGAAGACTTTAAACAATTTAAAATTTCATTAAATGCTCTAAAATTTGTTTGAATTTTTTTTTACACACGTAATGTTTTCAAATAAATTAATGCCACAATCTAATTTCGATAAAATCTATACTTATCAATATTATTATGTTACAATAAGATTACTATAATATAAACTCAACTCTGACATTTTTTAGTTGAATTTTATTTGAAATATAAACAAATTTATCTTTTATCTGAAAGCGTAAGATAACAATAGAAGGCAGAGGAGGTTTAATTGGCACCAAACGGTAGCGAGCTAATCAAATAAAAGGGAAGCTCTTTTCCTGACATCAGCTCTGCCAATTTCTTTTCGCCCGTGATCCTCTTTTCTGCCTTTCCGGCTCTCGATCGCCGCAACTAGACCATCTGCGAAACGATCCTCTCTCGGCCCGCCTTTTTTTTTTATTTTCGCACATGCGATCCGTCTTGTTCAAACCTCCCCTCTAGCCGGCGGTTAATTTTACAAGGCACTCGTTTAAATTCGCGCACGTGTTTGTGCTGCTGAAATTACACAATTAAACGCGCGAGAGAGATGTTTGCTCTTCTCGTTCTCCCCGCAGTCTTCTCTGCGCCGCTTTTGGTTTCTTCAGCAGCTCCTTCTTCTTTTTTGGCACCGAATTAATCTAAAATTGAGCGCCTCAGGAGATGCGGCAATTGCAAAGTTAATTGCTTTTCTAACCTTAAGAGGGCGCTCGTGAAGAAATAATGTTATGCGCGACAAATTCAATTCAGGCCACCCCAGCCCAGAAGGGATAATAAGCCCGAATTGAATTACTTTTCAGTCTTTTCCACCCGAGTGCGGGAAAAGAGAAAGAAAAAAATCACCAAAAGAGTTTTTTTTTTCGTGGAATTCGATTTAAACGCGGCTTGAGAGGGAAAATAGCTCAAATTCCTCCAGGCCTTGTATGTACGTTTGCATGCGTGTTGTGTGCGTAAGTTTCGCGCGAGAGTGGAGGGCAATATGCGAATTCCTATGGCGCCAGAGTGGAGGATCTCGCACTTGGCTGCTCGAGGTTCTGTTGCTATTTTAATTACCTCTTCATGAGGAGGATACGCACCAACAACAACTCGCTCTCTCGTACTCCAAAAACGTTTGCAGACAAACCGCAAGAGAGAGATGAGAGCTCCAACATCAACCCTTGTGATACCTAAGCCAATAATCTGGTAGAGATGAAAGATGAAACTGGTGCTGCCTGGAGCCGTCGGATCATTTGCAAAAAGCACACAGATAGTTTATCCGAGCTGTGTAATTTTGTTTCTAATCTGACGTTAATTTCATAGGATGTACGTTCAGATAGTTTGGAGAGTTATAAATAGTTGAAATCTATCAAATATAAAATATTCAAAGCAAATTTTGTACTTTTTTACATGCTCAGATCTCAATCTGATTTCAATCAAAAATTTGTAAATTGGTTACGTTTGTGATCATAATTTATTTTTATATTATTAAATAAAATTTTATTTAGATGTATTAAATAAGGGTCGTTGGTGTAAAATATTTGATGATCATAAAAACAGGAGGTGCATAATATCAATTCAACTGAAACAGACAAAATAATCAGTCAACAACGCAATAAATTAATTTTCGTGGAAACAGAAAACCTATGAAATCAATGTGATTAAATTTTTAGGATCATATATAATTATTTCTTGCTTCGGTTTTTGGATTCAGCTGACAATGAGACAGATTTTGTAACAAAAAGTAAATTATTTGGCAAGACAAATTTAATGAAGTTGGCTCAAAATCAAAATAATATTAAAGAAAACCAACTGTACTAAAAAACAAAAATAATAAAATTCCATTAACAGGATTTTTTTTCAAGCTTATGCACAATCGTCGTATTGAATCAATAACCATTTTCATTGTTTTTGGAGCAATCAATTTTGTCAACAGACTCACGCGGGCGTGCAAATCAAGTGGTCTTTATACTATGTTGCCTTGTATCAAAACACGCAGAGATCATTCTCCAATATAAATCAGCGCAGGTATTCGTGTGCATTGTTTGCGGTCGACGCAGCTGTTAATGAGCTCATCGAACAAGCACCACAATAGACAATGCGATTTTCAAGCTCTCCATCAATGGCCATTTGCATATAGAACACGTTTATTCACGCGCGGTGTTATAGAGAAAACGATCCCAAACCCGGGAGCATTGTGTGTCAAAAGTCAAAACAAACAAAGAGAATAAGTGCAGATAATTTCTGAGAGACTCCAAAGATGTTTATTTGTGTGTAAATATTGAACCTTATTGTTACAACTAGTGCTCTCCTTTTAAGGGTGCAAGTTGAAAAAAGTGATATCATAAATGCGCTGCTTGTTTGCTTTTATTGTTTTGGCAAATCAAGATTTAAGACGTTTCGCGTGTCCTTTCGCACGGTGCCGGTTTTAATATTTGAATAAACGCTTGCTGCTGCAGCGTTGAAGTCTCAATTTATTTTGTTTGCATTCTCGGCGGTGGAGGAACTTATCTCGCGCAATGTATTGTGACAGAGCAGATTTGTTTCGTTCCTCCAACGGCGGCGGCAATAAATTCGGCCCAAGTGGATTTCTGCAGCGGCAAAAACAACACTCTGCCAGCGAAATTTATACGCATCAAGCTTTTTTCGCGCAGCAGCCGAGCTTGGCCGTGTCCTATCGCAGATAAATAAACAAATTGTCGTTCGCAAAAGTGTAGCAAAGGAAAAAAAATACAAGCCACTGAGAAAGGAATCGACACAAATAATTCGGAAAAATGGTCTCGTTTGTTGCCACAGGGATTTAAAAAGAGAGACGTTTTTCATCAGAAGAATGGACGTTTTTATATGTTTCTCCGCATCTAAATTCAAATAAAGAAATTTATGAATTAAAGAACGTGAGAAAATGCAATACAGGGGCATGCGAAACTTTTAACAAAGTCGTTAAATTATGCGAAATTGAATTAACTCGGCAGGAAGTCGTCAGCATGCATGAGAAAAGTATACGTTTTTCAAACGAGCCGCGGCACACCAAGTTATTATTTTTTTCCTCCTTTCAAACAAAACATAGTTGGTTATAATTTTCCGCCTCGTTCCGAAAATGCAATCCGTCAAAAGCAAAAGGAGATCGCGTGCAACGTCAACAACGTTACAAAAGCATCCTTCTTCTTCTTCTTGCGCGCAGCACTCTCGTCTCGTTGGAGCGAAAAAGTTTCTTACACCGCCGGGCTGGAAATTCGGAATTGTATTCCAAATGAGATTGACTTTGTGTGTTGCATGATGCAAATGCTCGCGGGCTGACGAGCGCCGCACGCATGCATAAATAATATCGAGCGGAAAATTCACTCCTTATGCTCGAAAATGCATCTCAAGAGGCAGCGCAGTACTCTTGGGCACTTCCATTATGTTATTGCTGCGCATAAGTTTAAAGTTGTACATAAGTAGCAGAGAGAGAACTTACCCTTTCATCTCTCCAGCCGACAACACAATAAACTGTTTAATATGCGCGACCCGAGTAAACAGCAACGTGCCGTGCTCATATAACTGGTAATTCTGCCCACAAATTCTGGGAAACCTTCCTTTTCTCGCGCTGCACAACCTGCTGTGCTGTTGGCGAGCGTCGAGGAAAATTGCGTTTTGCGTCGGGGAACCGGAATCCTCTCTTCATAATGCGAGACGCGTCTCGCGTGGCAGGTGACCTCAACCGAGAGTATTTTTATGTTAGAATCTGAAATGGAAATTCTACATTCGGCCTAAGCTGCGGCTGCCTGGCGACGGTTCAAAGCGAACGTACTTAACGCACGCCGTGAGCCGCAGCACTTGAACATTATTTTGCACAAAATTTTATTCCTGGTAGTCGTTGGGAATTCTAATTGAATTGAGAGAGAAAACGAGAAACTCGAGGCCATAGAGGACGCGAACAAATTTGAAAATTACACAAATATTTATTCTGAAAGAGGATTTGGGCGAAAACAGATTTCTTCCTATTTTTGGATTTGCTTGTAAAATGGAGGAGAATGAAAGCAATTGCTATATTGAATAGAAAACCGCACAAAAACGGAAAATTTGACAAATATTATAATTGAGAACTGGCAAAAAAAATATATGTTAATATATTGCATTTTGAATATTTTCTGTGGTTTTATTATTTTTATTTTATAATTTATATTTACATTCTAATAAGTCATTATTTTATCACTTTCAGCAGCTCAAATACTTGCAAATAATTGGATAATAAATTTATGTTGAAATGTTTAACTAAACATATCTGGAAAACCACTTTAAGTAAACAGGGAGATAACAAAACAAAACAAAATTATTTTTAATCGCAAGTGTGTCTCAAAATATTCCGATTCTCACAATCAGTATTGATTAACTAAAAATGGAATTATTCCAAATTTATGGTAATTTTTAAAACTTACAATTTATTTATTTTTTGTATTAATTTTTTTTATTTGTATTTACACAACATTAAAAGTTGTAATAAAGGTTTGCCTAAAAAGTATAGTGATGTAAACCAATTTTTTTTAAATTTGTATTATCAAATGCGGAACACGTGATGCTAAAAATAATGTTATTGCAACAGAAGTCTGGTCATGTCCTCTCTACGGGCATTAAATGTTGGCAAAAGGTTTCGAGTTCGTAGAGCACAAAAAAGCTGCTTGCTACGTGACACATTTTTGCAAATCAATAATGAATATTTGCCGCCGGTGTTATCGCAAATGCAAAAAGAGCTCTTCGCGTGTGCCGGAGCAGCATCACGACAGAAATTACGAATTTACAAAGCGCCGCTCTGCCCATGTACACTGTCGACAGAGCGAAGCAGCTGCTGTGCGCAAATACCTACCTGCTACCTGTGGGCCGTCTCTCGTTAAAATCCAGCGCGTATCGTAATTTAGTAAAATAAACATGGCCAGGACGCAAAACACGCAGCGAGAGGAAATTTCAGAGCGCACACGCGGTCGCGACGAGAGATAAAAAATTTCCCCGGGGTTTTTGCTACTTTGGGTCGGAACATCAAATAACAACGCGAGCACCCGCCGGCGACTTTTTCCGCGCCCACTTTTACTGTGTTTTCGCAGCATCCCAATATTTATTTGCCAAACATGATGATGACGGGTCTGGAACAGCAGATGTGCTCGCTGACCTGGAACATCATCATCCATACATTTATACATACAACTCTCTCGTTTTTCGATAACTCTCCTGTTCGATTTCTGCGATAATTTGTGACGTTCAAACAGCTCTTTCCCAATACAGAGTGTTCCATTCTCGGAATTTAAAATAAAATGTAAATTTACAAACCAAAGACATTGAATTGTTAGAATCAATTAATAAAAAACAGCAAAGATCATTAATTAACATTTGAAAAAGTTAAAATAATTTCTCAAATATCAATATCAGCACCAAATAATACAAAATCAGCATCTATAACTCCATTTATTTTGATCCTGGAAAACTCTGTTCAATTTTTGAGCGGCCTTGTTGTTTGATTCACTCAACTGGTTTATTCAATCGAGCGAATTGGCCGAAATTAATTCATTCAACTGCACTACATGCGGAAAATACATCGCAGTCCACCATTGGAAACAATTTGACTTTTGTGGCAGTTTGGTCGCTTAATCCAGCCTATTCAAAGTCAAACAGCTGTGCTCGGGATTTCCGTTCTCGATATAAAAATTTTCCGTCATATTCGCTGCGAGCATCATCAAAAAGTAGAGCCGTTTGGCGGAGAGCAAAACATTATGGGAGGGCCGAGCAATTTTATAAATTGCTGCAGTTGGCAAATATTTGTCCGCGGGAGGTATTTGCATTTTATTCCATTGAGTGGAATTTCATTTGCACGTCCACATTTATGCATGGAAATGAATGTATTTTATAAATCGTGTTTAGTGTGGTGGAAAATGTGCGCGCGAGTGCAATTACACACTTCGTGTGCAGCAATCCAATTCCGACGATTATTTACTTTGCCGCCCTCGCGTTCAATTCAAATTCGAATCGCATCTCTGACTAAGTGCAAAAGCAGCGCTAATTAATAAGCAATAAACAGCCGGCTCGATTTTTATTGCCACAGCCGGTCTTTGCAATTCAATTTATTTTTTGTTAGCGCCGTTTTGCATGTGTGTGTTTGTTTTTTGCCATATTTATGCGAAAACATGTTTATGCTAATGAGGAGCTGCCTGTTTAATTTTGCATGTAATTTTTTTTCATCTTTTTTTAATTGGAAACGTCGAGTCCAGTTTGAATACCTGTCGTGCGGCCCCTGTTTTTTTCCGTTGTGTTGCGAAAAGGGAGCGAGCAGAGAGGTGCGAAATATTTGAATATTTATGAGTGTGTGTCTGAATGTGAGTATTGCTATAATTATTCTCACAGACATAAACACCAACGGCCGAGCTTGTGTGTAGCCGCCGGTCGAGGCTATTCAGAAAACGAGCGACCCATTGCTTCATAATGAAATCTCGGCGCTACGCATTCATACCAACAGGCCTTTTAATTTTTGTATTATTTATGCGTGGACCTAATTGCTGGAAAATGTGTCAGAAGTTTATGAAGATGAATAGTAGCGTTGCAGTTTTTAGCATTGCAAAAGTCATTAAATCGAGTGGTCAGAGGCTTGTAATTTTTCTTTATTGCTGGGATTATTGCTTTATAATGATGTAATAAATTTAATTTTCGTTGCAACGAAGGGAAAATATAACTATTTTTTACATCTCTTTTAATAATTATGTTGATCCAACCTACTAAAAAGAATAAAACGATATGTATTAATATTTTAAATTTTAATATAAAAAATAAGCATTTCAAAATTCAAGTTACTAGAATTACTTATATATATTTTAAAAAACTGAATATTTTATATTATTATTATTAAATTTTAAATTGTTTAGCTTTTTTTTAATTAAAGAATTATTTTAAAGTTTTGCTTTTCACATCTTTCGTGACCTTTTTATTATTCACAGTCAGACGTGTTAATTCTAACATAATTATAAAATTTAATACTCTCTTTGAGCTTGTTATCTAAAAACTGACTGAAATTGTAACTAATAATCCATATGCCTTATATGTGCTTGATTAAAACCTGTAAGCATTACATACATTAATTCAATTTATTGGGAATCGAAAATGAAGAAATAAAATTATGCAAATTTGTGAATAAAGGATAATCTGGATAATTTTTCGTCAATTAAATATTTGTTAAAAAAAACAACATTTTCTTGACCATATTCAGTCACAAACTACTACCTTAAATCACGTGGAGACAAATCAGCATATTGTGAGAGAGAAAAATTATTTTTTTATGTTAACGAATTTTTCTCCTAAAAGATGTTTAATTTTTTTTATAATATTTTATACAGAAATTTATATAAAAATCACCACATGTATGGTTTCCATTCTGTGAAAAACAAATTTTTACCCAGAGGAAATGGATGATCAATAATAAAACTAACTTTTTCCCGGAATATAGAGGGAAACCTCAAAGATTTGTTATAGCTCAATACTAATTAAATCAGTTTTTAATATAGCAATGAAAAATATTTACTACAAACAAGAGATATTTTACTCTCAAACATTTCTGTTGATGTATTAAAAAAATGAAACATAAAATATAAACTCACAAAGCTTAAGAGCTATTTCGATCCACAGCGCACGAAATAAAACACCCCATACATAATTTGACAAAGCATTGCTCAAACAAATAGGTCGTGACTCGATATATCTGCACCGGAAAATTTATTCGGAGAACATAGAAAAAATCACACGCCAACGAAGGAAAAAAGAATAAATTCGAAAAACACTATCACACAAAGGAAAACGCCGTTGGGCATTAATATTAATGCGCGGCACGCATGTCGCCGTTCCCGACATAAATAACGCGAAAAAGCGGAAGCGATAAAACCAAAACATATACCCAAGAATCGGAGAGTGCAATTGCACGCTGATTACGCAGGGATGAATTATTATATCGGACTGCTGCTGGCAAATGGGAAAATCGGTATTATATGTTTGTTCTCGATCACCCCGCGTCTCTGCGGTGGCACGTCAGCCTTTGATAAATTATAGACGTTCTTGTTCGCCGCCGAACAAATGAATTATTGGCATGCAAAGTGTCTATCACGGCGCGCGCGATCCATATTGAGTCATTTCGACCTACTGACTTTTTGTCTCGCAAAAAATGCATCGGAGCCACGCAGAGCCATAGAAGAGCACTCGGCTTTTTGCTTTGTGCTGGTCGCGGTTGTGCGGCAAAAAGCAAACTGACGTTTCCATCAGCACCGATTCCTTTGTTGGATGCCAATGCGGTGCATGATTTTGAGCGATTTATCATCAGTATGGCTCACCACAATGCTCAAATGTGTATTCAATGCGCTTAAAATAGCTTGGAAAATTCATGTGGATTTTTATTTTGAGTTGGGATTTTAAATCAATGCATGGACAAAGAGGTACATTTATTTCTTTGATATTATACAAAAACAAAAAGACTTTAAAATCCACTTACCAAATTGAAAATTGCATTGATAAACATTAAAATATGTATTATATTTTCTAATTTAAAGAATTTATTTTCATAATTTTGAACTTTTTCAATACTGCATTTCAAATTTAAAAGCAGCTATATAACATTTTACATAATTTACAATTTTTTTTCAATTGGGAAATAAAATTAAATTAAATTAAAAGTTTTATTTTGTATAATTTAATTAATTTTACACTTAAACCTTTTGTGTTTGTTGAATTTAGTAAAAATTTAAGAGAACAGAAAAAATCAAAACAGAGTTTTTAGATTCTTCTGTTAATAAATAGTCTTATCGATAAACCTACTCGAGGAATGATAACAATCAAGTCAGTAAGTGTATAAGATAATTTATAATTCAATTAAATTTTAACTATGACCATAATTTTGTAGTTTTTCGTTTAAACTTTTTACAGCAGCGCAGGGGATTGGAGGAAAATGAAGCATTTTGGGCTTTACATGATTCACCGTTAAATTTAAACTCAACGAGTCACTTTTTTGTGACCATCATCAATCTTCTCTCTTTCTGTAGACTATGGAGTGCTACCAACCAACAAATTTATTATTCTTTAAATTCCCTGGGCATGTTGTGTAAACAGTGGGTGTGTTGTTTGGAGGGTGGTTGGCGGGTGCGTGGAAAATTACAAGTCTCTCTTTTTTGTGTACAGCCTAGAGCATCGCACTTCACTTTTACTGCCGCTGCTCTTCTTCACGCTCGGTCCTTCCTTTTTTGTAGCAGGAAAGAAAAGAACAAAAGTCACGAGACGGGGATAGAGAGATCTTTTGAGAGCACTTTTTAAAGCGCGGCATTTTTATTAAGTGCCCGTCTGAGGTCCTTTCTCGCGAGAGCCGCATTTTCATGGAAAAATTATAAAAACGACGTCTTTGTTGCACTCGGCGCACATGTGCAGAATATTCAAAGAAGTCTGCGTGGCGTCGCTTCAAAGAGACGATAAATTGCCGCCTCTTTGCTAAGAAAAGACGCCGCGTCCATATATTTGATAATTCGAATCCAAGTGGAAAAGCCTCGCACGAAATCATGCATGCGACCTTTGACACCGAGAAGCGCCGTTTGTCACGCTTCAATTTGGGCCCAGCATATGTGCGCGGCCAGACGAGATAGAGAGAGATGCAAATTGCGTTGTGCGTCATGACACCGTAACATAAAGCGTCGGCGGGCCAAATCGAGAGCAATCTTGGCGCGACCACCTCCATTAAATACGTTTCGTGGTCTCCGTGAGTGCGTTTTGTACCAGCTAATGAAGTGAGCAATCTCGAGATATTGTACGAAAGGGCGGAACGACGCAGATGTGCCAAATTTGGCAACAACTGACATCATTTGTGCGTATTGGATTCTGCAAAGATTCAAAAGGTTGACAAAAAATTTAAAACATAATTTTAAAGTATAAAATTGGTTTAAAACAATTAAAAACTAATTTAGCTGTTAAATACTTAAGTACTTTTAATATTTTTATTACTTTATTTTTAAATTTAAGATAAATTGTAATACTTTTTATTTTGTTTTTTTGCATTTAAAATTTTGTGTATAGTAGTGCAAGGGTTGAATTAAATCAAGCTACATCAAATAAACTTAAAAATTATAAACAATTCATCAAACGTAAACCTAGTACTGAAAAATCATATTTTGAAAAGAAATATCATGCCTCTTGGTTTCCTGGGTGCGTTAGAATATTACTAATGAATCACACTCAAATTAACGATAAAACTAAATTTATCAGATTAGTTCAACCTGTCTAAAATCTTAATTCACTTCAATTAAATAAGTGACAAATCTGAATATGGTCACAATTTAACAAAAAATTGCTTTCTTCCCTCTTCAATGATTTGAGCGTGAAATCCCATTTTCAAAAGCTGTAATTTTCACAATTTTTATATAGAACGCTTAAAAATAGTGGTTATTTTTAATCAAATAGCATACACACTGTGAATTAAATTCAGCATAGAAGAAGTTCAAAAAAGCTCAACATATATTGCAGAAATTATTTCTTATCTATGTAATAAGTCTTTTTTCCCTTCTATATCAATGTAAACATGACATTGAGTAACTTTTTTGCATCTTGTAAATGCGCTGCAATATCATTATTATATAAAAATAAAAATCGCATAATTGGCAAAGTTGACTGAGCGTTCACGTTATTATAATAATATGGAGCTGTTTTGTCGCTTGCAAAAGGGGCGAACATTCAGTGTATTCTTTTATGAACTCACTTTTGCTGAAATGCACTCCATTTTTCTCGTCATATGTGTGCCGCCTGCTTGTGCTCTACACTGATGTTGATGTGCCTTTTTATACAACCGGAAAATTGCTGTTGTGAGCGCTCAAGATGTGTCACACTCACATAATACAAAATAAAAAAGCAACGCGTAAAAAAAAATCTGACCAATTACCACTGCGTTCTCGACCCCAAATATTTTGAATTATCTCCTCACACCCTTTTAATGCGCGCACACATATAAATATGAAAATGGAGTGCTGACGACAAAACGCTGGGCAAATTCGCGAAGTGCTGCGAAGCGTTCAGTCGGCGAGTTATTTTTGCTTCGCGACGAGTGCTCGCCAGGAATTTCTCGCCTTTTATTTCACTCTCGCTTTCCAGCCCGCAAAACTGAATCTTCTTTCTGCTGCAGAGATTATTATTCAACGCTTCAAAATAAAATTTATTTTTATAAAACCCGAGAAGAAAGATACTCTAACCGCACGCACGCATGATGCATCTCATGTGTCGCTTTTTGCATAATATCTTCGGTTTAAGAGGATAATAAATTTTTAAAAAAAAGTAAAGATTAATATTAATTTATTCTTTTTAAAAATAATCCGAGCCCACCTCATTACCCCATTATTTCATTTTCAGGCTCTCTGAGCTAAAGAATTGTTTGGCCACAAAGAAACAATATAAAAGTCGCGAGTTTTTGTGAGTCGGTTGCTGTGCCGGTATTGATGGAGTCGCTTTGAACGACCGAGTACGAATACTAATGGCCCCGCAGACAGTCACGATTATTCCGCACACACTCATACACAATAAGCAGCCGCAGGTATTTTAGTTGTTGGGCGAATCGGCGTCCGCCGCAACAACTTTTCACGCAGAGAAATAATTTTATTCTGAGAAGGGCGATTTTGAATTTTCTCCGCGGTGCAGAGATTAAATCTGCTCTCGGTGGTCGCTTCTCACACGGCTTACCCCTTTTTGGAGAAAAGAGAAGCCTCCCAGTGCGACGGGAGTAGGTTTGAAGAGGAGGAGGAGGAGGAAAGAAAACATTTTTCTCTCTCTGGAGAGGCCTTCTACATTTTGACGTGCAGAAAGAAAAGGTCTAGACAAGAGAGTTGTACCTTCTGCATGGGTGCCCTTTTTTCAAAGATGCTTTTGTCCGTTTCTTACACGCTGGGGCGTTCTGTTCATTTGCAAATTGAAAGCAGGTAGCTGGTATAATTTACAATGGGTCGTAAATATGTCGGGGAATATAAAATTCAACGCGGAAAAAATTGACGCTGCCCACAACGAAAATATTGTGTCGCAACTGGAAGAAATGTAAAATTATAGAATGAACAGAAAAGACCCTTGTTCATTCTATCCAAAAATAAAATATTTTTTAACGGTTTTTTTTCTATTCCATTGATGAAGTTCATAGATTATGCAAGGGACTTCTTCTTGTGTATTCGAGAACGCCCGTCGCGAGCGAGATCACTTTAAAAGTCGTAATTGCCAAAATCGCGAGAGAAGGAGTTGAAGAGGTGGGTTCGGCTTTCAACGTTTGGTCCATGAGACGGGATCTCCTGCAGCAGCAGGTAAGAGAAGAAGCAAAGGGGGAGGTCGGTTGAATGGTCTGCGAGATGCCGAGCGAGCGCAGACCTTCTTCTTCTGATGCCCGGCGATAAAATGAGAAAAAAATCCAAGGTCGACGCCAAAGCAGCAGCAGCGTGCAACAAGCTCCTTATTCAGTGGGGATAAAATAATACCGCGCTTTGAATTGTCTCGTTTTAAAAATACACACAGCGGCCAGTGAGCTGTGAAGGTATTCGGAGAGTAGGTGTCTGTGCGCTGGAATAAGTTGAGGTGGAGAAAAGCAGCGCCTCGATCGATTAAGAATCGTTTCTTTGACGACCGCAAATACACATCGCCTCATTAGTTCGTCTGGCAAGGGTTGATAGTGCACGGATCATTTCCCGGTCTCGCGACTCCGTTTTTATCGATTGCTCCAATTTGTCTCTCTTTGTATGAGTTGCTTCGCTGGATTTAAAAAGTCTTAGGTTTCGTCCGTGCTTTTTGTTTGAAAATCAGCAAAAAATTGATTGCCAATTAATACTTTCATTTTTTGATCAGGTTTTCATTTTTTTCCTTTTTCAAAATCATATTCTAATTTAAATTGAGCGAGATCTTATTTTTTTGTAGTGCATGATCTATATCACCATATTTTTTTCCACTTCTAAACCTATTTCAATTCAATAATTGCTATCAGTTAATTTTTAGTTTTCTGTTATCTCATACATACATCGAAAGTTTCATAATCATACATAAAGTCCATAACTCTGTGATAGATCTTTATAGTCTAAGATTGACTGTGCAGTTAACTAAGACATCTGGATTTAACATTTGTTGAATTTTTTCCAGTAACTGTTCATTTTGAAGGCAAATAAAATTAACTTACATATTATTAATATTTTAAAATTATCAATATTCACCAAAAATATAAAAAACTATTTGATTTTTAAAATATAATGAATATAATATATAAGCAAATTAAGATTAAATCAAATTAAAATTTACTATTATATTAAAACTTATAAAGTGGTAACTATTTTTTGTTTTAATAACAAACTGTTACTGTCATACTCATTCACATATGAGTACCTTTCTTTTTTGCATGAACTTTGTATTCCAAATAAAAGTTGATGTACAAAGTTTCAAAAGGAAAAAAAATTGAAAATTTTATTTTCTCCCTACTCTTTACAGAGTCTCAATTTTAATCTGCACTGGTACCAACATCAACAACAATAACAATCATTCACCCTTGTGTGTATCGTCCGAGCTCCTTTATTTTGATATCAAGCACAGATTAAACCATAAAACTTTTAATTAAGGCTACTCTGCAATTGCCCTGCGCGGGTCGCAATAAAAACTAACACTCGGTGCCATAACGGCGGGTGCGCGCAAAGGGCCAACAGTGGCCATCTCCTCTATCGCGTATACACATCTCTAACAAATAAATAGTCAACAGCTGCTCTCATTTCTAATGTCTGGTGTGCGATAACAAAACACAACGTTTGTGCAGTCATTAGCTATCCTCAATGGTGCGGCGGAGAATAATATGTATGTGCGGTTGGGCGCGAATGAGACCCGAAGCCCCGTGCAATGTTTGCAGAATCACCGCCGCGTGCAGAGCAGCCCGTGCACGACGGACATACATACTCACTTACACATGAGGTGCGATTGCACAATTAAAATACAGTAACGTGGTAGAGAGTGTGTTCTTAACTGAAAGCCCACGCCGTCCGCCCACAGTCCCAGACCGATCTTGGCGCCAGCAAATTCCTCTCAAGGTTGGCAACCGACCTAAATTTTTCGGCGCATAGTTATTTGAAATTTGCAAATTAACTTTTGTAGTGACTGGAAACTGAGATAATTTGTGTCATTTTTTTAATATTGATCTTTTTTTAGTTTTGATTATTTGTTTTAAAATATTGAGAGTATTTATGGGCTCCAAAATAGAACGGAAAAAAAATAATTATCCATTTTTACGTTATTTTTTATTTTATTTCGCACATTTATATAATTTGATAATTTAATTCTGCCTGTGCGTGCTCATGTAATTCTCTAAAAATAGAGAGGACACACCGCAGGGACAACAGAAGCGGCATTCACACGAGGTTTGTGTTACAAAAAAACAAAAGCGCTTTTTGCGCCTTTTCATCTGACGTCAGTGTTTGCCACGACTATTTCGTTTGCATATATATTATCTCTTTTTCATTTGCCCCAAATAAATCTTAATCAGATTTTATATAAAATTATATAAACTCTAAAAATCTTAGTTCATATTGATATTTTATTATAATTTACAAAAAAATTAAACTGGTTTTTTGTTATAACAGGCGTCATTCGTAACAATTGATTTTAATTGTCATTTTGAATGCAGTTAAAAAAAACTTTCAAAGCCAAAAAAAGCAGTTTAATAAAAATTATGACGAATTAAAAAATTTCCGCTTTTGTTGTCAGATTTTTTATCCTTCCGGAATCATTTATTTGATTATTAAAGTCCCTTTCAAGGTTATTTGCCAAAATTATCCACAATTTTATAGTTTTACAACATAATTGCTGACCAATTATCCAGATGGCTGCCGGCCATAAAAAAATCTATATTCAGATCGTTCAACTCTTCCGTGCTGAGATATTATAATTTTCATCAAAAAATTCAGCAACATTCTTTTTTTGCATTTCAAAAATTCTAGCTGGGGTTTGAATAGGGTGCCAGCGGGATCTTTCAAGTAGTGAACATTAGGAAAAATTAATAGTGACACTGTCCATTGGGAAGCGTTCCAAGTCGGCGCGAAACTCGCTAGCCTTGCTAATTGTCTCGCTCTCGGAAACAAAAAATGCAAGAGAGAAGAGGAAAGAAAAAGAGCTCTCGTGTCTGCGAACGCAGACAGACCGAGATCTTTTCGAGCAGAAATGCCACTTTTTCGCTCGAGTTGCAGCGTAATTGAAGGTGTCTGTCTTGTCTCTGCAATCGAGCTTAACTCTGAAGCAACTTCAGCACGAAAACCGTCCCGTGAGAACATGAGGAAGACTTTAAAATGTCTGAAGACTTGAAAAATTAAAATTACAAAATCCGTAATTTAAATTAAAAAAATAACTTCGCGATTCAACCTTTTTTAATTAAAAAATTTAATCTATCAGAATATGAAAAAATGGATGGCAGGCAAATTTAAACAATTGCTAAAGGAAACTGAATATTTTTTCTAAAAATTGATCAAATCAAAAATAAAATTCTAATATCTATCAACATCCTTCAAAATTTAATTTTGATACATTAAAATTTGACCATCCCTTTACTTATTGACAAGATTGAACAGTTAATTTTTCCTTGATTGATTTCTGTTAGTTCAGTTCATTGTTTGTTAATGAACTGCAAATTTATGCAACGGGTCTATTTTATTGTGGTCCGTCCAGCAGTCTGCATATGGCTTTGGAAGTCTGGAATGAAAAGCCCCAGCTGCAAATAATAAAGCTCAATTAGGCGTAATTTGACGTGGACAACTTTACGAGCCTGGGCGCAATTAATTTATGAACCATCATCTCATCATTTCCGAACGGAGATGACGTCTTTCGCTGGGAACAAACTTTGCACTCAACGCAAGAGAGACCTGGCATAATTTTTTGTCAATAAATAAAGGCGTCCTAGCTGTCGAAACGAGCATGTGTCTTCTTCCTCGGCGACTTTGGCAAACTTTGATGAAGTGAAATATTAAATGAAGGACCTGCAGGCACTTTATTCTGCCGCCGCAAGAGGATCGCTTTTCCGTCACTGCGGTGAAAACGCCCACCAGCTACTTTTTTGGCGGAAAGTTCGCGCCGACGTGCTACACAGCAACGTCTTGCGAAATTGGTCAAGCAAAAAATTGCCTCTGCTGGTTGAGAGTGAGAACAGTAAATCAATCCTGACGATGGAATTTATCTTGCAACTCTTTTACGTCCAGCCTCAAAATTGGAATTTTGATGAGAGCAAAAGTGATCGAAATCGTTATTCTGCTTGGAATTGCAGCATTCCGCAGCAATCTGATTTCTCAATTACAGAAAATGAAATTATTTTTAACTTATTCTGACAAGGAGATTGATGCTAATTTCTTTGGGGGGAAAGTTCTGAATGTGTTTAAAAATCACTGGTGGTATTTTTATTACTTTATTAAATCCGGTAAATTAATGCGATTTCATAAGTTCTTGACGTAATTTTTTGCTTGTAACTAAAGAAAAACTCTGGATGTGAACATAATAATAGGAAAAGCCACTTTGACATACTAATTATTAGTATATTTATTTTATAAAAATTTACAAATTAAAGAAGAAGCAGAGTTTACTGGTCTGTGTTGATTTTTTAAATTTTTTAGCTCTTTCAGGTGCTGTAAAAAAGTAATTTTTAACCTGATACGAGTTTTAGCTCAGATATTATTAATGTAGCTTAATTTAATTAATTGCTGCTTAAATTTTCAAAGCTTGTTTGCAGACATTTATGAAGTACGCTATACTGATTTTGGCAAAGTCTCTCCACAAAAACGTCAGTCACTGATTTACCCACTTACAGAGAGCGACGCTTCCCCGGCCGAAAGAAATTTCGTGTCCGTGGAAAAGGCACCCCTTTCGCGTCGGAAAGCTTTTCCAGATTTAGCCATGAAAAGCCGAATTTTGGTATAAAAAGCAGCGGCGCATTCATTGCTGTGGGCGAGAGAGCGCCCCACTGCTGTGTGACATAATAAACAAAATGACAAGTGGAATTTTTCTGGGCGGCAGCCTGTTGTAAATTTCATCTGTCTGCCAGCGCAGCCGAGAGAAGAGAAAAAAGCGGCAGCAGTTTTGTTGCGGCGAATTTTCCCAGCCCTTTCTTTTGTGCCGGCCATAAATGAGATTCCGCCCCGGCATCCACGCGAAATAAGAGAGAGGCTTTCTTCTTCTTCTTTCTCCTCCCGAGTGTGATGAAAACAAAACGTGCAGCCGCAGAAATCACGTAAGCGCCCGGACGGTACATTAGGTGCATTCGTTTTTTTAATGGAACGTGGACCCAAACCCTTCCACCGACGATCCTTTTTTTTTATTAAAAAAAAAGGAGAAATAGAAAAGGAAATGCACGTGCCAAATCCTTTTCCCCAAAGCCCGGCGTAATAATCTCGAATGGAGCTGCAGCGGCCGGCAGGTCACATGTGGCCCCTAAATATTCCAAATTGCGAAACTGTCGCACGCTGAGTCTAGAACTGTGTGCGCCTTTTAGCCGCTCACCAAAATCTGATCAAAGCTCGAGTCGCTTTGAAAATTTTAATTTAAACGCTTAAAAAAATATAAAGTATTTAACAAAAATTAAAGATTATTTAATATTATTTTCATTTTGTTTGTTAATTTTATTAAATTGTATAGCTTTTATTAATTTTATTTTTAAAATTTTATTTATTTATAGAAGTAAAAATTCTCTGTACAGAGTTTTAAATTTTTGTTTTGATACAGAATATTTGATTTCATTTTTAATACTTTCAAAGTAATTCAGCCTTAGATCTCATAGTTTAAAATTTATGTGTATGCATAATTGTATATATTCTGCTGGTTTCCTGTATGTGCACTATTGAATTAAAGAAATATTTAATTATATTCTATTATGTATTATAACCATCAATGAATGGACTAATATTTCATGCTTCTAGCTTTATCATTATTCATTTTGTGATTGCGTGTTATATCATCTATGCTATAATCTGTAGATTATTTTCAATATTTTGTGTTATTTAAAACTAAAATATGATTTTTTTATTTTTCAAAGTTATAGTATACAAATATATCCAATATCTTTAACATGATTCAAAGAAATAATAATTTTTTCAATCAAATGAAATTATTTCAAGGAAAAGAAAAACTCCATTTTCACCACCGTTGGTTTATTTCATTCCCAGTTTGTGCTCGAAAAAAGAAAACATCTATAAAGGGGGAGGCGCTACTCACAAAAACCTCTTTTTATTCGATGCGAAAACCTCTCGCAACACGTCTCTTTTTCAATCAAAGAATTGCTTAGCATACCCAAATCAGCTTAGGGAATTGGCAACAATAAGTATGCATGAGATCCATTGAATGAAAACGAGCCTCCGTCGGTTGCTGGGGCTTTTTTAACGATATTGATTCGCCGTCTCTGGCGCTTTTATGTCTATTTTCTCTCTCGTGCACAAAAAGTCCTTTAATTTATGTGCTGCATAGTAAAATAAATTCGCACCTTTCGGCATAGATTTATCGCTGCAGCTCTCCGCAATAATTTGCATTTTGTGTGCGGAAAAAAAGAGTTGAAAAGTATAGTTTGAAGTGGCACATGCGAGAATTACGCTTCCGTGCATTGCCGACAGCCGAGTAATATTATCGGTGGTATATACGGACGAGCCATTGGTGAGTGTCCGATGAGAGTTTTAATATCACGAGTCGTCGGCGCGTTGTCTCCGTCCGGATTCCTAATGAAAATTCAGCCGCGCGAAAGAGGTCATCAGACGGCACCAAAGAGAGAAAATTGCCGCTTCATGCAGCTGCGAGTTCTCTTGCAAAAAGAAAGGGTTGTTTGAAACTGCTGGAAAAATAACGAGTGCTTCACTTACATGTATAGAAAGTCCCGTCTCCTCCGTAACGCGAGGTGAATAATTAATTGCGCCGAGTGTTGAGCGACGGCGGAAAATACAATTTGCTGCCGGAGTTTTGTTTGTTATTGTTGTCTTTTCCGCACCAAAGAGCTCTCAAGAAGTAGTGCTTGAGTGCCGGAGATTTGTGTCTCCGTCTTCGCTAATGCTAATCCATCCATTTTTATTTACCAAAAACAAAGTTTATTATTATAAAGTCAATACGTTCAGAGTATAGAGAATTTTGTTTAATAATCACGGTCACCTGCTGTTTTGAAAACTTTCAGTCAAATAAATTGTTATTCAATTTTAATATCTTTGGTTATTTTTCAATTGAAATCAACGAACTATTTCAATTTTTGCAACTTCATAGCATGTACACATGGAAGCAACTAAAATCGTCAAATTTGGTGTCCACTAAGAACAACAACAATTTAAGGCTAAAGCTCATTTTAAAATCAAACTCCCATAATGGAGGAAAACCAGTTCAAAAACCAACATCATTACAAAGAAAACTTTTAAACATTTCAAATAATAGTCGATATAGCTGTGCAAAACAAAATGTAATTTGCATTTCTTACCACTATTATCAATTTTATTAATTTATTTTTCTATTTAACTTTATTATTAGAATACAATCATTTATTCATTTTAAAGTTTAATTAAAATGTTTATGATTGATTTTTATTAATTATTTTTGATATCAAAGTTTAAATACTTGATCAATTTTTAAGAGTGCTAAAAATCTGATATATTAAATTTGACCAGATATCCAATATTATTATGTTTTTCAAGCAAAAAATTACCAAATCGTTTTTTGTCAGGTAACTGTATCATGTCTATTAGGTTCTGTAATAGATGCAGTTCAACTTCGTTTTTTGATATCAATCATTATCATTGAAAAATCTTATTTTGAATTCAATATATAACATGGCCCACATGTCTCAAGCCAATAGCCAATCAATGAGGTACCAAATATATTCAGTAATAAATTATCGTACTTGAATTTTATTTAAATAAGGTTTTAAAACTACAAAATTAGACAAGCTTAAATGATTATTAGAATATAGATTCAAAACTACCAGAGGTCTGCTCATTATACGCGGAAGTTTTGCAAAATTTAATGAAAATTATGTTAAAGGTAAAAAATTATTCACAATTTAATTTTAAAAACCCCGTTAGGAAGTGTATGTTTCAATTCATGTACAAAAGTTCCACCCCGTGGTACCTTTATATAGAGCACCAGGAGCCACATTTCATCGCATTTGCTGCCCCGCGCCCTCCACTCGCCGGTTCTGTGCGTTGTTTGAGCGCGACAGTTCAATGCCCCTAAGACGCTTACCCGGTGGCAAGAAATATGGACGTGTTATTTATTTTGCCACCCGGAAAGGTAGAAACAGCGCACAGATGCTCTTCTCCTGTACATGAAAAGATGCACCCAACGAGTGGTGACCCAGATCGTAAAAACTGCACTCGACCATTTATATATTTCAGATGCGACCAAAAATAATAAATTTCGGTCACAAGGGCCACCAGAAAACAAACTCAAAACATCGTTTGGGGCGTCCCTTATATAAAAAAAGAAAATATATTGTACCAACTTGAATGTTAGGACTCGAAGAAGTTTATTTCTTATCTCTTTCTGCCAAAAATAATATGAAGAGATTAATGAAAAAGTGTTAATTTCAAGTTTTATTATCGTCCTTGGCCGGAGAGTGCTTTGCGTAGTAAAAAATGAAATCGTACATCGATGCAGGATAAGCGCCATTATAACTTTTTACAACCACCAAAACGCTTTCAACTTTTTTTAATCCCCTTCTGAAGAAATGGAGATGAATTAATTACGCCACTTTAATTGCTGTTTTTATGCAAAGGGCCAAAAGAGTGACGCATTGCTGCTGATTTTTTTTTGTCCTGTGACGCAACTGGAAGGGCAAATAACTCGTTTTGACTTTTTTGCGTAGTTTGACGCACTCCAGTAGAGATTTAATTGGAAAAGTTTTACATAAAAAGTACGATACGAAATAGAAAAATCCTCTCTCGGAGAATTACAGAACTCATTTTTCATGTCTCGCTCAGCGCACAAACACAAGAGATAATCGTAGGCTGGGTTTTTTTTTGTATTCACCAGGATTATGTAAACACACAAAGCAAATTCATGATTCACCGATTTATCATTTGCATTTAAATAAACCCGCTGCTTTTAATTTCTCCTTCTGGGAGTTGCGGAGAAAAGAGTCTTTTACCTCCACGACTGCTGCCGCCGCTTCCAATATAATAAATTTTCATCCGGCTGTCATGACCGATGCCGAGAACACAGAACTGGGCTGCTGCATATCATTACGGAATCATCTCGTGATGGTGTTTGTGTGCAGTGGGCGCCTGTGAGATGCATAACAAAAAATGTACTCAATCATCTCTCTCTCGTGCCACAGCGACAACAATATAAAATATTCAAGGGTCAGATCAGCCGAGAGAAAGAATAAAGGCTAATATAAATCTTTCTCAAAGACCAGCGGAAAGGGTTGAGGAGAAAAAGCATTTGCATTGTTCCTGCCCCAGAATCGTGTGTGCGACAAAAAGAGAGGCACGCGTGCCTATGGAGGTGCATTATTTGTCATTTCGGGTGCTGAGATGTTATCAAAAAATTTTGAAACGCATTTCGAAATCCCCCACGTGCACTTAACAAGCAGAGGGAAATTAAGTCATTTTCTCCCGAGGAAAGGAAAGATAATTCATCCGTGTTTTAATTTTTTCCATGGCGTGTCACACTCGCAAATGAGAATGGCTTTTAAATTGGTTTTGACACGCATCACATGAAACCAAGCGCTGCTTATTTTCTTTCAATCGAAATACATTAAAATTACGCTTTTTCAGATTTATCAAATTTATTGCATAATAAAATATTTATTTAATTCACTGATTAAATTACTTAAATCAATCATTTTCTATTAGTTTCATTTTAATGTCTATTAAAGAAGAAGGTAGCGGAGGAATTAAGAGTAATGTTTGCTATGCACAGTCTAATTTCATGTTTACAAATTCTATATATTTACTATTTTATTTTTATTTTTAATAAAGAATTAAGTCAGTGGCTGGTAAATCATAATAATGACGTGGAAAGACAATAATGTTATTAATATTGATAAATGTAATAAATAATCATTCTTAAAAAAAAAAATATATTAATTAAAAACTCTTACATTAACGTTTGAATTAAAGGGAAAAATTAAAAACTATAATAATCTGAATTATCCAGTTAAACTTAACAATCAATTTTAATTTTGATTGCCTTCAAATGTTGAATTGGATTATTAGTGTGTAGAATTTATTTTTGATAATATTAATCATAATAAATAACAGAAAACTCTCTTTAAAAGAAAAAAAAATTATACAAAATAATTTTTCAACAGAATTCCGATTGATTCATTAAAAATTTCAGAGTTGATAATAATTCAAATCAAGCAATCGGCTAAATTCTAATTAACTAAATGATAAGTTTTTCAAAACTTTCGTAAAGTTTTTGAGGGCGCTTGCATTGCGTGAGCTGCACTCATTGTCAGTTGCCTCGCAAGATGGATTGCCGGCAACATAAAAAGTTCTCGAGTGCAGCATACGCAGGTGAATTATTGCATTGCTGATAAAAACACACGGAGCGAGAATTCCCCCGTGGTTGTGTTTTTATTGGTCCTGTTTATTCCATGCATTATACCTGCTGGCAGGCCTTTTTTATCAGACTATGCACTTTACACACGCAGTCTGATGCTGCTGGAAATGGCGCACACGCCCAGCTCGGTTATCAACACAACTCGGATTTGATCACGAAATAAAAACTGGGAGGGCTTTTTATTAATAGATCGGAATGCGACGAGGGCGTGTGTTTTGTCTTTTAAATCAATTCACGGCAGAGTAAAAAAGGAACCGAGTTTGTTTTTTGTTGAAATTACATTATATACAATTTAATTATAGAGGAACTTGATATTCTCGTGGGCGTTTTTTTTTTACTCTTCTTGCGAAAGCAATTTAAATTCAAATAATCTGCCGAGCAATTTGTATGCAGCTCAAAGCAATTTCTCGCGTATAATCTCGAGCGAAATTTACACACAGGTGCCCTCGCATGAGCAGAGTAATTTTTTCCAGAGCCAATTACCACGGCTAAGACCGAGTGCAAACAAAGTCATTCTTCAAAAAAAAAGTCACAACACGGTTGTTTATGCATTCGTTGCGCACACACTTGGTAATTTAATCTTTTCTGACCTTTTCTCTTTCTCGTCTGTTTCAGGTATGAGCTTTTTTACATCCATAATTCATAAGGAGGAGTTTTATTTCGCAACGCAAAAGTAAGTGCTGATCTCGAATGAGATAATTTTTAATCAGGAGAATTTCGCATTGATTAAAAGATTCTAATTATATCGTCTGGCTTGGGAAAATTATATCAAAACGAGGCAAACATCTTCTCTCATTATTTCCATGAAAGCTGTCAGCAGTCGAGGGAAACAAACAATCAACGTAATAATAATGGAACTGTCTAAATGCACATGTGAGGAGGGAATATAATTACTTTTGCCGATGCCATTGTTTCCGACAGCTTTATTTTCTGAAAGGGGTAAATTCTCATTGGGAAATAATGGAATTACGAGCTATATTTATCGGCAGAAAGAGAGAGAGAGAGAAGCACACGCGTGGTATAGATGGTAATTGATCGTTTCCGCGGTGATTGGATGAAAAAGGAGCACAAAAGAGGATAGTAATTGCGCTCGCGGTATTTTCAATTTTTGAATGTCGACCGCACTATTACTTTTTTATTATATCAGGACACGATATAGAGTGGAGCTCTGTGCGATGAAAATGTCAGATTTTTAATCTCCAAATTTTTATATACAGACCAAAACAAAACTGTTGTTTTGGTGCTCTTTGTGATTTTCAATCAACCTAAATTTTATACTGAACGAGATGGAATATTTTCCATTGTTGTACATTTTACACTAATTGCTTTCGACCTTTATTGGAATAAAAATGGAGAACTTGTATTTTTATGACTCTGTTTATTGTCTGTCTAGAAGAAAAATAATATGAGAAGCTGCAAAAATCGTAAAGTACAGAGACAAGTGAATCAAAGAACAACTAGAATAAAGTGCGGTTTTATGAGTTTTTGCGCAGCATGGGAATATTTTATGTTGCTCCACTTCACAAAATTAATTTTTTTATTGGCTTTTTTTTATAAAAACAGTTTTTCATTTTTTGCTTTCAAGATACTTCTAAAAACTTATCTTAGTGATTTTTGTGATTAATTGATAAAAAAAAAATTAATTGCAATAAATGAGATTAAAATCAGCTTTAAAAAAATTTCATGTAATATAACCGCTTAAAAAAATTATTCCACAATTTTCATTTTTAAACTTCAACCAAATTATTATTTCGCTTTAGAAGTAAAAGTTATTTCATTTCTAGTGCCTCGTCTTCTTCAAAAATTTGGGCGATTATGACATTAAATTTTTTTATCAACCTTTCATAATTTCAAAATTTTTGAGCCGAATTAAATTATGATAATTGGGAAAGATCTCGTAGGAAAACTAAATAATGCCCCTTGGAAATGTTGGTTTATAAATTATTTAATAATAAATGGGATTTGAATTGACGTTTTATCCTTAAAATTAACTTTTTCGTTGCTCTAATTACAAAGTGGTTCTGTCGCAACGTGTATAATTTGATAGAAATCATCAGTTTGAATTTATACGGAATCGAATAAAATTGCACACGCGAAATAAATTTGTGCGGTTTCGGTTCAACTCTGCGCACCACTGCGCTAATGATATTTTAATTGCCAACTGTGCGAATATCGAACTGATTGTATCAATTTTCCGCTTCCCGCAGACAGACGCGACAGAGTTGTAATCACTCCTGCACAAGTGACCGCAAAACATAGGAAAAAACTTCTAACTAAATTCTAGTCGGGTGCTCGAAATTAATTAAAACACGCGCCACCGACAGCATCGCCAATTTTCCGCCCCACGAATCTTTCACTCTGCAAACTGTCGCCGGCACTGTTTGGAAAATTATATCTGACAAAAGAATTAACGAGAAGAAGTTCCTCTCGATCGACCCTTCAGACTGTCAGTCACAGCAGATTTATATTTTATCTTTTGTTTGCAGATGGAAAGGGGTTTTTGTTTATTATGTTTATTCGGCGTTGCATTTCACGCGCTTATCTATCAGCAATAATTAATAGGGAGATGCTGCATAAAAAGAAGTGGAACTTTTTAGTGTTGCAAGTTTTTTTTTGTTGCTAGAGTCAAAAATTAAAATTGGAAAAGTTATAGATTTTAGGTGAAAAAGTCGGTGCCTCATAAATTTTAGAAAAAAAATTTAAAAAAAAACTTAAATTTCAGTATTTATATAATCAGAAAGAAAAATGACTTGCTTTAAACAAAATTTAATTTTTGTATAAAAAAACGGTCCTGCAATGAAATTTCTGGCGCTAATGAACCAAAATCTGTGTATAATATTTATTTTAAGAGATGTGAATTGACCTTGTTTGCCATTTGAATAGGTTAAAAATTAAAAGAGGATGATTTTGATGATTAACTAAATTCTCACATTTGTTTCCAGTGCTTTGTGACTTTTTTGTATTTTATATTTATATCATTTTGTTTACTGATGGTAAGGGGTATGTGTTTATTTTTGGTGCTGCGTTTGACGCGCTTATCTAACTGCAATAATTAATATTTCACGTGGCGGCGACAGACAGCGGCAATTCACGGTCGCGCAATCACACCACTATTTGCATTATTGGCGGTCGAATTACACCTGCAGCTCTGCCATGGACGAGCGAAGGGAACACGATCGAGCACCACCCGAGCTGAAATTATTAATTACACCGAACGCGCTCGCAGGTAGTAATTATTTCGGATTGATCGCGTGCATTATCTGCCGGCCGTGTAATCAATTTCATTGATAACGTTTGCCTAAAACCGTATGCGTGCAGAGATGGGTTGAAATGCGGTGCAGCCATTCGTACCATTTGTATATACAATTTAATCTTGCGAATCGTCGCGCAACTTGTCAGTTATGCACGGTTTGGAATTGAATTGAAAATTGTTAAATTAATTTTGTCAAATGATGAAATGAGAATTGAAAGTTTGATGATTAAATCTTACTGTAATTCAGTTGGATCCAATTTTTTTATATTATTATTTTATTGAAATCATATACTTTAATTTCCATTCAATGCTAAATTATCAACAAGAGCAACTGATGAGGATGTGTACTTTAGTTGCAAATTTAACTCAAGTTTAACTCATGATAATATCATTTCCTGAAAAGCTACAATTAAAATTAATTTAAAACTTTTTAATTAGTTCAAGCAATATTTCTCAAATTGGAATTATGTTGGAATTATTTTAAATTACTTTACACAGTCAAATTTATATTAACAAACAAGTTTTTTAATTCTAAAAATTGTCGTAAAACAAAAATTTAAATGAAATCAAAATTCTAAAATATTATTTACAATAATAGTTTTCTTAAATTTAACAATTGCTATAAAAATATCATATTATTACTATAGTTTGAATGCACGATTTTAAATAGTATAAACTTGTAACTTTCGGCACTAATTATGCCAACTGCCACGGGGGCGTTTCTCTAGCTTGCAGCTTTTCGCTATCAAAACAAAATTACCCAGTTTACAGCGCGCGTCACCCGCCGACAAAGCAGCACCATTTGCACCAAGCTGTTTACGTTCCCACGCAAGTGCGTCCATAAACAATGTCGTAACATCTCAATCCGCGAACTTCCCCCGGTGCAATTTGCCAAATTAGCAAATAGAATGTGTCGGGTGATTTAAACGATTTTAATTATTTCAACATCACGCGATTCACGCTTGGTTTGTCTCTCTTTCGAAAGACATCTGCCATTATTGGATTATTTGCTCTGACAGCCTGATGGCCTCAAGTGTTTGCACATGCATGCACAATGGTACAAATTTTTCGGCCGCCGCGCTTGTTCTTTCATATTTGCTGTGCTCACAAACTAACCCCCTTACATTCGAATTGAAAAATATGTTGCGCTGCGCGAATTGGAATGCTTTTTATACAAGAGAGCTTTGCTCGCGGGGTGCAATAAAAGAGAGTTTCATTTGAGGGAAGCAGCTAGAAATATACACACACAATGGAGATTATAAGAGGAAATGACGAGTAGCTGCAAACGGCAAAGCGGGAGGGTGAAATTGTGTTTGTCTATTTGCACGACAGCCCATTTCATCAGAAGGATAGAATAAGAATAAATTGCTGTGTCCGTTTACCACAAAGTGCAGATGTAAACCACTTCTTACTTAAATTTCAAACCTGCTTGCAATAATTAACATTTTTATTTACAATCATCAAATTTTTACATAATTATTTAATGATATTTTGGGTTGTTTACGTTTTCGGATAATTTTATGATGGGTATGATATTCATACCCATCATTGTCAAATATTTATAATATTAGGGTAACAATTGTGTAACAATGAATAGCAAACAATGAGAAAAAAACTCCCAAAATTTTACAAAAAGTAAATTTTTTTAAATAGATTGTAAGCGTCGTTTTAGTCTCACATATTAATTTAAATCAAATGGAAAGATCCATTTTTAGATTGAATTTGAGAGAGAGAAAAATCCACTAAAAATTGCACCTTACAATCAAATCTTTTCGAACTATTTTCTACACTTACTTATAAAAAATCATTTTAGCAAAATAGGTGCCAATTTTTGCTTAAATTATTATTTATCATAAATTTATTTAATAACATCCCCATTAATCAATCTTTTCAGAACATCGTTTGCCTATGAATTAGAGAGCTTTTTTATATTTGAACTGGTGCTTATGTATATATTGTTATTGACTGAAGGGCTCTGTTTGCATTGTTGTATGGACTGCAGTGTGTACTATGCAAAACGAAAAGTCATGCGGCTCTCAATCACCCCTGCGGCGCAACACGAAACCAGTTTAATGGACGCGGAGTGCATTACTCGCGCTCACCGTGCAGATTGTCCATATCCAACAATAAACAATGCAGCTCGCGAAATGCACTCTTGATTATTTATCGCCGAGCTTGGCGCGTCGTAAATACATCAGAGCATCAAGTTGTGTGCGGCAGATAAGAGGCAAGGCAGGTCGCCCGCCGTGCCGATTGTCAACCGGTCGGAAATTCATGGCTGTCCGGCAGCATCCCCGGACGTAAACAACAGAAAACAGCTCGCTTTGCCCGCGATGCACGAGTTGAACGAACCACATAAATAAACTGGCGTTATTTTTCAGGAAATTTATTTATTTTTCAAATTGGAGCTGCTGTTGACAGAGACCCTGGCATAAATACACAGAATACGAACACAAAAAATGTAAATAAAAAAAAGAGCGACTGCTGGAAAATGAATGCACGGTTTGTCGTCGCTGCGAATTTATATTTTTCGCGTTTTGGCGCGTGTGCGTTGAAAAGGCCCCTTTTGAATCATTTAGTGCTGTGGCTGGTGAATTTGCATTTTCATTGAATTATGGCCGGCACGCTGGTGTAACTAATGTGCTCGCCACACATAATTCCAAGCAATTAAAGCGATTTTTCCCGCATACACGACGACGCTCCGGAGAGTTTTGCCGGCGCTTCATTACCGCCCAAGAGGGCGGCGGATTTAGCAATTTTGTCCCGAGCAAAACGTATGCGGTTTCCTTTATTCCACGCAACGGTTGGAATATGCAATTTAAATGGCGGCCAAATCGCTTAAAAAGGGTCTAGCGAAATTCGCGAATAGCTTGCAAATTCTAGTACATAATCGCCTAATTCCTTCTCAGTAAAAGGAATATAAATTGAGCAAAGATCGTTAAATTTCAAGCCGGAAAAACTAAATTTGAAATCAACTGACACACTAAATTTACCTTGGTAAACTATTTTTTCAAAGAAGTTAAATAAATAGATAAGTAAATAAAGTTTATTTCTAAAAAATTGTCTCTTTATTGTAAATGTTTAATTTTTTGGCAGAATTTAAAAATTTTCAATCTCTGAGGCAGAATTTGCGCAATAATATAAATAATTGACAGCTTAAATGCAGTAACAAATTCGGAACTATCTAAATTCCACCCTATTTTAACGTCACAAATTAAGGAGGCATAACAGCATTGAAAATTAAACGAACTTGAAGACAAAGAAAACTTTTATAATTTTAACATGTTTCCGAAACCTGACTAGAATTTGCCCATAAAAGCCTTTGAACAATTTAAAGCTTGATTTTTTTCTAACCATTTTTTACTTTCATTTGCTTAGAAATTCCTTCAGCCTTGAAAACGGTTCATAAATATTTCATGGAAAATTTTTTCATATCATTTCCTCCGTATGGTTGACGTTGAGCGATTGGAAAGTTGAGTTTTTTCCACACTGCACGCAACCACACACATTTGCTAGCTTGACACCTCGAGGCTCCATTAATTCAACATTGTTGGCGGGAAAAAAGGCAGTACACGCACGAACGTCTTATCAATCTTTTCAAGCGCAAGAGAGAGAGATAATTTAGAAGTTCTCCACGTCTCTTCTCTGTGCACGAAATTTGCTGTGACTTTCATTACGAGCTCGTGTTTGTTGTTTGAGCGGCAAAGCAGCTTGGATGATGAAAAGGCCTTTTCGGCATTACAAGGAACAAGACAACGACAAACACTTAAAAGAGAGTTTGCATAAAACTTTTGATGGCAGAGACTCCGTCTGCAAAGATTACCCGGCCGTGTAATGCGATACACATTATGTGCTCAAGGAGCTGCGCCTATGCTTATCCGCATTGCACTGCAGCATAACCGAGTTTGTTACTTTTACACTCGCTCCTCCGCCCCATAAAAGCAAACAGGATATTGAGTGTGTTTTATGCACGGCTCTCCGAGATATTGCGCCCTAAGTGACGCCAAATGGATATGTAATACTCTGGTGATCGCTTCGTCCGTCGCTGGGGAGACGAGACGAGCGCATCAGGTATGAAAAGGTGCATGTGCGATGAAGTTGTAACAAAGTTGCGAGATGATGCATCCATCGACGTAAGAGGCAAAGCAGGCTTTGATGCACTTCTCGGGTGGTATAATCAAAAGCAACTGACAACGAGTTGCAAAACTTAAGCAACATGTACTTTTTTGCTACAAGAAAATAGAAAATTCTGAAGCTGAGCAAGATGTATCCAATAATTTCAATTTAAATATCTCAATTCCCTCACAGAATTAGATAACTGTTTTCAGAAACCATTTTTTAAGACTTTAAATTTATTATGAATTTAAAACGTAACATTTCTCCAAAGCATATTTACTTAAAATCGGCAACAATGCTTAACAACATTTACGGGCTTATTTCTTAATTTTTGCGTTGATAGTGTTAACATTGAATTAAATTTTTTTACCAAATTATAAATATTCAACCTTCAACTTCCTTTTAGTCCAGTTTCCTAGTAAAATATTTTAATTATATGCCTCTCTGAAAACTTATACTTTCTAAATGAATATTTATTTAATTTCATATCATCATCTTATTATAGAAAAAAAATTGTTGTAACTCAATCAACTTTTATTTAAGTAATAAACTAAAATTAATAATAATATTTTAAATATTTTATTTATATTTATAAAACTAAATTAATCAGTAATTAGCTTAAAATGTATAGCACAACAAAAATATAAAAATTCATTTATTTTCACAAGTTAATTTTTATTTACATTTTTAAAGTAGCATAACTAAGAGTTAGGCGATTGAGTTCGCAAATTAATAACCTCCTCGCGGGATAATTCCGCGGCTCAATAAATTTACCTCATTATGTTTACCTTGGCTGGTGCACTCTCTTAATTAATGAAACACGCACGTCGTTGCACACGTGCGAATGATATTAAGCTCGAAAAAGTAGCTTGCTGCAGGGGTCGCGTTTTCCTCGCTCGCTCTATTAAAATTACATCACGACGCTGCACACGAGGCGCAAACTTTCGGGAAACTTAACTTTGCCCGGCGCATCAAAATAATATGCGTGTAAAATAATTATAATAATAAAGCCGGCGAGCGCACACACGTTTCTGACACCAGCACATGTTTCTCGCTCGTAATTAAAACGACACACACTCGCCTGGCATTTCTGATTAATACATAGTTTAACCCCTTTTCCTCCCGTGCACACATACAAGGGTATTTATGGGCTTGGCTGCTCCAGCTAAGTGGGAATCTTTGCAGCTTTCACAGTGAAAGAGCCGAGAATTTGTATGGTCGTATGTGAGAGGTTACATACGACATGTGTGCTTCTAAATTATTATGCACGTTTTTAGCGCATGCAACTTAATTATTGATAACACAAAAATAATCATTAAAGGAAATGGTAGAATATTTATACAAATGGTTAAAAAGAAAACTCTAATCTGAATCAATTTCTGCATATTAAAATTAATAAAGAAGTCTTTTTACTATACTTTGGAGGTAATGTTACTCTGGATCACAAAATTTTGATGAAAAATAAAATCTAGATTTGAAAGTCTCAATTCAAATGAGAAGTCTTTTAATATTTTCTTGAAAGTTTGTTTCTTCTTTGAGCATAAGATTAAAATACTCAAAAATATTTATTTATCATTTCACTAATTAAATGCAACAAAAATTTATTGTGTGAGGGCCATAAGTTGACTAACTTTTATTCAGAACTAAATTAATTAATTAATTAACTAATTATAATATTTATCAGACACAAATGAAATTCAGCAGATTACGGTAAAAATTATAGTTCTTCACTTCTGGCCTGGGCATTGATATGCATTTTTACCTCTTCTTGTAGATCTTATTTAATTTAAATGACATATTAATCAAATTTATAGCTTATGATCAATTTAAAAATATGATTTTTTTTGTGAAAAATTCAAATTCTCTTTATTAAATAGTTTATGATTAATTAGTTAACCTACAAGGGACTTAAACCAACTGTTCTGCAGCTAAAATGTTTTAAGCAGAGAGTTTTTGTGTTCTCCCTGCTGCACCAAGTGAAAGGCCAACAACTTCGGCTCAAAACACCCCTTTCCATCTTCCCTGCGTCCGTCCTAAAACAGCAACTTCAAAACTTCAATTAGTCTTCCTCGCAGCATAATGCGGCGACGAGGCAGTGTTTGCCCCCCGTGCCGGGCACACGCGTGCAGAGGAGATTCATAAATTTTTGATCGCGTCGAGATGAATGTGAGCGACCTTTTTATGCGTACTTGCTCTTGCAAAATATAATGTAGCTATCAAGTGTTTGCTCAGCGACATTTGCGAAGAGCGGCAGCGCATTTGATGTTGTTTGCGCGCGGATTATTATTATTTTGTGCGTTGGGTGGGCGTGTGTGTGTTTTGGCAAAACACCGAGCGTCATCAAAAATCGTCCCGCTCTCTTTGAAACATTGTAACCTCCCATTACACACATACCCTCGGTACATATGTATGCACGCGCGCCATTCCCTTTTGCTCTTTGTGTGCGTTTTGTAGCATTCGACGAGTTTTAATCTCCTCCGACCGACCCCCCGTGCACCCCCCTGTTTTATCAAATAACACCCCTTGCGAAGCGCCGCGCTGATATTAGATAAATGCGTGTTTGCGTGCGACGGGACAGTGCGCAATTTGCACCGAGCGAATTCCGGATTTCGCACAACAAAGTCAAAGGTGGGAAGCTGAGGGGTTCAAATGTTGCAAAGGGAATTAATTAATTTGAACGTATTCGCAAATTTAAAACTTGAATATACACATTGCTTGCATATTTAAGGGTGAAAATTAATTAAAGCGTTTACAAGTGTGCAGATAAATTAATTAATTGAATTAATTATTCTCCACTAATTGAGCTTTTGAAATTTTCGGTGTGTAAACAAACATATGTGTAATTATTGGAAGTGGGCAAATTTAGCAAATTGAATGCTTCAGATAATGTTTGCAATTAATAATCATAATGAAATTATTGTACGTAATATTTGACATGGTCTTCAAATGTTAATTGATTTCCTTTTTGGGCCACTTGCTCAAATAACTGACACTAAAAGAGTCTTTAAAAAAATTCCAGCGGTGTATTATTTTTCTCTCTTTAATTCAGTTTATTATCTGAAAAATAAGTATAATTATTAGTTTCCTGGTCAGAAAAGAAGATTATTTTTTTTAATTTTCATTTTTATTCTTCTTAATTCTTACTTCAAGATGATTTTTTTAGAATAACAATAATTTCTGACACTTTAATTATAGAAGATAAAATATTTTAAACTTAAATCTGCTCTCATAATAATTAATTTATCTCACTAAAAACAATCAAATAATTTGTCTTAAAATTAAAAATGTTAACCTCGTCCATTAGCAAGTTTCTTTCTAAAAATTGGCTAAAAATCATTAATGCAAGTATTAATTGCTAATTGTAGTTTATTAGGTAATTAAATATTATAATTCATGCATATCATTTTTTTTGCAAATTGATTTTTCAATTTTTTTACAAATTGAGTCAACTTTGAACTTAAATTAAATTCAGCCCTTTCATTTCATACGAATACATAATACTGTCCTATTCAAATTCAGATCCTTTCACTAAAACATCCTCCCAATCTTCTTATCTTTACATTTTACCGCACAATTAAAATGTGCTTCTCATAGAGCGTGTAAAAGAATTTCACACTGAATGCAAAACCTCACACGACGAGTGAGACCTTTGAACCTCGTTCTTACTGAATTTTAGCCCCATATCATATTTCATCTCTGCCGAAAGCAGACGCGTTTTTATTTTTTCATAACCGTCCGAATTAATGATACAGAATAAAATCCGCTTGACGGATTTTCAATTAAAACGTGAGTTTTTAGCCAGAGTCGCGACGAGGAGAAATTCCGAGTCATATTCATCAAAATAACACGTCTGAATTAAACGGCACGGAGCGAAAGAGGGGCTGGATTTTTTAATGAGCACCGAACGAAGCTCCATTCGGAGCCTCTTGAGCATAATAACGACACACTCGTGAATGCCGGCAGCCGCGGCTCACACATTTATGCACCCAGAGCCCGATTATTCCTCACTCGCACCACCGCTTTATTTTTCCACATTTTTTTCACCAGCGGCCTTTTCAATTTCAAGCGCGTGACCCCGGCTGGAAAATACGGCGTTTAAAATGGAAAATATGAAATTTCTGAGAAGATTTTGCGAATTATTTCGGACACGAAAATGTCATTAGTAAACATATGCAAATGCACAGGGACAAGTCCGAGTGTTAATGGAAACGCCATAAATAAAACGTGATGATTTTTGCCAGCATGGCGTGGATAATTTATCATGTGTGATTTGCCGCGCCGCTGCTGATAGCAATAATAACGCTGCGCCGCACAGCATATCAACAACACACTGCATTTCTCTCTTGGGAATCTTGCAGCATGAGTTATAAACCCGATGTGGCCATCCGAGTCGGAAAATTAGCCACGTGTGCTCTACTTGACATTTTATTGTGGTGCCGCACGAGTGGATTGACAATGATAATGATAAGCAAAATAAAATCGCTTTTTTTATTAAACGATAATTTCGTTACAGCTTTCTGTAGATAATAGTGAGATATATTATTTGACATTAAAAAATAGATTAAGGATTTTTAGATTTAACTTTAACTCTTTAGCTGAAATAACGTTTTTACTGAAAATATTTGCGAAAACCTAATAGAGTTAAACGATGGAATAGCATGCCAAAATGATGAATTAAAATTATAATTCTGATGTTAGTTAGCAGCAGAATCACCATAATATACTATCCAATGTCATCTTATCCTATCTTATAATTCAAATTCTTAATTTATGTAATTTTTATTAATTTCCTTTAGTTTATATTTAAAGTAATCAATGCTCACTCTACATGAGCAACCAATGATTGGATGTTTATCCAATTTGTAACCTTCAACATTTGAGCCAAAATTTATATTTTATTCTTTATTCTTGCCAACGATATTTTCAGGAAAATATAGGTTATACAAAATTTTATTGTGGAAAATTAAAAATACATTTAATATTTATATTCGCAAATTTTGTAAATAATATAAATTAAACTTATGTTAAAAAGAAAGTAATTTAAATTTAAGATAATTATTAATCTGTTGTATTTTAACTATAGTAACAACCAGATTGTGGCAGCACAGAATGGCAGCCATAATCAACAATGAAGGGCGATGTTGATATTTGAGGAATTTATGCACGCCGCGAGCCTCACAAAGCACACAGTCTCTCTCCACCCCGCCCTCTGCTTTAATGTAAATTACATGCACTCGAAATTAACTGACCGATCATTAATATCGCTGCCCAGGTTGTATGTTTGCTTGTGTGAAAATAACGCACACGGCTGTAATAACACGGCCGTGCTGGCGGAATTAATTAAGTGCATGTATGCACGGCGGTGTTTATGCAAAAACATGCACCGCGAATCCCGCCTGCATCAACAGCTTACTCGTTTTTCGCGACTGCATTGTTTCGACTTTAATTAATGCGAGAGGGTTGCGCTCCGGAGTATAATTAGGCAGACACATTCGTAAACTTGGAGAAGGAAAGTCTTGCACTTTTTAGCCCCGGATATGTATTTGTTAACGGGGTTCAAAGCACAGCTTGAATAAATAATAATGAAGGCGAAAGAAAGTTTCGCGCAGGATGCAAATTGGGGTGCCAAAATGGAGGGGGAGGAGGCGCCGTTGTTCTTTTAATAAGACGTCTTATTTATACGCCGAAAGCAAAAACGTGTGGAAACAAATGAACTCGTAATTGTGCTTTTCCGTGAAGGGGTTGCGGCTGATATATGATAAAAGTTGGAATGGGTGCCATAAGCAAAGCTATTAACAAAGCAAATTATTCAAAGTGATGTTGATTCATTTTTCAGCTGCAGTTAATTTTTATGAACAAAAAGCTCGCAAAGAAATCATGAAACATAAGTTTTTTGTTACTAATGAGAATAAATAATTCAATAATTAAAAGAATTACACCACGTAATTGAGCTGCATTATTAAACTTTCTACGAAAACTGTATGTATGATGTAGTTTAGATTTAAATTTGATTATATTATTTTTTATGTTTACTACCGTCTTTATGAAATCAAATTACTGATTTAATGGCTAATACCTAACTTAACTTGACTCTTCTTATTTGAATTGTTTGTTTAACAATTAACTATGATATTAATCATATTAATACTTCAATATTTAAAATTTATGTAATATTATAAAGAAATAATAATTTTTTTTTCTATTCAAATATAAATAATTTATATTAAAAAGAAATGTTTACTAAAAGAGATTATAAGAAAACTAGAAAAACACGATAAAAATAAAATTTACAATAAAAATTTGCACTAAACAAGAATAATTACGTGCAAATTTTATCAAACTTTTGTTTAGGTAAAAATTTTCTTTGGAATTTTTTTCCATTAATGCACGTACGTAACAAAAAATTTATGCATTCCACATATGCTACTGTTTTTTCGTTGTATTTTTTAGCACCAAACAGAGCCGCAACAGTCTGGAAAGTTTTCCAGTTTTTCACCCGCTGCTGCTCGCCCTCTATTTCCCTCGCTGACGTTTCGCGCACGCAAGTTTTATTTAAATTCCGCAAACATTATTCTAACCGAGCACAAAAAGACCTCGCTCTCTTGCTATTAAAAAAAGGCAGCGCGTACGCTGTGCGCCTCTCTCGCAAGACCCCGCGATGGTTTTCTGCTTGAGGTCCCGGCATCAAACGGAACACGAGCAATTGAGCAAAACCCGTTGGTGTGCGTGTATGCGGATGAAATTCGGAAAAGTGGTGAATCATCCCCGCGTTTCCCGCCCGCACTCGCCCCCAGATTGATGTGGTCTGCCTTTGCGAGAGCTGCGCGCTGGTGTTCGATTTAAAGGCCCAAAGCCACATTCCCAAATGAGTTGCGCATCGCCCGGCCTCAAAACTGGTTAATATCCGTCGAGGGTGCCAATGCCGGTCGTTTAACCTTTGAGAGAGAGCGAGAGTCTCCCCTGTGGAACCCAGAGTAAATTTTGCCTTCCCAGGAAAAAAACTTTGAGCTGCAGATTGTTCTTCCTGATATCGATTTGGTGCCAAATCATCAAGTTGATAACATAATTTAATTATCTATTGAAATAAAAAGTTAAACAAAAATTTATTTATATTATGTTTTTAATTTTACTATTTACAATATTAGCAATATATTTTTTGAGTATTAAATTTTAAATTTTAACATAAAATTATATTTTTTTTAATATTTTTTTAAATTTAAATTTTGTAATATTTGTTTCTTAGCAAAACAATATTTGAGTATGTATTTATATTTTATCTAATATAGTTAAAATTAATATCTTCATAATTTTGCACAATCATATCATTCAAACTTATATTTTAAATTTGATCTCACAATTTCTGTATTTCATGTACAATTTCATTTTGAATTTTACAAGTTAAATTGGAATAACTGATCATTTCCATCAAAAGTAAATGGTTGTAAATTTAAAAACGTTCGCTTCATTTTTTCATTTGAATAATTAAAAAATCGTCAAATTTGGTTATTAGAAATAACTCATTTCCGAGGACAGTGACTTTTTGGTTCAAACATTCCTTTCCTACTAAATCTTCCTGCCTCTGGTTCTTGTTCTTCCTCCTCTGAGAAATGGACCAAGTGTCCATTCAAATTGCGCGGAAAAACGGCAATTCTCGGCGTCGGGCAGCGCCAAGCCTGAGGAAAAAGATAAACTCGCCGGCGTGTCTCCAGGGGTGGAAACTCATCTTTCGCGCACCCCCTCGCGCCAGACCTCATCAATCACCGGACAAAATTACGCAAAACACTCCCTCGGAGGCGAGAAGCGTGTCGTGCCGTGTTGCATACTTATTATTAGGTGCAGGCGCCATCCCGCTGCGAGGGAGAATGCAGCAGAGAGTGCAATTGTGCATTTGAACTTTCCTAGAGTTTACACGCTTTGTGGTGTTCACGATTTACATTAAGAAATGCAAGTTGAAACAAAATTTTAGAAAAAACTCGTTAGAAATGCACTCAGAGCAAATATTTTTCTGTGACATTTTAAAATTATTATAAAAGCGTTGCTGGAGTTCTTTAAAATGGTAATAATTTCGATTATTTTAAATATTTATGGATTTCATTTTCGGCAAATTCAAGAAAATCTAAATAATAAGAAAAAAAAATGTTGAATAAATTAACTACATTCAGTTTCAAGCCATTCAGGTATACAATTTTTGTGCATTTTTTTTTTTTAATTGAACAAAAATGTCGTCTTATTTATCATATTTTGAGCAACTTTTCCTAAAAAATTATCTTTAAATTCAACACTTTGAATTGCGTTGGGAACCAAACGTTATATCCACAATTTTAGGTGTAACTAATGGCATAGGTGCAACCCTCCTGCAGCTGATCATTAGATTTGATGACCACGTCAGCAACACGCTCGTGAGTCATCAGGGGTCGGCGATTTTTCTGTACAACTCTGGGCAAAAGCACGAAAAGAAGGCCAGCAGTTTTACGACCGTTGGGGGATTCGACGGGGGCTGCTCATGTGGGTGCTCATATATTAATTGCACATCATCGTAAAACTTGGCCAATTTTCCAGCATAATGAGTCAGAACCCTCGCGTTATTTATGACTCTTGAGCTCGTCAGCCTCAATAAGTATAACAACTTATCAAAAAAAACTTAAAAAGTAACAAATTGAATTTGTCTCTAGTTCAAATCAAGTTTTTTATTTTTAGTGTTTAGTGAGAACTATTTTTGTTTCAAATACAGTTTGACGTACTAGCTAGATTTTGCAAATAATTTGATATTACTTAAAAATCGATTAAAAATATTTAGAATAATATTTTTTTGCTGTACATGCTGCGGGCTGTAGTCATATTTCACAAACTGAATTATCATGAAAATACAATTAGAAAATTAATTATCATTTTTTAATCATTTTAAATGTTTATTTTTATCATAAAAATTGTTCGCCAATACATTTGATGATTATTTAAAAACTTTAATTCACTCTCAACTCTTTTGAATTGGAAAAGCAGCGCTTAAATTGCTGTAAAGCATTCCACACTGCTTGGAATTGAAGCACCGCCCTGGGAAATATTCGTCCATATTGGCCCGCTCGCCCTTCAATCTGCATTTAGATTGTTTTCGGCGCCGACGGAGCCGGTCTGAAAAATCGTTCCAACAGTAAATAATTGCAACGCTCCTAGTGTATGTTTATAAGAAGGGGTCGTGCTCGCAATTACGTTTTCATCGGCTGAAAAGACGCTAAAAAAATGTATTCATGCGAAAATTTGATTTTCATTATGCTGCTTTGCATAATCTTGGAGAGCTTTTTTCGCACACACAAAAAGCAGCGCACCCTCTGTGGATTTGAGAATAATTAATTTCGAGTAAATTTTTTTCTCTAAAAGGCGCCCCCTCCGGCGCGGGCGGCGGCGAAGGGGACGCGGAAAATGGAATCCAAACATCGGCAGACGCGGGGGCCGCAGCATATATATGGGGTAGTTAGCCGCCCTTTTCGCTATTAGATGAAAAATCTTATTACGCCGGGATAGGCTAAAAGCGAATCAGTAAGAATCTCTTCTTCCTTCTCCATGCTAAGCCGTAAAAAATAAATTAGTGCTGCCCTCATCCCTTCAGCGACCCTCGCTTGTCTCATTAGAATAGCGGAGCTGAAACTTTTTCTTCGGCTTATGCCAACTTTTCCAACATAAAAATCGGCGATCGATGCCCCAAACTATCGTCCTTTGATCATTTTATGGTCTCGGGTGCCGCTACCAGAACAAACAATGTCAGATTGGGGACTGAAATTAACTCAAAAGCACACAAAAACAAGTCCATAACATTATCATAGAAGTGAAATGGAGAAACCCAGTCAAAATTATGTTTTATGGTACGAATAGGAATTGTAAGAGAATTCTGTAAATTGAAAAACAGAAGCACAAACACAGAAGTAATGAAAAATAAGCTTATTCATAGTATATTATGAAAATTTATAAAAAAAAAACTACTTTGAATAGTATACTTAAATATTGTTAATTTGAACTTAATAAACTATCATTACAAAAATTTGTTGGAAAATTTTGATAAAAAATTGCTCAAGTATACTTTGAGAAAGGATAATTGAAATACATTAAAATTTTTGTTACTATCAAGATCTAGAAAAATCTCATCTTAATTTGTTACCCACAATATCACAACTTCGTTTGATAATTTATTGATATTTTTTAAGTGAAATAAATAAACCTTTATTATTCGATCATAATTCGCTTTTTGAGGTGCCAAGTTCCTTGATAACAATCATTATCGAAAAACTCCGTTTCCAGATGAACTGTTTTCAAATTACCATGCTAATTCTCAGGGGGCCCTTAATACCTCTGGTGAGGGAGGGGGGATTTGGTCCGTCTTCCAAAGGTTCTTAATCGACATTCAAGAGTATTGGGGGTTGTTAATGAGACATGTAATAGAGAAATCGCTTCCTCAAACTAACTGTAAGACGCTCTCGCACAATTGCTTTACGGCCCTTTTTAATTAAGCACTCAAATGAGGGGGAGTAAAAATAACAATTCAAAAAGAGAGTCTGCGTTTTCTAAAGTATGGCATAGATATCTCGCTTGGCACTCTCGACGTAGCGAGGGCGAATCTGGAGAATTTCAAACGAGATAAAACTTTGGCCGAGAACAAAAAGGTCTTTGCTGCTTCTTATTGCGTCGCGAGGAAACTTTTACATTATATCAATAATAATAATTGAAGGAGGAGCTGCACAGCCTGCGAGCACAAAGCACCCGAATTTTTAATAATACCAAATGAGGCAGCTGAATTTCGTTAATCCCTTTTGTGTCGGCCCCCGTTTCGCAAACTGTATCTCTACTTTGAAAAGACTACGAGAGGGTCCCGAATAAAAGGACGAGAACTTGTGCAATCAATGGAGAACTTGCCAAAAATGCTTAATTTGAAAAGTTTTACCTCTCTTGCTTGTAGCAATATTTTACTCCAAAAGCACTCTCAGTTTCTTGATATATGAACGCAAGTAAATTTCCAAATTCCCCTGCCATTTTTTTTATTAAATTCAAAACTAACCAAATGAATCATTCTGTTTCAGGTATGTACCGAGCTCGCATAAATTGTCCCTCCAGGCGCGATCCCGTGACGTTTTCGGGTGAGTCTTTTTCGCAAAATGCGTGCCGCTTGTATTTTAAATTGGACTGCTTCCAATTGCGAAAACAATTTCCGTCGCTGCTCATCGAGAGGAAGGAGTGCAGGAAAATTTATTCGCAGTCCCAAATGCGCCCAAAGTGCTCCTCCACACGCGCCTTCTTTCGTTCACGCTGCAGAGGCGCCGCGAGTTATAAATAAAAGCCGGGCCTCTTTAATAATGAACGCATATAGGGCAATTAATTATTCAAAGAAGCGGCGATAAATTTGGTCTCTCTGAACCGACCGCGGCAGGGCACAAACACATACGCCGGAAAGAAGGCTCGGTTGAGGGTTTTGCTGCGGCCTCTTCAGACCATATGTGAGCAAGTTTTAACTATTTTTGAAGCGCAAATATTTCATTGATTTTTTTTAAATATAATATTTATAAAAATTCCAACAGAGGAAGAGCCACCTAGTCAACCATAATTATCATGTGTGCATTTACTCTTAAAATGGCTTTGTTAATTTATTTATTACTATTTTTTTGTATTTCATAATAATAATTATCAAAATTGTAAAAAAAAAAATAGTTTGATACAGCCATAAAAAAACTATAAATCATCTTAAATCCTTTTTATAATTAATTATTTTACAAATAAATATTAAGCACTAAAATTGTTAATAATTAATCAGTTGTCTCTTGATGTGTAAACACAAAAATTTAGTTTTGTAAATATTTTTCATATTTAAACTCAGGTGGTGGAATTTATCCCACTTTACAACAAAAGTCACGATCAAAAAAAACTTCATTCGATCAGCGATTCAAACTTTGAGCAATAAAAACCTTCGGAAATAAAACTTTGGCGAAAATAATTGAAAGCCGTCTTTGGTGCTTCCCTCTAATCGGCTCAAGTTACTTTCCCGAACAAAAAAAAGAAGTCCTATGTTGAGACAAAACGATGTCATTTGAAGAAGAAAAAGTACCACCAATTTTGGCACATCTGTGCTCTTAGAGCGATTTGCGGAGTTCAACTGTGCCACCCAGTATTGTACTCGAAAGCAATTCGGAGCCCCGCCCACGTGGAATCAGGCTCGTCCGTTCGTTCAGAGCGACCTTGCCAGGTAGTAATTCCCGTTTTATTATTCATGCACTGTCGGATGAAATTGGGAGAGAGATCATCAGACGGCGGGCGGGCGGGCGACGAGGCGAAAACGGCGCCGCCGCACCTTTTTTACGGGCAGTATATTTTTGCGATGAGGTGCGTGGGGCAATAAACGCCGCTTTATTTTCTAATCGGCTCCTTCCCCGTCAAACGCAAGAAAGGCGAACCGGACTCGTTTGAAATTGGATATATTGTCAGAGATTCGTTTGCCCATATCCATCAGAAATTATTGCCTCTTTAATGTCCGAATGATCTTAACCCTTTTTAATCTAGATAAAGGAAAACTTCATAGATTTTTTTATTACATTTGACATTCTGAATCGATTCACAAGTTAAAAAGTGTCCTCAAACCTGTGCACTGAACACAAAACGATTATTGTGTTTTTACCTGCAAGAAATGTTAAAATTATGAAAAATTCTTCTAAAAAATTTTAAAAAAATGTCATCTGTTTTTTCTCCGTAGTTTCTATTATGATATTTCTACAGTATTTAACTTAATAATTAGTTTTTTTAATCAAATTTTTTTAGACAAGAAGATAAAATTCCTTTAAAAAAATAATTTTCAGGGGGAAAACAAGCTAGGAAATATCACAGGAAGAAGCCAAATTTAATCGAAGTTTAAAAAAAAAAAATGAAAAATCTTTGACTAAATTTCCGAATGGTAGAAATCTATCTTGTATCTTCAAAACGAAGGAAATTTGGAAAGCTCCTGTTATTTTTTATTGAGTCTCATCATCAGTCCTCGTTTCCTTCAATCTCTCTCTTCTCTCCTCTCTAAACGCGCCAAATTGCGAGGATAGTCCCTTGAATTTTCAGACCATTGGCTGCACAATCGAGGCGCACGCCTGAAGCCATGTGTGCACTTTGCATGCGAGAGAGAGCATCAAACGAGATCCTAAATGATATTGAACTTCAAAGGGAGAGTGGCGGCGGCAGAAGAAGAAGTGTCATGGGCAGATTCGCGAGTGTGCAGCCGGGAAATATGATATGCGGAATCCGAAATAATATTCAAAGCCTTCCCCGAAGTCAAAAAGTCTCTGCACGGCTTTAAAAGTTGTGCTGCGACGACGAAGGGGAGAGAGCCAAAGTTCATCTAGCAAGAGGAAAATCTTGTGACGTGCCGTCATTGTGTGTTGAAATAATCAGCCGCGACAGTCTCATCTCTCTCGATGTACCAAGATTTCCTTCCAGACATGGCGCCTATGCGAATACTGACGCGAAATGCAGCAAAGTTGTTAAAATTCTGTCGTATCCAAAGAACAAAACTGCCGCTCAACCATTTCAAAATGTTGCAAATTATGGCTTTTTTTCTGAATGACTGCTATATGAGCTCTTAATTTTTGACAATCCTGTGATTATTTTAGGCTTAAAATTAAAAATTCAATTATTTTAAGCAGCTTAAGGAATTATTTGGATTTTTCTTGATCAACAATTTAAATTAATAACTTTTCATTATACTTGTCAAAGGAAACTCACGGAATTCCAAAAACGATATTGATTAATCAACCATATTTATGAGAGTGTAATGGGCAAATAAATTTATATAATTTTTAGGCAACTTGTAACAAAAAAGATTAAAAAAACAAATATTCTGCATCTTGAAAATTGAGCCAAAAGATAATTTAATCTAAAAATAAGAGAAAATTATTTTATTTAATAATTAACAAATAAAAATAAATTATTTATGTTAACCTTTAATATTATGTAATAAGATTTGTTTTTATACAAAATTAAATTAAAATTTTTTTTTTTTTTTTTTAAATCTTTCAAAAATAAAGTAAAAATAATTGTGCACATCCAACTGCAGTTACACAAAATGTACTATGCGACACACACACAAAACCGATATACTTTTTCAGTAATTATCCAAAAGAATGCTGCACATACAAAAAATTGCACCAGACATAAAATAATTACACGCGAATCGAGTAGTCTGCGGCTTATCGATCTCGCTAGGGCAGAATTAAGCACACGAGAGCTGTTGCAAATTTGCACAGCATCTTCCTCGCTACAAATGCAATTTGCTCTCGTCGATGAAGATGAAGCTGCTCGGCATGTTGATAGAGGTGTCGGCTCGATTAATTCGTCGGCCAATTAATTGCGCGCCTTCTTGCATTCGCAATGCCGGGGATAATAAATGGATCGAGACACACACGCTGGAGCTAATGGAATTACGGGCAGTCCACAGACTAGGCAACCCGCTCGACGAGGCAGACGTGCGCGTTGCATATTTCGGGAACATAATATACTGTTTCGGGCAGAAACGTAAAGTCGGTGTTTAGGAAGGAAAATTATTTATAATCAATGTTATCTACAAATATTTCTTTTAACACCATTTAATGATCTGATTTTGAAATGGAAATTTCCATGCAAAAAATGGCATAAGCACTATTAAAAAATCGTTAAAAATTTTTGGACAAAATTTCTTTACAAAAAAATGAAGACGACACATCATCATAGCTCATTTTGGACTTTTGCATGTTTTCTTGGGCTATTTTTTGCCCGCGGAATGTGCGGTCGCCCTCGAGTGAGTCTCTCTCTCACCCTCGTGTTATGAGATATACAGAGTTGCGCGCCTGCCAAAAGCTAACAACCATTTCACTCTTGTAATTCCCCCGATGCAGCAGCAGCCCTTTGCATTTCACTGGCGCTCTTTTTCGCTTGGCTTCGTGTCAACAATCAATATTTTTGTCGGCTTATAAGCACAAGTCATATTACTGCGCCCTCTTTTCTTTCCTTCTTTGAATCGAAACAAAAATCGCTCTTTAAATGTAAAAAAGACAAGAAAAAAGCGGCGGGCGGGCGAAGGCGCAGTCTTTTGAAGAAACACGCTTCGGTGCTCCTTCGAGTCGAGTTTTCCTCTCTTTTTTTGCCTCTTTTGAATTCCTTTTACACTTTCACCACGCCTTTCTTGCATTCCAAGTGAAAAATTCAACGGAAAAGGGGTTGTGCGCGTGTTTCAATTACGTTCTCTGCAATCTCATTTGCCATCAAATTAGATAATCAGTCTGATTTCCTGCCGCCGTACCAAGGAAAAATGCAAAAAGGAATTGGGAGCAATTAAATTCCTGGATAAATGTGAGCTCTTTGCATTTGCCGTGACTTTTGAATAAAGTTTTTTTTTTTGTAAAAGCTCTTTTGCTGAAAACGCAGCCAACGCTTTAAAAAGGACTAACAATAAGAAAAAAATTCTATTTTAATAATTCGTGCTTTTTTTACAATTTTGAGCATAGTGATTTCAAACGCAATTAAGCAAAATATTGTTTTTTATTCTAGGTCAAATTTTTAAATTTTTAAAACAGTCCCTATTTTTCTCAATTTTAAAAACTAAATATTCTGATTTTAAATTTTCTGTGAGAAATCCGCGCGGTTTCTTTTAATTGCTGATTAGTCTCAGTAAGTTAAAAAATAATCATTGCCTGGGAAATTTTGTTATAAAATCTGATTTTAAATGTTCAATTTCTGCAATTTCTTTCCAAAAGAGTCATGTATCTATAGATATATATATTTTTTTAACTATAATGAATGATTAATTTGGAAGAGAGATAACAAACATAAAAAATTAACCACCCGTAGGCAAAACACCAGCCGGTCATTAGTCAAAGTCAATCCGAGAGCCGTAAAAACTTGTTGTTGGCTCCAATTAAAATTTCAGTCAATTAAGCAGCACGACAGGAAATTAAATTGGCTTTCTCGGCAGCCGAGATTGAAATCAAACTCCGAGGGTGCAATTAAATGGGCTTGTCACTGGCGTCGTTGGCAATTTGTGTAATATTAAGCGCGTATCCTCCGAAGAAGAGCTTAAATCCCCAGCTGCAGATAACATGGGGCCAGACTGGTGCTAAAACGGGCGTGGTTGAGCCGCTGCTCGAGAACGCCAATTTCCAGCCACGCTTAATGAAGCGTTAATTTTCTATTTAACATTCGCGTCCCGCACCTTTGTTCTTTATGGCGACATAAATCCGAGCCCGCCCTCGACGACTCTCCGCTCCGGTGAAGCGCCACCCGTTCGGCGCAAACAGGCTTCGAGATGAGACCTTATCAGAGAAAATCTGATGAAAAAGAAAAACATTGAGAATAACCGGATATTAAAGAAGAAACTTTCAGCAAATATTTGAAAGTCCTCTCTGATTTAATCAATTTTTTCCTATATTCTTGTGCTGAAAAGCAAAAAAAATCTTGAGAGTTTGTCATTTTTTCTCCAAGTGAAATAAACTGCCCTACTTGGCTTTGATTTCGGGGCTGAAAGAAAAATTGATCAAAGATTATTCCTTAGAAGTGCCGTCTCAAAGGCTTAGAAGTTCTTTTAAACTCGTTGATTATCCGACGGAAACTTTTTGATTATTTTTTTCCCTCTTGCGCGCTTTCTTCGGGGGTGTTTTATTTCTGCTGCATCGCCGCATTGATTTTGGCGCTCGCTGCACCGCCGGGCCCAAATCTGATCTCTGCACATCGCAGTTCATGTGTTGGGGCGCGCCCCCGTATCATAGGGCTTATTTTCTCTATTTTCGGATCAGTGCCGAGTGCTTTGACACGGGCCTGTGAGCACTCTTTTTGCCATGAAAGACCTGATATGACAGATCGTAAATAGAACTCGCAGCTTTGACTCGGACAAAGCGGGAAAAGAACTCGCCGAGCGAAAAATTGGAAGAGATTTCAGACTCGAATATATGTTTCGAGGAAAAAAACACACGATTGCAGAAAAAAAATTATTTTTTGTTTCAAGACTGTTTTGTCACGGAATTCGGTGATTTTTCGTCTCGTGATTCAGTCAACGGAAAAAACGCGATTTCGCACCAACTGAAAAAAAAAAATGAAAGATATACGACCGATTCGAATTCCACGCCACGGTCTTATTTCACACGGAGGTCGACAAATGGTTTTTGCTTGCGGAGAGAAAAAAACGCAAGAGCAAAAAGTCCTCTTGAGCAACTTTGGCGGTCAATACATAAATCCGCCGCACACGCAGACTTGAACTTAGCGTTTGTACAAATCGTCAATTTTGCTCATTCGCGCCTAGGGCGACGCGAAATGCTAATTTAAGATCGCGTTGGGAGGCGCTGCGACAATAAAAAAACACGCGTCGCGGTGATTTAGTGGAGGGCATAATTCCCAAAGTCGAGAGAAAAAGATAGGGGGAGATGAGTTTGTTGACACCTTAAAGCGACGCGGACAAACTTTAAAGCTGCCACCACGCTACTCTGGCAAATAAAGGAGGAAAGTAAGTAAGAAAAAGAGATATCAAAAGAGACGGGAGACCATCATTTCGCCTAAATTCAGACTTCTAAAAGATCTGGATAGTTTTTATTTTTCATGAAGAAAATATTTGAAATAATTTTTCTTCAAAATTTTTGTCACCAATGAAAATTAATATTAAAAATGTATTCATTAAAGAAAAAATTAACTTCTTGATGCCAATTTTATATCACGTTTATACTTGAGAAGTTATATTTGATTTTCAGGTTGCTGCAAATTTGTTTCTATTGATGATAATGGGCCAAAATACGCGCTAAAATAGCTAAGTAAGCCTGTTGGAAACAATTGTATTTCAAACTAAAAAATCTTACAAAAAAAATACCAGAACGTCCAGAACCAGTATTTAAAATAACGTGCTTAAAGTTAACCCAAAAATTATAGCTTACGAATGAATTTAGGAGAAATAATGGTGACTCGACAAAGTGTACAACGAAAGAATGTTGCCTTTTTGTACATTTATTTTATTGCATCTCGGGCGGAATCGTATTACATTTATATATATTTTTTTGTTCCCCCGCCGTCGATGATCAATGATGTGTCGTTTCTCCCTGCATGACACGCCGGTTTGACATTTCTGTTCGTGTATAACCCGTCCGGAAACAGTCAAAACAGCATCCACTCGAAATGTAATGTCGAACGCACGCGATTTTTCAGCTGCTATCGAAACGTCAAACCCGCGGCAAATGAGTTTCCCATTTTTCTCTCTCTTTGTTTTCTCGACTCTCAACTCTGCCTGGTTCGTCTGTCTGTCTTTCTCTAGGGGAGCGGTTTATCGAAGCAGCTGAGATTTTTATTTGTGTGCCGCCCCGACGCGGCGACAATGAACCCACCAAAGAGCAGATGCTCGCTATCTACATTGTGCCGCTAAATACCTTCGCACCAGAGATACACACACAGACGCCCTCACAAAAAAAAATAAAACACCCGCCCCGAAAGCAATAAAATGCTACTACATTTTAAACCTGCCTGTTCAAATAAAGCCGAGAAATATTTCTCTCTCTTGTGTGTTTTTCGGAACCACTCTGATGCGAAATTAATCAAATTCCCTTCTTTCCCTTTCAGCGAGTTTGTTTTTGTGTGTGGAGTAATTGTTGTTGCAGAAACAATAGGGTAAAGAAACACAATTAAACGGTGAAATAATATAATGGCGCTCAGAAACACGGAGCACACTTTTTTTGTTAATTGAATTCGCCGTTCGGAGGCGAATGCGAGAACAATGATGACGAATGGGTCGCCCTGCAGCAAATTAATCAATTATCTCGCAGGTCATTGTGGAAAAACGTGACAGCTCGTTCGTTCTTTCTTTCTTTCTCTCCTTCGGACAATACGTAGCGTCGGAATACTTAAACAACTCTCCCGTCCGTTTCGGTTGATGCGAAAAATGAGAACCCTGTGGCTGCAGGAAAGTGAGTCGCCGCTTTTCGGACGGGGTTGCAGAAGCGCCGCTTTAAGGCGCTGCGCTGCATCCCGTGACAGCTTGATGAATAGGTTTATTGTTTCTAGGAAATCTCATCGCGCCGGGCTGGATTTTATTGTCAGACGAGCAGTTTGTCTTTTTGGCCGTACGTTAATGCAACTACGACGGAGCAGGCGTGAAATTTAAACAACACTCTCACGAATAGTCTCAGTCTAGAGCGAGTATTGAACTGTTAGTTGCAAATTTGCAAAATAAACTACTATACAATATAGATTTTATAAAAAAAAAATATTCTTAAAAGTAAATTTTTCTGTTTAATATAAATTTAACTACAAGCTTAAAATTTTTGTATTTGACTAATTTTTTAAAAATTTAATTTTTAATAGCTTATAGATTTATATGTATATATGTATTTACTGAATTGCTGTTTTATTTTACATCTATTTGACAATATTATTATTTTTTTTTTTTTTTTTTGAGTGCAATGAAATCAAATGATAAATATCCCAAGCAAACATGCAAATATCATCACAGATTAATATTTGTGAAAGTGCTACATTTTGAATATTATTATATTATTCTGCTTTTCTAACTAAATAAAGCAATATAATTCTGTAAATTAAACTATTCAGTTCGATCGAAAAATCCCAAATTAAAACTTATCTTATCTGTCAAGCTCTGTAAAATAATAAAAAAAATGCTAATTTTTTTCAACTTCAATTACATTATTTGAGAAGTTGCCATTTCAAAATTAGCCTTCTCTGTTATCCACAAACACATTAAAAGGTCGTGTTTTGTGTCCGCGCAATTTTTCATTTTCACACTAACTGCCAATTAGCGTTGCCATTTGGGGCCTCTGTCTAGCCGGCCAAATAAATTAACACCTATCATCGTGCGAGCAAACAAAAATATTTCAAAGCCCGCCACAACACAGACGTGTTTTCACCACGCTTGATTTAATAATAGCAGCGCCGGTTGAAAAATGGTCCGCGCGCGCGAGAGTGGCGGACAGAAGTTCATTTTTTCGTCCGCTCTTCACTGCGAATGCTGAAAACGTGCATAAATTCCATCCTCTCGGGGGCTATACGGCGTCGGTGGGCGAAAAAAAATTGCGAAAAGACGCGTGGGGGTGGAGGGGGAGGTCGGCGGCTGGTTTCCTCTTTTATTTCGGCCACGAATGAGAGTCAATAATGGGCTGACGTGACCAGAATTCTCGCCGGCGTGGAATTTCTCATTATCACTTCGCCGTTTTCGCTCTCTTCCTGCTAAAAAGCGAGCCAGCGAGTTTGCTTGTTACATTTCTCACGTAATAACACACCAATTGCCTGGTTTGGCATTCAGCCCTGCTTTGTCTTTATGGGCTCCGATTGAGATAACCAGCATCTAATAACCAAAAGTTTTTGAAAATGTTAACTATATTTAGATTTTTAATAAAAAAAAATACTATGTGAAGAAAAGATACTTATTAAATTACATATTTTACAATAATTATTAATTAAGTTATTAATTTTTTTTATTTTTAATATTTCATGAATAAAATAATAATTTTCATCAAACTATAGCTTAGTTTTATATAAGACTTGCTGAAAAAATATTTTTAAAGATCAACTGCATAATACAGGAAGTATTAAAATATCTAGCAGAATATAATTCAATTCAGATTCAATCATACTGTAGCCATGCTTAAAATTTAAATGAGGATAAGTAAAGTAATATGAATATTAGTGGGTGAGTATTATAGAATGATCTAACGAAATATAAAATTAGACTACATATAGATAAAAATATAATCAATAAAATCGGCCAGGTGGGAAAAAATCAAATATCGCATCAAAATTAAAAATAATGCAGTAGCAATAATCATACTAAATTTTTAAAGTCAACAGAAAAAAGCTCAGAAAATTGGAAAAATGAGTAGGAAGAGAAAGAGTGTAATAACTGTAAGTCTGCTAACACGCCCAACAAATATTGTTAGAAAAAAAATTTGAAGAGCTGTTAAAAGGCAATTTCGTCTGAAACAAAAATTGAAGAAAATCAAACATTTAAACTTTAAAAAAAAAACAATACTTGTGGGAAAGTCGTTAAGATATTTTTATTCGCTCCAAAATTAAAATTGACTCTAAAGAAAAAGCATTTAAGTAATTTATTATTGTGATTCTTAATAGTCATTATAGGGTTATTACAAAATTTAATTTCGTTAGACAAATAATATACTTGTTTCAAGAAAAATTACATTTAATTCAAAAACCTCTTTTAATTGCAACACCGACAGTACCCTTACTTTTTATTAACATGATTTGGAAAGAATAACTTTCTAAAAAGCATAATTATTTTGAGACTGTTTTACTTAAAAATGACTTCATCGTTGACTTAAGGATGATATTTTTCAAAATATCTTTACTCATAACTTTTAATACCACCGATTATGGATTCAGAACATCTCTGCTCGAAATAAATATTCACTACGTAATGAACCCACCGTCACCCCCTGCAACATTAACACCACGTTGGAGCATTTTTTACAGCTTTGCCGTCGCCAGCAACGCCCGAAAAATCACACACAGACGTCGGCAGGAGAGGGAAAGGGCGGCGCCGGCGTTGGCACGAGTGGTGCTGCATGTAAAGTAAACATACACGTCGAGTGCGCGCAAATTGCACCGAAAAGAAAGAAAGAAAGATCTGTACCGAGCAGCCGACGTGCTCAATTTTTTCACGCGTAATATGGAAATCAGCCAAGCTTCGGTGCTGCAAAAGAGAGAGCAAACGCTTTTTTTTCCACTGTAGGCAAAAAGCGAAATTAAAGCTGTGGAGGATAATTCGAGTGGTGCGTGATTATCCTTGGCGCGCATATGCCACTTTTTGCTCGGCGCAATAACTCCTCCGGGTTTCTTACGAGGCGCGGCGGCTTCGCTTTGAATAATTATCTCCGAGTTATCTCATCTCTGACGATAAAGCGCCCGCCATTTATAATGCAGTGCGTTTATTTATTTACGCGTGCGGCGGCACGAGAGGAAAAAGTTGGTGCTTCTCTCTCGGCGAGATTGCTACTTGCTTTGTTTATGAATGTGTCTACGTATTTTGGGCTTTGCTGCACAGAGAGAAAAAAGTCTCACACCCCAATGAATATGGAAAACTTGCGTGCCATAGAAAGTAAAATAATAATCAAGTTGAAACATTTGATAGAAAAAAAAATACTTTTAAGTATCTGAAATTGTAATGAAACAATTAATAACAATGAGTGGAACACTATCTTTCAACGCATTCATCTAATTTGGAACATAAATTTTCCATTTATATTGGAAAAATTGACTTTATTTATGTGTGTCGAAATCAAAATTATTTATACATATTAAGAATCAATATGACTTGAGAATTTTATGAAGTCTGATTTGATTTATGTTTCTTTACTGATCGATGTGATGAATTCCATTAATTCAATTTCATTTAATTTATCGAAGTCCACAGGAAATTCCAGTTGATGATTTTTTCTTCCATTTTTTTTTTATAATCAGATTATTAATATTTTTTTTCTTATTGCAGTTTAAGATTAATAATGATGTGAAACAGTATCAAATAAAATATCTTCAATAAATTTGGTATGAGCTTGTCAACAAAAATTTATATTAACAATACAGTGAAATCATTTTAAAGATAGAGTCAGAAATGTGAATTTCTGATGTGATGAGCTTCATTAATAAAGACAATTCTTTTATTATTATAATTTCATTTTTTTTAAATTTGATTATTTTATTATTATCGTAATTATTAATCCAAATTATTTAATTCATGTACAGATACAGGTGGACCTGCCAAGACATTGTCTTTACATTCTTGCTACTGTAATTTCCTATAACAATGAGGACAGTATTATATATTTTGAACTAAAACAGTGCTAATTGATTAATACCAATGTATCATAGTGTTTTTATTCATGTTGAAATTTTAAATTAACTAAATTAAGATAAAAAAATTATTATTCTTTAAATAAAATTTAAAATGAAATGTAATGAAATAAAAGTTTTATTATATTTTTTACTGTCGTTGGTAAATAGAACAGAATAATTTTTTAAACTCAAATACATTAATGTGTGAAGCTAACTCTATAACTAAAAATCAATATTTTTCAACGAGCTAATGATATACTATATATACTCATCTTTTACAATTTTCGGTTTAAAACACTTTTTGTCATCACACAGTCATGAACGCAAGCAAAAGCTTTTGCCCTCCGCCTCCGCTTTCCCTCTTTCTGACAACGGCGCGCAGTATAATTAAATCCAATTAAACGCTGCCTCGCTGCCGCTCCGTCGTTTTTCAGACTGACTCGTCGTCGGTTGGCTGTCGGTGAGTGCAGGGCGCCTAATTGATAAATGGAGGCGCCGAAAATGCCTTTATGATCAGCTGGGGATGATTTCTCCTCTGGCGGAAGCAATAGGAAAAACAAAGAAGGGATATTTAATTAACGCGCGCCTCCCCGTCCTTGTTAGTTGTTGTTGTTTCTGCGCGCGACTCTGTTGTTCTTCATCACACCCGAAGAGACGCCGAAAATGTACCAAAATAAAGAAAACGAAGAACACGGCAGGAATAAAATTCGGCGTTTTTTTGTGGTGCGGCTTGACACAGGAATTCGGAGGGAGCCGAAAATGAGCGCCGGGAGATTCCAGTATTCAAATGAGCTGGGGTGAGATTCGTTCTTCTTTTCTTTGCGGGAATACAAATAATACGAGGCATAACTCGTCGGTGGCCGTCGCTTTTTGTTTTATCATTCCGCTCGTCTCTCGCGCGCTTTGTAGAGAAAATAAAAGACCCCCGCGTGCTGGAAATTAGTGCGCCCGCCTAACTGTATTTGCTTCTTCTCTCTCTCGTGGATGAAGACGGATTACGTCGTCGGAGGTGCGGATTTGAAGGTGAGGGAAATTCCCTCGCGGGGGGCGCCCCCGTCTCTTTTCACCGCGATAACGCACCCCTTGCTTTGTGCGTAATATCCGCAGAGCAAAGCCGCCGCCGGAACTCAAGATCCAGCCCAAGCAGCTTTCGGCTTACGCGAGCTGGATTTGCAATTCCTTAGCTTCATTAGACTTTGAGGAAATAATTCCACCGAGTCTTAATGACTCGCGTCAAGTAATTGGCCTACAACGAAGAAAGCCTGTTTTTAGCTTTTTCGCGGATGCCCAATTGAAGTTTAAATTTGAATTTTATATTATTATCTAAACCCAATATACAAACATTTGCAACTAATTAAGAAATTAAATTGAAGAAACATGCTTTTTCAAATAATTTAAATTTTTCTGGATATTAAAGTCTGATTTTAATATTAAAAAAATTGCTTTTTCTATTAAACTGATTAAACAATAATATACCAAAAAAATCCAAAAACTCTTTATCAATTGATGTTTACATACTGTAAATTTTGATTGTAAAGCCTTTTTACATCTTTTATTAAATTAAAGCAGTTGCATTTAATATTTAATATATGATTTTGATTTTAACAATTTAACTTTTTATTGATTTTTTTGTTAAATTAGTGTATTTTAATTTCCCTTTAATTCACAAAGTACTCCATGATTTTGATAACATTCTTCTTATACATAATGTATATTTTAAGCAGACCATAATGCATTCTTTACACTATTTAACGATTATTTCAGATTTAGTGAATGCTGCTAGCGACAGTGCCTGAAGGTAGAAGGTTGTGTAATTCAAAAATATATTGATAATTGATTAAGAATCTGCTCTTGGAAAAATCTTTCCTGAATCATTCAGTCTACAAAAAAAATACAATTACCTTTTTTAATTGTTAGTAAATTATTTCATAAGAAAATGATCAAAAAAAATCTTTGGGAATTTCAAAATTAATTTAAATTAGACTTCTTTAATTTTTAGAGAAATCTCCTAAATTTTTAATTTCGTTATCATTCTTCCATAAAACACTTTCCCTTATTTCATTATTCGTTAGCCGTAACAATATTATTATCAGCAACAAGAGCATCAAGCTGAAATTTTCCTCCCTCTCAACAGCCCCTCAACACTTTAATTTCGTCGCGTTGATGCATCATCCCTTAATTCATTAAGGCGTCTGATTTATACTCGCGCGTAATTAAAATTTGAGAAAAGTCGCATCTCGTGAGCGTCGCCGGGGCTGACGTGCCAGGCTCGGGGGTGCCAGAAAATTGCATCTTGAGAGTGAGAGCGAAACTCAATTGGCAGTGTTGATCTCCGGCAGGATTAGACGCGAGGCGGCTCTGCAAACAGGCTTACCTATGTACATTTGCCATGGGCACGCAATGTTTGCGTAATGGCCGTCAGCAGCTATAGGGTCGCCGTGCATTATTCGGCGCAAACAACAACAAAGGGCCAATTACCAAAAGCGCGCGCTGCCCGGAACCGGGAATTGCACAAGAACCTGCTCAATTATTTATTCAACTTGATAACGGCGGCGCTGCCCCGGCGGCAATTTGCCGCTGCATTTTCGAGAGGCCAATCACCCGGTCACAAGGGTCGGTTATTGGCTGGGGTTGGCAAAACACAACCGCAGTTAATCAAGGTGCTACAAAATATGGCCAAAATTAAAATGGTGCATTCTTTTAATTACGGATTGAAATTCAAACATGGGAAATAGGGATCAATATTACACATGTAAAAAAAAACCATTGCAAGAAAAGAAAATACAGGGAAAGAAACTAAAATTCTAAATATTTGCATAAAAAATTAAAAGTGGCTCCAAAGTGGAACTTTTTAATTATTTTATTAGAAACTAAAATTCATGGGCTACTTATCAAAATATTAAAATCTTCTGGATGGGCATCGAGATATTATAATTATGCAATAGACCATAATCTTTAATCTTTTCAGAATCTGAAACTCGAAGAGTCGTCTTTTTTAAGAATAACAATTTTTAAACAGTAAAGCCCCTTACTTTTATCCCATCTCATCGTTTGCCATTTTTTTTTTAAATCTCATCTTTCAAAAATATCACTTAAATTTTTACTTATATTTAAAAATTTCCTTTCCTCTAAATATCATTAAATAATTTTGGCATCTGTTAAGAAAACGTGTTGAATGGAAATTTTGATCTGATGATTTATATTACGCTCTGCTACATTTTGTATCGCATTAATCCGGCCGTCCCTAATTTGCCGTTCTGCTGAATTCGCTGAATTAAATGTGTCGAAATCAGCAGCTCGCGAAGCAAATTGCGTTCATCTACGGCTCTCTCAGCAAAAACACAGAGTAATCACAGCAGTCGGCGGCGGCGGACCCGAGCGGTACAAACAGAGAGTGCGGATTAGCAAGTTTGCAGGCCAAATAAGCCCGGCGCCAATTCGTGTTTTGCGGTGCGAGATAAGGTGTTGCTGGTGTTTTTGAAGGATTCGCCCACGACAAATGACAAAGCGGCAAAACCTCTCCTCAGCGATCTACATCCCTTGTAATTATTATCCCCCCGCACAAAGAGAAAGGTATATCTGAAGTTAAGGAGCAGGTATCTCTCTCTGCTGTTGATGGCTTTGTTCCCCCTTTACGACACCGAAACGAGAGAGACTCCCTGTGTGTAATTATAACGAGAGGGATGATAAGACTCGCTCAATAAACTCGATAAAATTGCAGCGAGCTGCATCCGGTGCCATTTTGGCAATTTCAGCGTGTCCCGTCGGGCCGTTTGGGCCAAACGCTTTTACGACGCGAGATAATTTACTGCGGCTAAACTGCTGCTGAGCGGTGCATTTGGGATCGTGGGCTCGTAAATCCGCACGAGAAACACTCGCCGTGCCCATCAACATCAATCTAAATCAATCATCTTTTGTTTCAGGTATGTTAACAAACGAACACCCCTCGACAATGCTGCTTTGATTTGTTTACGGTTTGTTTCCTTCCAACCGGTGAGTGCATCAAAGATATTTTACGTTTGCGTTTTGAAGAGATTATTCAGTAGACGGAAACAATTCATAGATAGAAACAATAACTGAGCTTGCAGGTTTTGTTTAATTACACTTAAATTTTCTTATTTTTCATCGCATTTGTATAGAAATATGAATTATTTAATTTGTACAAGGAAAAGTAAAGTTTTCAGTTTAAAATAATTAATTAAGTTTGATACATCTGTTTTTGAAGAAACGCCTAATATTGATTTTTGACATAAAGATAGGGCAAATCTTTTTTTTCCGAATCTCTTTATTATAAAGTTCTAGAGTAGAGCGCTGAGGGAAAGATTTCTGAAAAAGCATGACTGTCATATCATTTTCATATGTATAGCCACAGTTTTTTTATTAAATTGTGCAGCAACAAAGAGGAGATTATATTAAAAAATAAAAATCAACTTAAAATTTTACTTGGAAATAGGCGGAAGAACATTAACTTAATAATTTTAAATTGGCGATAATTGATACCAAAATATTTACAAGTTTCACATTTGTGTCAATCATATAAATTTTATCTTATTCCTAGAAGAATTCACATCAATTTATTTCATAATTTAGTATCAATATCAGAGTTTCAGTAATCATTAAAATTATTAAATATATTATTATATCGTCTAGGAATTTAAAGAAAAAAACCAACTGATTTCCTTCGAATCAATATTAACATCATAGACCTTTCCCATCCATTTCGTGTCGAGTCCTTAATATTTTTTTTACATGGACATAAATTAATTTCCTGCTTCAAAAAATTTGTTGAACGCTCAAATTTAAACTGAAAAGTTACTGGCATAAATCGCATAAGTAAAAAATAATGAAACATTTTATTATTTAAAATAAGTAATTAAAAAATTTAATAAATTTTAAAATAATTGTTTCTTTAAAAATGTCATGTATTATATATGTGTTAAAATTACTAGAATACAGTTCAAACAACTGATTGTGAGTTGGCAGAATTGTATAATTGAGTGGCAGATCTGCACTTGATTACACATAGTGCGGTAAAGTACGTGAGCGTATTATTTCGCATACCACTTCCATCATCTCTCACTCACAACGATTTATACACAAACTATGTACAAATTTCGCGCACAATGACTCTGTGTTCTCCACTCTGGTGAATTCGCAACTCGGTGCCAGCAGGTAAATACCCCATCGAGCGGCGGCGACGAGTTAGTTACTTACGGCGAGACACTGCGGTGAGCGATGCCGAACACAACATAATGTTTCGAGAGGGTATTATTGTCGCAACTCTGTCTGCGCTCCATTCAACGCGGCCAGAACAGCGTTAATGAACGTGAGTGCCGCTAATTAGAGAGCACAATGCAGCAAAATTTCGCGCAGACGGAAAGAAAAATAATTCGTTCAAAATTGCACCGAAGCATTTTTATGTGTAATTTTAGTCAGAGTTAAAAAGAAGAAGAAATTCAAAAGCTGAGGTATTTTTTTTCCTCATTATAATCGTCTCTCCCTTTGCTTGCGTTTCGAATTCAACGTCGAGCAATCTGCGTAATTATTTCCTTTCTTGCGGCTCGTGTGCGGCTGTGGCGGACCAATTAATCAATATATTGCCACCGTGCGTTGGATCGCTGGCTCGCCCCCTCTGCGAGGGAATGCGTGGGGCAAAAATGCACCCCCGGTGCTGCGAGCGGGCGATATTTATTTATGGCGTTCGCCGTGAATTTCATTAAAAAGCGTGGGTTACTCGCTCGACACCCTCGATCGTTTTCCATGAAGAGTGGAAATGGCTCGATTATTGGTTGAACACCGATGTAACTGCAGCAAGCGCTTCCCTTGGAGAACGATTTTCCGCCGACAGCTAGATTGCGAACGCCGCTTTGATATCGCGCCGGCCGCATTCCAATGAAAAAGTAAAAGAAATTCAAAGAAGATTAAAGCGGTGCCTAAATGGTTATTATGGAGGTTCCCTTTTCCACTTTAGTAATGAATTTTTTTCTCGCATTAGACGGGGGGAAATTACTTTTAAATCATTGCAATTTGTATTATTTTTATATCTGCAGATCTCGCATAAAAAAATATATTAAATTAATAAATTTCAAACCTAAATAATAGCATTTAAAATTTACTTATATAAAATTTTGTTTCAATAATTCTTACACTAATTACATAATAATCCATTGCATCATTATTATTTTTTTTATTATTGTATTAAAATTATTTGACATTTTTTTAATTTACAATATTTCATTTTTATCCCTTACTATTTTTAAATGATCTGTAGTTGTAAAAAGGTTTTATATAAAATTAGTCAAAATTAATAATTAAAATTAAACAGCAACGTCATCAAAGTGTTGTATAGTTTAGAAAGAAATATTTTTAACGGAATACCATGTGCTGAATTTCATAATACACAAAATACAGAAATAATATTTTAAATGATTAATGAAGTTAAGTAATTGAACAAATATTATTTAAATATGATAATATAATATTTTGCAAGTTGCAAAATCAATTTATTTGGTATGTCCTTTAGAATTATTTTGATTGGTTTATCAAAGGAATGCTTTCTTAAATGTAATAATATTTTAATTTACTTTAAAGAAAATAAAAAATTCAATCCTTTTCAATATTGTCTTCAATGACATAGGTGATAAGATATGAATCCTCAGATTTTTTAATTTCTACATAAACGTAAATTTTCCTTAAAAAGTCAAAATTTCAACTTGTAATTGGAAATCTTAATTAAAGATTTCCATTTCAAAGTTAATAAATTTTTCTCGCTCAGTGTCTGAATTCACGTCAAGTTTCTTTTTGTAAATTAAAAGGAAGACTGGAAAAAATTAACTATAACGCAAACACAACTCTAAACACACAAAATTACAAAAAACACAAAAAAAAAATTAACAACACATATTCTTATTTTAAGCCCTGATACATAATCTTTTGATTCCTAAATCCACCCACCTATAAATATTTGATGCTTTTGCTCTTGTTCTAATTCGAAGCTTCACAAGAGCAAAGTTGTTTTCCTCTTAGCGACGTGTGCGGTTTTTGCGCTTTGCTTTCGCAGCCGCTGAGCAGATTGAGAGCGCGGAGAACGAATTAATGCCCCTCCTCTCACCACGACACGGCTACTTAAAAATTTACGAGAATTAAAGCTCTTTCTCTCGTTCGAGGGAGGTTTGTTGATAATTACCATAATGCGTCGAGACGCTGCAGCATCTCTCGTGTATAATTCGTCAAAAACACCAACGCCGGATGACAATTATTCCGTCTCGTTCCGCGCAAATTGGCTGACAACGGAGAGCAAAGCGGCTTTCGCAATTATTATTATCATTCCCCGGCCTCATCAAAAATTCCTTTTCTTTGACAGCGCGGTGTGTACACACTAATTCCTCTCTCGTTTTGTTTCGCAGGCGCTGATTAAAAAATGATTAAAAACGCGCGCTCTCTCTCACATCGGACGCGAAATGAAAAAATTTATATAAAACGAGTGCCGCTACTTTTGCTCGAGTTGGTGCTGCTTTTATTAAAATTGCTGCAACGCCACTTTTCTTCTCTTCAAAGGGTGGAAACACAAGCATTCCTCAGAATCGGAATTGCAAGCCGTTGAGAGCGAATAATTAATGAATGACTGCTTTTTGAAATTTAGATGAAAGAACGGAAACTATTTCTAACAAAAAAATAAAAAACTGCGCACTCCCCTTCAGTGTGAAGAACTTGCACAGAGTGAGTCCTGGAAACTTCTATTTTAAACCATGCGGCGCAGCATGATGGGAGAGGAAAATAAACTGAGTTAACTTTTTGCTTGAAGTTCCTTTCTTGCAGAATGTTTTCCAAAGGACCTTGCACTGAATTTTATTCTAATAGTATTTTTTTGTAAAATAGTTTTATGAAACATAATTATAATTTTATTTCAAACACATACGTAATCAGACTGGATTTTAGGAAGTTCGATTTTCCTTCAAATATCCCTCATTCCTATTTTAATTTTAATCAGTCTCTATGTTCCTTAACGCTGGTACTAAAACCATGAATAAAAAATTGGGTTGTAAAAGCTCCGACCAATCCCTGCGGATCGTTTATCTCGAAGAAAAATTCGGGCCGCTCGAGCTGACTGCAGCAAATTATTTATTGTAACGAGGTTTTGCTGCTCGGAATTTCCTCCACGGTCCATTTTTTCACGAGCCCCAAGGTTCTTCCGATAAAAAAATCTTGCCTTATCAATCTGACGTGCAGAGGGATGGTCCTTTCCACTTTCTCCCCCAGATAAGACGTTCCTCTCGTCCGACTCCAAAACACATGTTACTTTTTGGGCCGGATCCAAGTGCAGCAAAGCTCCTGCGGCTTCTTTCATTAGGAAGTTAATCTGGCGCCTTATTCGAGTTCGACGGCAGGTGCATTCACGGAAATATGAGAGAGACCTCAATTACTCCACTGGGCGGTAAAACTCTCGTCGCCAGCAAGATTAGTCGTCCAAATTTCGTGAATAATTGGCCCCTTTTGATGTCTCACTCTCGCCAGCAGGTTTTACTGCCGCGTTTTACTGCTTCTTTAAGACTTCTCGGGGATTTACCGCATAGAGGAATTGAATGATAAGACCTGCTTTTACTGCTCGCCATGGTGGCCCACATTTGACGGAATTTGTGTGTACACTTCTTGGGCTCATTGCGTGGATTAACAAGCCGCTTTTGTGGCTTTTAACATCAAACGACCTGAGAGTTTCGTTTTTGGATTAGTTTGAAGCAGTTGAACTTGGCTCGACATGAAAACTAGTTGTTTAAGTTGTTGCTTCTGAAAATAAGAAAGCAAAAAAAAAAATGTGGATATAAATTTTGAGATATTTTTAAAAACTTTTAAATCAAAATTTAAAATTAAGAGTTTCAATTGTTGATTTTATTTTTAATTAAGATGTAAAATTTCAAGCAGATTGATGAATTAATTTAAATAATATTATATTTGATCTAAAAGTTCAAAACGCTGAGAAATAAAGCATCCTTTCATGATGACTTTGTGGCCTCTGTGTAAATGAATTTGAACAAGGTTTGATAATGTATTTTGGATCCTTTCAAAATATTTTAATTCAACTTTCAAGCAGAAAGGCTAAAAATTATAGTTGAACTTATTAATATATTTTATTTTCTTCTATTAAAATGAATTTTGATTAAAAAATTACGCCCTGTTCCTGAAAAAGTTGGGCATGTAATTATTTAATTACCTCCCGGAACGTCAGGTAATGTTATTTCGCATGGTTTTGGCCATTAACTTTGTCCCCCAGGAGTGTCCCATGGGGGGCGAAGAACAAAGTCCGGCCGCACTAAATATCCAGCAGAGAACACACGTCGAGGGAAAACTCGTCGGTGCATTAATGCTACGAATTATTTCATACCCTTGTATAATGTAGATTAATGAGGCCTAATGAGCGGCACTTACGCGCCTTTCGCAGGGGACTGCGAAGTAAAATGCACGTTCTTTGAGTGGAGACACATGGCCTGTCCACAAATTCACACATTGCGTGTGAAAATAATAACTAAATGGTATGACTAACTAGCTCGACGAGGCCACTTGAATTAATCTTCATTACATAAATAATTTCACAATTAAATTGCCGTGAGAAAGCGTCTGGCGTGCTAATTTGCATGCTTGTTAAAAAGGGGTGTTTTTTTTAATCGTGGAAAAACTTTCTTGATCCTGAACAGACCATGAGACCATCCAATTAAGGGCGGATTAAATAAAAATACAAAATTTTTAGAGAGGAAGAGTTGCTGTTTCGAAGCGTGCAGTTTTCAAGGCAATTATTATTTTGCCGCTTTTTTTAATTTTTAACGCAAATCACAAGCCTGGCACTAATTCTCCACAACGCCCTCGGCTTTTTTCCATTCCGCTCTTTCGCACACGAAAGGAAAAAGCAAAGAAAGCAGCCGCCTGAAATTATTATAACACGCGCGGCCGCAGTATTATTTTTGCTCGGCTGCTGGAAGAACAATAAAAACAAAACGGTTCGCTCCCCCTGAGCTCAACCAATTGTCGCCAGACTGCACCGCATGAAAGTGCATCGTCCTCTTTAATGGTCCGTGTCGACGGCGTTGCTGACCAAAAGTGCTTCTTGGCTTCCGAAGACGGTGAGGCAAATGCACCAAATGGAGTGAGAGAGAATTGTGATGGGAAATCAAAAATAAAAGTTAGAAGAACACTAAAAAAAGTGAATAATCAATAAAGTCAAATAAATAATAGTGCAGCTGTTTAAAACAAATTTCATTTAATATTACATAAATTATTACTGATATTACATTATAAATTTATCAAAATGGAATAATAAAAATACTTGAAAATATCGCAATAAAAATAAAATTCCGTTACTTTTGCCCAGAAAAAATTAATTTTAAAAATTTACATTTTAATTTTAAAAAAAACCTATTATGGAATTTTATTTCACAGTATCTCTGTTAAACATGACGATATAAAAAAATCTTGAATGTTGGACAAACAAATTTTTTTGAGTTACTGAGATAATTATCTGGTTGCATTTTTTTTTATTTTTACTGAAGTTTTTTTGTTTTCTTACATTGCAAGATTTGAATTTCCAATCTGTTCTTTGTGTCTGCCAAAATTTGGTGCTTTTTTGCACGATTCGTCTCAAATTGCCCCAAATCATCTGACCTGCGCTGCCGTCTGCCTGAAGCGAGTGGCCATCTGCGGAATCGACGCGGCTGATGTTTGACAGCCGAAATCACACGGACCCTTTTTTTTTGCTCCTCGGCTTCTCGTGTCTCTCCGACATTAACATTATCTCGCGTTTCATTCATTGTTTTTCTCGGCACGTCGCAGCTGTTACTCTGAATTACTCGCAGTAAAAAATAACAACTCCATCGGCGAAAAATGATATTTCTCTCCAGCAGAGTCGGAACAACCCATTTTACTACAAATTGGAGCCAAAGGTCCCCGGGGAGGCGTGCATTTAACGAAAGCAGGAAGCACTTCTGACAAATTTCGTGTTTGCATTTCGCCCAAAGTTTCTGAGTTCAAAGACAGACGAGTTGTATGTTGTGCTTTGCACGAGAGAAAGAAAACTCTCGTCGTCAGTCAGTCAGTCGGACTAAAACGAGAGCGAAGGCGCGTTAAAAACATTTGTAGGCGATCAATCACCGCTGCGCCGAATCTGCCTCGAAAAGGCTCCGAATTTATATATACATAGTGTGCGTATTTTTATGCCCTTCACAGCGCCAGTTATACTGGCGGGGGATGAGACTAAAGAAAACATTTTTGCTGCAGAGATGAAATGAGAAAAGGGAATAAAAGAAGTGGAGAGATAGATGCAGCTGATGCGTGAAGCCTCCTTTTTTAAACTGCCGGCAGGGCTCGTCAGGCGAAAAAAAATGGTTGTCTTGAAATATTTTCCGGGCAGTTCATTTGATGAATCCAAAATCTTGCCGTGCTTGCTTTTTCATCTGAAATTATGATTTGAAAATCTTTGAAAATCACAACGAGTTTGGATTGAAGTTCAGGTCATTATTATATTATTTATTTTGCTCCTAAGTTATGCTTTACAAATATTTCACAATCACGGGAAGTCTCGAGCCAAACATTTTTGTGATTCTAATTTTCCTGTTGCTAATTTTAAAGTTTCCAGGAAATCTTTGAAGAAAAATTATTAAATTTAAATAAGAAACAAATCCTTTCTTATTTACAAGAAGCAAAGGCCGCGCATCAGCTCTATTATGTTGGCCAAAAAAAAGATGTCTTCCGCCCGAGCCATAAGGCCCCATGGCTCTGACGGCAGCCGTGTACCAACATAATTTTGGGATGCGCAGCCTTTGTTTACAAGTCTATTCAAATTTTTATTTTTGCTAAACAAAAAAATTATAAATTTGCTAAAAAAAATATATATATCAATTGTTGTAATTTAAAAAAAAGTATTTAAATGCTGTAGTTTCTGTTTATATTTTGCCATAATAATAAAATTCATATTATTATTTAATGATAAAAATCATATATTAAAATTTATTTTTTATTTTTTTTACTAACAATGAATTCAATTCTAAAATAAAGCATTTTACAAGCACTAAATTATAGTATTTAAATTTAACTAAAAATAAGTAAGATCAAGTTCAAACAGGATTCTGGAGAGTAGAGATGCAAATATTAATTGTTCAATGCGAATTGTAAATGTTCAGCTTCATTTTGCTGATTATTGATTACTCCTTTCTGATAATTATATCTATTTGATTATCTAATGACGTATTTTACATTAAAATGATAGATGATGCTAACAAAATTAAAGAAAGTTTATCACGCCTATAACAAGTGAAAAGAAAAAAGTGCTACTTTTATTAAGGAATTTTATCAGAAGCTATACATGAAAGCATTTTCGGCGAGTTGCGCTCACGGCCTTATGAATATTTCAAAATCACAGGTCCTGAACTAAAGATCTTTGTGTCCCAACTAATTTTCCCTATATTGATAACTTGGATAGCTTTAAAATTCCCTGGAAATGCAAAAACAAAATGTGTAAAAAATGATTTTTTAAAAATCATATTACAGTTTTACAAAACTTTTTGTAAATTTTGCAATTAAGAAATATATTCATCTCTTAATAGATAAAGAAGAATTATGTTGATTGAATCTAAAAATTATTTGAGAGTATTTTCAAGTATTAACCTTTGTAGAATGAATTTTATTGAAAATGATTTTGTTCGCATTGTTAGACGGTGGAATGATGCTGAGGAATCCAATAACAGCGAATTCTATTGAAGATTATTGAAACATATCTGCATGCTTGAGCAAACATTGCCAGCAGCATTTGGCACAGAAATAGTCCAAGTTCTCAGATGTAAACTTCTGACTGAGTGAGAAGAGTTCATTCGGATCATCGTTTATATGAACTTTTTCCGAGCCACAAAAATGTCCGGGTAATACTTTTATCTCTTCGCTCGTCCCATAAATAGACGGTCATATTTCAATTTTTACTCCGTTTCCAATCCGTCCGTCCGACCTCAATCGAAACAGAGAGATATAAATTCCGAGGACGTATTTTCGTCCCTCCATTAAATTCATTTGATGGCGCGCATTTAAAATTCCGGCTTTTTATCGCTTAGAGCATTATTACGGGCATTAGCATGCAGCAGATAAAATGCAGTGCAAAGTACACTATGCGATGATTTAGAGACTGCTGCTTTCCTTTTATGTACACGCGTCAAATTATAATAATGGAATGAAAGCTAATTGTGTAATTTATCGATTCACGTCATGCAGCGCATGCATGACCCTTTGACCGCCACACAGCATAACAACGAAGCACCATGTTCGCCGGCACACGGCGAATCGTTTTGTTAAAATTCCAATATGAATGGACGACCTGTCAAGCTCTTTGAACATTTATTTTTTGTTTCCTCTCTATAGAAAAAAAAATAAGAAAATTCATAGAGAGAAATTTAATCATTACTGAAGTAAAAATTCCATCAAAAATGTTTATATTGTCTTGAAATTTTAAAATAATTTTAATTCTGAGTAAAAATTTGGCTTCCAATGAATTATAAATATTTCATTCAATTGTTTACGTTTGTGTGACTATTTTAATTCAAAATTTCTTCTTATATTTGAGACAGAAATTTTGACACGTGTCTCATTATGAAAATCATAATGCTAATTTATTATTAAAATATGCGGCTTTTGACAGACAATTGACGCAACTATGAATAATAATAACGCGCACAAATTCAAAAGGAAAGGCTAACAGTGGTTGACAGTCGCAAACAAAGTGTCAAACGGTGACACGGCGAATTGTTGGCACCAATCGACGCCATTATTTAGCTAAGTGCCGCACGAGGGTGGAACGTGTGACGGACAGGTGGCCACTATTTGAAGAGTTTGTTGACCTTTGGGCAGAGGAGAATTCCCTCGGTTGCAGCCCAGACACGTCTCCTGCATAAGAATGTATATTTCCCCGCCAACTCTTTGCTTCTCTTTCTTTGCGGCCATAAATCAAATTTGCTCCTTCCTCGTCAGCACAGAGCTGCATTCCAAGGGGGACGCACACGTCGCGGGAATTTAATTTATGGCTTGTAATTTATGACTGCAACTCTCCGGCTTAATACAATTTTTAATGCAAAGAAAGAAAGTTGGGAGCCGCCGGTGTATTATTATTGCGAGTACTTTACATGACCGCATCGAGTTTCTTTGCAACATGCATGACTCGGCGAAATAATTCTTCCAATCCTTTCAGCCGTTTTTTTCACCGTACAGATCGTAAATATCGATTTTTCCACTCGCAGCTAATTAAGTACGGACTTTTGTCGACAATTTATGTACGGCCGTAAAGTCGCATGCGAAACGCGCTCGGATAAAATTTCCATGAACATAAAGTATGAATTTAAAAGCAGATTGTTATCGGCCCGTTCATAAATTTGATGCGAAAATTCTTATGGTAATCAAGCAGTGCTCAGAATTCCAGCAAGCAACCCTTCTTGTCGCTCCCCCAGTAGAAAATCTATATTTTTTATTTTGACTCCAAAGGTCGTTAAAATTCCTCTGAACAACTTTTTTTTTGGAAAATTTTCTGGAAAAATAAATGGAGGGCAAAGTTTTTGTCACCCTGTTCTCTTTCTCTCGTTTGAAGTCTGCAGCCAAGTCCAATTTGCGCTTTGTTATGGCGCACGTTTCCCAAACAAAACGCGGCGGCGGGGAAAGAAAGTAAGTGCAGAGAGACGAGGGTGTCGAGGAGCGGTGCCATAACTTTTGCCTCGTGGTACAAGTCCCGCCAGCCAAAGTCGAGCTGGAGAAAGAGGCCCCTCGGCAATTTGATCCTGCGAACCCTGCTCGAGAGCTCGCAATGTTTTGATACCGGCAATAATGTGCAGCGCGAGTACGCAGGAAATTTGCGGACTGAAATTTCGAGGGGCTCGTTTATTATTTTTTCACTCGAGTATCAGGTTTCCTGTTCGGATTATTGAATAATTGGTGCTGGAATGTTAAGGACTGTGAAAATTGAAAAAAAAATAATAATTTGAAATGTGGAATTCAATTTTCAATAATGCAGTCTGAGGAATACACGGAACTTAAATTATTTGTTTGAAGAAGTTGACACTCGAGGAGATGATCATGGAAATGAAGATTCGGGCTTTTCCTCGTTGCAAAAAATTGTTTTTTATTCAAAAACAAACGGCTCTACCAGTTTCGGTCACGGTCTGCGACCCTATTTCATGAGCAAGAAAAAATACAAAAAATCAGCAAAATTTAAAACCACATTTTAACATAAAAATAAAAATCTTAAAACTAACAAATTCAAGTACCAACCTATTTCATGAGCAAACGCGCTGCTCGCTGACTAATACAAGAATGAGCTAGCTAAAGACAGATTGATTGGGGGAGGTGCAACGAGGAAAAGCCCGAATCTTCATTTCCACTTAAATTATTGGTGATGGAAAATTTTCTCTTTTTAAAAAATATGAAAATTGTGCATAATCATTCTGAAAATTTTCTGACTCACTAAATTTCGCTTACTAAAATTTACTTATAATGAAACATTTTTTAGTTTTAATTTATTGAAGTATTGAAAAAAATTAAATTAATTTAAAAATATACACATCAACTGTTTTCTTGGTTCGTGTATTCTCTTTGTTTTATTCAATTCTGTCAATAACCACAATTATGTACACGTTTATTCTATTAAAAATTTTAGGACAAGTTGAGATTTGCAAATTATTTTGAACCTTGCTTAGAAATTCTGCGTTTGGCTTACTTGATTCCTTAGTAATAATTCAATGACATGATTGAGTTATCCTGATGGGAGAAATATTTTCAATCTCTAAAAATCCATGTTATTGTACTTGAATGGATCAATAGTTTATAATAAAAAATTTTAATAATCAAATAATATCACATTTTGGTCTTTGATAATTATAAATAAAATCAAAGTACCTAAAAAATGTAAAAAAAAATTATTGTAATTATAAAAATTTTATTAAAAAATTTAGATACTCTTCAAATTAATTTTAATATACTTTATTATTTAAAGCAATAATAAATTTATTTCTTTGTAAGCTTTTAGTAAGGTATACAAATATAGCTGTGTGATTTGACAATATTAAAGTTGTAGAGAAAACTGTTTCCCTTTTCCTACCTTCCCCGTCCAAAGGGCGCTGGAAATCGATAAGGCATGCATTTTTATCAACGTGCACAGAGAGCGTTCAATGAAACCTCCATTAAGCCACGATGTGTTTATTAAATAAAATTCACTCGCTTGCATGTGTGGCGCGATATTACATTAAGCCCTTTGCAGACCCGACACACACACATAGCACTAAAAGTATTATACACACTCGCTCAGACGAGCGGCAATAAATTTTCCTCGGCTGCACCTCGTCATATTTGCACCAGTGCAGAAATTTCAGCTCTCAATTTTGGCTCCCCCAACGCCGAAACCGCAATTCTTTCCACTATCACCGTTTTTGTCGCTGCCATAACTCGGAATTATACATATACACGTGGGGTGCTTTTGTAAAAATGCGCGAGGGGAAAGTCGGAAAATTGCGCGTCCCGGTCGGGAAAACGCAATTTTGCGTGGAATTTTTTTTCCTCAGTTCGGTAGGGAGTTTAAGTTGATTATGGTTCGGTTTTCGCTCACACTTGGAGTGAATCCCGATGCCCGCCGCGGGCAGGAATTCAATTTTGAAAATGGCACTCAAAAGACTCCTGAAATCAGAGAGGGTTGCCGAGAGAGGATTTTGTTCTGGCCGGAACGTGCGCGTCAAGAGCTTGTCAGCTTGTTCTCTCTGACCTCGCGACGGAAATGGAAAAATTTCCTGATCAAATGCGCTTTCCTGCGTTTGGGGACTCGCAGCACAGTCGTCTGTGAAATTACTCCTTTTCCGACACGGCCGTTTTCCTCAAGAGAGGGAGAGGTGACTCTTAATTTATTTTCGGGACGAATTTGAGCGCTATAAAAACATGGCGAGTTGTGGAATAAAATATTTTATGGTTCGCACTGATGATGCTCCGCTTAACTGATTGTGAGGCAGTATAAAGTTTATGAGCTGCTAACTCGTCACGATTTATATAGATTTCAGTCTGCTTTTTATCACTTTTTAAACAAAATATTCATATTGCATAACATAAAGTAGTTTTATTTGTACCATACTTTTTTAATTTCAAATAAAATCAGTATTAATTTTAAATGTAAAAAAGTTGACCAGAAGATGGAGGGAAAAACAAAAATAAATCAACAAGTTTCAAAAGTAGTTTATGAATTTTTTAAAATTATTTACAACAATTTTGCAATTGTTAAAGGAAATTTTAAAATTATTCATGTTATAATTTTTTTTTATTTTTTTTTTTTTACGAATCTACTTGGCATTATTTTCAAAGGATGCGGCAGATGCACAAACGCCCTCCTCAGAAAACGGCGTGCAATATTGTTACGGGGAAGGGTTACGCGAGCCCGTTGGTAAATTATGCAACGGAATTAAAAATTAACAGGTGCACGGAATGAAAAACGACAATCTGCCCGCAGTATTAAGCTCCCCCGGCTCGGCTTGGGGTGCACCTATGGGTGCATCCCGGTGCATAAAACTCGTAAATCATGGCCAGTGTGCGGTCACTTCGCATGGGGTGCATTTCCAGCTGCAAATCCACCCTGAAATTGCATCCGAAAAGGGGCTCTGCTATTTATGAGAGTGGTAGAGAAATAGAGGATTGCGTGCAGGTGCAATACAGGAAAATTTTTCCTGCAGTGGATCCTTTTTTGTTTTTGAACAACAAGACTCGTCATATTGTTATGAATAGATTTTTAAGAAATTTATTTGCACGGTGAGTTGAATTTAAATTCGGCTTTTCCTTGATGGTTTTTTTTTTTAGTTTTTTTACTATTATAAAACGACTTAAAAATAAACAGAAACATCAAGGAACAAGCTGACTTTATACTCACCTCACCATGAATCAATCAAAATTTACTTGTAATTTTAATAATATATGACGTTTGAAGTTTAAGTTGGCTTTCCCTCAGTTGTTTTTTTTTTATGCATTTTATTCTGAAGCCTTGCGTAGAAGCTTGAGTGAAATTTGCGCCTGTCATAATAATCTCTTGAGCTGCGCTCAACCTTCTGGATTGCTTCTGCACGCACTGCTCGTCCTTCGCCTTCTCCAGAGCGCTAATGGATTAAATTTTTATCTCTCGCGACTAATTTCTGGTGCTGCTTTTAACATTCTCCAGGGAACTTCGAAACAGGAGCAAACTCGCCGAGGCGAGCGAAGCAAATCTTGAAAACATCATCGCGCAACAGAACGTAATCCTCCCTCTCTGCCAAGCTAAAAAAGGAAGTTTTTTTCTCGTCGACTTAATAAGCTGCTGAGTCGGTCGCTAAAAATTTCAACACCTAAGCTAGCGCGATATTTGTCTCGAGATGTTGCCACTTTAGTGCTTCCATTTGGGGTGTTTCTATTTTGGAACAAGTGTATTTCACGCACCCTCTCCACCCCGCAATACCAACGAGCCGTTTAAAGGGAAGCAATAAAGAGGCGACGTTTCGCGAGACGAGTTAAAAGAGCGGAAGTTGTAAGAGAACAAAAAAAAAAAGAATAAGAGCCTCACTTGCTTTCGCGTTCCCAACATAAAAAGGCATAAATTGAAAATCGTGCTCGACGTGAGGCGGAAAGAGAATGAGGTCCAGGAGAGATTTGTTTGAAATTATTTTTGCGTCGAGCAAAGCCCACGGGATTTTCCAACAAGTTAATTTTTTCCCTTTCCCGAATGGCAAAACAAAAACGTCAATCTGCCGGGGCGAACCTGCTAAAATCTTCCTCCGAGCTAGAAAAAAGACGGAACCGAAAAGACATTTTTCAAAATAAAAGAAGGTCGACAGTCAATTTGGGCTGTTCTAATAGATGTTATATTGAAATAAATGAACTCCCTTTGTTTAACGCTGGTATAAAAAGGCTCCTTTTCTCAAAGCGATAGCTGACAGAACCCTTTCCTTCCTGCCACCGCGTCGCTCTTATTGCAAAAACTTTTGAGCAACAAAAAGAAAGGAGACGTCGCCAGGCCATTGTTGGCCCTGCTGGGGAGGAATGCGACCACGAAAAGCACCACTTTTTGCTCAGTCATGCTTTGAAAAATATTCTCGGGAATCGATTGACAAACAAGAACCCTTTCTTTGGGTCAATAATTCGGATTTTCGTCGCTGCAGGCTGTCAGTGTCAGACAAATTTTCATCATCGTCGGCGTAAAAAGAAAGAACCGCCGCAAAAACGGCTCGGCGAAAGTGGAATGTACGGCAATAATGATGCACATGTTGGCGCGTAATGTCCCGAAGCAAGAAGTTCTCCATCCCTTCCTCTGTTTCTGGTTGGTGGGCAAGAGATGATGATGGCACATTTGACCGGCGGCACTTTCTTTCTCTCTCACTCTCTATTCCCGCGCGGGAAAGGCGCTTTTTGACGGCAGACACAGAGATTCACCTATAAAAATAAATATGGGCCCTCTCTCGTCGCTCTCCATCTTGGAGCTTTTTATCAGAAATCAAATACACTCGCTCACGCAATAATAGTGGTGGAAACGCCTGGAAGATGCAAAGTGCTGCTTTTTCGCCTCGCGCACTATATAAGGAGCTTTATCAAAAATTGAAGCGTGCGTGAGAGCGATTTCGATATCAATCTCTGCAGTTTAATATTTTCCTCTCCTTGGAGCGAAACCCCTTTACTTCCTTTAAGAGCACTGCCATTTTCGTTTGACGCTGAAAATCATTACTTATGTAATGTGTATATAGCCAGAAATATAGCAGATCATCTTTTTAAGGCTTTTAAAAGTTTTCAAAATTTTGTTTTCAATATCAACTTCATTTTTTAATTTTGTATTCTTTTAAGATCTAAGATTTGTTGATTGCTATTTATTTGTTGATAATTTTGACTTTAAATGTTTTTAATATGCAACAGGTAAAAATTCATGACATTAGACACAAATTAATAAGGAAAAATGTCCTAATTCAAGGATTAAGCAGATCATTAGGCAAGTCAAGCAACTCTTTGTTGCTTCACAATTTAATTTGTGATTTCAAATAATTAAAAATGATAGTGATTTTAGTTCTAAATGATCAAATAAGGAGATGATAAATATTAATTTTTGTTGAAACAAAAAGCAATACTATTTAAAAATATTTAATAAAATTTTCTTCTATTTTTAATAATTTAAATTTAATTTGATTTATAATTTACACTTTTTTGGTTATTAAAAATATATTATTATTCTGCTTTTATACTATTTTATTTTACCAACAATTAATTATGAAGTATTTTACAAGCGCTAACTTAATTAATTAAAAAGTTGAAGTTTTTTTAAAGACGGTTCATCAAAGAAGCTGCATGATTTACATGAAAGCGTTTCTGGTATCAATCGCACTCAACAGTTTCATATTTTCTCCATTTCCATATTCACGTCAGCAAAAACCCTTTACCCTTCCTTTTGGGGACTCGAGCCATTTTCGCTCGATACTGCAAAGCGTCATCCGCCACCGAGTGATTCCCAGGTGTCTTGCTCCCTTTTTGTGCAGCGCGCATATCATGAAACGTTAATTAAGCTCGGCAGAAAAAAACATCGTAAAAAAAGTGAGCGTGCCGCTATCGGCGTGCGTATATTTTGTTTTTTGTCCAGCCAGGGAATGGTATCGAAATGTGTGTGTATTTTTGTATTCTCGCTTGTTATGTGCTGCTTATATATTTTTTTTTTATTTTTTATCATCGGCTGTCCAGAAGGGGCGACTGCTGAAAATGACCCGCTCTTTTCCTCTCTGATGCGTTTTATTACAGCGGGGAGCAAAAATATGCTTTTGATTACCAATGGCCGCCTGTAAAAGAGACGCCTCTGCTAAAATCTCTCCAAAAAGAGCCCTTCAGCTGAAAATGGAAAAAAATAAATTAAGCAAGCAGTTAAGGCTAAGCAGAAATGCCAATTAAAAGCTTAAACTTTGACTTCAAAAAAATATTAAACGCAAGTTGATTAAATTTGAACTATAAAAAATCCAGACTAAATTTGGTTAATATTGAAAAGAAACATATTTTTTAATTAAAGTTGATGAGAAGCTCAAATTGCGAAGAACAAAAATTTTGCTGTAATTAAATTAAAAGAGGGCTACGAAAAGTCACATTTAAAATTTTCAAACTATGTATTCAAAAAGTCTTACCATTAGTAGAATTGCAGGAAATTATTTGACTTTTCTGGAAATCGGTAAAAATTTCTTCAAAAATCGTCAAATTTTTTCCTAATTCATCTTAAGTCGCCAAAACTCTGCTAGTTAAAATGCAAAAAATTGACTCTTTCTCGGCTCTGATCCCAGATTACATTAAAACTCACCATCGCAAATCGGATTACTGCGAATTTTCACTCTCTTCCGTGTACTTTGCGAAATTAGCCCTCTCTGAAATTCCATCCAGCGTCAAACTTTCAAACTTTTGACGGGGCTTGTTTCAATAGTGGGACATTTCCTTCCGCAGCCCCAGCGTAGGAAAAAGCCCTCCGCCCCGGCTTAATTACTTCAATCTGACGTTTTGTCTGCCTGATGGACCGCGAGCGATTCACAAAACACTGTTGCTCTCTTCCGGAGCAGGAGTCCGCCCCGCGTGCTTTCTTTGCATGTTTGCGCTATAATTAGCCGGCCCGACGCAAACCCTCATCAGCACAATGCTAGCTGCCGGCCGAGAGAGAGAGGAAAGGGTTTAATACTCAAATAATGGACTTTCGCTGCTGCTGATGATGGAAATCTGACCCTTTCGCAGAGGGAAAGGCACGCGCAAATCAGGAAGTGCACACTAAACTTGCTCGTATTTTGCTTTTATAAAAAAAGAGGAGACTCCCGGCATAATAACATGCCTTGTTGGGTGGACGGGCATTGTTTGCGTGTCGGCATCACAAATTTTGTCCGCTATTACAATTGCAAAAAAAAAGGGGGAAAAGGGCTTTGTTAATTTTTTTTAAATTATGATTGGATACGAAGCCCTCAGAAATGCTCAAAAATACCCTTTTTTAGTATGATGCCATTTTAAAAAAATGTTACGTCTGAGCAGAATTTGTAGAAATGACAAAATATATGCATTAATGGTTGCAAGGATAAATTTATTAGAATAATGATATAAAAAAAACGATAAAAAAAACAGCAATGATCATAAAAATGATAATGAATTTTTGATTCTGACTGTTCTGATATTTTACAAGATTTTGTTGGTTCGACAGTCAGTAGACAAATACGATATTATTTTATAGCCTGCAACTGTTCCAATTACAATTTTAAATAAAATTGGAAATTAAATATTGAGGAATAAATCATGTGTAATTAGTCACCTTTTTCTATTTGTAAGCCTCTTATTATTTTCAATCAAAATTTTCATAAATTTGCTCAAAACTTTTTGTGAAAATTACAAAATCCGCTCATAAAATTGTCCAAAATGTGATAATTTAGGATGAATAAACACCATTACTTTCAAACTTTTTCTTTTCACCTCGAGCCATGGGAAACAAAGCAAGAGAATTTGTGTCTGCGGCGGAAACTTTTCCACCCATTATTCTTTTTGCGCCTTTCGGCCTCCGTGTGCACGCCGAGCCAAAAATCTCCTCACTTTTCCAATATCTCTTCCTGCCCAGACTCGGCTCTTCAGTGATTGGATTTTCTTTCTTCACGCCGAGAGCTGATAATATTATTTGAAGCGTGGCAGACAGACGGGCGCTTACTTTTCCCTCCTTTTCCGGCGGCCAGAGCAAAAAAAAATTAAAGCTGCTGCAGCAGGGCAGTGTTTTTACTTCTGCAGTAAGTGCACGTCTCGTGCACTCTCGCCCCCGAAGACATTCCTTATTTACCTTTTCGCCCCAGAAGAGGAAAAGTGCGCGCGCGAGAAATATCTCGCCGGTGTACGTGTGGGTTGCATAGCAACTAGGGGTGCCTCTTCTCTTGCTTGCTTGCAGAAGAGAGAGAGAAAGCTGTTAGGGCTGTGATTTTTTAGCGCGTCATTTGCCTTAATGCGGCACCACGTTCTCTTGCCCCAGGTGGCGGCGTCTGAAGTGGGGAGCCGCCCCCGAAATTCGGCCCCCGACCGAGTGAATTAAAGTCAAAGTGGTGCATTACCCTCCAAAGATGTTTATCGCAGCGTGCATAAAGAGAGTGGAATGCAACTTGCTCTTTCTCTCTCTTAATTGATCGCATTCTCATGCAAATGCTCGCGGGCTGGCTGCTGGGTAAATGAATTAAAATGGCCCCTGTTGCCGCCGCCGCCGTGCACCCCGGGAGAGGGACTTTTATTTTCGAACAATGCAAAAGCAACCAGCGTTGCGCTGGAAAATTACGACGGTCGAAAGTGAAAGGGTCCGGCGGCGGCGGAGAGTGATTGGGCAGCCAAAGAGTGACACTCTTTCATTGCGGTGCCGGACACGCGGTGACCGCTTTTTAATCACAAGTCTCTCCCCCATTCAAATGGAATATTTGACAATTTAAATAAAGTTGTGATTAAAGAAAAAATTAAAAAATATTGAGAAAAAAATATTTTACAACACATCATTATTAATAAAGAAAAATTTATAAAAAAAATTTTATTTAATAATTAAATTTTTTAAATTATAATAATTACAATTTATTCATTTTTCTTTGACATAGATTCTGTTACCTATTTCAAATGGGTCAACTGTCGAAATATTAATCGTGATGTTGATAAAGTATAAAATAAATATTTTACTTCTATTGCTTAACAAGTACAAGAGGCAGCATACGAAATATTAATTAACATTACGTTTGCTGCCTCTTACAGTATTATATGTGAATAGATTGTTCATGTTAATAGTAACAGAACTAATCTAATCCCCAATCTCCATTCAATCTTTGCGGATGCAACGATGGCGCTCCAAAGATGATAACCGTTGTCTTCATGCTACGCAAAAGAATTTTGAATCAGAAAACACATAAATGAATATTTGCAACTAACTGTGTAAGAAACAAATCATTGAAATAATTTATTCATACCATTTAAATTCCTGTACTTTCAGGCGATACATTAAAATTATAAGTGCTGAATTCAAAGTTGATCATTTATTTTATTTACAAACATTATTTTAATGAAGCGACTATGATGAGGTGCTTGACTCTGGCAATCGATAAACTAGAACCGCTCGCTCTCTTGCTCAAGATGTTGATGGCAAATTCTCAAAGCGGCGCCTCCTGGCCAAGGAGCGCAGAGCATCCCCTTTTTGTGCACAATCCCTTAAACTTGGAAAACTGGCCCGCGGCTCGGCTCGGCAGACTCGTCGGTGTTGGAGCACGCGGGGGTATTATGTGTACTTGTACTCGCTCCCCGTGCTTGTCAAGGGGTATCAAGTTGTGGGGAGAGTTTCATTACGAGTTTGGCGCTCATTAAAAAGCAGCCAGGAGAGAAGGAGGCGGCGGCGATATTCTCTGTTTCTCCGTCTGCATCTCCAACTTATTTAATAATGCGTCTGCTAACTATGATAACTTAATACGCGCCTAATTAACGCGGTTGTGCGCCACGTTAGCACTTCCGTTTGCTCTCGGCTTGATCTCCACTCGAGAGTGAAGCCGTTTGCGTTGCGAGAGCTCTTTCATTGTTTCCTTAATCGCTTCTTCTCTAGTTTTAATTAATTCCAATTGCACACCGATTAAATCTCTGCTTCTTCTAGCACTCACTGGCGTAACTACGAAAATCCTAATTTTGTGTTAAACATCTCCAGCTCTCAGTACATTTATAAAAGCAGGAGAAAGAGACTCTCTGCTCCTTTCGAGACAAATTAAACTGCAGACGCACTGCAGTATCTTCTGCTCTCTCAAGTCCCTGTTCCTAATGCGGTTTTTTCCTGTTTGTTCGCAGACCGAGTTGTCACAGAACCTGCAGCAGCTGTCGGAAAAGGCCAAATGCACGACCGAGTTCATCCACAGGCTAAAAGGGTTGACAGACAAAGTGACAGTAAGTTGGGCTTCCTTTCTATTCTTTTTTTTTTTCCAGCCGTCCCCTCGACGCTTTAGGCTCCAGGGACACCACTGTGTGCAATATTGGCACGACTCTTCTGCTGCAAACGCGACTTTCATTTTTATAAGGAAAAAAACGATGGAATTTATCAGTTTATATGCAGGAAAAGTGTTTTTTTTTTACGATCGTATCATAAACTCGTATTTTTTTACATTTTTTTTTATGCAATTGCAGGTTTTAATTATTTATAAAAAAGCATGTTCGGAAATATTAAACTTAGAATTATGAAATGTTCGAGAAAACTGATTCTCTGCAAACGAATCTAAATAAAAAATTTCAAATCTTCACTAGATATCTCATAACATTATGTGTATTAAACGCCAAGTATGGATTTTTGCGAACAAATCAAAAACTCATCAACATCATAGTTTTTTCCGTTCTCCATATAAAAGTCTTTAAATGAGTTTATTTTTCTGGTTTATTTTCAACAAAGAGCTGCATGTGGCTTCAAAGCCGCAAAAGCACCACTTACCAGTCCATCTTATTGTTAGTCGGATTCAATTACTGCAGCTCCTTCTCGTTTTATTGCGCCTTCGCGTCTAGTTTTACTGCTCCTTATGAGCTTCGCCCGCTGACGTTGCAATGCACACGATGGATTCCCTGGAAGTTTCTGCACTTCGTAATTACACCGGCGGTTTTTGCATACAGATCTCTGCATCATCACGCGAAAGTTTTGGCACAGAGAGTTGAACCGAGAAAGTTGCGGGCGAGCAAAATGCCGAGGAGTCCGTCTCTGACAGGCACACTTTACTACTTTTACGGACCAACTTGAGATGTAGGAGGCCATCCAAATATGATTCTGCTAGGGGCTGCCGCTTCCATTAGCCTGAGAGGGTCGCCTAATTCGAGCTTTTAGTCGAATTTCACTTGATAGAATCATGTCTGGAGATTTCCATCTCCGCAGAGGAATGACGTTTTTACTCTATTTGAAATTTGAATTTATTTTCATTGCAATTTTTGTGGAAAGAGAAGGTTCTTTTTGTCAGTATTACAGAACAGTGACGACGTGTTTTATTTTTTGAAATATAGATAGGTGTGATAATATAATTACTTTGGAACAGTACTAAAGACGGCTGGAAAACAATAACAGTTATATTGATTTTCAATTACCTATGTTGATCTATTGAAAATATTTTTTTAAAGTAAATTACAGCAAAAATTGTAGCAAGGAATAATGTTATTTAATAAAATACATGTCTTAAACATTTAATTCCTAATAATAATTTATATTGATCAAAATAAAAATCAATTACAAATTAAAATAAAAATATAAATAAAAGAAACTATACTAAATAAATTTTGTAAACTAACATTTTATTTTATACTTGTTAGAATTATGTGTAAATTTATATTTGACAATTTTTAAGACGATTGTTATTTTCATTTTTTGCAGGAAAACAGCACAGTTTTCGAAAGTGCAGTGGAAGCGCAGTGCATGGAATTGATCGCCGCTCTGGAAGCGAGGAAGGCGCAGCTGTTGGACTTTGTGCGTCAGGAGAGGGAGATGAGGCTGCGTTCGCTCAGGGAGCAGATGACCCTGTGCACCGCCAGGTTGCAGCAGACCACCGCCCTCTTGCAGTTTTGCATTGAGGCGCTCAAGGAAACCGACTCGGTCAGCTTTTTGCAGGTCAGTGTTTTTTTGTTTTTTTATCTCTTAATTCGTTCACTCTATACGTCCCATAAGTAGTGCTGCAATAAAAGAGCAGAAAACAAAAGGCAATGAATGAAAAGGGTGGGTACGTTTTAATTACAGGCCACGGATTATGTCGGGAGAAATATTTTTAGTGCCGGCCGTTTGAGGCAATTCCGGACCGGGCGGTCGTAAAAGGATTTGCACCTCTCTCGCTGGGCGATAAAAGAAAGAACTCGCCGGAGAAGATTATAAAAATTATACCTGCGTGCCGCCGTAAATTTTTTTTCCACCCTTATAATGAATACTTTATCTTCCCTTTTAAGCCGGTTAATTGATTTTTATACTTTTCTCTGCAGAGTCAATTTGGCTGATTAAATTTTGTTCCATTCGAGCGGAGTGCGCTATTTGAAAGTAAAAATGGTCGCATTCTCTTTCTCTCTCTCAAGACTCTGGCAAGGACAAACACATAAAGCACAGCAAAAGGGACATTAGAGATGAGCTGAAAAGGAATTTCATTAGGGTGGCTCCGTCAGTTTTATTCCACCACTATATATGTATGTATGTGTTATCAGACGCAGAAGCGTCGCGCGCACAAAAGAAAGGGTTATAACCTCGGTTTTAGCAAGTTTTTACATCTCCGAGCCGCGCGTTGATTACATTAGCCCCCCCCCCCCCCCCCCCCGACCAAGGAAACGGCTTTTGTTCTCCGCCCTCCATGAAATCCCGAATGGAGATTTTAATTTTGTGAGTAAAAAAAATCGGTTTAATCAATCTCTAACAGCTGTCGTTTCCGTTCTGCAAATTTTTATATTCCCAAACAGGGGATTTTTTCGTCTTCTTTCCTTTGAGAACGCGGTCGTTTCTGAGAAAATTAGCCGGCACAAATTGCGCACCCCTAATACTCCTTCTTGGGTGCGGAACCGATAGGCGTATTTAACCCACCGTTTTGAAAGGCAGCCGATCGGAAAATCAAATAGCCTCTTTGCGACGTGCGTTTAAATACTTTCTTGCGCGTACACGGCGGTTGGTTTTCTCTCGATATTCATATCACTCCGTTCGGCAATTGGATGAAAGGATTTTCCGCTAGCGTAAATTCCATTCACATCGTGCACACTCTCCGCAGAACTTGAACAAAGAAATTTTCAACCGGATTTCTTTAATGCCGAAATTGATTCCCGCGAAAACGAATTTCTCGGAGAGGCAATATTTCATGCGGAGGCAATTTTCCGCTGATTTTCCTCTGTGATATTGCATATTTTTCTCTAACAAGAAAGGCAAAATAATAATAATATTCCTCAAAGTTGAAGCAACCTCAGCCAGGGTTTTTGTTATATATTTTGTTCCGTGCTTTTTTTATAACATACGGCGGCGCAGAAATTTCCCACCGAGGGCAAAGTCTGGCAAAAGTTTCGCTCCCCCCAGAGCAGCGACGGCTCAAAAGGGAGCGGCTGCTTTTTCTTGCTCCCAGGTTGATATTATTATCGAGATGGAAAGGTAAACCGAAAGGGGTGCACCTCGCTCGGATACGCATTCTAAACAAGAAGAGTGTGTGTGTGCACTGGGGTTAATGAGAACAAGTGAGCCGAAAATGGCCGGCCATGAATTCAGTGGAAAAGCGCCAGCCGGGCTGCCAGCGGGGGAAAGGAATTGTAATGGGGATGAATAGCGATGCACTTTTTACTGCAGTGCTCTAGGCAACTGCACTTCAGGGCAGTGTTTTAAATAAAATAATGTGAAATTACACGTTTTCATTTAAAATTGTTTACTTTTACAACCTAAACTATTGAAAAACCTTTCATTGAATTGTTATATTAATATTTACCAATTTCATGAATAATTTTTAATATTCTATTTTAAATTATTTAGTAGCATTTTTTAAATGTAATTATGTGTTTATTTTGTTTTTATTTTTCATTATTTTAACATTTTCCTGTTTTGTTTCTTAGAATGTCTTTAATTATTTCCAACATTTAAAAAAATATATTGGTCATAATTCAATATCTATGGAAAAAAATCATTGCTAACTGCATAATTTTAAAATACTAACATGCATGGGTGTTTAGTAATCAATATGTAATTCTTGTATATCATTAATATTCTTAAAATTTATTTCATATTCCATTTAATTATCATAAATTTTTTAAGGAATGAATGTCATATTTTGGGGCAGTAAATGCCTGGTGATATCTCAATACAAAATACTTTGCAAGTAAAATTAAATTCCCTTTACAATTCATAGTAATAATGTCAATAATTTCATGAAATTATGTCAAATTAAGTTTCCAATTTCCTAGTAGAAGTCCACGATCGAGGGTTGATTCATGGTGATTTGAATATAAAATTCGGCTTTTCCTCGATGGATTTTTGCGAGTTTTTATTGTTTAAGAAAAGCAGGATATTGTTTTTCTTAAACAATAAAAACTCACAGAAACCCATCAAGGAAAAGCCGAATTTTAAATTCAAATCACCATTATTTCCAACTTCTATTTGAAAATAGCTTTATAATTAAGGCTACATAAAATTTGCAACGTGTTTTACAATTTCAAGCAAACTTATTTTGGTTGGCCTTTCTTCACTGCCCCCGTATGCATCGCCGGCACTCTTTGAACGCATCATTACTATACTTCGCAGCGCGTTTTACATGAGAATGTAAGATCGCGGGGGCGTCTCGTTTTTACTCTCTCGTTTCTGGCGAATGGCTGCGAGTCACGTGTCAAAAAACGAGAAACAACGTCGTGCAAGATTGCATTAGACTCGCGTTAAATTTAAAATCAAAGCTGCAACATCAGCGTCGCACCCGCGAGGCGGCCGCGGTTCCCCTCTAGTTTTGGAATCGGCACGAATACACATTTTTTTGTTCAGTCGGTGCCCCACGTGGAGGGCGTCGGGATAAACCTCGGTTATCCAGCCAGTTTGCATCGCGCAGCAGGGGTGGCTTAAATCCGGACGGCTTTATCAGAATTTTCCAGGCTCGCTTGCCGAGTTTTATTGCAAATTAAACTGCATTTGAGCAGCACTTTTTGAATTCGTCCGCGAGTTTCGTTCTCAGTTAAAAGAGCAATTCCAGCGTCGAGAAAGCGTTACTTTTAACTTTTACGCGCGTTTGTCACCATAGATTCTGGAGTAGAAGAAGAGAGCTAAAAACGTCATTTCTATGATAATTTTTTTAGCATTAGCAGGAAAACGTTTTGTAATAATACAAGAATAAAAAGATTGTTTGATTCAGTTTCAAAATAAAAGTTTTGGAGAAAACGTTAAAATTAATTAATTATCGTAATACTTTTCCTTCCTAAACCTATCTTAATAAGTTCACCCTTAGCATTCAAAATTAAAATTTAATAAATTTTAAATAGAAAATTTCTATAGCTGCCAAAAAAAATAACCAACATGTATTAAAAACAAAAATAAATTTAAATTCTATTTTATGTGCTCATTTTCTTTTTATAAGATAATATACAATATTAAGTTTATAAACTGTTAAATTTTTATTTCAATTAATTTGTAATATACTAAAAACACTAAATAAACATAATTATATCTGGATTGAAATGTAATAAGCAATTTAGCTATGATTCTTTTCTATTGTTTTGAATGTAGAATACCCTCCTAATATCAAAACAGGCTTACAGGATTCACAAAGCCGTTTGTTTGGCGTGCTGTTAATTAATTAAGAAAAATGCGGTTGAAATCTGCACTGAAGCAGCTCATTGCAATGCAAATTAATGGCTGTTTTTGCGCGAGCGGCGCTAGATTGCAAAACCGCTGGCTGCAATTTTCCCCCCTTGGGCGACGCCGCAACAACAGCAAAAAGCAGCAGCATCCTCTCTTTCGTGTATACAATATTGAAGCATAATATAATTAATTAAATTAGCATACACATATTTTCGTTCTGCGGTCAAGCAAAAAGCACTCAGGGGCGTCGCTTTTTCCCTATCGATGGTGCAACGGGAGGCATGAAAAAGTTTTCCAGCTAAATGGTGCCGAGAGATCGGTGAACTTTACGACAGCAATCGGAGAAAACACCTTTTTATCAACATCAATAGGTAGCGCAAAACACGGCGCGACTGCTGGAAAGACCAACTTTTCTCAATCTTTCCTGCTGGGATAAAAACACACAAGTTGCGCCCAGGATGTTTGGTTGAAAATCTGTTCGCTAAAAGTGCCATAAAGCTGCCGCCACCACTGCTGCTGCCGCGTCTCCTATATGCGAGGGAAAATTTGATGGCACTCGCAGCATAAATAAATCAATAGCCCCGACTGCCGGGCCGTCTCGTTGTTGCGATTGACCGCCGGCTGCTGCAGCTGGAAAAGTGGATTTTAGCCGGAAAACACTCGCAAAGAGACAAAACTTCCTTCTGCCGGCAGCGAGGGGGGCAAATAAATAAAAGTGACGCTTTTGAAACTGAATCTAGTTGAATAAATTTATATTCAATTGTGGGATAGCATCATAAATCCAGCATTGAAGATTTTCTTAGATATAAACCAAATAATGTCAAGAATTTAAATTTAAAAATCGCAATTAAAGAGAATAAATTAATTAAAATTACCAAATTTGTGGGAAATGGCACAATTTTAGCGGTATAGTCGTTCATCATCTAATTCTTGCAACAATTTTCAAACTTTCACATAAAAATAAAAAATAAATATTAAATTTATAATGAATTAACCAATTACACATTTAAAATTAGACGATTTTAAAATTAAAATAGAGTTCAGTCAAAGGAACTTGAAATTATAAATAGTTATTTCAGTTTAAAAAAATACATAATTTATATATGTTAAGAAAAATATTTAATAAAAAATTTAATTTATTTCCAGATTGGTTCCATGTTGATCGCGAGAGCCGCAAACGCCGACCTCACCTGGCACAAAGACTTCAGCAGTGCCCCCCGCGTGTCCCCGGAGTTCGACCTGACCCTCGACGACAAGGCTGTTTTGCGGGCAGTTGAGCAGCTCAATTTCATCCAAATGAAGCGTAAGTAGTGGCAGCTTCTAGTTCTCTCTCTCCGGACGATAAACTGCAGCTCTCAACGCCTCGTCGGCCGACGCAAAAAGACGGACATGGCAGTTCCATTACGGCCATTGTACGCTTGTTTCGTTTGCCGCCTATTGTGCCTGCCAAAATTTACGACTTGCCGCCGCCATTGAGCAGACGGAAAAATTTGCGAAATAATCTCCGAGGAATCGGGAAGGAAAGCAATCCCATTTTCCTTCCGAAAGGCTTTTTCATTAATGGAACTAAGCACGGGTCGTGCTAAAAATGGTTGGGCGCGGATTTCGGTGCCGTGATTAGCCCGGGGGAGAAGAGTGTGGCGAATGTGCCCGTCGTGTGTGTACATTCGGAGAACGCACAAAGAGCCTCTGTAATCGAGTTTGGCAAAGTTCAGTGGCTTCAAGTGAGGCGCGCGCGATTCAATTATTCCTGACAATGCGGATAAGAGAGCGTTGGGCGTTGATTTCGCCCCTTGACGATTCACCCACCCTGCGTCACGCGGCGGCGCCTAATTCTGAATCACCCACCGAGAATGTTCACTGAACTTCACCTGCTCAAGCAGGTTTAAAGTAGATTGAAACTTCTCGGCTTTTGTAAAAAAAGGATCACTTTGATCAAGAAAAACTTTTACAATTAGTTTGCAACCAAATTTTTAGCAATCCAGCTTTTGAAAATAGAAGTTTGCTAAAACTTAAAATACTAATAAGTGGTCCTAAAATTGCTGGGAACTTAAGTGATTTTTGATGCCATTTTAAGTAGTAATTATTATTTTTTTATGCTGAATCTTCCCTTTGATTTTTAATATTTCTTCGGTTCAGATTCTTCATTTCAATTGATTTAAGTCTTTTTGATGGTCAGAATTATTTTGGAAATTTCTATTGATCATGCAAAAGAATAGGGAATTTTAATCCCAAGATGAACTTTTTTGCTATATTTATTTGCTGGCAAATATAAATTAGCTAATTAATTTTGGATTCCTTGTGTTTGAATATTTTACTCGCGGTAATTTCTAATTTAGCGCAGCTTTTAAATTTTGATGGCAAACTTTGTGATGAATATTTTGGCACGGCGGCGAGTTTTGAGCGCAAACAAGAATTTCCGCACGCCGCCTCTTTCGCAAATTGCATTAGAGGGCCGCTGCTATTTTTGCTTTGTGTGGATCTAAAACCTTTGGCTTGACCCTTTATGTGATTATTTATTCTGTTTGCACACAAGCTGCCAAGGAAGGGGAAGAGCGACAGCCGGCAGGTAACCATTTGTGTACCCGTACTCTATTGATGTTGTCTGTGCTTGCAAATCTCGAGGTTGCCACCCCGACCGCGTTTCACATCCCGACCCTTTTTTTATAATTTCATTTCGCGCTGGACGATGTATGGAGTTTCTTTTTGCCTTTTTCGTTGCTGCTTTTTCGCCTTGTTTTGTTTATTTTCACCCTTGTTAGCCTTCCAACCTCTCTCGTCACCAAATCCAAAGTATTTAAATAAAAGTAAATTTTGATAGAAAATCTTAAAAAAAAAATCATTAAATATTAAGATTTTCCTTCAAAATTTTAGTTCTTGGTCATAATTCGTTGCTCTTAAATGGAAAATTGATTTTCTCGCGTCTGTTTTGCAGCACCCGCGGCGCCGACCATCATTCCCGAGGAGTGCAGCGCCGAGAACAACAGCGTCACCGTGGCCTGGCAGCCGCCGCCGACGTCTTACGTGGAGGGTTACGTCCTGGAATTGGATGACGGCTGCGGCGGAGAGTTCAGAGTGAGTACAAAATGCGTACATCAAATATTTAGCGGGTGCCGAGCGGGGAGTGCGCCTCAAGGAGTCTTTTTCGTAATGCAAGTTGCGGCAGGCTTTTTGCCGCGCGCGGTTGACGGGCGGGTTGCAGGCCTCAATCTCTGCAGGCTGACAAGCTGTGCCACACTACACGGCAGCTGCAGACCGCAATAGCAAGTGTTTTCTGACGTAAATCTCTTGCAAGCGGAGATTATTTTTACCTAGCGTTGTCACTTGATGCTTCACGAGAAACTTGCTTAAGCTGCTACAGTTGCAAAGAAGCTATAAATTATGATTTCAAACACTCGTTTGTTTATTTATTATTCCAAGATAATAATCTTACACTCAGAATTCATTAAAAATTTTTTTTAAATTCATTAACAAGAAAAGGCTTTTAATTTAAATGTGGTAAAAATTTTAAATTAATTATATTAAATAAGTTTAACTAGAAATTTTTACTCTAGATTTTTAGTTTTAATTTGTTTATGTTTTAATATTTCATTTTATTTGTTATCAGAATTTTCTTTAATCATTTTTAAATTTAAATTTTGTATTTTACTTCAATATTTTATTCAAATTAAACGATTAAAATTTAAAACAAGTTTATACAAATACATCATCAACACATAGGAAATTTGACTTTAATTCACAATAAGTATCAAATACACAATCGTTAATAATAATTATCTTCATAGATCAGTGAAGAAATAAAATGCCATTTAACTGTTAAATTGAAAGAAACGTTGAAAATCAAATAATAGAGCTGTCTTTCAAAATTTTTTTTTTTTTATTTATTTGATTAGAAATAAAAATAAATATAACTATTCGCCATAAATGGTAACTGTTGGATCATTCGTGACGTGCAGTGAATTTGATTTCAAAGTGTAAATAGTAATAAAGCGTTCGATCAGTCCTTTGCAAACACACAAATGCACTTAACCAGCAACTCGCTCACGTTTTGGTCCGCGTGACGCTGAACATCATCGTCACTCGTTTATGTGCACATACAAATCAACTTTGATGAGCTTCGGCTGGCGAGAATCGATAGTTCAGAACTTTGATCGTGTTCTTTTTTCGCAACCAACATATGCAAACCGACGAATATAAAATAAAAACCGCAACTCCTTCCGTCCCGAGCGTGGTTCGTAAACAAAATAACGGAAATAAAAATGCCCGGAGGGCTCGGTGCGCAGCAGTAAAAACAGAGCCGAGCTGACATTTATTACTCCGGAGCCAGGCCTGCTTCAGAAAATTTGCGTGAAAATTTCTGCCAACCTTGTAAAGTATCACGTTTCTTTATGTACGGCCAAAACAAGAACATCAAACGCGGCGGGTCGGTACGGACGCGGTCTTTCCGCTGAATCTAATTTCGCGCGGCTCCATTTTTCAAAAACGCGGTCTAGACTCGTCTGTCCACAAAGGCCCGGTGATTTTCGTCACGTTAGCCACGTCTGGTACCAGAGAAGACCACATCCGAGGAGAAACGTGCCGGCCCGTGCTGAGCCACCATATTTTATGCCTTCCTTTTGTCCCCAAATGAATTACTCACGAGCTTTGTTTGTTGCAAACTGCCTCGCCGGTTATATTTTGCGGCATGCATGGGCAATGAATACTTCATTCTGCGTGCAAACTGCGGCGGCCAAATCCTTTTTGCGCCCCAAAATGAATATTACACCTGATCATAATTAATTCGGCTACGCACTGCCGGCGTTTGAATTGCTTAGCAGCGGCCACCCGATGATTGCGGCCGCGTTAAAAATTGAGTCTGCCGAAAAGCACCTGCTTCGACTCCCATAAAAACCACCGCACCACTCGAGCGCTTTTTGCATGAAAAGTTAAAACGGCAATTAAAATCAGAACGTCCTGGGAATCGAACTGCTGCGTAATAACTTTTGTTGAACTCGCTGTTTTTCACCGACCATTTATTTTATTTCCCTCGCCGGTTAATTATTGGGAAAAACGGGTGTGAAGAGCCATTCTGAAAATTGTTAATATAACGGTCGATTTTTCCTCTCTGCTGGTCCGTTGTCCCGATGTATTGCGTTTTCATCCGGCCAGTTGATTTTCGCCCCGCATATATCCAGTTGGTAAACCACGAGAGCTACTTTTTTTCCAATATCCGCACTACTAGCGCTGGCACACATATTAGATGGCTCAGATACAGTCTGGTGCAGGGTCATCAGCAATAAACTCGACGGTACAGAGCGGGCCGCCGTTGGCCATAGCAAACAATCCGCGCACAGGTGAGTGTGTCGACCACCAGAACCCTCCTTTCCAACGGCTCAGACTCATAAATCTTAATCAGGGCAAAGTTTATCTTTCGAGTATGTAAAAAAATTGCTCTACATAATATATACAAGAAATAAGTGTTACTAAACGAAACTAAAAAAAGCAGGATCCCTTTAGTTTTTTTTTTTTTTTTTTTTTTTTTTTTAATAATCCATAAAGCTGTTTTTTAATTGCTTTGTTGGTTTTTGATTAAAGATGCCATATCAATAGTTACACCAGCAAACAAGTAGAAAATATAAAATAAAATCAAAGAAAAAATAGCTATTGCAATAAAAGAAATATTTTGTGGAATAATGAACATAAATAATTACGAGACTGTAAGATAAGAGACCATTAAAATTTACAATAATATTATGGCGGTATTCCCTTCTTTGAGAGAAAATTCCCAGCCTTGAACATAATTTTTGAGTCTGATTTTTACCAGATTATTTTTTCCTGATTTTTTTTTAATGATCCTCTTGTCTACTTATAAATAAATAAATTGAAAATTAAAACAAACAAAAAAGGAGACAAGGAAAAACATCTCATGATTTTTTTATAGGATGTGAAATGTTTTAAAAATATTTATATTTGAACTAGAAACTAGTTACATCCCTTTATTTTATATCATCAACATGAAGGGAATGTATAAATATTTCTAAAATGTTTTGTCTTCAACATGCAAATTTTATTAACAAGTGCTTCGCCGTACAGAATTCCGGGCTGCGTCTCTCCAATTTATATTTAGCATTCGGCCAGAATGGAGGAGGTCCGGTCGCTTTGTAATGTATGTAATATTATGGGTGCTGCTCGTTAAAGGAGCAGGCTGATGAAAGCGGCCGCTGTTTTAGCATATAATGACAGGCCGTGCGCAAACACGGCGCTGGACATAAGCAACAACCGGCTGCCATTTGTTTTCATTGCCCTTCAAAGGCCCAAACATGTTTGCCGATGACTTTCAGCAGCGCCGTTTTGAAGTTTCGAGTGCCAAAAGCCGGCAAGCGTAAAACGAAAGTGCAGTTTGCTCGCGCGAGTGCCAATTTGCAGCGACACCGGGCATTAACACCTCAAGCACTTTTATCGCTTTTCCGCACACTCGGACACCTGAGCTCGAAACCTACAGACTAATTGCAAAGCCAGCGTTACACGAGAGGACGAGCATCGTTAGAGAAAAGTTCCTGATTGGGATACAAAAACAATCACGCGCCGATAGACAATTACACCGGTCCCCCCAATGCACTCTTACCTCTGGAGCACCACTATGGCTTTTTCTCCCTCTGCAACAGAGCCAATATTTACCCATCCGCGAGTCAATACTTTGCTAAATGAATTCCAATGGATAGGGAGAAGGAAGGCAGTGTGCTGGAACAATTTGCTGTGGTTAACGAGAGCGAATTTATTCCCGGTGGAGCAGGAAAAACAATATACTGAAATTCAAATTGCTTCTTTTCATCGCAAGAGTTTTTACTTTTTCAGAAAGTTTTGAACGCAGAGAAAAAATAATCTGGTTTTATTGTGCAGAACAAAACCCGTGGGCGCATTTTATTCAGACAATCGGCCAATAAGTGCAGTCGCTCTCGACTGCGCCCGCTGAGCCTGCTTCCCTTTGCAGTCAGCCGAGCTTGACTAATGCAGTGATGTATGTGCTGCTGTCGGCCGTAAAGAAGAGAGGAAAAAACAAAAAAAAATGTCTAGACCAAATCGTGTAGTTTCGAGTTTTATTTCCGCCTCTAAAAACGCTCACCCTCCCAGAGAGACAGGTCGGAATTGTCAAGATGAGAAGTCAAATAAAATAACTATTTCATGATGAGCAGCGCAAAACACACACCTCGCCCGGTTTGAATAAGTCGTCCGATCGCAGGACGGGCGTTGGGCCGCCGCTTTTTCAGACTCGTGAGCTCGGAAATTGCCTGAGGGGGACACGAGATAAGCGCACCATCATGCTAGGTATTGCGTGGGTGGATTTTATCGGGGTTTGTCATACGAGGGGAGAACGACGCACCACCTTAAGTGAAGCGGCAAGATAGATGCATGATTGTCGGGTAAAAAATTCTCCCCGCCCGAGTGCAAAAGGTGTGTCCGGCGCGGCAACAAATTGGCTCAGGATTTGGTAAGAAATGGGCTCTCGAAATTCGGCTTACGAAAATCTTGGGGATTTATTTCGCATCCAGGTGTGCAACGTGCTTTATTTTCCACCAAAAAGCCGAAATTTTTTTATTTTATATTGCTTTTTCATTTTTAAATCAGTGAAAATAATTTGACTGAATTAAGTTTTTAAACAATTTTTGCATCAAGATAGAATTTGATCTTCATGGAACAGAAGAAAAATAATGAAGGTAGAAACGAACCAAAATTTGTAGTCAGAAATTTACCGAGTTGTAAGCAATATAAAACTGTGGACATTTCCCCAATTTTCATCATTTTTCAATCAACTTGCAGCAGGCAAAAATACGGTCAATGAGTCCCTAATACCAACGTCGCTAGTAATCAAGTTGAAAATAAATTCAAACGAGCGAATTTCATTCCTTTCCAAGCCAGCCGATTAAAACTGTTTGCTTTTTTTGCGCGCAACGGGAGGGTGTGTTTGGATGGATGTGTGTGTGGCGGGTGCACTATTTGATCAAACAAGCCGGGGCGCGAGCTTAATCACATTACGGCCGAGTGACGAGAGAGCGAGAGCGTGTTTGTGCTGCTCGTTTCATTAGTCTACTCGGCCCCGAGAACATCCCCTCGCTGTTTTGCAATATTAAGTTCCATTCATTAAGTTCATCCCCGGCAGTTGCACCGCCCGACGCTCACGTGAGTCGGACGTATTATTGGATTATTATCGCGGAATAAGCGGCGCTTCCGCCTCTTTCTCTCTCTCTCACCGGTGAACAAGATGTATGGATCGCAGAGGCGAAAGCCGGTGTGTGCGTCTCTATTAGATTAATAAGCTGCTCCCGGTGCGTCGCTGAGACTTAATTGTTCATCAATTTGCGCCGCGCAACGTGAGAAGCGACGCACGAGTGTGGCAAATACTATATCAAATGCAGTCACCCGACAAAGGAAATTATTCCACATTTCACTGAATTCTAATCAAGAGCTTTAACCCTGTGAAACCATGCAATCCGTCGCTTCATTAGCACTGCAAGTGAATGCAGAAGTCTACTAAATTCATTAGCACTAAAAATAAATAGTAAAGAAGAAAAAGTTAATTAAATTCATAATATTATTATAATTGAAAATTATTTGAACAATTTCGTAACTATATTTGTATGGATGATGTATTTGGGCAGAGAATGCCCGGTGATACATTAATAAACATGATTTGAAACTATATTTAGCACAAATTCAATTCATCAATTTGGTTTTATATTTTGACAAATTTTAATTAAATCAAATGAATAATTTGGATTTTAAACATTCACCCTTTCAATTTTGTTCCTTGAGTGTTTATGAATGTAAAATCAATTGAAAAATATGTTTTACATTAAATTTCATTCTTTTTTTTTTGTAAGCAAAAATTAAATGTACGTAATTTCAATATCAATGGTAAAGGGACCGAGTTCATTTACGCTGCAACCCGCAGAACACAAACAGCCTAATCAGCTCTTTGCAAATTGGAGCACGCATGCATGCATGCGAACAACTATGGACTGGCAAAACAAACGTGCGCCTCCTTATTAAAGAGAATCCCAATCAGTCGGCTTACACACAGAGAGGCGCGCATTAATAGCCAATTTATTCGCCGCGCAACTTTGGTCGCTCTTTCAAAGGCCATTGTGTGCGCTAAATGAATCGGGTACGTTCTGATTGCGGAATTAATTCAAAACTGGATTGCGCCCGCCCGCCTGCCCGCCCGCGTGACATTTGCTCGACAACAATTCAAATCCGTCTCTCTCGGCCGTTGTTGCGAATCACAAACACAAAACACACACACACACACACCGACCAGCAGCAGTGCAGGATAATAAATGTCGCGTAATAAATTTGCTCAGCCAGCGAGGTGCATCGCATCAGGTAAAGCGAAAGAGCGAGCGTCAATCAGTGCCCGGCCGAGTGGAAAGTTCGCCTCTCACACATATTAGCGGAGCAGGGCTTTGTGCGCCCGCCCAGCTCATCGGGGCTAATAATTGTTCTCGGTGCTCAAAAATGCAGCTAATTCGCTGGCAAATTAAACTTTCAATAAAACTGCTGCAGACGACTGATGCCAACGGCTGATAATTGAGTTTTGCGAGTAATGGCGCGTGATTTTGCCCATTAGCCGGTTGGAAACTAATCAAACTTTAATTGTGTCCTTTAGGAGGTGTACTGCGGAAAGGAAACGATTTGCACCGTGGACGGCCTGCATTTCCACTCGCTATACAACGCCAGAGTCAGAGCTTTCAACAGCACAGGTGAAGGGCCTTACAGCGAGTGCATCGGTCTACAAACAGCTGAAGGTAGGATTTTTCCATTTCGCATTTATTTCCATTGAGCAAACTTGCTATTTGATCAATATATGGGGGAAATAATTATCGATTTAAATTTAAACTTTTTTATCAATTTTATTTGTCTTTCACATATTTTAATATTTATGTCATAAAGGCTACTTATTAAGGAATCAATTTTTTGGTGACTATTTAAATGCCTTTTCGCAATAGTGGAAAAAAAATACACAATGAAATGAATAAAATTTAGATATCACATAGTTGCATTTGAAAAAAACATTTCAGATCAATTTTGACTAATTCATCACCTAAAACACGCAAATGTTGTGCAATAAATACCACCTAACTGCTGATTTTTTTTATAATTCACAATCATTCGTGTCAAAAATTTATTATTCTCAAAATTCCCAACGAGTTTCGCTTGAATCCTGGCAGCAGAGGTCAAAACGCCTATTATTATTCTGTACACAGTTCACAGTGGGCTCCTCTTTTTGCAGCGCGCGTTCTATGACTTAATTCGATTTGACTTCCCCCTGCACGTGCGGCATATTTTCTCCTTGGCTCGATCAAATATGAACTCTGCGGAATAATATTTTTAAGCGTGCAGCAGCTACACAAATTCATATATATGCGAGGGGGTCGTTTTTCCGCGCAATATTCTATTAGCCGTGTTCGCAGTGTGCTGCCGGTCGAAATCATAACTCAATCTCTCAAAGCAAACATACCGAGAGCTCACTGGCTGCACAGACAAGCGAGCAATCATCTTTTTATTTCAAAAACGAATCCCTCGCGAGTTGCAAATGCGGCGACGGATTTTGAACAATCCGGTTCGTTTTATTCGATATCAAGAGGTCGCGAGAAAGTTTCGAGCATATAATTGAGAAATTCAACCGAGGGTCCCGGAATGAAAGTCAAATATCGTGCCATCATTTTTATCTCCCTCATTGTGAGTTTGTGTTCGAGTGCGCCCCTTCTTTTCTAATCTGCTTTTATTGGAATGACAAAACTCGAGCAAGATGTTTTTTAAGTAAGTATGACGACGATGATATTACGCAGAGCAGCAGACTTCTTGATGTTTGCGGCTGATTCCTTTGAGGGTTGTGTCAATACGCACCCCGTCTCCGTGCGTCTCTCTTCGCTCTCGCAAGAGTCAATATTAGCGAACGCAGAGGCGGCGCGCGCGCGCCTGATGTTTCATGTACTCGCAAAATAAAAAACCCTTCTTTCCCGAAGCCGCACGTCGGAGCTCTGAAGTATTCTATGAATGTGAAATATTAAATTATCAGATCATGCAGCGGTGGGTGGTGCGTGGGGTGGTTGAGGGATGGTGAGGAAGCCCACCCTCGGCGAACGTCTTCCGCAGCGAGCGAGCGTCTTGCCGACGAGATTCAATTTTGTACCCAAGTGAGCGTGAGTGAATACAAAAACTGTTAGGCCCGACTGTTTCCCCGCGTCAGTTAATAACGATTTCCGGAATTTAGAGCCCCTTGTACGGTGGAGCGCGTTTGCTTTGTAGATGCAAATCGTTTCGTGTTCACAGAGATTTTTCATTTAGATAAACAGGATGTGGAAAATCAAGTTAAATTGTACCAGCGACATGCATACGAAAAGAGACACGCGTTTTCAAGGCTTCCATTTTTTATTCATGGTACATGAATTTCAAAAGAATTGAAGTTTAAAAAAAAACACACACACACACACACACACACACACACACACACACACACACACACACACACAATGTCAATTGAAATGTTAAGATGCAAATATTGGTTTATTAATTTCTCCATTCATTTATTCAGATCAGTTTTAATTTTGGTTTGATCTAATTCCGTTGAAAAACAATATTTATTTATTTATTTTCCAAAACTTGAACTCTCAGCTGAAACAGTTCCCTTTCTGCGACAACGTAGTTTTTGCTTCAAAGTAAAAAGTTTGGGCAAACAGTTCGACACTTTGCTTTTTGCCTCAACTCACACTCTATCTTGAACTTCTTGCTCGACAGCTCAGTGCGCCGTGCCCGGAACGAGAGGAGCGCAATAAATTTCTGTGCCGCTAATATTTGATCGAGCGTAATTAAGTTTGCCTTCGGTGACGTCACTGCCGCTTTAAAATTGGGTCTGAGTTAATTATTGATCAGAATGCCATCAACTGCAATCAAGCGCCTCGAGCAGCCTCGATTTTGCTCTGTTCGTGTTTCTGCTCACTGAAATAATTTTCCATTTTCCGCCCTTGATCCTCTGGCTTTCCTTTCTCGGCTGGTGTGCGAACATTGGCCTCGCTAATCCCTGCCCGCTTTTTTAAAGCAGATTAAAATTTAGTTGCTGATAAAAAAAAAATAACAATAACGGCGGGCCGGACTAAAAGCTTTTCTGCGCCCGAAGGCGCCTTTGAACGCGAGCGGCGCAAAGCTACCTTTTTGCTGCGATGGAAATAAAGTGGCTCTTTTTAAGAACTTCCTCTGCAGATGATGCTCAGCGCCGATTTATTCCATCAAAAGACGTGCTCGTCTCTCTCGCTATAGTAATTAATGTCCGCTCGTGGATTTTAAGGGAATAATTTCAAAACTCGGCTTCGTCATACAAAAAATACGGATTTCGGCAACCCCTCTCGCGTGTCCCATTAAAAAGCTCCACTACTTGTTTGGCGTGTGTGTGCTTTTCAGCTTTTGCTCCTTGTCAAATTACTGGTGGCGCATTCGAGTTTTAATGATGAGCGGGGGAGAGCCACAGGAAAATTAGTTTTCTGAGCCATTGCTCTCGTCATGAAAATCGCCGGCACTCAACCCTCGTGCTTTTGAAAATATATTTTCCAAAAATAATAATACCGCGCAGCAGTGGAATTTTGCGGGGTGGTGAGATTGGCTTGTTTTTCGCCTCCCCCCGAACTAAGCCGGCGGATTCCCATGCCAAAGCGGTGAGGTTAGTCTCGGTTTCATGACTCACATATTGTGTTGCTGTGCGTCAAGGGTGTTAAAATGAATGATCTTAATCGAGCCGATGTAATACAATGCACGCAGGAGAGAGAGAGAGAGAGCCCGTGCAGCGGCACAACAGTGGGTGCATAAAGTTAATATCGAATGTAGGCAACCCCCTCGACTTGAAAAAGGAGGCCGCTGCATATATGTTGATTGCGAGCCGAGATGAATCACTCCACTTGCATTTTGTGCCCCGTCAGTGTTGCAGTTTATTGCAATTGCCAAAAAAAATAATCTATATCAAGCGCGTAATTTTAATAAAAAAAAATTATTATTACAAATACTAGACTATATTTATAATATTTGACACCAATTTAATTTTTCACTTGGATTTTTTTTATTTAAACAAGTATTTATATGTTTTTGCTTATTTTAATTCCTTTTTATTCTTATTTTTAATAATAAAAATCATTTAATTGGTTTACTTTTCATTTCATAACACAATAATAAAAAGGAGTGAATACATTTTTATAAATTTACAAATCACACAACGTAAAATATGCTAACGTGAAAATCTTTTTGATTTGGATGTGGATCGTTAAATTTTCCGTCTTATTCATATAACTGCATTATATCATATTATTATATAACATAATAATCACAAAATTATATTAAAAGATGAAGCTGATGAAGATAGCAAATATAATTAGGAATTAATTGAAAATGCTGGGGATTGAACAAACTTGAAGCAATAACAGTTTGATAAAAAAAAAAAAGCTAAAAACAAATTAGTCTTTCTTCAATCTACTGCCCTTTGACTTTGGCACAAGAGCAGACGCCGTGTAATGAGACTTTTTCGTCCTCGCCACTTGCTTGTCTTGCGCAGATGTAATTACACGCACTTGCAAATCCGCCGGCAGCTGTCTCTGTCTCTTTTTTGCCACATTTTGCGAGCTCGGCTTTTTTTTATCAAGACTCTGCGGTTCTATTCTCGTCGCATTCGGCCGCCGGCGAATCTTATATTCTACTTGTAATTTCCTCGCAGCACCCCGGCCCCTGAAAAAGCTCTGGCGCACCCGGTCCCCGCGGTCCCATTCCATAGATTAAAGATTTTATTCGCAGCCGGCGGCTCCGTCATCATCACCTCTTCTGCAGCATCTCCCATATACTGATTGCAATTGTGTAAAGCGATCGAGATAAGGGGGTGGCGGAACAATAAAAATTTATGCCGCAATGAATTCGACGACGCTCGGAAATGCAAACGCCGCTCGGTGAAAAAGGAAAGGGGGAAAGTACGAGTTATTCTTTTGGCACACTTCTGTGGATTGTTCACGTTTCCTTTGCACTTTGCGTTTGAATTTGCTTTATTATTATTATTATACTCATTCTCACAGAAAAACGTCCAAAAGAGCCACTTCATATTGCTTCATATCAAAATATGATGGGAAATTATTTAACTAAAAATGCAGAAAGAAGATTATGTCTCATTATTTAAGATATTCGCTCTAAAATCATACTTTACTATCAAATTTAATTTTAATTACATCTGCCTCTACAGAAAAAGCTCATTTACATTCAGTTAATCTGTTTAATATAATTTCTATTTCGCTTACCAGATATTAAAGAAAGCTATCCAAAATTTAGTTGCAAATTGTGTTTATTGATATATCACAAAGGCAATTGCTGCCCATAACGGGATACATCATTCATACATTCAAAATTATACAAATTCAATACAATTGAGAGAAAAGATGAGAGTTTTACAAACAAAGTTTTACATGCGAAATTTCACAAACAAAATTTTCAATTACAAAATATAAACACAAGAAAAATAACAGTAGTCAAGTTCTTTGGACATTTTTTTTTTTTCTTTTTCTGGATGCTGAAAGCTTGCATTTAAATGACTGCCTGATACTTCCAAATGCCGCTTTCTTTGTTCTTTTTTTGCTCTTTTTTACTCAATTTAAATAATTCAAATTTATTGTAATCGATAATTAATCAGAAATTTTACTTTGAGAAAATTTCAAAGAAGCTTGTCCTTTCATTTAAAGCGTTTTGTTGTTGCTAGGCATAACTATTCAAGTTTTGCTTAAGCCACCTTAAGCAAACACAGCACCGCCGGCACTTTGTCTTCTTAATGAATGGATCGATTCATGTGTACGTTACTAATTACAAAATTATCTAAGCGCAGATCTGCGTACCGTATTGTTGCACTAATTGAAGGGCCCAGCCGTCTCCTTGGGAGTTGATTTAATATGTTCGGCTGCTCGCGTCACTGTACGAGTATAATTGGGCAGAGCGGCTGCTGTAGTTTGGATTCGGCAATTAAATTTTCTCAGTTAGTCAGTCGGGCTATCCAAAGTTTGCGGTGCTCCTTCGCTGCCCCCGACCGGGTGTGCGGTTTCCATTTCAAAACGACGAGTGCAGACACTCATAATGAACATTGTTTTGCAACACCTGGGTCAGACACTCGCAGACCTCTGACTTTTTGATTATCCTCTCTGTTGTTGCGCTCGCGGCGCTCCGGTTATTTACAAAGTTTTGATAAAACCCCGCAACAATGAATGCAGATTAGGTTACACTTGGCTTGGCCAAAATTAGATTATCACTTAATTAAAACCTTCAACATCGACTTGAAAATTATTTATCTTACCAACTTAAAATTTTTAACACTTCTTTCACAATTTCATTTAATTAAAAATCAAAATATTTTCAAGAACCAAAAATTTCCATGTTTGGTAACAAAATTTCCAAAATTCTATTAACAAAAAATATATTTTAGCAAACTTAATAAATTCAAAAAATTAATTTATAATAAAACATAATTTCTTTGTTTTAGTTGCTTGGTTCACCTTCGACCCGAACACTGCGCCGCCCGAACTGAGGTTTTCAGAAGACAACTGCACAGTGACTGGCGACGGATACGAACACCGGGTGGCCCTTGGCTCGGTTGGTTTTTCCCGCGGAGTCCACTACTGGGAGTACACGATTAATCGGTACGACGCGGACGCCGACCCCAGCTTCGGAGTGGCCAGGATAGACGTGACCCGGGAACAAATGCTAGGTGAGACCACTAATTAATTTGGTCGATTTTACCCGGGATGTGACCACTTTTGAAATTATTTACAAACATTATTTGCAGGAAAAGACGACAAAGGCTGGAGCATGTACATTGACAGGCAGAGGTCGTGGTTTATGCACGGAAGCGTTCACGACCAGAGATGTGACGGCGGCATTGCGGTTGGTTCCACAATCGGGGTCTTGCTTGATCTGGAAAGGCGGCAAATCAGTTTCTACGTCAACGATGAACCCCAGGTAAATATTTAAATTATATATATTTATATATATAAATAATTTATATATATAAATATAAGTATATATTTTTATTAAAACTTTTCAACGCTTTTTAAATCTGCTTTATTAATTAATTACAGTCATAATTTATTTTTTATTTGAATATTGGTCATTTTGCAAATTCTCATCTCCATTCATTAAGAAATTATTTCAAAAAGTATTAAAAATTTTGCAGGTTTACTGCAATAAATAGTGAAACTTTAATTTAAATACAAATAAGACAGCAGAATTGTCATCATTGTCAAAAAAATGATCTCCTCTTAATCCATAGTGCAAATAATTTTAAAAAGATTGTAGAAAATTTTAAACTTTTTTTAATCATTTTTCCTCTTTGTGTAGGGTCCAATTGCATTTAAAGACCTCTTCGGCGTTTTCTACCCCGCCATCAGCATAAACCGCGGAGTGACCGTGACCCTTCACACCGCACTTGACCCTCCCTCCGACTTTGAGGAGAGCTGAAGACGTCGCAAGCCTGTGGAGCAACCGCAGGCGCTGCAAATTATCACGACGGCCGCCGAAGTGCACCCGACGCCTCCGTCGCCACCCAAAAGTGGCGCAGCACCCGCGACTGCCGATTCTGAAGATCTTGTTTCGCAATTATAAATCTGGTCAAAAGCTCGTTTAGTGCTTAAGTAAGGGTAAAAAGAGAATTTGTACATAGATAAAATCATTATCGGTCATTGAATATATCTAAAGCGCTAATTAGAGATATGGGGCACGAAAAGAGGAGGAAAAATTTTGATTATAAAAAAAAATTAAATAAATGTATTTTCCCTTGTAGATTTTTTATTATCATCTCGTTTCCACTGTGGATGTGTAAAAAGATCAGGATGATGTTATTTAATGTTTAAGTGTAGAATTTTGGATTAATCAAATATAGGACGAGCGTGAGTTCACTTTCAATTTTGTCTCAAGCAGAAAATACACTATACATGTTTGTATGAATTTTGTATTTCCATATCAGCATACTATCGATGGGTTTTGATTGAGACTAGCATTTCTATGACAGCGCTGTAGAATTGACATAGAACAGTTTGAAATCATCATAAATTAGTAAAATGACATGATGCTCAAAACACATGATGATTTTTTTGACGTGCAAAAGCAAAGACAAGAAAAATATGAGCTTAATTTTGCTTAAAAACTTTTGATTCTCCCCTTAGATTAATTTGTTAGCACTGATCTGATATTTTTCAGCTTAGTGAATTATTACCTTTTTTTTAGAAATTACTCATTTTTATAGGGGAGAAAATTAGCTGAACTAACAAATTGACTGGAAAATGACTAAGCTTTGCTGCAAAGCAATAAATTTCACCGACAGACAGAGATATTGTTTTGCTTCATGCAGTGGCATTTATTGAGGAAAATATAGAATCATATATAGACTGAAATATATAATAACCCGAAAAATAAAACGAACGTTTCCCGAGAAGTATTCTGTGTTCCCTGATTTCCCTATTATTGCAAGAGGCGGCTAATTTAGAAATACATGTAAATGTTACACACTCTAAGCACACACGAGCTCCATCACTGCCTGGGAATAATTATTAAATTTGGTGCTTAAGCCAAAAATAATACCAGACCCAATTTCCCTTGTGTTTTTCAAACCACCTTTTCTCATCCATCTCACTTCAGGGAGCTTTTTTATACGTAAAAAAATAATAATTCAACTAACGCATTGCAGATTTATATATCAAGCATGACACAGAATTTTTAACCATCACGTAATGTAAGCCAAGTGGATGATTGAGGGGAGCGCAGTTTTTATATAATATTAAAAGTTAATGAGACGTGTAATAAAAGCTACTAGCGCCAATTTGAAATAACTATCTCTCTGATAAGTGTTCAGCCACTCTCAACAATAACCAGCAAAATAATGGACACATCTAGTGTGCAGCGCTCTGTATTCATCCTCTAGTAAAAAAGTGTTTCTAAAATTCAACGGATTTCATAGAAAATTTAGTGAATTATTAAGAAACATCCTAAAATATGAACCAGCAAACAAAGAAGCCATAAAATTCGCAACTCAATTATTTGTTTTAATTTATTACAAAAATATTTTGAAAAATATATTCTTTGTGGCAAATTTATTAAATTGTTGTAAGTGATGTAAAATGTTTGATGCCAAAATTCAGTTTCTTCGATCACGGTGGAATTTAAGTTGTTGTCTTGTTGTGTTAGAATTTTACAATCGCATTGTACATTTGTAAATGGACCTAATAAAAATTTATGGAATCACAAAATAATATCACAAAAATAATTTTATTTTGTTCCACAACTTCCTCAGTTTCATATGAAAATAAGTTAAAAATATTAATAAAAATTAATGAAACTAATTGGATTTCGCTGCAAAAGAAAAATTATTTATGCATAATTTTTTTGAATATTTTTCAATATTATTAATTTTTGTTAATTTATTTTCTTGTGATTTGCCGCATTTTCTTTTGATAAGGGTGGTGGCGGAGAAGGTTGGCCAACCACGAGCCATTGAAAAAGCAACGAGAGGGGGAAATGAGATTGTTGTTGCTGTCAGCTGGAGAGGGGAATTTTGCGATCGAGATTTCGAAAGTTTTTGATCCGATTGAAACTTTTGCAAATTGAAGCGTCACCGACTACACAACTGCATCAGGGTAACTAAAAATTTAGCTGAGCGTCAACCTTAATTATGTATTTACAGCACTGAACTGAGTTATAACTTCTTAGAAAGGGACGCTTGATTCTGTTATTAATTTAGAAATTATATGAATTAGCAGAACTACTGCATTTGTTTACATTTTTTGTCCATAGAGACGCTTGTAAAAATTGTGAAGACAATGGCCAGTGAAACTGAAAAGACGGAGGAGGAAATGTCCAGAAACACCAACACCAATTCAAGTAAAAAAGAAAGATTCATCGGCATACCAAAATTTATAAAATTGAAGTCTAAGAGAAATTTCTAAAATTTATTTCTTTAACTCATGAAATCTGTTGTTTTGCTAATTAGCTTATTTTTGTAGACGTTCACCAAGATGAGCTCATCATTCAGCAGCAGCGACAGATTGAAAAAGAGGTTTTCCTTTTAAATTGAAAAGGGGACGTTGGAAATTGCATGTCTTTTTTTTTAGATCTCAGATTCAACACCCTGTGTTGGTCCAAAAGAAGACCTGACCACCCTGGAGACCGAGTATTTGGAAGACAAAGTGTATCTGCAAAAGACTTCTGATTTAAAGAAAAAATACAAGTCTGTTCGAAGAACTCGACCAGACGGAAACTGCTTCTTCAGGGCTTTCAGCTACGCTTACATGGAACAACTGCTCAATGATCCCACTGAATACAAAAGGTTCAGAGATTTTTCTTATCAATCAAGTGGACTCACATTTCATTTTTAATTGTAGATTTCATGAAATAGCTGCCAAAAGTAAGGACGACCTGGTAACTCTTGGGTTTCCGAAATTCACAGTTGAGGACTTTCATGATACAGTAAGTGGACTTTGCAAATATAACAGTTACGTAGCAAATTGAACTTCTATATTTTAGTTCATGGATGTGCTGAGTTCCGCTGGACCTCCAGAACAAGAAACCTCAATGGAGGATCGTGTATCAAAACTGCACAAGTTGTTCAACGACCAAGGATTCTCAGACTACGTTGTTGTTTACTTGAGACTCATTACTTCTGGGCAGCTGCAGAAGGAGGCTGAGTTTTACCAGAACTTCATTGAGGGAGAGCGTGGTGTCAAAGATTTCTGCCACCAAGTAAGAGGGCATAATATTTTTGCTTAAAGCTTCAGTTAACTGTACTCTTTGGTTTTGAAGGAAGTCGAGCCTATGTTCAAGGAGAGTGACCACATCCACATCATTGCCCTGTCGTCAGCTCTGAACGTGGGAGTGCGAGTTGAGTACATGGATCGAGGCGAAGGATCCGAGGTGATGGCTCACGAATTCCCTGAAGGGTGTCAGCCAAGAGTGCACTTGCTGTACCGTCCTGGTCACTATGACATTCTGTATCCATGAGATGTTTCCCTAGTCTAGACTCCACTGAAAAAAATGCCTTCTCTAATATAATTTTGTAAAAATAAAAATAACCAACCTCTCCCTTTTAATGTAGGATTAATAAATTTGCTACCTACAACAATCAAAAATGTTTTTATAATAAGCAACTGTAGTAGAAAATAATCCGGAAGTAAAAAAAAAAATCAGTAGGCGCGATAAGTAAAAGTAATAACTAAATTTTTTCTTCCTGAGAAATTTTTATTTGTATTAAATTCAATTGGTTAAATCACATAATTTCAGATCTATGAATCTTTTCACGAGTACTTTCAAATAGCTTAATTCGATTCTTTTATTCTCTCAAACATGTCAAATATAGAAGTGAAAATTACATTGAGAGGGAATGGACAGCCAGTTCTAGCTGCCAAATTAAGCCTACTTGTTGGGCCATAAAAAAAATCAAACAGCCACATAACCTTTACATTCAATTTTAATCCCACAAATTAACTAAGGCATGTGTCTAAATGTTCGTTAATGCTGTCTTTGTGCACTTGAGTTCCACAAACAGGACAATCAACCTGATCTTTGTTCATCTGTGTTGGTTCATAAACAACCTCTTCATCTCCTAGCTCGATGAAGGAGTCGTGCAGATGTTGAACACAGTTTTCAATGTGTCTCTGTAGGGAATCCTTGTTGTAGTAAGCCAAACAAATGGGACATTGTTCCAAGTCTTTCTCGTCCTCTTCATCATCACTCAAAACAATCACCTCTGCCTCTGATGTGCTTTTGGTCACCTCGCTATCCTCTAAACTCATATTTTGAAGGCACTCTTCCAGGTGCGAATTCAGATCAGCTGCAGCACATGATTTGTTGCAAACAGGACAGTGGATTTGGTCCTTGTTGTCATCTGTCTTCTCAGTCTTTAACTTTTTCTTGGGTTGGTTCTCATCTTTTTTTGATGATTTGAATCTGTCTAGGAACTTTTGTCTGTCTTGGAGAACGTTTCCAGATGAGGTTGATGCAGATCCAATAGTTTTTCCTCTCCCTTGGAATGGAACAAAATTTGACATTGGTTTCTCCACCTTATTGGCAACTTGATCGTCGTCTTTTCTCTTGCCCGTAACCACCAATGTCTTGCCACCTCTATTTGCAGTTGCAGTTCCTCCTCCGACACCCCTTCGAGCACCACTGCCAGATCCAAAGTCGCCAAATCCTGAAATGTTGCTGGTTGGTGCAATTCCTGAACCATTCACTGGCCTTGTAACTTTGTTTGCGCCACTAGTGGACGCTGCAGGTCCATTCAGGCCGTTTACTGGGGAGGGTTTTTTTGTTGGGGCGCCTGAAGGGACAGCGGCACCTGATGTTTTAGATTTATCACTATTTGTTGTGTTGATGAACTTCCTGATGTCCCCTGATTTGCTTCCTGCATAAATTCTTGTTAAAATATTTGTATTACAAATTAAATTTCAGGTTACCGTTAGCCTTGGCATTGGTCTTGTTATTGTTCCTTTCCTTTTTCTCAGCCTCCAACTGCTTTTTCTTGGTGAATTCTTCAGGCTCTTGGATTTTGATAAATGTGCCTCCACAAGTTTTCTGGTGCTCAGCCCACCACAGGTCTCTCGGTCCAGGCACTCTGTTGCTGGCTCGTCTAACAAGACCGAAAAATGGTCTCCGGGTTTTGCATGGGCCTTCGCACCTCCAGACATGTTGCTGATAAACACGCACCTCTGCATGAAAGCTGTGGTAGATCTAAAAAAAGTGGCATTTTTAAAAAGAAAATGAATAGCTACAAACAATCAAATTACTGTAATTTTGCAGCCACTTTCTCCATTAATTCTATGCATGTGTTTCTGGAACTCTGGACCGTGGCCATCTCTGTCTCGATTGTTTGCAGTCACAAACAAATAAGCATGAATCATTTCGTGCTAGAAAAATTGTGTATGTATTATTTATTTCAGTAAATATATAAATTTAAAAACTACAGTATTACCAGAAGGGTTTCAACAAGATCTTTTCTCGGTCTCAACTTCAACAACGGAGCGCTCAGCCTGATCGAGCACAGACCACCTCTGCCCTCATAGCTGCAGACCCCAGCACACCTGTGTGTAAAGGTGTTGAGAAAAATTTCACAGGAAGCTTCCGAAGCTTCATATTAAATGCGTCATACAGGGTCATTCGAGGGCTCCATTTCACCTCCACCCCGTCTAGCTTCCCCCAGAAGAATTTATGGTTGAACTCGATAAACATGCCATGGACATCAGGGCAGGGATCGAGAAGCTCCCATTCATGAGACACAATCGAAGACATCTCTGCCAGTCACGATCAGTCTATTTGAGGTGAAAATTTCAGGAGTACATTATGCAAAATCACCACACACAGAAAATGATAAAAAAAAACCTAGACTTGCGACTTGGCTTTTTTAAATAAATACATACATAAAATTATTTGTACCGATTTGTACAATTTTTTTTTAAACATTTCAAGCATTAAAAAATTTTAAACATTCAAAACAAAAATGCAATTTGGTATTTGGTGCAAACCTGGTGCAAACCCTCTGCCGTGGCTAACGTCAGTGTCGTCAGTGGCCTTCTTTGTACAGTTATTTTCTTCTCTTTCTCTTCTCTCTGCTTTTGTTTTTAGTGTCGTTTCAACTTTTCAACATTCAACAGGTTTTTAGCGTCTTTTTGTCTTTGTTATGCTCCAAGTCCCAAATCCCGAGCCAAGATGCGGCAAGACGTGAGAGGTGACTGCTGAAGCTGATACAAATTCTGACTAGCCTTGAGCTCGCTTATAAAATTTTGAATATTCGCAATATTTACCTTTTTCGTACCGTCTTGCACAAGTAAAACGTCAAATTAAATTCTGGTAGGGATGGCGCGTGCGTATTGAAAGAACTCTAATAATTTCAGTTGGCAGCCCTGCGAATCAGAACGACCAACGCAACAAAAGACAAAAACATAAAACACCAAAAAACACACGTGTGAATTATATTGTGAATTAAAAAATTAATTGATTGTTGCAAAGTTATAAAGGAAACAGCAATTTTCACTTTTTTAGGATTTAGGTACGTTCAAAATTCAGCTAGCATAATTAAAAATCATTTTTCCATTTAATTGTGCACTTTCTGTAATTATGTATGCCACCATATTTTCTTAAAATAATACTGATTATTGATGCAATCTTTTATAATTGATGACGATTTTTCGTCCTTTCTAGATCATCAACTTTTTATGATCCGTGTGTCTCTTCGACGATTTTTCCACACCACCGTGCGCAGAGACAAGATCTTAAAAATGTCTCCTTACACCGATGCACATTTCCGCTGCAAAGAGGGCTGTGAAACCTTTGAGTTTACTTTCTTTTTGAAGCACGACACATTAAAAATATCCCGAAATTTCAATTTCAACCGAAGAATTACAGAGTCAGTTGGAGAATTTCAAAGCCGAGTCGTGGCCAGTCTGGAAAAATCAATTTCCAAGAAGAATAAAAAGAAATCGAAGGAAGGGCAGGCCAGTGCTGACGCCGTGAAGGTGCAGTTCAAAGTCGACGGGGAAGAGGCCGAAACAAGTGCAATTTGCAAAGATATGATGCTGAGCTCCAGCGGCGTGACAATGCATTTCCTTGACCTGAGCTACAAAATCCAAATCAATTCTCCAGTTGTCAATGCCATAGCGCTGCCTGAATCGATTCTTGCTGGTTTTCCTGTCTACCCGTCGAAATTGGATGTGGACTATGCTGAGCGACAAGACTGTCAACTCATCTGGTTTCGTTCGGTTAAAAAATTAAGCGAGTCAGAAAACAAAGAGCAGGCCAAATACGAACAAGTGGCCACAGGATACAGCTACATCCCCATCGCAGATGACATTGGGCATGCCATCAAGCTGAGGTGTGAACCTGTGAAAGGAGACCTGAAGGGTCCAGCTATGGAATGCGTGGCCAAAAACGTTATTTCAGCAGGTCCTGGTCATTGTCCCTTCCAAACGAGGCATCTCTTCACTCAAGATTTTTTAAGTGGCTCAAAGTATTAGAAAAATTGTAAATTTTTGCCTGTTATTAATCCATTCATTATTTTTCAGGTTTCGCATAATGACCTACAATATCTTAGCTGATTTTTATACTGACTCTGATTATTCTCGAGAAGTTCTTTTCCCCTACTGCCCACCCTATGCACTAGATATTGATTACAGGAAGCAACTCATTTTGAAAGAGATAATCGGCTACAAGGCTGATCTCATTTGCTTGCAAGAAGTGGACCACAAAGTTTTTGACGTCGACCTGGAACCTGTTTTAGGCAGTGAAGGCTACTCTGGCACCTTTAATAGAAAAGGAGGCCAGGTTAGTGAGGGGATCGCTTGTTTCTATCGCAACAGCACATTCATGTAATGATTTAATTTAGCTGCGTAATCCCTTCTAATGTTTCATAAATAGTTTAGAGCATCAAGAGTGTCTAAATCTGAGTCAGGAAATCACTGAAAATCCACTGTTCGCTGTAATCCATGAAGCCATAATTAAAAATGAAGCATTAAAATCAAGAATTTTAGACAGGGGCTCAGTTCTTCAAGTATGTTAAAAATTTTAAATTTAATATTTATCAAAGTAACATGTTCTAAAAAATAGTTAGTTGTTCTTCGTCACGCTGCTTCTAATCACATCTTAGTCATTGGGATAACACACCTTTATTTCCACCCGGATGCTGATCACGTTCGACTTTTGCAAGCAGCAACTTGTCTCAGCATTTTGCAGCACAAACATAAATTACTATCAGAAAGGGTACGTTATTTGTAAATATTTTTCAAATATTAATTTTTCTTATACAGGATAAATGCTCTTTGATACTTTGTGGAGACTTCAACAGCACACCGCCGTTTGGTGTTTATAAATTCATGACGGAAGGATTTATTCCAAAAGATTACCCAGATTGGAAGAGCAGTAAGTTGATTTTATTTTTTCATAAAGGACTTTTATATTTAAATTAATTTTTAGATGAAAATGAGGTTGTCGAAGGACTAGAATTAGATCACAGCATGAAGCTGGAAAGTGCTTGTGGCTGTCCGAAGTACACAAACTTCACTGTGGGATTTGCTGACTGCCTGGACTACATTTTCTACCAGACTGACAACCTGAGAGTTACGCAAGTAGTTCCTTTTCCCAGTGACGAAGAACTGCAGGAGCACACAGCTATACCCAGTGTTGTGCAACCCTCAGACCATGTGGCCCTGATTGCGGACTTGGAAATAACACACGAGTGATTCCAATTTTAAGATTACTCTTTATGCCAATACAAAAATAGGAATGTTACGACAAAATGGCGACAGACCTGCGGGACACCGCACAGCTGACGTTGTCCAGCGAAGCCCATCTTTTCTGAGCCGAGATTTGGCTGTTGACGATGCCGCCCACCACACGGTCTTCTGCTATGCGACTCATCGCCTCCAGTTTCTGTGCCCGTGAGCGACTGAGTGGCTCAGCCGGAAAGGCGAGTTCGTTGGCTTCAGCCAGGGTTCGTAGATCAAAGTAGTATTTTGCATACACACTGGAGGGCACGTTGATGTTGAACTGAAGCATCTCCAAAAACTGGCGCTCCAGCTCATTCCTAAATGATTTGGAATTTGGAATCTGTTTACTTTTTCGTGGTAATAAAAAGGGCTTCTTACATGTTTTCGACCGTAATGTCCTTCAATATTTGGCAATAATCCACATTCCAGACAGCCTGATCATCCCATACTTTAGACGCTAGCAATATAGCTCCAAGTACAATTCGTTTCCAAGAACCAGGCGTTATGTCTATCTCAGCATACGTTAGCAACCTGTAAAAAGTAAAAAATTCTATAAAAGACGATAGGGAATTTTTGCACAAAGTGTTGTCCGATTTGAATTGTAAATTTCAAAATACTATTCTATGGAGGATACTTATATTGATTATAACTATATGCAACCTGCTCTGTAGAAAATTTTACTAGAACATTTAAATAAGCTTTGTGCAACCAAAATTTATACCATTGCTTGAAAAAATTCACATTTCTTAAAAAATTTAAGTAGTAACTTCTTTAAAAAAAAAAAAAAAAAATACCTTTCCAAGTACACTAATGTGATAATGGCACACTCTGCTGTTAGTTGTGCGGCATTGAATAGTGTCCGAACAAATTTGTAGATTTGCCTGTGTTCGGGATTGTGTCTGTCGTAATCATCTGGGACGCAGTCCTTCTAAAATTCAATCGGTTCAATTATTGACTCTCACAAGAGGAGAAATGCGCACCGTCAATGGATGAAGCTTCTCATCAAAAATATCTAGATGTTTATTTGAGGTCCTGTTCTTTATATGGAAGTAAATGGCAAGGGCGACGCACTTAACAGTGCTCTTAAGGTTCGGTTGAGAGACGGTGCTGTCATCGAGAAATATCGTAGAGCAAGACGAGCTTTTCTTCATGGGCCGAGATTCAAACAACTGTAAATTAAAAGACTGTTAGTTTGCCCAACGACACTGCTGATAACCTTTCTTACGTGATTCTGGCTCTTTTTCCTGACTAGTCCATCTGCAAGAGGGAAAAAAATCGAAGGCGAATTGTTAATAATTTATGTGCTGACACTCGCCCTAAAAGGTCTTACTTTGAATGGAGGCCTTCGAGCGCTCCATAAAAATAGTGCCGGCTCGGGGGTGAGATGAGGGGTCAGTGTCCCATTCCTCAGGTTCTCGCTCGCTTATGTGCTGAAGGTTGCCGACACTCTCTTCGTGGTTCGGTGCCAATTCGTCAAAACCTCGCCGACCGCCCGCCTGGCCTGCGGCCGCCGCCCCCTCCTTGCGGGTCACTTGGGGGCTGGCGTAGACGCAGCAGCTGTGTTTGTTGCCCATGGCCTCAACTCATTGCCTGCACCGCCGTGGATCTACCTTCGCTGGTGTTTGTACTGATAGCGAGGACAGAACGGAGTCTTACATTCGAGAGAGGCAGGGTAAATATTTAACGAGATGACAGGAACCACCACCTACTGTATTTCGGTGGCCATCTTAGAGTCACTGCCAACTTTTCAAGAACTGGACTAGCAACTTTCTCGTTCATTTATTTTGCTTCCGTGGTATCAGACGACCTTGGAAAAAAGCTAGCTATTTTAATAAGCATGAAAGTGGATTCGGAGTGTAAAAATCGGCATTATCCATTAATTTTTTTATAAAAAAAACTTAATTTTGTTTCTCAATGTGGATTAAAATTTTATTTAATTGCGAATTTTAATAAAATTCAAATGTTTGGCTTTCTGTTAGGTTGGTATGAATTTGCGTCGACGACTTTTTCGGGACCGCTTTGCAGAGCTTACGACCAATGAGCGTTGTGGGAAGTAGCGTGAAATGAAACACTGGTACGCAGGCTTTTGCACATGAGACTCGGGAGATCCTTGCCCTCCCCAGCCAACAGCAGCGATTGGCCTAGAAGTTTCTTCGATCGCTCTTTTTACACAACAAGCATGGCGGACCCAGTCGAAATGGATTTGGATGTGATTGAAGTCCCTATCGAGGAACCCGTCATCAGCAGAGAAGAGTGAGTTGGAATACTATTAAAACAATGCCTAGACGTGTTAGAATTAAAAAATTCATTTAAAATGTGTCCATTGTGATTCTCTGTGACGAATTTTCCGATCTAATTTCCAGACAGGGAGAGATCCAAAAACTCGCAGGCAACGATAAATACAGACTCAAGGACTACAAAGGCGCACTTGCCTCTTATACCAAGGCCATCGGTGTGTATACTATCTTAAATCATTATTGCATTGCCATCTTAACCCTTAATCTTTAGAGTGGTGCCCCAACAATGTCAACTATCTGGGAAATAGATCGGCTTGCTTGCTCATGCTGAGTGATTACAATGGTGCTCTAGCTGATGCCAAACTAGCTGTTGATTTGGACCCAACTTACATTAAGGTGGGCATAGTTAGCAATTTTTATAATTTTATTTTTAAAACATATATCTCTTTTTAGGGTTTTCAAAGAGCAGCTAAATGTTGCATTGCTTTAGGAGACATTGTATCTGCAGAGACTACGATTTCGCGAGCTGTCGAAATCGAACCAGACAGCCAGTCTTTCAATGCAGAAAAGAGCAGCATTGAAACCTTAAAGCACCACATAGAAGATGCTAGAAAGTCGCAAGAGAAAGGCGATTACAGAAGAGTAAGCCAAAGTTAGCAATGCGTAAACAATTGGATTTAATTATAACTTGTTGCTCTAGGTGGTGTATTGTATGGACCGATGCATTGCCATCTCCCCAGCTTGTCCGCAATTCCGTCTTTGGAAAGCCGAGTCCTTGGCCTACCTCGGACGATTCCAGGAAGGAGAAGAGCTTGCCAATGAAGTACTTTCAAAAGATAAGAGTAACGTTGAAGCAATCTATGTGCGAGGACTCTGTCTGTATTATCAAGACAATGTGGACAAAGCCATTCAGCATTTCCAGACTGTGTTGCGGTTGGCACCAGATCTTCAAAAGGCTAAGGATGTTTACAAACGTTGCAAAATGTTGAGGCAGCTGAAGGATGAAGGCAATGACCTGTTCAGAAAAGGAATGCTCCTTGATGCTCTCGCCAAGTATACTTGCGCGCTTGAAGTTGACCCCTTGAACAAATCTGTAAATTCTAAAATTTACTTCAACCGAGCCACAGTATGCTCGAAGCTCAACAGACTCCAAGAATCCATTGCACACTGCACCAAAGCTTTGGAATTGGACCCAGAATATCAGAAGGCCTTGCTTAGGTAAGATGAATTATTTTAAATTTTTATAACAATAGTTTTTGCTCTAATTTAATTAGGCGAGCCAAGTGTTACATGGACCTTGAGCAATATGAGGATGCCGTGAAAGACTATGAAACCGTCTACAAGACAGACAAAAGTCGAGACGTTAAGAGATCGTTGCACGAAGCCAAGCTGGCCCTCAAGAAGTCAAAGAGGAAGGATTACTATAAGATTCTTGGAGTTGACAGGAATGCAGGCGAGGAGGAAATCAAGAAGGCGTACAAGAAGAAAGCTCTGGAGCATCACCCCGACCGCCATGCCCATGTTAGTGATGCTGAGAAGAAAGAGCACGAGAGGTTGTTCAAGGAGGTAGGCGAAGCTTATGGAGTACTTCTGGACCCCAAGAAGAGAGCTCGATACGACAACGGCCAAGATATGGAGGACGACATGATGGAAGGCGGCCACGGATTCAGCACTATGGACGCGACCAATTTGTTCAATGCTTTCTATGGTGGAGACATGCATGACGGCTTTGCATTCCAGTCTCACGGCTTCCCATCCAACTTCTCATTCCATTTTGGCTGATCTCCAGATTTTTATGTAACTTAATCACATGCTGCTAGCTAGTTCAGAAAAGAATCCATTTGAATTTGACAAGAATTGTATATGTTGTAATTTACAATTACGTGGAATTAAAATACAATTATTTGAATGATACTTAGATACTCAACTAATTTCACATCTTATTTCATTTTGGTTTCAACCCACATAAATCCCTTGTTGGACATAACTTGAAACCATCAAGACCTTTCGAGACTCAAGATTTAGTAGATGATGGGTCTCACTACTGAAAAAAGTAATAAGATTTTGAATTAATTCCATAACACAGCTGGACTTGTACATATAATCTAATCATTTCTTCATTTATTTGAGATGGTTCAACTTATATCAAGTAAAATGTTAGCACTTAAACGCTTTGAACTTCAATAAGATTTAATTTTTCTATTAGCATTGCTACAAAAATAAGGTCGCAATTTAATTTACAGTTTCTTATTACCGATTTATTGGATTTATTACTGTTGTGTGATTTGATTTGTTATGTTGGTAGCTGTTGCGAATGCGAACTCGCGATCCCTCCAGCCTCCAGCACTCAGCAGGCGGAGCGTCATTTGATTGTTGATCATCACCGGTTAAATGTTATTTTTCATTAATTATCCTTCATAGACCTGAGCCAGGCACAATTTTGTTGTCAAAATGGAGAAGGACAACAAGGTTCGGGTAAGATTACATCATTGAACCAAATCACAGGATTTCTGGCTTGTTCCTTGCTTGTCGAATATAACTTTGTTTACAGACTGCAAAATGGCAATTTGCCTCCGCATTCGCGTTTTTATTTGAAAACCAAAAATATAATTTTTTTTCTTACTTGATAAATAAATTTCTGTTCACTGCCATTATTTACACTACGTATTTAAAGTTCAATTATTTATGTATTTATAAATTAATAGAGATCGATCGACGATAAAAACAAAATCAGCATTGAATGGAAAAAGAGGGTTAAAGCAGAGTACATGAGACTGCGGCAAATCAAGCGCCACAAAAGAGCCGACGAAATCAAAGTTGCTTGGAATGAAAACAGGAAGAAAATGGCAGGTTAGTGTTCTATAAATATAATTTTTTATATTGCCGTTTCTTATTAATATGGAATTTAATTACTGTAGAAATTCTTCAAGAAGAGGAAAAGCGGTGGCAAGAAAGAAAGGTTCTGTGGCACTGCTCCAACGAGCCTCCCTTGCATCATTCAGTAATGAAAAAGGCAGAAATCACCACCAATGACGGGGATTTGCAGTCAAAGCCGATACGAATGATCAGTGCTGTTACTCCCATTCCAACAATGTACACGTGGGCACCAATTCAGCAGAATTTCATGGTCGAAGATGAAACTGTTCTTCACAACATTCCATACATGGGCGATGAAATTTTGGAGCAGGACGGTGCCTTTATTGAGGAGCTCATCAAGAATTACGATGGCAAAGTTCACGGGGATGACAGCTCTGGTTTCATTGACGACGAGCTATTTGTTGCACTAGTTGAAGCCCTCTTAGCATCACCAGTGGACGACACGAAGGTCAAAGATCCCAAGGCAAAACCTGAAAAGGCTGGAGACCCTTTTACAGCCATATTTCAAGCTATCTCCGCCGTTTTTCCGGACAAAGGGACACCTGAAGAGTTAAAAGACAAGTTTGTTTTTGTTAGCCAAAAGTTTTTCAATGATTTAATGTATTGTAATTAACAGGTATTTTGAGCTTACTGATAGAAGTCATTTGTCCACTCTGCCTCCTGAATGCACTCCTAATATCGACGGCCCAAAAGCGCAGTCGGTGCCTCGAGAGCAAACCATGCACTCGTTCCACACTCTATTCTGCAGGCGGTGCTTCAAATACGATTGTTTTTTGCATAGTTAGTTTTTATTCCTAGACTCCTTTTTGGCTTAATATGTTTATTTTATCCAAACAGGGCTGCAAGCTTCGCATCCTGGACCAAACTCCCAGAAAAGGAAGGGGCCAGATCTAAGACCATTTTCAGACCCTTGTGGAACTCATTGCTACATGAATTTGGTATTTGAATTAGAGCAAATATTTTTTTGATTTTAACATCTTATGTTTGTAGGATGGAATGAAAGAAAAACTTGTTGCTGAAAAAGCCAATGAAGAAGCTGAGGAAAAGGAAAAGAATGAGAAAGAAAAGGAGAAGGAAAGGGCTGACAAAGCATTAGTTGAAGAAAAAGATGACAAACTGAAGCCCAGTAAAGTACGCAAGAATGGTTCCCTTGATTCAGGAAATGAAGCGTCCTCCGAGGACAGCAATGACAGTGTCAAGAACAAGGAACTGAAGCGATCTAACAGCAAAAACGAAACACCAAAGGAGCAGCCGAGCAACAACAGCTCTTGTTTTTCTCTCATAGGGGCAATTGCACCAGGTGATCACCTTGAGTGGATTGGTGCAGACCAGAGTCTCTTCAGGGCGCTGCAGAAAGTTTTCCTCAACAACTACTGTGCCATCGCCCAAAACATGCTTACCAAAACCTGCCAGCAAGTGTACGAGTTTGCCCAGAAAGAAGCTGCTGACATTCCGTCTGAGGAATCATTGAAGGATCACACTCCCCCAAGGAAGAAGAAGAAGAAGCACCGCCTCTGGTCTATGCATTGTCGCAAGATTCAGCTCAAGAAGGACTCGAGCTCAAACCATGTCTATAACTTTGTTCCATGCGACCATCCCAATCTACCATGCGACCAAAACTGTCCCTGTGTGGGGGCTCAAAACTTCTGCGAAAAGTTTTGCCAGTGCAGCTCTGATTGTAAGTAAATTTAAATAATTTTTTTTTATTGACTCCTTAAATTTTGATTAGGTAAAAGCAATGATTATTTTAAGCAGTAAGACCTGTTCAGGTGTTGTTATTACTAAGGTTTAGGGAAATAGATGCTAAAAAATGAGCTTCTCATTATTTGCCACCTTAACAATTATTAATGAAGTTTTTTCATCCTTGGTAGAAACTTTCGTACAATTGAATTTTATTGAATAATTTTTTTTGCAATGAGACCCAATTTTTAGGAAAAATTTTGTAGATACCTTGTTATTTATTAAATTTTATTTTCTCTGAAGGCCAAAATCGGTTCCCTGGATGCCGCTGCAAGGCGCAGTGCAACACCAAGCAATGCCCGTGTTATTTGGCAGTCCGTGAATGCGATCCAGATTTGTGCCAAATGTGTGGTGCTGATCAGTTCGACACAACAAAGATTACCTGCCGCAACGTGAGCGTCCAGAGAGGACAACGTAAGTTTCTGAAAAAAAAATTTAAAATTATGCATGTCATTTTGCTTATTACAGATAAGCACTTGCTGATGGCGCCGTCAGACGTTGCTGGCTGGGGCATTTTCCTTAAGGAAAGCGCCCAGAAGAATGAGTTTATTTCAGAATATTGTGGAGAAATAATCTCACAAGATGAAGCTGATCGTCGAGGAAAGGTTTACGACAAGTACATGTGCAGCTTCCTCTTCAACCTGAACAACGACTTTGTGGTGGATGCTACAAGAAAGGGCAACAAAATTCGTTTTGCGAACCACTCCATCAACCCAAATTGTTATGCAAAGGTCATGATGGTGAACGGAGATCACAGGATTGGAATTTTTGCAAAGAGGGCTATTTTGCCCGGAGAGGAGCTCTTCTTTGACTACAGGTAAAAGTATTGACTTAAAACTATAGCTCAAAATCAATTTTTCTATTTTTTTTTAGATATGGACCAACTGAACAGTTGAAGTTTGTGGGAATTGAACGGGAAATGGAATTTCTGTAATTTATGACTATTGGCCTTGATTAGCCCTTATTTTATTAAATAACATTTAGTTTTTTTTTATCTTAAAAATTGTATTTTATTCCATTTATTCATTATTCTGCTACATACATCTTTTAATTATTATTAAGAGCTCAGCGGCCTTGTTCAGACAGACCTTCATAACAACATTAGCTGATAAGTAGTGATAAAAATGTAGGGGGCTAAGCATAAGCAACATTTTATTCCAAAGAGAAATTAAGGAGGCATCTAGCTTCACAAAGCATAAATCGCCAGGGTTGGCAAGCCTGATTCTGCCATGTTGATAAAAGGGTTGGGTTAGAAATCCACGCAATATTGATCGATAGTAATTTTGGAAACCTTTTTCTTGCCGCTTGAAAGCGGAGAGATGCGCTTGAAAAGGATTAATCGATATTTTTAATCGCAACTTGCTTAACTCCGATATCAGGGCACCCATTGCTGCACTACTGCACCTGTCAAAATTCTTACAAAAATTATTGAAAAATGAGCACCGTTTCGAAGGCTGAGAAGGAAAAGCAAAAGCTAATCCAGGACAAGTGCCAGTCAATTTTGAACGACCTCTTGAAGGATGAGGACAATAAATATTGCGAGGACTGCGATGCGAAAGGTAAAATTTTGAAATTAAATACGCCCCTATAAGAAACGTTATGATGAAAACATTTCCTTTATAGGTCCCCGATGGGCATCCTGGAACCTGGGAATTTTCTTGTGTATACGTTGTGCAGGGATCCACCGCAACCTTGGAGTGCATATCAGCAAAGTTAAATCTGTTAATCTAGATACATGGACCCCTGAACAAGTTGTGGTAAACATTTAATCATTACAAATCTCTGCTACTTCGAAATTATCAAGGACAAATCACAAATCTTATTCTTCCCAGAGTCTGCAGCAAATGGGCAATAGTCGAGCCAGGGCTGTGTATGAAGCTAACCTTCCTGATAACTTCAGGAGACCTCAACATGACTCATCCTTAGAGTCTTTTATTCGTGCAAAGTATGAGCAGAAAAAGTACATAGCAAAGGAGTGGGTTCCTCCACCTTTGCAGAAGGTTAACTGGGATAAGGAAATCGAAGAGAGCCGCAAGAAAAAGGAGAAGAAATCTTCGTCTTCGGCTACAAAGGTAGCAGCTCTGCCAACACCTGATGTCTCCAAGAGTCCAAAGCCAATTCGTGCCCCTGAACAAAAGAAATCGGAGCCTGTTGCACCAATTTTGGTATCTAACACAACCTCAACGACCTCTGCCTCTGAAGATCTCTTAGGGCTTGGTAGAAATTTTATTTAAAAAAAACATTGATTTAATTTTTTTGCCCTGCAGATGCACCTTCGTCAGAGGGCAATGATATTTTCTCGAGTTTTTTGAGTGGACCCCCATTAGCATCTGTAGCCGAGGCTCCTAAAGACGTGGGCAAGCGAAGTGAGGAAGAGGATAGCTTCTTCAACCAACCTACGGTGGACAAGAAACCACTGACCAAAGATTCGATCATGGCCTTGTACGCCCAAAATGCTCCTGCCCAGCAACCACAATTCCCTGGAATGAGTAATTTTATAACAATATATCATTGAATATTTTTTCATGCTCCTTTTGTCTAGTGCCTGGCTTCCAGCCACCTCAGCAACCACAGCAGTTTGCTCCGATGATGAATCAAATGAATCCCCGATTTGGAAACAACCCATTCTTCAACCCTGCATTAGCGCCCGGGGGATTCCAACAACAGGTATGCATGCATCATAAAAAATAGCGTTTCTTAAATTGCACTCATTGTGTAGAAACATTTCTCATTCACATTGTATAATTCAATTATTTATTTGCTTTTTCTATTTACCTTAGCCCCAGCAATCCAATCAACAAGACCTTTTGTTTGATTTCTCATCGCAGCAGGTTAATTTTATTTATTTTATCATTACAAATCATAAATTAAATACACGAATGTTACATCAACCTCATATTAACTAATTGATCAAATTTCAGCCTTCACTGCCTCAGCAAATGGGCCAACTCAATCTTGGAAACGCCCAGCAGCCTCAGCAAGGAATCAACATGGGTCCCTTTGGGTCAGCAGGAGGTGCTACCCTGTCCACAAACTTGTGGCAGTGATTTTTGTTATTTATATTTACATTCCAAATTATTATTATATAAGGGTTCATGTCAAACACTGCTGTTTAATTAAATACGCCTCCTTTTCGGTGTTGGCACGGGTGTGGAAGAACGAGAGCTTGTTGTCGAAACAGCAGGGCTGGTGGCTTTGCTGTCACTGCTGCTCGCAACAGAACCTCTTGTTGGTCTCTTGGTGCCTGCCATGGTTGTTGACAAACTTCTCCTTGCTAAAAAATAATTTATATAAATAAGTTTTAACTTTTCATTGAATAACTTTACTGGGAATAGGCGACTCCTCCTTCGTAGGTTTTACTCCGCTTCTGGTCTCTTTCGATCGGGATTGCTGTTTGACATCAGGAGTGCCCAAATTCTTCAACTCCCTTGGTTCTTTCTTTTCCTTAGGCGTCTCGGCCTTCTTTGTGGAATCCTTCTTTTTAGGCACGATGACTAACTTGTTTTTGACAGATTTGGGGGTCTCCGTGCTTGCAGGCTGCTGAGGTGTGCTGGAATGTTTCACAGGCTTCTGTGTCTTTTGGGGAGTTTCTTTTGCTGGCTTAGGGGTTTCCTTCTTGGTGGGCTCCTTTGTTGGAGGCTCTCGCTTGGGAGTTTCTTTTTCTTTTACACCCTTTTTGCTCTTCTTTTCTACGGTCGTTTCTTCCTTCAGCTTCTGCAGACTGGCGAATTCGCTTGGCAAAGAGAAGTCGACTTCCTCATATTCAATAGGAGACTCCATCTCATCCTAGATTTTTACAAAACAACAAAAAAGTTTTTAAAAATGGTCAGCTGATCAAAAATAACTTACATACCAGAGAAATAAGATTGTACATAGATCCTAAATGCTTCCAAACGGAATCAGAACTAATGGGTTTGTTCATGGTCGAAGCCATTTTTTCCACAATAAGTGCCATTTTAAAGTGTTTGTGTAATCCTACAGAAATTATATTAATACGTAAATTACACAGTAAATTATGGTGAAAATCAATATAAAATTATTTATAAATTTTGACGTACCAACGGGCCTGTTGTTCATCACCGCCGTGAACAAGCTCAACTCGCTGAGAATGTCCCATTTCATTTCTTCGTCGTCTTTATTCTCCTTAATTTTTGAAGACATTTTCTGAAAATTCATAAATTTCTATAAACGAAAACAACATTTAAATGTTTCATTAACTGGAAAATGCATGCTAAACTTAAGAAATAATTAACAAAATAAATTTGGACAGATCATTGAATTATCGACATCGGTTCAAAAATCTTACATATACATATTTGAATTTAATTTTTTGTATAACTCTCATTCAAACGCCATTTCTCCACCTTTCAAATGTCTAATCAGGTGCAACGTTCAGTTAATATTTTCTCACCTATTGTACCAGGAAATTCAAAATAAAATTCGAAACTTCAAAACATGAATCCTCAAGCAGAAAACAACCATCAACAAAACTTCGCCTCGCCGGCCAGACAAACAAATGCAACACAAGTGCACAACATAACGGAGTTTTTTTGCTACTATATTTATTTTTTTTTAATGTTTTTTGTATTTTAATTATTTTAAAAAAACAAAAAATACATATGTAATAATAAACTACATGCACGCGTAAAATTTTCCTTCAAATACTGCTAAATTGCAATTAATTTTTCCTCTAAATGCTCGGTGATACCAATTATGTTGGCAACAATGAGTATTAAACATTCAACTTTTCAATGGAAAAAAAGCGGCATCGCAATGGTAGCAGCCAAAGCAGCAGTGCGCTGTTTGCGTTATTTGCGATTCAAATTTTACAGACAAAAGACACTGCCAAATCTAGCCAAATCCAATAATCGAGAGACAGCTCAGATTTTTTTAGGGATGAAGCATGGAATTATGTAAATAATGAAATGATTAATAATGAAAAAAAATTATATTTTTGCTAGGGAATCTATGTCTTTCAAAGTAATACATACATTTATTTAAGCCCCCGCACATCCCAAAGCACTGTCCCAAAAAAAAACTTTTTAGTATTTTTACAACAAAGAAAAGTTCCAGAACTGCTATTTATTTTGTTTTTCAATTTTGTTTAATTTAGAAAGCCCACGGAATATTGAAATTATTGCGTCTAAAAAAAAATTTAAAAAAAAAGCGAGAACGCACAAACAATTTTAGAAGTTACCTTAGCGTGAAAGGAAAAGGATGCATACGTATGGTGGGCAATGGCATAAGAGCGAAATTTACGAAATTTAAAAAAGCTGCAATTAATATTTTGAAAGATTTAATTATTCTTTCTTTTTCTCCTGCAATCAAAAGCTTGCTTCTTTAAAACAGAGGTGTCACAATTTATTTTGTTGAAAGTTGAGTTTTTTTATTATAAAATTCAAGCATATTTCTGTGTATATCTTTTGCAATTTTTTAAAGATAAGCCATTATAGGAAAAAGAATACAGAGGAACCAATTTTAATGAAGTTAATTATTATTGTTGCTGGTGGATAGGCCTTGGGCGACGACATCAGTTATTAATTTTAGTGCCAGCCAAAAAAAAAAAGCATCGAAAGAAACGCGAGAACCGCTTGCTCACTTCTTGAGCAGCCTCGCCCTCTTCTGTAATCCAGATGTTTGAGTAGAATGGCCAAATCAGAGTGGCCCCTTTTGGCCCTCGGTGAAAAAAATAAATCTGCGTTATATATTTTATGCTCGCACTCGGCGCGGCGGCTCTAAAGAGTAAAACGCAAAAGTGATCTGAGAAAATTCACCTGTCGGAGTGGCGGGGCGGCGGCAGCGCACCAGTAAGTCCAATGACCCCTCCGCTCCCCTCCAGCAGCTTCTGTCATTTTTTGTCTATTTTGTAACAAGTTTCTCTGCTTTTTGATTTTATTTCTTGGCTGCCTCTCAATAAAAATTGCCGCTCCATGTTGAAATTCGATCTGGCTTCTCACAACAAGTTCCTCTTGTGTGTGGATCGCAGGACTACAACTTTACTCTCATGCATTTAAAACAACCCTTTTTGCCTCGTCGACTTGAATATCACTGGCTTAAATGTATATAGCTTCATTTGTGTTCTCATTCAAGCACTCAATGAAATTTGTGTCGCTTGTCGTATTATGGTGTCATTTTAGTTGAAGAAAATTCAATTTTTCTTTTATTCTTTATCCCTTTTGGGAAAGGCACCAGCGGTAGCAGACAGGCCTGTTAAATCGCAAGCGCCGATAACTTGGATTCTCCTCTTTCAGATTTATAAAAAAAAACAGTTTATATATTTAATTAATTTATAAAAAGCATAAAAGAGAGTATGGGGCACAGGTTTTTACCGCCAGTCAAGGGATTAAACATGTGTATTTTTTAATTCAGTAATAAGATTTCGAGAAATAGTCTAATTTTGAAAGAGGTAGAGATTGAAAAATAGTTTAATTACTTTAAGTCTTATTAACATATTAAACCTAGATAACGTTATAAAAATATATTTAGCAATAATTCTTGTGATGAATAATTGATATTTTTAACTTAAGCATAGAATTTAATTTAATTTTATCAATTTTATTATTGATTAAATTGTTGCTTTGAAAATTTGATAAAAATCCAGTCATTCACAGAGGAATTTTCCAAAATTTCAGGTTGAAAAAATGTATTCTGCTGCCATTTTTTCCTTTAAAATTGCTCAAGAGGATAATTTTATATAAAAAAAATGAAATAAATTTCATTCATGGGTTTCTTCCTCCGTGGTCAATAGCAAAAAGGAACCCAAGCTGGGCGCGCACAAAAACAGGTCTCTGCGGTCTGTGGGAAATGCGCACCTTACAAAGCAGCCCACTTGAGCAGGGATGTAATATTCTCAGAACCTCCATAGTACCTCCCCTGGAACGAAATTTGTCTGGAGGGAAAGAAAAATACAAATATATAGGCGACGCGACTTTTGTATTCCAAACTGAAACCCGCCCTTTGTGAGCTGGAAAAGAAAGCCCCTTGATCTCTGGGATAGCATTAAGAGGCGAGTAGATCGTTTTGAAAAGCCAAGTGATAAAATAAGTAAAAATATATGGAAAGAAAAATTGCTGGTTTAAGTTCAAGATTTTGTTTTTGTATAAAGTAAGCTGATGAGTGACTATTCTACACAAGGATGAAGGATGGAAGAAGTTCTTTGCGAGAAATTTAGGGAATTGCTATTAGAAAATATGATATAAAGAATTTAATTTGAAAAGTCAACAAATACTTGAAGCGGACTCACAATTTAAATTATTAAGCCTATAAGAAAATATTAATAGATGTGTATTTATGTATTATTATTTAAAATATTATTACGGTGAGTTGAATCTAAAAGTCAGCTTTTCCTCGATGATTTTTTAATTGTTTCAGAAAAACAATATACTGGTCTAGTATATTATGTTGTCAAAGTTTGCCGATCCCCATTTTGCGCAAATTTGCTAGCAAAACAAAAAACGCGATAGGCGAGCGAACACACCTTGAATCTCTTGTGACGAAAAAAAATTAAACATCCCTTCCGGCCAAAACGGGCTAATACCTAAGGCAAACTATAGGCTGAGATAACGTTAGCAAGAAATAAAATCGTAAAAAGAAGAACCTCTATATAAAATATAAAGTATAATGTAAATGCGAGAGAGGCGGCGGCCTGGGCAACCTGTTCGTGCGGTCACCCTCTCGATCGCCCGCTTTTGCCGCCGCAAGGTGTTTTTCGTGTATCAAAGCAGGGGAAGAAAGGAATTTTTTGGTTGTTGTTACCTGGCAGGCAGGCTGCAGCGCGCGGCCCCCTCTGCCGTCGATGCGCGCCTCCCCCCTCCCTCCCTCGGCGGTGTTACCTGGCCGCGAGTTGCTTTTTGTTAGTCGAGTGAATAATGTCATGGAGGATGCAGCGGCCAATATGATCGTGCAGTCGCCCTACCTGTGCCTCCTGTTCCCGGTGACCGCCGGCCAGCAGGGTCCCGCGCTAGGCTCCGACGAGGAGGAGATCGTCCTGCTCACCTACGTGCTCGTCGACCCCGACTGCAACAAGGTGAGCACCCCCGAGCCAGACCCACCACACACCTCACTCACCATCCACTTACCTGTTGATTGCGCCGCCGAGAGAGAGACGCCATTTTGACCGCACGTAAACGCGCTTTTACGGACCGGTTCGGCGCCTTCGCGCGGCGCCACCACTTTTCCGACGCGGCTCGTTAAAGTCACACAACTTAAGATTGATTCGGAATTAATTTTAATTAATGCGAGTTGTCTGGAAGGTGCGGGAAGAGGGGCAAAGTGACATGTTTTTTCGTCCGGCTCTCTATATTTGGTCACGATTTTAATCAGTTGGTTTTGCTGAAAATCATCTGTGAATTTAAATTGCGGCAATGCTGATTTTCGGCCGGGCATTTGTGCATTCAGCCGGCACCGTTTTCGCCGGACTGCCAATTTAAATTTCAAATGAAAAACCAAGGCAAAGCCAAAAGGGGCGGAGCCAGCACATCTCATCTGTCTTGGAGGAAATAATAATAATACAGCGATAAAAAAAGAGGAAAAATGAATTTCTGAAATAAATCAAAAAATGACGGGAATTCGAAAGGAATGCACTTGTTTATGGTCTTTCGCTCCGGCGGCAGTCAATAAATTTCGGCATGAATCGTGTGTGTTGGTGCCGTCGGGTGTAATCTCCCTTCAGAGAGGCCTCCGCTTTTTTTTATTGATGGGAAAAGTGATTTGAAATTTCAAATGGGGGAGGAACAAAGAGGCGGCAGACACCTGCGAGCGAGCTGCACGCATTCAAGTCTCCCTGTGGGAAATAATTGCGGCTCATCTGCTCGTCCTTCCTAGCCATGCAAGTGTGGTTCCTTTTTCCGCCCGCGATTTCCATTCGCACCTCCTTTCTTTAAGGCATTGCGCGCCGATAAGGAGAATAGGCCGCGGCCGATAAAGCGCGCACCGTCGGGCCGCCGCTATTATTATTTAAATGCGACGATCGACCGACCGACTGTGTATGCTAATCCAAGGGTTTCCTGTCGAAAGGGCATCGCCGCGAATCGACACCACGCTGGATTTATTATGCACCTTATCACGCTGCTATTTCACGTGTTTACTTTTTGTCTTTTTTTTTTTTTTTATCGCCGACCCATTCACGGAGATGATGATAACAGTTCACTACACACGCGCTTCTGCGGTGTTCTTTTTTTATACACAAAATGTTCCTCGGTCTTTATCAGTGTTTTCGAGCGTTTTCCCACACATTTTTCGCCGCTCTCATGCACACCGAAAGTCATCAGACGGCTTTTCATTAATTAAAGTTTGCCTGCAGCATTACAGAGAAGACGCGAGAGTCATTGAACCAAACGGAATTTTAATTAATTGATAATAAACAAATTAATCCAAAGACCCTTTTATTTGGCAACGGGGTTAAATTAAATCAAGATAATAATTATTGCACGTCTGACATAAAGTTTTGAGCTTTGACTGCAGCAAAAACATTGAAGGTCGCCTTTACAGGTACTTTCAATTTTCACTTAAAATGTCACTGTATTTTATTTTAACTTTTCTCAAGACATTTCCATGTTCAGCTATATTTAAAACTCGATTTACTTTTAAATCTTTTTTATCAAAGCACAGAATTATGATCAATTTTCTCCAAGGGCAAGGTTTGCGTATCACAACAGTAGGTAGAAAAAACTGTTTATATCCAAATCATGTGGAACGCTCGTCATCAATCAAAATTTTACTTAAATTTTTGCAATGCGCGCAGACCTTGTTCAAGGACGAAGGATGAAAAAAATATTTTTTTTTATATTTTTGCTTAATTTTTACATGGAATTGTTTGAGAATAAAGCATTGTTGCAAAGAGTTTTGATGAAAACAGTTTTAGTTAAAAGAAAACCGTCTGCCGCAGAAATCCTCTTACATTAAAATATTTTGAATATTTATACATTTGGTTAAAAATGTTTCATTAAATCAATATTAAGATATACTTATTCCTGACATTTTCTTTATCTGTTTTCTTGATAATCTTAATGGACATGTGCATTTTTAAAAAGCAAAATCTCGTAGGCTTGCATAACCAGTTTATTTATTTTTCTACGATGCAGCTCAATTGCTTTTATAATGTGCGGTCAATCAAGCTGAACAAGTGTTATATAAATTTATTCAGCTACTTCGCACACTGATGCATCCTTATAAATAAAGTAACACTCAAATGCACTTCTCCAGATGACTAGAAAGCAGAAAGTGGTGTATTTGCATTTTTAACAATAACATTATATCCACTCCCCTAATCGAGCAAACCAAACCAATAATTCCTGAATGGTTCTAGTGATCGCATTAAGTGTGGCTGCTTAAAATGGCATAAATTAAATTCACTTTATCTTTTACTTGAGATTTAAGCAGTTTTAAAAATAATTCAGAGATAACTTTTATTTAAAATTTCTTAATTTTGCCCTTTGGTGCGCACGAGTTGGCAACCAAGTTATTTATTAACTCGGAGACCTTTACGCTCAAAGCTGAAATTTTATTTCTCTTCTGCATCCTCGGCCAAAGTTGCCGGTTGCCGCTCAGATATGCAAATGCATCACGCATGTAGCCGTAAAGCTAATTATCATCCGTTTCGCCTCGGTTTCAACTTTTTTTTTTAATCCCGTCGAAAGCTTTCTCAAAGCCACCGCAGCCTGAAAATAAAATCGTTCGGAACGAAACAGGTGGCTGCGCGCTCTCCACTGCAGACCGAACTTCTTCTTGTGTGCACACATCCACTCTCAACCCGTTCCTCTGCTCTTTTGGAGAGAGAAAAAAATCTGACGCCGTCTGTTATTTGTTTGATCGCGGCACGAAATTTGCTGCCTCATTTATCTGCTCTCGCGGCGGCGGAGAAAAAACCCTTTTACGTTTTTTCCATCGCCCGCAGCTGTGCAATTTAAAATAAAACTCGGCTTTTTTTGTTCTCAGGTGGTCAACATCCAGCAATATGTGGTCAAACCGCGGACGGCGGACATCAACGAAAGCATCCTGTCCGAACAGTGTTTGGCAGAGACGACGCTGACGGAGGCCGCGGTAAAGGCGGCCGAGCCCCTGGAGACCGTCCTAGCTAAGGTGAGTGGTGCGCCGGTGCTCAAGTGGGCGTCGCCTGGCTCGACCTTCGCCTGCCTACCTGCACACCGCACTCACACTTGTGTTAAAATGGCGTCCGGCATTATTATCTCTCGACGAATTAACTCCAATAAAACTCCCTAATTACGTCGAGGGCCAAAGCACTTTAAAATTTAATTTTAATTGTGATATTTTTATATTTTTGTTTAAAGTTACACCGACTAGTCTCTAATTTTTCTTTTCTTTCCTAGGTAATTTATTTTACTGATATGGAAAAGGAATGCCGCTTTTGTCGTCCGCTATCGCGCCGAGAAAGGTAGCAGGCTCGGGAGGGACAAAGACCGGGGGATTAGGCCAGGGTCAGCCAGGCTGTAATAAAATAGTCACAAAGCGGAGAAGGCGATTGAAAAGGAAAACGAGCGAAGAGAACGAGAAAGAAAGACGTTGGATGAAATAATAATATTATACATTTCGGGTCTGGGGCGGCGGTGCGCGAGTTTCTTTCTTGGCGCTGTGGAGCGTGACACAAAGTGAATTTGGCTTGGTGCTTGGATTTTGATGTTCCCGTGTGTGAGTGCGGTGTGCACTCGGCCTGCACGACAACTCAAGGACGCGCCGAATATAAAAATACACAGACGCGTTCGAAAGAGCTAACAAAGAGCATTCTGCGCTAACTTAGTTCGCATATGCACTAGCTGGAACCGGGCCTACAATTTTCTGGTCACAGTTCGCAGTTGCTATTTCTGCTCTTATCCTTAAAGTTGAAAATAAATCTTATGAAAAGGAAACTTGCGTTTACAAAAAAAAAAAAAAAAAAAAAAATATGATTTCCATTTTTGATTCAAATTAAATCGCAAGAGTTGCAGTTTCTTAATTTATACGAACGTTTAAAAATAATTTTTAGCTCTTGTTTTTTGTCTACAGTCGAAACAAAAGTCTCTTTTGTGCGGCGAACTCTCTTGATTTGTTTTTCCAAAATGCAAATTTTTTGCCCCAATGCCCTTGTATGGAAATTTTGAGAAACCTGTCTCTGCTTCTTTTGTAATGTCCCGTTCTTTGAACAATTCCCGAGTCGTACAAACCGCCGTTCCGCAGAATGTCCGTCGGCGACGCGCAGGTTTCTTCGTAAAAGGGCAGTTGGCGAGGATTTTTTACCTTTGCGCGACTGTTAAATTGCGAGCGGTTTTGATTTTATTTCATTATTAATTTGAAATGTGTCCGTAAACCAGTTCCAAACCGGATTTTCCAAAGCCATTCACTCGGCAACAGTCCATGTCGGTGGCGCGGGCTGAACTTGCAGAAGATAAAACCGCCTTAATTTTTATCATCGCCACCTGCCCGGGGATGCGGGCGAAATCTAAAAAGTCAAAGAACCCTCGCTGCTTAATGTGCATTAATAAATTTATTAACCCCTATTCGCAGTTTGAGTCGTACGCGAGGACCTATCTGTTTGCGGGCGAGCGGCCGCGTGGCATCGAGTTCATCGCCGACGGCCAACTTGCCCTGCGACAATGCCTGCACCCCGAGGCGTGCTCCAAGAACATCCAACTGGCCGAGTTCTACGAGAGCTTCTACGACCTGAGGAAGGAATTCTGCGCGTTTTATCACGCCGAGGAGATCCACTCAATCAGAGCCATGGTTGAATGTATCCTTTTTCCATCGCATTTATATTTTTTAACATCGGCAACTACGCCGGGTTCCACTCCAGTGCCGGCGCCGTTGCCACTGCATGCATCACTTTTGGCTCGCTCGGCCTCTAATTTAAAATTAATTAAATAGAAAATATGTATATAAATTTGGTGGTTCCTCGTCGGACGGTTTCTCGAACCTGCCCGGAGCCCCGTGATGATAATTTTTGGGAATTTTTCCAACTCGCGCGGAGAGACGGAACAGGTTTTTGTCTAAAGCGGTGCTCCGCTCGCCAGGGGGAGGTGGGGGGCCGCGGTGCATCAACTCGCGTTGGTAATAATTTCATAATAGGCCTCCGAGATACCGGCCGAGCTCGACAGGTGGATTTCCTCTCGAGCTCACCTGCCATCTGAAGAGCGGCTCGATTACTACTCGCGAGCACCGAGAACCAAAGCCGGCTTCTTTTTCATTCAGCCCAGCTCGTGATGTAATCACGGCCGCCGAGTTTAATTACACACCGCCGGCTGCTGCTCGGCGCTTTTTCTCGCAATTATTATTTCCCATTTTACGATACATAATGCAGCTCGGTCGGCAGCACAAAATTTAATTCACACGCAACGCCTTTAACTGCGCTGCTCGGAGGAAAAATGTGGCGCTGCAATTATTCGGAAGAGAAATATTATTAATAAGGATGTTTTGGAAAGAACCGGCGTTCAAATTCCTCAATAGAGAAATCTAATCGCGTTAAATTGACTTGGAGGAAAATACTTTCAAATTTAATTTTAATTAACTATAATTATGAAATGAATCATTGAACGGCTCAAGGAATCGCGCTGATAAATTGCTCTTTGTTTAAAATTAATGTTAATCTCAATTTTATTTTTTTTACTTTAAAGCTTATTTTTGGTTGACATAAGAATTAAATAAACAAATATATTTCCACATACTTTTAAACTATTTTTATAGCCCGACAGTGAAATATCTTTTGTATTCCGGAAGAAAATTATTTCATAAAATCAATTTGCGATTGAAAATTGTAAAGTTAACTAAATATTCAAATTTTTCTATTTTATTATTTGGTCAAATTGTCAATTAAATCTGACAAGTTAAATTTTTATGGGCTATCTACAGTGTTAACAATTTTTTTTAATGAAATGCAAAATTGTTCTTTAAATTAAGTCGTTTAATTAAGTTTAATAATACAATTTAGCAATTTAGGAAGAAATTAAAAATAATGCAGTTCAAGCAATTAGAATATCTGAGCCTCACACTTTTCCCTTTTATTTTTGTTTATGTAAATGAGGCGCCTCATCACAGACCATTTGAGTGCACAATTAGGCATTTTTATTTGCAACTAAATTTATTGCCTTTTAATTAAGTAAGCCTCATTCTGCTTACTCATGCTCAATCAAAAATACACAAGAAAATCAAATAAGCGATGCACATAATTATATTTTGAATTGTACATACGCGTGACTCTGTTCAAACAAATTCTTGGTGCCGCGGCGCTCAATGGTCGTTAACTTTTATTATTGGCCGGCGTAGGAAATGAGCCGTAAAATCGCTCCCTCGTTTCTGTGGAATTGTTCAATTCTATTTTACGCACTCGGAACACAATAAAAATATCAGTATGCATGTGGAATTCGCTTCTTTTGGCCCGCGGCCGTTTCGGCGACCCGCGCATTGTCTTTCGCTGAATGTTCCTTCCTGTTGGCGCTCCCACCCCAGCCGCGACCCGACGCCTCGCTCGACCTTTGGAATGCCACCCCCACCGCCACCCCTCGTTCTTCTTCCGCGTGCAGCACTAGTTGCGAGTGTTTTTCTTTCCGCTTTCTGCCGTCTTGTTTTCGAACCGTCAGCGCCTCCGCTGCTCTGCCCAGCGAACTTTATGTTATTTTCTTTCACTCGCGAGACGCGCGGCCTGCAAGTGTTGACCTAGGGTAAGTGTCTCTTTGCGTATTTTCCTTAATTCCTAGCTCAGATCTGCAAATGCTTCCCAATCCGGATCTGGACCGGATCGAGTTCCAAGCCCGAGAGGTCCGCAACATGTTAAGTCTGGTTTTAAGGCTGATTGCAGACGGTAATTACGAATTATTTATGCTAAGCCACGCTCGGCAGCCGGTCAGCGAGTCGGCAACATGTGGGTGCTGAGATTGGAATAAAAAAAAAACACAATGATGGAAAATGCACATCCGCCCTAAGCGAAATGCATATTGTGCATTTTGATGCCCTGTTAGTTCGTTGTTGTCGAGGCTGCAGTTCGGTTCAGTTTGTTTCAAGCTCTGTGGACTTTATTATTCCAAAAATTATTCCAAATTTATTTGAAGTAAGAATGCTTGCAATAATTTCGATTTTTTTAAATTATGAGCTATTTAACCATTGAAGTGAAATTTATTATTATTTTAAGAATTTCGCATTTTAGGGGTTTCAATTTTTGCAATTTTCTTGATGATCATTTTTTAATTGTTTTATTCAATAAGTTTAATTCTTTCACTTTAATAATTCCAATTTACTTGAAAATATCTTTGTTGCCACGCCGATGAATTTTGTTCCCCTTGCGCCGTCCTTGTCAATTTTAATTTCAAGCCGAGGGTTTTAAGTGTTGCTTAGTTTATGTAAATAACAATGACTCCTGCGCCTCACGGCCCGTCATGTGATGTGTCCTCTTAGCACGGAGGTGTTAAATTTTGTCCTCTTTCTCGCATGTTGCAGGCCACAAATTCGAACACCCAGAAGTGATAACAGTGAGATTGGAACCTGGTATATGGTAAGTCGAGCGAGACCTTCTTTTCTTATCTGGGGCTAAGGGTCACTCTTGTGATAATCTCTCTGCTGCCGATCTGTACTTTTATCTCTCAATGTTTGCTTCGAATCCTTGCTCACCACTCTCGAGGGTAATTTTGATTTTCGATCGAGCTGCTGTTGGTATGTGAATTCGACTAGCAATTAATTTTTCCCCGCAAAAATGCGCTTGTTGTCGTAATTCCCAAGAATCACACTGCACTCGGTCTGTATAGTTTCCTTTCTCACTTTGGTGTCTAGTTGCTCATGTCCTGCTGATTGTGCAGAGTCAGCACAAGTAATAACGAAAAAGCCATGGGAACGAAAATGCATCACGTGGCTGCACACTCTTCACTTTTTTGTTCGGAAATTTCCCAAGCCCGAATCTGATCGGATTTCGGAGCTTCTTCAATTCACGCATCCTTTACCACAAATTATTTATTATTTTGCAATTCCATTATCGGTTGAAAAAAAAAAACTCACGGAATCGCCGGTGTTCTATGCCGCCGCCGGTGGTTTGTGTTAAGTAACGCGTTTCTGCTGACAATCACGTTTTAACCACGTAATTTTTTGCTTGATTGCAGCTCAAAGAATGAAGAGGTAGACTCCAACTGTGTGGTTCGTGCTCGCGGTCTTCCCTGGCAGTCGTCAGACCAGGATATCGCTAAATTTTTCCGAGGCTTGAATGTGGCTAAGTGAGTGATTTGTCTTATGTTAATTGTCGTTTGTCCTGAAAATTTTTAGTTTAATTTTTGTGTCCATTTATGAAAATGGTATCTTTTATTTATTATTAATTAAATTGTTGCAAAATATTTGGTTTGGAAATAAAAAATATTTATTAAAAATTTATTTGATTTAGTAAATATTTTTTTTTTTACATTATAATTTATTTATTCAAGAGAAAATAATTTTTATTAAATGTTGGCGTTGAAATTTCCAGAGGTGGCGTTGCCCTTTGCCTAAGTCCACAAGGAAGAAGAAACGGTGAAGCGCTCGTCCGATTTGTAAGTCAAGAGCATCGAGACATGGCCCTTAAACGCCACAAGCACCACATAAACAACCGCTACATAGAGGTCTACAAGGCCAGTGGCGAGGACTTTGTCAATGTGGCCGGCGGCAGCAACAACGAGGCCCAGGCCTTCCTCTCACGGGGCGGCCAGGTCATAATCCGAATGAGGGGTTTGCCGTACGACTGCACTGCCCGACAGGTGCTCGAGTTCTTTGACTCGGGCAACAACCCGTGCTCGGTGCTTGACGGGGAGGAGGGCGTGTTGTTTGTGAAAAAACCTGATGGACGCGCGACAGGCGACGCATTTGTCTTATTTGCTCAAGAGGAGGACGCCACGGCTGCCCTCAGCAAGCACAGGGAGCTGATTGGCACCAGATATATAGAACTGTTTAGAAGCACTACAGCTGAAGTGCAGCAGGTAGATTTTTTTAGACAGATAGATTTATTTTGTATATATTTTTTTTTAATTTTAATTTGATATCAAATTTTTGTTTAGCTGAAATTTTCACTTTAATTTCTTCATTTCTATTGATTTTGATATTTATTTGATCAAAATTTAATTTAATTTTTGTTGTATTATTATTTTTCTTGTTTTAAGTTTAATATAACTGATGTACTAAAAAGTTTTTCTTTCATCCAGGTGCTTAATCGGTCCATGGATCCAAAAACGTACGAGCAGCAGCAACCGCTGATTGCACAAATTCCCCAAGTGCCTCTCCTTCCACAACATATAATAACAAGTGGAACTCGAAAGGACTGCATCAGACTCAGGGGCCTCCTGTACGAGGCTCAAGTAGAACATATTTTGGAATTTTTGGGCGAGCATGCCAAGAATATTGTCTTCCAAGGAGTGCATATGGTTTACAATGCACAGGTTTGTAGTTGAGCTTTCCGTATTAGTAGAAAAAAACATATTAGCTTTTGTTTGTAGAGGTTTTGAGATTTTTCGCTCTCTACTTCTTTGATTCTTTGAATTTTTACATGCCAATCGTAACTCGAGTCAGGGCTTAGCATTAGAGGACTGTTGTTTAGTACTGTTTGATTCGATGGATTAACTCTGAACACAGGGACAGCCGTCCGGAGAGGCCTTCATACAAATGGACTCGGAGCAGAGTGCCTTCCTGGCTGCCCAGCAGCGCCACAACCGGTACATGGTGTTCGGAAAGAAGCAGCGCTACATCGAGGTGTTCCAGTGCAGTGGCGAGGACATGAACCTCGTCCTGACTGGCGGTATCCCGGCCCAGAAGGTCCTCACCTCGCCTGGTATGTCCCCAGGACCCTGGGACCCGAACATGCTGCCTCTCAGGCTGCCCGAGGCCCCCACCCCTCTGTGGTCTATGCCCTCGCCTGCGTCGCCCCCCATGGCCCCGCGGCCGCCCGCTCTCATGCCTGCCTTCCCCCCTCAAATGCTTCTTCTCAACCCTCGCCTCGCCCTGGCCGCTGCCCAGCTGCAACAGCAGCACCAGCAGCACGCCGTCCAGGCGGCCGCTCTGCAGCGGCACGCGGCCCTGCAGAAGCTGCAAATGACGGCCATGTCGAATCACAATCAGTTGGCCCAGATGGGTCTGAAGCGCTCTTGGGAGCAGGCATTTCCCCCCGGGGCGTCGGTAGCCCAGGTCAAGCGCCCCACTTACCCTCAAACCACATTCCAATCTCCCCCTCCGCCCCAGGCCCCTGTTGCTGCTCCGGTGATGTACCAACAGGGTCCGCAGTTCTATCCGTCCATGTGATGACAAAGAGGCCTCTTTTTTCCGAAAGCGCGGCCTTGCTCTCTTAATTCGCAGGCGGGGGTAGATTTGCAAATTCAAACTCAGTGCATGTTGGGCAAAGTCCTCGGGCTGGTCGGATGACACAGTACATATTATTATGATTTTGATTTTTTTGCTGGTAGTGCGGGGCTTGCCAGGTGTAATCGTGTTGATTTTTATTTTATCTCCCCATTTGCAAATCTGCCTCCGGAAATTGGATTATTCAAATATTTTATGTTCTATTTTTGTAGCCCTGACAATGGTGTGGGCTTCTTTTTTTGATCATTTTTGTACTGAGAAATAAAACTCGTGTTAACTCATTATATTACATGGTTTGGGCTTTATTTTTATTTTTAAGTGTCTTTCTCAAAGTGCTTGCTGGCTGCTGCAGCCCCTCATCAGGTGGGTTTGGCTTTTAAACAACTGCATGCTTATCACGGCCCCATATCTGTCTCCTGCTTTTGTTTCGTTAGACCTGTTTTGGCACATAACAAATTTTTATCAGCCATCACTGGTGGAGGCCCAAATTTCACTGTACAGCAAGGGAAGATCCACCATTCACGCAGAGTAACATTCGTGTTCGCGCTTACGGTACACGCGGCAGGGCTGCAACTTGGTCACCAGCCAAATTCTGCACGTCCTGCCGCTATTGAATTTTTAATTTTGGTGATGTTGGATCTTTCGATTTCATTTTTGTGTACCTTCAGTATTGCGGCCTTCAGATGCCATATTGGGGCAGGTCTAACTTTTATACAAAGTTTGCAAGTTTAATTACGTGGGTTTAAGAAATAATAAGGCAATAGTCTTTAAAGAGTAGTGGAATATTTGTGGAGTGTTTTTCAAACAATGGCCTAAAGTGTAAAATCCTTTCAAGTTAAAAAAGTTTCAAATATTATGATGTCGCTTAATCTTGGAGTTTTGGTTTCAAATAAAATTGGTCCCTTATTGTATGTGTCTTCAATCGCCTATGTTCACAATTGAGGTTATTGGGCTTACATTTCAAGTGCAGCACTGTAGAGAGCATATAATAATCAAAGTGTCTACCCACTTGTACGTATTACACTTTTAACTCACACTTGGCTGAAAGGTGATAAAAAAATCAAATCAAATTTACACACCTTGAACCTCCTTTTTCAGAATCAAAGAAAGAAAAGGCCCTGACCCTCAATCGTGGACATCCCCATTATTTTTTCTCTAGATTATAAATTAGTTTCTCTATTCCGAAATGAGGATTCTAAAGAAAATCGTCATTTTTTCACAATTGACGTGTTTTTGCCCTGGACGAATCCTCGTTTCCTGCTCAGGGTGGCGTTTTTCAGTGTTGTATGCGTTTCAGGTGCTGTGCTGCCTCCACCGTACGGCGCAGCCGGTTTCCCGTACGTGCCTCAGCCGCAGCCGTCTCTCATCCCTGCGGCCACTGCGGCCCCCCTGACGCCGAGGGCGGCGGCTCCAGCCTTCGGCTTCCCTCCGATCTTCTACTGGCCATACCCGTCGCCGCCGGTGAGCCCGACCTCGTACTACGCCGGCGTGCCACCCCCGCCGCCTCACCAGGCTGCCCCCACGCTGGTAATCATGAACGGCCTGCCTTTCTCGGCCACTCAAACTGACGTGCTCAACTTCTTTCACAACTTCCCTGAGGTTAGGGGCTGACACTCACTCACTGTGCTTCTTGCCACGTTGCACCCCCAGACTGGCGTCCAAGTATGAACTTTGGGGACAAATTGGTTTAGGAATTAAGTCGTTAATATCAAATGGAAAGTCTCTTCTAAAATGTTTTTACAAATCCAGGCTATATTTGAGAGGAATTAAGCCGACGTCGCAAAATCAAGTAAGATCTTGGGATGATAAAGCCATTTTAATACAGAGATACTTTAACAATTTTTTTATGAAAAAAAAAATACATTTTTTTAATTTGTGCCAGTATTTAAAATAAAATAGCTGCTGCATGTTGCTCATTTGGGATTTTTATGAATAACTTTCTTGTATTGACTTTTTAATGCTTGCCTTGATTGAATTTGTACCGATCCGCATTTTAACAAGCGCAGATTTTGCCCCCAGATCACCCAGGACTGCATCCAAATGCAACGAGGGTGTGACGGCCGACCGACCGGCGAAGCCATCGTCGCCTTCCCCAGCAGAGCTGGCGCTGAGCGTGCGATCCTGGAGAAGAACCGTCAGAGCGTGGGCAACCGCTATGTCGAGTTGTTCATGGTGTAAATACGCGAATGAGAGTAAAAGCAAAATAAGAAGAAGTGCGCCCAAGTACGCGTCCGTACTGTACATAACTCTAGCAACAAAGATCACGCCTGTCTTCCTTAATTTTAAGAAGTACAAAATTCATGACAGATTTGAAAACATTGAAAAAATACAAACGAGGCCACGTCGCGTTGAGTCACCAAAAATGAAAATCCTAGTCTGTGCACCGCCTTTGTCTTGCTTCGCCGCTCAACCAATACTCCAAAAAAAATAATGAACGGAATCAACTTGATTGATTGCTATTATATTAATTTTTCTTATATCCCTGTGATAGCTGGAACAAAATTCACTATCCCCAAAAAATGGTCGGAGATCTCAAGTGAGAGAGAAAAAGAGAAGGATGGATATCGAGTGCAATTTATTTTGATGGCCCCCACACTGTCTAAAGTGCACTAATTTTTTAAAAAGAATCGTATATTGTTGTTACTCACATAATAACTATTATTATTATACTATTTTAAATGAATTGCTATTATCATTATTGTAGCCTACCAAGCTATGTTGTTCTAATAAAACAATATTCTGCTTTTGAATGTTAAATTACGAGGTTCATTTATTCCATATCATCAATCATAAATAAATTAATCTTACATATATAAGCTTGTCAAAAAATCAGATGCATATTAAAACCAACTTTTAGTCAAGGAGTTTGTACTTGCCAGCAGCAGAGCAAGAGATAACGAGGTGGAAGATAATGGCTATGAGCACGACCAAAAGTACGAAATACAGGACCACTAAAAATAGCGAGCCCGATCTTTCTGAATTGCGTCGATCTTGAGATTCGGCTTTTGGAGTTTGCTCGGATGATGAGGTCGTATCAACGCCACAAGTGGTCATGTGCTTCTTGTAGCAATTAGGCTTCACATAGGTTTTCTTGCAATTACGACACACCAACCTTGGTTTGCTGGCAGTTGCGGGTGGCGGTTTCATCTTTTCGGGTTTGAGGGTTTTCTTCCGAGCTCTGCGAGAACCATCATTATCTGCAAATGTCACATTTGCAGACTTTTTTCGGAGTTGGTCTCCTCTTGTTTGCATTTTTCCCTGGAACAAAGAAAAAATTGATTTTGAAAAGTTCTGTAACTAAAAAAAATCTAATTTTCAAAAATAAAACTGAAAGTGGAATACACCAACGCAAACACACACACACACACACACACACACACACACACAAACACTCTCTTAACAATTAATTAAACAAAGTTAAGGATCATTTGAATTTACTGAATTTTATATTTCAGACACCATAAAAGTATTTATTTTATATAAAACACATTTTTGGTAATATTTTAACCAACTAAAAAAAAGTGATATCTAGATTTTTGCCCCCAAATATAAGTTTATTTTGAGCATAAAAAAATTAATCTCTAATACTGCTATAATATTTTCCTTAATTTAAATTTAACAAGCATATGCCGAGATTTTTTTAAGGAGTAATGATAAACCTGGTTAAAAATAAAGATTTCAGTCTAAAAATCTCACCTCCAGAAGAATAATATGATCAATCGGGTGAAACCAGTTCAGCAGTGCTTAAGTTCAATTTAAATTGATTTCAACTCTGGCAATGCGCCGTTGTGGGACAAGTTCACTTCACCGGGGTTATACCAGCACTGCACTCACTGACTCACTTAACAACACAAACTAAACAGGTGACAACAGGTTGCAAGTTGCAACCTGTAGAAAGTATGATGACAGAAGCAAAAGGGGTTTCTCCCTTCTGCTGAAAGCTACAGGGGGTGCGCACTGCGCAGGCGAAGAAATATATTTCACAAGGTGAAATCATTTGAAGAAACTCGCGTTTCCCAGAAAAATAAAATGTTGAATTATTCTTTCCAGATTGCAGACTGATTTTTAAAATAAAAAGCTGAAAACCTTAAAAAAAACCCCAAAATAAGAAAATATTATTATGTGAAAGTTTGTTAGCAAAAATTTAATATGTAATTTTTAGAAAAATTTCAAACAATAAAGGTTTTTTTGAATTAACAAGAAACGCATTTTATATTACATAATTATATATTTTGTATTTCCTTTTCATCAAAATGATAAATTCAAAATATCCAGCATTTCAAGTATTGATGATCGATAAGATAACACACAAAAAAGCGAAAGGCGTCATTTTATTTAAAAAAATTGTTCTGGAAACAAAAAATTTATTGACACACTATTTTATTAGGCAACAAAAAAGTAATTAATTTCCTCGAATCATTGCACTTTTAGGAGTTTTTCTTTTATCGCAAATAGATTGGCCCCGCAGTGCAAAGAGTAAACTGCAGATAATAATTGCAAACTGAAGGTTCCAGACGTTCAAGCCCCTTATCCAAATAAGAAAAGAAGCGCAATATTGCCCGGGTTGATAAGCTAAGGGGTGCCTCTCAATATTTGAGAGACTTTAATCTTATCTTTGCCGGGCCCTAATAATTGGAAGAAGTGGTGGACTTTGGTGGGAAAGGCGCTTATAAAAGGAACCCTGCCACCCTACAAAGATTCATATATATCAAATCTGAAACCCACACCATGTCTCTTGCCGACGTAAGTTCTATTCTATTGAAAATTTTTTATACATAAATTTGTTAAATTATCAATTTTTAATTAACAGCAATTTGCCGATACCGCCAAGAAGGTTGCTGCCTTCAAGACCGTTCCTGAGGAAGGTGTCTTTGCTGAATTCTACTCTCTCTACAAACAGGCAACAGCTGGAGATTGCTCTGAAGGTATTAAAATCTAAGTTACTTATTTTCACTTATTCAAAAATAAAATATTGTCAGACGTATGAATAAGAAAAGTTTTGTATGAACATTAATTGTTTCATTAAAAATTTTGGTCGCAAAAAAAATAATTTTCATTTTATTGTCAGGCGCACCAAAGGGCAGTGACTCGCTCTCTGTGGCCAAGCACAATGCTTGGGTGGCTCTGAAAGGCACCTCCAAGGAAGATGCCATGAAGAAGTACGTCACCAGGGCACAGGAGTTGGCGCCAAAATACCAGAAGTAATTTATATTTAACAAAAATTTTATTTGATCAAATTTGTGAGTCAAAATTCTCAAACTTTCTGTGAAAGCTTTTTACTATTAATAAATATAAATTTTGAAACCTATATTCGCCCGATGATTTTAATTTCAACATTCTACCACTTAAAGTTTAAGTATAAAAAAAACTCTTAATTATATAATTCAATTTTATTTCACTTTCATAAAGCAAATTGAAAAGAAGCGATTAATTTGAAATTGATAAGAAATGTTAAGGTACATGCAAATTTGCATGATTAATTACTTCATTGATTATAAAATCAGACAGATAAAGAAAATTTGGGAGCACTTACAATTAGTAGAAATGTCAAAAGTTTTGATAACGCTCTATAATGTAGCAAAAAATTATATGTACCCAACATCTAAATATAAAAGTACTTGAGATTATCATTCCCACCTGCACTTTATACGGACTCAAGATCCCCAGGCATGGGCATGTGTATGAGAGCAGCTAGTAATGGCGCCTGCTGATGGGCGCCTTTAACGACCAGCACCCGCACAACTCCTGTCAGGCCTGGAGTTGTAGAAACATATCCAACGAACGTTTCCATTTCAAAAGGAAACCTGGGCACCAGAAGGGGAACCTAAATATTGAAAAGAGGAAAAAAATTATTAAATTAAATTTGAATATTTTCTTTTAAATCATTACTTTGATGAAAGGCCGGTCAATCTGATAGATTTTGGTGTCATAGTGAAAGACAATGGCAAGTCCGATCATGGCATCTTTTTCTGCCATATTTTCAAGTTCAACAGTCAGTTGGAAGGTTGGGCCTAGACCTCTGACTTGAGCGGCAAGTCGTAGGGGTTGAGTGCTTGAGATGGGGTTGCCTGATAAAGACCCCGAAAGAGCTGACTCGCAAGACCTGGCCACTTTTAACCTCAAACGCAGAAGATCCATTTGGAAAGCGTCGTGAATGGCTGCAAAATAAATTTTAAATTATACCAAAACAAGCTTCAAAATCTCCAACCTTTTGCTCCTTCTCTTTCTCTGACGGTCTGCTCGACGAAGAGTTTGGTTTTCTTTGGGATTGGCAGTGGCTGAGAATCTTTTGCACCAACCTGCTCTTCCGCCAGTTTGAAATTAGCCGTCCTCCTCAAAATGTGCACCATCAAACCACCATCCTCGGAATTAACCACCAGGCAGTGCTCCCCTTGGCCAAAGGTGCCACAAATCAGCGCCGAAACAGGTCGTGGGGTGGCGATGGTGTCAATTAATTTTCCTTCCGAGTAGAGCTGGATGGATCCGTCGATTAGTCCAACAGCGGCTGCCCAGGTTCCATGCTGGGGTAGAGGCACGGCGGTCAGACACCGGACGATCCCTGGCAGGTTGATGCACCAGGTCTCCTTGCCCTTCTTCGTGAACCACCGTAGTGTGTCATCCATCAAGGCGACGACGACCGCACTCGGACTGATGGCCAGACCCAGAGCTTGGGCGGCAAGTTGGGTCAAAGGTCGCGCGTCTCTCCAGCCACGCTTGACCTGCACCAGCTGCCGGTTCCTGCAGGCGACCACAATCCGGAATTCCACGTCTCGGAGGCCGACTGCCCCCATGAAACAAGGCACTCCTGGCACTTGGATGGTGTCCAAAATAGTGAAGGCCTCCGAGTCCAGGATGTAAATGTGTCCGCTCTCGGTGCCAACAACCAGACAGGTCACCGCGTCGTCGTCAGGGAGGGACTTCTTCAGGGTTGTCAGGCAGGTGATTGAGGTTTGACGCCTGAGAGGTTGATTTTTCTGATCCTCAATGAATTTCTTCCGCAGAGCCGCTTCTGGTAAAGAGAGGAGTTGCTGCGACCTGGCGGTGAGTCTGGAAAATCCAACCTCTTTGCTAAGGCCGTTCAGCATGTCCATCAATACGTCTACCTCAATATTGCCTTCTTTTGCCTATAATAATTATAAAATTTAAAAAGGGGGAAATTTTTTTTAAATGAAAACTACCTGAGCCCAAACATCTTTCTCGACAGATGAAATGTCCATTGGAGGCAAGGAAAATTTGAAGTAAGGCCGCATATTTTTGTAAATATAAATGTGAGGACCACTGGCAACAGCCACAGCTATAAAATTTGTAATAAATTTTACTCAAGAGATTTTAATTGAAAAAAAGTTACCAGGTATTCGGGGCTGAGTCAAGTCCATGTGAAACGCAGCAATAGCAACTGGCAAGTCCAAAAGAGCATTTTCAGCAACTAAGGACGTTCCTCGATAAACCTGATCCAAGATGTAAACAAAAATAATAATGAAACTCTACCCCTGCAGTTGGATATTCTAACCTTTAACTTCGCCTGAGATCGATTTGTCAAAAATTGTCCATGGTCTGCAATTATGAGTCGATGGTCACCATCGGCATTGAGGTCAGCCAGTGCCATGCACTGGCCAAAAGTGTGCACCCCTGCCGAAAAGTCGGCATGGGCTTCCAACCAGTTTTTCGTCATAGCTATGTGGACGAGATGATAGTTTGCATTGGAGGTTTTGGACGCTATGGTTACCATGGCAACCAAACTACAAACATTTAATACCACATAATAAAATATTATACTTTTTTTAAGAGGAAGCAGTTTAAAAAGACAAATGTTTTATTGTTATGTAATATAGATGATAAAATTAATTTTTAATACAATTCCTATTTAGCTTTGGGGCTACAGACTTTTTATGCAATGTAATTCGAAATTCGAACAAAAAATTCAATCACAGCAGTCTCGTTCAATGCCAAGTTTCGAACCTTGATTTTTTGATAAATATTAAATACAATTAATTTTGCCCTTCGTTTATCAGTCTCTGCCTTTCAATGTACATGCTGACGCGCACATTTTCCATCTGGTGGTACTGACACAACTTGACCATGGCCAGAACGGCTAATCCGACCCAACTTGCCCACAAGGCCCATGCTCCAAACTGGAACAGCAATTTTCACGGTGAGTCCCAAAACTGGCAAAGCATGCGTTATTTTGTTAAAAATACCTGGGCAGTTCCCATTTGGATGTAGAAATTAATTGTGTTGATTTCGTCCTTCTGATCGATGTTGTTGCCGGCTGCTATTTCACACGAGGGGAATCTCTCGGTCATGTCTCTACACCAAGTAATGAAGCCAAGAGTGACAATTAAAGCCGACGCTAAATTAAGAAGACACATAGCAATGGAGACAACCACATCTATAAATGCTGACAGAAAGGAACTGTAAAAAATAAAAATTAGAAAATTGTTCAAGAAAAAATTTATGTTTAATCAACCTGTCAGTTCCTCTGTAGTAAAACACAGACATTCTGTACAGTTGGATGACGCAGATTCCAAAGACCAGGACCGCAAGTGCAATGGGATAGCTGCAGAATCCCGTGGAAGCCCAGGTGACGTTGAACTGGCCGTCCGTCTCTTGCCATTTGCCAGTCGAAAACAACAGACAGTGTCCCCTAAGATTAGAGTGAAGAAAATTTTTTATTTCCAGTGACTCTATGCATATTTGTTGTACACTCACTTGAAATCATTTTGGTGAAGAGACATTGGAACTGCAAGACAAAACGAAAGAGTGAGAGCGACTGAATAGCCAGCAATTTGGCTCAACAGCAAAATATTCGTCAGCTCCATTTCTCGACTTTGATGCCTTGCTCTCCGTCACATTAGATAATTCTCAGTCGTGGATTACTGCGTAAAACTATTAGGGCTGAAAAATTGCATAAAATTTGCTTGTTTATTGGCAAATTTCATTGCAAAACGTCACTTCTTGGTCACTTCGGACACTTTGCTGCTCATTTGCCGTCGCCCAACAAAAACAATCCTTTGCCAACCTAACCGAAGTTTCATACAAGCTGAAGAGATTTTCTCAGATGTCAGGTATAATTTAAATATTGTTAAAATAATAAAAATAGACAATTAATTAATTGATTAATTTTTTTATTGGTTAGGTTTTAAAATGTAATAATTGAAAATTGTTAAAATTATCAATACGGAATTATGTTGGTAATAAATAATATTCCGTTTCTGCTCGGAAGGTTCCGCTGGGAAGCCGCTTTTTTGCCTGCCCCGACTCGTCGAGAACTGCACAGACTCGTTCTCGTGTGCTATAGTTAAAAATGGCGTCTGATTCCGAAAACGACTCGTCGGGTGAGGAGGAAGGTAATTTTTCAAATTTCCACCGGCACGAACGTGCAGTGTGTCGTCCCATCCGGTCACCACGCGTCCCCGGCTGCGTTATCAGCAGTCGCTGCCTGATTGCGTTGGCTTTCCGGCCGAACTGGAGCGGAACCAGCCAATGGTCTGCGAGCACATAGTGATTTGTCCATCCTGTTTTTGCAGTGGCACCGGCGAGGAGGACCAGAAGCACCCGTGCTAGTCGCGCCGGCAAGAATTCGTCACCGTCGCCCTCGAAGCCGAGAGGAAGAGGCCGTGGAGGCGGCCGAAGAGGCAAAGGTCGCGGTCGAGGAAAGGCGGCAAAGCCGGAGACGGAGAGCGAGGAAGAAGCCAGCGATTCTGATAACAACAAAGCGAACGGCGTAGACGAGGACGTCAACAACATTGCCGGTGAGAAATGAGAAATATTTCCTTCGAGCATAATAAAAAAATAAATATAATTATTCGTTACATAAGTCCACAATCATTCGAGCTGTTACAATATGATGCAGGCGCACATTTTAAAGCAGACCAGTCATGCGCCCTTGGGGTTCAATTTTTGTAGAAAAGAACTAAAGGAAAATGCAATGCGGACAATGTTTTATGTATTGTACAAAAGACGCCTCAGTGTCACAGCTTATCATTTAATCGATTGTCAATAAAGAATAATTTTTATTTCACATGCGGCCCAAGTAGGGTCGCTGGGGTATTATCATTATTGATTTTCACGTACATGCTACTCTAATAAATTACTGCTCATGAAAAATTCATTCACACGTCCGAGCAACTCATCGATTCTCATATTCATTGCAGAGAAAGAAGAGGAGGCAGAAGCCTTCAAAGAAGAGGTGGTTAAAGAAGTAGAGCCAGAGGTGCAAGAAGAAAGCTCTTCAGATTCAGACCAAAAGCCGGCCGAGAGTCCCGAGCAGGAGTCTGCCGAGGAGGAAATTGTAAAAGAGGAAGTACCAAAGTTTCAGGAAGAGCTTCCTGCCCCAGTCGTTGCGCAACCAAAAGAGGAACCCATGGAAACTGACGAGAACAACACATCTCCCGAGGTGCAACAGCAGCCTGAAGTTGCAGTTGCTGTTAAAGAGGAGTTGGTTGAAGAGGCCAAGGAAGATAAAGGAGAGAAGAGGAAGCGTAGGGGATTCTCCGACACTCCACCTGACGATGTGGAGCAACCACCTAAAAAGAGCAAAGGTTGGTTGAGATTAATCTTGTTAAAAGCTTGGGTCTGAATAATTCATTTTCAGAGATCAATGGTGATTCCATCAAAGAAGAAGAAAGGAAGAAACGGCTGCCGGAGCTCGAAAAGTACTGGAAGGCTGTCAAAGATGACAGCGCAGATTTCACAGGCTGGACTTATTTGCTGCAATATGTGGATCAAGAGGTAAGTAGAATTTATTCAAAATTTCTCTTACTGCCTACAAAATGTATTTTAAATCTCTTTCTCACACTTTGTAGAGATATCTAATGAGTAAGCGAGTGCCTATTAAGTAATAAGCAGGCTGTTTGTTAGCCCTGGATGCCCTTTTGGAATGAGTTAAAATTATAAAAAATATGCATGGAAGTTTTGAAAGTAATAGCTAAAGTATCTTAATTTAAAAATTAATCAAATAGTTACATAGAGTCAATGATTTAACTTTGTAATAGTTTCATTGATTATTTGTTATTGCCAGTCTGACGCAGAAGCTGCTCGTGAAGCCTACAACGCATTCCTCAGTCTTTACCCCTACTGCTACGGATACTGGCGCAAGTACGCCGACTACGAAAAGAAAAAGGGAGAAGCAAGTCTCAGCGACAAGGTAAATTCCGTCTGTCTAGTTTCACGTCACACACTTTCATTTTTGCTCTCACCGTTTTTTAATGCTTCTTTTTCTCCATCAAGGGGCCGGGCCGACAGGCAGCAGTTTCCCTATTTTATATTATAATAAACTTTGTACAGCCACGGCCAAGCGGATCCGCCTTTCTTGTGTTGTGACCAAACAGCCCAGGGCGGGCCGGCCGCTTGGTCGCGTCTAAAAGCCATTGTGTAAGCCGTTTTCAGAGTCAAGAACCTCCACGACCAACTATCTCTGCACAGCTATCTCTCTTCCGTAAGCCCCCTAGTGTGTTTTCAAATTTGTGACTTTACTCGGCTATTCTTGTGCCCCTGCACCCTCCATTTATTAACCGGCTATTACAGGTTTTTGAAAGAGGTCTCAAGGCCATCCCGTTAAGCGTCGATCTGTGGCTGCACTTCCTCAACCACTGCAAGACCAACGAGGCCAACGACGCTGAATCCATCCGTGCGCAGTACGAGCGGGCTCTCAAAACATGTGGAATGGAGTTCAGGTAAAAAACTTCAAATAAATTCATAAGGAGCTCCTCTTAAAGACTTTCAATTGCGTTTGCAGGTCCGACAGACTATGGGAAAGCTACCTGAAATGGGAGGCGGAGCAGAAGAACTGGCCGAATATGCTGTCCATCTATGACAGGCTTCTTTCAACCCCAACACAAGGCTACACGGCTCACTTTGACAGGTAAATTGATCCATTGGAATAGGAGGAGGTGATGATAAATAAAATGTGAATTATCAGTTTTGAGGCCTTTGCCAAGGAACACCTGCCACAAAAACTGCTGTCTGTGGACGAGTTTTTGGAGCTGAGGAAGGAGTGGCTTTTGGAAAGGAGAGGAGATGATGGTGACAATATTGAGGAGAGACAGAAGGAGGAGGTCACTGCCCTGAGAGATAGGGTTATTGAGCTGAGGAAGGCTGTTCACAAGGCCACAGTTAAATCAGTTGCTGACAGATGGGTTTACGAGGAAGCTGTAAGTTTCATTGAAAAAAATTATTTAAAATTTTTTATCCAAATTTCTTCCAATTTGGAAGACAAAATTAAGTTAAATTCCAAATTTTATTTTAAACTTTTATTTGTAGATCAAAAGACCGTATTTCCACGTGAAACCTTTGGAGAAAGGTCAGTTGAAGAACTGGAAGGACTACTTAGATTATGAAATTGAGCAGGGTGATAGACAGAGGATCATCGTCTTGTTCGAGAGGTGCTTGATAGCTTGTGCTCTCTACGACGAGTATTGGATTAAGGTATTACTTCAATTGACACTGTCATTATAGGCGCTAATGAACTGGTGTTTAGTTTTTGGATTACCTGGAAGGTCAGAAGGACGATGGTCTCATTGACAAAATCAGCAACGTGTACAACAGAGCTTGCACAATTCATCACCCCAAAAAACCAGCTTTGCAGTTGAGGTGGGCTGCATTTGAAGAAGGAAGAGGTATGAAGCCAAATTTTTATTCTTAAACTCAAGCTAAACAAGCATTTGCAAAATTTTTAATAAAACAGTAGACAAAAGGTATTCAAATCACAACAATATGCTAATAAACTTAAACTTTTAGTTATTTGGAGCGAGTTTAAAGACATTCTTAGTACATTTTTGTCACATCAAACCTTATGTAAAGAACGAGTTGATAATTTTATTCTGTAAAAAAATTATTTAATTTTAATTCAATCAAACTTTGATTCTAGGTCACCTTGACAGTGCTTGTGAAATTCTTGAAGGCTTGGACAAACGCCTGCCCAACACACTCCAAGTCGCCTACCAGCGCATCAACCTGGAGAGACGTCGTGGCTGCCTGGACAAAGTCTCATCCCTGTACGAAGGGTACATCAGTAGCTACAAAAACGTGACCATTGCGAGCGCCTTGTCCGTCAAATACGCCCGCTTCCTGTGCAAGTTCAAGAATGACGCCGACGCCGCTCAGGCTGTCCTGGTCAAGGCAATGGAAAAGGACAGAAATAGCAGCCGCCTTTTCCTCAACCTTATCGACATTCACCTCCAAAAGTCACATGTTGACGTCACCTCTATCGTTGCCATTTTCGACCGATTCCTCCAGTTACCTGACGCACCCGCCCAGCAGAAACACGTGTTTGCTCAGAGGAAGCTTGAGTTCCTTGAAGATTTCGGACCAGACGTTGCTTCGGTCTTCAAGGCCAAGGAGGAGGTGTCAAATTGGCACAAGGCGGCCAAGGACGCCAAGAAGGAGACAAAGGAGGACGGAACGTCCAAAGACGGCTCTGGCCAACCCGTCAAAAAGGCAAAGACCGAGTACAGCAGTCAAACTGCTGCCGGATATGGAGGGCAGCAACCCTACAATTACCAAGGCTACCAACAGGGAGGCTACTACGGTCAGGGTGACTACTACAATTGGCAGCAGTATGGAGGATATGCGGGAGGTCAGAACTGGGGCGGTGGAGGAGGAGGAGGCAATTACAACTATTACTAATTACGCTACCGCCATTCCCCTGCATTTTAATTGTCTATTCAATCCATTTTAGGTGTATTCAATAAAGAGCTGATATGAGTTTGTCTAAAAAAGAAGTTAAATCAGTGTTTCCTTTACCCATTTTCTAAAAAAAATTATTTTTTCCACGGGAAATCAACGACAAAAATTTTCGTTACCATCATTCATTATTTATAAGACCCTCCAACGAATGATGTCACGTTTTATCTTTGCTGCTCGCTTCCGATTGGCGCACCTCCCTCATCGCATCTCCACCATCTGACTGGGCGGGTACCACATCTTTCATGTTTTCGTTGTTGTAGACTGCAGAGAGGTTCATCAAACAAAAGCTTTGAATCAAGAACCTTTCTTGGTTTGAATGCTATCTTGACGGTACCACAACTTGAAGATAAGGTCACAGATCTTTGAGAATTTTCAGCGCATCATGTCAATGAACCGTGTTTTATCGATCCAGAGCCATGTAGTTTCGGGCTATGTGGGAAACAAAAGTGCAACTTTTCCTCTTCAGGTATTTTCCAACTTTGAAGATTTTGTAATTCAAAGAAGGCAAAACGACTTTTTTTATGTATGTATTTAGGTGCTTGGATTTGAAGTTGATGCAATAAACTCGGTGCAATTTTCGAATCACACTGGTTACGGATTTTGGAAAGGACAAGTTCTCAATGAACATGAGTTGGGTAAGGTTCACACTCCCTATAATCTTATCTGATAGCATTTTGATACATAACTGATATGAATTTTTTTGCAGACGAGTTGGCTGAAGGCTTGGATCGGAACGACCTCTTGAACTATTCCCATTTATTGACCGGCTATGTGGGCTCTCCGTCATTTCTAACTCGAATTGTGCAGCTCGTTCCTCGGATCAGGAAGGTCAACCCCAACCTAATCTTTGTTTGTGACCCTGTGATGGGTGACAATGGCGAGATGTACGTTCCCAAGGAGTTGCTTCCCATCTACAGAGACCAAATTTTGCCCCTTGCAGACATAATCACCCCAAATCAGTTTGAGGCGGAGTAAAATAATCATTTTGAAATTTTCACCAGATTAAATTAATATTTCATTGGATTAGGCTTTTAACCGGCACAAAAATCAACAACGTGGAAGATGCCTGGAACACCCTGGATCTTCTCCATGCAAAAGGTCCTCGCACGGTGATCCTCTCGTCAACTGAACTGGGTTCCGACGACAACCTTCTTGCACTTGCTTCATACAAAAACGGAGAGAAATGCACCAGAATTTCAGTCAACATTCCAAAACTGCCAGCCATTTTTACTGGGACCGGTGACCTCTTTGCCGCCCTCTTTTTGGCCTGGATGACCAAGACAGGTGGAGACCTGAAAGGTGCCGTCGAGAAGACAATTTCCACTTTGCAAGCGGTGCTGAAGAGGACTCTTGCTAACGCACAAGGTTATTGGGATAAATAATTTTTATTTTTTCAACAATAACAAATCCTTTTAAAAACCATTTTAGTGCTGTCTGGCGGGAAACCACCAAGCAAGGCGCATTTGGAGTTGCAGCTGATCCAGAGCAAGTCTGACATCGAGCAGCCCAACGTAGTTGTTTCTGCAGTGGCAAAGTAGCGCGTAAGCATGTCCATATAATCGCTTCAACCGGAAACCACAAAATTGTCTTCCAATATTATTGAGTGTTATCTGTGATTTATATACATGTCGTAATTTTCATGCATTGTGATTTTATGGAACTATTAGGCATTTTTTCTGCTTAAATAGCAAGCGCGATATTCAAAGATTAGTCATTTGTGTCAAACTGACAATAAACACGGTTCGTTGTTGCAAAATATGCAAAGGCTTTCAAAAGGCATCTAGTTGCAGTTTTGGTCTATAAAACTCTCCAGTCTCTCTAGCAAATTGGTTGCCACACTGGCAAACTCGTCCCACATTTGGTATTCAAAGGTTTTTGCTACGTGCTCCGGCACCTCTTGACCCTCCTCGACTCCGAATAATTTTTCCTCATCAAGCATATCAGCCAGCGTGTTTGCTAATTTATCCGTTTGCTGCTCGTCCATGATCTTGGAAAGATCTGATATGTCTGCCAAACAGTTCCAAACAGCTTGGCAAGTGAGGGAGGCCAGTTCCCAATCATTGTTCTGCGACTGCACTAATGATATGAGCCTAAAAATTATTATTATTATTTTAATAATTTTAACAAATTTTTTTTCATCGATTTTTCAATTTACTTTGATATGATTCCTATATTTCTCAAAGCTGGACGTCCGTCTGGGTCAGAAAGTAAATTAACGAGAACTCCAATGGCCACATATTGAATCGCTTGGTCACCCTCACTCAATAGAGACACAACTCGGTCTGAAACTGAACAATAAATATTTAAGCAAAAGCCTTTACGACACGCAATTGTTGGTATTTTGGGATAAATTTATTCATGCAACAGCTGTTTTATTCATAATTAATTTTTTCATCAAACTGCAACGTAACCTACAGAACGCCTCAAAAAATTCAATTTTTTTATAATATATTATAATATTATTACATAAAGAAAACTAATATTATGTTAAGTTATTTTTTTTTTAATTTTCAAGGTTAAAATTATTATAAAATTAAAATATTCATTAAAAAAAATTAATATTACATTACATAAATTAAATGGCTGTTAGTGTCAGTAAAATCAGGTTATAATTACTTTCATTATTTTAGAAATCAAAACTTATTATTTTTTTTTTAATCCAAACTTCCACTTACGGCCCTCTTGATCCAGTAAAAAACTCCGCGTGTCCTTCCACCTGCTCAGGTTGCCAAACACCCTGAGTGCCTCCACTGTAACAGGCTCAGGGACGTCCTTGGCGAGAAGTGGCAGAAGGTCCTCGGCAAACACAAGCTGCTGCTCAGCCAGTTGCGACTCGACGGCACTCGGGTAGAAGGAAAGGTTGTTCAAGGTCAAAAGGGCGCCCAGGAGGAGCTCTTCAGACGCCGCCTGGTTGGTCAGCACCCCGTGGATGGCGGACAAAACCTCAGGACTATCTGCAAGGCCGGGACCGACGGTCTCACTCAAACTGGCGTTGGCCACCACTCGGAGGACCTTGACCAGGACGTCCTCGGTGGCATGCAGAGCAGAGGCTGCACCTCGTTGGTCCTCCTGGTAGCACCTTTCAAGGACGGACAGCACCGCAGTCCGAGTGCCTTCCTCGCCCAAAAGTTGGTTCCTGGCGTGCTCGCTGCGGGCCATCAGGTTACCCAGGGCGTAGCTCAACCTGACCACCAGGTCCTGACGCTCAGGGTACTTCTGCAGGAGGAAAACGAAATTCTTCAGGCTGCCCTGTTGGGCCACAATGGCGTCGCAGCAGGTCTCGTCCATCGAGGCAATGCTCAAGGTGCGCACGACGTTGGTCACCAGGTCAGGGTCGTTCGGGAAGAGTTGCAGGGTTCGACAGAGCTGGGCCACGGCACCGCAGCTGGCCAAGAAGGGCAGACCGGTCTGGTCGCCGGCCATGTGTCGAAGGGCGCCTGTCAGCTGGAAAAGGGCCGGTTGTACCTTTTCAGGGACACTTGATCCTTCGTGGGCCATCAGGTTGGTCAGCTTCAGGTGCAGAACCATCAGGGCCAAACCACCAAGCTCGCGAACACGGGCTACAATTCGCGGCTCAAGAGTGATGCACTTCAAAGCGCCGTAGCCGTAAACGCAGGCCTCCGAGTCCTCCAACAAGCTGGCCGCGCCGAGTCGCTCCAAAAGCAATTCTAATTATTAGAAATTATTATTAATTTAAAATTATAAATTTAATAATTCTATATTGCCTAGGACGTTATCCTCCAGAAATAATTTGTCATTTTGGTCGCTCCTTGAAACTTTGAAGAGTAATTTGCAGACGGCGCTTAAATTCGAACCCATGACTTGGAGCTGAATAATTTGAAATTTTACTAAATTATATAACTTTTGATTTGATTTGCTTACTCCCAGGAGAATTCGAGCCACTTGCATTTGCACCCTTTGCTCGTCATTTTCCACAAATAAAAATAACGTCTGCAGCAAGTGCGCCCTAGTAGGGTTGGACGTTTGTCGGCGCCCGAGCATTTCTGCCCGCTCACATGCATTGTAAACTTTTCGCAGCGTTGCTTCTATTTCCTTCGCATCTCCACCTATTACTAAAACTTTCAGCAAAATTAAATTATAATAGGCAAAATATTCACCGTCTGCAGCCAATATTTGCATAACTTTGATGAGCGACTGGATCTCATCGCTGGTGTCGTCATTTGCGCAGCTTTGGCCCTCAGCCTGCTTCTGACTTTCGGCGATCAACGCCCCGACAGACAACGATTCTAGCGGTTTGCTATTATTTTTCTTGATCGAGTCCAATGGAACTAATTTCAAAATTGCAACTATTAAAATCTTCATGCATAAATTTAAAACCGCGTACGTTTGCTCAATGGTTGCTGCGCCCTGCTCTTGTGGTGCTTCGCCTCCCTCTGTGAAATCAACGGCAGCCGAATACCCCAAGGACCACTTTCCTCTTCCACGTGCAAACTCAAACTGGAAACAATTTTAATAATGGATTCGGCTCGTAAAATTGATTACAGGGAAAGATATCTCGTAAATAAAATATTTAGCGCTAAAAAGTTAACGTTATCCTTCGGTTAAAAAGCACCACTAATATAAAACAAGCAGTAGAAATTTATTCAATCAAGATAAAAGGGCTGAAAGTAATTTTGTGTATGTCAAGGGATATTTAAAAGCGGCACAGCAGCTTTTGTTTATATCGAGGTCGAACCCTTGACCCAGTAAAAGAAGAAGTAGCTCTATTGACAGGGGGTGTATAAAGAACCAACGCGGGGTGTCATGTGTGCACCGCCTTTTGCGTTTTATATTTACGAAGGAAGGGTCGTCATGGAAACGGCGAGCAAAGCAAACCTGGAAATGCTACTCGGGGGTCTTTGAGACCCGCGGTTTTTGCCGAACAAACTCCTCTGCTTGTCCCTCGGCGTGAAGGGCCTCTTGGTGCTGACGGCCTTCATGCCGACGCGGAGGCCGACGGCCGCCCTGGCCTCGTTGATAATCTCGGCGCTCGTCTTCTTGCTCGGCGGCGTTGCATAAAACGGCGGGCCCGAGACCTTCTGCGGCTTGGCCACTTGCGACGTCAAATTCTTCTCAATGGAGCACTTCGTCTGCATTATTTTCGGCACCGCAGGATCGCAGTCGGCTGCCGCACATCGTCTTCGCATCGATTTTGAAACGGCGCAACTGGCGCCTTTCGATGGAGAACCGCACTGCTGGCACTGCTGCGCGCAGAGCTGCCAACTGCTGCGCGCGCCGAGTGCTGGAATTGTTGCCAATTTGCACTCACTGCAGGTGTTTGGGCGGCGCCAAGGTGCACTTCGGCTAAGGGCGGCGCTTTGATGCTTTTGATCTTCTGGTTGATGAACAACTTTTGCAAATGACAGGTGGGCGTTCGACGGGCTCGTCCTTTCGAAAAAATTGTCTATTTTTGTTTCGATTTCAGAACCGAGCAAAAAACGTTCGCTGGCTGCGCTCCTCGAGCTGCTGAAAACATGCGATTCCGAAGATGCACTTTCCTCCGCCTTGGATGCTGTCGTTTTGTCGGCGGCTGATTTTTCCGACGGTAATTTCACACCAGACCGCGAAAAATTAATATATGGATTTTTCATTACTCTCCTTTCCATTTGCAGAAACCAAAGAGACGCACCAAGATGTTGCAGCTCGAATTACGAGCATCCTTGAGTCTCGTTCAAAGTGTTTCCCTATTCTCGAGAGTGCAGCCAAAGCGACCGCCGAACTCGCGAAACTGGAAGCAGGCAGAAGTGCTTTTGCCGCTGACAAAAAGCTCATGGTGGCCTTGACCAATCTGTTGCACCTCAGCAATCAGTCCAACGTGCAGCTCCAGGCATGCAGAGCTCTCGGAAATATTTGCTATGAAAATGGTTTGATTTTAAATTTAATAAAAAAAAATTTTATCAAACGAATAATTTTTATTAAAAATTTAGATGATGGACGAGCACAAGTGCTTGAAGTGGAAAAGGGTTTGGAGACAGTCCTGGCATTGCTGAGCCAAGCAATAAAACAGAATCCGCAACTAAAGGGCGTTGTCGCCGGATTTCTGCTGAACTTGTTGGCCGGACAGGAGGAGACGCAGAAGAAGGCGTTGGAACTCGGTGTGGTGCCTATTTTGACAGACTTCCTGGAGTCAAGCAACGAAGAAGACAACGGACAGAGTCACATTTTGATGATCCTCAATCTGTTGGCTGACATTGACAATGAGCTGCTCAGCGACCGTCTGTGCAAGGCGCTGGTGACTTTGCTCGGACGAACGACCTCTGGAGAAATCAGCGAAATGTGCTTGGAGCTCATGCTGGGCCAAGCAGAAAATGGTAGTGGGATTAACATTTTAGTTAATAAAATTTTTTAATAAATTTTATTTTCAGAATCTGTAAAATCTCACTTAGCCAAGGCCAAACTTTGTGAGCAACTGAACGGCTTGGCGCACAAACACAAAGATCTCTTGCAGGACGACGAGGCCAGGAGCCTTCTAAAAATGGCCTGTGACTTAATAGTCTCCGTTCTGACTGGGGACGACGCAATGGAGCTTTTGTACAAAGACGGGGAGGGACAAGTTTTCAAGGAAATGGCTGAGTGGTTGTCTGCCGAAGACGAAGATCTTCAGGTCACAGCCGTTCTAGCCATGGGCAATTTTGCAAGGACCGGTAAATTTAATTTAACAGGAAAATTAATAATATTTCTTTATTACTATTTTTTTTTTTTTTTTTAAGACAAACACTGTGCCCAAATCGTGCAAAAGGGAATCGGTAAAAAACTTTTGGCATTGGTTGATAAGAATAATTCGACGTCAGGAGGCATCAGACTGCAACACGCTCTCCTCAGTGCTCTTCGAAATCTCGCAATCCCAGCTGAAAACAAACCAATTCTGCTGAAGGATGGTTTGTTGGATAGTGTTCTTCCCATGTTGGAAATTCCCACCTCCCCTGTGGTCTTCAAACTTCTCGGCACTTTGAGAATGGCAATCGACGGCCAAGGTTTAAGATTGGAAATAGCAATTTGGGTTTGTTTTGTAATAAAATTTCTTGCAGAAAATGCTGCTGGTCAGTTGGGAACAAATGAATCCCTGTTGAACAAAATCGTCGGTTGGTGTTCAACTGATGACCACCCTGGGGTTCAGGGTGAAGCAAACCGCCTTCTGGCCTGGTTGGTGAAAAACGCCAAAAGGTCGGAGGTGAACAAAGCTGTGGCAGCAGCAGGAGGCGTCAAGTGCCTGGCGTCGATGCTGGTTGCTGAGCATGTTGTCATGAGAAACGAAGCCCTTTTAGCCTTGGCCCTAATCTCATCTTCCGCAAAAGATCTGCCTGAGGCCACCCTGAATGTTTTCAAAGACGCAACGACCGCTTCCAACCTGAGCACTGTACTGAAGGAAGCCAAAGACGTACCTATGACATCGAACGCGCTGGCAGTTATCAAACTACTTGTGCCTATTGGTAGGTCACTTCTCTTAATAATTAAAATTTTAGTTAATAGTTTGGAATCAACAGCTAAGGAGAGCCTGATCAAAGCCGACATACCGTCAATCCTGAAAACCCTTTCGAACGACGAGTCTGTGACAAAGGAGGCTCAAGTAATTGCTAAGATGCTGGACTCGGGCTAATGAAAACTAAGTTCCTGATTTGGTGCTGATTTTCTGTGATTATTGTTTCGACATAAAGCCAGGCTTGGACTGAGGTGTATTTTGAAAGCAATTAATAATTTGGCGGCCTATGTAAACTTTTCAATGGTATAAGCTTCATAATATATCAATCGTAAATATAAAAACAAACTTGTATCAAAAGTAAAAAAGCAAGATGTATCTTTGATTAGATGAATGTATTAAAGACCATGAAGGTTCAATAATATTTGTATCCTGTAACCCAGTCTTAGCCTGACGCAAGCCCTAGTCCTTCTTAAATTAAGCTATTATAATATAAAATAACGAACACACTGGAAACCAATAATATAATTCAACTCCATGTAACTCGCAGTTAATTAATAAGTTAAGGTTTATTAAAATACATTTCAATAAATATTTACATTCAATTTTACATCATCTGAAGTTTGGTTTCGGTATTTCAACGGTGGGCCATGGCTCGTCCTTTACAAAATTTAAAGATCTAAGAAAATACGTTTGAACTTGAATACCCTCAAGGAGGTTAGCGTCACCCTCTTTTAATTTGTTCCTGGGCCTAGTTGGCCGTGGCCGCAACCTGTTTAGCAGCATCTGCGCAAATCCTGGCCTTTGTCCTGGCTTTGGGGTTGTCCGCTTTATCTTCACATCTTCAATGACGACCGCGTCGGGGTCTCCCGGGACTAGCTCTTGCCATTGCGCAAGGCCAATTTCTTTGATTTTCTTCTTGTTTACACACTGAACATAGGAATTGCTAGGAAAATAAAGTTCAAATAAGAAAGCTCAAATTTACAAATAAAATAGTTTACTTGTGGCTGTTGTGCGCTTTCATAGGAAATCTAGTGATCGTCAGCAAACCTTCCAAGTTGTCACACATAATCCGAGCCAAATTTGCCTTTTTCAGCTCATTCAACTGCTTTGGCGAGAAAGAGCTCATTTCGTTTTCGGCCTCGTACCACATTCGATCTCCGACCCGTAAATCGGCAAAAGTTTGGCCAATGATGCAGGCAAAGGTTGGCCCGACTAAGCCTCCAGGAACAGGCTTTTCTCCCATACCGCCGACAAAGAGATCAATGTCATCTACGTGACTAAAATTCCCAATTAATGCCCAAACTAGTGGACTCGGAGAAAAATTACTTATATAGTTGCGGCAATAGAGCTGCGTGCTTTGAAGACATGACATAGGTCAGGTCTTCCCACTTTTCGACTCTCCTCAAACCACATGGCTCACGCCAACTGTTATAAGGCATTAAGCCGTGATCCCTGCCTCGTTGGATGTTCATTGCGGCCAAATCCAGGCCCGGGTTGAATTCTGAAAAAAAATTATTTGAAAAAAATTATACTAAGAATAAATTCATAAAAGTACCAGGCGTTTCAAATAAATGATCAGTCAGTTCGCGGCTCATGGTGTGGTAAGAATTACGAGCCAGTTGACGACTCATTCCAATTAAAATGCGCTCCGGTGTGTTTGCAGCCATCACAATGCCAGGCTGGGCCAGTTCTTGGTGAAGAGTTTTGTCTAAAAAAATTAATTATAAAAATGTTCCTTTTAATTTAAGAGACATACTGTGCTGAAGTCGCTGGTGAAGTGCATTGCAGCGCCAAAATTTATCCTGCACCAAGGAGTGGCCGAATCTGTATGCTGCAGCAGCAAAAGAATTGGGAATGGTCGGGTCGACGGTTTCGTCATAACCTGTGTGGGTGCCGTTGAATTCAAACACTTTGTAGACATCTGGGCCTAAGAGGATGATTGCGCTTTAATATGAATTTTTTTATTTCAGTAGTTTAAATACCTAAAACAACAGGAAGGAACTCTCTTAATGTGATGTGCTGGATTTCGGCAATCACAATTCGTCGCGCCTCCTGGAAAAGCTGCTCGTCGCTCCAGGTTGGGTTGAGGCCGCTCAGAGCTTTGGCAACGCGGTTGTGCTCCCTGAGGAACAGAATGTGAAGGGAGGTCAGGCCTGGTTGTTCGTTGACTCTCAGGTCGCCTGCTTTCAGGCAGGGGTGGCGCTTTGATGCTCGACAGACGACTTGCTCGTCGGGAGGAGCTGGAGGAAGAAGGGGTTTGCTTTTCTTGCCGGGCATTGTGTTCAATTGGCCTGAAACGATAACAGGGTGAAAAATTATTTATTGTATTTGTGATTAAAAATGTTGATTTTTGGCTTAATATAGATTAAGATTAAAAAATATAATTTCAGGCAAAAAAAAACACCCATGGGTGAACGAATTTTAAATCATCAGTTTTTTCACGCCGTTTTCATGCGAGTATTAAACAGATAGAATATTCGAAATAATTGCAGAATGATTTTTTCATGCGACGACTCCCGACCAAATATTCCATTCTATTTAAGGTCTAATTTATTAAATTATTATTTATGAACGAAGCGGTTCTTTTTTTTTAAATTTTTTATCCCTCTTTGGAATACCTGACAAAATAATAACAGGGTCTGAACATTTAAAAACAAATTCAAAAAAATTAAATCATTTAACAATCAATTAACAATTTAATTTTACTTATTAAAATTAATTTGACATCCAAATGTTAATAATTTCTTTACCCTGATGGAAAAGGCGCAGCTCAAGCTGCCTCTCCTCGGAGCTGCCGTAGATGGTGGAGCCGTCGAGGAAGGCGGTCACAGCGTTTGCCTGCTGCCTGGCGCCGAAACCACAATCGTCTCTGGGCGCAGGGGCGGACCTGACGAAGTGCAAGCACCTGACCCCTCTCTTGGAGTAGTGCTGGTCGCTGGGGTCGACGGGGATGGGGTAGCACTCGGGGTGGCGCTGGTTGGGCTGCAGCTCGCCCGAGTTGTCGGCGCGGCAGCAAAGCGGCACCGAGCCGTTGAAGCCGTGGCTCTGCGGGGTGGCGATCATGTCGTGGTCGAGGAACTGGCCCCACTGCATCAGCAGGTGCGACGCCTTGCTGTCCGCGTCCGCCACCTTCTTGTCCTGCGGGTCGCGCAGAACCGCCACGCTGATGGTGCGCGCGCTCGGCAACTCGGCGCCGGTCACCGAGCGCCGCACCTCCTGGATGCCGTCGTTGTACGAGGGCGGAAGGAGCCGCCGATACGGAGTGAACGGCGCCCCGCGGTTCGAGAACCGCGGGTTGTTGCACCGACCGTCGGCCGAGCGGTACCGCTGCGGGGTGCGCGAGCACGGAAAGTCGCCCTTTCGAAGGGGACACTCGCGCAGAAGGGAGTTGGACGGACTGGCGCGGTTGTTACCAGTGAGTCTGCAATGAAATGTGCGATTTAATTATAAAATAAATTATTTTTACATTAAATATTTAAATTTCAAACCAAAGATGGCTGGCTTTTATTTTAAATTAATGTACTTGTAAAAATAGACAAACGCTAAACTTATAAATCAAAATATAAAATATTCTCCTTCAGTTCAGTTTAAGAATTCAAATAAAATAAATCTAGTTTAAAAAAATATTAGAATATAAGAACAATATAAGAAAAATAAAAGAAATTGATAAAATAATAAAGCTTTATGTAAATAAAAGTAAAAAATTTCTAAATTGCATTATTTAATTGTAAAAATTTACAGTTGAAATAATTATATGAAAATCGCTATCACGTCCCTGATTTTAATACAACTTTATGTACGACTCTTGAGGAAAACGAAAATTCTGAATATTTCACACAGTAAACTTTTGATAATTGAATGTTACTTTAATTGTGTGACAGAAAGTGTAAAGTATGCAAAATCTATGCACAGAGGACACTTTTTGCCTGCTTCAAAAAATTTCATATTGTTAACTCTCTTGCAAACTTGGGCGAAAGTTTGTATCTATACCAGCATACCATTGGGTAGTGCAAGTTGATTTTGATTGAAATTAAGAAATCACCACTCTTGAAAACATAAATTGTCAGCAATCTTTGCGTTATTTACTTTAAATAAACTTCAGCCGAGTACGCTTGGGGTAAATAGGCTCTAATTTCTTTTTCAATAAAACTAAACCCGCATGCCCTATTTTTTACTTCCCATGTTTTAAATAAATACAATCAGTTTTGGGTCAAACATGCAATTTTTTGCAAAGAAATGAGAGTATTCGTGATTAAAAAACTGTCTGAGCCTCTATTTAAATAATACGGGTGAAATAAATTCAGAGGTATTGTGTGCGAAAATCAGCATTACCGGTGCAGGCGCGAGAGTAGAATAAGTTCATATATTCAACGAGAATAATAATTGTAATGCAGGACGGAACGTGCTAGAAACTTGTCGGCGCGAACGGGGCCAAAGAGTCAGCGGCTGCACCGATCGAGGATACGCGCGCATTAACCCATACGCAAAACTCGTTTTAACCAACCTGAAGAGCGACTCCTTGAGGTGTTCCGAGGCGAGCAGGGTCGCGTGGGCGTACCTGGCCAGGGGCAGCGCCTTGCCGGGCTGCCAGTTGAACGAGGCCACCAGGGCCCCGGGGCTCCTCTTGGGCAAAAAGAGGCCCTCTTTGTACAGCTGCGGCTCGGTGACGTTGAACAACTGCAGCATCTGCTCCACGCCGAACTCAGACGCCGCCTTGACCACCACGGTGGAGCCCAAGGCCGACACCGGCTCTGGTTCGGCCGCGGGTTCCGGCTCGGGGAAAGGTTCTGGCTCAGGTTCAGGTTCGGGCTCAGGGCGAACCTCGTCCGGCCTGGAGAGCCATTCTTTCGGGGGATACAAGTTCTGGGAGTGAAAAGAGGGGCGGTGCTGTGCAAATTTGGGGGAGACCTGCGAGTCCCACGGGATCCGGTGCACCACCTGGACATCCGGGAGGGGCACCAGTTGCCATTCGGTCTCTGCAGGGTCCTCCTCGGCCTCGATCGGGTCGAGACGGGTGGGGAGGCGCCCCTGAGTGTCATTGGCCGGGAGGCACTTGACAGGGAGCCAGGTCGGGGCGAGGGTTGTGGCTTCCGAAGGGGTGGTCCGATCTGGAGGGATGATTTCGGTGATGGCCGAGGGCGCCAGAGGAGCCAAGGGCACCCATTCCGGTTCCTCGGGGGTTAGTTTGGGGGTGGGGTTGAGGTCGGAGCGCCCCTCCACCTCCACCGCCGGCGAGTAGTTGAAGAGGCGGCTGAGGAAGGGCGGCAGGGTGAAGGGGTGCGCTGGCCCCGCCAACCACAGCAGCAAGAGGAGCAACCTGCGAACAAGAAGAGAAGAGAGAGAGAGTCAGTTGGGACGAGGCGCCGTGCGAAAAGCGAGTTACCGTAGTGGCATCAGGAAGCGAAATGACGAAAGGAGGCAACGACACCCGCCGCCTGCCTTTCTCGCTCGCACGCTCTTTATTTTCAGAGGATTATTATATTGGGGAGCGATTGCATCTTTCACGAGAGAGTCACGCATTATGGTATGGTAAACACAAGAGTGTGTACCGTAAGCCCATCGGCCTAGCGACGACGGGATGAGTAATTTCGGAAAAAGCAAGGAGTTAACTGTAATGCCCTTTCGTTGTTGTAGGTTGTGGGAGAGCGGCGGGAAGAATGGGATTTTTTTTCAAAATTGCACCTCCGTCGCGCTCTGATTGCTGCCGTGTGTTTTAAGTTAATGACCGACTAATTAGCGGCGTGTTAATGGCATGCAAATCGCTGCCACGCTCGTTTGGATATAAAATTCGCTACCGGTCGTAGACTGTTAACAAAAGGACACGTATTGTGACAGCGTTTAATTAAAAATGACATGTTAATTTATGGTGCCAATTTACATGGAAAAAATTTTAAAATGGCCTAAGAATTAAAAAGCATTTTAGAAAAAAAATATTCAATTTCATGAAAATATTTGATATCCCTATTTAATAATTTATTTTCAAAGAAATTCAAAAGGGCTCCAAAAGATTCAAGATGGTTTATATAGTATTTAAAAATTTAAAGGGCCATTTGAAATGAAAAACTTTGTAAGTTTATTACGCAAAGTTATTGCAGATTGCTTTATTTCAATCTTCTTTTAGAGGCTGGCTTGAAGATTTGCAGTTACCCCCCATATATTACTATGAAAATTTGAAAATTATGCAAAAAAAAATTATTTAAAGAGCTCAACAGAAACATTAATTTTTAAATTTAACCCCTTGATCACATAAAATTTAAACCTTGGTTGGAACAAAAATTGAGCTATATCGCGAATTAACAACCAGATAAGCACCTGATTTTTCAAATTTCTCCTTATTCAACACATTTTGATTTTTGCAAATTATTAAAAATATAATTTCTGAATTTCATTTTTCTACCAGCAGAAAAATTTTCCTTTCATAAGAATAAAAAATTGAAATATGTCAAGTAGAAAAAGAACATTGATAATACTAAAAACTACAAACTAGATTTTATAGATCGCCAGAGGAAAGGGTTTGCGAGTTTTTCCTGTCTGTTGGGCGCATCTGGCGTGTTTATAGCCAAAATGCGGCGGGACTTTTGCTTTCACCGGCAATTAACCCGAATGATGAATTTGCTGCATTTTGCACCGTTAGTGTGTGTTTGTGCAAGAAGCAAGTGTGAGCGTTCGTTCCACACATCTGACTGCCCGTCGTCACTTTCCTACCTCACTTTACTGCTGCTGCTTTTTGCGGCCGCGCTCGGCCGCGCTCATCGACGATATGGCGGAGACGGAGCCGAAAAGCAGTTTGGCCGTCACCTGCACCCGTCTCGGTTGTTGGCCGCTGCCGCCGCCGGTGGCCGCCTGCTTGGACGAGGAGGAAGCGGAGGCAGCAGAGTCCTTGTCCATGGCCGGCTGTTGAATGAGCCGCCTAGAGTAACACGGTCAGCTGACCCCCACCAGGACCTGCTTTTTCACTAAGTCACTGAGTCAAACAGTTAGTCGGTCACCTCGATTTTCAGGTAAAAGGGCCAGCGTCGCCTGCGCCAAACGCAGCACCGTCTGCTCGTTCGCCTGCTCGACCAGGGGGTGCAGGTCACCGTCTACCAAAATAAACAAACATGTATATTTTTATTTACAAACTGGTATATACATTTTTGTGCTGGCCGCGCGCGTAGCAACAGATAAGAAACCTGTTGATTCGCACGATTTTTGTGTTTATTGAAACCAGGTTAAAATTAAAAATGTTATTTACGGAAAAGGAGTTTTATAATTAAAATTCGAGCCCGGAACATCTCCAGCTGCCACGTTTGATTAGTTTCATCGACTCGACCTGACCTCAATATTTTTTCTCATGAAGCACGTGGATCATGTAAAAAAAAACCAGGTGCTGGGAAGAGACGTGCTCAGCACGTATAGCGGCGCATTTTTTGTACTATTTGCAAATCGGTTCTCTCAATACAAGACTATTTAATAGTCACTTCTTCTTTAAATAATAGTGTACATAAAGTTTTATAGGTCAATGAAATTTGTTTATAAAAAAAATGCGCTCAGGTTTAATTTTAACAAAATTCAGCTCTATTGATCACACCTTAGGTCCCGAATTTATTATTCCTGCTAGTTTGTCGCAAATAAAATATTCTAGGTCTGACCGAGGCGCTCAGGTTTAATTTTAACAAAATTCAGCTCTATTGATCACACCTTAGGTCCCGAATTTATTATTCCTGCTAGTTTGTCGCAAATAAAATATTCTAGGTCTGACCGAGGCGCTCAGGTTTAATTTTAACAAAATTCAGCTCTATTGATCACACCTTAGGTCCCGAATTTATTATTCCTGCTAGTTTGTCGCAAATAAAATATTGTTGGTCTGACGGAGGCGCTCAGGGACACCGAAAATATGCCGTTTTATCAAAATATATAAGTACGCAAACTAAACCAATGCACCCCACGATGATTTGTACAAAACGTTCAGTTAGTTTTTTGTTAGACCTGTCTCCCTTTAATCTCGCGGCCTAACAAGGCTGCTGAGCAAAGAGTGAACATTCCGGCTAGCGACGGTTAGAATCATCTTTATTATTAACCGTCAAGAGGTTTTCTTTCCATTTATTCAGCACGACGGTGTAAGGAAGCACCCTGCTGAAAGATTCCTGTTACATTGAAAAATGACTGCGAGATGCTGCGGCCGCTCTCTTTACACGCGTCGGTGTAAAAAGTAACTGCATACGCTAATGTGCATACGTGCATACAATCGCTATTTGTTCGCATTGATTTCCGAGCACCATTCGCACAACCTACGCCGCGACCGCCGCCAAGCACCGTACATACAGTGCAATTTATTCAAGCAGAGGCGTGTGCTACGGATTACACGGTGAAGGGTTATTTATCTTTCAAGACTTTGAACTTCACAGATTTCATTACTATTCAGCATTCTCATAAAAAATGTTTTGAGAAATTTTTTTTAAGTTATTTATTTGAAAAATTAAAATTATTTTGTTTGGATGTTCCCATATTTTTTTCCCTTGACTAGCGTGAAATTATTGTGAAAAACCGTCGAAAAAATATGTAATTGAATCATCCTACTCCATCGTCAGTCACCCAGTTTTCGCAATCGTCACGGATCAGCGGACCAGTTTTTTTAGCTCCATTATCTGATTTACCTTAGGCGGCTTGTAAAGATCGCCTGCTTCTCCCAACCAATATGCTCATGTGTCAAATAAATCGTGCAAAATTCGCAAAAAAAAATTCATCAGATATTTCCATTAGTTTTTACTAAATTTAATTACCAATTACTTATTAATTTTCAATTTTATGAGTTATCCTGTAATAGAAACTCTAGCAGCCTAATAATATGAAGAAAAAAATGAATCGCCACCAAATTTGTCCGTTTGTGTGCTAGAAATCCAAATGAGGCTTCTCCGTTCTCCTTTTTATTGAAGTTTGTAAATAAATCAGATATATTTGAGGATGAAATGAAAATATAATAAATATATAAATAAATTATATTGATGAAATTTAATTTCGTCTGCAAATTTAAAATATATTTAATTTATTATTGTTGAAAAATAAGTTAATGATGATATTGAGCTTGATTGGAGTTAATAAATGGTCTTGGTTGGTGTTTATATGTTGAATAAACTTTAACCTATTGAGGAATTGCTCCCAAAAATTTGAACTTTGTAATAGTAGAAATAAGAAAATAAATATAATATTTAAATGCAATTCTTTCCCCACCATCTTAATTTATTTCATCCTCTTCCATGATCTTTTCGTAAAATGAAAAAGTTCAATAGAATTATTTCCTTAGGCCAGCATCAAAAACGTAAAGACAGGAAATGACCAAGTAGTAATTTTTGATAAACAAAAACAAATCAAATTTTATTTGACTTGATGTAAGATGTTGTGTATTGTATATTTCATTGTATCTGAATGGAGAATAAATAAATAAAATAAAATAAATAAATGAAAATTTGACTTACATAAAATTGATGTGATGGGCACCACTTCCAGAAGCTGCACAACTTCCATCTTAACCTCATCCTGCTTTCCAGTGTATGGGCACACATAAGGCATTTCTCTTGTGTTGGGCACAGACAAAGCGCAGGCCAGCTGGTCGCTGAAGCCCTTGTAGCCGTGGAACTCGAATGTGCATCCCAGAGGCGTAACTTCAGTTAAGACACACTTGTCGAATTGTTGAGTCAACAAAACAAGAATCCCGACGTCTACATAGGTCAGCAGGGTAAAGCCGCTGATGCAGAAATCCTTTCCTCTCTCCAGGGCGTCCAAGGCTGTCTTAAGACGAGGCCTGTAGTTTCCCTTGGCAGTAAAATAGGCACCTTCGGGCTTTTCAATTGGCACATTCAGGAAACGGCAGAAGTGGTAAAGTTTGAGCAGCCAAGGAGGAAGGAACTTGGAGTTGATCACAATTTCAAAAACTTTGCCGTATTTGATACGAGTACCAACGTTGATCACAGGGACGACGGCAGGAGTCTTCAGATTGATTTTACTGATGGTAGGGATGATCATTTTAAGAATTTCCTGTGCATTTGACGAGTCCTTTTCCGTAAGGGATTTTCGCATCATTTTTATTTTGTGGTTTGACCAGGGACAGCTGGGTGGACTCAAATGACGGTAATTGTCCCTCGGAGCTACTGTGGCATCAATGCGGTTCATCGGGCCAAATCTCTCGACAAACTCCTCAGCAATCTTGGTCTGCAGGCTTCGTATCTTCTGCTCAACACTTTTGGGCATTTCTTTGTAAAGCCTGATATTCTTTTCAATTGCTTCCACCTGAAATCACAATTAATTGAATAAAAATAAAAATTATCTATTTAAATTTGGTTTGAAAAAATTTTTTAAAAAGAAACACCCAAAGAACTCAAGAATTTAGCGAGTTTCCAAGTCTTCAATTAAAAAATCACACCTGCAAATCACAGAAGAATTGGGCTCCCGATGCAACTCGTTGCAAAAATTCATTAGGCATTGATGCCAGAACTGGAGATTCCTTTTTGCAAGCTTCCCAAATCCTTTTGATTGAGTTGCGCAGGGGCAGGCCCTGAAAGTCCTGGCAGACGACGTAAACCTCTGAGTTTCCCTCCTTGCTGCAGACAGGCTTGATTGCCGTCACTCTCTTGAAATGTGCGCATAACGTGTAAAGCAGGCTGCAAGTGGTGGGACTGAACCAAGTGAAAGTTTTTATCACAAAAGATCCTCCTTTCCACAGACTTTGCAGAGCAACAGCAGTTTCGCACCACAACAGTTGGGCCACAGTCTCTTCTTGGAGTTGAGGCAGTTCCTGACAATCGACACTTCCGTCTGCCGTCACAAGATGATACCGCTCCCTGTGCCCAAGAGCTATTCTGGTGTCCTCGTCTTTAATATTTCCAGTTTTGTCTGGACCAAAGTCCCATTTGTCAATGGTTCGAACAATGAATCTATCATCCGAAACCATAGTAGTGCCATCGTTGCCTTCGTAATGAGGATTCAAAGAAGACGCCTTCCAATGCCACTGTAAAAATTAAGATATATTTTAATTTTAGTATTCTAACTAAATTAATTTTGTTAATCATACCTTAAGATTATCATTATTCGTTCTAATGTAATGGTTGAGGGCAGTGACAAACGCACCAGGAGCTTCACACAAATGCAGCGTTCTGAATATTTCATCTTCTTGACTCAATATTGCCGAATGCTCTTTATCGTCGCTTCTTTCAATACATTGGCTGAAGAGATCAAAAGTGTCCAAGATTTGGTAAAATTTGAGCCAAGCTTGGGTCAGCAGTTCTGGGTCGCATGTTTTCTGCACAAACCATTTTACCTTGCCAGCAGGATTGATGAACTTTGTGTGTTCATGCCACTTATTAAGATTTAAAAAGTTCAACCTGGACTTTGTGGTCTCCAGTTGAATTCGAGCAGACTGGAAAATTAATTTTTTTTTTATGAGAATTCACGTTGAGTTGGAAAAATTTACATATGGTTGACTTGCAATTCTGGGCCACTTTTTTCAAATTGGCAATTTTCTAAATATTTACAACAGAGGGGAATGTGGTTGTATACAAATAACAGGGATTACCTTTATTTAAACCATTTCTGAATATGCAATTAATTACAATTTATCAGATTATTGGAATAAATTAAGAATTTCGATATCCTTGTAACTTTTGATTCTGGGCCACTAACTTTCATTTCTGGCCACACTTCCTTTTAATTCTGGACCATCTTGTGATAAAAACAAAAGGCCCAGAATTGAAAGTGGCACTCACAACTCTGGGCCACTTACTTTCAATTCTGGACCGTCTTTTTTACATGATAAAACAAATGGCCCAGAATTGAAAGTAAAACTCACAATTCTGGGCCGCCCTTCTATGAACCCTATGTAGTGAACTAAATGGTCCAGAATTGAAAGTATCCCTCACAATTCTGGGCCCCCACCTGAGAAAAAACAAGTAATTATTAAATATTTAATACACGGATCGCTGTGAAATTTGACTTAATTTGAAGATTGAATGATCAAAAGATTAAACAAAAGCTTTTAACTAAAAAATTTTAATTTATTAATATAAAACATTGGATGCGAAAATTTTGCAAATATCCATTGCTCTAAACTTCCCATTTCTTTTAGATGTTTACTACATAATTTTTTATATAATTAGGGGAGTTATTGTAAAAAACAACAATAGATAATGTAAGGAACCACTGCACATTGCAAAACAACAGTTACCATCCCCAAGTTTTGTGCTTTCTCAAGAAAAACTCATTTTGATGGCCCAGAATTGAAAGTGGCCCAGAATTGCAAGTCAACCATACCCGTAAATGATCGCAGCCATCCAGGCAATCATCAGTATCTTCAAAAACAAGTTCTTTTGGTGGGGTGAAGTTGTCAGCGTCATATCGCAATTGGAATATTTTGTTGAACTGTCGATTCACCTCAAAGTCCATGATAATTATGGCAATTGAAAATTATCTCTGGAAAAATAAGACACTATAATAACTGATATATTAATATAAAGATTTTAGATACTGTCATCAATAAATCTAAGGGGCTGTCTTCCTACATGCAAAGTCCCGCTACCAGTTTTTTGTCTCTGGCTTGTTTTGTTTTGGTTGGACTTGAGTCCGGCTTCAAACTTCTTTTGGCTTCAAATGCCTGCATTTATGTTGCCAACTTTACTGCAGCCATACCAACATGAACGTTTAGCCGCCGGCGCCGTTCAACACATTTTTAGCAGAATACACGGTGCGGTGAATTAACGCACAGGGACAAGCGTCAATGTTTCAGAAACAAACGCGCGCTTAATAAAGGAACTATGAAGTTCTGTTGAGGGTTGTGAGTATTCAGATATGTTGTCATTTCATTTTTTAAACTTTAAATATCATATAAAAATGATACCAGTAGTGAAATATTTTATGCAGCAACTTTATGCTGAATCTCTTATTAAATAAATTTTGCATTCGTTCGCATAAAAAATTAAACTGTTGATTAGTATGGAGTTGAAGAACTGATTTTTTAAGGATTTTCAATGATTTACAAATTTTCATAGTATTTGTCAATTAAATGAAATCTAAAAGACTGAAGTTGCAATTGAAGAAAAATCAAGGAGTATTACATTTGACTTGCGTTTTATTCAATCTACAACAAAATCGGGAATTAAGATAATTTTTTTTTATTTCTTGTGTTTCTTCTTTTTCTTCCTCTTGGTTTTCTTTTCCTCCTCAGAAGACGATTCACTATCTTCTGTACTGTGATGTTTTTTCTTCTTGGCCTTCTTTTTCTTCTTCTTCTTCTTTTTGTGCTCCTCTGAGTCGGAACTGCTGCCACTTGATGACGAACTAGTCTTTTTCTTGATCCTCTTTTTCTTTTCTTTCTTGTGCTTCTTCTTTTTGCTCGTCTCTGTCTCCGGCTCATCAGTTGATTTCCTCTTTTCTGCTTTTTTAACAACCTTCTCCACTTTGTTAACTACGGGCTCCTCAACTGTAATCTGATAATAGAAAAATTACAATAATGAGAACATTTGACATTCAGAAATTTTGTACGCTCACATTTACTTGGATATCTTCTGGTGCCTTTGCATCTAAAAAGACTTTCCTCTCAGGTCGGATGGCGTTGATGGCCTTCTTGAAGATGGCATTTTCCGCTCTCTTTAACACCTCCACAGTGACAGACTTTTCTTCCTCTTGGCACTTTGCAGGCTCCTCTCTGGAGGTTTCCTGTTCTTCTTCGCTATGCTCCCATTTGGAGGGCTCAGGTAAAATTTCTGGCTTAGCAGGCTCTTCTGCCTTTTCCTCAACCTTAGGCGGCTCTGCAACTACAAGAATTAAATGATTAATTGATTAAATATTTTTGATTCAGCAAAGCCTTACCCTCTTTGACTGGTTCTGGCTCGTCCTTTGGTTCCTCCTCGGCAGTTGTAGTGTCGGGTGCCTCACCTTGCTGTTTTTCCTCCTCGTCCTCTCCTTTGGAAACTTTCGGTGTTTTGCTTTTCTTTTTCTTCTCCTTGTCCTTTTCCTTGTGTTTCTTCTTTTTAGAGCCCACACTCTCCCTCCTTTTCTTTTTCTCTTTTGTTTTAGTTTCCTTTTTCTCCTCGGGTTCGGGCGACGACTTTTTGGCAGACGAATCATGCTTTGCCTTTTTAATGTTTAACAGAGTCCTGAAGTCCTCTATGTCCTTCTTCGGCGTTTCCTCTTTTTCAACCACAAACTTTTCAGGCTCTTTGTGCAGTCTTTCGCTACTCTCTGGCTCCCTGTGGACTTCGCGCTCTTCAACCTCCCTGGGCGGCACTCGCTCCTTCTCATGCCGCTTGAATGGCTTGTGATCCTCCACTGCTCGAGAACGGGAATGTTTTTCGTGACGTTCGACAAACTTCTCAGGCCGCTCTACGAATTTCTCGTGCCTCTCAGGATACTTTTCAACTGCGTATTTGTCCACATACTTCTCCGGAGGCTTCTCGTAATACTTATCCGGCCGCTCCAACAAGTACTTGTCCGGTCTATCGATGAACTTGTCCGGCCTTTCCATGTACTTGTCTGGCCTGTCTAAGTACTTTGGCCCACGATCCATGTACTTGTCTGATCTATCCATGTACTTATCCATGTGCTTTTCCGGCCGCTCCATGTATTTATCAGGCCTGTCTGCGTAGCGAATGTGAGGAGGTGGAGATCTTGAGTGTCTGCTGGGTCGGAGAGCAAGCGGACGCATGTGCCTGGTCGGGCTTGGGGACATGGAGAAAGACCTTGACCTTTGGCGACGCATGATGGGTGATCGTGATCTGTAAACATTTTGCAGAAAAAGAATTAGTTTTGGAAGTTAATTTTATTGGAATATATAATATGGAATAAAAAGATTATGGATTAAGACTCACATTATGATATTAAACCTGTAAAATAAATATGTTAAAACCACAAGCTAATTCAATATAAAAATATTGAAGTTTCTCTTCTCTTGTTCGTGGAATTAATTTAAATCAAGGCAAATTAAGTTAAACGTACCTGGACCGGGAGTATTTCTTATTAGGCGTCTTTCTCTTCATGCCCATCAACGGGGGTGGCGACCTTCGCAACTTAGGTGACCGTGACCTGGGTGATCTGGCCTTGGGTGACCTCGACCTCCTCATCTGCCTCTGGGGTGAAAAAGACCTTTCCCGGCGCCTTCGCCTTTGCTCATCCTTTTCCCTCAGGATGCGGTTGAAGGCATCCAGCGGGTCCTCGATGAGAGGCGGTCGATCAAACCGCTGCTGTCGGAAGGGTCGTCCACCTTCATAAGGGTAATTATTGAACTCTGGCTCTCTGCGGCCGTAATACTGGCCACTCTGGCCCCTGAAAGGAGGACGGTGACCTTGGCCGTAAGCCATGGGAGGGGGACCTTGGGGTGGTGGTCCTGGAGGGGGGTAGTTGGGAACGTAATGGTCGTCCACCCCGGGAGGAGGAGGCGCGTGGTAGGACATTAGCGGACCCACTGGTCGTTCCAAGAGGTGGGTTGAGGATGGGGGCATTGGGTTCATGGAGAGGAGGGGTTCGTCATGGGTAGGGGTGTCCTCTCGGTATCGCCGTCTGGGTGGGGTGCGGCTCCGCTCGTCCAGCCGAGAATCGGGGGTCATATCTCGCTCCCTTTCTGGTGGCTCCTCAGACTTGGGCGTCGGTGTCCTCGAGATAGGATCCAATTTTGGAGATGTCTCCTCTTTGGTCTCTTCTTCTTTCACTGGGGATTGCATTTTGACGTGTTCGGGGAATAGCATTGGGAGTCGGAGAGGTTTGCTGTAGCCGGTGTCATTACGGAACTTGGCAACTGAATTCCTGAGGAAGCGGTTGGGCAGTAATGTGTCAGGTGAAACACCTTTGTCCTTACAGTCCGGACACTCGTGTTCCTCACTCTCTAAAAGAGCGCTTCGAATGCCTGAAACAGGCAGTAAAATTCATGGTTAACAGTTTGAATAGTGTCTAAGTACACAATTTTCCAACTTCAATCTAAGTAATATAGTGTTTTTAATAAGAAGCCATCAACACAGTAAATACCTAATGAAGTAAATTAATAAATTTATTAGATTATTTTACCCAATTAGTTTTAATTAACAACAAAGTAAGTTTTACTAACTAAATGATTTTGTTCAATTATTTAATTTAGCAATGCACCCCGAATAAATTCCCTCTCAACTTAGGAAAAAAATGAAAGTTTATTTAGACATTTAGTCTTCAATTAATATATTTTATTATTAAGTCAAATAATCCAATTCTAACAGCAACTTCAATAAAACAAGGAAAGTTATATGTCCAATTTATATAAATTTGTTTGAAAATGGTATCACAGCAAAAAGCTTTTATTGCAAAATGCAAGAAGGGGGCAAACAGAAATTTTTAAGTAGGTTGTTCTGTGTTAAAATTACCGTAACAGGATATTTATTTTGTATTCTATTCGACAAGAATGACTTTGAAGGGCGCAAGGGCACTTACATTCATCACAAAACGAGTTGCCGCAGCAAGGTATCATGACAGCATCGGTGAGCAAATCCTCACATATGCTGCAGACCAGGTCTTCAGGGAGCTCGGGTTTGACCTCGACAGGACATTCTCCCTCCTCAAACGCCGGCCGCTCCTTCTTCTGCTCCTGGTACGCTTCGTGGTCTATTGCTGGCACAGCGTAGCTACCAGTTGGTGTTATCATGGCGCCTGGAACGAGTGGACCTGCCACCGGCACCATAAAACTCCGCGGAATGCCTGTGCTTTTCTTCACTTCTGCCAGTGGTTCCTGCAGACAAAATATAAAATTCAATCAGGTCAAGGAAAAAGTTATCATAATTAAATTAAATTTTGCTTCAACTTACCCCGAACTCTTTCGTCAGTGGACAATTTTTTATCCAGTGGCCGCTTTGGTGACATCGATGGCAACGGTAGTGGCCAGGCACCTCCCCTATTTGGCTCGAACCTTTGATCCTCATGTAGCTAATTTAAAACATGAAAATAAGAAGAGAAGTTAATTTTTATAACAAGAAAAACCAACTCACTTGCTAGGGTCGTAATCAGAGGTGGCCTGTTTCATCATGGCCTTTATTTTGTCCTCTTCGCTTGCATCCACACTCGAAAGGTCCCCAGTCTGCGGACAAAAGGAGATTTATTTTAAATGAAATGCTAAGCAAGAAAACCATTTTGCATTCGTACCTTGACCAGTCTGGAATGGCCTTGATCCTGACTGTCATCCGCCTGTAGGTACATCAAAAACAAGGGTCAAATTATGCAATCGTGAGCAACTCTCCAAACGTGATCGATTTATTGTTACATTCATTTAGAGCTCACAAGTGCATTTACATGTAAAGTACAAAAATAAAGAATGGAAAGCATGAAAGTGAGGAAGGGACTCGGCTTCACTGATAATCCAAATATTTCTCAAAAAAATAAGGTGAAATTTATTTTTTTGTGTTCTACACACTGAAAAAGAGAAATTAAAACACTCAAAAGCACATACTGTCGCCTTGTTTAGCGCTTGCGATGACGCAGCCGCCTCTCGTGCCCTAGGGTAAGGATGAAGCAAAATTAGAATATTTGTTATTGCATTCGCCATTGGTCTATTTATTTACCATATCCGTTTCTGGTGAGCAGTTAGAGGAACTCTGGCCACAATTAATGACGTATTTTTCGGTATCAGCGTCAAGTCATCTCCGTACACTGAGAATGAGTTAAAATTTAATCTAATTTCTTACAAAAATATATTGAGAATTTCAAGTTGGTTTTAGAATTTGATATAATAATCATGCATTTTGAAATAGCTTTGCTGACATTTTATGTTTAAAATCTCGCAAAATGCAAAATGGCAATTACGTAAAAGTTTAACCTTCAAAATTCTTTACAGCCGGTGATGTTTATCATTGCACTATCAAAAATTGAAAACAATAAGGCAGATTATTTTAGTGACTATGGTTGTAATGCTATTGTTGTGCTGGAAATTTCGCTGATTTCAATTGTTGTTATAAACACACCTTCCTTGGTTTGAGCATTTGTGACCTGAAGGTCGAAGTCGGTTGTTTTTCCGAATCGCTTTTGATGGCAGACGGACTTTTTGAATTCGCCGACCGAGATGTGAAGGCCGTCGAAAGTGACCGTGTCGAAATCGAGCGCCGACTTGAATTTGTAATGCACGGACATGGTGAGCCGGCAATCGTCACGCTAAGTTCTGAAACTGAAAAATCAACTTGATTCGCGAATTCTAGCAGAGAAAATGCTGTCGACGCGGACAAATGAAATTCATGAACACTTTTAAAAGAACTTACAGAGTTTCGGAGGTCCGGAAGATAATAAAAACTTAAATCACTAAATCACTAACACACTCAGCCATCTTCAAGTTCAAGTTGTTTTCATGCAGGCAGGCCTCGATGTTTTGTTGTTTCCCGCAGCGTTTGCTCATAGTGGCGCTGCACTCGGTTCGGTCAACAGCTTTGCAAAATTCAAAACAGAGGGAATTTTGAATTTTACGTAAACTTGCAGCAGGGACAACAACAAAAAGGATTAGTCTGAATTTATGTAATAATTTAATTTGATTAATGATCTAATCGAAAGTCTGTGATAGACACACCTGAACCTTCGTTCCTTAATTTTTATACATATGGTAAGAAAAAACAAAATTTGTGAAGTTTGGCTGCGTTTTGTCATTCATTCTTGTGTTTTTGATTGTCTTGATTAATTTTGTTTTTAATTTTCCTCCAATACTGCTCCCATTATATATTTTTCTCAGCTTTCTTATTATTTTCAATTTTTTCCAGATAAATTCAAATGGAGACTCCAGATTCTACAAAATCGCGAAGATCATTTTCATCATTTAAATCGGCGTCATTTATTGATTGGTCAAAAGATTCAGACAAAGAAGACCCCGCTTTCAGAACGCCTTTAAAGGATTTGGAGAAAGAAGTACTTGCTTTCAGAACACCTTTAAAAGATTTCGACAAAGAAGACCCTGCTCTCAGAACACCTCGGAAAAGCAGTCGTAAGGAGAAAGTAATGGTCAGGAACAGAAAGGCAGATAGTGCAAAACTATCATTGTCTTCCAAAGAACCCAAAGAAGAGGAAAAGACTGCAATCTACAAGTTGTTTTTGAAAATCTTGTTCCTGTTCCTCGCAATCGTAACCAGTGTCATATGTGCGTTACTTGTGTCAATAACTCTGATTGAAGACCGAAAAATAAGCAGTCCCAAAATTGGTTCCTACAAATCAGCCCTGGAGAAACAGGTGTTTGGCCAGGACAAAGTGATAGAAGATGTGCTCAAGAAATTCACAGCCATGTACCGAACTGCACTCGAAGGAGATCTCAACGTCATTCTCTTGAGTGGAGGTCCTGGAGTGGGAAAGGACCTGGTCGCCCAAATTATGACTGCAGAATTTCACGCTCAAGCAGGACCGACCTGCATCTCATCTTCATTTCTTCTGTTTGGCCACAACTGGCCGATCTGCAAACGAACTGATCTAAATGTGATCCAATTAGAGACGATCATCAACGAAAGTGACATTTTAAAAGCAACAGAACTGATTAAGCAAATCTCCAGACAAGGAATCAAAGGCATAATATTTTTGCCAGTTTTGGCCGCTAAAGCCCTGAACGAAGGGGTTGAAAACGCTGTAGGATTAGAAAATCTGAAGACAGTTGAAGACTACCAGGAAATTGTGCTTGAAAGGAGCCTCAAGGTGCAGAAGTTGCTCAGCGTGAACGGCATCAAGTGTGACATGGTCGTGTTCCGACCTTTGACCCGGGATATAGTGGAAAAGTGCCTGGGACCAAAAGGCATATCTGCAATCAATTATGTAATGCAAGGCAGGGAATTTGCTTTGCAAGGATGCAAACAGCTAGAAGAATTTAAATTGTGATAGTTAAAATTTAATATCTTGCTTTGACAGAGAACAATGAGAAATACAGGTTTTCCTTATCACAGACATTATGGTTCCAGGATAGATCCACTGTCCTTCAGACACTTGCACCCACAACCAGTGGGGCATTGGTTTTCTTTGGCAAACCAGCTTGTCATGTGCTGGGTGTGACCTCCGTGTCCGCACACCAAACAAAAGTTGGCTGATCCTGAATTATGAGATTAATAAATAATACGTTCAAGAAAGAAAGAAAAGCAATTTTAATTACCTCTAACAGAAACATGGCAAATCGCACACTGCAGAGCTAGTCGCTTGCAAAATATACAGCTGGGTCCTTGCGCGGGTTTCGAACAATGAAGGCAGTCGGTGAGAAATTCGACGCCCTTGTGCACTTCGATGTTTGTGCTGACGTACTTGAGCACTTGGGCTCTGGCCTCAAGTAATTCCCAGCGGTACAAAATCTCTGCGTAAACCCTTTTAAAGCAGTCATGAAGTTCCGAATTTTTCTCATCCAACATTTTGCTAGAGTTTAGGAAGAAAATAAAATTTTATTTTAAAATATTTATCAAATTTTACCTATGAGATAATTCAATTTCTTCCATCCGCGCCGGATCTGTTGTTTCCGACGTGGAGGTCAAAAGTTTGATCTCGTCCAGCGAGTCGGACCACGAGTTTGAACGATTCTGCTTCAGCATGTGGAAATTCCAGCCTTCAAGAGACGTGTCAGCAGGGTGCACAGTGTGATATGGGGAACCGCCGGGCTGCAATATGCATTTTGAAATGAGCAAAATTTCCACGAAAATTCCAGCGCACACAAAGCGGAAGGGTTAGGAAAGCAAGCAACAACAGAGACACGGGCATTCATGCGAGAGGCTTACCTTCAAACACCACTTGCCAGACGTAAGCCGCTAAAGAGAGAAAAAATTTCCAATTTAAGCCCAGCACCGTGAAATGCAAGAAAAGTTTGGCCCTTGATTTTGTACTTTAACTTACCGAAACATTTGCATTTGGGATTTTCTTTCTGTGGCCCGGGAGGTTTTCCGTTCGGCTGCCGAACATGCAGCTCAGCATGGCCGCCGTCTGCACATCGCATTGAATGGCGTAGTGCTGGATGAGGGCCTCGATCATGGCCCTACCAAAGGGGTGGGCTGCCCAGGCTGACGGAGAGTCTTCGTCGTTTTCGCTCCAATGAGAAGCGAGTGGTAGAGGCAAGGGCGGGGTAGCTGCGGCCAAGGCGGCCAGCTGCCAAACTTGGGCCAGGTCTTTGCGGCCTGCTGAAAGGGCAACGCCTGCATTGTGGTGGCAGACTTCGGCCGTGTCTCGACCCTTCAGCTTATACTTTTCAGCCAACTCCCGGTGCACAAAAAGAAGTCCAGCCGAGTCATAAATTGTGACAGAGATTTTGTTGGATGGTTTTGCAACGCTGCCTCGGTGAGTGGAAGGGCCGCTGGCTGAATTGCGTCCTTTACTTCTGGCTCTTTGCTGGAAATAAAATATCTCAAATTAATTTTATTAAATTCATTCAAACAGGTGATTAAAGAATTATTTATTATGTTAATATGCACAGATTTTGTAAATCTTGATTTAGTTATATAAATGCAAAAACATAAAAAAAATTTATAAACACTAACAAAAACTTTAAATATCAAAAGAAAAGTTAGCTCACCCTGTCAGGAAAGTAAAAGCTGGTAATGCCCTGAGCTTCTGGCACCTGCGATCCATTCCCTCCGCCTGCTTGTGCAAACAATGGCGGGATTGATCCGACCGAGACAAACGCTGCTGATGCAGGTCCAAGTGCTGAGAGGGAGCGCGGCGTTGCACTAGACTCTGACCGAACTGAAACTCGGCGCGAGAGATTTCCAGGCTGGCCAAAGCAAACCAAGAGACCTGGTGTAGGAAATTTAGGTTAGAAATCTTTTATTTAATCTTCAAGCTTCTTCTTTTTACCAGCACTGCAGAATGCTACTCCCGAACTTCGAGGGAACGGAATATAGGCGTCTTTAAACGAGCCGTACACACTGGTAGGTTCGAGATACTGCGACATAAAGTCATTGTTGCCAGAGGTGTCTTCAGTCAATACTAATGATTCCAGACTAGAAACGAGAGTTCGCAGGCAGGGCTCTAGGCATGATTTGTTTTTCCGCACCCTCTGCTGGGCAGTCTGTTTAACGGCCTGGCAAAATAAAATCAGATAGGAAATTTAAAATTATTTTAAGTGAAAAATTACCTTCAAAATTTTTGCTTGGACTGAAGCGTCTATTGTTGAACCTTTGATGAGTTGAAAGGTAGGTGAGGAGTTGAATGGGTAACCAGGTGGGAAGGAAAAGAGCAGTACAGCTACGTGAGTGTTTATGGTTGCGGTAACAATGCAGGTTCGAGCGACTGCATCCATTTCATCGACTCGAACATTGGGTATGTTGAAGTTGGTTAGCGAAAATTCTTGCTGGAGCGTTTTTGGTGCTTGGGAGGGCGATGACATAATTGGGGTGGTTATTTCTGTGGGCTCAGGTGATGGGTCCTCAACGACAGCCTCTTGGCTCTCGACAGGGTCAGTCAGTATTTCATTATCTAAAGAATTTTATTTTAAATGTTAAAAAATATACAATCTTTTTTTAAAAAAAGGCACACACCTAAAATTATTTCCTTTGCTTCTTCATTGGGCTCAGCTGGTGAATGTCCGCATAGTTTTTGCAGAGATGGCTCGATTCGCCAAATTCTCAAGCTTTGGTCTTTGCACCAAGTTACAAGTTGGAAATCGTGGTTGTCTAATTAAGGTGAGAAATAAATTTAAGTTCAATTATTGATCCGAATAATTTATACCATCTTTTTGCTTCCTCCAAGCAACTTCTTGAACAACGTCTGTGTGTCCAACAAATGTGTGGACAGGGGCAGCCTGATTTTCAATATTCCACAGCAGCAGACTGTTTTCTTCCCTTCGTAGCGGAGATACAACCACGGTAACGAGCCCATTTCCAAACGGCTGTGATCAAATTTTATCAATAAAAAATTTGTTAGAATAGACTAATTATTACGGCATGTCTGGCTCTCCAAACTGGAAAGGAAAAAGTCAAAACACTTTCAGCCCTTCTTGGGCTGTTGACGTCAAAAAATTTGACAGTGCAATCCTGACTGGAGGTTACGAGATGGTTTTCTGAATTGGGGTTCCAGTCGAGACTGTGAATTTTGGCCAAGTGCGCTGAGACGTATTGAAAGGGAGCGGTGCCCTTTCTTTGGTCCCAGATTTTCACATCGCCGTCATGAGCCGACGCCAAAATGTCTTTGGAAGTCCAGTTCCATCTGACGTGACTTGCTCCAACTTGAAATAAAATTGCCTTGAAAATTAATTTGCATAAGTAGACAAATTTTACCAATTGCAGAGAGGGACAGCGCCGGCCGACGAAGATCCCGCAAGTCCCAAATGTGCAGAAAAGTGTCCAGAGAGCAAGTGGCGAGCAAGTTGGGGTCAGTTCTGTGCCACTGGAGGTCGGCGACCACCCTCGTGTGCGCCTTCAAAGAGTGTTCGGTGGTGAAGTCGCTGTTTGTCCATCGCAGCACCTCAACTTTTTGATTGCTCTAAAATTGTTTATAAGATTTTATCTTCCAGAATTTAATTTTAAACGAGGTAAAATACTGAGAAAGCAAACTGGCCGTGCGAAGAAGCGGGATTCCAGTCTGCGGTGCCGACTTCGTACTTGCTCTGGCGCAGGACTTTCTTCAGCGTTTCCGTCGGCTCGTCCAAATTGACGACGGCCAAGTACCGTCGGCCGTACAGCAACGCAAGCGTGCCGCTCTGGTCCACGGCCATCGCACTCGCCTGTTTACAAATCATTTTTTTTTACTGAATATTTTTCTACGTGAAATACCGACCTGCAGGTCTTTGTGTTCGGCGACGATCGAATCATTGCTCCAACACCGTGTGGCCATTTTCGGACGTGTCAAAAGAAATTAGAGAATGAAAAAAGGCTTCAGAAGTGGAATCCTCGCCTTCCAAGAACCACCATCCGTGGCTCAAAATGCCAAGTTTAAATGATCGTACGTAAACAAGCAATGCTTTTTCTAATTACATTTTGCACAGCATTTGTTTTCATAGTGGAGATGATTTTGAAAAAATTACTGGCAGGAACACAAACAAACGTCACCTGTGAAATGGGCGGACCGCGATGTTGGAGTCGGGAGGGGATGAAAGAAATCGATGGCGCGCAATCTGTAGGGACAAAAGGGCCGCAATGCACAGATTTAGTTTTTTTTTTATTAATTTAAAAATGAAACAAAAGTATAATTTAATTTTCAAAATATCTTCAAGATAGTGACAAACATATTAGAAATTTTTATTGTTACGGCAAAAAGCAATTATTGGCATTTTAATATTTTTTGATATTAAAAAAAATTATCATTGTTGTTTATTTGTCCACATTGATACAAAAAAATTTATATACAATTTATAAGAATTTTTTTTTAAATGTACCTTATTTACAATTATTCGAGAGGAATTTAAATAAATGTCTAAAAAAAAAAAAACTTGTTATAATAGCCTTTATCTGCCTCTGCTACTAATTTAATTTTTTATTAAATTGGTTTTGTAGAATTTTCTGCAACTCTTTCTTAACAGTTCTCATTTCCACCCTTTCTGCAAGATTAATCGCCTCATGAGGATCGATTGAGTGGTCGTACAATTCTTCGCCCTTTGTAACGTTCCAGTGCGGCGACAGGTCCTGAAACTTGACCCACTGCGTATATCGGTGCTCTTTGGTCCTCACGGTGTAGCCCATGAACTTGATATCTCTCAATTTAGGCTGGTCGCTATTTTCCCGCGGATAATCATTGGGCCGCGGGTACTGACTATACGCGCCCTCTCGCCACTTTTGAACCTTTTCCTGCGAGTATAGCAGAGGCGCCAGGGATCGGCCTTCGGTGCAGAGATCAGCGAAGTGTCCCTTTTCGCAGGGCGGTACTTTCGGCAGGTCAGCAAGGTCACTAAGAGTTGGGAAAATGTCCAAAAGCTCCACCAAATCGTCACGGATGAAACTTTTTCCCCGACGCACAGATTGATGAGCGTTAAATGAAGGGTCAAAAATTATTAAGGGCACGCGAAGTGCGTTTTCAAAATTACTGTATTTTGCCCATTCACCATGCTCTCCAAGAGACCATCCTAAAATTTTAATTTTTATTTTCAAAGTTGAATTAAGTTGTTTCTCGATTTACCGTGGTCGCCAAAAATTACAAGAACGGTATTTTCATCAAAATTGGCTTCTTTTAAGCTTTTGATTAAATTTCCAACAAGATCGTCAATAAATGAAACTGCAGCAAAATAGTGTTGCCGAATGGTTTGGCCAAAATCCACTAAAAAAAAAATTAATTAAAGAATCTTGTTTTGAATAAAAAACATTTTACCAGGAATCGGATCAAAAGGAAAAGTGAGATTTAAACTTTTCACGTCGTCCCGTTCTCTGAGATCGGTCCAGGGATTCCAAGAAATAGGAGAATTTCCTGCTGGCCACAATTCTGGTACAGGTCGACTTATGTCACTTTTTGGGTGGCTTTCTAAAGAAATTAAAAATATCTGAGCTTCAAAGAAAGTAATTTTTTTTACTCAAGAATATTCTAGGAAATTTCAGCGGGATGTGCGGTTTGTGGAAACCGACGGCCAAGAAAAACGGATTCGATTTGTTGTAAGTGCGCAAAAAATTTCCAGCCGCTGCAGCAGTTTGCATATCAGGCAAAGTTCCTTCGGGCTGAAATTCCGGCTCAACAGGGCAAATTAAATTTTTTCCTACCTTGCCTGATTCGTCCACGCACACTTTTTTGTTTTTGTACTTCAGGGTGGAAGGGTGGAAAACTGGTTCACTCCAACTGTAAGGGGTGTCATCATTATAGTTTGATGTCGCCCCTTTAATTAATTTCTTTAATTAAGTATTTTGTTGAAAATTGTTAAAATTTCTTAATATTAACCTGGATGGAAAATTTTCCCGAATGAAGCAGTGGTAAATCCATTATTTTTGAAATGCTGAGGAATTGTGGTGAATTTTCCAGCGGCCACTCTCCAGTAGCTGTGAGTGTCGTACAAATAAAGAGAATCCGGCCTCCTACTTGTCAGCAACGAGTTCCTACTTGGTGCACATAAAGCTTGCTAAAAAATTTAATAGATTAAAAAAAATGTATAAAAATTAATTTTTAAAAATGCACGTTTTTCTAAATTGGAATTTTTTTCTCTGTTCACCTGTGCATAAGCTCTAGTAAAAATAGTACTTTTCCTCGCAAGCCTATCAATATTCGGTGTTACAGCGTCAGAGTCATTGTAGCAACCGAGTGCAGGTCGGAGGTCATCGACCACAATGAAAAGCACATTCTTTTTGCCCAGTAAAGCACCAGGGCACAACAAAATCGAAACAAACCAAAGCAAACTTCTCATGTTATTTAAAAATTTCACGTCTTCTCCCAGACAATAATCATATATTTCTCCGACACAAGATCACGGCGCATTGACCTTTTGAACTATCTCACAGTCATCAATCCTATAACACGAAAATGATCATTTTGCCTATGAAAAGCGCTCTCTGGTGTCGATTTGGCGAACGTCATCGGTGGTTCGGCTCCTTTCCGTACACCCCGTTCGCACGTCGAGTGTCGGGGGTCGAGGAACAAAGCAAAACAAGACGAGTTTCTCCCAAAACACCTTTCATTTTTTGCCCCGACGCGGAAATCGCGCGTCACTGGACACTGAGAAGCGCCGTCCGGGAGGAACTGGACCGTCGGGCGACGGGCTGAAGACGTGAATCGGCGGCCGAACGGCAGCTTTTCATGACCTGCTGAGTCGGGAGCTCTCCTAAGATGGCAGGTCTTGGGCCTCGTCCGCCTCGGTCGGGGTCAGGATTGGGCCGCTGCTCCATCGGGGCCGAGTCGTCCGTCCTCAGCACCGGATCCACCGACCCCAACCGAGAACTCTTTGACGCCTGCAGGTCGGGCGACCTGCCGCGGGTCAAGAGGTTGGTGACCTCGCAGACGGTCAACGCCAGGGATAACGCAGGCAGGAAGTCGACTCCTCTTCATTTCGCCGCAGGTAAAATTAATTTTAAATTCTCATAATTTATTTAAGATTATTGTTTATGTATTGAATGAAAAGTGACAAAATAATTTTGCAATTTTAATTTCAAAACTTGGCACTGCGCAATAACACAATTTTTAAATTAAAGTTAGTTGTTTTAGATTTCATTTTTAGAATTTTTTAAAAATGCTCAATGATTGAAACATATCGATTGAGGACGTTTTAGGGGAAATGAAGGATAAGAAGAGAGCGTGAAATCAAGTTACGCGGAACAGAAACTTCATGCTTGAAAAGGTCTAAGGTTTTTTAAACACCTGAAGGCCGTGCATGATATCCGACGGAAAGGTCACTTGAGGCAGAGAATAGCAGTGCTCATAAAAATTTACGACGAATGGCTCTGTTTCGTCCCACGGTTTAACGATACGCGTTTTTTTTTAAATACAGTGCTCAAATGAACTAAAACAAACCTTACTTTATTATTATCACTGCGACAATTGTAGTTTTAAATTAAAAAGTGACTTAATTTTATAAAATAAAATTGTTATTTTCTTATGCAAACTAAACACGCACGCACGTCTGGTTTATTTGAAGTTGAAAAAGAAGTAAATTTTTGTATTCTAATAAAATGCTTATACTTGTGAATTGATTGTGAGAATTAAAAACAATTAATTAATTCTCGTTGCACCAGCACATTTTGCCTCATTTTTGTTAAACCCTGCAAATAATAGCTCAAGCGTAAATTGGTTTCTTTTCTTCACGCTTTGTTAAGGAAGATTGTTCACTTTTATTGCGCAATTTCGCTACAGTGATTAAAATAATGGGATCGCGCTTACGACGCTCAGCAACTTTCTATTGATGCTCTTTGATAATTATTGTATCAACGTGCAAACGTAAGAAATTTAATACTTTTAATGTTAGATAGTTGAGAAATGATATGAAATAAGAAAATAAGGCGCTCCTTTTACTTCATACAAATTTTCATCCCTCCATTTTTTTATTTAATGCAATTTTTTAGTTCAAACTTTTTACTTTTAATTTGGGCAGTTGATTTTTTTATTAATTAGAAAATAATACCAAATTAAAATTTTTTTATTTTTTAGGATATGGAAGGAGAGAAGTTGTTGAGTTTCTATTGGCCGCCGGAGCTTCCATTCAAGCAAGAGACGACGGCGGCCTTCATCCTCTGCACAACGCCTGTTCTTTTGGACACGCAGATGTGGTGAGACTTCTGCTGCACGCAGGTGCCTGCCCAAACACCAGGGACAACTGGAATTACACTCCTTTGCATGAGGCATCCATCAAGGGAAAAGTTGACGTGTGCATTGGTGAGTTGAAGAAATAATAAATTTCCATTATCAATTTTAAAGAAAAAAGAAAGTGATCTAAATATAAATAGTGTTTTCTCTGATTATTTATATTTTATTGAAAAAATATTAATTTTATAATTTTTTTAGTTGACTTACTTTATTATTATAAAATTTAAATTTCTAATTTTGAAATTTTCAGCTCTTCTGCAACACGGCGCTGACCCGAGTATTCGCAACTCGGAGGGCAAAACTGCCCACGACTTGGCCGAGGGTTCGACCAGAGCCGTCCTATCAGGCGAGTACCGCAAGGAGGAGTTGCTGGAGGCGGCCAGAGCTGGAGGGGAGGACAAACTGAGTCTCCTGCTCAACCCCTTGAACGTGAATTGCCACGCAAGTGACGGCCGCCGCTCAACGCCTCTGCACTTGGCCGCCGGATACAATAGGGCCCGAGTTGTGCAGCTGTTGCTCCAGCACGGCGCCGACGTCCACGCAAAGGACAAAGGGTAAATAATCTTGTTTAGAAAAATTTAAATTAACACTATTTTGAATCTAGCATAATTTTATTTAAATATAAATTTATTTTTTTTATCAACAGTGGCCTGGTGCCATTGCACAACGCCTGCAGCTACGGCCACTTTGAGGTCACTGAGCTCCTGATCAAGCATGGCGCCAACGTGAACGCCATGGACCTGTGGCAGTTCACCCCTCTGCATGAAGCCGCGTCCAAGGCCAGGGTGGAGGTTTGCTCGTTGCTGCTCAGTGAGGGCGCCGACCCCACCCTTCTCAACTGCCATTCCAAATCTGCAGTGGACGTGGCTCCGACCAGAGAGTTGCAGGAAAGACTGACTTGTAAGATTTTTATCATTTTTATATGCAGATTATGTAATTTTTTTAATTTTTGCCGCAGATGAATACAAAGGACACTGCCTGTTGGAGGCCTGCAGGCAGGCAGACCCTGTCAAAGTAAAGAAATTTTTATCTCAAGACGTCGTTGACTTCAAACACCCCTTCAATGGCGACACACCTCTGGTAATATTTTTATTTAATAAAAGGTTTTTTTATGTAATTATTTATCTACAGCATTGTGCGGCTGCTGCTCCTTACCCCAAAAGGCGGCAAGTAATCGACCTGCTGGTCAGGAAGGGGGCCCTACTCAATGAAAAGAACAAAGACTCTTTGGCCGCCCTGCACATTTCAGCCGACTGCTCACATTTGGATGTGGTCGAAGCTCTGCTCAGACATGGAGCCAAATCAAATGTTCTAGACGCCAACGGCCAGACAGGTACTTGTTGTCCATAAATAACCCAACTTCCTGCAACTTTTGTTTTTGCAGCTTTGCATAGGTGTGCCAGAGACGATAATTTACAAGCATGCCGAATTCTGTTATCTTACAATGTCGACACCACCATCGTTTCCCTCCAAGGCTACACAGCGGCTCAGCTGGCTACCGAAAATGTTTTGAAAATACTCCAAGGTGACACGTCGATTTTGGCAGGTGTCCAAATTCATCACAAATCGCCATCACTCGTTTCAGACCCACCGGCTGGCAGCTTAGACGTGGAAGGCCAACTTTTGGAGTCTGCCAAGGCAGGGGATACAGATCAAGTGAGGCGACTCCTCTCCGCTTTCCCACACATTGTCAACTGCAGGGATGTGGACGGCAGACATTCAACCCCACTGCACTTTGCTGCAGGCTACAACCGCATAGCCGTCGTTGAGTATCTTTTGAACCACGGAGCTGACGTTCATGCAAAGGACAAAGGGTTTGTTGATATTACTTAAATAAATAAAATCATACTTATTGCTTGATTTTACTTTGTTTAGTGGTTTGGTACCTCTACACAATGCTTGCAGCTATGGGCATTTTGAAGTTACGGAACTTTTGGTCAAGCACGGAGCTAGCGTCAATGTTGCCGACTTATGGAAATTTACTCCCCTGCACGAAGCTGCAGCAAAGGGGAAATTTGAGATTGTGAAACTTTTGCTTAAGGTTTGCATTTGAATGTAAAGTTAATATAAATTATGAACCTGTAAATTTTAGCACGGAGCTGATGTGAGCAAGAAGAATCGAGACGGAGCCACGCCGCTCGACTTGGTCCGCGAAGCTGATGTTGAAGTGGCCGACTTGCTTAAAGGAAACTCAGCCCTGCTGGATGCCGCCAAGAAAGGAAACCTGGCCAGAGTGCAACGACTTCTGACTCAAGAAAACATTAACTGCCGAGACGCACAAGGAAGAAACTCAACTCCACTTCATCTCGCAGGTAAGTTAGAAGAAATAATAATACATTCATCTAGCTGTTGTTCATTAATATGTTAAATTTTAGCCGGATATAATAACATGGAGGTGGCCGAGTACCTATTGGAGCAGGGCGCTGACGTCAACGCCCAAGACAAGGGAGGACTCATCCCTTTACACAACGCCTCGTCTTACGGGCATCTCGACATTGCCGCCCTCCTCATCAAATACAACACTGTTGTTAACGCAACCGACAAGTGGGGATTCACGCCTCTGCACGAAGCTGCTCAAAAAGGGCGGACCCAGTTGTGTGCTCTTCTGGTAATTATCTTTAAAGATTTTCTTTCAAAATTTTCAATAACAATTTTCACAGCTCGCTCACGGCGCTGATCCTTATTTGAAAAACCAGGAAGGGCAAACTCCTCTTCTGCTTGCATCAGCTGAAGACGTGAGATGCCTTCTGCAGGACGCCATGGTGTCCAACAACCCATCCTCGCCTGGACAACCAGTCCTCTCTCCATCGCCCCAGCCATCTGCCAGTTCCATGTCGCTTCCCCTACCACCGCCTCCTCAGTTGAGTGAGACGGTCATTCTGCCCTCAGGAGCTTGCCTCACGTTGGGTATTAAATTTCAATTTAAAATTTCATAACTTGGTTTTTAACTTTTTAACTTATATTAAAGGCGTCCCTGTTGCTGCACGTTGTGATTCACCCGGTTTCTTGCCGGGCGATGGTTGCTGTGATGACGCAAAATCGGAAGTGGAAAATCCCAGCGGAGGAGACAAGTTGGCTTCTGTCAAAGCCTTCCTTGAAAAGTATTTATTCATATTATATATATTTTTTTTAATTTTGTTATTTAAAATTATTTATTTTTAGTCTCTCACTTGATCATCTCATGGAACTGTTCGAGCGTGAACAAATCTCATTAGACATATTAGCTGAAATGGGCCACGAGGATCTCAAACAAGTAGGCGTTTCTGCCTACGGACACAGACACAAACTAATCAAGGGCATTGAAAAACACTTGACTTGTAAGTTTTATAAATTTTTTCTTGATGCAGAATAATTTGAACATTTAATTTTACAGCCACCGCAGCATGGGGTCCGGCACCTTCGTTATCTTTGGGAACGTTTTTGGTCGATCTGGTATCGGAGGACCGAGAATATCTGGCTGTCGAAGAGGAAATGCAATCAACCATCAGGGAGCACAGGGACAATGGACACTCTGGAGGAGTTTTTATGAGATACAACATTATTCACGTAAGTCCTTCATCGTTTTTTATAAAATTTGGATTAAGATTAATAAAAAAATTTAAATTCTAGATCCAGAAAGTGCAAAACAAAAAGTTGTGGGAGAGATACTCGCACAGGAGGAAAGAAGTGGCCGAAGAGAATACAAGCCAGTCAAATGAGAGGATGCTCTTCCATGGATCTCCGTTCATCAATGCAATTGTGCAGAAGGGCTTTGACGAAAGACATGCTTACATTGGGGGAATGTTTGGAGCTGGTAAGAACAATTGAAATTGTTAAAAACTTGCAAATTAATTCCCCTTCAAATTAGGAATCTACTTTGCTGAAAACTCGTCAAAGAGCAACCAGTATGTTTATGGCATTGGAGGTGGCACTGGCTGCCCCCAGCACAAAGACCGGTCTTGCTATTCTTGCCACCGAAACTTGCTGTTGTGCAGAGTCACTCTTGGTATGATTTGAGTCTTGCATTTTGTATTCAATTTTCATCTGAATTTCTTATTAGGCAAAAGTTTCCTGCAATTTTCTGCAATGAAAATGGCTCATGCTCCTCCAGGCCACCACTCTGTTATGGGCCGTCCCAGCGCTGGGGGACTCAATTTCCCAGAATATGTAGTTTACCGTGGAGAGCAGGTATGACAAAATTTTTGTTACTTGTAAGAACTTAATTTTAATTATTCGTTAATCTAGGCTTACCCTGAATACCTGATTACCTATCAAATTGTGAAGCCCGAGCCGGAAGACGCTACCGATGTAGATCTGCGGTGATGATTCCTGAATCTATTGACCACAAAGTAATTTTTGCCGATGCTTTTAACAAATTCACTCTTTTATAATGTTAGGTGGCTTGAACTCTTGTCTCTGTGATTTTGTTACTTTTTAAGTTGTTTATGAAATCTCGGATCACTGTGAATTTCCATAATGTATGAAATTTTATATTAAGATACTACAGTATTAAAAGTGTTAGCCTGGAATGTAGAACATACAACTTTTTCATTTATAGCTAAAAGACCTTAATTCACAAATAAATGTAAAAATAATATAATAAAACTTATTTGATATCTTATTTATAGGTTTTATTAATATTATACAAAATCTTATAAAGATGTAATCAATTCATTCTGCAGAAGGATGATATATTGATTGGACTTGGATTTTAGTGCAAAAATTGGAAACATTTTGCAATGATGGAAATAAATTTTAACATGATTAATAATTATTATTGTTAGAAAATGAGCTAGAGTTGATTTTATAAACAATTTATTTAAATGCCATTAAATAAAGATTTGAAGGGATGATACAAATTTTATGCAAATAATAATCAATATTTTACTTAAAATTAGGGAATTTTGCTCTCTGGGGATTCACGTCAGAGCATCTCCCTTGGTGACCTAGAGATTAATTAAAAACTTGTTTAATTTCTTTAAAAAATAAAAAGACGAATCATACCCTTGCTTCCAGATAGTCGATTTTTCTTTCAAGAATCGTGAGTTTCTCATTGAGAGACGCCAGTCTTGATCTGCATGACATATCTGCATTGGACAAAAATATACAATTAACTTTATTAAACAAAATAAATAATTCTCCCGACGTACCAAAGGAATTGAGGAAGTCGGCAATCTTCTTGATGCTCTCGGTGATGACTTCGATGTACTCTCTGTTCGCCCAATCTTGCTGAATTTGCTTCTGAATCGCCTCCCTTTGGCCGTGAGCCATAGCGAAGACTAATGACACAAACTTCCAACTGCAATTTCACCCAAGAAATTGGAAAATCGGCAAAAATTGGCAGACAGGATAAAATTGCAGGGCGTATCGATGCGAATCAAAAAGAAAATTAACATCAGGATCAGGGAGGATACGAATGAAAACAAACCGAGTGAAACCATAGAGGACACGACGGAGCCATTATCATGCGCACGGAATTAAAAAATCGCGCTGCGCCAAAGTACGACCAAACCAGGTGGGCTCCTCAACAAACACCACATTGTGTGCTGAGTGCTCATCTCTCACTGCAGCTGCAGCAACAAGCCGAGGAAAAGGAAGTGAGGGCCATGCGAAACTTTCTAGTAACGAGTTTCACTAATTTTGTCAGCGCTTAGTTTAGTTTCGGCCGAATTATTCGACGGTCGCTGATGCTCCAATTCGCTCGCGCAATCTGCTGAGCAGCTCTTTTTGGCGCGGCACACTCGTGTTTTACTGCCTGCATACGGCTGCTGTAGGTGCGTTAAGTGTAATTTATTTTGATTACTTTTATTTGTTATCGTTTGCGTTATCCATCTCACCTGTTATGTCACAAGAAAAATCAAATTGGAAAACTATTAAATTCCTTTTACCTTCAAAACGTAATACATAATTAGAATGAAGGTTTCCGAATAATCCGAATCGTCTCGAATCATTCAAAAGTCTAACTGAGACTCGGCTTAATTTTCCCTGAATGATTCATAGTTAATATTTTACAATAAACGCGTTTGTTTACGTCATACTACTGTATTAATTGCAGTGTGTCGGAAAAGCTGCTTTTGTAAAGGAGGTGACTAATCCTAACGTTGTCTTATTTCTAGATATTGAGGATTAATTTTAACCAAAAAGAAGAAGAAGAAGCGGCTTGCTGCGTCAAAAAATGGAATACGTAAGGATTTATTATATTAAATTGATTATATTTATATTTTTTTTAAATGTTTAGTATGCTGTACCTCACGTATGCCCCATTGACGGTGGAGGCTTCACCCCTGGAAAATTAATTAAATTACACGGTTCGTCCCCACCAACAGCTACAAGGTTTGTATTATTAAATATTAAATTTGTTACATATTAAAATCTTACAAAATTTGTATGTGGCAACATTGAAAGTTTTAATAGCGTTTGTAAACAGATATTTGTCTTGAGTTATCATTAAACTTTTTCCACAGGTTTGCGCTCAATATACAAGCAGGACCGAATCTGAATCCCAGAGACGACATCGTCCTCCATATCAGTGCGATTTTTACAGAAAACGTTGTTTCTCGCGCCTCTTATCAGTCAGGAATGTGGGGCCCTGAAGAAAGAACTCCCACACTGCCCTTCGCCAGGGCACAGCCGTTTGAGATTATTGTCATGTGTGATAATGACTGTTTTAAGGTAAAAAAATTTTATTTAATGGCTGTGTTTATAATAAAAAGCGCAAAACTGAAAATATAAAAGGAAATTTTGGTTTTAGATTGCAATCAATGGCCAGCACTTTACCGAATTTATCCACCGAATGCCATTCCAAAAGGCAACACACATCGTTGTGGAAGGGGACATTACCATCAGCAGAATTTCGTGGGAGGGTGGATTTGGCGGCGCCCCAGGTGGCGCGCAGCCACCCGCCTTTGCCCCCAGCGCTGCAGGTAAAGCCATTATGATTTATTGGCTCCAGACAGTTGCCAAATTTTATCGTCTCGAGCCGCAGACGAATAAAAAAAAATGCTAGGTGCGCAAGAGCATTATGTACGTCTGTCAGATTTTATAAAAGTGAATAGAAATAAAAGGAGACCAAATTTATGGTACACCCGTGTCTGCCTTTTTACCGCCATAGCGGTTGCGCTAAAACATTACTTAATCTTGGAAAAATTAATGCTTTCACTGATTGGAATAGAAGCACTTTAAAAAATTGTATGGAAATTCTCCAATTTTTTAATTTATCCTTGAAAATTAAAAAATTAAACCCATTTCTTTGATCTTCAATAATTTTTTTTGTCAATAAATTTATCTTATTATTTTGTTCATTATATTCTGTCCAGGTTCCCCATACCCAGTGGCTCCAGTTCCAATACCTCCATACTCAGGTGGTGGCTACGTGCCGCCTCCACCCCCACCAGCTGGATACAACGGCATACCTCCGCAACCTGCATATGGAGCACCCTACGGAGGTCAGCCAGGGTAATTATTAATTTATTATTTTTTTTTGAATATATTATTTGAATTTTTGCAAAAATTTGGGCAGTATTAATGGGTTAGCTCTTTTCTTGACTCTAGTTACGGCCCGCCACCTCCAGCCCCTGGTTACGGAGGGCAGCAGCCACCTTACGGGCAGCCAGGTTACGGACAACCAGGGTATGGTCAGCCGGGATATGCTCAGCAAGGATACGGCCAGCCCGGATACGGCCAACCCGGCTACGGCCAGCCCGGATATGGCCAACCCGGCTACGGTCCTCCCCCGCCACCAGGATATAATGTAATTATCAAGCGTTAATTAACAACTTGCAATTTAGATAAAAACTTATCTCCAATTAAGGCTTCTCACCAGGAGAATGACCTTGGTAGTTTATTGAGCAAAGCAGGGGAGGCAATATTCGGGTTCACTGATAAGAATAGAGGCGTAAGTCTTGGTTGATGTGGCACCCTTTGAAAGTTTGCGACCAACCAAGGCATGAAACCACTTAAAAAAAAACTAACCCACTAGCGCTTACCCAATGATCAATAGAAATAATAAAAAAATGTTTCTATGCATGAAGTGTAAAAAATTTACAGAAATTAGTAAATGTTTTGTATTCTTTTTTAACCTGTTGATCAAAATAATAATAATGATTTAATAACTTTGGCATTTAACTAGCCATTAAAAAAATTAATTTTTCGTAATTAAATAATTATACAATTTTAATAGGCTTCAGGGCAGAAAGACTCAGGACTGATGGGCAAAGTTGGAGGAATTTTAGGAGCAGGTGCCGGCGCGGCTGTCCTCGGTAGTGTGCTGGGCAAGGTAAATTATGCACCCATAATTAAATTTGAATTATTAAAACTATTCGTCTGGCTCTCGCCAGTCTAGCGCCATTTAACTTGTGAAACTTTTTCGATGGCACTCTTCGGAATGGCATTTTGAATAATTTACCGAAAAATTAATTCTGCCCAACTATTTATTTGAAAAGTTATAATTTATTCAGCCTCTTTCGTCTGCCTCATTTTCCAGAAAGCCAAGTACATTCCCGGCATGTCTCACGGTGGCGTCGGTGGCGGCGGCGGAGGTGGCATGCTAGGAAAAGTTGGTACTGCCCTGGGTCTGGGCGCTGGAGCTACTGCCTTGGGAGGAGCAGCGATCGCAGGGGTAAGGAAACTTAATTGGATCTGTGATATATATCGTTTTCTAACTAAGCTGATGAAAAAAAAACGGAAAGAATGTCAGATAGGGTGGCTAAGGAAGAGCAAACTTTTTCTATAAGAGCATCTCTCGGCTCGTTAGCGTCAGAGCGCTGCGGCAATCTCTAAACACACGAGAAGAAGGGAGGGGGAAGATGATTTATAAAAACGTCAGAAATACAATTGGGCATGACGTTGATGATCTTTTGAAAAGTCCGCCTGCAGCTTTTTAAAGGGGTAAATTTCATCATTTTTAATAAATGGATTTTTGCAGAAAAAGCACAAGAAGTCGAAAGCGCTAAAATACGGCTTGCCCATTGCGGGTCTCGGGCTCGGAGCTTACGGGGCGAGCAAAATGGTCAAAGGGTTCCACGGCGGCAGCTCGTCCAGTTCTTCCAGCAGCGAGGAGGAGTAAATTATGTAAAAAAAATTATGTTTAAAACGGTTGTCTCTTCGTCTTAAACTCACAAACCAGAGTTACTTCCTAATTATGACGAGTCTTGTAATGAAAGATCTGATCTTTTCCTGAACAAATACTATTCACTTTTACTGCTAAAATATATTTTTAATATGCTATACACGCCCACTTGTTGTAACGCAATTTTAACTTTTCCCTTTTATGATCAAAGTAGTTCTGATTTTTCCTTATTTGTTAAAAAAAAAAAATGTAAGATCTTGATTAATTTATTAATTCACCCTCTCATTTTAACTGTGTCAAAATGCACCTTATATCGTAATAAAATGCCTAATGTTCAAATACATAAATGCTTTATTAGAGTTTTTATAATAGCATCATTTTGGTAAGAGTTTTTGGGTATAACATTATTTTATAAAAATCGATGATTTCAGGGGGTCGATTGAATTTTTGGCTTAAAAGATCATTCACATACAAGTATGTTTCCACAAGGCTTCTGAAGTATGTGTGTATTTCGTAGCGTCTCATTTTATTATTAATTGGTAGAAGAGTTACACAGAGAGTGAATTCCAAATGCACTCTCTACTTCGGCTAAAAGTCGCCCGCCAGAACGTTTTTGTCAAGTGCAAAAGGAAGTCAACAGTACACTTAAAAGTTGCTGCTGCGATTGAGAGAGCGAGAGTTCAGTTATGAATATGAAAGATGAGAAATGAGAGTGAACCTCTTTACGGAGTTCCTGCCGTAAAGGATCATAATCTCATGCAGCATACATATTTTAACCATGTGTATCATTTATATAGTAGAGTGTATAGCACTTAAGTACGAGAGAGTCTCTCTTGCACAAAATTCATCATTCTTCTTGACACTACAACGCTAATATTCTTATTACGTTATTTGCATATTTTCTTTCATAAACCTAAGTTGAGCCAAAGTTGGGGAGGAGCGCACTTTTGATTGTGGATTCCAGTCTCGTCACCTCTTCTTGTATCACACTAACGTTTGAGAGTTTTCGATGGCACATTTACAGATTTCTTCCGCACTCCGAAATTTTGAATAAAATATTTAAAAAAAATTACACTTTTTATTGAATCAAATTTGATTGGCCTGGTTTTCAAATTGAATTTAAAAATAAATAAACGCATTTTTTCACATCAATCTGGTCCTTGTTAATTCGGAAGTAGGATTTTCACCTGCTTCAAAGTTGGTTCACCTAGCGCAGAGCAGGCGGTTTAAAGCCAAGGAGCACACGATTAACGTTGCTATGGGCGCAAGTAATTTATCTGATCCACTCCGCTGCTGCCGTTGTATCGCCGCCGGTTTGTCACCTAAGTAAAAAAGTAAAAGTAATAAAAATCGTCTCTCAGGCGAAACGATTTTAATTAATAAATATGTTCTTGTTTTTCTTTCTTTTATGAATTCTTAATTAACATTTTTCACATATATTAAAAAATTCATCACCTTTTGAAACAAAGACCTGTATAAAGTCGGGGTCGGTATTCGACGCTCTGCAGCTGTAGTTGCCCGAGTCGGTGAGTTTGGCGTTGTTGATGATTAGCCGGCTGTGCGTTTTCGGACCGGGCTCCGTGCTCACGGTTACGCCGCCCCTTGACGTGTCGTAATTGATCATCCGCTCGTTGTGGTACCAGAAAACGTATTGCGGAGGCGCGGGACTCTAAATGGATGATGGAATTTGGAATTACGAATTGAATAACACACGAGAAACGCCAGGCTGAATTACATTCTCAATGATGCAGACAAGACTGATGGTGCTGCCTTCGCCGATGTGATACTCGCCACTGCCCAAAATGAAAGCCTCGGGCACCACAATGTGCAGATTGAAATAGTGAGACATCGTTCCTGCGCCTGTTGCAACCTGGAATAACACGCCAAAGCACCAAAACGTTTTAAGGCCAAATGTATCCGTCATTTTTTTTTTTTTTTTTTTTTTTTTGTAAATACATTCTAATTTTAATATAGAAGCATGAAAAACTATGCAATATTTAAAATTAATGAAAGCTTCAATTCATTGAAGCGGAAAATTCAATTTATATGTAAATGATTTGACGTTCCTGGCTGATTATTAACTTTTTACTGAAAAAAGATAAAACCACTTTTAAGCAATAAAAAATCTGATAAAAAATAGTAGAAAAAAATAGACACTGCGCTCAAATGTATAAGGCAGTTTTTCAAGTTTTTCATCAGTGCGATATAAAAAAGTTCTCTCAAGCGTTTTTTATTTTTTGTTTGTTCATTTTCTCCGTCGATCAATGAGAACGTTCTCTTCACAATAACTTTTGTGTGATGACTTTTGTTGTGGAGAGAATGGGAAGAATTGAATTGCGAGGAGTAAAATATAAGTCTCGTGTAATACCTGACATTCGTAGGTGCCGTTGTCCCTTTTCTGCACGTATTTGATCTGGAGAGTCCAATCGTCAGCACCCTCCGTGTGCGCCACTTGGAATCGTTCGTCGTTGGTGTAAGTGAAAACGCCCGAGGTGAGAATGTGCCAGTCTCTCCGCCTCACCCACGAAACCTTTGATTATACCAAGAAAGAATGAAAGAGAGTGGTTTGATAAAAAAATTGCCGCGAGCGCGGTGGCAAAAAATATCTAACCGGTCGTTCGCCCAAGTTCTTGACCCTGCAGTGCAAAAACGCGGTGCCGCCGAGTTGTGCGGTGACGTTGGTGACCATGTTCTGATCGAAGAGCGGGTCGTTGTTTTTTCGGTTTTTGCGGAACTTGCCGTAGTCCTTGAACCACGGATTCTGCCACGGATACTTCTCCGTCGCCGTCGAATAAGTTTCCCGCGAGTCAGCTGAATGGAAAAAAGGAAGGAAGAAGGAGACATTAAGCGTCGGTCCATTTATCATTTTAATTAAAAATCCTCTTCAGATTGCGCGCGGTCGGGCACATACACACACGACAGCCCCGGATTGGTATGCAACCCGCGCGTTATAACTGCCGAGCGGCGCAGCGTCCTCTCCATTATAAGGCGCGCGCTCTCATGTCAAAGCCGACGGAAAGAGAGGGACGCGGACGGCGGAGAGAGAGAGAGTTTTAAACTCTTTATCAATTTGTCAACGGCGCGACGCTCGAGGCAAGATAAAGTTTTGCAGAAAGTGTGTTTCAAAAGTCGCTGCAAATTTTAATAAAACGCCGGCCCGCCCGCGTAATGGCGCGACAGTTTACACATATTTTTACGTCCGACGGTTCAACAGTTGTCTCTGTGTAATTAAAAAAAGCGGCTCGTGTCTGGAATTACAAAAATTTCGTTTAGAAAGAAAAGCTTGCAAATCCCCGATGCGTAAAATTGAATTTAATTTCAAAATGAGCCGTCGCTAACGAACAAATCGGACTAAAGTGAAGCATTTTTTTAGCTTAATTACAAAATAGAATAAATGATGTTGGGTGGAAAAAGTTTGCCCAGCCTTTTTAAAACGGTTTACAGCGATGCATGCTTACAGTGGAAAGGAATTTAACGAGCCATTGTTTGAATTTTTCCCCTGATTATAATGCAATTTTTTATCTTTTGGGAAATTTTAAAGGAATTTCGTATTTTTTAAATCATTTCTGCATCACTTCTTGGGTTAATGGTGTGAATTCACCCCCCCCCCCTGGCCAAAGTTTGATATGAAACAGCCTGGTTGAAAGAACAAATAGGATAATTGGCTTTACAAGAATTCTTAGTGTATTAGTGTAAAACTATTAATGTAAACAAATCTTATATCTAAGGACAAATTTGGATTAAAAAAATGTGCACTAATAAAAAAAACCTCCTTCCTAGCTGAATCTAGTTAATCTGAAATTTTGCAAAATAACTGAGACTTCTGTTTACATAAAATTAAAATAAATAATTCAGGTAGATTGAGGACCTCTATTTGAACCAAAATTTGCATTTAAATCGATGGCCAGAGTATTTAGCTGAGGTAAAATAAAAATTTAATAATTTCTCTCTAAAACTTTTCTCTTGTTTTCCAGACCGTTGAAATATTCACGAAGGCACCGAAATGAAATCATGTACGACTGTGAACGACTTCATATGCCCTAAAAAAAACCCAGCAAATTATTTCACTGGGAGTTACGTTAAAAAAGAGATTATACGGAATATGAACCAGGCTGTTATCATTAGCCTTGTAAAAGAGCGAGAATATTAATGACATAGCGTGACAGTTGCGTCATTTTTTACACCCAAAATGACACATTGTGAGCTTTGCCGTACCTTTTAGCTGCTGGTCGATTTCAAGCGAGTGCAGGCCGAAAAAGGAAAAGTCGACGTTCAGAAGGTCCGGGTCGCCGCTTCCGTTCAAAATCGACGACCAAATGTCGGGCGGGAATTTGGCCTCCTCCTCGATAATTTCCGCCGATTGCGCCGTCGTCGTCGTTTCTGCAGGGAATTAACAATCGAATTACGAAGAGGCTGCGGCATTACAGCTCGTCAATTGTCAGTCGGTGCTCGTCGATCCGGTGTGTGCTGTCAAGGCTTATAAATATCACACGCACGTCTGCTTTTTTCGCAGGCGGAAAAGGCCTCGGCGCGCGGCAGCAGGATCTAGTTTTTCGACCTGCTGCCGCGCCGCAGCTGCTGCTTTTTTCCACGCCGGAAAAAGAGACGGGGCCGCTAATAAATCAAACGCGCCGCGGCTGTTTACACGCGATTGTTAAGTGAAAAAAGTAATCAAATCACAAGATCGGCTAACACTGGAATTTAACACGGCAACGCTCACCTGAATCAAGATTAATGACTGCCGAGCTGCGCGCTGCCAAAACATCCATCACCATCAGCATTAGCAAAACTGCAAAATGTATACAACACCATGGCGTTAAGTCCTTTCGATGTGTGTCTGTTAATTCCTTTGGGAAGAAAACGAAGTGACGAGAGCCAGAGAGATGCAATCGATATAAGCCTCCTCTCTCTCTATGGCTCTCGCCATTAAAGTTCTTTGTGTTTTATATATTTGTGTGGAAATACACTGGCCGGAAAAGTTAGTCCCGAATCACTCTCGTGGCTTTAAACGCGGCGTTTTTTTTTGCGCTCTCGTTTATTTATGTGAAAACAATTTTCTCTCGTGGGTTCGCGCGAGCAGGTTTATATTATTAAAGAGTCTTTTGGGACAAGGCGTGTCGAATTCGCGCCGAGCTCGCGCTCTCTGCTAAATTAAACGCGGCGTTTCAGTCTTTTTGCGGAGCGTTTCAAAATTAATTAATTATATTATTGTGCAGCGCCAACGCGGAAAATCAATTTGATGGCAATTTCATCGCTAATTGAGAGACACTCATTTAGGGCTAATAGAAAAGCGGTCCTTTGGGAAGGGAAATTCAAATGACATGATGTGAAAGAGCAAAGGTTGTTTGACGCAAAAATATGTTTGATTTAAAAAAAGAATGTTTATACTGCAGTGGCTTTGGACAAATATTGACAGAAAAGTGTAAGGGTAAACAAAATTTAAACCCTTTTGTATTATATGACAACATATTTTTGTAATAAAGCATCTACCTGCTAAAAATGTTGTTTATTTTTTGCTTATGTTACGTCCCGAGTAAATAAAGGAGGAAACCAAACTCGTGTATGGGAAAGTTTGTGAAACCCAAAACAAAATGAAAATATAAATTCTTATTCCGTTTTTTAAACAACCTTTTCATCTCTTTGTTTGTATTCACCTTGACTTGCTTGCTCTTTGAAATTACAAAAACCAAATAAAATGCTTAATTTCAGTGGGCGGACATCACAACGTGGAAAACATTTTTTTCTTTTCATGTCGCCCACTCTGTGTGAAAGTTGAAAGATTTCAATTTCCCACGAAATTAATTAAAAGGAGCATGAGGAATTGTAAAAACATCTTCATTGTTATTAATTTTAAATTGACAACGTCTCTTTTGGCAGCGAGTAAAATTTTCGTTTCTTCAATAAAAAATAATTATTATTTTTCTTTTCTCATTATTTTGAAAATTTAATACTAGCGACATTTTTCATCCTGTAATATTTTTGTACCTTCCTTTTTTCATTAGAATCAAATCAGCAAAAGTGCTCATATCGCTTCTCTCTCCTGGCAATTATTTGATAAGGGAAGGCTTTTCCACTTTTAATATCACAAAGAGTCTCTCGCCGCTAAAAAAAATTAATTCCCACAGCCGCACTTTTAGTATTTGCATTTCGTTAGTCTGGCGCTTGGCAGTATTCACTTGCCGAGCGCCAACTTTTTTTATACTCTCTCACGTACCCTGCGTTAAAAAAAAATGTTTGCCTTCTTGTGCAAAAGACGTATTGGAAAACGTTTGCTTTGCCACAGCGAAGAACAAGTTTTATTCAAAGTAGAGGCGAAAGTGAAGCCGCGAAATCGCAGCAACATTGTTGTGGCAAAAGAGCGCTGCTTGTTATAATTATTGATTTTCTGTTGGGCAATTTAAGAATGATGAATTGAGGCAAAAGTCGCGAGCAGCAGCATTTTCGGGGAATAAACGCGCTAGAGAGAGATTATCGCGGAGGAGATAAATTGACTCCGGCTCGTGCAAACAGCAAAAAGGCAGCAGCCGAGCTGCCTTTGTTACTTCCGACTTTTGCATCGCGCTCGCTCTCTTTGTCGAGCGTGAATTATTAATTTAATAAACATCAAACAAGAAAATCCCGGCCAGCATAACACACCACTCGACTGTTCTGGCGCTAACCGAGCGTGCTACATTTAGCAAACAGAGCCGAAAGAGAGGCAGATGCAATTATACCCGAAATGGGCAAAACTCACAAAAAAAAGGAAACCTAATTGATCCGGCGGAAAAAATGTCAATAACAGAGACCTTGTTATTTACACATTTGTTCCGCCGAGAGAGACGGGAAAAAATCTTCTCTCACCTCTGCGCGTCGCCTCCATGATTCGGCTAGATTTGCTTCGTGGGAGAGAAGACGACGGCGGATTCGCGCTCATTACTCTCTCTCGCTCGTTCCGTCCGTCCTCGTCGCACTCAACTAGAACGGCTGCTCGTCTCAAGCAGAGACGAAAAACAAGGAACGAGCGCTCCGAATGACATATTAGGGCGTGAGCGCGAGAGCAGTTGGCTTGATGGAGAACAAGGAGATTACACCGTCAGATCTGGCAGATCTCGGCTGCTGCTGGACCTGCCTGCTATTGAGCAGGTCCCTCTCGAGCAGAGCCAGCCCGCCACCCCTCCCCACCCCGCGCGCGCGAGCACCATCCACCCTCACCCCTGCCTGCCTGCCTCTCCCAAAAGCAGCCACTTTCAACCCCCGATACTATCGGCTGCCCAACCGCCTCCGGAATTATATTCAGTTTTTTTGTTCCATCCCTGGCGGCCAGTCCCCGAGGGTCGTTTAATCTTTATGGATTTTATTAGCCGGGCTCGGACGATATGGATTCGGCGCGATTTCGGTCATTACGCTCTGAATAGCGCTGATATCGTTCGCAATTATTTATTCGATATTCCGTTGGTGCAGCAGTCGGGCTGCTGTCTCTGTTTCTCGGATGAGCCGCCGCTTTATTGAGAGCGACGAGTCCCTACCCTTTTCCGTTATATTGGTGGTCGGGGGTGCTATAAAATTGATGGATGGGGATTACGTGCTGGCACGATAAGCATTTTTGGACAAATTAGTTATTCAATCATGTTGCGCCCGGGCGCCCCGGTAATTGCTTGGTGTGAGAGCGCAGGGATGTTGCCACTCTTTGTATGTACAAGCCGCAGGGCGCAGCAGACCACTTGAAAAGACTAATGGTAAATAAACATAGCCTCTTTTCTTTTGAATGACTTTTGTTCGTGACAATTTGGCGTGCATCCTTTTAAAGCTGCAGTACAATACACGGCTGAAGCCATTTCTGCAGGGAAAGATATAATGAGCGGAGTAAAACAATTAAAAATTTAATTTAATTTTAAACCAAATTTGGAATAATTTTGTTTTTAAATAAATTCAACTTGTGCTTAATGAGACCACTACTGGTGAGCTTAAAACGGAGTTATTTAAAAACCAAGCACTGAAAAAGACCCAGATATATGATAAATAGTTAATATTTTTAAAATTGGAGTAAAGCAATATCTCTAGATATGGAGTGGAAAATTTTGTAAGGGCTTAAAACGTCTTACATAAAAAATACGAAGTTACGGTTTTTGTTTGGCCTAGTTTTTCATAATTTCGACAGATTCAATGAAATAGATAAATTTACTAATACGTCAGATGGCTAAAATTAGATTTTTTCTTTTAAATATATTACATAGTTGTAAATAATATTTAAAATTATTTTTACGCTCTAGAAAAGTAGTAACAGTAGCGATGCTTATAGAATTTTGTCAAGAATTTTTGTCTAGAAATTAATTCAAATCCCATTATTTTTTTTAAATTTTCTGTAATAAAAAGGAATAATTTTAAATAGAAATGAAATTTGGTAAATTGAATCAATTTAATTATTATCTAGTATAGTTTAAGCTAGCTAAAAGTTAAGTTCATTTGTTAAGATCATGTTGTTTCCGTCCTCTGAAATTAAAGTCCTATGAAGTATGACCTGCCACCAGGGTTGTGTATGGGTACAGGAACTGGGCCAGCAATGCACCACTCGTACCAGACTTTCTTGTCATTGCACATTCGCCAAAAGTGGACTTCAAGTTTGTCTCCATTGCGGATGTGGACAGGTTCCTAGTCAATAAATAAATTAATTAGAATAAAAGTTATTCAAATTACATTCTTTACCTTGATTGGGAAATAAATGGGGAACCAGCTGAACATTCCAGGGGAATGATTGTGGGGTGCTATGCTCATGATCACATCTTTATACAAAACACAACTGAAGAATCCAGCAAACCCATGGACAACGCAGTTTTTCGTGATCTCAAAATGTAGCTTCTTCCACCTTCTGTTGTCAATGACCTTGTCTAAAATTATTATTTTAAGTTATTAATTATTCTTAATTTCATTGAATAAAATTACCTTTGTTGGGGTGATCAAATGTAAAAAGTGGCTGTATGGGCGCCAGGTTGTATATGTTTTGCAAATTTACAACATATGGAGTTTCAAAGTGAGCGAGAGGGTGCTTGGTCTTGTCAGGGTATTCACTGGCATCGTTGTGCAGTTTTGACGACTGCATGGGTGTTATGTATGAAGTGTAGCTTTGGGGAATGGAGATCCCAGATTCTAAGAATAAAAAATAAAATTAATAAATAAAAATACAATTTTTTGTCTTCAATTGAGCATTAGAGTTAAACCTTTTAAAAGATGCTGGACACCATCTAAGCACTCGGGAGAAAGTTCGTTGTCACCAAACGAACCAAGAAGTTCTGACACAATTATGTCGGCCTTCTCTTCAGGATTCCACTGCCGCATGTCACTTGAAATGACTGTTACTTTGTCACCCCACATTGCTTCCTTCTGCGCAAGAAGTCTAAAAGAAAATAAGTTTAAGTAACAGGAAGTCTTTGGAGCACAAAGGCTTACGTCACAACTGCATTGGGGTTTTTCTCAACTGCATAAATGTGAACTCTGCGATCTGATAACTTTGCAGCGTTCAAAGTTGCTCTGACCAGAGGGCCTCTCCCAGCTCCAACTACCATCACAGTCCTTCGTGTGCAAATATAGAAATATACAGAGAAATTAAAATAAAACAATTAAAACTTACAAGGTTTTTTGATCCTTGAGCTCAACAGGCACCATGTCTAGCATGGCATGGTAAATTGCCTTTTGATAAAGGTTATATTTCACAGGGTCCTTCTCAAATACTTCATAAGTTTGGGACTCCAAATTGTCCATGAGGGGTTGCAACGGACATTGCAGGAAATCTTCGTAGCCCTGACCATTGCATTGCAATGGGTCGTCAACTGAAAAGCTCTGAAATTTTATAAGATTTTATTAATCAAGATAATAGCGTAAAAAGCAGCTTAATCCCCCAGTTAGGATTGAGTTTCAAATTTTTAAAATTTACTTTGTACAAGTGGCCCAAGTAAACGACATAGAAGTTCATGTCCTCATGACGTTTGTTTCCCTGAATGATCATCTGGACGTTCAACTTTGCAAACGATTTCACCAGTTCTTGGTGAGCTTTTGACAGAACAGGGTAGCCCTTTTTGTTGGTGAGGAAAATGCTGGTTGGAATGATGACACATTTGACTGGCTCGCCCAGCCAACGTTCAACTTTAGCCGCCGAGGGAATGTCTGCCGAGAGCTCCAGAGCTACTATTAGGTGTTTGTTGTAGTTAGCCACCGACCGAAAAACATTCCACCTAAAATCGCATGGTAAACAACAAGATGGTATATAAAGTAGAATTTAAACAACCATTCCCAGGTGTCCTCGGTGGGTGTTTCTGCCGACACGTCGGATCTGTAGTAAGAAATTGCAGACGTGGTGGGAGATTCCAAAGGCACGACCACCCAAGAGGTGCAGTTGAAGTGAGAATTTATGAATCTATTGTACATGTGTCGGGCCAAATTGACGTGATTGGTGCCCTTCAGGCGGAACATCATAATTGGCAGCCCCAAGTGCGAAAAATAGTCCATCTCTTGTTGGAGAACCAGCTCCGAATGTTCTTTAATTACTGGGTCTTCACTGTCAACATCAATCCACGGAGAGAATTTCCCCACAATTAGGCGATTCCAATCTAGAAAAATTATTCGTTAAACAACATCAATGAGCATTATAATTTATGACAACGTAAAGCATAAATTTTTTAATCTGCTATACCATTTGAAGTGAGAACAAAGTCGGGTCGAGTCAAATTCGTAGGCCGGCTTTTGTGAACGTTCGGTTCTTTCATTTCCCGCCTCATTCGCGGGTGGAAAATTGGAGCACACATGAAATCATATCTGGAAATCGCATTTAATTTTTTTACAAGTTTAAAACAAGTGGTTCTAAATTCATACCCTGCCTGGGAAGACATTCTCAGGCACAGTTCGATGTCAGGCACAGCCGAGTAATCGAGGCCACATGAAAGTGGTTTGCTTTGACCGGACATTCTCGGAATCGCTTATTCTTTGGAAATAAGTTAAAGTGCTATAACTGCAGTTTCTTGGGATTATGCAATTATGTAGATTTGGTGCCGAGAAGAATGCGAATTAGCAAAAATTCGCAGGGCATGAGAGATCAAAAAAACAACTTCGGGCACCGGTAGCAAAGCAAAACACACGTGCGCGCGCGGCTTGCAGAGGGGTGCTGCGATCTGGTGAGCAAAACGTAAAGTACGTGCCGCCGAGGGCGCCGAGCCTGAAAAAAAATGTAAACATTCTCAGCTGAAATCTGCGAAAATTTAATTTAAGGCGAAACGTTTGCATTTTTAGCTCAAAAGAAGCCAATAACGCCTAGTTTAAAATGACTATATCTGTGAAGGAGTTGTCAACGTTGCTGGGGTGAGAACTTTTTCTGCACAAAGGGAGTGATCAAACCATTTAAATTGAATTTCTTTCTTGACAGGATTCTCAGCGAGCAGAATTGCGAAAGTCAATCCCTGGAAACACTGAGCAACCAGGTGCTGCAAAGTTTCAATAAGCAGGACTTTTTTAAAGGTATGATTTGCTCAAGAATTTTTAATTTTTTTCTCCTTTATGTATTCAAACGTATTTTTTTTCCAGTTGGCTGTACCATAGTATTGCTGCTCCAACAGTCAGACCTACTCTTAAAAAATGCACAAAGAATTGCTGCAATTTCGGTTTTGCATACTCTTTATAAAGGCGAATCAATATCGATGAATCCTTTCGCAGCTGTGTTTGTACACCTTTTAGTAAGTCAATAATTATACAATTAATTTAAAATCGTTTCTAATTTCTTTTTTTTTAACAAATCAGGATTCTACTGCTCCCGAACCAGGATCTGAAATAGGACTAGCCGGAGAGCTGCCGACTTTGTCGCCCGTCGAAAAGGCTTTTGTAGCGCAACTATTAACTGGCCCAAACAAAGATGTAATATTTTTAGAGACATAATAATTTTTAACCAAACAACGTCAATTCCAGCTGCTGAAAAAGACAGCAGAGCAAGTGTCTGCCAGCGACGAATCTTCCTATCACATGGGTGACCTTTCTGGGGTGCAATTAGCTCTAGCAGAGCGACAGTCCCAGCTTTCCCATTCCAGTAGGTCTGCAATTCCGGTCATTTTAAGTGTAGGAAGCACCAGGTTTGTTTGTTCTTGCATTTAGAGTATTTATTAAAATTTATTTAAATAATCACCTAGCAAAAATGAAGAAGGCGTTACTGTAAAGAAAGTTGCGGAACAACTTTTGACGGGCCCAAATGCTCCTGTTGAGCAATGTTATAAACCAGAATTTCTTCGGCTACTTCCTCCGCTGCACAAATGCGATAGTGAAGTAATTTAACACTAAATATATTTTCCATAAATCAGTTTTGATTTCCGAAAATTGTGCAGCTTGTCTGGCTCTTTCCGTCTCAGCCTACAGAGCACACAGTGGCCTACGACTCTTCTCTTTGTGTGACGACTTCGAGCGATGCTGAAGCCAGAAGATTAATGGCCAGGGCCTTCAAAAGCGCCCTGACCCTTCAGCAGCAGCAACTATTTTTGGCCGAACTTGAGCGGGACCCGAGTCTGGTTTACCATGTTGGTTTGACACCCAACAAAGTAAGAATTAAACAATTAAAAAAAACATTGGTTTTAATTTTTTTAATGAAATTCTAGCTTCCTTTGCTGGTGGAAAACAATCCACTTATTGCTATAGAGGTTTTGCTGCGGCTAATGCAGAGCAGCCAAATAACGGAATATTTCAGCGTTTTAGTCAACATGGAAATGTCATTGCACTCGATGGAGGTTGTTAACAGGTATATTATTCTATTCAGGCGTTTGTCACGTTTTTCACTTATAAATTAATCACCAGACTGACTACGACGGTGGATTTGCCGACCGAATTTGTCCACCTTTACATCAGTAATTGCATTTCGACATGCGAAACCATAAAGGACCGGTACATGCAGAATCGTTTGGTGCGGCTGGTCTGCGTGTTTCTGCAGTCGCTGATAAGGAATCGCATTATAAATGTACAGGAGCTCTTTATTGAAGTTCAAGCTTTCTGCATTGAGTTCTCAAGAATTCGAGAAGCGGCTGCCCTGTTTAGGCTGCTCAAGCAACTTGACTCCGGCGTGGTCGAAACAACCCAAGGCGCAACGTCACCTGTCAACACCACCACCACTACAACGGCCTCCTCTGGGTCACCAAGCAACTCTTCAAAATAATTATTATTGTTTATTTGCCATTATTAATAAAATTATTATTATTCGAGTCTATGAAAATTACAAAAATTTTTACATAATTATTTTCCCTTAAATTTGTTTGCAATAATAATTTTTTGTAATTCTTTAAAATATATTATTTTTGAAATTTTTACCTTAAATTCAAACAAAGAAAATTAAAGAATAGAATGATCTAGAATGAGTAAAGAAATATAAAATATAGACTACACAACTCCTCATTTGAGCGGGCGAATGTCTTTTGAGTGTTTCCCCTCTTTGTTAGTGGGCGGGGCTTCTGTTCAGAGCCACTTCAGGGGTCGGAAGATCTGAGACCGGCGAGGTCGGCCTGCTGTCTGCTTCGTGTTTTGTTTACAATTTGCACTCATTGAAAAGCAACAGTTTTAGGTGATTTCTGATCCGAGGACTCTGGATAGAAAGACTTTTGTCCTTTCAATCGTTCCTCTCGAGATTGGTAAGAAACGCGATAAAATTAACGTCTGTTGATAAATAGGGTGTATGTATGCGAGCCGCCTTGCGAGCCGCTTTCAACAAGTCTGTGTCTGTACATATGATCTCTGTTTTACGTAATTCGACTTAATTAAATGCTTTTTACATAACATGCTGTGCTTGCCCGCGTGATATTTATGCCCTACTTTCCATTCTTTCAGTAACACCATCCCAAAATAAAAATAAAATGCAAAGTCAAAAGAGGCACTTGGAGGATCAAGATCCCGACTATGAAATTCACGAGCCAGACTCCTATCAAAGCAAAAGACAGAAAATGGGAAACGATGGTAAGTAATATATAAGCTATGTATTAAACGTTATGCCTGTTATGTACAATTAACTTATATTTAATCTCTTTTCTGCATTCTAAATAGATGGCCAAGATTATTGCGAAAGGATTAGAAAAGTAATACAAAACCAATTTGAGCTTGAGATTGACAAAAGGGAAGAACAGGTCATGGAGTGTCAGGATCGTTTGTTCAAAGCAAGGCAGAATTTGCGGCTTCTGCGTTACGCCATCACAGCCTCTTACTACAAAGCGCAGGTATGAAATACACCTGCACTATCTAGAAAAAATATTTAAGATTAATAAGGAGATTATAACCTTCAAAATTTCAGCCTGCCAAGGACCAAAGTAGGATTCATCCTGCCGTCAAGAAGTTACTTGGCTCAAGGAAAACTGAAGAAGTCTTAATAGACATAGACGTCCCCGAGTCGTTGAGGACCAAAGAGAGCACTTCTGGAGAACAAAAAACAAAAGCCGAGGTTGTACTTTCAAAAACACCCTGCTACAAAGCTCCGATAGAAAAGCCAGGCAGCCTGCACAGGGTTCCTTCAAGTGGAAGGTCACTCCAGGGCAAAGTCAAGAGAAGCATTGTTGTGGGCAACGTTTCCAAATGGATACCACCCGACTTCAGGGATGACGATTCGACACACAAGTGGATGATCTACGTCCGAGGGCCACCTGATGTGCCGGATGTTTCAAATGTTGTCGAAAGAGTCAGATTTTTTCTGCACTCAAGTTATAAGCCTCACGACGTTATAGAAATAAAGTAGGGAAAAAATTTTAGTTTTTAAGAAATTATATGCTTAAATATAATTTTAGAGAAGCGCCATTCCATTTGTCTAGAAGAGGCTGGGGCGAATTTCCTGTGCGAGTACAAATACATTTTTCTGGACCCCAAAATAGACCCATCGATGTTATCCATCAGCTAGCCTTGGACAAAACATACTCAGGACTGCAAACTTTAGGTAATTTTTTTTTATAAATTTAAATTTTTATAAAATATAAAATTAGGAGGAGAAACGCTGGTAGACGTTTGGCTTGTTGAAGGAGTGCCAATGACTGAAAAGCAACTTCCAGCCCTGGAGAAACCTTCTCCAGTGAAGTCCGAACCTGAATCAGTCCATGAAGATCCTATTGCCTCAGTCAATGTAGAATCAAATCCCGTCACTGCTGAGTCTTGCCCACCAGCTGCTCCCATTTCTCCACCAAAGCTAAAATTGGTGGAGGCTGTGAGAAAGGATGGTGTCCCGCAACAAGTCATCATTCCAAGTTTGTCTAAAAGCACATTTACCCTTCCTAGTGCAAACAGCAGAACGGTCGTGCAAAAAATCGTATCGGTGAGAAAAATCGGCCAACCAACAACGAGACCTGGCGTTGTCATGCCAAAGGGAACATTGTCTCTAATGAAACCGGTGGTGCTGAAATCTGAGGCTGGCGCCAAACGAGTGATTTTTCTCAAGATGAACGGCAACGGAAAATTGATCCCTGTGATTGCCCCAGCCATTCACCAAAATGTGGCCAAAGTTCAAAATCATCAAGCCAAGGCTGTGCTGCCCAAAATTTGCACCCCAGGCGGTACAGTGAGGACTGTGGTGGCAGCGCCCAGCCAATTTGTATCAGAAGATAAGAAAAATTTTGAGGAACAGTATCGGTGAGTAAAAAAAAAAAAAAAAAATAGAAATGTTAGTTTAACAATTATTATTATTTTTTTTCAGGAGATTAAGTGTTAAGTTTTCAGAGTCCATTGACGTGACAACATTTTCTTTATTAAAAAATCTACCTCTTATTGATGAAAAATATTTTAACAATCAAGACTACGTGCGATTGCATCCCTACATCATTCCAAGCGAAAAAGCATTTTTGGCTATGGCTTTAGGAAAACAAAGAGCACATGAGGTAATTTTTATGTCCCTAAAATTTATAATCAAACTAATTTGAATTTTTAAAGCTATTGAGAGCAAAAGAAATTTGCCGGTGCCTTGAGAAGCATGGATTTGAATCAAAAAATGCATGGAAGGTTGTGCAGCTCTCACGAGCATATGGCTTCACTCCAAAGACTAACTGTAGTAGAAATGCAATCGACAAATCAGTGCCTTCAAAAGTTTATACAAATCGCTATTCTGAGGATTCAGATGTCATCAATTGGCTCACTTCCAACAGTAACAATCCTAAAGAGCGTGACCAAGAAGAAGTTATTGACATTGAAAGCATAAGCCCCTCCAAATCAAAAACAGGTTAATTGACAATTAAATTTTTTAAAGGCTTTCAATATTAATACAACATTGCCTTAGGAAATTTAAATAAAGGGGCAAGCCAGTTGGTAACAGAGCAATGTCCAGAAGGAAATTTTATTCAGTCAGTGGCAAAGAAAATTGGAATTAGCTTCGTTGATGAAGACACTAATAAAAACGATGGTGAAGCTGAGCTAGTTTTGTATCAGGCAAGTCAAAGAAAAACTTAAAATGAAAAGTTAATAAATGGAAATAATTAACAGGGCGTTTTACAACTGATGGAAGAACTGTTGAGGCGGTCGTATTTGGAATCGAGCAAAAGGGGTGACAGGTATGTGTCCAATTTAAATAAAAGGCATTATCAAATTATTCGGTTCTCAGCAATTCCATAACTTTGACTGACGTTCATGGGGCACTTCAACAGAGAAAAGAATTTGACGTATTTCGCAATGATGGTCTTGGCACCGAACTTGAGAAGTGATTATTAGTCTGCACAGAATGTATTCACACAAGCAAGCACGATTTGAGATTCTCCAGTGATGACCAAACGAAATCAAAATAAATCATTTTTTAATTTTAAATTTTGAAAACCTCATCTTTCTTTAAAAGATCATAAAATAATTAATTTTGAAGAGAAAATCGAAAAAAAATTCTTATTTAAAAAAAAAAATGAAATTTTAACTACATAATTAATTTCTTAGTATAAAAGTATATTAAAAATAATTGTTTTTCATGAGAGAAAATAATTTTTCTTTAAGTTCAAAAGTTTGCGATGGCAAAATTTTGCAACGTGATTCGCAGCATGGCTGAGCGCATCTTGCAAGAGCAGAGCATTTCCCCCCTTTGAGAAATTGAAATATCAAATGCTAAGCCGCATACTTAATTGTGCTAAGCACGCGGCACAATATATCTCAAGGCGAATTTTTCGTGAACTCTACGAGTTAATATGTGTACGTGTATAAATCCCTTCCACATTGCTCGCCCACCTACCTGCGTACCTTCTCCAGCTTTCAGGTCAGGTTAGTTGCCGCTTTATGGCAGTGTTGCCAGTTTACGGGAAAAAGGTCGTCGCAGCATCATGCTGGTTCTATCCTTTGTCAAAGAAACACCGTTCTTTTTTCTCATTTAGATAGAGCTTTCAACAAAGCAGCGCCCGCAAGAAAAGAATGGAGAGAAATAATTACGAATAAGTGCTCATCGTTCCTGTGCATTTATGATTTTCCTGACGTGTTGTGCGGACGTACAAGTGCGAAGTGAATTTGTTTGTTTTCGGCCGTAGCCCCATCCCCAATGATGTGGTAGGAGAGGGTGATTACAGGTGGTTCTCCTTTGCTTTCGGCACACCCTCGCCACCCGCACAAAATCACAGGTATAGTAGGGATTGTTTTTTTTTTTTAAATAATCAAACAAAACAATGAAAATCTTCAAAAGGTCTAAATAATTTTTTTTCTTTAAATCAGGTACCTTTTATTTATTTATTATTTAATATTTATTAATTAAATTATTTATTCATGGCTTTCTCGAAAAAATCCTTGACTTAAAAGAGATCTCTGAAAAATTGACCCTGAGAGAGTATGAAACGTAATTAAAACTGTTCCCGGCGCTTAATCGAAACTCGATAAAACACAAGCCCGCATCATAATGAACTGGCTCTTTGGTCCTGGCAAGGAATTCTCAGCCTCCTTCTGAAAACTGTTCCCATGAGAAAATATTTTCGGCGCTCGTCTTCTCACGATAGTGCTCTTATCTGCTACGAAAATTAAAGCATTTTATTCGCTTGATTATTTTTAAAAAAAAATTTCGTTAGAAAATTTAACTTGTCCGACAAGTGAAAATGGAAAGAGAGATCACGTTACAAAAGGTTGCAGGTATTACTCTCGTGGTCGTGAAAAATAAAAGCATCGTGACAGGACTTTCACGGCGCTTGGTAATGTCATTGAAAACAGATCAGTCTGATTTAATTAGTGAAATGTTGAACGAATTCGCGCAATCTCAGTCCATGGGAACAATTTGCATCATTACTTGCTCCATCAATAATTATGAATTTCTTAATAAAACCTTTAAATTAAAAATCACATTTTACTATTGATTTTTGTGCAATTTCATGTGATTGAATTTTTAAATTAATTTTTCCAGACTGCAATATGCACCCCCTTCCTGTTTTCCTACTTGTCACCGCACTCGCAGTGTCCAGCGCGAGCGGTCAGCAAAATAAACCTCCGCGATTTTTGCCTGGAGGCGACATGCTTCGAATTTCTGTACCTGAAGATGCCACGGTAGGCACGTCTATTTACACCTTAAAAGGCGAGGATCCTGACGGAGGTGAGGTCCACTATAGCATAAGCGGCCAGACTTTTGAAGTGAACCGTAATACCGGCGTCGTGACTCTGGTACGGCCGCTTGACCGAGAGAAGCAGGATCTCATCGAAGTGATCATCAGCATCACAGGTCATTAATTTTTCGCCAAAACACATTTACTTTCTGATTCATTCATAATCATGCACGCGATTTTTAGGAATTTTTCCACTCATTGAACAGCGAGCGCGTGAAAAATTTTACAACTGAAAGTTAAATTCACTTTTTAGCAAGTTTATACATTAATTAATAATTTATTCTTTCTCATTGTGCACTAAAAGTATTTTTAAATTTTTCAAATTTAGATACTGCCCCACGCGGTAATGAGCCAAACACGGTGTCTTTGCGAAGAGAGATCACTGTGATTGACAGAAACGACAACGCACCTCAATTTGAAAACAAACCTTATTCTCTGAGCATACCTGAAAATACACGGACTGGAAACGTGGTTTACGAAAAAATCATCATTATGGACGCCGACAGTGGAGGAAACGGTGAGGTCACCGTTACGTGTGACCCCATCAAGTCAACGCCGAGAGGCGCATGCAACACTTTTGGCATCAAAGTGGTCGAAACGACGAGATATCCGGGAACTAACCAAGGTAAAGAATTCAACATTTTTTTTTAATTTAATTCTCTGGGGAATTCAAGAAATATAAAATATACATCTCATGCAATATGCCGTTATTTGTATGTGAATTTTATTAATTTTAACTTTTAAATTTTTGGCATTTAATATAATATAATATTTTAATTTTCTTTTGTAGTTCTGAATAATTTATAATACTGTTCTTCGTTTCTATTCCAGCCCGCACCTACACGTGCCAATTGGTGCTAAATGAGCCGCTAGATTTTGAGCGCCGCTCGTCCTACAGTTTGTTCCTGACCGCCACTGACAACCCTTTTGACCAAAGAAGCAAACTCAGGGCGACGGCAACGGTGACCGTCCAAGTAGAGGACGTTCAGGACCAGCCGCCCGTCTTCCTCAACGCCCCATACTCCTCTTCGATTGCCGAAGGCACTGCACAGGGTGTTTCAATTTTGCAAATTCGTGCCAAAGACGGTGACGCTGGACACCCGCGAAAAATTGTGTTGAAAATCGAGGGCGACTACGGAAACCATTTTGAGTTGGTGACTGAAGAGACGCATGGAGGAACGGACACGGTGGCCACTTTAGTCACCACAGATTCACCATTGGACCGGGAAAATCCGGCCGTTTTGGAAAATGGTGGAATCTACACTTTTAATGTTACCGTAAGTATTAGTTTTTGGAAGTGAAAAATTATTTTATGCAAATATTATATTTTAAAATTTTAGGCGAGCGAAGTGGGCAACTTTGATTTAATTGGTGATTCCACAAGTACGCAAGTGATGATTGTTGTGACAGACGTTGATGACCATTTACCAAAATTCAATAAAGACATCTCGGTCATTCAAGTCTCTGAGGACATAAGTAAATTATATAATTAATTCAAATTAATTTGACTAAATATATTCAAATAATTTTGTTTTAAAATAGGAAAAGGCTCACCTTTGCCTGGACTTAACCTAGTAGTGAGTGACGATGATTTTGGCGATAATGCATTTTACAAAATCTTCATTCGCTCAACAACGAGCAGTGATTTAGACAACGTCCTTTCCTTGCACCCTTCGTCTGGTGCAGGGCGCACCCCCATCAACATCAGGGTTGAGGACCCTTTGGCCTTTGACTACGACGAGCCAATCAACGAAGATCACACTTTGGAATTTGAGGTTCTGGCCATCGTGACCAAAGATGGTCAAGAAATGGTCGCCGCCAAGTCTCAGATCAAAATCGAGTTGTTCGACGCTAACGACAATGCGCCTGCATTTTACAAACCTTCCTACAAACTAACCATTCCTGAAAATCTGAAACCGGGCTTCCTCCTTGAGGATATCAAAGCCACTGATCCGGACAGCGGCGACTTTGGAAAAATCCACTACTCACTGCAAGGTTTTGGTGCTGATCGCTTTAGCACGGACTTCATCAAGGGTGGAATTTATCTGGCGAAAAATTGCCCTCTCAACGGATGTGTTGATTACGAAACGCAGAAATCTTACTCTTTGACTCTGACTGCTAAGGACGGTGGTGGAAAATTCAGCACCACCAGTATTCAGATCGAAATCGAGGACATCAACGACAACGCGCCAAAATTCCAGCAATCGGAGTACCGCCGCACCTTTTTGGAAGGGGAAACTAGATTCAACCCACAATTGTTTGTCAGGGTAAATAAAAAGGAATTTTTTTAATCAAAAATTAATTTATGAATTTTTTTGCAGGCGGTTGATATTGATGGCCCTTCGCAAGGAAACGGTGCTGTAACTTATTCGATTTCGGCGTCAAACGCCCCTGAAGGAACCTTCCTTGTTGACCCTGACACTGGTGAGCTGAAACTGCTCAAGCCTGCTGCAGCCGGCGACACCCTATTTGGACAGTACGAGTTGAAAATCAAGGCCAGTGACCACGGCCAACCAGAGTCGCTGCACTCTGAGGCTTCGGTCGTCATCAGAGTCGGCGTGCCTGGAAACCAGCAGCCTGTTTTTAAGGGCGGCCCAGTTTTTGAAACCAAAGTGTTTGAAAACATTGAGCCTGGAAAGTCTGTGATAAACATCAGCGCCCACGACCCTGACGGTCAAGATTCTGAGCTGACCTACAAAATCGTCGCCGGCGCGAGGGATAATTTCTTAATTGACGAGTTCTCAGGGATCATCTCGGTGGCGCCAGGGGGAATTGCTGAACGAGAGGATTTCAAAATTTTGGTCGCTGCTATTGACGACGGCAAACCTTACAGGTGAGTTTATGGCAATTTATTTGAAAAATAATTATTTTATTCTAATATTTTAAAAAACTAGGGCGACAGCCACTGCTACTATTATGGTGCACGTCGTTGACATAAATAATGAGCCTCCGAAATTTGACGAGGATTATTACGAGAAGCACATTTCGGAGAGATTGGATGTTGGCGAAAAGGTGCTCCAGGTGACGGCGACCGACCCAGATTTGGACGCGAAATTGAACTACTCCCTTCTTGATCCCGAGTTCATCAAGGACAAAACGGGCGTAGAAATTCAGTCAAATTCAAATAAATTCTTTAAAATTAACTCGACGACCGGTGATATTTTTTTGGCACGAAAACTGGATCATGAAATTGCTGCAGTTGTCACTTTTAACGTGCTGGTTGTAGACGAAAATGCGGAAGAAAATATAGAATTGCAAAACGCGACATGTAAGAAATGATTTTAAATATTTTGAGTATATCTGTAAAAATGTTTTATTCGTAATTTAATTAGGCGAAGTTACGTTCTTTGTGGAGGCGTACAACAACAAAAACCCGGTGTTTAACGAGCCTTGGAGCCCAAGCAACCCTGTTTTTAAAATAAAACTCGGCGATCAGAGGAGTTTGGGTACCCAAATCCTTTCACTCTCGGCCACAGATCCTTTGAGGGGCGGTTTTCCTATTTCAAAAATTCAACTTTTGACAAATGAAGATGATATCGTTTCTCTTACTCCTGACAACCGTCTGCTTTTGAACAGAGACCTGCCGTACGACTTAAATAATAAGGTATGATTACTATGATTTATCACTATTTGATTGTCTTAATAAAAAAAAAAAATTCAGACTTTCAAAGCAACTGTGCGGTCAGAGGCTGATGGAGACAGTGACCGATTCAGCGACGCCACTGTTATAATTGAACTGGACGACATTAACCACTACACTCCTAGTTTTACTCAAAGAGTTCGTTAAAAAAATTATTAAAATTATCAATCTTCTTATACTTTATGATTTCTTTGTAGACGTACAAAAGCAGGATTGCTGAAAATGCAAAACACCCCGCGTCGGTGCTAACAGTCAACGCGACCGACAATGACGACCCAAGCAGTCCCTCCGGCCACGGACAGGTGCGCTATTCCTTGACCGGATCAGGCTCTCAGCTCTTCACAATTGATCCAATCACGGGCATTGTAAGCATCGCGAAAGGCGCTGCTCTGGACAGGGAAACGCAACCAATCCTCAGCTTTTACGCGGTGGCCGTGGACACGCCGAACGGAGGCCCCGAACAAAGAAAATCGACGGCGCATGTAATTTAATTTCTTTTTAAATTTTAAAATTTTAATTTTGCTGCTTAAGATTGAAATTGAAGTTTTGGACGTGAACGACAACCCTCCCAAATTTGAAAAATCTTCATACACGGCTGTGATTCCTGAAAACGTCAACATTACGTGGAGCGTGATTAAAGTGCATGCCAGAGATGCTGACGAATCTCTGAGTGGGCAGGTGGAATATGAGTTTGCCGATCTTGGGGATGCTCAAGGTACTTATTTTTCCTATTTGCAGTAATTTTTATAACAAAAATTATGCAGGCCTTCTTTCTATAAACACAACAACTGGAGAAATAAGAACAAAATCCTTACTTACCGGAAAAGGTCGACAGGACCCTTACACCATCCAGGTGCGCGCTATTGACCTGGGCCAACCCTCCCTGCACGGCGACGCGCCCTTGTATCTTTATATAAGTGATGTTGGACAAAATGACGGAATTCCGATATTTTTAAGACCAATGCCAAACGAAACAGCATTTGCCGCAGAAGTAGGAAATTTTTATTCACATGATTGAGTTGATTAAATTAATTATATTTTTAGAACTCAACAATTGGATCACCAGTTTTCCAAGTTGTAGCAACCGATCCTGATGACCCTAACACAGCGAACGGAATGATTAGTTACAAACTTCTGGACAATGAGAAATTTTCAAAAGACACCCTGGCTTTTAGAATTGGTGAATTTCTTTAAATATTTATTCCTGCAACATAATGTATTAAATTTATACAGATCGTGAAACTGGACTAATTACAACGAGACAGCCTTTAGACCGTGAGAGGCAGTCGGAATACACCTTAATCGTGGAAGTGCAGGACGACGGCTCGCCACCGAAAAAAGCGTCAAGTATTTTGCGAATCGAGGTTACTGACGTCGACGACCACAAACCTGTCTTCCAGCGCTCAATCGTAAAAACTGGCTTTATTTAAATTTTTTTTATTGATTTTTATTGAAAATTATTTTAGGATGCCGACGAAATTGAGTTCCGCATCAGAGAAGACGCCGCGCCCGGAGTTGAAATTGGAACGGTAGCTGCGGTTGACAACGACTTGAATGAAAATGCCGACATTGACTATTCAATCATTTGTGAGTCGATTCAAATTAATTCAATATTTATAGTTTAATTCCGTATCAAAATTTTAGTCGGTAATGACGAGAGAATTTTCAACATTACGAGGACAAAAGACAATAAAGGTTTGATCACCTTGAATAAGCGCGTGGATAGGGAAACTAAAGAGGACCATTTGATCACCATCAAGTGCTTCCCTGCTAGAACCAGACCACCTGCAGTTAGGAAGGAATTTAACCCACAGGTTAATAATCATTCTAGAAATTTTTTTAAACTTTTCCATAAAATATTAATTGTTTTATTAAATTTACTGTAAACTAGCGTTTTATTTTGATTCTAATAAAATTTTGAATTATTAGGACATGTCGGAAATTCAAGTCAAAATTTCAGTTGAAGACGTTGATGATAACGTGCCAGTATTTAAAAAGGCAAATCTAACTGTTGGTATGTATTTACCTGATTTTTTTTTTAAATAATAAAAATTTGCAATTTTTTTTCAGGAGTAAGAATTTACGTGCCAGTCGACACTCCATTGGCGACCATTGAAGCAACTGACGACGACGCCAATGCTCCTGAAATGCACTACAAACTGCTCAAGGCTGAATTCGACCGTCCAGGTTTGGCAGAAATGAGCGTCAGCGAGGACACTCCAATTTTCCGTCTCAATGAAAGGACCGGCGAGCTGCACACCGCGACCTCAATGGTGCCTTTCGCAGATGGAATTTTCACTCTGTACATAACTGCCTTCAACAGTGAGGAAAAGGAGGGCAGCGCCAACACCACAATCAGGGTGAGTCTCGCATAAAATAAAAAGTAATTGATTTTAAACATTTGTGCAGGTATTCGTTTGGAGGGACACAGAACTTTTGAAGTTCGTTTTTGCAAAGCCATTGGCCGAGGTCAGGAGGTCACTACCTCAGTTCGCCTCAGATTTGGAACACTCGCTGCCAGACGCAGCCAAACTTAACATTTATGATACGCAGTACTTAATTAAGAAGGGCGGCAGCATTGATTTTAGCACAACAACGTAAGTATTAAATTTAAACCTTGTTTTATTTTCTTAAATTTTATCTCTTCTGCAGATCCTGTTTCCAATTATTGGGAGAAAATTCTTTCAATCTGACGTCAATGCAAAAAATGCTCACTTTTGAAAGCAATCCCATGTTGTCGAAAGTGTTCGATCGATATGGTGTACAATCCGTGGAGGTATAATTAATCTTATCTTTTTTTAATCCTAAAATATTTTAATATTTTAAATATCATAGCGGTGCTCTCCAGTCGCTCAGAAAGTAAAAGCCACAACCGTGCAAATCTGGGTTTTGGCGATAGCAGCGCTCGTCGGCTTCTTTGGTTTCGTGTCAATGATTTTCATCTGCGCCTCACACAGCAGGTATTTTATTCAAATTATGCTACTTTTAATTCAGAATCGAGTGTTTGAGTTGGTTTTTTTCATTTGCAGGTACACGAGAAAAATTAGATCAACTTTGCGACGAGATGACTACAGTAGCAACGAAGGCTACGCGTATGTTATTTCGCACGCAGGGTCGGTGTTGCGAAATCCGGCGCCGTCGATCATTTCGCAGAGTTTCCACGGCTCCGAGTGGCCGGCGGAGTTCATAGGCACTCCAGCTAGTTTGCTACCCCCAGGGGTTGTCACGTGATAACCCGATCGATGCCAAATTTGTAACTATATGTCCGAGCTTACTACTGTAATTAGGGTTATACTGTGTAACAAAGTGTATTGTATAAAATTGTATTTCAAGTTGTTGACTTTTGCTGCTGGAAATAATAATTTGCCAATTAAATTGCCATCGAACAATGAAAAAAGAACTCTGTTTTAAACAAGAATCCTATTTTGAGGGAAAAAGGAAAACAATTTTCTTGGTGGCAAATTCAATAGTGATGGACACTTTCGCGCTGAAAGGAGGTAAAATTTGTTTGTAAGGAGAAACGCCACCTGGAGTCTATTTTTGAAACCAAGAAGGTAAACAGTACGAGCTGTCAAAAGCCTCCCGCAATGCCGACGTAATTTTTTGACTGGATCAATTTCTGCTTTTCCAATTGGATTTGAAGAAATGAATTTTTTATAATCTATTAAACGCTACTATTGCTCATAAATCTGTACAATGGCCTATGTGAGTGTCCCCGAATGGACACCACATCAAGTAACTGAATGGCTCAAAGGTATAAAAAGCTGTGATTTTGTTTAATTTATCTCATTTAACACATAAACATTTCTATATATTTATTTTGTATTACTTCCAGGTCTTGATACTGTGATACTTAGTTATTCGCACAATTTTCTCAACAATAATGTTGGAGGCCAAAAACTTTTAGATATCTGCGCGTCGGATTTGGAAAATTTAGGAATCAACAAAGTTGGGCACCAGGAAATAATTCTTGAAGCCATCTCTTTGCTCAGGAATTTTGTAAGTTTGGAAAAAAACTCAAGTTTTAAGTTATAAGCTAAATTTCTAGATAATTTTTTCTAGTAATTATATTTTTAATTTTTAGCACTATGACTTGGACCGAGAAAACATGCAACTGCTGGCAGTTCGACTGTCCTGTTCTGCACACAGTCTTGAACAGACAATAAAAGCGGACCTGAAGGAAAACCCTCGCGGTTCTCAAAGGGTCCGGACGCAAATCATGGCCGACGTGACAGGAGTGACGGCCACCATCAAGGCTCTGGTGCTGTGGATCGACCGACAGCCCTTTGCGAGCAACGAGAAGTACCAGGAGATCAGGGCCATCATTCTCTCTCTTGGCCTCAGCATCGCTACGTGCACTCAGAGAGACAGATTTGCAGAAAACCCTGTGGAGGAAATCATGCAAAAGTGTGCACAATTGACCAAGCTCGCCAACGAAATTATCGAAAACTCAAAGGACCCCATGGTACTGCAACCGGCCAGTTTGGACATTGCCACCATCAGGAGCAGACAAGGCGACGACTTGGTATACAGAATTATTTAATTAATTTACAATAGAGAATAACTGTTACTTGATCAAAGGGTTTCACCCTTGCCAGATCGTGGCATGGTGCTCACCAGGTGGTTGAGGTCAACCCTCAAAGCACTCCGCACCATCAGAGTGGCAGGATCGAACTCGGCGACGAAGTTGTCCAAATCAATTACCAGACTGTGGTATGTTTTCTGAATTTCAAAATATTCATGCAATGCATTTTAATAATTTGTAGGTTGGTTGGCGTTTGAAGTCCCTGCTACTCCTGTTTAAACAAGAATCCAAAGCTCAAATCTTTCTAACCCTGAAGAAACGCCCTCAGCACTCAACAATCTATGGGCAGGTCTACATAAAACCCTATCGTCTGCCCAGCAAAAATAGGGCTGCGGCTCTGGCTCAGTGGCAGGACAGCAGTTTGCCATCACCAAGACCTGAATTCCTTGCCATTCCTCATTTTGAACTCCCCAGATTGAGGAGGTAATTTAACTTAATGATTTTTTTTTTATTTTTTTTTTTATAATTAAAATTTCAGTGAAAAAACTGAAGATACCCGGTTTCTTGAGAGCAGCAGCTCCGAAAGTGAGAACGAGGCGCCGTACATCAGAGCCCAGCCAGGCCGAAGCTCGAACATCCATGCCGGGTCTGTTCTGAGCCTGATGCTTCCCAGGAACAAAATTCAGAGAAGGGCAACAGTCTCTGGCTACAGCTCTACATACAAACATGTGCCAGTTGGAATTGAACTTTTCAGAGCGCAGATCCAAAGGGAAATGCAGAGAAGGGGGCTGCAGTGCCCAGCGAAAAGCAATGAAGATGCCGCCAGCATAAGGTCTGACCAAACAATTGACAGGTTTAAAATTCTAAATGATTTTTGTTTTAATTTTAGGTGCCATGGAGGTAGCACTGTGTCGCTGGCTGTACGACCAAGCACTTTCCTTGGCACTGTTGGAAACCAGTGCCTTGATCAAAAATAATTAAAAAATATATATTTTGATCAGACTGAACAAGTCTTCCAAGGCTCAAATAAAAAGTGAAATGGGCATTTTAAAATTCTAGATTGATTTATTTAAATGAAAGATATAAATATTTGCTTAAATCTGCATTTCATGATTGAAAAAGAAAATCAATAAAAAATTAGGTTTTTGGTAACTTAATATTGCATTTCTTCATGTTTTCTCTGATGTCCCGACAATCTTCGTCTAAAAATTATTTTATTCTAGTGATTAATTATAAAAAAATCTTAATTCTCATACTTTTAGTAGACAGTGAGCATTGCTAAAATTTTGAAACATAATTAGTGATTAAATTGACCTGAAAATAATCTGCTCACAGAAAAAACAGCCATCCGTATGCACAGATTAAAGACATAAGGTGATTGGTATGCTCTTACAGTGCTGCTACTATTTGCTGTAATTTTATTTTTAATATTACAAAAAATACATTAACACAACTCAAATTAAAATGGTATTACCAAATATTTTGATTTTTTCATCATATTTTGGAATTTCTTGAAATCAAACTTTTACTTAAGGGTGGGCAAAAATTTGAATAAATACTTTTGGTAAGCTTGACACACTCAGCAACTTGTTCATCGATGATATCGGCAACAGAGTCGTCGGCATTTTTCTTCAAATAGCTGGTTATTTTTTTGTTTGCCATTTCACCTTCTTCAATCTATCATTTTATTTTTTACACCAGATTAAATTCATCAATAATTTTAACGTGGTATCCTCAAAATAAGATATATTTGTTACCAGTTTGCGTGCTTTAAAAATGCAGTCGTAAAAGTACTAGACCAAATAATGTCAAAGTATTTTTAACAAATGTTGAAAAAAAATTTCTCACGTATGAGCTGTCAGGAACATTGGCCACTGTTTGTACATGATAAAAACAAAAATAATTATAATTTCAAATATTACGATTCAAATCTCCAGATGCTGTAAGATACGAAAAAAGTTGGGGATCTTTTCTGAGAGAACGAAATTCATCGCGAGGAAAATTTTCGTCACTGGCGCAGTCAGAGTCGTCGTCGGGAAATAAATCATCGTACGGCTTTGTTTTGCAGCATTTCTCGAAACCCTTCAGAAAATACGTGTAAGTTTTATGAAGGTGTTTTTTTTATATATAAAACGAAAACCTTCAGACTACTGCAAGGACCGGAAGCTACGGTCGTGGTGGTCATTGGTGCGGCAGTGGTGGTGGTTGTCGCTCGCCACCACCAATTTACCGCGGGACAGGTGCCGTTGTTGGTCAAAACCGAGGGCGCCTCGTCCCGCACGAAACTGATGCACCGCGCTATGCAAAAGTACTGCTGCAGGCGAACAACGTCGCAGTCAATTTTGTTTGCACAAGTTGCCACTTGCATTAAAAAAGTAATATTTATCATGTCAATGTAACAATATTTAATAACTTACGATCAGCAGCTTTGGAAAACTGAAATATTTGAAAATTTACCAACAATGCAGGATTTCATTTTAGGAAAAAAATGGCTTACTTTAGTAAAAGTAGCTAGAAGAAGTACTGCAAAATGAAAGAAGTTCTCCATTGGATAAATTTTGAGTCGCTCAACTGCAAAATGCATGGCTGCTCTCACGTTCTGTAGCTATTCAGGCACGCGTCCTCTGCATATCCGGCACATATATTCCTACTCGCCCATTTTTAGGCGGATATTGAAATCAGAGTGACGTGCAAGCAAGGTGCAGAAAAGCACAGGGATTCTTTCCATTAAATTAATAAATTTTTTTTCTACAATAAATTTATTATGTATCAATTTCAAAGAAAAAAATTATCAAATAAGATTAGAATAAAAAAAACCAAATTGTAAATTTTTTTAAAGGTGCAAAATATTATATTTTCTTATTTACCTCATCGCTCTGGATTTCGATATTGTTAAATAGAAGTATAAATACTTAAGAACAAAGGATTTGTTAAATTTCCCCTCAACTCTTTGAAAGTCATAAATATATAGGCCGCGCAGGAAGTTAGGGAGAATCGCATTTGTCCAAACCAAGCGAGCAACACGGAAAAGCGCCAGCAGTTTTCCCCAATGCTCCACGTCAAAGCCTACTTTGTTTTTTGAAGCAGCCATGCAATTAGCTGCAATTTCGTTCCTCCTAATGCTTTATTTGACACTCGACAGCGCACCACACAAGGTGAGAATTAAATTAAACTCTTTGATGAACAAATCTCGTTTGAATATAATGCGTATTTGATCAGGTGAGAGCGCAAAGTGCAGACGGAGCCTGCATGGACCAGATGGGATTGAAACCAGGTTCGATCAAAGTAATTATGCAAAGCGCGAGAGCGAGAATTCTGGTTTCAGAGCAACAAGAAAAGTTGAAATCGTTGAAAAAATACTACTGCATATCGCAATGCATGGGCGGGTTTGGGGGCGAAGTGGACTTTTGCAAGAGCGACGGAATCTGCCTGGAGCAGCCGTCGGCGCCGTCAGGGTACTCCGCAGCGATGAACATGCCCCGCGCATAATCAGTTTTAATCAAAGGTAAGATATCGAGAACATATTACTAAAAAAAGGAAAGTAATTGGGAATTTCCTTTTTTACAGAACTTGAAATTGAAATTTAAATTGAGAGAAATATAAATTGGCACTGAAAAGTATTTAAAAAATTTCAAAAAAGAATTTGATTTTTTTTTTTTTTTTTTTTGTGAGAAATGAGTTTCATTTTAGTATTACTGCTTAAATGACATAAAATTAATATGTTCATTATAAACTTATATTTATGGAAAGAACTGTATTTCATAAAATGGTTTTATTTATTGACACATCCTCTCGTATATAAGCAGTAAATAATAACCATGTTTGAGAATTTTATTTTATTATGCATGTTTTCATACTTGCTCTTCACAAAGCAAGTAAAGCTGAGGGGAAAACAAAAATAGAAACAGCAACACCTGTGCAAAACAAAAGGTTTCAAGGATGCAGAATTTTTACTTTAAAAAAAAAAAAAAATTAAATTCACACTTGCAAAAGTATATAAAGTGTATTCAATTTGTTAGCATTCGTCACTTTGAATTAAGATAATTTTGTTTGCTCGGATTTTGACACGAGTGTTTCTCGGAAACATGTGCAGAGATAATTAAAAAGAGAGAAGAAAACTGATTTTTTTTTTGTCATTCAGGATATGCGGTGGCTAATATACTGTACAAGAAACAAATGGCGTAGTCTTTTCCAGTCCTCTGCTCTGGCGAGTTTACTTATCAATGACAATATCGTTGCGTCAGTTTCTTGGCGCCGCAAGCACATTTATTTATTATATTATATGTTTCAAGGGTAATATGTCAAACATCTTTTCTCACCCTGTTAGTTTTTTTCATACAGATGTGCGCAGTTGAGTGACGGTTGCCGTCATATTTGTGCGTCTTAATATCGACGTTTTTTGCCGCGGCCGCCAATTTCTGCCAGTTAATTGCTGCAATTTTAGACGGGCCCCCTGGTTAATTGGCCCGCCTGAAGCCGGTTCGCGAGCAAAAATTGACACGAATTACGAAAAATAGCATCGCGCGGCGCCGCGACTGCTCTGGTCACAGCCACCGACAAGAGAGAGAAGTTGATCTTTTACGGCGCAGCCATCAAGCCCTCGGGCTGCTTACCGGGACAACCGGTACCACAATATTACAGGCTTTCCTTAAGATTGAAATCGCAATTATGTACGGAGCAGTGATTTCACAGACATCAACTTTGGCTAATTTAAGTGACAGTAAAATGACTCGCTTGCTCTACATTGCATTTCAATTTTAAATAACAGGTGATTTGCCACATTTCTGATAAATTATTACAAGTTTTTGAGGAAAAAATCAAAGTGAAAGTCCAGGCGTTAATTTTTCTTAAAAGAAAACTAAGTGAGTTTCAAAAAGTTTACGGGAAAAAAAGCATTTGAATGATCGTTGAAAAAGGTCAGGAGCAAGTTTTCTACTTTTGGATTTGAAAAAACACAAAGATGGTCAAAACTACACGTGGCTACGGCAGAGAGTGATTAGGCCGAGGAACGAGTTTTCCAATAGGTGTGTCGCCAGTGTGACCAATGAGAGGTTCTTGGTCGGCTTAAGGCAGGACACTCTCGTCAGTCTGGTTGCAAGAGTCGCAGGCGCCACACGGACCGATCACTCTCTCACAGAAGCAGCACCATGAAGAGCCACCAGCAGGAAGGGTGGAATGTGCCGGCGTCGCGCATCGCCCGCGACACGCACAACCCCATCAGGGCCATCGTCGAAAACCTCAACCTCAACCCCAACCCGGATAAGCCAATGATCGCGCTTTCCATTGGTGAGTTCGTTGACGGACCAAAATTTGAGGCGCAGTTGACCCGCGCCAGCCTTGGTTGCGCGCGATTTCCCTTCGATTCTTTCCTTAATCCAGTTCTAACTGACATTTTTGCTGCATAATTTGCGATATCGATAAACCTCTCTTGCAAAAATAAATCAAGACCAATCAATTCGCAATCTGGATATTTGCAAATGGCAGACGCAAGAGATGATAAAATTTAAATTTTTTTTAGCTGTAAATTTCAATTTTAAAACGCCAACCAAATTCTTTTCAAAGATGAAAAAAATCCCTCAAGCGGTTTCCTTTATTAGCACATGCAATTGCATTTTATTTGCAAACGTGTTGACTGCAACACGTAATCAGAGAAGCCACTTGATTATTTAACAAAATAAAGTGAAGATGTGTCGCGGTTTGCGGCTTATTATTGTCTTTTTAGCGCAGTGAAGTGTAAATCTTGTATGATGTAATCTAAACAGAGACTGGTTGATGGATCCGGTCGATAATGAATGCAGAGAAATCTTTGATAATGACCACAGCTTTTTTTACACTTTTAATTCAAGGTCTTCAACTTTTCGTATCGCGCGTGAATTAAACATAAATTACAAGAAATAATAAACCCTTCATGACTTGTGGCGCATTTTAATTAAGGGCTGAAAATGCCACCATATTTATTATCGTGATATTTTACAAAAACTTTCAGTAGATAAGAAAGTTTGAATGATTATTACATAATGAAATGAAGTTTTAAAATAAAGACTATTCCTAGAACTGGTGGATAATTACTTATTTACAAATATCAATTATAAAGAAAAGACTAAAACACTTGGCAACAGGCAACCTTCAGGTAGCCATTGGTATTTTGATTTTTCTAGAAGTTGAATTCGTTCTCCGTAAAACCTTTTTACTTTTTATCTGTGACAAGTTTTATTTTTTATTTATCGGCGGAGCACCTCCGAGTTTAAGTGACAAGAAGCGCATCGCTCCGCATTTCAGGAAAAAGGTCGTGGATGCATCTAGAGAGAAAGAATGTTTGACAATTTCCTACAGTAATTTTAGATTAGACGCCAGAAATTATAACAGCCCGAATCTGGGGTAATTTTGGCAAATTGCTAGCTTTGCCCCCGAGGTCAGCTTGTTATAAAATTCAATCAGGTTGCTCTGCTTTTTGGCAAAATATCTGTTGGAAAAGAGAGTGGGATTCGCCACTATTACTGTTTAATGGCTCCACCAGTGGCGTCGCAGCGACTTTATAATTATAAGGTAGTCGTCTGGAGATGGGGAATATTTATGAAAATTGCTGCGCGCGTCTCAGCCCGCGGATCTGGTCATGCAGCGTGAATTAAATTTACAATTTTATTGGAGGCAGCTTTTAGGCTGGCTGCACGTCACAGGTTGTAAAAGAATGGTCGTTTAAAAAAAAAGTCGTCTTCGAGCGGATATTTTTGCTACAAGTACAAATTTTATGCAACGCTAGAATAGCACGCAATTATTTGAAATCAAACTTAATGCGTATTATGTTGTTGTAATTACGCATGAGAGGTCTCATCTATTGGGTGAATGAAAAAAAATAATGTCACTTCTGTCGAAGGGCGCATGAGATGTTAAAAATAGAATAGATCAGATTTAAAAACAAGTGTTTTTCTCTGTGGGTATAACAAGCAGTATTAATGTCCATGGAAGCAACTGAAAAAAAAGTGGAAGTGAGAGAGTTTAGAAAATCATGAAGTTTAAAAAATAGCTTTTAGACTCATTCTAAAAGAGAGAATTCTAGTCTGATTAATCTCGTTTGTCTAGAAACAGTATCATATCAATTAAATTATTATGCATCAATAGCAATGGAAATCATTACAATTAATTTTTACTAATGGCTGTATTTTACCATCAAAAGTTACCTTTGAGAAGAAAATACATAAAATTATCTTGTCAAATCAAAACATGTTGTCAATTTGCAAGAATTCAAGATTCCCGTAAATTTGTAATTCAAGACTTTTACTTCCAAGAAAACTGGCTTTGTTTCTTTATCATGCAATTCAAAATAAATGGTAGCTTGTTAAATTAATATTAAGCATAAATTTAGAATAAATCTAGAAAATATAGAAAAAAATTTGTTACATAAAATAATCTGCGCACACCATTTGATTCGAAACAACCAGTCGCAAATATTTCGAAAAAGAAAATAGATACTCAATATCCTCTATATTGCTGTTACATAATTAAGCAACTCACTAGTATTTTCTATGATAGGATCTAACGATCAAGGCCATAAAATTGGCTCTCCTGATTTGGATCACTGACCTTTACCAATTTACCAGAGGCATAAGAACTGGCTAACTTATAAAATCAATCCACCATCCAAAAGAACCAGAATAATTCAAAACACATGAGAGGTTCATTTTTCTTATCAAAACGTAAAAGCCTCCCCTCAACAACAGCGTTTCTCAACAATTAAGAGAAAAAAAGCAATAGCTTGTTTTCTTCTTCTTTCTCTTGCCAGATTCTCAGCAAACGAATAGACCTCGGCCGTGACAGTGACTTTAACACGTGGTTCGCGCATGTAAATCACCATCCGTCAGTCAATCGAAATGCGATTGTTTTCTTTTTTTTATTTTGCATGAGATAAAAATAAACGCTTCTGCATTTTATTTTATAGGTACGCACTCGCATATATATGCATTGAATCTAGATAAAACTGGAAACTTCCAAGGAGAACTTCTGCTCATTTGAGTGGTTCATTTTTATATATTACCGCACAGCACACAAGTTAAGAGAGAGACACACACACAACCTGTTAAACTACTGCTATCCGCGCGCCGTGTCTCTCTCGATTAATTTTGTCTCAAAAGTCGCTCCTCCGACTGCCTTCCGCGGCCGGCCGGCGACCAAATAAAAAATTATGGCCGCATACCACCTCCTAAAAAAAAGCCGTGCTAAAAACTTGTGAAGCTAACACTAGGCGAAATCGGCCCACTGATTCGCTAATGGTGCAAATTTATGCAGAGTTGCCTAAGAATTGCAAAGAATATCCAACTAGTTTGAACTGACGATTATATTTTTTTTTACTGGTTACTTAATTTTTACATCCAAAGAGAATTGTTTCAAAATAATCGCTTGTTATGTATTTAATGTTTTAATTTAAGTTTTCAATTTCATTATACAATTTTTGAACAAGTACGTTTCGTTCAGCCAAAATTTACTATCACCGCAATTCTCACATTTGAAGAAAACTGAAAATAGCAAGAGTTTTCAATTAAAATTATTTTAATTAGTTTTAACAAATTCATCAAAGTTAAAAAAGATAATAATTTTCATAAAATCATAAACAATTCTCCCTTTTTATAATTTTTCAATGATATAAAAATTATTTACAATTTAGATCACAATTATAAGTTTGGATTTTGAAAACTAACAAAATTAAAATTAATTTTTATAGGAGACCCCACTGTTTTTGGAAATTTGAGCCCTCCCGCCGAAGTAATTGACGCACTTTGCGAGAGCGTCGAGTCTCTCAGGTACAACGGATATGCGCCTAGCGTTGGTAAGATTCAAAAATTGATATTCCTTCTTCAAAACCTGCTTATGCGTCCAAAATAAATATAAAATCATTTTATTTCAAGGTTACGAGGAGGCGCGAAACTCGGTTGCCGAGTACTCGTCCATCAATGGTTTGCAAGTGACCGCCAAGGACGTGATTCTGTGCAGCGGATGCTCCTGTTCGCTGGACCTTTGCATAACCGTGCTGGCCAACCCAGGCCAGAATATTTTGGTGCCTCGGCCAGGATTCTCAATTTACCGTACCCTGGCCGAGGGACTTGGTGTGCAGGTCAAGTACTACGACCTCCTGGTGAGTTATAATTTAAAGATATAAAAAAACTTTTAATTCAAATTTTTACGAATTTTGTATTTCAGCCTACAAGGCAATGGGAGGCAGATCTGGCGCAGTTGGAGGCGGCCATTGACACGCGGACCGCAGCGATCATAGTAAATAACCCTTCCAACCCTTGTGGTTCTGTTTATTCAAGGGAACACCTTTCAGCAATAATTGAAATTGCAGAACAAAATCGCGTTCCTATAATAGCTGACGAGATTTACGAACATTTTGTGTTCCAAGGACACACTTTCGAGCCGCTAGCGTCTCTCTCCAAGAATGTCCCCATCTTGTCCTGCAGCGGTCTCACGAAGAGGTACGTCTATAATTTTTTTTTCATTACCCACAACTTGGTCGAGCTTCCTTGGACACAGAATTTTTTTTACCGAAAACTCGTTTTGCGGCAAGTATCGTAATAAAAATGTCTGGCTTCGCAGGTTCTTAGTTCCTGGTTGGCGAATGGGATGGATCATTGTGCACGACAGAAACGGAGTTTTTGAAAAGGAGGTACTCGGAAGATCATGAAATTTTACTCGGTTGTTTGATTGACAATGCGAACATTCAGGTCAGAAGCGGACTGCAAAGGCTGAGCCAGCGAATCATCGGCAGCAACACCATCGTCCAAGGGGCCATTCCCAAAATCCTAGCCACGACCCCGCAGGAATTCTTCGACAGGACTGTTCAGCACGTTGAGGTAAATTGGATTCTTGTCAAAAGTGTGACTAAAAATTATTGATAAACGATTTGCAGAAAAATGCCAAGCTTGCCTTTGAAGCTTTGAGGCAAATCGAGGGACTGACGCCTGTGATGCCACAAGGCGCCATGTACATGATGGTCGGATTGGATTTGGAAAAGTTCCCTTTGTTCCCGACTGAAATCCAGTTTGTCGAGCAACTCGTGACAGAGGAGTCTGTCTTTTGCCTACCAGGAAAGGTACGTCTCAAAATTTTAATAACTAAAAAAATGAGAATTTACAGCAAAAAAAGGACATAAATTTTCCACATGTCTAAAATTTCTTTTGTATAATTTTGTTTTTGCAAATTTAAAGCGTTGAGAAATTGTTGTACGCGTGCTTGATTTTATTTTAAACTTAATAATTTTTTTTACCTATTAGAATTGCATACAAAATAAAGATCTAAAAATATTAAAATTTTTTTATCTTTTCTAAAACAAAATTATTGTGCGTTACACATTCAAGTTCTAATGTAAAGAGCTTCATTGAAGATAATTTAAAATATTCACTCAACACACTTTAACCTAAGTGATCATCATCTTCATCTCACTTTTCTAGTATAACTTTAAAGTGCTGCAGGTTTTAATGGTTTGTTTATATACAAAATTCAGAAAAGTAAAGATTAAAAAATTTAACTTTGAACATGTTTGCTAAAAATTTCAATTTAAAACTGAGTTTTGCTTGACTTAATTTAATTAAGATTTTTCCCATTTTCCTGTAATTTTAATTGACGCATCTTACAATAGAGTCAATTACATGGTAAAAATGTCATGGGGTAGCCGCGATCATTCACAATTTCAGAATTTAGAGAAAAATATACATTTTTTAACTTTCTATTTCTTTTTTTCTTTTAACATGTTAATTGATGGAAATAATTTTTTACAAATTTTCTTCTGACGTTGCATGAGTTTTGTCAGTTTAGGTAAGAAAAATAAATTCATTAAATAAGCGTATACTATTTTGTCTAAAGTTCCATTTTATGATTTTTTTTTTATCTAAACAAATCAAAATTTATTCATTTCAGGGTGTGAAAAATTATCGCAGACTTTTTCTTAAACGGACGGACGGATTCTCATGAAATTTCAACTTGTTTCAGTGTTTTGATTACAACGGCTACATTCGACTGGTTCTAACCGTGCCTTCAGAAATCTTGATCGAGGCATGCAACCGAATTGAACTTTTCTGCCAACGACATTTGCACTTACCTTTGGAAGAGGACGCGTCACTCGACGGTCTCGAGAAGCACCTGAGCATGGAGCAGGACTCGAGCGACCTTTGCCCCGTCCTGCCGGTGCCTTCGGTGCCCGTCACGCTGGGCGAGGACCGGCGACCCTGAGGAAAATAGAAAACGCGACATTAGATTGAATTAAAACACAGAGTCAAGAGGCAGAAAAAGTCGAACAAATTGAAATTGGCGAGAATCGAAGGAGAGCCGCGGCTGCCAGAGGAATCAATGCGATATACGAGTGTGATATTATAGAATAAGGGTGCAGATTTCGTAACAAAAAAATGTGTCCTGAATTTTATATTACGTCCCTGTCTGACAACACACACGAGACCCTGCTGTCGCGACGATGTGTCCAGTATTTTTATCTCGAGGTGCGGCTCCCATTAAAATTGCGCTTAGCCTCACTTTAAAAATATATTTATTTCATTTGTTTTTACGTGTTTTTACTTAAGAGCATAAGTATTGTACAAGGGGTGGAATCATTTATTTTTTAAGAACGTGGATCCAAGTTAATATGAGTTATAATTATTCTCAATTATGTCATTATTCTATTTTGATTCTTTGTTCGTATCTTCTGGTCGAGAATTTTATAGCCCTACATTTTCCTCGATCAAATTAATCTCATTTAGTTGGACCTTTTTGAGCTTCAAATCAACGATTCATTTAATTTTAAACGTTCTCAATAAATGTTAATGAAAAAACTATAAATACATAAAACCGTAAGTGCTCAAATTAAAAATGGATAATTATTATTGATTAAATTCGCTGCTAACTGCATTTCATGTGTGTGGTTGTGTTGTTCAAAATACTGTTACTCATTGTACCTTTAATATGACGAATAAATAATTTTAGCAGTGCTGACGAAAAATTTAATTACAATAATTATTTTACAACACCCTCTTCAATACCAAATTCATTCAAAAATATTATGCAAACAAAGCCGAATAACCTTTTTTTTTTTTATTAAAATACAATTTAATAAAAATTGATCATTTTAATTTAATATTATGTCAAATAATCCAAAATAATCCAGAATAAATGTGCGCTATTTAAACCTTTCCATGCGTAATATTTTACGGAATTAACCTACGCATTCTTCTTTTGTTGTAAACACTAATTGACACAATTTTATCAGACATAATTATACACTGATCAATGAAGCAATAACTTTGTTATTCTCCTAAATTAAGGAGGAATAAAATAACAGACGATGGCACTTACTAATGCTGGAAGAGGAGAACGTCCATGGTCGCGAGGTCAACACGCACACAAGATGTTAAAGAACAACCGAGAACATTATCACAGCAGTCGCAGCACACATCACATAAATTGTAAATAAACTTGCAGAATTTTTTGTTTCACTTCTTCAATAGCGGTCGCAGTCAGTCTCAAAAGTCTCAACTGTCACAACGTTACAACACTGAACAGAAAGGGCAACATCGCATCCTAGAGAAGCTACTACTGCATTCCAACGTCCACCAGCCAACTTCAACTGCATGGTGTGCTCAGCGCCCATCAAGATAAGACAAGTATCAACCACCCCCATCAAAGTCACGTGAGGAGGAGGGGAGATGGAGTGAGCCAGCAAGAATGCAAAAATATTTTGACATTTTCAAGGTTGCCCCATTTTCATTGGTTGGAGACGAAAACACAGCGCAGCGAAAGGGAAAGAATGCAGCATTTCTTTGTCACTGCCTTGAAGATTTTTGCAGCGACGAGTGTATCTAATCTTTGGCATTCCTCTTTCTTTCTACTCCGATTGTTTTCAGCTGCTCTTGACCGTTCACCCCTGCAGTTGCAGTCACACCACTATGACCACTAGTCACAGGAGTGCAGTCATTTGCGTCAGTTGCTGCAGATTTTTTGAGGAAAAATTTCTGATTGTGCTATTTGTGTGTTTCGGAATTTTTTATGTACATATATGCGTTATTAATCTCTGTGCATTTCATAATTTTCCTAATTAAACCGCATTGCAGAGAAAAATTGACGCTGGCGAGTGAGGAGAACAACTAACGAAATTTACAGATGGCAGAAAACAACCCAAGTGATTTTCGTGTTTATGTCACCCCCGCATCACCATCTACGGCCTCAAACTGCTCTTTCAAGCCGCAAACACCCTCCTTTCCAGCAAGTAGGCTTCATTTAGAAGCAAGGTACAGTAATTCTTATAGTTTGGAATGATATATGATCTATAAAAAAATTTATTTTATAATATAAATATTATTTATAATGTGGGATTATATGTATAAGTCTATCTATTTTGAAAGCAATGCAATACATCCCAGGGGCACTGAGGATTTTTTACAATTTTTTTTTTTTAATTTCACACATATTAATTTTTCAGTGATATCATTCACTCTTTGGGTCAAAGCTCTGTTTTTGAGGGACCGGCTTTGGAAACGGACGAATCTAATGTTGCGGAGCCTTGCAGCAAATTCGGACGATATCTTAAATTTGTGTGCATTGGATCAGTTTGGCTGTTATTTACGGTAAAAATAAATTTAAATTTTACTAATGCATTGCAATGAACTTCTTGCCAGGCAATATTAATGACGAAGAGTGAAAAGGTGAACAAAATGCATCAAGTATCTGTGTCGGGAGAATCTTCGACAAGTATGATAATTTTATTTAACTACTAATTTCTCAGTTATTTGTTATTTCACCTATTTTAAACAGTTTTTGAGATTCATAACATGCCAAGCAGAGACGTTGTTGAGGTAACTCTGGAAGGGTCAATCATGCCTCAATATTATGCCAACATGAGTGACCGGAAAATGACACTTTGGATCGAACAGCACTTTGAAATGCCTGAGAGTCTCCTCAGCGACAGGAATTTTTCTGATTTTCAAAAGGTGGAAACCAAAATTATTAATATTCTACACGGGATTCATTTAATCTGTGGAATTTTTAGAGGGTTAGTACAAACTGGACGGTACCCCTTGTTACGGACAGTCTGATTGGAGTTGTGCCCGAGTTGGTGTTGTCCACTGTTTTTAAACTAGAAAATTTTCAACGCGGGTATATATATTTATACTGTCTTTAAACTAATTCTGCAAAATAAAAATTTAGAAACATCGCTGCCCACCTCTTTATTCGCATGGAAACAAATGTGAACACGAGTTTGCCAGTGTCAATCGGCTACGACGTTTCACCCATTGATGAGAGTGATGGCACAATCTATGCTGTTCTTGTTCTCGTCGGTCTCTATGTGCTCATCATATTTGAAGTATTGCAAGAATTGCTCAATTTTATTTTGATCTCTAAAGATTGGTTTTAGATTGTGCACCGAACTTTGGCTGCCATGCTGGCTTCTACAATGTCCGTCGCAATTTTAGCTGCCTTTAATGAGGTCTAATATTTTAATTCTGTGACCTATGCAACTTTTAAATAAAAACTTCCAGCGACCCTCGATGACTGAGCTGGTTTCGTGGATTGACGTCGAAACTCTTCTCCTCTTATTCTCTATGATGGTCATTGTGGCCATTCTAACGGAAACGGGGGTCTTCGACTACCTAGCAGTCCTCGCCTTTAAGATAACTGGTGGGCAAGTGTGGCCTTTGATCAACACCTTGTGCTTGTTCACTGCATTGCTTTCTGCATTCCTGGACAATGTCACTGTATCCCTCCTGATGACCCCTGTCAGCATAAGGTTGTGTGAGGTCATGGAGTTAAACGCTGTACCTGTGCTGATGGCCATGGTCATTTACTCAAATATTGGCGGCACAGCGACCGCTGTCGGTGACCCTCCCAATGTCATCATTGCCTCCAATCAGCATGTAAAAGACTCGGTAAGTAAAAAGTTGTGGTGAAAGATATTTATGGACTAATTTCAAGCCTTTAAATAAGGGAATTGACTTTACATCCTACATGATGCACATGTCCCTTGGAGTGATTCTGATTATGATCACCACCTATTTACAACTGAGATTCATCTACAGGGATATCAATGATCTCAGAATTCAAGAGCCACATGATTTGACGGGTGTGTAAAATTTTTCATTGAAATTGTTATATTTTTTTCACTGAATCTACAGAATTGAAACATGAAATTGCTGTTTGGGAAAGAGCGGCAGCGTCCGTTTCGTCATATTCTAAGGATGAGGATGCTGTAAGAGAAACGCTGCTGAAAAAAGTGAGAAGATTGGCAAGTGAACTGAAGGTCAGAATGAAGGGTGCTAACAACGTAGAAGAAAACTACAAAAAGACTCTTGAGGAATTACAGAGAAAAGTATTAATTTTAATCGACTTATTATCAATTTATCTTAAAAGTTCGGTTTTAACAATACGTTTTAATTGTATCCACTTTTTAACTTTTCAGTACCCCATCAGAGATGGCATGCTCCTGATTAAATCTGGATTCACCCTTGTTTTCGTCATTGTTGTCTTTTTCTTGCACTCCATCCCTCAGCTCTCCCTCTCACTGGGCTGGACAGCCCTTCTAGGTGCAACTTTGCTTCTTGTTCTGGCTGACAACGAAAACATGGAGGGTGTGCTTGCCAGAGTAGAATGGTCAACGTTGCTGTTCTTTGCTGCCCTATTTGTCTTGATGGAAGCACTTTCAAAGCTGGGTTTGATTGCCTGGATAGGAAGACAAACCGAGGCCATAATTCTCTCTGTACCAAATGAAAATGTTCGTCTGGCGGTGAGTCAAAAATTTATTGATTAGGAATTATTAAACTTGTTAAACTGATTCAAATTTTCAGGTGGCCATTCTTTTGGTTCTGTGGGTGTCTGCCATTGCATCTGCCTTTGTCGACAACATTCCATTGACCACCATGATGATAAAAATTGTTACTTCTCTCTGCTCTAATAGAGTTTTAAATTTACCCCTTCCACCTTTGGTTTGGGCACTGGCCTTTGGAGCTTGTTTAGGAGGTAAAATTTTTCAAAACATTTAAAAGTTGATCACTGAAAAAAACTAAATTTTAGGAAATGGAACTTTAATTGGCGCCTCGGCTAATGTTGTATGTGCTGGTGTTGCAGAGCAGCATGGATACAGATTCACCTTTTTGCAATTTTTCAGGTTAGTTTGCAATTTTTTATGCGTGCACTATTACAGAATTTTAAAACAAATCTTTTCCAGAGTTGGCTTTCCTGTGATGCTTGTGAGTGTTGTCACTGCTAGTGCTTATCTTCTAATATCACATATTGCAATTCAGTGGCACTAAATTTATAAGGTATTTTTAAAGCCTTTTAGTATCACTCTTAATTTTTCTGAGCTTTGCATGTGAATGGAAAATATCTTTTTAATTTGAATTTTAATCCTCACGCATGGTTGGCTTACTTAAAACAGTGATATTGTTTTCACAAAACATTAAGTTAATAAAAATTGCATTTGTTCCTTGAAAATATTAGCATTACATATAATTTGATTATATGATAATATTTCCTCACTTTCCGCCACTTTCAATGATTATGTCATTACTTCTTAACTTCCAATACAATTTTTAAATATCTTAAATCTTAGATTTCTTTTCGTGGTGTGCGCCTGAAAGCTTTTTAATTTGCAACCCCGGCGTACAGTCATGTCGTGCAGGTTGCCTAACTCCTGCGGAGAGTTGACGTCATGCGCAGAGCATCGCGAAATTTCTGCTGGTGGCGCTGTCATCGATCGACGGCTTCGGGTTTGCTCTTGCCTGCCTCGCTGTTATTTTTTTCATGGCCGACGCTAAATTTGAGGAAATTGTACTTTTGCCAGCACCATTGCTTTTGATAACAGTGATTACTTGGCCAACTCAACTCACATCGTAGTCGCTTCGCAGGAGAATGGTGCACTGGTAGCGTCCGCAGCGAAAATGGAAGGCCTCCTGTGGAAATGGACAAACTACTGGAATGGTATAAAAATTACGCATCGCCACACAGACACTCACCACCACAATCGAACAAAAATAAACCGCGACCCCGTCGAAAGAATGAGATCTTTGCAGAAAGACTGTCGAGACCGATCGGCGCAACCGTGCATTTTGTGTTTGCTAATCTTAGCTGACTTACAGGCTGGCAGACTCGTTGGTTTGTGCTCGCCGACGATGGGACACTCTCGTACTACAACACAAAGGAGGAAATGGGGCAGGGCTGCAAGGGTTCCATGAAAGTGTCCGCCTGTGAAATCATCGGTAAGAGATCACACGAGGGCTGTCCTTGCTGTCATACAATTATAACAGAGGAGGGAAAAAATGGACGAGTTCCGACCCGATAAAAAACAAGCAAAGTTGCACCCTAGCTCAAAGATTGTTGGCTCTCTTTCCATTAGTGCACCCTGTCGACTGTTCTCGTATGGACATAGTAATTCCTGGCGAGCAACACATGTACCTCAAGGCGCCCAGCCCTTCAGATCGACAGCGATGGCTTGTGGCTCTTGGCAGCTGCAAAGCTTGCTTAAACACTGCGGGACCCCGCAGAAATTCAGGTACGGTTGAGAATTTGGCTCCTCTGGTGCCATACAAGCCAGCAGCTACTTTACCTTCTTGTATTTTGTTTATGCCAAATTTTTGCACTAGTGACAGACAGGTCAAAGAAAAAAAATATTGGTCTTTTTAACTTCTACATTACTTTGCCAAATAGGGGAAATTGAAAGTCTTTCCTTTTAAAATAATTTATTCTATAAACTATGGTCAAAATAATTATAATTAAAACTGGCAGCCACTCACTATAGTTACTATCAAATTGTAGAAAAATTGCTTTTGTGGCAAAAGTATATCAAAATCAGAATGTTATACTTTTGTTCAAAATTTGGTAAAAGGGAGAAAGTGAATGGTTTCTCAAACCTGGTCCTGTAATATTCATATCCTCAAAAAAGAAATCACCGCATGAAATTAGGTTGCATGCACATCATTGAACCATAAATTTCATCTGCCAAGACCACAATAGAGAGAGGGTTGATGAGCTTTAAAAAGACTATTTGATAATCCAACTAATGAACTCGTATTTGGTCAAATTGATTCCCTTAGGCTCAGACATTGAGAAGCAACTGGAGAAGGACTGGGAGCGCAGGCATGAAAAACGAAATACCTCGCCATCGTCGCCAACCAACAGCCGAAGAGGGAGGTCGAGGGAACGCTCGCCGGATCGAAGAGGCCGTCGTCGCTCTTCCTCTAGGGAAAAACGTAGAGACCGATCGCGGGGCAGGTCGCGTTCACATTCTAGGGAAAGGTCAAGGGACAGGTCTCGTGACAGACATAGATCAAGGGACAGGTCTAGAAGCAGGGATAGGCACAGAGGGAGGGACCGGGAACGGCGAAGGGAAAAATCGGAAAAGAATGGACGGTCACCCACACCCCCTTCCATGTCTGCGGCTTTTGGAGAGGGTCACTCGACTGAATTTTACAAGACTCAGGCCCCCAATAACACCATCCTAATTAGAGGGTTAGCTACATCTTGCTCAGAAAATGATTTGAGGAGGGAAATTATGTCAACGGGGCTGATGCCAAAAGACATTCGACTCATAAGGAAGAGGGAGACTGGAGAGTCCCGAGGATTCGCCTTCCTGGAATTTGCCTCGGTGATGGAGGCCAAGCAGTGGATGGAACTCAAAGGAGGCACCCTGACCATTGCAGGTGAGCCCTCGGTTGCCTTTATGCAGTACAGCTTCCCGAAAAGTTCACAGGCGCCCAAACAAAACGCCCAGGACTGGTTCTGCCTCAAGTGCACAGCGCACAATTTTAAACGACGTGACTTCTGTTTTAAATGCAACGCACCCAAGGCCGAACAAGACATAGGTGGGGAAGGATTTGACGAGGTCAGCCCTCATCCAACCTACACCTTGCTGCTGCGGGGCCTCGACGTCCTGACCACTGAAGAGACTGTACTGCAGTCAATCCAGGGCCTTTCTGCCGCCATTCCGATCCGCAGCATCAGAATTGATCGGGACACGTTGACCAACACCTCCAGAGGGGTGTGTTATGTTGAGCTCAACTGCGTGCAGGACGCCATGGCCCTTCACTCGAACTTGATGGCCGCCGTGCCCCTGATCATTGACGAGAAGACTGTCACCGTCTCGTACTGCAAACTGCAGCAACGAGCAACTCCCTCGTCTGTCAGCCAGAAACCCATGAAGTACACCTCGGACGAAATAAACCAAATGGCTGAATACTCTGCCCAGATGTATGCGACTAACGAAGAGGAGTTTAAGTCTTACAAGGAGTACTACTTGAAGTACTACGAAAATGAATTGAAAGAAGGGCGCACCCCCGTGAGGCAGGACGCTTCGGCAAATGCGGCTGCTGCTGTGGCACAAAACGCGCTGGCCCAACTGCACGCCAAGGAAGGTAAAAAACCCGTGCAACATCAACAGCCTCAGCCGCAACCACAGGTGCAGGTCCAGCCAATGCAAATGCAGCAAATTATGAGCCAGCAGGAGCTGAGCAGTAGTCGGTACCAGTATGATGAAACCTCTGGTTTCTACTACGACTCGCAGACGGGACTGTACTATGATCCAAACACACAGTACTTTTACAACTCGCAGACGCAGCAGTACGTTTTTTGGGATCTCGCGCAGAACGCTTATGTTCCTGTCCCGGGCACTGAAGAGAAGGAAGACAACAAGAAAAAGAAAGACAAAGTAAAGGTGGCCAAGAAAATCGCCAAGGACATGGAGCGGTGGGCCAAGTCGCAAAACCGGAAAAAAGAGGCGCAGCAGATGCAGCAGCAAATGCCAGACTTGGCCTCCATGCAAAAGGCGGCCGTTGCGGACATAGGGTTTGCGGTCCTTGAGAGACGGGAGATGAACCCTGAGAGCGGAGCCAGTCCGTTCCACAATAGGGAGGATTCTCCAACTGGCTCTAAATCTGGACTGGTGGCTGCTTATGGGAATGACAGTGACTCGGAAGATGAGTCTGCCAGTTTTACTGATTGGAGCAAAATGGCCTGTCTGCTTTGCAAAAGGCAGTTTCCAAATAAGGATACACTTGTTAAACACCAGCAGCTCTCTTCTCTTCATAAAGAAAACCTTGCCAAACTGGGCCTCTCCGACTTGGCGCAAAACGTCGAGTACAGAGATCGAGCAAAGGAGAGAAGGAAAAAGTTTGGCCAACCTGAAGTGCCAAACAAGTTAAAAGAACGATACTTGGAGGTGAAAGAAGCAACAACAAGCAATCAAAGGGGTGCGTACGAGGAACCAGTGAAGGCCATTGGGAATGACAACATCGGCAGCAAACTATTGCAGAAAATGGGTTGGAGTGAGGGTATGGGCTTGGGAAAAACCAATCAGGGCAGGACCGACATAATTGAGGCCAAAATGAGAACACCTTCTGTGGGTTTGGGTGCCAAATCGTACGGGATTGTCCCTGGGGAGAGTTCTTATAAAGAGAGTGTAAAGAAAATGGCCTATATGCGGTATCAGGAGTTAGCAGAGCAGGAAAAGCATTGAACTGTTGCGGGGAAAGGGTTAGGAATACAAGCAATTATCTGTTAAAAGTGTGCATTTCCTTATAAGCTCTTGATAGAGTTGTTTACTTAAATGAACAGAATGTGAGCCACAGGTTGTATTGTGTATTGCCCCCAAATTTTTGCTGTAAACATTTATGCCTGTCTATCAGCAATCCACTCGGCAAATTAATAGAAACCAATTTTGAACTTGTAAATTTCATAAAATATGTGATGAAACTTTGCATTTGTCTGTCACTTTTCCGATAGAGCTAGAAATGTAAAAACGCTTTGCGTTAGTGTGCAAGTTGGGAATCGGTGCTGCTGGCTTGTATCCTACACTTTGAAATAAATTTTAGTTCCTCCCACGTCTTCATTGCAATCACTGAAATAAACCTTACAATTAGTCAGTCATACTATTATTAGACAAATTTAATGATATGCAATGAAAATGGTAAGTTTCAACACTGTGACCTGTTTAAATATTGTTTTATTGACATTTCTCTCAACAGAGTCGTCAAGCCCAGACTCGATGAAACATAAAAAGTCGGAACTTCGGCTTTACTGCGACCTCCTGATGCAACAGGCGCACATGGTTAAAGAGGCAGCTTGCAAACAAAAACCTCCAGACGTTGAGGTAGCTAACAGCTAAATAATTAATTAGAGGAAATAAATTTTGATTTATTTATTATTAAATTTGCTTCAGAAATTAGAAGAAGCCACAACTTTGTTAAGTGCAACTTGCGATTCCTTTATTGAAACTCTTGAAGCCTGTTCGAAACTGGCCCATGAACAATTCCAGGTGGACATGCCCTCCACCCATACTAGTGATGCTGTGATACGACCTACAAAAAACCACAAACTGCAGCCCTCAAACTCCACTTAAAACATTTTGTTGTCAGTTGTGAAAATTTTTGTTTAATACTACTTGTGATATAGTGAAGATATAGAAAATGTTTCACTTAATGCTTTACACCTTTTGTTTTGATTTAAATTTTATATTGCTGAGAATTTTGATTTTTCTCGCTATTTACACAAACACTAATAAAGACGGTGCCCTATTTATATAATTAACTATTATGTGGTTTTAATTGAGAAAAAAAAACACAAAAATTTGTATTACATATGATCTAAAAGTATTTAATATACACAAACATCCACTGAAAAATTCATTCGCAACTCACAATTTGCACGTTCACTGTCTTAATTAAAAAATTATGGTTTCTTCATGGGCTGAGGGAGAGCACTGCCCATTAGCGGAGGCGGCCGAACAGCTCCCATTTGTCCCATGGCTGCCATAGGAGGCATGTGCATCATGGGACCCATAGGGCCCATCGGTGGTCTCATTCCTGGCATCATAGGAGGCATGCCTGGCGCCATCACCATTCCAGGTGGCATTCCTGGGCCCATGGGGCCGGGTGCCATCGGTGGTCTTTGGGCACCAGGGGGCATCATGCCTGGAGGCGGCATTGGCGGGCGCTGTCCCATCGGAGGAGGAATCTGTGTGTTTGGAGGCGGAATAGCAGCACCTTTACCAGCTGCAAACGGGTTGGACGGAATCTTCCCTGCCCTGAACGCGGCTGTCGTGGCATCGATGAGGTGTTGTGCTTGTTCTTCCATCCATTTTTGGTAATAAAATTTGACGTTCTCCTTGTGCTTGCGTCCTTGACAATGTGTCTTCCGAACTGACGGTGAATCGTGCGTTAAGTATGTATCACAGTAGTCGCAGTAGTACTTAGGCATATTCAGTTCTGAAAAAAAATATGTTTAAACAAACCAAAACTGGTGACTATACATAATAAATATTTTTGTATGTATGATAAAATAATATAAATGAATTTAAAATTATGATTTTCATTTAAACAACGTTTCTTGTGTGTATGTATTTTTGAAATTTATACATATCACTCAAAAATTAATTTTGGCTTACCGTTTGTGTAAAAAGAAAATGAAAAATTGTATGAATTCAATGTTAATTGGGATAATTTGCAAAACGTTTCTGTAAAAGTTTACGTAGCGTGAGCTCTCTTGCACATCAACAAACACAAAGTTGAGAATTAAACATGGCGGTCGACCTTGGCGAAACAGTAGGGGCTTCATGATTTTTTAAATTTCAATTTTTAAACAAATTAGAATTCAAAAGTGCATTTTTTTGTTCCGTATTTTATATAAAATTCTTTGAAATCATTGTAATTACTTATATTTGTCGGACTAAATAGCACTTTTTTTAAAGAATTTAATTATTTTTAAAATATTTTAGCGTTGGTAAAACTGACGTCAAATGCAAAGGACACGGTGACCACGCCTCTATTTCGCAAAAACAAAGCAAAAGCAGCAGTCGAATCAGGGAAAACCAAACAACTCCCTTTTATTATTGCAGGATAAATGTATTTTTGAAAATAACGAAAACTGAAATCTAAAAGATGTGATTGACTACCTTGCCCTTGTTGAGTGACTTACCAAAATGCCTTCGAGCTCCGAGTACAACGAAATTAAGCCAAAACTGAGCAGCACAGTCCGTCTGCAATGGAAAGTCCTTCAGACAATGATCTTTGCTGCGACGGCTGTCTGTGGCTACGCCTGTGCCATAATTTTTGGCTACTGGTTACAGGGCCTAGAGAGCCATTGTCCACTTTTTGCTGATATCAAATTCCTGAAGTTTGACAACACCAGCACCTCGTCAACCCTTGAAATTGATTTTACGGCAAGCAAGTGGGGCAAGGATGCTCTCTGTTCCTTCTGCCAGTTTGTCCCTCTTCTGACTGCCGTTTATGCCTTTATTTGGGGAGGATCTTTTGCTTGTTGTGGTCGAGGAGGGAAGTCACCCGATGGGTATTTATTTTCACTCATGGTTTTCTGAGAAAGTTTTTAACAAAAAAATTGAAAAATTCCAGTGTTGAGCCTTGGAAGTTGGTGTTTGCCGCCCTTGCCTTCAGTCTAATATTCATGCCAATTGCAATCGCTGCAGCAGCCTTGACTACATCAGGGTTGTCGGAAAGTTGTGAATCATTGTCGGGCACCCTCGAGGAAATGGGGTAAGTTTGAATTTTATATATTAATTATGTTTTTGTATAATGTTTTTGGGTTAATGGGAGTTTAAATTTCTATCAGCACTGTATATAATATAAAATACAATTTGCATAAATATTTTTGCTTGATTGTAAATAAATATATCCAATGACGCAGCCAACTGCAACTGGCAAGGGACGTTTGTACTGGGAAAGTTAACCCAGGTGTCAAAATTCCAGAGACGTCTAGCTTGGAGGTGCTAAAGGTACTTTTTTGCTACACATAAATTGATTATCTTTAGATAAAATTATTTTCCTCAAATACTTTTATGCACAAGGATGTATATAAATTTTTGTATTTATCCATTGTAGATAATGTAAAATTTCTTTATTTTTTCTTAAAGAGGAAATAAAATTTGATTGCTTGAGTTTGTATTTGAAAATTATATTTCATCTTTCTCATGAGGCTGTTTTAATTTTCTCTTCTACAGGTTGTTGCCTGGATGAGTGCCAGTGGCTGGGGCCTTGCAGCTGTTCTCCTTTTTATTCGCTATTTGTGCTTGGCAGATTTTGAAGAGATGCCGAGAAAATGCAGCAACCTGACTGCAAAATCTTCAGCTGCGTCTGGACCAAGCACGGTATAAATTTGTAAATAATTTCTGCAGTTGCACTGGATTAATTGAAAAAAATTAGTCGTCAGAAGAAAGAACTGTTACCATTGAATGCTGATCGAATGTTGAAGAAGGCTGCCCTTATGTCTCCACAGTATACGTAAATGACACAATAAGCTGCATTTTAGCGTTTGGCATTTCGATATGAAAATCTTTAGTTCCTTCACTTGTTACCGACTAGTACTTAATTCTTCTTTAACTTTCTTCAAATGCACAGACTGTCTTGATGATGCTTACTGTAGTTACTATCACATTTTTTTTTTTATAATTTGGTATAGTTTTGTTAAGCAATTTTAACTTAGCCAAATCAAGCAAAATTTCTGATTAAGTTGATAACGAACCATATTTCAGTATTATTTAAGTCAACTATAAACAAAATACTTTATTCACACATTACTAAATATAGATTTTTTTTAACTTGAACTTAAAATTTAATCAATTTTTTTTTATCTACTGTCTGAAATTTTTAAACCAAACAGATCATCCAGTCTTCCTGTCGCATCTTTCAATTTGATTTGTGCTATGCTCATTCAACTGGAAGTGATAATTAATTTTGGAGTGCTAAGAGTGAAACAAATTTTAAAGTTCTTATTTAATTTTGAAGTTCTTTTGTGAGTCTATTGATTGAAGTCTTTTATTGATATTTATTTTAATTTCAAGTATTCCTATATAATGTTTGCTTCGCATCTTGTTAAAATCCAAGATAAACAAACTTAACCTCAACTAACTGTGTGAACTTCTGAGAAGGCTGACTGATTTCTATGCTTTTATACTATATTCTACAAAATGTAATCATATCACAAAATACAAGAGCGGAAGTTTACAAAAAGCAAATAAAACTTTTATTCAACATTCCTTAGTAACACAATATTATTTATCCATTTGATCACGCATTGATTAGAAGAATTTGAGATATTTTAGTTTGGACGTTTCAAGAGAAGAGCTTTTCCGCAAAGTCCCTGTTTCAGTCCTCCCTCAGGTACAATGTATTCCAGATCACTGGCCTCCCTCTCAGGGTCAATCTGAACCAGGTTTTCGTTGCTTGTAACCAAGTCTGTCAAAGGCCACGCGCTGAGGTGTCTGCTCTTTCCCTGCAACGCCAGTACATGGAGGCAACTCACTGGCAAGTACTTTTTAACTTCCTGCAGCGCTTCAGGGCCTGGAGGTAGATTTTTGTAAGCGGGCAAGGGTGGGTTAGAAGATGGTTGAGATATTGGAATTATTATTCCGGTGATTATGGCCCAATGCGCTTTATGACCTTTGAGACACTCCGGTGAAAAGTTTCGAGACGAGTCATAACTGAATTTTAAATTTAAGGAAAATTACTTACTTAAATTTTTAGTTTATTTTTTATGAAAAGGATACGGCACAAGAAGCAGATCTCCAGCTGCCAATGTTTCAGCAATAAATTCTTGGTTACGCAGGTGTCCTGAGTGTAGAGATTGAACTTCGTTGTTTGGTAAAAAATGAGTGGCAAGTTTCTTCAGATTTTCGGCGCAGAACATTTCTCCGTGGTTTGTGTATTTTCTCTCTCGAGCCACATTCAGAATTTCGTCCACGGTGATAGGTTGCTGGAGAAACACGGATAGCGCCATATTCAGAGCAACGATTCCACATCTAAAAAATAGTGTATGCTTAAAATAATTTAAAATTAAAAGAACGCAAATTTACTTTGGTCCTATTTGTGGAATATGCTGGACGTGTCTTGAAATTACTAGTGCGGCTGAGCCTCCCAATGAGCCCCAATCGCACAATTTTTTGACGAGTTTTTGCACAACAGCCTCATGAGACTCGATTTCGATTTCTGGAGATTTTGATTCTTCAGCATTTCCAAAATTGGGCAAAGACGGTGGTGGTGGAGGAGGAACTGGTCCACCTGAGCCGTTTGTCGTTGCTCCAGACTTATTTTTGTGAGTCTCGGAAGTAGTTTCAGACATGAAAGTCCGCTGAAAAAAATAAATTGTAAAAATAAGATTTAATATTTATTTATAATATATTTAGTTATAAGTAAAGGTCTTCAGATAAAAATTTAAATATTATTTTTCTTAGAAATTTGGTGTTGATTGTTGAAATACACACTGCACTGTACCTCTCATAAATATAACTAAAAATATGTTCGCTGTGGGAGACGTGTCGGGTGTGTGTAATGTAATGCGATGAATTTATTCAATTTTTTAAAGATTTTCGGAAAACCTCCGCATAATAACTGCTGAATGAGGATTTGAAGCCTCCAAATTTTTAAAATGTCAATTGTTTTTTCTCATCATTGTTGCCAGAATTGTTCAACACTAAAATTTTCACAAACAACGCATTTTTCGACACAAAAGAAATAAGAAGTGTCATCCCATTTAAAAACTTTAAATTTGGCGCCCCCAAAAAAGTAGTTCGCCAATCAGCCAGTCGCTCTTCGTGTTCCGCGCGCATTCTGCCATTTAATTGCAGTGAAAGGACGCCAAATTAACTTGAATTTCTCGATAATTCATGGGTATTTGAAGATTTGATAACAGAAAGCATCTCGTCGGGGATGCGAGCAATTTTCTGAGGGTGCGGTCGAGCGTCAAATCGAGGTGAGAGGGGCAGAAAAGAGGGCTGAAAAGTGGGCCCAAGGGCAGACGCGGACCTTGAAGAGGCCGCCGCATTCCCGCATGTAATTAACGATTAATTATCGTGTCCATTTTATAGAAATTGATCAATGTGATTTACCCTATTGAGCAGCGAGCGCGGGGCAGTTTTCGGCTAGGATAAGCGGCATCGCGCAATCTTCTCTCGGTTCTAATGCCGTTTTAATATTGGTGAGCGATTAAAAACGTGATTTGCTGTGTAAATAGTGCAATCAATCAATACGGAATTATTGTTTACGTACCTGTCATAATTTAAAGATGGATCCAATGATTTTTTCACCCCTAAAATGGCACCCGCGTACTTAATTTCGGCGTGAATCACGTTTCCGACGCCCTGCTCGCGGCTTTTTTGCGTTTATTTCGGTTTGTTTACATTTTATCATGACGTTAACTTGCAGCGAACCGCAAAAATGAGGCACGGGGGGTTATGAATCACGGCGATTTTAAGGTGGACGCGAAATTAAGATTGCACCTTTTTGCAGGCCATGGCAGACCCGCAAGCGATTCGCAGACACAGCACCGGGGGCTCGTGGCAACCCCGAGGAAGAGGCAGAGGTTATTACAGAAACGGGACGAACAGACAAAACGGCCATCAAAGGATTCTGCCAGCAGGTATATCATAAATTAAATTGCTTTGATTTTTTCTCATATATTTTGACGGATCTCGATGACCTTGATTAAATGAAGTGTTTTATTAATTATTTGTAAAGTGATGCATTTTTCATCTTAATTTTAAGTTTGCTTAAAAAAAATTAATTTTTAAATTCAGCATAAATCAGAAAAATCATATATTAATAACCTTTGTGTAAATCAGACCTTCTTGCAGTTGCTGAGCTCGGAGAGAGTTCGCAGCAAATCATCACAGAACTCCTCGAAGCAAACCAAGGGCCTTACAGTGGATGGAAGTTGTACAACAAACAAGAGAGTAAGCGACTGAAATTAAATCTTTAAACAAAATTTTATTTTCTTTTATTTTAAAATTGATTTGGCTTTTTCTTCTGGCGTTGTTATTTACTTAAAACTACCTGTGACAATTAAGTCACTGGTGTGTGGTTTCCTTTTTGTTGAGTCAATTTTGTAGCGACCTCCTATAGTTGGAGGGTGTTTTTTGTCTGCAAATGTGTGAGACGCAATGAAAAATGGTGGCATGTGTAATGTGCTTAGCGGAGCAGCGGAAAAGACGCAGCCCGAATTGGGGTGAAGCAGAGACCTTAGCGCTGCTGCAGCTGTGGGGCGAGCGGGTGCAGGAGATGAAGACCACCAAGAGAAACGGCTTCATGCTTGACGAGATGGCCAGGTTGCTGCAGGAGAGAGGCTACTCAAGGTCGAGCACCGAAGTCAAAACCCGCATCGCCAATCTCTCCCAGGAATATAGGTACTACAACTGTTCAATCCTCAGCAAGGAGGAAAAATTAATTTTAAATCAGAATTAACTGATAAGGTTGTTGCAAATTTCCTGTCTAAAAAATAATCATCTGGTTTTTTTTAGAATGGAGCTTCGCAAGCGCAGTCTGGGATTTCCAAAGGGCAACTTTAAGCTGTGGGATGCCGTTCACGCCATACTCGGTTCAGACGAGTCGATGATGTACTCAGCCTCAGATCAAGCAGCCGCCCAGCAACAGCAGATTTTTGCTGAAAATCTGCAGCAGTTGCAACAACTGCAACATTTGCAGCAGCAAGCACAGTTAGTAGCCGCACAACAAGCTCAGCATGGTGGTTCTGGATCAGGTAAATAAACTTAACAACTTTTATTTCAGTGAAATCATTAGCAATTTAATTTATACTCTTAATCTTAGAAAAAAATTATAATTTAGAACAAATGAAAAATTTCTTTAAAATGCTCTTGTTTAAAAAAAAAATATTGGAAGTAATTTAAAATTTTCCAGCAACTAATTATTTAACAATTTATAAAATAGTTTTGCCTATTTTTACTGTAGAATTTATTTTAAATACTTATTAATATTTATTATTTAACTTCTTACAGTTTTTCATGACTAATTTATATCTAAATCTTTACATTGCTCTTCTCTTTCTGAACTAGACACTGAGGGTGCTGAAGCACTTTGCTGTGACATTGATCCAGGCATGCTGATGGCCCAGCAGGAATGTGATGAGGAAGAAGAAAATGAAAACGATCACCAGCAAGGGACCCACCAAGGAGAATTGGAAAAACAGCCAGCGCCCGCCATTGCAGCGCCCGCTCCTTCCTCGCTGCCCCCCGCCATGAATCTGCCCACGAACGGTTTGCCCAACATCCCTCCCTCTCTTACTATCAGCCTCACGTCAGTGCCGCCTTTGCAAGCGCCCAACGGCACCCACTCATCCTCTCGGGTTCCGGCCCTCATCCGCATGGGCACCAAACGACCCAGTCAGGAAGGGACACCTCCGCCTCCCACCTCGAGAAAAACCGTCGGGAAGAAGCCTCGGTTTTCTCTAGACTCGGCACTGCTGGCACATGTGCGGGCAGAGGAAGCCGCTTCTCGGGCCGACCACAATAGCACCCACTCAGAGGAGAGCAACCCGACGCCAGAGAGTGTCGGGTGGGCCTTCGTCCTCGAGTTTCTCCAACAGACCAAACATGAGAACGAGCTGCACAATCGCGCCTTGATGATCATGATAGAGCAGCAGATCAAACTGCAACGGCAGAGCATCAAGATGCAGAAACGCATTTTGAATTTGCTGGAGAAGCAGGAGAGCCCCGAGGGCACTGAAACCTTCGAAGGCACTGATACAAGTGAGGTTTGCTGCAAGCTGGAGGTTGATGAGGCTGCTGAGGAGGAGGATGTTGCCGACAGCTGAAGATGTTAGTGATGTGCCAATTGACAGGATGAAGACTCGATTCACTTTTCGGTAGACTAGTTATTGATTTGCTCTCAAACAAAATTGAAGTATGCGTGACGCCAGAGAGAGAGGGAGAGAGAGCATCGTAATTTTGAGCTGCCATTCAGCCTTGCTAGCAGCTTTCACAGCTGCTGACGAATTTTTCTGTAATGAACAGGAACGTTAGCTTTGATTTCGGAAATATCTATACTTAAGTGCTGCTAGTTTGTTTGATCGTTAGGCAAAGCGTATTTATTTTTGAGTGATACTTGTCGAAAATGATCCTGTGAATGAAAATTGTGTTGTTTCAAAAGAGAACGTGATTGCATTTATAGAAAACGCTTCTCTATCACTCGCTCGTTGGTCTGAAACAAAGGCCATTTTATCTGCTTTAAACTCTCTCTTCAATGATTTGGTTGAAAAGATCTGAAAATACAGAAAACCACTGCACATAGAAAGTAACTCGATTAGCAATATAAAATGTTGCCATACTTAATGATAGTATATTCAATATACATTGTAGAATGAACATTTATACTGCAAAGATATACACATTGGTAATAATGGAATAGCTAGTTGACGCTATGTACATAATTTATTGATGTGTGATAGACTTAGATGCATGACAACAAAGAGTAACAGTTAGACCAATGGGATGGTAATTTTTTTTTCGCTACTGAACAAAATGAAAGAAAGCCCTGCTTCCCCTCACACTGCAGATCTCGATTTTGATCCTACTTAAAGCATTTAAATTCGGCAGTAGACTTTTTATTTGTAGTCTTTTGGACGAATCGTATACGACAAAGTTAAATGCATAAGCATTGTCTCTATTATTTTGTAGCCTAACTATGTTTAGAATTTTATTTAAAAAGTAATTACACAACTCTGTGCTGTTAACAAACATAGCAATTAACTCTGTAAGAATAACAGTGCATTCCGTAAAAAAACCTGTTACAAGCCAATACCTCAGAGAATATCAATCTACTTGATTGACCGTTCGTAATTAAGATAGAGAGCCTTATAATTGTGTTACATGACAACAAACAACCATAAAATATTATAACATGAGCCGTAGGAGTAAATTATAAAACTAATGTAACAGCAAGTTGTGTGTTTGAGTGTTAGTGAACTAACATCATTAATTTATGCTGTGCTTTTTTACTGATTGAATCCCGACCCTTGTTCCTATGTAATTGTAGAAACGGTGAAATTTTGGTTTTGATTCAACAACAGTGATCCTGATATATACATGCCAATACAAACAAATCACCTCACCCACGCTCGCCATCACAGTATTAACAAATCAAAACAGATAAAAATCCGATGTAAATAGAAAGCAAGTTAAATTGGAAACCGGTACCCATCGCCATCTCACAACAGTCAATAGCCACACACTCACAGATACAACAATAATATGTGACATATTTTTATTACAGATTGTTCTCAAGTGAAAGCAATAATGAACCTCGTTGTACGCTTCTTATCATTATACAATATTTTGTAACGCGACACATGGAACAAAGTTCAAGCATTTGCTGTAAAAACCTGGTAGTTCTCAACCACTTTCTTATTACTCCCTTGTTCGTACGTGAAATCTCTTATAATTTTCCAAAAATAAAGCTCATTTGCTTTGTTGCTCAATCGGAATTATTTGCCAACTTTGATTTGTGATTTAACAAGAGCAAAATCGCTGACCTTTTTTATCCTTACTGTTTGTAGGATTACCATTTTTTCCTGTATTTTTGTATTGTAGAGATCAGTATTTTGAATAAAGGTAGTGAATTACATACCAGCAAACCAAGACTTTCTTTGACCGAAAAACAAAATCAGAAGCTAAAAGCCAAATTCAAATAGGAAATTTTAAAATGGACATAAATTAATTTGGACTATTTTAGGCTTCAAGGAAGGTTCTCCAACGGTGGTCAAGGTTAGAGCGGTTGAAGGATTCATCAGCAGACACCCTGAGCTTGTCAAAACATCAGAGGTCAAAGATAGGAGGGCTTTTCCTGTGGACCTGAAGGTGCTGATGAGTGATGACGTCTTCATGGATTCGTGGCCAGACTTTGCCAATGAACTAATCGACTCGCCAGAAAAGACCTTGAACATACTTGGTCTTGCAATGCATCAAGTAATACATTTAAAATTTAAAAATACTAATTTAACATTGATTATAAAAATTAATTCAGGTTGTGTGCGAGGCGCTGAAACTTGAACTATCCAAGTATGTGGATGAGGACGATGATTCGACGCCTCCTAAAGTGGAGCTCCCTGTTGTCCGAGCGCGCATCATCGGCCACGAGCCTGTCATCCAACTGAAGCAACTCAAAGCCAACTATTTTGGCAAACTGGTCACCATCAGGGGTACCATTATCAGGGTGGGAGGTCTCAAGTTGCAGTGCACCTGGTTGGCGTACTCGTGCAACCAGTGCGGTCTTGTCCAGGCTGTGCGACAGCCAGAGGGAGCTTTCACGCAGCCCAGCAGTTGCGTCCAGAAGGGCTGCAGGTCTAAGACGTTCACACCCTTGCACTCCCACAAACTGACGCAGACTTCCAACTGGCAAACGGTGAAGCTGCAGGAAAATCTAGATGATGACCAGGTTTGTATTTCATTATTAATTTTTTCTCTAGTAAATAATTTATTAATTGCTGAAATTCTTTTTTAAAGAGAGAAGGTGGCAGAGTCCCACGAACTTTGGAGGTTGAACTGACAGAGGATTTGGTTGAAACTTGTGTCCCTGGTGATGAAGTGACTGTCACTGGCGTTGTCAAAGTATAATAATTTATTTACTACAGCATTAGATTTTAACATGATACAAATTTATTTAGGTTTTAAATAGTGAAGAAGTTAAACAGAAAGGTCCAAACATGTTCCTCTTGTACCTTGATGCAGTTTCTCTCACCAGCAACAAAAACAATGGAGGCCTAACTTCCAGTGGTGACATCAAATTCAACACTCGAGATAATGACGCTATTAAGGTTATATTTCTCGTAAACACTTGTTTGTGCAATTCTAGAAATATAAAATTATTTCAGGCAATTCACTCTGAGCCCGACTTGTTCCGTCTGATGGTGAACTCACTGTGCCCATCCATTTACGGACATGAAATGGTCAAAGCTGGGCTGCTCCTGGCACTGATTGGAGGAACGCCTAGAGAACCTTCATCCGGTCGATCCGACGTCCACGTTTTGGTAGTTGGAGATCCTGGCCTTGGAAAGTCTCAAATGCTACATGCAGTTACCTCTATTGCTCCAAGAGGTACAGACGTTAATGAAAAAAATATACATTTTTTTATAACCTTAACGATTTTAGGGGTTTATGTTTGTGGAAACACAAGTACCACTTCTGGCCTCACTGTAACTCTAACCAGAGAAAGCGGAGGCGACTTTGCCCTGGAGGCAGGAGCCCTTGTTTTGGCCGACCAGGGTTGCTGTTGCATTGACGAGTTTGACAAAATGTCAAATCAACACCAGGTTTCTTTAAAAATTGTCATCCTTAAATATTTATTATACCAAAATCTTTGAAAAAGGCTCTTTTGGAAACCATGGAGCAGCAAAGTGTGAGTGTGGCTAAAGCAGGAGTTGTCTGCTCTTTGCCAGCTAGGGCCTCTGTCTTGGCTGCTGCCAATCCAATAGGGGGCCATTACAACCGGGCCAAAACAGTGGCTGAAAATCTGAAAATGGGCCCTGCGCTTTTGTCCCGATTTGACTTGGTCTTCATCCTACTTGACCAGCCTAATGAAGTAAGGCGCATCATCTAATTCCTCATAAACAAAATAATATAATTTAATTTTAGCACCTTGATTCTCTGCTGTCTGAGCACATCATGGCCTTGCATTCGGGAAAGAAAATTAAAATGGGCACTTTTGATCGCTCTCGGGCGGACAGTCAATTGAGCTCATTTTCAGCAAATGTTCCCTTGAGGTGAGACTAAAAAAATTCTTCAAATAATTTATTATTAAAATATATTATTATAATATCCAATTCTATCTAAACTATTAGTGAGAAACTGAAACAGCCCCGTAATGAGCCGCTTGATCCAATCCCACCGCAGCTTTTGCGCAAGTACATTGCCTACGCAAAGAAAAATGTGCACCCAAAATTGAGCAACGAAGCGGCAGAAGTAATTCAGAAATTTTACCTCAAGCTTCGTTCTCAAAGAGGTCACCAGGACTGCACTCCAGTCACCACTAGGCAACTTGAATCCCTCATTCGCCTCACTGAAGTAATTAAAAAAAAAAACATTAAAAAATATATTTAAAAATTAATTAAACCAAAAGGCTCGAGCTAAATTGGAGCTGAGAAAAGAGGCTACAGAAGAAGATGCTCAAGACGTAGTGGAGTTAATGAAACACTCTTTGTTGGACACTTTCTGTGACGAGCTGGGATCTTTGGATTTTCAAAGGTCTCAAAATGGGTCAGGAACAAGCAGTCGATCTCAGGTATATTAAGTTTATTTCAACCATATTACAAATAAATTAACATATTTAATTATAAACACAATCCCAGGCCAAGAAGTTCATTGGCATTCTTCAGCGTAAGGCAGAGCTGCAGACAAAGTCTTTGTTCACTGTGTCTGAGATGAAGGAGGTTGCTGCCCAGGCGCGAATTGTAGTTCCAGACTTCAGCAACTTTGTGGCCACTCTCAACTTGCAGGGCTTTCTGCTGAAAAAGGGAGCAAACATTTACCAACTGCAGTCTGTGGATTATTGAATTTACTTTCCGTTTCTAGATTTTAATTTGAGAAATGTGCCAAAATTGCATTTATTTTTACTTTGAAATTAATAAATAAATATACAGATGGATGGAAAGGAAACAAAAAAAATTACAATTAATTTTGTTTAAATTCTTACCTTGAATGTGTGAGCTAATGGGATGATTCGGCGAGAGGGAGAGAAGTCGCATGTGTGGAGGGACGGGCGCAAAAGCAGACTGGTTGCCAGAAATGATGTGCAGGGACGTCCTTGATATAACGCTGTTGATTTGTGGAATGCCTTCTTCATCAGACGCAAACTCTTGGGACGACAAGCGTTGTCTTGTCTCTCTGTCACGTCGTTCTCTTGCTCTTCTGTTTTGAAACCAAATTTTTACCTGTGAACAAAAACAAAAAATGAATTAATTTATTAAAATAAATAATTATAATGGCATTATTATTTTTTAATTTGAATAAATTTATGATGCTCACCCGCGTTTCGGAAAGATTGAGGTAATTTGCCAGCTCGGCCACATCTGAGCTGCTCAAGTACTGGCTTTGCTTGAACCGTTGCTCAAGAACCGACACTTGTGAGCTGGAAAAGGGAATGCGAGGATTGCGGCCTAGTTTTCTCTTCTGAGCGCCCTCTTTACGTTTGGTTCCTAAAAAACAAAACAATTCAACTGTAAGTTGAATAAATTCTTAACAAAAATATTTCCAAGCACTGCTGGATTGGCTTGACTACGAAAAAAGCAAATCAATTTTGAAAGTTTTATGCAACCGGCTCGACATTAGTGTAGTGCGGAACAGTATTCGTATGGAAAAGGCTCAGGATTGATTTTCCCAATCTATTGTACTTGTTAAATAAATTTTTAAAGGTTTTATTGATTTATTATTTTTAATCATCTGCAAGTTAAAAAACGAATCAGTTGATCGGATATATGGCTTAAATAAAATTTTTCTTTAATCATCACAATATATATATATATATATGATTGTTAAAGAATTGAATTGATCAATGATATCATAGCGATCATAGGAAAAGTAAGATTTTTCATTACACCCTTTAAAGATTTAACCGCGCATTATAGAAAATTTATTTCAGCTAAATTCTTTTAAACAACTATAATGAAAACTAATTACAAAACGAAAATTAGCTTAAAACAAAAATTTAATTTTCTGAGAATAGTTAACAGAAATAAAAATGAATCACTTACTGGGCAATCTAGGCGGCCTATATCGAGTGCAATGCAACCATTCAAATCTCTGCTGCGAATCTACAGGCGGCGAGTTGGGCGGGCTGTCGTCGTTGATGTCGTCTACGACAATTTCGTCCTCCTCGGCGCCGCTCTCGTCCAGGTTGCCGAGTATCCTGGCGATGCTGAAGTCGGAGGTCTTCCTACTTGTGTCGCGCTCCATTTTCGAGTAGTCGCGGCCCCACCGCCCGCCCGCTTAAATAGCAACCCCCTTCCCTCGGCAGCTCATCTCTAGCAAAACGGATCCTCGTTGAGGTTAATTAAGCGTGCCAAGATGTTATTATTCGCGGCCAGGGTGGGGAGGCTGTGTTTTGACAACACCACCTCTCTCTTTATCATATTATGTAGCGACGGTCCATCCCCCTGAATCGCACAAAAAGAAGAGCCACTGAATATTATTATGTTTAAAATATAAACTACCTCTCAATTTTTTTGACTGAACTACACAGAAAAAAATTCAAATTACATAAGTTTTAAATTATAAATTAGTTCGGGACAGTTTCTGGAGAAAAAAAATTGATTTTAAATTTTGTAAGCGATAATTTTTGCTTGCATTTTTTTTTTAAACTAATATAATATATTTTGGGCTGTGAATTAGTGGTTTAGAAAGACAAAAATTTTAAAATCTTAGTGCGAAGAAAATAATTTCCATGAGTGAAAGTTTGCTGGGTTTGAGCTTGTCCAGGTGCAACGGCCGCACGTTTTATTTCACCCCTACAAAAGTGTCCCACGTGCTGGTTGTAGCAATTTCCAAGATTGCGCTCAGGATAATTGGTCGGAACTGAGGGCGGGATCGAGTAAGGTGCGCGCTTTGGGCGCATCATCTTGAGCCTCAATAAGCCTTTTTACTCGAGCCGCGGACAATGAGCTTAATCGCTTTGTCCCGTGCTGCGATGTTTATCTTCAGGGTTCTGGATAAAGGGATTTTGTGACAATGCAAGCAGGCGCACACTTTTGAGGCAGATGCGCCAGAAAAGTAGCACGGACTCAAAACCAAATTCTTGCAGTTTTGCAGCAAAAACGTTTCGTCAAAAAAAAAAGGAAAAGAAATGACAAAACTGGTTCTTATCGAGGGTAAACAAAATATTTTAATTAAATTATATAGTAACTTTTGACTAATCGCCTTTAACGTGGAATTGCGTTCCGAGACGCGAAAGTTGAGGATGAACTCAAATGAGTTTCAATGTAAAAACCTGGTAAAAACATAATTTATAACTTACTAGAAATTTAAAAAATGAATGTGACTAAAATTATGCGTCTTTCAGCTTTAAATTAAAAGTTTTAGGTTTACTCAAACTTTTAACCAATTTGTTACGATTATTTCATAACGGGGAAAAAAGAATGCACAATATTAAAAAAATTAATTTTAATATAAGGAGCGCCAATTTATTGCAAAATTAATGAATGAAATTTGAACAATCAAATTCCCCGTCTAAGTAAGTGAAAACGACTCTGAAATAGGAAACAAAGGTAGCGCTATTTAATTGAAACATTAGGTATTTAAATGAGTTTCAAATCATATTAAAAAATTATACATCATTTTAAAAAATTGGAAGCAGAACTATTGAACAAAGCCCAAGCTAAATATGAAGAAAATTAAAATTGGTGCAAGTTTTAAAATAATTATATATTTATTAGGTCATTTATTTTTAAAAATTTAAAAACAATCAAATTAGGAATAAAAAATTACAGGAAATTTTGAATTTGTGTAAGATTTAATAACTCCAAGATATTTAATACTTGCAAGAAATTCAGCTATTTTAATAGAATACTCGTTAATCTAAAATTGCATAATTAATTTAAATCCTCTTATTCCCCTCGTAAATAATTAACAGCACAATTAGCAACATCAAAGATTAAGAGATTACTTTATTAGTTGCGGCGCCCCTAAAACAAATTCACGTGCACGCCAGAACGCATTAGCAGGCACAAAAAGCGCAAGTCGGTTGTTAAGCAGATTACGTTACTAGTTTTATTATATGCCGAGAATATTATTACTATTTCTTTTTGTACAGGGCGCAGAAGTTTTCACGGGCGGATGGCGCGGTGATGGAGACGCGGGGCGACAATGCCGCTTTCCCAGTAATCGAATCAATGTGTGCGGTCCGGAAAGAAAAACAGTGCGGCCGCCTCGCCGCACCTTTTGTTGCACATTTTCTATTAAAGCAATCTGCCCATTTTTCCATCAGCCAAAGGGATGAATATAATTAGCAACTTGAAACCAACCCTTCTTGAAACTCGTCTACAATGTGAGCACATGGCCGCGGGCTGCCAGTTTCTTCGCGGCCGGATCTGATTTCGCGCATCTTTCCCTCTCGATGCGAAAGATGATTTTCCGCAGCGAGCTGAAACAAAAAAGCTGCACGGCGGCGCCTTTTGTCTTTCGACTTTGTTTGTAATTGATACCCCTTCTTTCTACCTCGCGCCGATCAAAACACGTTCAACTCAAGTTTCAGAAAATTTGTATCTCTTCCGAAATGCAAGCGGAGGCAGCAGCTCGGCGTGTTTCTATTTGAAAATTTGAAAAGGAGTCGAGATAAAAATCTCTCTGCCGCCGCGTCCAGTTGGCCCCCGATTGCGACCAGATCGCGCGGCTTATCTGATAATTTTCCCTGTGACGGAGCAAAGAAGCATGATTTCGAGTGTATTGTCAGGCGTGCATTGTTTATTAATTCGTCAGCTGCGCTGGCAAGTACATGTTCTGATGGCTGGGTAAAAAGTTTGTGCACAATATCATTAAATAAACCTGCCCAGTGAGCTTGAAGAGAGTGAATTTGTTTAGTATGTTGACAAGCAGATAATCTGTAAAGCCTATAAATATAAAATTGAGTTAGGAAGGAATTGCGTGTAAGTGTCTAATTAAAATCAGCTTTCTGTGGCACCTGGAATTCTATGGCAAAACTTTATTTTGACAATTTGAAAGAGGAATTGATAATTAATTCACTCTTTAAGAAGCTAAAAATCTAAGAAAAAATAGCACAGTTACAAATCTGCGGGAACTTGCTACAAATTATTAATTATTTAGTTTGAAAATATATATTTGAGAGAGAAATATTAACAATATTTTTTGTAATAATTTTTCGCCTGAAAATTAGATCTTTAAACTCAATTAACAACTTAAAACAAAATCAAAAGGTATTCGGAACAAAGAAAATCATGTTAATTAACTCTTAAGAATCAAATCTTTTTATATTTATCTTATCTTATAAGATCATCGCTACAGATTTGTTGATAAGAAAGTTCATCGGATTAGCCACTACTTTGTGAAATACCTTCATTTGGTGCACAGCAGTTCCAAAACCTCAAAAAAATGCATACAAACCCCGAGGTTTGAACCTGCAAAAATAAATGACGATAATTTGCCGTTACGCACTAAACGAGAGTAAGAATTTACTTGAAGTCAACAAGCCAGTTTAAAAGCAAAAAATAGAGATTAAAATTTTTTTATAAAAAGATTCTCAATTTTTAGTTTCGTTTTTTTTTTATGGCATGTGACATTTACTGTGAAATTTTACGAGTTAACTAGAATATTTAAAAACGCAATTTTTTATTTTTTATCTCTTGGCTGCGGCAAAAATATGCGAGCAGCAGAAGTAGTAGTTGCTCAAGTGTCTCTCCTCGGCGCAGCACACCATGATTGAATAATTTTCCAATATTTGAGCGCGCCGCACACAGGCGATCGGTAATTCAAAGCGAAGGGTTCTGGCCCGAATTTCGGACAAGGTGCTCTTATCTGCTGGTGAGGATCTGTGCAGGACCGGCCGGCCGGCCGGCAGCATCCATCTCTAGGTATAGGGCGCGCGTGTAACAAGACACCCTGCGGAGCGCTGAGGCGGAAGGAAGGTGGTCCCGTGCACGCGTGAATGCCGTTGCCTGGCGAACCAAATGCACCAATACACATCTTGGCCAACACGGCACCACCAATTATCTCGTTATTCGCCACCGCCAACAGCTGCTGTGCGTCAAATCGCGGCGACAGATTTTTTCGCAGAGCCTCCTTCCTTTCGATCGTCGCGCCGATTTCTTTCTTCACAGACAGAGGCAACTTGAGCCCCGAACGAGGAATTTGAAGGACTGCAAATGTGATGGGATTGCGCGGTCACGCGATTTGCCAAAAATCAGAGCGAACATGAGCTGCTTTTGTTGCGTCTCCGCGCTAAACGATGGCACGAACTCGACTTTTGCGTGTTTATTTTAAAAGAGCTCGCGAAGGGAAGCGTATTGGCTCGTTTAGATTTTAATCTCAAAATTTTCCAATCTGACTTAATTTATTAATCAATACAGTTGCTGTTGCAGCCCTAAAAAATATTTAAATTAAAGTAGGGAAGCTTTTGAAAGGCAAATGAATGCTTTAAAATTTTAAAGATTTAAAAAAAAAAACATTAATTGGCTTTGTTTTCAATTTTTTCATGCTTTTTATAAATTCAATTTTTTTTCCAATCTCAACGTAAGAAAAGTAACTATGATAAAAATTATTTTAAAATTAACTTATATGAAATTAGCACATTTAGTATAAATATTCAGTCACCGCAAGCAACAAAGGCCTATTTGAATTTGCATGAGCCAAAAGATTAAAAGCTGAAAGTGTTATGTGGCTCTGTAATAAGCTAAGGAGTCTTTATGAAAAAGAACATAAACTTTATTCGTAAAAGGTTAAATTTTTTTAGGCTTATTTTACATCTCAATTTTTTCTCTTTGATTGATTTATAATTTGATTTTCAAATGTTTTGAAGAATAAAACTGCGCAGCATTTTATAATAAGAAAATAATTTGGATTAAAACAAATACGCGAGTAAACCGAAGTGTGTGAAACTGTTACTCTTGGCACAATATTGTGATATATTTCCGCCCTAAATAAACTGATTCAGCGGCGAAATTCGATCAAACAACACCGCCTGCTTTGAGTGTGCGGCGCGATTGCATCACTGCACAACCAGGGGATGAATGTAATTCCCATCGGGGGATTTAATAATATAAACATGCATTATTCGGCCAGACTGCGAAAGGCAAGCGCATCTCGTCGCGGCGCAAACACCGCATCACGTAAATATAATATCCGATTACACACGGCCTAAAAAATCTGCCGCTGCACATCTAATCCGCGCGCTCGCTTCGGTTACATAAACAAACGCACTCAAAACTGGCCGCGGCGCCCACACAAAGGAGAGATGCAATTTTCGGAGCCACAGGAGACGCGTGCTGTAATTGAGATGCCCGGCCTGCACAGAATACGACGACAAAACGTGTCTTTCTGTGGCCACAAATTCACTCGGCGAAGAGCAAAAAAGTTTACACAGAGCAGCTCTAGTTTGAAAAAAAATATTGTTTAAAATTCGATTTTGATAAAAAATTATTTATAGAAAATTGAGACAACTTTTTTTCACGTGCAAAAAACATAAGAAATGTAAAAGAATAAATGAGAGCATTTTCCAATTTTTTACCTAAAACTTCAACAAACAAAATTCATTTGTTATTGTCATTAATGAATACATAATTATAGGAACATATAATAATTTTTCATATAATTAGGTACTTTTTCATTATTGATATCTCGTTAAAAAATATATTAAATTTAACATTGGATAACTTGGTAAAATTACGGTAAATTATTAAATATTATTTTTTTTTTTTAATTGAACACTTTATTGTTTTCTTTGGGAAAAATTTATGTTAAAACTTTTAATAGACTGTAAAATTTAGTTGGATTTTGCGTTATTTTTGTGACGTTGAATTTGATGCTCCCGTTAATAAAATAGCTCTTGACAAATTTGTCCAAAATGATGATGTCAGCTGAATCAGAAAATGGGCTGATATGCAAATTAGGTAAGCAGATACTGTTTTTAGTTGGTCCATCCACATTTCCACTAGGATGAACACTCAAACATGAACCAGTATATCAAATGCTGCCGATGGGGGTTCCAACGCTCCACGGCAGCCACCTCCCTATCTCCCATAACAATTATTATACAAAAGACGGCGGCGGCTGCCACATGCGCGCAGAAATAATATTTTTCGGAACGACGAAATTAAATTTTCACCTAATAAATTTATCTACAAGGTGAGACGCCACTAGTTTTTCATTTAACGTATTAAACGATATATTATCAAATATAAAAACGAACGCTGGCCGCAACTCGGAGTTTTCTTATCTTGAACGCGGATCGGAATACATAGGATAGGGGCACTTCACTCTAACTGAATTTAAATACAATTTCATTGAGCGACATTTCAAGTGCCAGTATCATGACAATAAAAAGTATATTCGAGTAGAAAAGATGCGCGCTGCGATTGTCGAAAGTGAAATGCAACACAAACTCTTGAGTGTTTAAAAACGCGTGAACTTGCAAGCAGATGATACTCTGGCTCGTTGCTTTTGAAGTTGAATGAATTGACAGTGTTTGCGTTTCGGTTTGGGAGGCGATCAACAAGGGTAAATGGATAGTAACGAATTTTCTTATTTTTCAATAATTTAATTTAGTCAAATAATCAGTGGTTCCATTTATCCATTAAGCACGTGGATAATATCAAATCTCAGATATTTATTCTGTCTGAATCTAAATTACCATTAAAAATTGTAATCATTAGAGCTTCAAAAATTTGATCCGAACATTCATCAAATAAATTTTCTTAAATTTAATTTGAAAGAATTTAAGAATGTGAAATTTATTAAATTAAATTATTTTATATTTTTGATTTGTAACCAATTTTCTTATTATTTAAAATATTTTGTATTTAATTTTTTTTTATAAACAATTTTTATCATAAAAATTTAGGCCAATGACGGGATTTTAAATAACTAAATTTTACTGATGAACGAGATTTTTTTTTTTTTTTTTTCATGTAGGTTGGGGATTTTATTGATTTATTAATTTATATGAAGGATTGTGCAAATTGCAGTCATTAGCAAATCACCCTACAGACTGTAAATCTCTAAATTTTAAGAGATAAATTGATAAGATAATGACGGTCGAGTTTTTATTGTACACATTTTATCTTTTACAGGCTAAAGGGAACATTTTTATTTGGGTTATTGAAAATAATTTTTGATAAGAACAGCGCGCAAAAAGAAAAAAGTAACTAATTTGAAGGAAAAATCAAATTATTATAATTCAATTAGAGTTAAATCAGAGACCATGCAGATGCAATTATAAATTTTTATCTCCTTCATTTCAATGCTGGATAATATGCGTGGATAATATAAATGCAAATCGAGTCAGCAGATGCCGCTCGGTGTACACACTACACAATTTGGTAGCTTAAAAAACCTGAATTGTATGCGACTGGTGGGAAGAACGCCTTTGAGGGTCACGCTTTGGTGCCCACAAGTGTTTCATACGAGAAAGTACACCGACAACCAACCCACTCTCCAACGAGTCGATTCAAAGTGAGCAAAGTGAGCGCAGTTTCTTTTCGGAATCGGCCTGAAGATGAAGTACATCGACTTGCCGGGCGGTGTGGGCAAAATGCCAATCGTGGGCTACGGAACGTGGCAGGTATAATTAATAAATTTGCTAACTGTCGCAAATGTTGTGTTGAAATTCATATTTTACGAATGAACTTCATTTCCCCCACATCCATCATCTCCGCAGTCCCATTTTTATAAAACTTCTTCTTGCGAATTATAAAATTTTTGCTATTCAAAGAAAAAAAAAAATGAATTTAAGATTTAAATAAAAGGCATGAATTCAATTTAAATTAATTGAAAAATTTCTATACACATAAGTGGAGAATTCAATTAGAGAGTGCGCAAGTAAGTGTGTTTGTTCAAGTCCACGACGGGAAACCGCTATCAGCAAATATTTGTTTTGTGATCGCATTTCTATGCCAGAAGCTGTATTCATTAGCGTCGCAAGTATTGATTATATTTATTTTGTCACAGGCCGTGGATTCCGAGCTGGAGGCCGCACTCGACGAGGCCCTGACCATTGGCTATCGGCACATTGATACCGCTTATGTTTATGAAAATGAGCAAGTTGTCGGTAAAGTGCTGAAGAAGTGGTTGGACGCCGGTAAAGTCAAACGGGAGGATCTGTTTGTGGTCACTAAGGTGCGGTTACGAACGATTTCTTTAAAACTTTAAAAATCTTTAAAAAAAAGTAATCCAAAAATGATAGTTTTACAAAAAAAAAAAAAAAAAAAAATAATTAAAAGGTAGGAACGATTTAAGTAAAATTATTTTTTTCCTGATAGTTGCCCGAAGTTGGAAATCGTCCAGAAGGAGTTGAAAAATATATCAAGAGATCCCTGGAAAAACTGCAGTTGGACTACTTGGACTTGTACTTAGTTCACGTTCCTTTCAGCTATCTCGAAAGGGGCGACGAGATTCACCCTAGGAAAGAGGACGGATCTATGTTGATTGACCCAACAACGGATCATGTTGCTGTTTGGAAGGTTAATTTTGTTTACTACCATTTTTAATTTTCAATAATAAATTTTATAAAATTAGGCAATGGAAGCGCAAGTCGCTGCCGGCAGAACAAAAGCCATCGGAATCTCAAATTTCAACGAGCGCCAGATTGAAAGAATCGTGGCCAACGCCACTATCAAGCCTGTAAATTTGCAGGTGATGAAATTAATTTTATTTGTAGAAATTTCATTAAAAATTTATTAATCAGGTTGAGGTACACGCGTACTTCCAGCAAAGGTCTTTGGAAAAGTTGTGCAAGAAGCATGGAATCTCAATGGTCGCTTATTCACCCCTCGGCTCGAAAAGCATGCAGCGCATTCTTGCCCAAGTTGGCATTGAGTAAGAATATTTTTAGTCTCTGCTGCGAGAATGACTTGATATATTTTATGTGACAGAAAAGAGCTGCCCGACTTGTTTGACAACCAGGTGGTCTTGGAAATTGCAACCAAATTGGGGAAAACGCCGGCGCAAATTTTACTCAGACACACTGTGCAAAGAGGAATTGCGGTCATTCCAAAAAGTGTCAATCCACAGAGGATGCGCGAAAACTTTGAGGTATAATGAGCTCATAAAAAAAGAAGATCAATTTTTCAATTTCATACTTTTTAAACAGATTTTGGATTTTGAGTTGAGCTCTGAGGATGCAAAAGCCCTTGATGCTCTGGACCAAGGACCAGCGGCCAGAGTTTTGGATTTCAGTTTTTTCAAAGGGTATAGATATATATATTTTTAATAAAAAAAAAATAGCTAAAACATTCCATTTTTAAAGGATCCGTGAACATCCAGAGTTCCCATTTTAAAACAAAGGAGAGACTAGAAGTTTTTGTTCTTTGTTATTTTTACCAGTACGGTGCATTTTTAATAAGTTGAAAAATAATTATTCCTGATATATCAAATAAAAGTGTTGAATTAAAAATAAATTAATTATCACCCATTTTCAAACTTGGAAAAACTAAAAAGGGGCATTCACAAAACAACGGTTGAACTAAAATTGAGTGGAAATACAAGTGCGAGTTATCAAGTTAATGACCTTTAGTTAGCGTCTAAAGGCTCAAGGGCAATGGGAGTCCCCTTGGAGAGAGAGTGAATTTTTTGTATTGCTATACAAGCATTTTAGCCGCGTATTATGTGACTGCTGGCAGATAGGCCATAATGCAAAGGGACACACCCCGTGTGAGGCGAACATCTGATACTCCCAGTCGGGCCGGCTAAGTTAAATATCGTCTCAAAAAATTAAGGCGGAAGCGCGAAGTAGGTGCTGCAATTGCGGTAATTTCACAATTCTCGTTTGCTTTTCATGTATTTCTTGCTGTATAATTTGCAAATATTTTCTTTCCCAAAAAAGTAACAAAAGAGCAAAGTTTTTTTGTTTTAAATACCTTTTGAATATAAAAGCATACGTAAATATTAAAACAGAAAAACTCAGCAAATTTGGAATTTATATAAAAGCGTACCTTATATATAATGATAAAAGTACTAAATTTTACGGAGCATCAACAGATAAGCTATCAGAAAAGCAATATAATCAGAAATGATAGGATCGGCTATTACATAATCAGCAGGCTTAACGTAAAGGAACTTATAGCGATTTGATTTCATTTAGTTTGGTGTAAATTTTTCCAGATCGAGGGAGCATGGCGATTAAAAATGTGGTTATTTTTGGTGCAACCGGCTACACCGGACTGAAAACCGTCCAGGCAGCTATCAATGAAGGTAATAATATCCTTTTGCTAAAATGCTAATGGAGGGGAGCTCAGGGAATTTTTTTATCAGGTTTGACCGTCCGAGCATTTGTTCGAGACCCTGAAAAAGTACCAGCGGACCTGCGAGACAAAGTGGAGTCCTTCAAAGGCGATGTTTTGAAATTGGACGACGTTCGGAAGGCGGTCCAAGGCGAGGATGCAGTTATTGTTGCACTTGGCACAAGGAATGATATAGGTAAATTTATTTTAATGAAGCAGATTTTTTTGTAATTATTTTGAATCAGCTCCAACTACTATGATGTCTGAGGGTATGAAAAATATTGTCCTAGCTATGATAGAAAATGGAGTTCGACCGGTTTCAGTTTGTCTCTCTGGTAATTAATTATTTCAATATTTTGTTTGTTTATTAATATATTGAGTTTTCTTTAGCATTTCTGTTCTTTCAAACGGAAATGCTACCCAAACAATTCATTCCTCTGACTGAGGACCACAAGAGGATGGACCAAGTTTTGAGAAACAGTGGACTTGATTGGATTGCAGTTTACCCACCCCACATTGCTGATCAACCAGGCACTGCTGACGGAGCTTATGAGGTAAAATTTTGCAAAAGTGATTTCAATTTTTTTTCATTTCTAATTTTTCAAACAGGTAAGCCACGAGGAAGATAAAAGCACCAAGTTCAAGGGAAGAAGAGTCTCAGTTTATGACTTGGGACATTTTTTGGTGAAAAGCATTTTGACACCAGAGCATTACCAAAAGATCTGCGGCATTGCATCACCATAAATAATGCATTTCTCAGCAAACTAATTATTAAAATTTAGGAGGGCAAAAATAGTATTAATTGACTTTTATTTTTTATTTTTGTCACAATAAAAGGTTTGTAAAACCAAATAGTGGTTTCATTGTAAGCTTGACAGGTAAAGGGAAAACTGTCAATTAAGTAAGTGTTTTTTTCATGAAGTCTTTCTTGGGTTGCCCATTGGCAATGTTTGTGTGAGGAACATTATTTGAAGAAAAATTAGGAACTTTGGAAATGTGAAGAGAAGGTGGCAAAGGAGGAGGTGGCGGTGCATTTGTATTGATTGGGGAAATTTGGATTCCCATGAATGTTTTATGATTGTCTTCTTTTGCCACCTGCAAAAGGCAAAACTCCTTAATAATTCATAAAACTGCTGATACGAAAGGTATATCAAAATAGGAATAAAATAAAGTTACAATTAAATAATCCAATATAACAAAAGAGCTAGTTTCCTACCTGCTGATTAATAACGAGAGGAGGAAATGTTATCGCAGAACCATAAATAGACACTCGTTCACAGAATTCATATCCTAATCTGCTGTAAAATCCTTGCTGATCGTAGGTCGACAGATATGCTTCCTTCAAGCCAATGCTGACAATTTAAATTTAATTATTGTAAATTTTTTATCCAAACTTCTTAAGGAACATGCATACCTTTTCATATAGTTTTCAGTGTGGCGCATTAATATTCTCCCCAAGCCTTTGCCTCTCATATTTTTATCGATCACAACTGAAAATTATAAATTTTAGTTATAACATTTACATTGATTTAAATTTTTGCATACCAGACTCTATGAAGGCTCCGTGCTCTATTGAAGGAATTCGGGAGATTTTTCCGTGGCCAACAACACGAGGAACAACGTTGTTTCTTTGCACTAGCACCAGGCACGTAGGCAGGTTATCACAAGAACATTCAAGATTTCTTCTTCTATTAAAAATAATTGTTAAAAATGTGTAAATTACATACATGAAAACTCGTGTCTCGCAACCAGTCTTACCTCGCCATGTGACTGCGGGGCCACTCCGAGTTTATCAAATCACAACATTGATCGATTAATTGCGGGTGCTTGTGTAAAACTAAGCACTCGTAATCTCCATCCATAGCATTTACCTCTCAAGAAATAAAATCAAAGGGAAAAGGGGATGAAAATATGGATTTTTTAGTCATTGTTGAAAATCCTCTTTGTCTAAAGTCAAAAGTAGTCTAAAATAAACATTTCCGCATGAAAAGTAAGAATTGCTGCCAACTAAACACAATTTGACTTTTTATGGGTATCTTCAAATTCAAACAGACCTTATTTCTGAGAAATATCCCAAATCTCAACATAAATTTTTTTTTAAATAAAACGTTTTGCTCAATAGTAAAAAAATTTACGCCCTTTTCATATTTCCCCAAAAAGAGAAAAAAATATTTATTTTTTAATAATATTGTGTTGGCCACTTTGAATTATCAATCAAAGTTCAGCCCAGCCACGGCCACGTTAATTTTAAAATTCATAACAAAAGCTTCCAATTTTTGTCGAAAACACCTAATTTTCATTACTTTGGGACCTGCATTAATGAAGACAACTATGCCGGAAGTAAACGAGGGTGGAAAGAAAGGAGAAGAGGGTGATTTCGTTCAGGTCAGCAGCCGGAAAGCTACCAAGCGAAAGCGGGCCGCCGACTCCGCCGTCGAAATTGTCAATGGAATTGAAGGCATGGCTCTCTCGCAGGTAAATTTCACGTTCAATTTTGCTTTTAAATATAGTTATAATTTTAAATTATTTACAGCATCCGTCTGCAAAACGCCAAAACCGTAAACAGGCTGCCGACAGTGAATTTGAAACAAGAAAGGTACCTGTGCCTTCCCATCGGTACACACCCCTGAAGGACAACTGGATGAAAATTTTCACGCCCATCGTCGAGCACCTTCAGTTGCAAGTTAGATTTAATCTGAAGACCAGGCAGGTCGAGATTCGCACTTGCAAGGACACAAAGGACATCAGTTATTTGCAAAAAGCTGCAGATTTTGTCAAAGCGTTCATTCTCGGTTTCGAAGTTGAAGACGCCCTTGCCCTTCTAAGACTGGATGATTTATTTCTGGAGTCCTTTGAGGTTACTGATGTTAAGCCTCTAAAGGGTGATCACTTGTCAAGAGCCATTGGGAGAATTGCTGGCAAAGGCGGTCGCACAAAATATACCATCGAAAATGCAACCAAGACGAGGATTGTTCTTGCGGACTCCAAAATCCACATTTTAGGCTCTTTCCAAAATATCCAATTGGCCAGGAGGGCTTTGTGCAATTTGATCATGGGTAGCCCTCCTTCCAAAGTCTATGGACATTTGAGAAATGTAGCTGCTAGGGTGTCTGAACGTCTGTGAATAAATAAAATAAAAGGTATCCATAAATTGTGTATTTTAGTTTATTAATTTATAATTTTCAATTTCTTTAATTCACATTTGGTATTGCTGAATTTTATCTCAATTAAAAGTTAATTTCTGGAAAATTATTTAACAGAGGAAATGATTTATTTTAAAAAAATGATATAGATAAATATTAATAAAAATGTCGATAAAATATTTGATAGCAATATTAAAATTTAAGGAATTTATTTATATAAAGATAACTCCGAAATTTTGCATCATTGTGAATTGTAAAAAAAAATTATTTTTTATTTATCCGCGCCTATGTTCATTTCTGTACATACGCGGTCGCACTTCAAAAACAAGAAGGAATATTAAAAAATTATTCAAGAAATCCAACACTATAGGGAAATCTCTGCGTCTTAAATAAAGAGGATGTTGTGCAAACTACTACTATTTACGCTACTAAACGTTTAAAAATTAGTATAAAATTATTATTTTATTTTAGAAAATGACTTTAGAAAATTTTTGAGATTTAAATAATTAGAAACGCGTTTTCCTCTTATGTGGTTATGTTGGCCAGCATGACCGGCATATGAGTTTGCAAGTTTTGTTGTCAGATCGTGATCGCTCACATTTGTAGGAGCTAATTTCAGGTAATTTTATTGTATTTAGCCAGATTAATTCTTAGTGCACTGCATTAGATATAAAAGCATAGACTATACTTTGGAAACAGATATTATTTGGGTGCTTTTGAGTCCGAATTCCCTTTAAAACTCGACCAAAATTGACAGCATTAACACAGCAATTTCTTCAGTTCACTTGTCACATCAAGAATTTTGTAATTTTTCCTCTTATTACTTTCTTCAATAATTAAATGCCAAATTTTTAAATATTTCAAGAAAATGGATCGATTGCTAAGACTTGGCGGCAGCGTCCCCGGCCTCTCGCAGGCCCCTCCACCGCCAAATGACGCTCCTGTTGTTGACACCGCAGAACAGGTCATTTGAAACTTTGGCTTTTTGTCATTTTCACATCTCTTCTTTTTCTCATATATTTGCTCATTTTTGTTTCTAAAAACCTCAAAATATTAAAGAAGTTTGCTCAATTGTAGGTCTACATCTCATCTTTGGCTCTCTTGAAAATGCTGAAGCACGGTCGGGCTGGAGTGCCTATGGAGGTCATGGGTTTGATGCTCGGCGAGTTTGTCGATGACTACACCGTGCGCGTCATTGACGTTTTTGCAATGCCTCAGACTGGAACGGTTAGTTTTTAACTCAAAATTGCCACATATTCCTGACTTTTTTATGTTCAGGGTGTGAGCGTCGAGGCTGTTGACCCCGTCTTCCAAGCAAAAATGTTGGACATGCTGCGACAGACTGGTCGGCCGGAAATGGTCGTTGGATGGTATCACTCTCATCCTGGGTTTGGTTGCTGGTTGTCTGGTGTTGATATTAACACGCAACAGAGTTTTGAGGCTCTTTCTGAGAGGGCTGTTGCTGTGGTCGTTGACCCCATCCAGAGTGTCAAGGGTAAGATACGTTTTTGTTGCTTATTTATAATTGTAGCATTATTTTAATGTAACAAAATTTTCAATGAACCCAAATTAATGAGATAATAATATATTTCAGGAAAGGTTGTTATCGATGCATTCAGGCTCATCAACCCTAACATGATGGTCCTTGGACAGGAACCTAGGCAGACCACGTCAAACTTGGGACATTTGCAGAAACCTTCTGTACAGGTATATAAAAAATATTCGGACTAAAAACAAATTTATTTATAAATTTTTAACTTAAGGCACTGATACACGGTCTCAACCGCCACTACTACAGCATCAGTATCAATTACCGCAAAAATGAACTAGAGCAGAAAATGCTTTTGAATCTGCACAAGAAATCTTGGATGGATGGCCTCTGTCTTGCTGATTATTCTGAACATTGCAAGATCAACGAAAGCACTGTTGCTGAAATGCTTTCTCTGGCTTCAAGTTACAATAAGGTAAGACTAAATTAAAATTTTTACAAAACAAATTTTATAAATGTGTTTTGTAGGCTGTGGAAGAGGAAGAGAAAATGACCCCAGAGCAGTTGGCAATCAAGAACGTAGGCAAGCAAGACCCCAAGAGGCACTTGGAAGAAAAAGTTGACGCCGTCATGACGTCCAACATTGTGCAGTGTCTTGGTGCAATGCTCGACACTGTCGTTTTCAAATAAAAACTAATCTCCGGCGCCTGTGTGTATTACACTTAATTTCATGTCCTTAAGCTGCCACCGCTGCTACCTTATTTGAATAAAAAATGATGTATTTATAAAATAATACAAATAAAATTATGTATTTGAATTTCGGTCCAACCACTCCAACCTACGCTAAAGACTAAAAATGCTAAAAATCATATTCATGATAATGATGGTGTGTAAAAAAAATGTTGCGTAATATTTTTACTGTCTAAAAAGTGAGTGGATTCATAAAAAAAACTCTAAATGCTCAGTCACAAAGCTACGTAGAAAGTTTGTTGCTGGCAGAGCAGCATACCGAAGAGAGAAACGAGACAAAAAGTGGGGCTGGATTGGGAGCTGAAAGCGACCGTGCTGCCTCTGGTGGTGCGATAGCGCTTCGGCTCAACTCGTCGTGAAGGGTCAACCACACCGAGGATCCAAAAACTAATTGCCTATTTGTCTTTAATCTTTGAGGGAAAGGTAATGAAAACACGCTTAATCGCAAGCCGAAATGTGGAAGCTTTAAAAGTGCAACATTCCACGACGCTGTTTTTAAGCCGCGAGCTAATATAGCCATGCGAATCTCGGCACCTGCTGGGGCTCTCGCTCGCTCTCTGTGGCACGCACTTTTCATGGATATTTTGATGCTCGGCCTATTTAAATAGCACTTGCCAAGTTCTCGTCTAAATTATAACGCTAAGCCTATTGCTATGCATGTATTTTTCACAGTCTAGGACGCATAATTGATTCCAAATTCTTTTGCAGAAACGAGCGTTTTGGATCTCCCTTTGCTGCTCTTTGTAGCGCGTTTCAATGGGTCGACAGGATTGAAAAGCCTGACTGTCGTTGGCAGGCGGCTATAGCAGAGGCTGACTTGTTGTTAGTGGATAGTATGACCTTAGGAGTGTCACTTGCACATTTTATTTAAAAGATCAAGTGCAAATACAAGCAAAATAATACATTTTTGGCGCATTTTTAAGGCGCCATTTATTTGCATGTGTTTTTGACACAACTTTTTCTTTGAGACATATTTTATCAAGAAATGGATTCGTCTTGTCTGACTGAAGATTAATTTAATTTATGCTGAAGTATTTACTGATATAAATTACATAAAATTTCTTCACAAAAGACAGCTGTTGAGCACTGAGAAAGTTTATAAGAACGCAGTGCAATTTATGGACTTATCAAGTGCGTCACATTTTTTAGTTTATCAACATTTGTAGCATGTTTTGCAGCTGCTCTAGAGCTTACAGTTTTTGCTTCCCTGCATTCTATAAATCCTCTGCACTGAAATATTTAAACTAGTTGAAAAAATTTTATTTACAATTGTTTCAGTTTTTGGCCCTCCCAAAATGGAGACGGAGCGGCCAGACTTGTCCCAACTGATTCCACCCCTGCCCACAAACACGCAAGGGGTTCACCGACTCTTGTCAGCGTATAGATCTGGGACATCTGAGGTCAGTCAGGAGATTATTCTGTGGCATAAATTGAAATTTGGACTCGAATTTCTATGCAGACCAGTATTATTAAATTAATTGCCATATTAAATTGCTTACAAAAACTAGACGATAGTATATTTTTCAGTCATATTTTTTTTAAACAATTTTTGGTGAAAAGAAATTAACGATTTTCATTGCATGACTTCTGCAGATAAAAAACATGCTGAGCCAGGAATGCAACATCATCCTGGAATGCAAAATCTGCCAGAACATGTTCCGCAGCTTGCCAAACTTTATTTCTCACAAGCGAGCTTATTGTCTCCGTCCAGCTCCCCCTCTTTCAAGCATTCTCCACGATAACAAACTCCCTGAATACTACTCCACCATCAAAGCTATAGAGGTAATAATAATGCTCAATTTTGCAATTAAATTATTAAGACTTTGTGTGACTTGTAAATATTTTTACAGGGCGAGCTAGGGCGTAGAGACATAGATCGAATTGCTACCCGCCTTGCCAAAACAGCAACCGTTGCTGGGGCGGAAGGCGTTCGGGGAGAGAATCCCGAGGCTTCTCAAAATGTTGCTTACTACACTGCCATTGCCGACACAATTAAAAGCAGGAGGGCAGCTAGAGTGGAGCACACTACTATGCTATCACCCCTCCCTGGTACAAGCAAGGCTGTGTCACAAACTGTCCGGGTAATATTTTAGAGACGGAAAGTAAAATTGTAATTAAACTAATTATTTTCTTAAGATGGAGGTTGCTGATGATCTTGAAACAGTTACTGAATATGAACCACCCAGCAAGAAGACTAAAGCAAAGAAAGGTGACGAGAAACCTGTGAATGCTGTTTCCACACCCAAGAGTGAGTTAGATTGGCAACAAAATTAATAGTTTAACCATGAATTTTAATAAAATTACAGCAAATGACTCGGGAAAAACTCCGAGTATTTCTCATAGCAAAGGTGACAAGAAGAAAGACGTGCCTTACACAGTTCTTCAGTACCCGTGCCCCTTGTGCAAAAAGTTTTTCAGCAAACCAAATGGAGCCTATAGACACATAAGAGATAGTAAGTTAAATTTCTTTAATAATTTGATAATTACTTTCATATTATCATAGTTCACAAGAAGAACAATGAACAGTTGGAAAGGATGAAAAACACCATAAGGAAAAAGGCATTTTTGGTGACTCTGAACAAAAAGCCTCCAAGGCCACAATCTCCACCGGCTAACAACAACAACAACAATCCTCCTCCGAAGCCTGTGCACAAGCCACCCCCAATGGTGCAAGCGTCGACTCAGCTGAGCAAAGCGCAACAAGAAGAGCTGAAGGTAATCTTGGATATAGGATTTTTTTGATAATTGTTTTTTTTTTTCAATTTAGGAGTGGAATGACCACACTTTTACAATTGATGTTGGGGACCATCGCTGTGGGTACTGTGGTACCAAGTACGAGCGCCGAGCTGCTTTGTTGGCACACGCTAAGCAGTGTAGCAAAAAGACAAAGGAGGCAGCCAAGAAACCTGCCATACAGGCTCTGCTCAAGAACAAAGGTGCTGCGAACCGAAAGATAAGCGCCCCCATGAAGATAGTGAGAAAGTATTTGAATGAGGACCGTGGAAAAATGGCCAACGGTGCCAAAAGTCCACTAAAAGGTAATCTGAGAAGGAGCGCCAGGCACTCGGGCCCAGAGGACAAGAAGAGTCTCAAGTCTGACATCAGAAGGAGCAAAACAAACATGTTCCCCACTATACCTCTGTTTCGAGTCAAAGTTCCATCATCTGCAGAATTGGTTGTGATAAATAGCAAGGCAACGCACTCGCCGCCAAAACTTCCTCCACCTGTTGCCCCTCTGCAAACACCAGAGGTCATTGAAAAGCTTTTGAAGACCCACAAGTCAAACGCTTCAAACATCTTAGTGCGGCAGGTGTCTGACAAACCAGTTCTCTCTCCTTCAAAACCAAGCACGCCTATCAAGGAACCACCGGCGATTGCATCCATTACTCCAATCCTCACTGTGAAACCCAAAGACGGCTATCCAGTCAACTACTTCTCACCCGGCTCGGCAGAAACAAAGTTGATTGGAGGTGGAAATTCTGTTCAAAGCAGTATACAAATTCGAAAGGATTATACAAAGAGTACTTTGTCGGGTGATGACTCCGTGGACGGTTCTTCCTCTGTCTCTGTTTGCTCGGACAAAGTGGACGAATGTGCAGAAAAACCTCCTATGGCCTCAGCCTTGGTATCTCTGAACAAGAGTAAACCTCCTGTCTTGAATGCCAACAAACCTTGTTCCCTCGATGATGATGTTAGAGATGTGAAAGTGAAGGAGATGTCGGAAGTCGTCGAGACCTTACATAAGGAGACCAATGTTGACAAGAATAGCTCGTCAGACCAAGAAGAGCAGAAGAAAGCCATGCCTGGCAAAAAAGTGATTCCAGAAGCCAAGGAAGGAAGTGACTCAGACGCCTCCGCAGATCCCTCCGCGAAAGCGGACACCAAGCTCGCCGACACACCTCACCTGGAGGAAGAAGCAAAAACAAATTCCAACAAACTAGACAAGCCAGATAATTTGGTTCAAAAAGAGAAGAAATCTTCTGCTTTGGCGCCTCCTCCGCCCAGCTTAAAAATGAAGATCATTAAGCTCAGGGCACCTTCCAATGTGAGCTCATCGGTTTTAGGCCATATCCCTGTAAGATTGGCAGAAATGCCAGAGAAAGTAGTTGCAAACAAGAGTAAGTCTTTTTCTTCTGCCGAGTCACTCGTGAGAATGATGTTCCAGAGGAAAGACTTATCAAGTAAGAAGGACAGCCCGACTGCAGATGTGGCAGTTTTAACAGGAAAAGATTTGTGGGCTGTATCTTCTGCTGCTTCGTCGGATAATGTTCCTGCGATCTCCACATCTGTGCCTGAAAAGAGATGTTCGTCTATTAAAACCATGAAGGTTGCTCATGTGGTCAAGACAGAGCCAGCAGATACTGCCAAAAGCAACTCTATCCCTGAAAGCGAAAAAGGTAAAAATCAAATGTTTTTTGAAAGTGTAAATTATTTTTTAAATTCTATTTCTAGCTTCAACCTCATCAGAAGTTAGCTTGAAGAGACAATTTCCTAATCTCAACGTACCTGCTGAAGTAATATTAAATGAAAAAAAAATGTTTTTTATAATTGATGTAAAATAATTTATTTTCTAGTATTTGACAAATGAAGAATTCTTGGGCTGGGATTCAAGCAAACCACTGAGGCCTCTCTCTTGGATGGACGAACCGTCCTTAATTCTTGCCACAAAGTTCTTCAGGGTGAAGTTGAAGGCAACCAAGAATAGAAATCCTACAACTAGATAGTGTTCTCAGTTATGGGTTTGATGTTTGATCTATTGGAATTGGAGTGTTTGGGCCTTTGTTATTTTGCCAACATAGGTTAAGAAGATGCTGGGATGATGTTTACTCTGTGAGGACATTTAAATTTGCAGTTTGACTGCCTAGTAGTTATAGTATGTTAGCTCAAGATTTACGATATTTCAAAATTTTTTTGGTGGAAAAGTGTCAGGCTGATCTTTTACAATCAAATTTTTATAGAATTCAATGTAAATGCACTGCTGATTGATTTTTGAATTTTATCTGCTCCAAACTGCCTCCGTGAAATTTAAAATTTTGCAGATGGTTTTTGACATCATTTATACCTTACATGCAGTTTTGGTAAAACATTATAACTAATTGCCATAAGAGGTTCCTGCTGCTACTCAAAAATTGTAAAGAATTTCTGCCAGCAAATTTTAGAATTTTCACTGCTGTTGAGCACTATCGAGCGAATATGCATTTTTAAATAAACTGAAATCGTTACAAAAGAGGAATAAATGATAATGGCATTTTTATTTTTGAGATTAATATCCCTTGATTTAAACCATTCAAGAGGCCAAAGATAAAACACGGTATAACATACTCATATTTTTTCTTATCAATATTCAACAAAAAGTAAGCACACGCAATTACATAGCAAAATATGAATCAAAGAAAAATGCTTGCAAAAAAAAGCAAAAAATGTTCACAAAACTTTCAAAAAATGTAGAAAATTTGCCGCTTCTTATAATGCAAGAAACGTGTACGTGATTGGCCCAACGACTCAAAGCAGCCAATGGCGGTGATGGGGGATGAGCGTTGTTGATGAACGAACAGAGCAAGGGAACAGAGCAAGAACAGAGTAACAGACCAACCTTGAGACTTGAGACCAACTGAACAAAGCACATGTAAACATTCCCACGTGAGAGTAAGTTGCTGTGAAGTGTGTTGCTGCTTCGTATGAATTTATAAGCTCACCCGATCACCAACAAAATGAGTTTTGAGGGTAAAATTAAGAAGAAGAAAAAGAAGAGTTATCTTTCTAAAGCCAAGAAGTTCGGAAAAAGCGGCCGCTTTGGAAAAGGGAGCTACGTGAGCGAAGATGTTTACAACTATTTCGTTCGAGTGGTGGAACTTGACAATGCTGGATTTGCTTCAGACGAGGAGCGAGGTTCTTACATAATTTATTTTTTTATTTATGTAATTATGAATTGTTAACAATTGCATTAAATTAAATTTGCAGATGTCTTCGTTTCCAACACCTTTGAGCAAACAGTGGGACAAGAGGTTTTACTTTCCACCAACCAGTTCACATCTGTTGCTCTTGAGCGACTCATCAAAAAGGGAAAGGACGAATGTGTGTTGAAGTTTATGAAGTCTCTTGCTGAAGACATGAGACCCATACTGAACGACTGCTTTGCAAGTCACGTCTTCCAAACGTGTCTGAAGAAAGCCGCGCAAAGGATACAGGTTTGGGTTTCGGAAGTTTGGGATGGAAAATGTGCAATTACAATCGAATTTGCAGGAAATTCCAGCAGACGAGGACAGCAAAAGCAAGGAGGAGTACACCTCCTGGATAATCAAAGTTGGAAGATTTTTGTCGAATAACATGGAAGACTTCATGTGGGATCAATATGCTAACCAAATCATGAGAACGGTCGCCGAAACTTCTAGTGGCTCAGAACCATCCAATGCAAAGGAGGCTAAAACAAAGAAAAAGTTGCCAAAAATTTTAAGAGAATTTTTCAAAGAATTCTGTCTGCATGTGCAAAACATGCCTCAATTACCAGGTAAATAATTTATGAAATTTTCAACTTCTAAAATTAAAGTTTGAACTTTGCAGATATGGTTTCTGCGGTAATCACCAGTGGCTTTTTGCAAACTTTGTTGAAATGCTCCAGTCTTGTCTCAGCTAAACTGTTTAAGCCGTTAGCGGCAAAACTAGTTTCTGCGCTGGACAACAAAAAGAACAGTGACAGAATGGAGGGCCCTTGCTGGAGACTTTTGGAGGCAATTCTGGCAACTAAAGACGAAGAAGTAAATCAGCAGATGTACGAGAAATTCTTCAAGGGAAGTCTAAAAAAGACTGCCACAGATTCGGAACAAAACTTCAGTGTCCAACGCTTGCTGGAAAACTGTCCATCAAAGGAACAAGTGATATATTTAAAAAATTTGATTGATTTGTTGTTTATATAAAGCTACTTGCAGTTGGAGGCAATTTTGGAAGAACTCAATACTGTGGAGGTAATTGAATCTTTGCTTTCGTCAGGAAATTTTGGAGTTATCAGAGCCATGGGAGAATCCTGCAAAAATTTAGCAACCAATCAAGGAAGTTTTTGCCAGGTTAGCATTAATCTGAATATTTTCTTCCATGGTTGGTGCTGTAACGATTGTTGTTCAGAGCTTAATAGGGGCTCTTCACTGCAACAATCCAAATGACAGGATGAATCTTCTTTCCCCGCTGATTCTTGCGATGAAGGACTTTGAAAAGTACGAGCATTTCCGAATGATGAATGAGGACGCAGTCCAACCTGTCACTCTTCAAGGCTCACTGTTGCTTCAAGCATGTCTCAATTTCAACAAGCCTATCAAGGTAAATACAAGTTCCCATCGAAGGCCTATCTAATAAAATTTTTAGTTTGTCCAGAGTTTTTTATCATTGGATGGCGAGAGCTTGGTCCAGATACTTAGCGAACCCAAGGGCTGCCACGTAACTGATGCATTTATGGGAAGCAAATTTATTGGAGAGAAAAGCAGAGAGAAACTTTGCCACATTTTGAAGGTAAATTTCTATTTTTCAAATGAAAGAGAATACATCAATCATATTTTCTTTTTAGGGTCATTGGGCAATTTTAGGCTGCAGCAAATTTGGTTCCCGCAGTTTAGACTCAATATGGAAAGTGAGCACCTTGAAGATGAGACAGTCCATCATGAATGAACTCTCAAAAGAACTGCCTAAACTGAAAGGGGACCAGTATGGACGATTTATCGTCACCAACTATGGTTTGGAGCTTTTCAAACACCATCCAGAAGACTGGGCTACGGCGCAAGGTAAGGAGATAACAGCAAAAAAATTATTTTCCGACATTCTGGGCGAAGACGAACCTGCGACGAAAAAGATCAAGAAAAACAAGGGTTAAAAGTTGTTGCAGTAATAAACGTGGTTATTATTTTTGCTTTTACTTTCACGTGTTTTTATTAAGTAAAAAGATAGTTTGCCATAGAGCTGCCAGATTGTGTGACAAAAGGGTTGACATTTTTTTAGTGCAGAGGGTGCAGTAGTGTCCTCTAGCATGTAGCGTTTTTTCATTAGATACATAATTACAATAATTATTTAATCTAGCTACACTGAGGAAGTAAAACATTTTTTGCATTATCCATTAGAAAATAATGTTTTATATTAATCGTGGAACATTGAGTGCAATATATAGTAATGACAAATTCTTTATTTAGTTGTAACCTTTGGTATATTCGTGAGTTCTCAATAACCAACATTAATAATTATATAGCAACAAAACTATCACTACTCGGACAAAAAGAAGCTGTCTAGTTCAGGATGGACTCGGTGACTAGGAGTATGTGTTATGTGTGGTACATTTAACGGATTTTGCTAACGTCACTGTCATGATTATTATTATTTTTTAAACATATACTTAATCCCAAAAAAATTTGTAGTGCTTTGTTTGGTAATGATTTAAAATGACTATGGTTGTGTGGTCAACAGAGCGCGACTTTGTACAAGTAACATTTAATATTATTATTGATTGAGCATGAGTATAACGGTGTCAATATTTTACAGCTTCAGTGCAAAGTAAGATTCAGTAACGGTACAAGAATAAAAAATTGGCTGACAAGTGTAAGTGACTAAAAAAAACCAGAGTTAAAAATTAGTTCAGCCTCAAAATTCACAAATGAAAAATTCAAGATAAATGTCATCTTGTTAATTCTTTTCCTACCATATTCACATTCAAAGAAATTCTCCAAATTAGTTCTAGGAACTGTTTTTGAAACAATCTTCTGCTAGAAAAACTCCAAATCAGAGGTGCTTTGGTTCAGAATCGCTCAACTCACTAGGGCCACTCGGGGGACTAGTTCGGGCAAGTCACTGCTGCTGGGCCGTGGATTTGGGCCGGCCGAGTCGCAGGCGTCACTTGCCCTCGGCCGCTGTGGCCGTCAGGCTCACGGTGGCCACTTTGAGGCTGGCCGTGCTCTTGGGCGCTGAAGCGTTCTTCTCTGCGGTGATGCTGCACGCCTGGTGGTGATTCTCCCAGTCCTTGTGCTGGCAGAAGGCGCCGCAGTAGCGCGCCGTGTTGCATCCGCTGCACGTCTCGTTGGCTTTGCGCCCGCAGTTCCAGCAGTTCTGCAACACGCGGTGCACACGTCTCAATACTTTGCAAAAATAAAAGAAATTTTTCAGAAAATATTACTTCTGTTCTTTTCAGGATTAATACAAAAAGATTTTTGCTTGAATAATGTTGCATAAAAATCCCTATTTTTAAAACGTCATTTTTTAAATCTTCAGAAGTTAACCAAAATTTTACTCAATATTTTCTATAACAAGTTTTGACAATATTTAAATTGCCATTTTTTTTTATCCAAATAAACAATTTTCTAGATATTTTACTAACTACTTATTGAGCAAAAAAATTATTACAACCACGATTTTTGAACACCGGAGGAAGAGAAAGTTTCTCTCTGAAGTTAATCTCTTCTTTTGTATTTCTGTTTTTTTTTCCATCTAATTCTTTTTATTTCTCTTATATTTTTTATTTTGATTGGATCCAAAAAATGGGCTGCTGAGTTGACTTACCCCACTTATTTCCGAGCCTGCTTCTGACGTGCTGGGTGCTTCTTCGGCGTGCTTCCTTGCCTCGAGCAACAACTTTTCCATTCGAAGCCTCTCGGTTGCTACCAGCTCGGCCGCTTTGGTTTCAGCCGCTGTCACCGCCCTGTGCAGCTCAAGCATCGCTTGTCTTTTCACTTCGTTCACCGCCTCCTCTGCGGGACAAATTGAAAATTTGATATTCAGGAGAAAGAAAATAAGAAAAACAAACCTGCTCTGCGTTTCACTTCGGCCACGCGTTCTTCGGTGAGCTTGATGGTTTGGGCCATGATGTCGCCGGCCGCCTTTTTTATGTCGCTCTGCTCAGAGCTGTCCGTCGGCAGTTTTCTCAACCAACTCGAAGTGAATTCGGCGCTCGAAGACTCTGGCTGCGGTCTCTGCTGGAGGATGCCCAGGGCGCGTTTGGTCTTCTCAACCATGCTCAGTATACAATTCAACATCTTAAATTGAAATTTAAAAAAAAGAATTAATAAATTATATAATTTTGTTAAAAAATTTAATGATTTCTTCTTCTATCAATAAATTTCAAACGTGAATTGTATCAATTGGTTTAAATATATTTTTTGTTCAATTCAAATTAAAAAGACAGAAAGTAACTGTTGGGGGTAAAATTCTTGAGTGATATTTTGGATATTTTATCGATTTTATTAAAAATACTGATATTCTGATGTGGCATTGAAAAAAAAATTGAGTCAAAAATTGAACGTACTACATGTATATTTTTCCACTCATCGTCGCCGCATCTTCCCCGCGACTCGTCAGCTGCGCCTGAACTCTGACTCGCAGCGGCGCCCGTCAAGAAGGGATTGTAGTGGGCAGATGTGGAGGGTGGGTGCGTCACCCCCAGTACGGAGGCCCTGCCCCCGAGGTCGGATGAGTGACCTGTCGGGTGCAGCATCATGTGGTGCGGGTGGCTAGAGAAGAAAGAAGTGCTGCTCTGGCCAGAAGAGTAGCTGAGGTATCGTTTGGTGGCCGGAGCGTATTCTGAGTCGCCAACGCCGTTTTCGTACAAACTGCAAACACACAAAAAATAATTAGTTAATTAGTTGGGAGACAATTAGGTATGGCAAACAGATAGAATACGATGTATAAAAATTGTAGAATTTGAAACAAAATTTTATATTTTTTTTAATAATTTGTTAATTACTGCATGCTTCTCAAGCAAAGGAGCTGTTTTATTTACGTAAAAATGGATTCCATAGATTTTTTTCTTTTTATAAAATGAGTTTCTTTCAAAACGCAATATTTCAATAAATTTGTATTTCTCCCTGTGAGTGTTCGGTTGAAAAAAAAACTGGGGTTATATTTTTTTGTAAACAAAAATCGTCTCGAGACCCTTGGGCTTATGCGATTCGAAATCGCTCACGAAATTGATTTTCCTCCAACCTTGCAGCTGGCGTGCGTCGGGGTTGGGAGGGTGCTCTTTTATAAAACACTGTTGGCGGCAAGTGCAATTGGCAGTAATTAGTTGAAGCAGCCGCCGTGCGCGCGGCCAGAAGGAGTAGCTCTCGAAAATGAGAAGGAAGCAGGGAGGAAAGTCTCGCTCTGCTAATTTAGATGCTAAAAAGAAGTATAAATTGCCGGCGGCAAAAACCAACGCGATTGCATGCGCAAAAATCTAAATATGGAAATGCCGCTTGGCCATTATTAAAGGGGACATATAATATTATTTTTACTTCTCAAATCTGCTTTTCGGCTCCACAAGTTTCGACCCTTCTTTCTCTCTTCCGCGACGGATTTATTTGCGAGACGCTGCGTTTTTTTATCGTTTTTAATTTCGCAGCCAGAATTTATTATCGAGCCGTTATAAAACAATTGATTAAAATGGAAAGAAGAAAAATATCTGCCGGGCGCAGGTGGGGCGAACGTCGGAGGAAATCAGGGACACCTGGGACCATTGTACGAGAGTAACAGCTCGGCCAGACCTCTCTCCCGACTCAGATGCTTTTTATTAAAATGAGTGATGGCAGCGCGCTGCAGGGGCGCAGCAATAACATACATCAACACCGCCCACCCAAATACTACTCCGTTAGTTTTTATCCAATATTTCTACATTTGTGCACAAAACTTTCTGCTTTCAATCAAACTTGCAACCGACGCCAAGTAAAATTGTACCACGCACTGCAATTAATTGAAGCTATTAAGAAAAAATGACTGAAAAATCAAATTTGTAGAAAATTCAATCGGTAGTTTAATTATAAAGATAATAATATAAACTAGCATGTATAAAATACCCATATTTTATTCACTGAAAAAAAGAACAATACTGAAAAATAATATTTATTGAAATTCTAAATTTTTTATTTATTCGTCTCAATTCAATGATATTTTAGAGTACGTAGAAGAATTTTGTGGCGTTTCTTTTATAATAAATAATATCTTCAAATAAAAAGACATTGGGGGAGATTCAATAGACTTAGCTCTCCCGGGATAAAAGATATCCCGGGATAAATCCAAGGGGACAAAATTTAGACCACTGTCTCGGGTTAAATATTTTTAGTCCCGCCTTAAATTTTTTCTCCCCAAGTCAATGGGGGATAACTTTCCTTAGCCCCCTCCACGGGATAAATATTTAATAAAAGGTTAATTAAAAGGTCGTCAACATGCTCGCGAACTTTTTAGATTTTGGCCAATTGCAATGAACAAAAATCTTTTTCAAATCAGAATTTTGTGAGGATCACGGAAATGAGGGCAAAATTGAAATCTAAAGCTAACACAAAAATCTGTATCTAACTTAATTTAAAATTGCTTATTTATTTTGATCAGAAATTTCTAAAGACCTCTTCATCAAAGCGAAATTATACAAGGATTTTTTTCTTTTGAAATTTTGTGCACGTAAAATTTTTCAACTCAAAAAAATTAAAATTTTGAAACTAATTTTTTATTTGTAGATAAATTAAATTCGCTAAATTACAATTAACATATAAAAAAAGGAAAAAAATTCCTACAAAACGACTACAAACGACTCCAAGTTGAATACAAATTCACTACAAAACGACTACAAACGACTCCAAGATGACTACAAATTCACTACAAAACGACTACAAACGACTCAAAGATGACTACAAATTCACTACAAAACAACTACAAACGACTCCAAGATGAGTACAAATTCACTACAAAACGATTACAAACGACTCCAAGTTGACTACAAATTCACTACAAAACGACTACAAACGACTCCAACTTGACTACAAATTCACTACAAAACGACTACAAACGACTCCAAGTTGACTACAAATTCACTACAAAACGACTACAAACGACTCCAAGTTGACTACAAATTCACTACAAAACGACTACAAAACGACTACAAACGACTCCAAGTTGACTACAAATTCACTACAAAACGAATACAAACGACTCCAAGATGACTACAAATTCACGGCAAAACGACTACAAACGACTCCAAGTTGACTACAAATTCACTACAAAACGACTACAAACGACTCCAAGTTGACTACAAATTCACTACAAACGACTCCAAGATGACTACAAATTCACTACAAAACGACTACAAACGACTCCAAGTTGACTACAAATTCACTACAAAACGACTACAAACGACTCCAAGTTGACTACAAATTCACTACAAACGACTACAAACGACTCCAAGTTGACTACAAATTCACTACAAAACGACTACAAACGACTCCAAGTTGACTACAAATTCACTACAAAACGACTACAAAACGACTCCAAGTTGACTTCAAATTCACTACAAACGACTCCAAGATGACTACAAATTCACTACAAAACGACTACAAACGACTCCAAGATGACTACAAATTCACTACAAAACGACTACAAACGACTCCAAGTTGACTACAAATTCACTACAAAACGACTACAAACGACTCCAAGTTGACTACAAATTATCTACAAAACGACTACAAAACGACTTCAAACGACTCCAAGTTGACTACAAATTCACTACAAAACGACTACAAACGACTCCAAGTTGACTACAAATTCACTACAAAACGACTACAAAACGACTCCAAGAATGAATGAATGAATGAATAAATAAATAAATAATTAATAAATAAACATGTTGACGACCTTTTATTTACCAGCTAGCTGTTTTGATTTTAGCGCGGGTTAAATATTTATCCCGTAGAGGGGGCTAAGAAAAGACACCCTCCAATGACTTGGGGAGAAAAAATTGAAGGCGGGACAAAAAATATTTAACCCGGGACAGTGGTCTAAATTTTATCACTTTGGATTTATCCCGGGATATCTTTTATCCCGGGAGAGCTAAGTCTATTGAATCTCCCCCATTACTTAAATTAATGAAGCTATGCAATCCGCTCTACAGCTGAGATGCGCTGGTTGCATGATTTATATTTTATCGGGGGCGCTCATTTATAAAATATAAAAATTGTCTGAACAAACAAAACGATATAATTTTTCCTGGCGAGAATGCCATAGTTAAAACTAATGCAAATTTACCATCCGACTGAAAAAGAAACAATCTGGAAATTGCAATACTCTGGACATCTGTGGCAACAAACAAACGTCAATCAAGCTGCTGCAGCTAAAAAATCTGCAGTCGGTTGCGCAGCGGCGCTGAGCTACTTTTTGCGCCTCTTTCGCCGTTTTAATTTGGAGCCGAGCTGGCTGCTGATTGCTCTGATTACACACCAGTTGGTGGCATTCCCATAAACACACACACGTACACGGCGGTCGTGTTGTTTGCGGAGCGCGTGCGACCAGCCGCTCGGTCTGCCACCCTTTGCTTGCAGGTGCGCCCATCCAACTTGCGTCGATAACGCACGTACCTTTCGCGGGGCCGCTTCAAGGCGAACGCCGGCTCTGCGTGGTGCTCGCCCATTGAGTGGAAGATCTCGGACGGCTCCGATGGCGAGAACGAAGGGTCCATGACTAACTGCTCATGTTGACGGAGATACTGTTGCGGACTCTGGAAATAAAGAAAAAAATTGCTCGAAAGAAAAATTTTTCCGAATTTAGACAAAAATTTAAGATTTCCCCCATAAAAATAGCAGAAATACAAATCTTAATTTACAGATTTCATAACTAAGTCTGAGAAAATAAAAAAATTTGTAGGGGTCTTAAACTTAAATTTAACTACATATATTTTGTTGAGGCTCATATCTTTCTCTCAAAATTAGATGATCTTGAAATGCAGTTTAAATCCAATTAATAGATTTATCATTACCAAAATGTAGGCAAACTACTGCCAGATAACTAGAATTAAGAAAAATGTAGCATGGCACCAAAAGTTTATTGAAATGTTTCCTCTCTAAATATTTATTTAAAATTCATTTCCTTGCTTCAACAGAAAAAAGATATAAATTGAAAGTATGATGTATGATTGAAAGGCTTCATGTTATTCAATTTTATGGGGGTTGGTTCTAAAATTTGTTTGGTAAATTATTTTTTCAAGCTATGTGAGATTCTACCAGCTGAATGGACAGACCCGAACTTGAATTTCGCTCTCGGCTGAGATCCCCAGCACTTTGTGTGTGTATTTGTTTTCAATTCATCCCCCAGCAAACTTTTGGCTGAAATTAATTTGCCCGCGCCAAAGAACAAAACGCCACCGCTTTTTCTCAGGATTACGTTTTAATATTCATTCGCTAGGCCGTTCTTGATTCAAACAAACGCGTTTGCCTCGCCAACAATTTTATTTCGAGAATAATGATGAGATGCGCCGCCGCTGATTTGAATTTGCCTGGGAATCGACGCACTTGACGCTCTTTTTCCAGCCGTCTTAATAAACAAGAAAGTTATTTATTTATTTATTTTGCTTCTTATTCCCAAACTGTGAAAGACGTTTGTAAATCGATTTGGATTTCTGCGTGTGTCCTGCACAGGTGCACCGACAATTTGTCCTTTTGACGTTATTTTTTTATGGTAATTCGTACCTGCTTTGCGATTCTGGCCAGGGCGGCGACCTCTCGCTGCATGGCTGGGATGCCTGCTCGAAGAAAGGGCAGCACAAAGGGTCGTAGTGGGAAGTTGAAGGCGGCCTGCAAGGCGCGCTGGAACTCCTCGACGCCAAGCGTGTTGCTCTGCGAACCGCAAAACGCGCGTCAAGTTTCCGCGTCTTTTGCCGATCGAGCATTAAATGTACTGATACTCACCACTAACGCCAGCACCAGAGATTTGACCCGCTCGCCCGTTTCTGGTGAAATGTCAGAGCCAAACTGCACGATGGTGGTTAAAAATCTTCGCATTTTGGCCAATTGCCTGGCCTCGAGCAGCTGCGCCTGACTAGCGGAACCTGAGCTCATCGGCACCTGTAACGCCACGAGAGAAAAACGTTTTGATTTTCATGAGATGAAAAATATTCTAATGTTTCTGATGTCCTTGCAGTTTTAAAGGAGTCGTGTAAAACTTTCTGCAAGAAGCATAATGTTATCATAATTTTTAAAATTAACTGCATTGTAAAAAATTAGTTTTAGTTACTGCAATAGGAGCAGCTCCAGGAGGTGATGGGCTGCCTCCACTGCCATTCAGAGAGGCAGGCGGCGAAGATGGAAAGTCCCTGTTGGATCCGTTGACGACACCCATGGCCGGAGGAGAGTTCTTGCTGGTGCTGCTCTCGCTGCCAGTTGGCGTGGAAAGGATGGTCGCTCCTGCGATGGGGACGCTCGGAGCTTGCTGGGCGCCTTCAGGGCTGTCTGGCGCCTCTTTGGTAGATCCTTTAAAAACAAAAAGAAGAAGGAAATTTAGGTTTGATAGTGATACTTTTTGGGGATTGTTTACAAAACGATTGATATTGAGGCAAATTTTGAATATTGCGGAAAAACATGACATTTGAATTTTAATAAAAATTCAAAATTTTGTACACAAGTTGTGTTGTGAATTTCTTCAAGTTATAATACAAAATAAACGCGTTGCAATTTTCAGCATCTTCGACCAACAATAAATGAAAAAAGTTCCTGTGGAAAATTGGATTTCCAATGCAAAACTGCCAACACCGGTCGAATAAATTGCTTCTTTGCGCGTTTAATAAAACCACGGCGACAAGTTGTGTTTGCGTCTGAATAAAATATCGCATCAGGTCACACGCCCGAAACAAAGGCTCTGTGTGTAGTGTGTGCCGGGTGTGTTGTGTGTGTTTATATATCGCTTTGCCAGATTCATTCGCCATTACGGCGTTCACAGCGAAAACATTTGTTGCCGACAGGTAGTGTGTTGTGTGTGTGCGCTTTGTGTGCGCGAGTGTGCAAGCGGCGGGCGAACGACGAGTAGAGGGTGCCGGGCGAAATGAGAATTCGCCGCCAATATCAACTGACGGCGGCGTCGAGAGCACGCCGCCCGCCCGCCCTCCCGATCGGCCATCACACAGCAAATTAATGATATTCGCGCCGCTAATTCATTAAAAAAGCACTGCGCGTGCTGAGTATCGCGGGTAATTAGCACAGCCTCGGCGTCGACCATGCCGAATATCGAAATAAAGCGGATTGCAGTTAGAATCAATATGCCATAGAATATAATTGAAACAGTCAAACTTCTGTAAAAACAATAGCTCAGTTTAATTTATTTTTTCTTCCTCTTGCTATTCACTCTAAAAGTTTTTGATTAATTTATTTTTCTAATTTAAGTATCCCTTATAATTAAAACGAAATAACCATACTGAAACTCACAAATTAATTTTAACATTAATTAAAAGAACAAAGAAGCTTTAAAGAAATGAGATCAATAAAAAAAGCATAATTTTATTTTAATTTATTATATCATTTACTATTAGTTGGACAGTGGCTTAATTAAATATAAAATACTTCTTTAGATTTTCAAGAAATTCAGCTAGTAAAATAATTTTATTTGTCATTTTTTTACTGCTCTTGATTTCTTCAATGATTTACTTAATTGAAAGTGAAAACCATTTGCACCAAAAATTCAATTAAAAAGAAATCAAATAACAAACATTAGCAGTAAAGCCTCTGTGTGAATCTACTTTAATTAAAAAACTGCCTTCATATTTTTCAAACTGCGTACATTAAGCGCCGCGCTTGCTAAAGAAGGGCCAGTTTTAGTGCCGAGACGCCCGTTGCATTCTGAGCAGTTGCTCCATAGCTGTGCCACGGCGAGCGAAATGAAAATAATTCCACCCCGGAATTAATTGAATCCGACGGAATAAAAATGTCACGTGCCGAAAACGATTAAAAGAATTTGGCTGCGAGCGGCGGGAGGCAAGTGCGGCGCGACGATAAGCACGCCGGGGGCCGCCGACTATGGATGGGAACACGACGTGCAATGAATTTCACCAGCAGGGTAATTAGCCCTTGTTGACAGGCCGTGTGGGAAAGGCGGCAACTGCCGCCGGAATTGCAAACGCCAATCATTTTTACTATTGACGCGCGCGAACGGCTGCTCACACTCTCTCTCTCTCGCCAACACTTTATTAATGCAATTTTCTTTTTTTTTCTTTCGCCCACTATGGTTGGTAAGTTTTGCTTGGCGCGTGGGAAAGCCGGCCCGTGAGAATTCTGTCTGCGAAAGTTGACGAAAACGTGTGTGGGATTTTTCACGCGAGTCGCAAATTACGAGAAAGAGAGAGAAAGAAGAAATTGCCTCGAGTATTGCGCGCGCCTCTGAAGAAGTTTTGCTGGGAAATTTATGTCGGTGCGTTGTGTTGGAAAACGTGCAAAGTTTCAGCAATATGCCAGTACTTGCTGACGTGACTTCCTTTTAAATTGAAATTAAATCGAGAGAAAAAAGATGCAAAAATTAATTAGAAATTGAGGAAATTGATTGACTTTATGAAGGAAGTAAAGCCAAATAAATATTAAAATTAAGTAAAATACTTTATTTTTAATTTAATTTTGATCGCTGACCACTGTAAAATAAAGTGGATAAATTAGTGATCATTTTTGCAAGTAACTGTTTCTTAAGTTTTTCGAATAATAATTTTTATTTAATTATTTTTAAGAAGTTTTTTTTTAATGAAATATTTGAAGATTTTGGAAAAATAATTACCCGATTGTATTGCGAAGTTTTTTTTAAATCTTTTTTTATTTTAAACGTTGGTTTTTTAAATTAAAATTTGTTAAACTTTTTAATTGATCGACATTTTAAAATTTAAAACAATATTGCAACATAATTAATAAATAATCATTATTTTTCCAAGTTGCAAACATTAAAAACTTTTGCGTCACGAGTGATTTTTTAACTCCTCTCATCAATAATTAATATTTTTCCTGATCTTAAGCTTAAAATTTAAGTAATTCTACGCTTTAAATGTTTAGTAATAATTGATTCTTTTTTTAGTTTCTCGTGTTTACCATTTCCATTTTCGGTGACAGTTTTTCACCCCAAAAAGTAATCTAATCATCGTGTGCTGACAAACGCCCCGTGAAGAAAATTATTTTATAACATACATGGTACATGACTGACACATTTTTGCTCCAAAATCATCGACGACGACAGGTGCTACACGTTTCCTACAATGGAAACTTTTTTTGATGTGCCAGTGCTCGCAGGCGCGCTAACGAAATTGTTTGCACTTGATTGATTGACAACAGCCAGAATAGACTCATTGACAGAAGCACAACACGGTCGTATATTTGTACGCTTTCCAACAATTTTGCGCCGTTTTATTTATTCATTCGGGTAAAAATAATTGGAACTTTGCTATTACACACACTTGCTATGGCAAAAACGAAATTTCACAAAAGTACTGGCATAAATTGGTGCGAATATAAAAGTTTCGCCGACGAAAGAATTTCCCGAGCAGCGCCGCCGACCGCGATAAATATTAGGCCGAAATTTGCGCGTTTTTTGCATGGTTCGTGTACGCGCCGAATTGCGACATCTGCGAGGGATTTTGAAATAAGAAGGCGGCCATCATATAATACAATTCTCATTGCTGAAACACATGGCCCTGCTGGCGAGGCGGCGCCATATGGGCTGCATCTGCCAGCAGGCGCCGCGTGGGAGGTGCCGCCGCCGCCGCGTATAAAATAAATGCTGCTCCTCGCCTCATCATATATACCATGTCAAAAATAAGAACGGCCACCCTGCCTGCAATATCGCCTTGTGCATGTGTTACCATTTTCTTATTTATTTCGTCCGATAATTAAATTCGCTTTGGTTTTCCCCGACCGCGGGAGTTTGCATGTGTTGCGGAATTTATGCTGATTGCGATGCCGATCCTAATGGCTCTTTGTTTGCTTCATAAACGGAACTTTGTTGGGAACACAACAATTAAATATGTCATTAGGTGATTTTATTGAGGTGTTGATTATGCTCCATCGTTTCTATCCAGCTCAGTCGGCGAAAGAAATCCATTTATTTTGGAAAAAATTAATACCATCCAATTCTGGTCACACTTGTCACATCTGCAACTTTTTCCAACTCTTCTCCCCCGAGTAGGAATATGTATCGTGCGTTTGAAAGTTGGCAAAAAGGTCTGCCGCGGAGAGAGGAGTGAGCAGGTGCAGCATCAATCGGGAGTGCAGGCGGCGAGTGCAGCGCTGGTGGTTTTTGCCGATCGTGTCTTATCTCGCGCAGCGGGGCCCAGACCCTGCCGTCCTGCCGAGTGCGGCCCGTATGGCGTGTCATCGCACATACCGAGTGCATTAATCGATGCCTGCGCGACAAATAAAGCCACACACACTCGGGATTATCTCCGCGAAACACTCTCGGCCGGAACAGGTGCTGCTAAAAGGTCGCCCCAACGACTATCGCGCCTACAAACGCCCCTCTAATAAGAGGGAGGACGACATTTTTTCCGCCATTAAATGATTATATGTATTATAATAATTAAAAAAAGGTGCTTGATAAATTTAAATTACAGCAGTCATAATTTTTGATATTTATAATAAAATTAATAGATTAAATGGATGACAACAAACGCAACACTACACAAGAAATTATATTGTGCAAATTCAAGATTTTCATTTGATGTATGTCGATGACCTTAATAATATCTTGAGCACAAGTATTTTTTTTTAATAAAATATTTTCAATAAAATTTTAAAAGAGACGACAATCTGAAGATTTTTTTTTAATATAAAAAAAGGTTTATCGATTTTTAATTTTTTTTTTTGCTTAATAGAAAAATTAAGCACTTTGCGGGTCTTATCAATATCAATGCAGTGGCCTTTAAAAAAAATCGAGTTGCACACTCTGTTGTTAACTGTGTGGTCGAAAATGTGTTTTGATATGGGGCCGCAATTTTTGCGCATGTAATTGCTAATAATGGGCAGAATCTGTGTGTGGCTCGCGGGTGCAGCAGGGCAAAGAATGTGTGGGTGACAGATGGCTATTTTCCCGCACACGCCGCTGCCATGCATCGATCCCCGCGCTCGCCTACGTTAAAACAGAAATTGCTCGAAGAAGAAAAATTATTCTTCTGACAACTTTGCTCGCTGCCCAGGCAGTGGAAAATGCGGAAATTGGCCACCTTCAACGCCAGAATGAGAACTTTCTGGTATTTTCACAAACAGGCGCTGCAAATTGTCGCATCACAATTTATTTGGGAACAATTCGTTTTTAAATTGTCCTTCACTCTTTGTGACAAGTTGTTTTTTCCTTCTTTTAAATAGTACAAAAAGACATAATTTAGAAAAGTCACATAAATTTTCGATGCAAAAATGAAATGAATTAATTTAGAATGCTATAGGGAATTAGACTATTAATAGAATCTCTATTGACTTTTTTACAGCTGACGTTTAGAAATTGGAATATTTAAAATCTGACATGTTCAATAATAGCGCAATAAATATCTGAATAATAGCCTGCAAGTCTCCTAATTATTTTTGGTTGATTTAGGCAATATGATTGAAAAAGGAAGAAGATATTATTCCACTTCAACAAACTTTAAATTTGTGATAATTTAAGCAGGGTGCAACCCGTGGATTTATTTTTTAAATGATCTCTGGACATTTTAGGCAAAAAAGCCTCTTTGATAGGTTGATGGTTTTTTATGTGAATATTTCCGATATTAGAGAGAGATGTTGTTCCTTCCTATAAGAAAAATTCATTCTCTGAAAATAAATATATCTGAATAAAAAATTTAAGGAAGATTTGAAAAAAAAAAATGTAATTAATATCTCACCCAAATGATAATTACGCGTTGGGCGATGAAGTTTTCGCTAACTCGAACAACCTTTGTGCCTGGCTGGGTACTCGCCAAGACAACTTTCTGTGTAATTGCACTGCAAAAATTATATCCGCAAGAATGGGGGCAATTAGTCTGCTCTTGAGGCTTGAGCTGCTGGTGGTGGATGCTTTATGATTTCGGGTGCCGGCGGCACTTTGATCAAGATATTTTACATAAATCGATGGCACGTCAGCGGCAGACACGAGCACTTCTTCCAGAGCGCGCAGAGAAAACCCAAGGAGGGGGCGAGATGAGGACCATCTTTCAACCCTATCATTGCCACGTGTTGCCGCCCGCACCTTCCCTCGCAGGCAATTTAATGCAGCGCCGCGCGTTATTAACGCCAACAGCCGCGCGTAACCAAAAAATATTTAAACTCGCACAAAAGATCAATTATTAATTATATATGTACATATTCAAAAGAAATAATTAGACTAGTTAAAAAGCAAAAATTAAAAATGAAATTAATGCATTAAAAAATTAATTATCGGCATGGATCTTGATGTATTAATACAATATGATTTGGAAATGAGTTCTATTATTATTTCAATATATTTTCTACAAAGGTTTCTCAACTAAAGAACAACTTGCTTAAAATTGACAAATTAATATACCTATGGGTACTTTTTTTTAACAATGTGGAATTAATCTTAAGTTACTAAAATTGAGATCATTTAATTAAAAAAATATTTATTTTTGAAACTTATGCCTAAAACGTTTTTTGCTTGGAAAATTACCAATTTTCACCAGTCTAGCGATAATTGATATATGGGCTTGATAAACGCAGAAACGAAATAAAAATTGCACACCGCATCGAGTTAAAAATGACTTAAAAAGTTATTAAGCCGTGCGGTCTGGATGTAAACAAGCGCCGAGTGAAAACCGAAAATTTACATGCGCGATATTAGCTAACAATTTAGGTAAAAAATAATGCATCTATAACGCGGCGGCGGCGGCGGCCACCGGTGCCGGGTGGGTTTTTAAATGGGAATTAGTCCGGCGCACACATGGCCAGTACGTCAGCCAGCAGCGGCACCATCTGGCCGGCCGCCCCCGCCCTCGCGCCCACCCGCCGCCGGAGAACGGCCTGCACCGCACATAAACCACCAACGCTCCCAAATTACACAGCCGGCCCCTTTTATTTCCCATTTTCCATGCAAAACTGCATCTCTCAGCTCTCGGGGGCGCAGGTCTCGACCTCAAATTAAACTACAACTAACGAACACAGATTTTTTTCAGACGTAATTAACAGCATTTTTTATTGCAGAGAAGGAGGATTTTGCAAATTTCATGCAGGAAGTTTTGTACATTTTGACTTGAATCTTAAATTACAAAGTTTTGTGTGGTTTTGTGATTTGAATTAATTAGAGAGCCATGTTTGAGATTTACTGTTTAGAAGTATCAATCAAAATTGACCAAGTTTACATTTATTTATATACATATTATATTATTATTTAAATTTTATTGCTTATCTAAAATTGTAAAACTTTATTATTTTATTTATGAAAAAATAATTAAATTGTAATTCACTGGAAAAAAATTAAAAAAATAAAATTAACAAATTAAATATTACAAATAAAAACAAATTTTATAATATAATTAAAAAAAATGTTATTTTTGTTTGCTTTTAAAATTAAAAATAACCTGAAAACAACGTAACTAAACTGCAAAATTTACTTAAAAAGTTTTAAACTGTTAAAAAAATCAAAGAGCTCTTGTCGTCAGAGGAAGAATTGGCAAAGTATTTATACAGAGGGTATATTTCTTGGACTTAGTTAGATAAAAATGAAATTAAAGATATGAAATTTTTGAAATCTTTTTTTTACCATATGTTGCACCACAAATATTCTGATGATTTACCAAAATTAATAATAATCGTGCATATTATAGTTTTCTTCCAAGATTTTTCTGTTTACAAGATTAGAAATGAACGCAGCGTGCTTTGAAACAATTCAATTTCGGTTTTCCCTTTTTATTTATCTAAATTATCAATTCATGTTCATGAACAAAAGCTCAAAGAAAATTTTTTCCTTATAAAACAGCAAAAACTTTCCAAAGGCAATTAACTATTATTTGTCCTCAATGGAGCTGAAAATACGCAAATTGAAAGAGCAAGTAGCAAGAAAGACCGCAATTACTTTTGAGAGGCAAAGCTAACCAATCAACACTGAACCGTTCAAAAACAACAACGCGCTAAATTGCATCTAAACACCTTGTGCTGGCTCGAATCGATTTTCTTCTTTGAGTTCCATTCGCATTCTCACACTTGAAATTGCTTTCGCTCCGGAGTTGAAAGGGCGTTAATAAGAATTTGCTGCCAACGAAAGAAAAAATCGTTCTCCGCGACGTCGAATATTAACATAAATTGTGCACGGCGGCGCGCGCGAGTTTGATTAAAATGCCAACAACTGACTTGGATCAAAGGGCAGAGAAACGAGTTTGCCACCACTTGCGAGTGTGCATGTGACTTGATCAAACTCTGCGCGCTGTTTTCTGTTTTTGCGCGGTCATTCTACGGAGTGAAACTACAAACACGTTCAAATGCACACACACGTAAAACGCATTTCCAAGAATAAGCATATACATGCGCCTGACTTGCAAACATATCAGAAAGCTCTGGTGAAACCAACCACTTCAATTGCACTTGTTATGTAAGAGTTGCTTCGTCCTTTGCTAGGTTTGACGCGTAGGCTGGATTTTATGCCAGCCTTTAAAATTAAATTAAATTAAGGTTTCTAATCGCTAAGCTTATAATCATAGAGACACACAGAGAGACTGATAATAAGATTTTTTTGTGTGAATTAAGAGACGTTTTAAGCTTGGAATATTTTTAGATAAATTAGCATTTAAGTACATATATAACTTATATTTTTTTTTCTATAATTCAGGAATTGTATTTTAGACTACTTTCTCTTAAGCTTTGTAAACATCAGCAAACATTATACATGAACAGTTTATAACTTAAGATTCAAAAGTCATATTATGTTAAAGGGCTCCAGCGATTTTGTTTTAAATTTTAGTTTTATTCCAGTTAAGAGTCATTTCTACACTATTAATGGAGGATAAATAAGTTAGAGAAACAATACTTTGAAATTAATTTATAACTTCATTATTCAATCATAGTAAATCAAAATTCACTGCACTGGCCAACTCGATTAAACAATGTATACCAGCTCACAGTGGAAAATAAAAAATGCCATGAACTGTGTTAAAAGATTTGCATAAAATTTGTAATATATCAAACAACGCTGCATATTGAGTCACAATTTTTCTTATTTACTTAATTATCAGATTTATTATGGAACGCCCAGTTCTTGAACATGTCTTAAACAATATGTATTTGACAATCTACTGAAAAAAACAACTCATTTGTTATTAAAGATTTTTTAGGAATTAGATCATTTGAATTTAATTGTACCACGGTCTTGTTTCAATTATTATTAAAAAAACTGCTGAACATGTAAATATTTTGTAATATTACATAATAAAACAATAAAAAATTGCTATTTTATATTAAATTAAAAAAATAATTGAATATTATTAAACGTTTAATAAAACTAATAGTACAAAGAATTTATAGAGGGTTTGAAGTTGTTGTGGAACCTTTTAGCACTCAGGTGGGTGTTAATTTTTTGATGAAATAAAAGTACAAAGAATTTACAAACAAATATTATCGTATGAAAGAATGACATTTTTATTATGTATCAAACCTCTACCTATCAATTGGATATTTTGCTTTTATCAAACATAATGATAATAATTAGCTACTCATCTTGGATTTTTCAAATGATATTTCATATATTGTGGATCGAAATCTGACGGCGCCTGCGGAGGCGACGAGAGCATTTCGTCACGCCGGCGGCGGCCAGGGAAAAAGTTGGCGCGCGCGAGTTCGGCTGATGGAAATGTGTGATTCGCGCAACCCTTGCTTTGTGTCCGTGTTGCGCGCGATAGACGGCAGATAATTAAATTTATTCCTTGAGCAACGCGAACGTGCGCGCTGGCAGGGAGGAGAGCTCTGGCGAACGGCCTCAGGCGTGATGTATCCTTAGAAACAGGGCTTTGAATGAAGAGCAACCGGAACGAGTTCCATCAGCCTGGTGTGAACTATCGGCGCGGGAACAGGTGATTGTCTTGCCCGCGGCCGCCACCGGCGTCATCGCTGCATTACGGACCGTGTTGATGATATACCATGTCGGTGTATAAACATCCATGCTAATAAAAACAAAATACACACAGCCAGCACCATCGGTATCAACAACGCAAAATAATGTGTATCGCGAACGCTGAATAAACAGCTGCCCTTTTTTGCACACACACACAGAGATGCGCGCGTACGCGGATAAATATTTATTTTGCCCGTTCGCTCGCTACTCTCTCTCGCTGCCTCGTTTTCTGCCTCGGTTCTCGGTCGGCGACGCAATAAATGTACTAGTTTCGGCGCCGGCTGCGTGGGCAAAACAATGCTGGGCGTGCGATTTGCATAATTTCCGGCTTTAATTAGTTTCGTTGCGCCTGTGCCACACACTTCCGATGCAAAAAGTGAGAGAAAACGATTTGGCGCAGCCTGTTTTTGTTGCGGATTTTCCACAAGTTGGTGCACAAAGGCTATGAGACAAACTCTTATGGTGGGGAAGCATTCGCGAAAGTTCTGAATTATTGAATATTTACTTTCTTATTGTTCTTAAGTGGAGTATATGGATGAATAAAAATAAGGTTTGAATAACAGGGAAAATAATAAATTACTGGGAAGAAGAATTTAATAGTTATTCAAGAAACGGGAAGTTCAGCTTGAAATTTCACTGTGTTTTTTAAATGGTTCATAGACTCAAAGATATTTTCTTAAATAGTAGAAATATAAAATTGCAAATTCTTACAATTTGCAAAAATAGGAAAATTTGATAAAGGGTTGAATGCTAAAATTGAAATAAGAATTTGAATTAAATTCAGAAATTAAAGAAAAGTTGGATTAAAAAATACGTATTCAGAGAAAGGGATTAAAAAAAATGGAAAATTTCGCCTGAAAACGGTCATCAGTATTTTATGTTAAAAAGTTATTTTTAAAATTTTTCTTTCTGACTATAATAAAATCTTGCTAATGCTTTATCTACGTTGAAACATTAAAAAAAAATATTTTTATAAAGACAAAGCGCAGTTTTTAAATTTTTATGTTTACAAAATACATTTAAAAATTAACGTATTGATTTCCAAGTTAGTTTTAAGTTATTTGATTGTTTCAACTTTAATTGACCAAAATCTTTCCCTTGAATTCATCTGAATTCAACCAATTTTCATATTTTTGCATTGTCCCAATAAAATTGTATAATTTTGCTAATATATGTTTCTATTTAAGAAAATGTCTTTGAATCTTTGAACCGTTTAAAAAAAATACAGTGGAACTGCAAGCTTAATTTCCTGTTTCATGAGTAACTTTTAAATTTGTGTTTCCACACTTTAATCATTTTTAATTCGCCTGACAAAATCATACTACGGATCAGCGTTTGAGCAACTGTCATTTCCATACCACCAACTTGAGGCACAAGTTGAGCAAAAACTTCATCAGCTCTCGTCTCTGCCAATATCTGGAGAGCGAGGCCTGCACTCTCTTTCTCTCTCTTGAAGGCTCTTTCACATACGTGCTTGCCAATTCTGGCGCTATTCGCACACCTAATTCAGCCGCGCGCGCTCTCTCTCTCGATATTCAAAGATGAAGAAAAGCCATTAGAAGAGGCTGGCGGTGACTTAGATGGACTGCCTGTGACGACTCCCCAGCCTCCTTTCGCCTCTTTGTGCCAGACACAGTCGGTCGGTCCGGCGGTCTGGTGCTTTGTCAATTACACCCGATTTCTATAAATCCACCACAATGCACGCGGCCCGCCCCTCTTTATTGAGCAGCCCCCGCCAACACCCCCTGCACGGCCGGACACTCGCGCCGTTTTGCATTATTTGCGCCTTTTGTTTGTTTGCTTGTTTGCGCGCTGGAAAAAATGAAACGCCGGCAACCAAACAGCGCCCCGGCTGTAAATCAATCACTCATTATTCGCCCTATTGTTCGCCACACGCGTGTAAATGAACAGACAAAAGCCGGCCAGAGATCTGGCAGCTCGCCGTGCGTCTGATTTGAGACCAAACTCATTGGCAGCTGGCTCGGGTGCTTTATAACAACGCCTATTCACTAGCTGAGCTCCACTTGTTTTTCTGGAGTGCAGATCGTTAATTTTTTAAGTTAAGTTAAAAATTAATTATCACTAGAAACAATGGTTTATTTATTTTAATAGAATTAAAGTACTTTCTTTTCATAACACGCCTATTGTATACTTTCATTTTTCAAATTATTAAGCTCAGTAACTGAAACTCATAAATTATGAATAATGCTACAAGGGGTTTATAAAAATATGTACATAATTATGTCTATTCATGCTTAAAACAATTTTTTGAATTTTGTGTAGTCTTTCTTATTCTTGATTGATAATAGGAAAATATAAATTTATTGCATCTAGATAATTTTTTTTTATTGTTTGAGAGCTCGGAAAAACAATTTGTCCCATAAACACAGGCCTCTCAATTTAAACTTCAAAGTCTAATGCAAAAAAAGTAAGGTTGCATATTTTTTATGTAATTTGAGTGCCGTCTTTTGTTGCAATACTTTTTAGTATCAATTATTTATTTTTACAATAGATACGAGCATTTTACATAAAAATTAAAATGTTATAGTTGTTGGAAAGGAACAAAAAAGGCCACCGCAACTTTAAAGGATTTAAAAAACTTTTCAGTTTAAGTTTTTAAATCCAATTTACCAACTTTCTTGTTCTTTGAGATAGAAATATATGACATATAAGAGAAACTTTGAACCGCGGTATTCAGCACCTGTTTATGTTCCGCCTGTACAGAAAAGTTGAAAAAGGCAAAAAGTCGGTGGTGCCTGCGCCCTTCTATCAAATACTCATTATTCGCGCCAAGCTTGCAGGTGACATTTTATTAAAACAACAAAAACAAAGAAGTCACCAATTAGAGGAGGCACCTTGCTGCTTTTCCATCTTGGCGTGCCCCGCACCCAAGTCTCTCTCTCTCTCTGTTCGCAGCGTGTTGCTGCTTTGCAAGGCGCCGCTTTGTGCAACTGACATCGCCAGCTCCTTTTCTTGTTGACAAGCAAGCAACCTTGTTTTAAGACTGCCTCCGCAACCACAGGTGGGGGTGGCTGCCAGCCCGACTCGCGTATATAAAAGCTCCACTGACTTTCACCCGCCGGCAAACTGCTTTCTTAATCACAGTTGTTCCACGTCATCTGATTTCGCAAACGCTCCTTTCTCGCAAGGTGCCTCTAGCACGACCCTTTCTTTCTTTCTTTATTTATTTTTGTCTTCCGAAATCAGCGTGCTTTGTCGAGCGAATTGACTTTTTTCAATTCTTTTGACGCCTCTTGTGCAGAAAAAAGCAGCGCTTTTTTAGGCCGTCAGCGCCTGCTGATATGCGGCTGTATGCAATTTGCGTGACAGAAGTGCTCTGCGGGTTGCTCCTGCCGAAGAGCAGGGGCTTCAGCAAAATCGGGAAATTACTGTGTATGTATAAGAGATAAAATCACTAGCTGAAAAAATTGAGTTATTAAAGACGGTTGAAGTTGAAAGCGTACATTCTCTTTTTTATTACAAAGTATTAGTTTTGATGTTTCATAATTCCGTGCCCCTAGCAAAGATTTAGTAGCAAAATGAGGAAACTTGGAATTTTTGTCCCTTGTGTTGTTGATTTGGTCAAAATTACTTGATCAATTTTAAAATATTACTTTTCATTGATTCTTATTCTTCGTATTATAAGTTTGACCCAAACATTTCAATACTAATTAATAGTAAATACTAGTCCATTATGTAGGTAGAATGAAAGTATTTAAAAGGATTTTTCTTGCTCAGAAAATAATCATTCATTTGAGAAAAATTGAAAACTATTAATTATTGAAGTTTAAATTCTACCAAAAGAAACTAAATTAATTTCAATAAAATTGCACATATGTAAACTGATAAAATGTTTTAACGAAATTATATTCTGGTAAAATGAAAATAAATTTATAAGTTTAACTTTTTAATTTGCATAATTATAAACAATAATTTGCAATTTCAGAGATAAAGGAGTAAAATGAGAAAGTGAACAGCATCATAAAAAACCCGCATAAAATAAATGTTCCGCTCTGATTTTTTGTTTAATAGAAATGCAAACTGAATATTATAATTTGGCCAGCAGCTCTTGAACACAGAAGTCCAAGATTATAACACAAACAGCGAGCGGTGGTGTAATTAGAGATGAGAGGGAAAGGGCGGCACAGGTGGCGCCAAAAGGAGGATTACCACTACTTTCCCTTTCGCGGGACAGCGGACGAAGGGCGCATATATCAAAGGAAGAAGCTCCTGGGAAACTCGGCGTGTGCACCTTGTTTTGAGAGGGCGAGTGTATTTAGCGTGGTATTATTTCAAGGTAGAGAGAGAGGAGAGGCTTCAAAGCAAAACACAAGGTACGGTCCGGCTGCAGGCATCCTCAAAGTACACAAAGACCTCACCGGCAGATGCCCTGCGGCGCCGCCCTGCATCCAACGCAACTCGCCCGCGGTTTTATTTCACTGAAATTATACTATATTCTACATGTGAAGATGGTGTATATTAAACGTGTATGCGAGTTGGAGAGAGAGCAGGGTATGTATTTATTCCAGCAAAAGTGCGCCGGAGCGGCCTCGCTGTCACTTGCATAAAACTAATTTCCTTCCAGAGTTCTTCAAACTTCATCACCCGCGCGCGCTCACTCCGGCAAATTCCACTCTTTTCCCATTTCTTTCCTCGGAACTTTTCTTTCCGGCGCGCAGTTTCTCTCTCTCCACTCTGCTCGCAGCGCTTGACTTTTAATTGCAGAAATTTTGCATTTCGCGACAGAGACGTAGGAGTGCAGCAAGTCGAGTCTTGTGTGACTGTTGAAATTATGAAGTTTTACCAGGAAATTGCTAGAAACAGTAATTCATTGTGATGATTTTAAATGTGGAATTCCAATGTTACAGTGAAAATAAGGTTTTATCCTGCTTGAATTTTAGTTTAATATTAAAAACAGTCCTTTAGTTAGAGGTAGTTCCAAAATTTGCTGATTTTATAAATAATATATATGCATTTCTTTATCATGAAATATGGTCATCTCGTGATTGAAACTGGTATGTTTTATAAGCAATTTGTAATTTCCAACAACAATAAAACATGCACTTCATGAATCTGCTCTCCTCTATCGATAATTCTTCACTCTAATAACATTTTTTTTACCCTAATAAAAAAATTAGGAGTAACTGTATGAATGATTTGGCTTTTTATTTTCGATTTGGAACGATTTCATCTAACTTCAAATCTGTTCAAATCGAGTTAAACGTGCCTGGTTTGATATTTGCCATGGCATGAGCTCAGCATAATGCGACACATGTGGACAATTTAAATGCACCGAGCAAACAAACAGAATAAGAATGATGAATGAACGGCCCCGATTTACACGCGATTTAACGTCCACGGACAGATTTTTTTGCAAACCGTGAGCGGCTATGACATGTGTTGAATGATGAGTGTTTGTTTATTAATTGCTTTTTACAGCAGGCAACGCTGAAATAAAACGCACCTGAGCGTCGGATTGGCGAGCGCAAATCTGCACTTTACATAACGAAACACATGCCAAGTGCATGTGCGCGCCGTTTGATGAAACTTTTGTCCGGCCGTGTGATCTCGCGCCGCTCCGATACGCAGCAGGGTAATGCGTATGTGTGTGCACTCGAATTATTATCATCGCCATGTGAAACGAGCGGCAGGCGTGCGAGTGGCAGCTCATCTCATTATGCGCCGTTTTCGATGCTATCGTCCCGCTTTTAATTAGCGTTTGATGTAACATCGGATTTGCAAGGCGTGTGTAGGTTTTTATAATAGCAGGATTGACCTCAATCACCTTTGGAAAATTTTCCTGGAAATTTTGTTTAAATTAATGTAGGAAGTATAATTCGTTTAAAATAATGCGTTGGAAATAAGATCAAAATATCATCAAATTATTCTAATTTGATGAATTGAAAGTCGGCTACAGTCAGCAATCACTTGGCGAGTTTTACAAGACTTAAGTGTATTTTTACAAGTTATAATTATAAATCAAACCGCAGCTCATCAGATTAATTGTAAAATATCTTTACAGGAATTTAAAACCATATAAATTGAATAAAATGTTTTCAAAGAATTATAAAATTCTTGACAGATTATCAGAAATTTATGAAATAAAAGCGATCTATTTCTGCCTTTCCTTTTTTAACAACGTACTAAATTTCGGAAATATCTAACAAATTTAATCTACAATGGCTGTGATATTCTTGGTAATTGTCTCGACCGCAGCAGACAAGAGACACTCATGTCAACAAGCGCAAATTTGTTAATTCAAGCTCTCAGCTGCCGCTGCACAATCTCCCCTCGTTACAACACGGATATGGGCCGACCACGCTATATCCACTTGATGGGTGGCGGTCGCTGATAAAATTAGGGACAAAGGTGAAAATTCAGAGCCGGCGACCAGGAGGATAAAGTGCCGTCAGGCTGACTGGTTCTGAACCTATTGTCGTTGACATGCAATCAAGCTTTGCCGCTCTCTCATCCACCCCCAAGATGAGGCTGCGAGGGGAATGGGTGCACAGTGGCTGCCGGTGACAGCTCGACATGAGACGAGAGAGAGGTACACACACACACACACAGGCCGCCTTTGCTCTTGATATTGCATTCATAATAAATTGTACTCTGACCTATGGCGAATTTCCATTTTTCGTCCAACGCACAACTCATCTGCAGGAAATACGCATAAACGTGGGTGGAATCCGGCATGCGGGCCTCGAAATTGGATTAACGTGCAAATCTATAGAAAGTGGTCCGTAGAAATGACAAGATATTTCCTTTTGAAGTGGTATCTACATAATTATAGCTGCAGTACATAATCGACCAAAGTACTCGAGTGGTAATTTTAATTTTACAATAATTTTAAAATGATGCTTTTTCTTAACATAATAATTTTCAAATTAAGGATTAAATTATGAAAAATTTATAAAAATTGGGTTCAATAACATTTCTGTATCATTTAGGAATGTTAAGCAAACAAGGAACGATGAAACCACAAAGAAAATTTTAGAGAAAAACTTTTCTTTTAATACAAAATATCTGCCAGATAAATTTTTGATAAATAATTAATGGAGACTCCATTAGGTGCATGATGCTTTGAAAAATTCACTCTGATGGTTGATTAATTGACTTAAGCTATACAATGATTGCAAATATAACTAACATATTATTTTTTTATTCCCAGACGCCAACCAATCAACCACATAGAATTCATGCAAAATCGTTTGGTCATGTGAAAAGTTTTTATTTTTATTTTCAAAGAAATTCTCCTTTGAAATTCCCAATAATTAAGAAAGAATAGTGCAAAATAATGAGATTTAGCACTGTTTCAACATTTAACTGGTATAAATTCACAGAAGCTTTTGAAGATCAGAAAATCAGACAACTTGGTTACCTTTATAAAATCAATTGTTTCTGTAGCAAATTAGTTGTCATCGTAATTTTTTACTCATAGCAAATTTTTTATAATATTAATTATAAATTCAACATTATGAAGCAATAAAATAGCACTGTGCATTCTGTGGTTAAGAATTAAGATTAGGAATTTTGTTAATTTTGATGGAACACAACTTTGATGTTGCGTTGTCAATTCAATTTTTTACAAACAAAACAAAATTTATGCACCATAAGCTGTTTAAATGTATGCTTGAAAAGAAGACCAAAATAACTTTAAAATAAATAGCAAAATTAAATTAAAACTATTTATATCAAAAAAAGATAAAATAATCATAATGTGTATTACTATAAACATGATTAACTATTTTTAAATTTAATAGACAAATTTATAGTTATACATAAAGAGCTGAATCTGCTAAATAACTTTAAAACTAAGTTATTTAAATAAAATTAATTCACATTTTTCCTCGTAAAAATTGGCGTTTTCTTTGAACTGCATTCTGAGTACTCTGACGTATATTAACAATAAAATTAAATTACTATTAAAATCATTAAAGACAAAAATGAAGTTACTCGAATTTGTTCAGTAAACGTGGAAACGTGGTTGTTGACAGCAATATTTTGAGCGGATAAAGGCTGCTTTTGCGGCGCGTAGCCAGCGCTGGGTCGTACCTGGGCGAATGTGCGCAAACACACATTTATTGTTGGAAGGTGTAATGCTTGCGAGGCGGGCTGGCACACAGCAGCAGCTTTTATAATGATAGAACTAACTGTGTGCAGGTGCTTTTAATTATTGCTGCAAGCTTGGGTACACACCAGTGGCACCGGGATAGCGCGCAGCTGACACGACTTTGCGTGGCTCTCTTGTAATAATTCGTCTTCAATCTCGTCCGTGCGCCTTATTTATACACACACACATTTTTGTGCACGTACACGTCGCCGACCGTTCATAATTTAATGTGCTCACGACATAAAAAGCACCAACGTCGCCTCAGAGAGACAAACAAATGGCAGCTCAAAACGGCTCCTATACGTGCGGTTTTTAGTCGCATGATATTTAATGGGACTGATTTTTATACCAAGTTTATTTTCGGCTCCGAGATTGGACTGTCGTGATTACAACTGACGATGTCGTTACGGTAAACAAACGACTGCAAGTTAATGAGTTTATTTTGAATTGTGGAATAATAGGCAAATCGGTGATGTCGTCAGTTATCATGAAGAAAAATACATACACTGACAATTGCCTTCAACGAGTAAAATTGGCGAATAATAACCAAAAATATGTTATGAATCATTTAGGCTAATAAACTAGTATCTCTCGCCAAAAAAAAGTAAAATATCGGTATAACAACTAGTTTTTATTAAGATTAGATTCAATCAAAATTTACTTTCAACAGATACATTACATTTTAATGTTTTTTCTTTTTATCGGTGCGAATTTTAAAAAGAGAAAAGGCCAAACACAAATACGCTCTTCTTTATTTCAAGGTAATTATTTTTAAATCATTTCCCAATTCAAATAACCAAATACCAAAATTTATTTTGCTGCCTGATTTATCATTAAAATTAATTTCCATGGATGCAAAAATATCGCATGCAATCGGCACTCCTTGCAATCATTTTAAACCTTGATGAAATTTTATAAATTTTCACTAGTAATTTAGCTGCAATAATTAAAATCCAACTTCTACAAGTGTATTCTTATTCGGCTTTGTAAAAATAAAAATTACAGTTTAACATTTAATTTAGCAATTATTATAAACGAAGTTTAATTTTTCTTCTAAAATTTGTGTTTATATAATAGTAATTTATCAATTTAATAATTTCCCTTTAGAATTATGATCAATGTATCTTGATATGGGCAGTGATTTCCTATGTTATGTGAAAAAATATCATTTTTCTGTCGACCTTTTGGTCAAACCAGTGTAAAATGAGGACAACCCCCAAATAACAAATAACTATTTTTATTTATCCTTTATCCATCTTGTTTTTCTTTCTGCCTCTCGTTTTTTTTTTCACACATTACCAGCAGCTGATGCAGGTCACGGGCCAGATGAGTCACACATGCAGCACACAAAGTTATTAGGAAATCAGCGGCATTTCAATAATTCTGATTGAAAAGGGCCGATGTCACGGGCGGGTGGGCGCCGCGCGCACCAGATGTCGAGGCACCCACGCGTTGCCACACGCTATGATGTGTACCAACCGCAGAGGTAGCCAAATTGCGTCACAATGTCGCATTATGATTTTTATTGCCGCATAAAAATTAGAACCCTTCCTCCGCTCCACACGGCCGTTTGACCGACGTTTATGCTCTTCTGCGGCTCGCGCCGCGGTTGCAAATTCACACCGCACTCGTTTTTCAGCAGCCCTTTGCGGCCCTGGATATAAACTGCGATTTGTAAAACTCGCCGGATAATGTGACAAGAATTTAGCTGCCGTTTTAAAGCACAGCCAATAAAAAAATTATAAAATTATAGTGCGGCAACAAGTCAAGTTTTTTTTTGGAGTTATTTAATTTTTTTTTTAAATATTAATTTTTTTGTATTGTTAAAATTAAATAAGAATTAAACTTTTTTATTAAAACTAATAGAAATATTGATCTGTAAATATTACCTAGAAATTTTTTAAAATATCGGGGGGGGGGGATCCAAAGCCTCTCTATAAACTTCTTCGAAAGTCCAGGCTAAATTAAACCACCAGCTAAATTGAATGGCGAGTTAATTTAGCCTGGGCCAGGTGAGGCTTTTGTTATCTTTTTTATATTAGGCAGTATTTTTTTTGCACAACAGAGTGTGTACCAATAATAATTGGAGGAATTTTCATTCAATTTACATATTTGTTTGGATGGTAACGGCTGAAGTAAAGAGTACATATCTTCATTTCTTTTTCAATTCCATATTTATATCTTGAAAAATTTTAACTATATTTTTTTACTTAAACTCTTTTTTTGGCCTAAAATTTCAATCCTCTAATTTGTCGATGTGGCAAACAATTTTGCCCTTGTTGGATTTTGGCAAACAGTTGGTGAAATTTCCGCTCATGCAGCCGGCGGGAATGAAAGGAAAATAATGCGATGCTCTCTTCTCAATTTCGAGCGGCAACAATACCTCAAGGGGGTGCGAGGAGGATTGCAGTGTGTGTGCACACACACACACACACACACACACACACACACACACACACACACACACACACACACACACACACACACATTCGCTCTCCTCTCCGTCTAAAAAACACTTGCCGGGAATTTCAACACCTGAGCCTTGTTCACGCCTCGAGAACACAATCCCTCTCTTATTTCTCCCACGGTGGAACAAACTCATCATCAAGGATCGATAGTCACCCTTTTCATACCGAATACCAGGCAAGGTGCAATAATTCCCCTTTTTCCAGCTGCGGTTGCCCGCCGACACGTGTCCCTATCCTCCTGTTTGCACCTGGCTAATGACCAAAACGCTAGGCCAATTTCAGAATTTGGGTGTTTATTTTTGCAACAATGAAATTTTTTTTAAAAAAGTAAAAATATAATTAAAAAATTATTGCAACAATTGGAAAAAAACAATCAATAATAACTAAATATCATGAGAAGTGAGCAACTTCTTCTTGGCAACTTATGAAAATACAATACAATTTAAAAATATTTTTTTGTATGTTTAAAAACAGGTTGGATTCCCAAATAAATAAAAACACCAAGAAGGTAAAATTATGAATCATTTAAAAGCCATCACACTATATTTATCAATATTGAGGTTGAAAAATATTACTGTTTTTGAGCAGAACTGATTTCTTAAAGAAAGAGAATGGAAAATTGAAAGTTCAAATTTTTGTTTTTCAAACCTGGCAATTGATATGTCTGGTTATATTTATTTTATTTTATTTTTTTTTTTTTTAGAAAAGTGACCCATCTGGCAGAAAAAGCAAATCCGTCCGAATATCAGACAAAGCAACAAACCTGGCGCTTTTGCTCATAATTTATAAGCCCCGGGTGAAATATAGATGGTACTGCTCGTTCCGTTTCCCACGCCTCTGATTGTCCAACGCGGTCCCTTCAGCCGATTAAAAACAAGCGGCGGCGGCGGTCTCGGAAAAGGCTGATCTGCCTGGGAAATGCACGACTTGTGCACGCCGCTGACGTTTTTCACCCTCAAACACACAAAGTCCGCCCTGTATTTATTATTCAACCGGCCGTGAAACCCTCTAATCAGTTTTGAACAATTTCCTGCTAGCCGGCCGGTGCGAATTTATAGATAAATAAAATATTCTTTCCTTTGCGGAATCACGTCGCGTCGTCAAGAGGAGCTTTGATGAGAGAAAAGCATCGGTGTTAGTGAGCAGAGAGAAATTTCGTCGTCCTGGTCTAAGCTATCGCGAGATTGCAGCAGTTGGCAAGGATTGCGTGCACAGTTGCAGATAAAACATTGGTCAGATAAAATGTTTGGCAAATATTTAATAAAATTAATAAAATGCTCTTTGATTTTATCCTTTGTTATATATTATAATAATTTTTTTTTTCAAATTACACTGTAATTTAGAATCTTTTATTTGAATACAGAAGCAATAAATGCAGCCATTGTTTTATTATATTTATTAACAATTTTTAAAAAAAAATTATTTATGTTAACAAAATTAAAAAGTTTGGTTAGCAAAAAGTAATTTGAAGACGCTAGTGTCGCTACATTTGTCATTCGTCTTGATTATAAGTTGGTTGGTGGCGTATTGAAAAAGCATTATAGTTAGTTATTCAAAAAAATAATATGATTTTCTGTGCTACAGAAATTATTTTAAATTTTCTCACTGTGCTAGCACTTAATTACTGGAGAAATGCCTGTTCTATTTATGAATGCAAGATTATGCAAGTAAATTATTCTATAAAAAAAAATATTAAAATTAGGTACTTTCTTGTGAGAAAAAAAGGAATGATTTTAAAACCTGCGACAAAATTAATACGATTTTTATTAAAAAACAAAACGGCTCTACCAGTTTTGGTCATGGGTCTACGACCCTATTTCAAACAAATTTTTACAATGAGGAAATGCCCGATTTTATTCATTTCCATGATCATCTCCTCGAGTGTCAATTTCCTCAAACAAAATTAATCCGCTTTTTTAAAACTTAATCATCATTAAGAAGGATTTGCTTTTAGAAGACAGGCATCTTTAAACTTTTTACATCGAAAGAGATAAATCTTGGTTGAAAACGTTGAAAACTAATTAAAAAGAGCCAAAACCAGTTTTGGAAGTAGATATAGAGTCGGAGTGGAATAATAAAATCATGGAGGGGCTTTGCAATGGTGACGAGTTTGCTTTTATCACCAGTATTTATTTTGCTCCATTTTTTCGGCGCACCGCAGCAGCAGCCGCGGACAAATTAATTGAAAACAAACAATCCCGTCGGCGGCGGAATCTGTGCAGCGCCCGGGCGACAATTACTTGCTGATAAAACGCACTCGGTCTGTGTGCCGGTCAAGATAACGCGCGCCAGGATTAAAATATAAAAATTAAATGTGTGTGTGAAGGGGGGACGAGCAGGGGTGAGGTCCCTTGGGGTGGGTCTGCGCGCCGGGATAAGGCCTGTTTCGCAACTGCAACCTGTTTTGCCAGAGGCGAAAATTCTCTCGCGAACATTGAGAGAGAAGAAAGGCGAGATTGGCTGGCTGGCTGGTTGCATACGATACGGGCGCCCTGATCTTTGTGTTTGCCCCCTCGCAGCAACCCTTGCTTGGTCCCGGCTGTTGATCAGCGCAATATTTAGAGCCCACATTGCGCGTCTTTTTTCGTATATACTCGTGTGTTTCGACAAAGAGAGCTGCCTGATAATTGCGTGGGACCTACCAGCACCCGAAAAATTCCGCTCCTAATTGCCAGCAGATTAAAATGCAAACATTATACATAAATTCGTCGTTGAAAACAACACTAGAATGGTTTTATGTGCTAATTTGTTTAAAAAAAGACTTAAAATTCCTGATCCAACAAAATCATTGTTAGATAAATTAATTAAGATAATCTAAATGCAAGTTATCATGAAAAAATTTTAATGCTTGAATCGACTCAAATCTTAAATAAACATTATTTCACATTGTATTCCGGTGTGTTATTTAACCAGTATATAATTATATAGAATAAGATGTGAACACTATAATTAATAATTTAAGAGGATATTTTTTCCTCTGTCATACATCTTCAATCTTCCATTCTAACGGCAAACAGTGCAAGATATCAAGAGATTAATTTATGCAACTTGTATTTAATTATATCTTTGAGCAAATGTCAAACGAATTTAATTAAAAGGTAGAGTAAAACTTATAACGAAAACTTACAAATGATTTTAATTTTCATAGAAAAGTTTAAAAAATTGTAATGACTTACAATGAAAGCAAAAAAAATATGTTAGTGTATTCAAAAATTTAATCAAAATTAATATAATTCACGTATTTTACTGACGAAATTTAATATTTTCATTTTTACATCACAAAAAATAATGCTACGTTGAATTTTCCTTCTCTCAAAAAATTAGCAATCGAGAAAGCTTTTAAGAGCTTAAGGCCGTTTGTATTGCACTTAAAGAGAAGAAGCAAACGTGTGCCGTCGCAGCGCGAATTTAAAAAAGGAGAAGAAACAGCGCTGTGTGTATTAGCAGAGAGAGAGATAGAGAGAGAGGCTGCACTCATAATGAGCAGCAGACTTAAGCCGATGATGTAGCGCTGCTACATCAGCAGATTAAGCCGTGCTTTTGCTAGCCAGCCAGATTTTCCTCCTTTTTTTCTGTGCAAACGCGTTTCTTTTTCTCTCCCTGGACGGCTTTTAAAGGTTTAGTCGAGAGAGCGAAAAAATCATGCATATTCAATCGATCTCTGGTGGAGCGACGGAGAATTAATTTGAGCGACACATTTTGCCGGGGACAACTTTGATGATGGATCGTGCCGCAGAAATTGATACGTCTTGCTTCTTGCGCGGCGCACAAAGGACGCGCTAAGACAGGTGCACGAAATATGGTGGGTCGCTAAAAGGTTGCGCCTCCGTCATTATTCAAACGGCTCCTCGGTACACACCGAGAGAGTGAGCGGCGCCCGACGATGAATGCGTGCCAGCCCGCTTGAATAACCCTGCCGATCATTAACTGTCACCCACTTTATTGGGCCTAGTGAAGATTTTGAGGCATTGCTTGAAAATAATAATATATCTATCTGAACAAAATCGAAAAAAAAAACTGAATCTTTGAAAACTTACAAAAAAATTTAACGTTAATTAGCATGAAATTGAAATAAAGAAAAATAGTTTTCATTGTATATTTTTACATTTTAGTCTTTTTCAAGTTTTTGTTTGTCAAAATTTTAAATAGTTTCGAATTCAACTCTTTGAATCTCTCACAAAAAGTCATAAAAGTTAATAATCACGAACATATAAACCGATTTTTATTATGTACAGAAGATAAGTTTAGAGTTTTGATTTCTTGCATAATTTCTTTTTCTTCGATCTGTTCTGCCAATGAAGTTGTGAATAGCTAACAGTAAATTAGTAATTTTAATTGACAGTCATGGTAAAACGGGTTTTTCTTTTTGTTCAAAATTTCAAGAGGTAAAAACCCAGGGCACTTATTGGCCTGGAAATTATAAATGAAAAACCGTGAAAAATTAAAATTTGTTGTTGAAGTGAATGATTCAATTCCATAGTAATGCAAAGCCAATACCAGATTGAATAACAGCTGCTGAAGTAATAAGTAATCTTATCTAATAACCGTGCATACAAATATGCACAGAAAGTGCGTAATTCACTCTTTAGTGTCTGCTTTATCGCCACAAATTCAGATAATGAACAAAGTAGATTATGAATCAGCATATTTATTTTTATCATGGAAAAACATTAAATTATCTTTGTGAGCTGAGCGTTTTTGAAATATCAATTTGTAATTGCATTCCCTGGAAGATAAGGTGAATGATTTTAACGGAATTAAATAATTAAAATTAAGAAATGAGTTAATTAACAAAAAAATTAGGAGGTATTAAGCAAACTCTTTTTCTCACTTAATCTTTTGAGGAAAAATAATTTTTAATTGAGTACATAGTAAAATCCAGCGCATAAAATTTGCAAGTCTGATTTGAATGGAGATATTAAAATTACAGCTCGATGAGATTTACCACCGCTTTCATTATTTACGAAAAGGTAATTATTTGTGTAAGAAAAGCAAAATGCTCCCTGCGGAGATCTTTGGGAAGGAAACGCCGCCGCTGCGTTTGAGGTGGAGCAGTGTCGGGTGGGTGGGCACGTGTCCCGATTCTCACGGGGTGCACACACGACATCAGCCGCACACTGGCCCTGCACCATGTAAAGAGTTCTCTCTCTCTCTTCTCCTTCGCTCTCTCGCCTGGGATCAACTAAATGGACCTCTCGCACTCGGGGCGCTCTCACTCTCTATCTATCCATCTTTGAGAAAAAGAAAACGTGCGGGTGGCATCACAAACGAAACACTTATCCGCCTAATATAAAGACACACTTCAATATACAATATCCATCATTAATCACCCTCGCGCGCGTCCGAGTGAGAGGAATGCGAATGCTGAGTGCGCGCCTCTTATTCATGGGAGAGCGCAGCCTTTGTTATCGCATGTCTTTTCTTAATCTAATTCCCGCCGCCCGACGATAAAAACATTTCAAAAACAAACCAACCCTTCCGCGCTCGCATCTCCCCTTTGTAGAGAGGCGCACAGCCCCCTGGAAATTATCGTGAGAGAGAAATTGTGAGCGCCGTCGGCGGCGAATTGAATCATGAGAAGTGGACATCTGCATCGAAGATGAGAACGCGCGCCAATGGGAAAGTTCAAAGAGCGTCACGATTTGGCAAAATTTCATGAAAGACACGGTGTCTGAAATTTAGGAAGGAGATGAAAAATTAGGCAATCCAACAATTGTTTTCATATATCTATTGGAAGCCAAAACTTTTATCCTTTTATTTGAAAATGATGATTTTTTGCTCGGTTATCGACATAAAACAATTTTTATTGTAAATCGGCAAATTTGAATTATTTCTGTTTCTCAATTAAGCCTATTTTAATACATATATATATTATATTATTATTTATTGTAAAAATTTCCAAATTAAGATTTTAATCCATCAAAAAAAGATTTCTATGAGGAAATTTTAAATTAAATAGAAAATCATGGAGAAGTAAAATAATGTTAAAAAATCTGTTTTCTTTCCAAAACCAAATTTGAATAAGAAAAACTTCACACAAATTTTGTTGATTGTGTTACTTCGTGTTGAGGTTTGAAAAGTAGCTAAATTCATTCATAGCTTCTAACACATCAAAAATTAACTATTAGCATTTTATATAAACCAAAATTTAAACAAATTACCTAAAAGCAGCACAATTATTAAGTTTTTCTTCAGTGATATAAACTCAATTTAACAAAATAATAAACATTTATCAACAATGAATCATTATAAATTTTAATACCAGAACTTTCATTTTTGAAATGCAATAAATTCATATATAAAATTAACATTATCCTACCTTTGGATGAAGCCCTGGTTGGTCGAGCTGCTTCGGAGGCCGGCGGCGAACTCCTGGCCTTGTGGGCTGCTGGACTGGGCGGCTGCTGCGGGGGCCTCTCCGGGGCTTCCTCCTTGATGCTGCCCTGCAGAAGCTTTGGCTCCATACGCCGGCCACTATTGCGAGCTCTGTCTGCGAAAACAAGAGGAAGAAAAATTGTGAATAAAAAGTAGTGGTGCGTTCGGCCTGAGGCGGCACCGCGAATAATAATAACATTATTTTCCTATTCTAATAACCAGCCGCGCGAGAGCATTGAATGTTTTGATAAAAAATTCCCACGCCACATTTGCGGCGGTGAGAACCGGCGGGATGGAGAACAGATGCTTCTGGCGAGCTATCTCTCTTTTTCTCCGGCTGCATTTCGCTCTTTCTCTCTGGAGAGGCGCTCTTGATGACGCAATTTGAATGACCACCGCGTGAATTTACTACTTTCATGCACAAGTGGCTGGATATATATTTATTTGGCCCTGTGCGATTTGCAAAAGGCCGTGCGAGTGTTTGCCGAGCTAGAGAAGCGAGGGGGACGCGAAGGAGCAGCGCCGCCGGGCCGGGGGTTGATAAGCCTTGCGAACCTTAATCCGGTTATCACGCCAGAACCAACCGCCCAGACGCCGCAACACGATCATTCCTTTCGAATTGGTTTGCTCATATACACACACACACACTCCCTTGCAACGCAAATTTGCTTCATTTGCGCTTTGAGTGCCGCAAACAGGGTATTTATCAACGCAATATTCAGATGTGCGTGTTGAATATTTACAATTGCAGGCCGGGAAAATATATTATAAACAGACATATGTCGATATATATATTATGTCATGTAATTTTAAAATGTAGTTTTTCCGTCCTCATAATTTGATGAATTTTTCAGGCTGTTTTTTTGACTCCACTCTGCGAAATAGAACATTTTAAGACACAAGCACATGACTAGAATTAGCGTTTATTGTAAATTGAGTTTGATTTAATTGCCTCTATTATATGTGAAGGAAATCACTGTAAATGGGAAATCCCGGGAATTCCCAGGAGTCCCCAAAATTTCCCCCCTGTCAAACGCTCTACCCAGAAGATTATAATTTGTACCAATAATTTTATGTTGTACAGATTTACTATACAGTGTAGTATTAAAATTAAAGTTTGTGCACTGACATTATTTTTTCGAAGTTATATAAACAATTTAAAATCTTTTACTACACAAATTGAAGAAGCAAATCTGTTTGCGTTGAAAACTTGTCAAGCGTCTTCGATAACGTGCAAAAACATCACTGACGACAACAGACGGCGCTTTTGATCGGGATGCGTCGCAGATTGCATAATTAGCGCGCGCCGAGAGAGGTGTCAGCTTTGTTTGCGCGCCGCCCGCGTGAATGGATTTGTCACGCCAGTTTAACCCTTCAAGCACACGTGCTCGCCGCCGCTGCCGTTTCCAGCGTCTTCGTCTCTCGCTCGCTCGCTCGCGGATCTTTATTAAAATAAATCAAGTGCCGCCGCCGGGCACAAAGAGACGTCGTCGTCTCGAGACGGGGAAAATATTTTGCAGCGAATCTAATTATTTGACTGCGAAAGTGATTAATGGGGGCTGGCGCGCGGCAACTTGCAGCAGCAAATATTGCCGGCGCACGTGACACCACCGGGCCACATCTGCAATCCATATTGAGAGAAAGCTGGAGAGACGCGCCTTATTGCGAACTGCTTGCTCTCAATTTCTTTGATTCTGCAAAATTTTCCCAATCTTGAGAAACGAGAAAAAATACTAAAAAACAATACAAAATGTCTAAATTTGATACAAACATTAAGTTTAACAATAAGAAGTAATTTGAGTAAAAATGTATAATTTAATTATATTGTAATAATAATCTTATGAATATCTTTGTAGCTTAATATGATAGTAATTTTTGTTTTTTAAATAATGTCGCTGTTTAATTTAACAGTTTAAAGTCACAAAAATTGTAAGTATTTTGAAATTAATTATTTTAATTTGATTTATATATTTATTAAAATTATTTTTTAAAGTTGTCAATTAGTATGAAGAAATTTGTTTCTTATATTTGACTGAGTGTTTGAAACTTTCTAAAACGATTCTAAACAATCTAAAAATGTTAAATTTCATAAAATTAATTAAGGTTGCTTTGCTATATTATATACATCTTAAAAGCAAAAATGTGTTTAACACGACTTCATCCATAATGTGAATATTATTCATAATGTAAATTAATTAGTATGTATTAAAATAAGGAAATTAGAAAAGTAACTTGCAGATATGATTCAGAAAAGATATGAATATATATTTCAACATGCATTATGCGCCCACTGTTTGAATTATACTAGTTTCATGATTACCATGAAAATTTGCAAAAATTTCAGTTCGATTAATTAATTTGATTATCCAAACATTGGTAGAAGTAGAGTTAAAAATAATATTTAAAAAAAGCTTATTATTTCATCAACAACCCTCTGGAACGCAATGGTAACGTTTATTTGATTTTTGATTGATTTCAAAATTCTTGAACCTTTTTTTTTATACAAAAAGTATTAATTCCAGGAATTCAAATCATTGATTTCACAGGTAGAAAAGGAAGCAAGTTGCTAAACAATCTATAGGTGCTACTCATATTTGCGACAGGCCCTCATAAATATGCAAAGGCACGCCTGTGTGCAAACTTTTGAAGACGCCGGCCGGTCTAGCTGCTGGTCTGGCTATGGCCACACAAGAGAGAGGAAAAAAAACACGCACGTTTTGATAGAATTTTAGCATCACGTCTCTGGGTGGAAAAATGGAAAAATTCGTCCCGCGGGTCTCATCGATAAAATAAAGAAGTTTCGGTGCGGGTCCGAGAAAAAAATTTGTTTCTTGGGGCGGAAAAGGAGCAGGTTGGCCGGCACGTAGCGCAGCTTATGTAAAACCTGCTGCTCCAATATCATCAGGGGGCGGTTTGTCTCCAACAAATAACTTTGGTCAAGTCCAATATGACACACACACGCATGCTGCCGGCCCTTGATGTTATATCGTATGACCTCCGAGGGTCAAATACATGGTCACAGCTGCGGCCCTCGTGAATACCATTATACGTACCTCATCGCTCGCCGCCCCACGTTTAATACAAAACAGTTGGCGGCGTATGTAAGTACAGTTCAGCGTGCCAGAGCCAAAAATTTAATCTAACAGAAAGTCCGCGACTCAAATTTTTTCCAGACGTTTGTCACAGGTTTCAGTAGACAAATGATTAAGTGAAAAAAACAAGCAGGTTTTGATTTTTTTATAAACACATTACTTAGCCATGAAAATAGTTTTTTTGTTACAATTTATTTGTAATGCAATTATTTTAATTTAGTTGTGTTGGAGAAACCTAGTAATTAAATGATTAAATAAAATTTACAAAACATGAGAATATAAGGAATTTAACTAACTGAGAAAGCAAGTAAATTGGACAAGTGTTAGGCTGAACAAGAGCTGCAAGAAAAAATAATAATTGTTGAATGATGGCAGTAAACTGGTTCAGTTTATGTTGAATAATTTTTATAAAAAAATTTGCAACTAAAAAAAAACTTGCGAACAAAATAAGCAAAGCAATCGTTATTTTAACAGAATCAAATAAATAAAGTTATTTAAATTAAGATTTGTAAGTATCTTATTTTTACACAACCATAATGACCAGGTTATCATATGTTGGAGCAGCAGCCCAGAGAAATTACACGGCGTTTTTTTTTTGGCAGCTGCTTTCATTGAGCGTAGCCTGTGTAATGGTCTAAGCTTTGGGCATACACACGCATTCGAAAAGCAGCTTTTTATCACCGCGTCTTACTTGTTCCTCTCCACCGATCCAATTACCTCTCTAAAGAAAAAGTATTGCACGAAAACACTCATTTAATCAAATAAGAATGAATGAAAATTTACATTTTACTTCTTCCATGATTCCATACAGATAAAAAGTATTCAGAACTGAAAATTAATCATGCAAAATTTACAATTTGCAAATGATCTGGAATTTTGTTGTTGCTTTTTTCCTTAAAATAATAAATCAAATAATTTTTTTATTTTAAAATTCGTCTCTATTCCTGGAGGAAACAACAGTTCGATGCGTTAAGCGTCTCCAATTTTAGACCACAAAGGCGATAATTCAGCTGTCAAATAAAAAATGCAGCAATCGTGCGCTTTTCACGGAAAGTTCAAGGCTGGGGTGAGGGAGGCGCAAGTCATCAGGAAATGCACCTGCCAGCTGCGTTCCCGGCCAGTAAATATATTTAGCAGCGCCAGACCGACGTCTTTTTCAAGCCCATATAGCGCACATGTGTGCATCGTCACAATTAGAACAACTAACACACCTCCGGGTGGTACTCTTCAATTTTCTTTTTCGGTCCCAGCGCGCTGATCAAGGCGAAAGATCGTCGCTTCGAATTAATCAGCCGTGTTTGTAAAACAAAAAGAGTGTCTGTCTCACTTGTGCGGGCAGACACCCTTTTTTCTGATCGCCGGGGTTTAAAAATAAGGACCAGTTGTCTCTGCACAGATGCGTGATAAATTGTCAAAGAGAAGAGACACCAATGGTAAACAGAATGATTCTTCCACTAGATAATCAAAAATTCACAAAAAAGGAAGTAAAAGAATCAATCAAGATTTTGGGAATTAATTTCTACTTCAGACTGAAACAGACTAATTGTAAAACAAATTTTGAACCAATAAAAATTACATAAATTGCATAAGAACTTTAATAAACATGCACTGCAGTTTTAACATGAATTTTAAGTTCCCAAAGTAAGTATAATATTAATTTCCATATAATATGATTGAAATTGATGTTTAAAAGAATGATTTAAGTCTCGAAAGATTGTTTTCTCAGACTATTTTTTAAATTGTGAATTTACTAATTTCTTGAATGTATGAATTTATGAATGTATGAATTTATGTATGTATTGCCTGATGGTAAATAAAAAAGATTAAAACATTTTTCTATTTCTTTGGTAGCAAAATATTATTTAGGAAAGAAATCATACAATTTTTTAACTGATTTCATTCTGTGAAAAACGCCAATCTAAATTTTAATTGTTTTTCAAACACATCGGTGGGGGATAGGGGCTTAGCGTTTGAATGTCACGGACGTTCATTTCGTGTCTCGTCCTCTATAATTAGTTTGCTTTTGCTTTGAGCTCTCGGCAAATATATAACTCACTGACAAAAGCCGAAAGCGTCTCTCTCGGGCGGAGGAGCTCTCTGGTGCTCGCCATGTGCGCGCAAGATGATTTTGTTTTTCGAAAAATAGAAGCGGAGGGTTTGAGCACGAGAGTGAATCACTGAAATGAATTATGATTAAGCACAACAGCAGCGAGCACTCTCCGCAGACGACCTTCGCGTGTCCATATGGTGCTCGTTCGGTGCCCACTCGCTCATGACTGCAGTTGCGAAAAGAAAACCCTCTGCATGCGTGACCACCAGGCTACTTTTTCGCTAGCAAAATTGCAGAATTCATATATAAATAATTAAGAATTAATTTGTTTTCTAATTTATTGGGAATAATTGAAATGTTTATTGAAGTGGACATAATTTATCTGCACCTTCAAAAGAAAATGTGAATTTCAACTTTTGACATCAATCTCTTTCAATTTAATAATTTAAAAAAAAAATCATAAAATTTGAGAAAATTCTGGTGTCAAATACAAACTTTAAAGTCACGTTATAAAATAATTATAATCAAAGAAAGTTTGTAAAATTTATAACACATTTTTATGAAAGATTTCTTCAAATTCCATACTAATATTTTATGTTAAACATGAAATGAATCATACTTTGAACGCGCCACTGTAAAAATTGTTTTTTTCTCTCTATAAATTTAATTCTCTCTTGCGGCGAGTGGGGATTTTTTTTTGCATGCGAGCTCACCCGACGGCTGAATTACTTCTTGATCACTCAGACATGATAATTAATTGACCTTTTGCTGCTCATCTCGGTGGAAGTTCGCGGCGCCCGCGGTGGAAAGTGCAGCGGTAAATAATGTAGCCTTTGGCTGAGAGCACTTGAGTATTTTGCCGTGTTTTCCGTGATGACGCCATCAGCAATTTGCGTTCGCTCTAGTGTGATTTGCAAAATATTTTTCCGCCGCCCCGCAGCAGAGATTTTTCGCAGAGCGAACCGGTCGGCGTGTAATGCGATGCGGTTAGGGGCTGCGAGGCTTTTCGGGGGACGTGTTGTTCCGACCGCAACCCCTTGAGCCAAACGAATGAATGAACACATCCACCACCCCCGAGCTCTGCAACCCGCCACACCACCCACCGACCTTTCAGGCCTTTGACGATAAATTTTTGGTCTACCCGCGAATTAAAAGTCTGCTCGCCAGAGCGTAATTTGTGATTTTTTGGAAGTTTTTTGGTGCAACATGACTTTTATTGCTGGTCGTTAGCTGTATGCTAATGACGAGCATTTAGTGCGTCATATCAAGGGATAATTAAAATTTTTGGGCAAAATTATTACATGCTTTAATCATACCCTGAATTTTATTAAAAAAAAAATTATTTAATAAATGCAATATTCTTATCCGAATATTAAAAATTCAGAGAAATTTTTTTAAAATTTATTTTTATTTTAAATATGTTCGAGTTGATAAGCGTTGATATTCACTTTTAAACTGTTACTAAAAAAAAATTGCTTCAAAATAGAGCGATTGGTGTTTTGCTTCGTTTTAGAATTCCGTTATATTTTCTTTTAATTGTCTTATATCGCATTTTGTTTTTGAGGGCTTTTGAAAAAAATTAAGCACACAATTATTTTTGATTCACCATTGAATTAATTTAATTTAATATCCTGACGTTAAAAATTCAATAACATTTACGGTTCTTCAAATATATTTTAAAATTGTCTCTTAACATGTTAGTAAATTTTCTAATTATATGCCTAAACAAATGCATTAATTTTTCTAAAAATTTTTTATCATTAAATCATTATTAAAAAAACGAAAGATTACTCAAAATATTATTGTTTGTTAATTTTAGTTGCAACTTAACAAATGTAATAGTTGATACTTTAAGTTTCTTTTATTCTTTTGAGCTTCATTATTTTCAGCTCTATATTATTTCTTAACTCCGATTGTAGTTGAAGCCACTTTGCTGCCGGCACAGGGTTGATAAAGAGCAGAGAGAGAGTCAAAGTCAAAGTTCAAGAAAACTTTTCGGACCGTCTTGTTAGATGGCGAGTGTCTTTTGGCGTGAGACTGGCCAGCGCTCGCTCTCTCTCTCATCAGAGTCGTAAGTGATGAGGTGGAAATGCCTGCGTTATGTTCACTTAAATTTGACAGCCAGTGTATCTAGGCAGGCCCGTCTGTCTTGCATCACTCCGCCCGCTTTTTGTGTACAACTCGGCCACAAGCAAACGAATTCACCGAATCTTCAGCAAAACACGCCCGCGCGATCTCGAAGTTGAAGTGAAAAGAACAGATGTCGTTCCCTCAATTTCTCAATAAAATTTATCTTAATTTGCATTAATAAAAAAATCCTTTAAAATAGAATTGCGTGTGAAATGAAAGGAATTAATCAATTTTGGTTACAAATTACTTATTTTTATATTTAAAAGTCCATATATCATTTGGTTAAAAAATGTTGTTAGAAAAAATGACGTGCACATTTATTAAAAAAAGGGTTGAAATCATAATTTTAAAGATAAAAATAATGTAATCACATTCAAAAAGTCTTTCGGGGAACAGTAACGGCTGGGAAAACGTTGTCTTTCGGCCCAGCCTGAAATTCACAAGCCGGCACAAAGACGCATGTGAAAAAGGAAAGGTGCTCGCAGCGAGCAAAATAAAGAGCCGGGGGAAGAAAAATGGGGCGCAAAAACAAATTTTCCACTCAACGTGGCCGATTCTCAGGGCGTGCATTCTCATCGTTCATTATTGAACAAATTTCTGTGGCAAGCGGCGCGTTTCCTACGTGAAATGTCAGGTGTGCTTAAGGCTCGCACCGCCGCCGCCACCATGTGTGAGCTGCTGGCTCATTGCGTCCACAAACGTGAGGAAGTGGCAAAAAACGCGCCACATGCTTGCCTTTTCAAACGAAGAAAAATAATTTTAGTGTGTTTATTATTTTAACAAACTGATTAAACCCTGTCCCCAACAAAATGTCACAGAACTTCATAAACATATTTTAATTTAAAACATTTTAAATCCATCTATTAACAAATTTACGCCAAATTCCTCTTATTTAAAGATTGCATTGCATTTTTTTTTTTACTTTTAGTGTTGTTTGAAGCTAAATATGAACATTTGATAAATTTTTTTTATCACCCCTTATATCATATTTACAAAAGTGTATCTCACAATCAGTTATTAAAAATAATCATGTAAACTGAGGCTAGAAACTTTAAAATGCTCAATCTTTTGAACCAAAACTTAACAACAAACAAGAGCAATGTTTTTTTTTTTTTTTGAGAGCCATTTAATCAGAAGAAAAATTATGTTTGAAGAAGTATATAATAGTAGATCTCACCTAATCACATTTTAAAAAGTGGTTTACAGGAAATTGTGGGACTCTGAAGTTACTTTTCCAGAGGAAGTACAAGATTCATAACTGCACGTGTGCCGGACACGTGCGAAATAATTAAGCCCTATTACATTATTAGAGAGCAGCTTCTTGTTTGGTCTCGGCTGCAGGGTGCTTTATGTTCGCAGACCGCAGCGTGTTGCCGCTATCAAGTAGCCTTTATTAAACATTTTTATTGCCCTGCACGGCGGATTTGTCTCGCTTAAGCAAACCACCAAAGCGCTAATGCACACATGTGCCAAAAGCGATAATTCACCCACCGCACCACCAGCAAAGTTAAACTCGTTTCCCTCAAACGCTATTATTCTTTGCTTTGTTTCCCTTTTTTGCAGGACGAGCAAATTTCCAACGTAATTTAATGTCTTTAAATCGCATTAAATTTCTTAATACCCCGAAAATGAATTTAAGGCACTTAAGCAGATTAAGTGCAAATTTAATAATTCATGTTTCTGCAAAATAAAATTGAATTCAGTGTATTATCATTTATCAATATCAATAATAATATTTTTTATGAGAAAAAATAACTTTATAATATAAAAAATTAAAGTCAAAGATATCGTTGAATTTTAAAATTGTATAAATTTACTCAAAATTTAACAATCCCTGTTTAAAATGATCACAGGCCAACCAAAAATTTGTTATAAAATAAAAGAAAATTTATCTATATTTTCTTCCTCTTTTTTTACACGACAAAGTATAACTTTTCTTCGTCACGTTTAGTGCATTCACCAAATAGCAATGCAGCGTTTCGCGAGCGAGCAGCTGGTTTTAATTTTTGAGACAAAGTGGCTGGCGAGAGCAAATCAGCACAGCCAGTGGAGCATCAAAGGAGTAGCGCACATGCAGAATTATTTCTGTGTGACAGCCGCGTGCTCTCTCGCGGCGGCGCACATGTTTGCGAAAAAGAGCCGCGCACACAGAAAAACAAAAAGCCGCGCCTGCGAGTGACTGACTGGCCCCGGCGCTCGCTTTTTTAAAATGTAATTACAATTTGATTTTTATCCATTTATGACATTTCGCTCTCTTTTGAAAGCGCGCGCGCGGCTGTCAGCGGCACGTCGCGCATCAAAAGGCCACGCGAATATTATATATTTTTTTCGCCATTACTCATAAATAATCATGGGCCAAAGAGTGCAGACGGGGTGGGTATGCGTGTCGGTGACACTCGCCCTCGCAGCGAAAAAAGCGCGGGTTAACAACAAAAATTTGACGCGCCACTCGCAGCCGCACTACTTTTTGACGCGGGATGCACTCGCGGGTCTGCTCCAGACACGGCCTGTGATTTAGTTGGGCGGCCAGACCGCTGCTCCTCTTCGCCATATAAAAAAAATATACGAGCCAGGGCTTATCTGCTGCTGGGTGTTGCAAACACTCGTCCGATGCGGGATACAGGCGATTTGGATGCGGTGCTAGTGGTGATCTACGGCAATCAGACTACGGCTGCGGGCGCTGCTTTTTCTTTCTCTCTCTCTCTCTCTCTTTCGCAGGCCTGCAGGTGCCGCCATCAATTTGCTGCTTTTGTCTAAATGGACCCGCGTTGGAATTCGTCCGCCCTGCCGTTCGAGAGATCGCAGACTTTGAAATGAATTTGCGACTAACTTGCATAATTTTTATGCTGTAATACCCACAGCAAAGGTGTTTACAGGCCCTCATTATTAAAGCAAACCATTATGTAACGAAATTTGAAAAAAAGTTAGTAAATAAATAAAAAAATTGTCCGTTAATGGGAATAATAAACCCTCTTCATTTTATGAAAATTACTCGATTTTTTATTATTTTAAACAATTTTGTAATGGTTCGCGACTTTATTAAAAAAAAAAACAGTAAAAATCAAATTGGATCGAAAGTTAAAAAAATAACAATTTTATTACTTTCCCTAGAGATGAGCATGGTCAGGAAAGATTGTCAATGAAATTGTTTAACACTAAAAATTATTAAAAAATCATCGCTTTTAGTTCCTCTTTTGCAATTAACCTATGAATTGATTATAATTGAGACCTCAAATAATTAAGTTTGAAAATAATAAAGCTTTGCCAGTTTAATACCTTAGTTAAGTTTCAATAGAAATTCTTATTTAGGATTATTGAAAGACAAATTCAAAAGCCAGTACATAATGTGAGTCATGTACAAATGACAATAAGCTGAGAAAAAGATTATCAAGTGCGATAGTGCTATTTTTTTACAAACGTTGGTTTTGAAATTCTTAATTTTATAGTCCTGAAATTAAGGACTACAAAATTAAAAATGGCAAAGCGGACATTTGTAATTAGAAGCACTATTAGCTGAGAAAAAGATTATCAACCGATAATGCTAATTTTTACGAACGACGGTTTCGCAATCCTTAATATTTTAGTCCTAAAATCTAGTACTACAAAATTAAGGAAGGCGAATCGGGCGTTGGTAAAAAAGCACTTTTTCGCAGTAAGGAAATTTCGTGCATAATCATTGCACGCGCCTTTTTCAAATTTGATGGAATTATTATCTTTAAAGCGAGCGGAGTAATTAATAATGCTGAATTGGTCAGCAGCCAAATTCAGACAAATTTTCTCTTTGGCTGTTTTTAATAAATTCAATCTGTCAGAATCACTCGCAGCAAGTTTCATCAACAGGCCGCGCGCATTCCTCCATAGCAAAGCACAAAACAGCTGCTGCTTATCTCGGGGGAGCAGAGCGAGATGCAATTCAAATTGCAGCCTTTCAATTAACTGGCTTTCTTTCTCGCCGGGCTCCTTGTGCGCTTTCGCATAAATAAGCACGGGTGCCAGCGCCGATAAATAACGCCGAGGGAGAGTGCGTGCGGGGATGTGTGCGACGGCAGCAATTATGATTCCCCGCCCAAGGCGCAGTATCAGCCAGGCATCACTTTTGCGACCTGCCATCGCCACTCTTATCGAAACTAATCAGCCCCCGCGCCGCCGATTCATTTTATAAACAGCGGCTGCGTTTGTCACCTTTTGAATGTTAAGACGCCGCCGCCGGAGCTCTTGTGTTGCCACGCCGCCGCCTTCCAAGCAATTTGCTCAAGAATTTCTTTCCTCCTGCGCAAAAAAAAAGGAAAAAAAATTATGCTGGTCTTGGAACAAAAAGTGTGGGGAACACTTTTAACTATTGAAAACCAAGAGTTCTTTTATTTTCTGTCTTGTGATTGAAAAAAATGTGAAAAAATAAAAATATAATATAAAGTTCAATTGATGTGAAAGGTGAAAGTTAAAAAATCCATTGTATAAAGTCCTCTTCAATGCAGAAAGTATTAACCGATGTAATAAAAAAATTTGTTACAAAATTTTTGATGATCAGATTTAAAAAAAAAAAAGGGAATTTTATAACCAAAAGAGGATTTTGTAATAGGAAGGAAAATTGATTTTATGAATAGAAAATAATCAAAAGGGCCAAATATAAGTACGCCCTAAATATTTATAATTATTATTGCACACTTTGTTAGTTTTTTTTCTGAGAGCTGTAAAAAGCGAAGAGAAAGTTTTGAATTTGTTTGGAAAAAATCTCAAATTTTTAAATATCTTGCACTGAAAATATTCCTTAATTTTTATGATAATTGTTATTTATCCTTAAAATTCAGGGAATTTTCTCTGAAAAGTCTTCAGATTTGAAGTTTTCTTTAAAATTTTATTTCAAGTAAAAAATTAGTCACTATTCTTTGCACTTTCAACTGCTATTAAAATTAGGAATCACAACCCCTCGGAACAAAAAGCCAAAACAACACATTTCCCCTCCGCCCACTTAATAATTGAAAACAACAATTTGCCACTCAAGGGTGTTCCTAATTGATTCAACACGAGACCCCGAATCGATGCATTGTTAAAGGGCATAATTCTACCATATTAGATCAATTTCGAGCCGCAGAAAGATGGACGGAGCTATTTTCTCATCACTGGGCCGCAGCTGCATGCAATTATGTGTGCATCGCAAATGCGCGGGCGGACGAGCGACATCCAGTAGTGCAAACAGAGAAAAGCTCGAGCAGCCGCGGCCAGCAGGCGATATAATATGGCACAGAATTTGTCTCCGCTCAAAACGACACACAGAGAGACACACACACTTGCCGCCGCCGTTATTACAACAATAAAATGCAAGCTGCCGCTCAAAGGCCATGTGCGCGGACTTGCGTGTGTGTCTGTCTGTGCTGTGCATATGTGCATGGGCCAGAAGGCCCCCGGGTCGCAGCTGCCCCGCTGCTCTCATTACAAGAGCTCGCTGCACCCTCATTAGCATTTGCGGCGACATTTGGCAGAAAGAAATATGCACAAGCGAGAATCGGGGTTGCAAGTTTTTGTCAAAAGCTGAATTCCTTCAATTTTATTGAAGATTATATTTTCCTATTCCAAATTGAAGTGAAATTTTAAGAAATTTAATCAGAAAAGAGGATAAGATAGGCCAATATTTGATTTATTTTTTATTTATTTTTTTTTTTTTTTTAGCAATTTACATACATTTTTTGAGAGAAATAGGTGAGCAGTCGAAGACAGGAGTTTTAAAAATCAATCAATCAATTAATTTCGCGTAATATATATCTAAATCAATGCTGCGCTTTTTTGCAAGGAAATTCTTACTATGCTCAAATTAGACCATTGTTTTTGTTAACCACAGGTAAGAAAGAATTAGAAAAAAAAATGTCATATGATTCTCTAACTGATCATGAATGAATAAAATAACAAATTTTATAAGTAAAACTTTAAAGTTACAATGTATTTATAATAATAAATATAAGTTTTAATGCATTTCAATATCATAAATTAACATTATTTGTATTTAATTTATAATCTATATTTTTATTTTTCAAGATAAAAAATATACTATTTAGATGGGGCGTATTGTTTTTCTGTTTTATATTGTTATATAGCTTTTATTTTATTAAATATTTGCAAGAAAACTTTTCATTATTAATTTTGGTAAACACATGTGAATTGGTTGCACTTTTCTACTGAATATTGAAACATATAAATCACCGTAAAATTGAATTAGGATGCCGACCATAATTCAAAACAATTAAAATGTTTATATTTCATTTGGAGATCATCATAAAAAATTAAAAATGTACACATTATTAATTAATTAAAATTTAAATAATAAAATGTGAATAAATCGTTCAATGCTTAAAAATCCAGCCGTATGCATGGGGCCTGTTTGCGGCACGTTTGGTCCAAAAAGGGTTCCCGAGGGAGTGCATTGTGTCTGGCGTTGACGGAATGCCGACAGAATATATCGCGCGCGTGTTCAACACACTCGCAGGGGGTGGATGAAAGACTGTCTGCCGACCCTTAATGAGCAGGGGCGAGTGTGCGAAACGTCGATACAGGGTTTTTCTTTCGCTGTTTAATATACATACATGTGTGCAGGAAGGAAGATGGCACACCTGCGCTGGGGAGGAAATAGATGCGATATAGGAAATTGGAGCAGGTGTTAAAACGCGCGCCGAGGCATTCCTCCGATAGCACCCCATTTTATTATTCCTATTGGCGCAGCAGACGGCGGCGGCACTGCCACTACTGCTGCTCAGCAAACTTTTAATAAGCAGGTAAGGGCCGAGAAATAAATTACCCTGCGGCACTTTTTGCGAGACGCGCAAATTTAAATTCCCGCAAGCTCCGCAACTTACGGGAGGATTTATTCTTTATTCGCTCCGATTGCTCTTCTCCTCTTTTACTCCACTATGGTACTTGCACCAGTGGTCGCACTGTTTGCTTTGTCGCACACGCGGCTGCGCAGCCCATTTACCAAAATGGCTTATGGGCCGCGCAGCCGTGTGTGCGACAAAGCAAACAGTGCGACCACTGGTGCAAGTATATATAAAATTCAACCTTTTTTAATTGATTCATGGTGATGCCAGTTGATTTTGGAGAGAGAAAAATTCTTAAACTGCAACTATTTATTTTAAAATTTAAGAGACTTTAAGTTTCCGATTCAAACTAATTATTTAAAATCTTGGTTTTTATTACAAACAATATAAATTTTCTGAATTTTGTAAAAAAATTGACCAAAAATTGTATATTAATAAATTAATAGTGCTCATGGTTTGGCACTATTTTGAAATTACCAAGAAAAATTAACTTTTATAAAATAATAATACATATCCACTCACAGAGAGAATTGAAATTTCCTGAAAATAAAATTTTTAGTCAAACAATTGTCTTTCTCGCTGAATTTCTGATTTATTTTTTATTAACTGCATTGGTATTCCATATCAAATTTCGGAAAACTTTAAAGCACTACGGTAAATTTTTTATTTATTATTCGTCGAGTTGCAGGTTTTATCTCATTTCTGACATCTTCAAACGTCCGCATGCCTATCTATAATACCAAACAGCGGCAGAGAGTGGCACGTGCTACTCGTCGTACACAACAACACAGGAAGCGAGAGTGTGTGTTTCATTCAACCCTTCCATATGTGTGTGTGTTCGTGCACCTCTCAATCGTCGCACAGCACACAATCTGGGAGGCAATTTAGATTTAAGGCGGCATTAGTGCGCCGACTTATCTCTGGCAGACGCTCTCAATTACCGCGTTAATTGTCTCCATTTGTTTCCCTGCCGCAGAGAGCTAGTCTTTTGATTTTTATAATTTTCCTTATTTAGTTTAAATGTTTATTAATTTTGTTTTTGATAAAAGCTACTGATTATAACACACGTCATTTTTTTTTATTCCAACTTTATTTTGTATGCCGATCGTCTTACTACAATTTTAAATACATAATTGTAACACTTCATACATTAAAAAGATATATATGAATAAATAACCACCATTAAGTGCATAGTGATGTAAATTTGGTAAAATTTTACCCAAAAAATAATAAAAACTAATTTACCTAACTTATTAAAGGATAAGTTACAGACGATTTTTTAATCTTGGTAATTTTATATGGCATTTCTATAAATTATTACGAAGTGTACCTCAACAGATGAAACTCTAAATATTTTAAATTAGTTTAGTTTCGCTCCCAACGAGGAGCCCATGCAGCTTCATTTTAATTTAATTACTCTATTTATAAATATAAAAAAAAATATGTTATTAGAAAATTTTCAAGAAGTTATTAATAAAATTTATTCTTGGTGACCGCAGAATTTTTTCCTTTCAATATATTTGCACTGATAAAAACGCATGTTTGAAAATGATTGATTTATTATGAAGAAATGAAAGGCTTCGAGTGGGAAACCGATCAGGAAAGGCTTATAATATTTTCAGTTTTAGCCCAACGCTTATGTGTATTTTTTTCTAGCACACGCAAAATATTCACGGGACTTGGCGGCGGGTGAGACGCGTGCACGGCCGACAAAGACAAAGGAGGCAGGATTAGCAGGATGAATAAAGCACCTTGTGTGCCATCTCCTTATCAATGGACAGGTGTGCCGGATCGAGAGAGCCGCCTCTGGGTAGGGGCAGCGCAGACACACAGCTGCGGCCTCGCGAGGGGATCCAGGGTAAATATAGCAGCTTTCACCCCCTTCCTCCGCCTCGACATCTGGGGTGGTCTGTTTGTCTAATAATAAGGGAGGTAGCAACGACCCCCATCTGGTCTCTTTTCATTTTGCCCCGCATTATCACACCTTTTTGCCCAATTAATTGAACCTTCATTTGTGGATTTAAAGCGAACAAAAGGTTGCAAAATTTTGATTCAAACCACGAAAAACCATTGAAAGTAGATATGAAATTGCAAGTGAATTAAATTTTTGCCGAGCTGAATCAAAAAAAGTAAAATAATAATGATTTTCTCGATATTAATGCTAAAATTAATGAAGTACCAATTTGATAAACGGTCATAATGTCACGCTAGGCATTTTTATTTTTCTTTTCTTGTTTTTTTTATATGTATATTATTATGTGGAGGGCTTTTAAATAAAGGTCCCCATTGGTTAAATTACAATTTTTCTTAGCCTGCAATTCTGGGCCTTTGATATTTAAACGGCCGAAAAATCTTAATTTGAAAATTTGGATTGTTGGCTTTCTTTTCATTCCTTTTAGGAGGTTTTCAGTTTAAATTAAAACTTTGTTAAAAATTCAATAATTGAAATTCTGGTACCCTAATAAATATTGCATAACACTAATTTTAGGTTCGGTTGAAACTGCATAGTGGACCAAGGCGGTAAGGTATAGAAATTTCATAAATTATCAGATATGAGTTAAGGCTAATTTAGTAATTTTGTTAAATTTCATTTTAATTATTGAACTATGCCGAAATTCTTTTCAATATTTTGAAAAATTAGGTTTCATTCGTTTTATTCATAATGTAACATTGGCATTTGAGTTGCACATATTATTGATGCTTTATGCCAGTCTCAAAACTTGCAATTCCATTTTTTAATATTTTTTTTCTTTTTAAATCTTTTACTTATCTTTTACGCTCCTCCTCACAACTTCTGAGGTTTTAATATTTTGTGGGGAAAATGTTGTAACATCTGTCCCTTTCAAATATTACGGAATTACTGGATTCATTTTCTTTCAAACACTTTCAAATATATTAAAGTTTATAACATGCTATTAATTATCGTTTCATCCTAATTAAAACATTTCAGGAATATTTAGTGCTTGAAAATAAAAATACTCAGCTATCAATAAGTTAATGGAATTTATGGGATCCCTCATTTAGTACCAGCAAAAATAACTGTAATATACTGAAGAGGTTATTTAATTTTACGTAATAATAATTCAATATTATTTCCTCGACCAAGTTTCTGCACTTGAAGTGCAAATTTTGATAAAAATCAAAATGTATTTTATATGTTTTGTTTTCATTATCGAGTAACAAACAAAATTTACATCCTTCAGGCGAATGCCGGCATAGTTCCCTCAAGGCCCCATGCAATCGGCCCCAAAGATTTTTTTTTTAACAATTAAAAAAAACAATTTTTTTTTGTACTCACCAATCCCAAAGCCAACAAATAAGGGCCGAGAAGTGCTGAAGGAACTCAGTTTTGGAGATTTGCCAGGTCGTTGGGCCGAAAGGGTGCCCTCGAGGTTCAGGGCGAAAAGTCGAGTGTTTGTTGCTGCTGCGGTGTAAGCACGCGGCTGGGGAGCTGGTGTGGCGGTGCGGGTGCTTCGCTCGGAGGCCGGCCAGTGAGTGCGGCTGCCGAGCAGAAACACACGGCCTGGCGCACCACATGGCGATGCGCCTGCACCTTGCGCCACTGCTGCGCCCGCTCAACCCTGAAACCCTCCTCAGACGAAACCAATTAGTTTTTTTCTTTTTACAACGCACACTTGAACAGCCGAAAAGCTTCTGCCACCTGAGCAGGGCACTGCACGCGTGCAATTATATTATCGGAAACAGATAGATCGTGCCCTGCACCGGAACTGATTGGCGAATCTGCTTCAAAATCCCCCTTAAAAAAAAACAGACACATCTGCGTAATGCGCTTTTAAATCCTTTAGTCTTTTTTATTATTTTGTAAGAGCGTTTGGAAGTAAATTGATAAAAAAAAAAAATAGTTATTTTTGGAACAAGCAAACAAAAAATTTTCAAAATTTATGTATAAATCGGTTCATTGGCAAAATTATAGTTTATATTTATTTTATGAAAATCAACTGCCAAATTTTGTAAAAGTTTGTATTCATTTTTTGAAAAAAGATTAAATAACTAATCAACTGCTTGATTTTTTTATTGCTCATACTTCCAGATTAAAATGATTGTTATTTTCAAAATTTCTTATTAAAATGCTCGTTTTTGATAAATGCCATGTCAACTATAGAATATGTATTAGGATTATTATTTTATTATATTAAAAAAATGCTGCTCACTTAGACATTGCCCATAATGTATTGTAGACGTCGAAGTATAGCATTATTTAATTGATGATTTATAATATAATAATTAATCATCTAGGTGTTCGGAGAATTATTCCATGAAAAGTTGTTCTTTTTTATCTTTACTGTATGTAACACTATGACGCCAAAAGTTATTAAATAAGTAAATTAAACCATACAAATTTAAAAATGTAATATATCATATATATTATTTTAATAACATGTTTACCATCAAAATGTACTATCAAATTTTTTCAAGGCAATGATGAAGACTTACTAAGACCTATAAATATTAAATAATTTCAACTTTTAACTATTATTAAAATTATTTATATATTTGCACTATAATCTTGACTACAATAATATACATATATAGCTTTGCTCTTTGCCCGCCAGATGTGAGCACTGATCCCGTATCGACGCAAAAGTGTTGCTTTGTTGTGATTTTGCCAGCTGTCTCTTTTGAACGTCAGTGTGCAAAGTAAAATCAAGGAAAAGCCGGTGAAATTATTGAGAAAGATTAGAATTTGATCTCTTCTACCTTAATTTCCACTAAAATAATTTACGTAAGTCTTTTAACAAATCTCAACATACTTATAGATTAATTTTTTATAATATTTTAGTCGAAAAATGACAGAGCAGAGCAACAGCAAAGAGCGTTTGGAAGTGAGTTACTTCATTGAAGCTGCTTTGGAGACGGAAGTTTCGGAAGATGGGAAAAATAAGCACCAGGTCAAGTGCCAACGATGCCCGTCACTCATTATGAAGGAGAACATTGGCGCTGTCAAGGAGATAACTGTGCGTAAATTTATGTACATATTCAATTTGAGTGTTTTATTTATTTTTTCATTTTAAGTCTATAAATTTTGTAGCTTTTTCTTTATTTACAGTATCATATATTAAGTAAAATGACTCACAAAAGGCTCTCTCCTGATTACCGTGTTATTTAATATTATTAATTATTATTGATAAAAAATTAAATATTTTATTACTATTTCTTTTATCATAATTAATTTTCTCTTGTTGGAAGTAAATTCAGAAATAAGAAAATGTAACTTTTTCACAATTTAACTCAATATTTTTATTTGCCGTAGTTTGACTTGCCGAGCATGAAGAAAAAGGACGAACAGGAAAGTGGTGTCGAGCAAATCAAGCACTTCTGGATGGTGCCCGACATGTTCCAGTTTGAAAACGTTGGTTTTTCGAACACCGTCGGCAACGTCAAATTCCTGACCTGTGCCGATTGCGAAATCGGGCCAATCGGGTGGCACGACCTGGACTCCAAGAACAGCTACGTTGCACTCAACAGGGTCAATTACGGTGACTAACTCTAGTAACTCTGTCAATTTAATTCACACCAATTTTCTCTGAATTTGAATCAAGACTGACAATGAGTTGACCAATCCAACTATTGTAATGCAGAGTGAACGCTCACTTTTCTGCTGAATATCATCACTTACAATTACTATCACTGCAGAAAAAAAGTTTAATTTTTGGCCAAGGAAATATTTAATTTTATTTTAAATGTGTAAACATAAATTAAAATAGTTCACTTAATTTTGTTCACAAATAAAGGCATGGAGGTTGCAATCATGAATTTCTAGACTGGTTGAAAACAATGATATTGATTACTTCATCAACCTTAATTGTAATCCACAAAAAAAACGATAAAATTATAATATTTTGATGGTTTCAATGACACATTATGCCATCAATCATTCCTGTAAGATTTATATGAAAAACAGTCAGCGAATTACTATAAGTAAGAACCGAAGCTTTGTGCTGAAGCAATGGAATTTAACTCCTAATTACCATATTATGGTGACTTTTTCAGCCTATTATTCTGTGGCCTAGAAGTTAGCAAAGATACAATTCCAAATAAATAAAACCTCCTTAAAACACTGTCATTTTCACTTGTTATAATTATAATATAATCTTATCGATAATCAGTCATTCATCTGAAGAATTTTGGCATTAAAGTTAATCAACTTTGGAAAAGAGATTAAAATTTTTCAGGACCTCTGAAATTAATAGGTGACAAAATGTAATCCTAAATTGTTTGCTTACTTCAAAATTAGAAAATATGTCTAATTACACAAAATAATGCAAAATGTGCTTGGAATTTGACGGTTATTAAAAAATAAATAAATGACTTATAAGAATTTCTCTTAAATCTTTTCTTGCACCATTTGTGATGAAAATATTATAATTTTGTACAAAAATACGGACGCAGCATGAATTTTTTTAATGAAAGAATATGCGTCATTACTAATCATCTAAGCCTGTTAAAAAAAAGTCATTTTCAATCACAAAACTTGCTCAATTTTCATTTACGTATTATTTATAATTTACAACTTTCTTTCCTTCTTTCTCCCAAACCATTTATTATAGACCAAAAGATTTGGTCCGAGTGTGGGCGTCTTTGTAATTAACGCCGTGCGAGATTCGCCCACCCCTCGCTCAAATAATTAGCAGTTATCGGCATTTAACTGATTTACGATAACAAAAGAAGAGAAACGCGCGCGCATCACTTGGCACAATGTAATTATTTTTTTTTTGGGCGAACCAATTTTGTTAGAAAGAATGCGCGCCGACGTGCAAATAGAGAAGCCATATCCACCGCCGAGAGAGAGATTGAAACCTTGGCTGACCTTGCGACCTGCCGAGGGTCAAATAAAAGAGAGTTGATGAGCATTTTACTCGCGATAAAACGGCCGCGAAAGAAAAGAGACCCGCGGAGAAAGTGATCCTGATCTCCCAGTCACTGAACCGTATGAGCCGGATGATCATTTTGCATGTGCATGTATTTTCATAATCGGCGCCCACCAACGTCAATTTTATTATAGGTGCACGTTTGTGACACTGCGACGTGTCCTGGTTCAAAAGTTTGCTCTCATAATATTGCTACTCTAGTAAAAAAGCTCCTTTTAACAAAAAAAGAGGATAAAAATCAAAAACCATTTTTATTTTTAATTTGCAGCACAAATAAAAATAACCAATAAAAAAATTTAGCATAAAAATTATGCATTAAATCCAACCACCCATAAAATATCAAAATCTGACCTTCCCCAACCCCAACCTAATCCAAATCCTTTCTTAATCTTTTCTCTTTTTTAGTTTACAGCCTTTGTTTTGTCATCATCGCGTGAACCAAAATTAAGGATATGGCAGCAAAAAATGATGATTTTTTTTAAATAAAGTTAAAAAAATAAAAAATTGGGTGTTGCTTAAGCATTTTTCTAATTTATAGCTCAACCGAAGAGACCATTTTCAGTTTTCAGTCGTTCGAACGCTATTAAAAATTATTAATATATTCAAAACTACTTGTTCAAAAATTCTGAAAATTTACACACTGACGCAAAATGTCATGCCGCATCTTTTGGCTATCTCGGATTTTTTTTTATCAGATTGCCTATCTCAAAGGGGAAAAAACTAAAGATTTTGACATTTTGCCAGGGTCGATGACCTTTGACCTAGAAACTTGATAACCATTAAGAAAAGATACGCTGGTTCATTAGCTCCAACCTCCCACCGAGAAAATTAAAAACCCTGCACCCTAATTAATTTGGCATCAGTTTTAGTAACCCTTGTGTATCTCACAATCAGACGGCCATATTGGATTTTAAAAAATATTAATTTTTTTCATTATTATAGGGTATTGTAGAAACCAAAACATTAACTAACATGATATTTGACTGTAGAAATTAATTAAATCAAAGAGTTCAAAAATTTGCTTAAATTGTCTCGGAAACATGAAAAATGCAAAAATACGAAGTTTTTCAACCTTCAATTTTACTTTTTTCAAAAATTTACGCGGTGACCCCCAATTTACTGGTGCCACATTTGTAGCAGGGTTGTCAAGGAGCGTCCTGGTGGGTCACAAACCCTTGCCAAAGGCAATATAGTTGACTTAAAATGCAATCAAACGATTTTAGTGAAAATTTTACATAAAGCGAGTCATGTTAATTTCAAATGCGTATTTCTCAAAAATTCATGGGGTGACCTCCAATGTTCTTGTTAAATATAAATGATCCCCTATGGTCCAAAGTATTAGTTTTTGTGGATGATTATGCTGCCCTAAGGTGTTTTCATCCTCTATACATTTACTAAATATTCAAAAATATTTAGATCGGTCTGGATCCCCTCTACTTTTCTTAACTCCTCTTTCTTAATATTCCTCTGTAAAAATAGGGGCGGACCGCACGACCGCAGACGGACAGACACACAAACGATACGAAAAAGGATCAGAGACCAAACGTCAGCACGATGGAGGCCGGTGACAACAATCTCTGCGAGATCCTGGACTTGACAAAGAGGCAAGTCAAATTCGTCCATCGAGACAGAATCTACCAGAAAGAAAATCCTCTCGAGAGGGTGAAAACCCTGAAGACTGGGTGTCAGGTCCAGGTTTGGACAGGAGACTACTACGCTGAACCATCTGGAACGTTCAAAAAGGACATGTACGACGCCATGATAGTCAAAGTGCCGGCTAATAATTTGAGTGAGTTTTTTTTCGAATATTTAAATTTAATCTTCTATATTTTTTATATCTTTTCTTTGATTTAAAAGGCATAAAGTATTTGGATACATTTGAAAAATAATAAAACGCAGTTATTTATTCAATTCCGAACGCTCAAACTCTTTCTTATTTTGTTTTGGGCATATTGTTAAAAAATTTAGAAGAGCACTCCACTCGATCTTTAGCTGGAAAGCGCTTTTGGTCATTTTAATTAAATTTACATAATCATCACATCCTACTAGTGAAAAATAACAATTTTTTAAAGCGCGCGGAGTTCGTTGGCGTCGGCCGGCATCGCATTTAAGCGGCGTAGAAATTGCCAACATTTTGCACCAGCCTCAAATTCTTCGCTCGTTCCTAGGTGCTCATTTTTGAACCAATTTGATCGCCGATACAATTCTGTTTTCGTTGCGTTACTCACAGAAAAGATCCTCGCGTCGCGAGCCCATACAGTGTCCTGCACAAACGGCCTCGCTCTGCAGGTGTAGAGCATAGAATTCCTTTCGGCTCCTGAATTGTTGAGAACAAGAGTCAGAAGGCGAGAGGAAGATTGAGAATTAAAAAATCAGTTGCACATAATTAAAACTTTTCTGTGGAAAAGTTAACGCCAGCTTTATTTTCAACGCATTTTTTACCAGGTCATTTCAGTTATAATAAATTTTTCGAATTTTTTGTAAGAAAATGCAAAATAAAAATTATAATTTTAATACAGAAAGGACACAAAAAGGAACTGCCGCGCAATACATCAGGAATCAAAAGCAAAATTTCAAAGGAAAAAAGTGGGAAAATTTTCATATTATTCTTCAAGAAGATATGGAAATTCTTTTTTAAGTCATAGCAAATTAAATTTTGAAAAAACTTTCCATTTTCCAAAATAATTGAATCATATTTTTATAACTATAATTTTTCTAATATTATTCAATAAAATTCCATCTAATTGTAAGCATTTTCATATTATATAACTTTCAAAATGTAAGATTGAACATAAATGAATTTTTCTTTGGTGAATTTAATTACCAATTTTTGCACGCGTAGCCATGAATTCAAAAATCAATTTCAAACTTTGAACACACTTTGTTCTGCAACGCCTTAAACAACTTGTTTGCGATTCCTCGCTACATGTCGCGTTGACATGAAACGTTTCTAAAATTATTGGAATTTTATTGAATCATCTTTCAGAATCACCCTCAAACATTTGTGTTATGCACTCAATTTTTCAATAAAAATGCTGAAAAAAATTTGTTCTACGCAATAAAATAGCATCAAATTCCAAATTAAGAATCTTTTTTCAAAAAATTCTCACATCTATGGTCATACGGATAATTTAGTAGCAGAATAAGGGCGGAAATAATGATTTGAGAACATTATTTTGTTGCAAATAAATTAATTTTTCATAATCCGCCTATGCCCAATATAAAATTAGTGGTGATTTGAATCAACCCTATCGTTTTTTTTATTTATATGTTTTTGGAAATTTTCATTTCAGCAGTTGAACCTGAACCGCCTGTGCCCACGGAGGTCATGGCGCATGGACATGGAGAAAGTGCTGCAGCTGGCCCCTCCATGATGTTTGAGCAGAGAGACTCCGAGGCTGGCCACTCAGAAACTAATCACCTAACGAGGGACAGCTCGTCAGACGACTCGTCAATTGACTTGGAGGCGGCGTGCAGCTCAAAGGACCCAGAATTTTTGTAAATATTCATTTATCCATAACAAAAAGATTAAAATATATATTAAACTCAAAATTCTAGGCGCCTGCAATTCCAAGAGACCCTGAAATTCACAGTGCCCCACCTGGTAAAAAAACTGACTCCAGAGCGACCTGGACCACTGGCTCGTCGTCCTCAAGAGCCTGCTACTGACCCATGGGTGAGTATAGCTCAATCGATTCAAATATGGTCGGTTATTTTTGTCACTACTTCATTTTGCACTTTTCTTTTTATTTCCAAGGAACAGCCAACCACTTCTCGTCAGGCTACAACGGCCAACCATGGCGGAGAAGCTTGGTTAGTGGGTCAGGAGCCACAAAATGAGGACGTCGAGCAGCGCGATCGTGCCTCAGCTTCCAAGAAACCTGGAGGTACGTGCCGGGCATTCGAAAACTTATAAATATATATTTTTTTTATTGAATATGTAAATTTAATTTAATAAATTAACAGATGACCTTGATGAATTTGCTGGTCCCTCCTCTCTGGCTGACGGCCAAGGATCTAGTTCTTCAACCGACTCTGATGAAGATGAAACTCCACTGCAGCTACATGCCAGAGAAACGCGGTCTCTGTCATCACTCACTGCCTCTGGCCCTGCCACAGCTACTGGCCCAAAACCACTGAATGAGAAACAGGTACCGTCAGGGGAATTAGTAATTTTATCTTAAAATTTTGGATTCGGAATATTAATTTTATATCGTTCAAGACTCTCCTGCCTAATGGCCGTCTCCAACTAAGTGACAGGAAGGAGGCACTGCTTGCGGCAGGCATCCAGAATACCTCATGCATGCTGAGAGGACTAAGCAGGGCCAGATTTGGACGTAAAATACTCCGTGAGGCGACCCTGTCAGGAAGGAGAAAGGAAAAAGAAATTTGCAAGAAATTGAGCAAAATTGACGTTGATGCTATTATTGGTAAGGCAATATAAAATTTTAATGATTGAAAATCTATTAGCTTTTCACAATAGCTGAAGCCAACGACTGGGCTCGCAACAACGGCAAACTCGTACTGACAGATCAACAAGCTCGAGATGTCATCAAAAGACTGTGCTATAATGAGCATCATGATTCTGAACAGACAAAGTAAGAAAAATTATATTCTTTATTTAAAATCATATGTTACTGAATGTTTTTTAGGGCTAGCAAGCAAGGAAAAGCTTCAGCCTCCAAGGGCAAGTGCCCAGTGGAAAAGCTCCTGTCTTTTACCAATTCTTGGGAAGACGGGTTCAGTGATTATGAGGGAGACCCAGAGCTGGTGCGTGTGGACGACTGAGGACATCTGATGAGCTGATTAAGTAATATTTGGTTCAGACTGCTGTGAAAAGGGGCAATTCTTTCTAATCATGATCTCTATTTTAATACCAAAACAGTTCTATATTCCTGTGTGTCATTTAAATAATATTGTGTTGCTTAAATACCACATTGATGTTTTAGATGTTTTTTAAAGCTATGGGAATCTGTTGATTTTGGGTATCCTCTTTTATAATTACTTTAACTAAAATGACATGTAAATGACCGGAAAAGTTGAATATAATTTTAAATCTAGATTTTATTATTGTTAACATGATTTTTCTTAAGATATAATTAAATCTCTAACTCTAAAGATGTCAGTCCAAGTCGGTCCAAGTCTACTCTATGTACTAAAGAAAAATTTCTGAAATTGCAAGAATAAAACGTATTGATTATGAATAAAAAAGTTGTGTATGTTTTTAATATTATTTCTCTTTTATACCCTCTGAGATTGTATATATTTAAAAAATTAAAAACAAAAATATTGAATTTAAAACATTATTTGTTAATTTTTTTATATGAGGGATTTTTTTGAGGCACTAATTATTATTCAGCAACAAATATTAAGTATTTAATAATATGAAAAACATATAAATAAAGCTTAAAAATATATAAAAATTAAAAAACAATTATTAAGAAGGAAATTTGGATTAAAAAAATGACATGCACGAGATTCTATAACATTACGTATAAATATAAATTGATAAAAAAGGGTAATTTTAAGAGTAATGACCTTGCATTTCTATTTTCTATACTGTATTTCCATTTATCTGTAAGAATTCATAGCCGAAGCGGGAATTGTAAATAACTTAATTTCACTTTTCACTGGTGTAATCATTTAAATGACAACTGACAACTCAAATTTGCATCTTCCTGCTTTGTCAAGCACTCTCTACTTTTATCTGGCGAAAAATCACTCCTACTTGAGTTACACTCCAAAAACGTTACAAAATAAATCTCTCAGCAGTGTAGTTTTCATTTTGGTGGAAAGTTAAAATTAAGTTTTGGGTTTCAATATAGGCAGCTGTAGAATGTTCAAAATTCAAACCACGTATACATGTGAAATAAATTTATCGTGTTGCAATTGCGCTTTTTAATTCAGATTTATATTGTTATTTACTAAAGGAGACAAATTGAAAAACGAGACGACGCGATCACTTTCTCTGCTGCAAAGGTGGACGGACCTGAAGAGCAGCAGCAGCATTGGATTTCATGCAGCTTTACATGCGCATATGGATTTACTTGAGAAGAGATTTACTTGACACCAATTTCTGCGCGCATCTTTCCGCCCGCGGCGGCAATTACCTTCACATCTCTTCGCAAACACACACATCACATAATGTATTTATTCAAGCGGTAGGTATGAAAGGGAAATTACTTGAAGAAAAAAAGAAGATGCGGTGCCGTACTCGGAAAACACTTCCGAAGGGAACTATCACTTTCTTATTGCGAGTCTCTCTCTCATGTAATTAAGTGTTTTGTTGCTGGGATCTCTGCTCACTGAGGATGTTGTTTGTTGATGATTATTTATTAATTTTTAAATCATCACAAACAGAGCTGGAAGTTGATAATTACAGGATTCACAAAATATTATAATTTGACGGATTGTGGTGTTATTTTTTTGCGTGATTTACGACGGTTTGTGGTGTTATGGGATTTTAATTGGCCCTGCAACATTTCCTAACAGATTTACGACTTTCTCTGTTAATGAATTAAATTATTCGTCCAGCATTGACGCACATAATACTTTTCGTTTACTTATTTCTAGAGAGAACCAGGAAGAACTAGGAAATCGATTTGAGGATTAAGAAAATGATAAAAAAATTTAAAAAATTGATAAATGCTTTAATATTTTAGTTTGTACTCTTTTCATTACTCTGTTGGATAAAGATAAAAAAAAAGAAGACGACAAAGCTGTTAGACATTTTCAGGTAGTTTTATTAAAACAAATTTAAGTCAAAAGCAAGGTCCGCTCGTCAGAAAATTTCGATTGTTGTCGAGCTCTCTGATTGGGTACAATTTTACTTGTACCCAATCAGAGAGCTCAAACAACAATCAAATCATTTTTCATTGTTGCTGATGCGCGGACCTTGGTCAAAAGACATTCTAAATTATTTATTGTTAGGGGGGTTTCCTACATGGATTTTATGAAAACGCAGAGGAAATAACAAAATAAATTACTTTTATTATATTTAAAAAATAATCAAAATTAAGTTAAATTACAATGAAGAAGTTTAATTAATTATTATATGCTCAAAAGCGTGACAACATAATTTTATTATCTTTATACCTATACTTTTATACTTACAGAACCTGAATGATAGGGGATCTTGGGTGAATAAACTATCAACCACAAGAATAAAAGTTTGATCATTTTCCCCTCTAATTTTTATAAAACAAATTTATTATTTATTTTTTCATTACTAAATCTAATTTAATTTTCCCTCTTTGGTACTTGTTTATGGACTGTAGATAAGAAATCACTTTGATACATCCATTTCAAAAAGCCTTTCCTTTGCACTCTCACATATTCCTTACAATTATTTTCTCTTATTGTTAGTTAGCTCAAGTTTCGTTTCAATAAAGCAGCGCATTCTAAAATCTAAACTAACATAATTTTATTTCCCGCCATCAACCTAAAACACTCCAGCGTCATTAATCAATTACACTTTCAGCTGTGCTCTTTATATAAATAATAGCCTCTGAAACAAACAAACAGTCTTTTGGCCTCATCTTCCTTACAAAGTTTCCCTCGCCGTTCTTCCTCATCCATTAAAATCAAAACTCTTGGCTGAATTGCTCTCGGACCCGCGCGTCACATCATTAGCCGAGTGAAAGAAATGTACTATTCTCGCAATTAAACACTCTTCTAATTGAAACAAGAAAGTTCGTTTTATTTTGAAGCGTGAGAGCATTATATGGAAGAAGTACATTTGAGTACTTTTATTATTGTTGTATAAAAAGTACTCGAATAAAATGGCGAAGGTGTATGGTAATGAGACAAGGCCGCGGCATATTATTATATTTGTGCATCTCCTCTCTATTATTATTAGATACATCGCTAGAGCATCTCCTATTGCACGTGGGATTGTTTCGGCATTTGTTCTCGCGCTTTAGAAAAATATCTTCTGTTGGCGCCAAAACTGCAGCTTCTTTCACTTTCCTGCTCTCTCATTGATAAAACAGAAATATATTTTCACAAAGTATTGCGTGAACTGATAGTGAATTAAAAGAAGAAGTGTGTCTATAATACACACGGCTTATACGAGAACAATAAAACAATGTTCTCTGAGCAACGGATGAACCAGGAAATTCTTCTTCTGTTATTATTACTCGTCTATTTATCTTTTCTCGCGGCTACGCAACACACGCGTGTGTGACTCGGCGGCTGCCAGCCTCGATTGTATAACAGCACTTGCGAGAATGTCTAATTATACAGTAATAATGTTAAGCACGCATAATATTTATGTAATTAAGAAAATCTGAGCAGAACTTTTTTTGAGGAATTTATTAAAAAAATTGAAACTGAAAAACGATTAATTAGAAATCAATAAAATTTTTTTTATTTAGATCAGTTTAGATATGTAAAAATTGGTTAAAATTAGTGGCAAGTTTACCAAAAATAGTGCAATTGTAAACAGTTTTGAATAATTATATTAAAAAAAGTAAATTATATTAGATAATAGTGAAAATCAAGAATCTAATTTTTTTTACTTTTAACGGGTATATCTTTATTAAATTTTATTGTTCTAGCACATAAGAAAACTTTATTCGAATGCGTTGACTGAACCGAGTCAATATTGAAAGTTTGATCCTTGGTGGAAATCATGAATTTAATTTTATACTTTTAACTTTTAACGGTTATACCATATAAATCATTTGAATTATTATTAGAGATACAATTTGAAAAATTAGTATAATTACATACGCAAAATGAATATAATTGATCAACTAAAAAACTTTCTGTCAGTTTTATATTTGCGAAATCATGGCACAGTTTCTTATTGGCATTGTTGAAAAAAAATGAGGTGATTGATAAAATATAATACACAATGTATTATAATTTAAAAATTCTTACTTCAATGGAAAATACTCATGAATAAAAGGAATAATTATCGTCTTCGGATTTTTTTTCGATTGATTGTTTTTCTATTTGCATGTTGCATCAATACGTAGATAGCGAGAGAACACGCAGAAAAAGGTCAAAACATTTTGTAATCAGATATATTCTCTAGGATGGCCAGCCGGTATGTGTGAATGAAAAGCGCACACGCATCATTTTGGTTGGTATTGACGGGATAAACAAAACGCGCACATCATTCACATATCTCCATTATTTACGCACATTGTGCAGCAAATTATTTAGAAAGCTCGGTATGGCCCAACGACCGTATAAGGACCGCGTTTGACAAAAGCCAAACAAACAAATCTGCGCCATCAGAGATCCCTGAAAACCGTCCTTTTCCTCTCCGATGATATTTCCTGGAGGATTCTTGAAAAATGCATTTCGGTGCAATTAAATTCCAAGACACATCTCTTAAAAAAAAACCACTCGTCAAGCTGGTCAACACTGACGTGAGAAATAATGCGGTTTTGTAAGAGGCCGCCGAAATGACACGGCGGGTCTTTGTCGTCTTAATTTGCCTGAGGAGAGCGTGTTTTTGTGTGTCCATGTAAGTAAGACTTGTTAGTTTTCTAGTAGTGCCTTTGTCTAGCGAGATAATGTCACTCTTTGTCAATGTAGTTGTGATTAATCGTCAACGATAGGTGTCACAACTGACTGCTCTTTCGGCACTTATATTGATTCGGCGAAAGTAATCTCGTAATTATACAAAAGCCAATTCTCCATGCAAATTTTGAAAGTTACGTAAGTCGAAAATAATTAGTTTTCTCCTAAAAATTGAGATTTTCCAGCAAATTTGGGCTTTCGCAAAAGTGGTAATGCATCTGTGATTGCGTTTTTATTATGACATTAAGAAGAATTGAAATTAAAAGTGAATTAACCCGCTTTAAAAAAAATCACGCAAAACTGATGCATGGAGAGAAATATCAAGCGAACAGCGTGTGGTCTAATTTTGATCTAATTTTCTCCAAATTTCTCTCCAAACAAAAGTTATAGATGAGGTCAGGAGACTCATAGAGATATTTTTGAAATTCTGTAGTAAATATTAGAGATTTTCTCCATATTGAAATATACAATTAAATAAATTATGATGAAATTTAAGTCAAAGAAATTTAAATATTTAAACTGATTTCGTAAGTTTGTAGGATGAGATTTGAAAATAAATGCACATCTTTAAAATGAAGATTAATTATTCGAAAGTCTCTCTTTTGTATAAAAACTAGCGTGTCATACTGAATGCATCATACATCACAAATTGCATTGGTGATTGAATAATAATTGCGCGCGACCTATCGCAAATGATGATGCAAAAAGGTAGCAGTGCGAAAAACAGATTTATAGCCCGAGCAGCGCACACTGCATTTGTAAATAATCTTTTTATGGCCCCTCTATATAATAACACAATAAAAGACACGCCGAGATTCACAGTGTAGTAAAATGAAATAGAAAAGCGTAATTTTATGTAATTCAGCAGGATGAAGATTTCGTAACTGTGAGTATTTAGCACCTCTCAGAGTCTTTGTGCTGCAACATTTTTTGTAATTTTTATTTCTGCGAGAGAGACTCTGATTCTCCACGCAAACGTTTGTGTTCAGGCGACGGGCAGGGCACGGAGAAATTTTCCCGCAAATTGCCGGTGTCAATAGGCAAATTATTAATTAGCATAGCCAGGTTAAGATCAACAAGAAAGAGAAGCGAAGTAAGTTAGCAGCTTTTCAATGCAAGAGAGCAAGTCCAAGACCTCGTTCGGCGCGAAAGATTCAAGGCGAATGACAATTGATTGTGAATATAAACGCGGCAGTAATTTCATTTCGAACTTCCCGTGATATTGATTGTAAAATCAAATGTTAGCTCATTTTCATCAATGGCGCGCTTGATTTTTTTATGTATGTATGTGTTTATTGAACGCCAATGGCGTGCGACAGGTTACATAAAATAAATACAGCATAATATAATAAACATTAAAAAGGCAAAAACGTCATTTTTTCCATTTAACTTTTGAAGCTTCAATAAGAGACATATCATTTTTTGCGCATTTGAGGAAGTGATAAGTGTCCATCTGCTGGTTACACTTTTTGCACACGCAATTTTCTTGAGCACTCTGATTTTTTTATTAACCCATTAAATTCTTAATTCACTCCAGACAGACAAACCTTATTAATAAGGAGGTTCTAAATTATTAGTTCCTTATTTTGTACAAATCGTTACAAGGACGCGCAAGAACGTGCATATGCAATTATTGCGATGAAAACATTGCTTTTTTTTATAACAAAAATGCACTTGCAAATATAAGTTTGGAAAGAAGTTGGGAGTTTAAAACTTCACTAATTTATTTCTTTTTTAATGAGATTTGCTGACAATGAGAAGTTATTTTGCAATCAAATTTAAAAAAGTCATTTGATCAGAGGATTCTAAATTATATTTTTCCGAGATACTGCAAAAGTACACTCTATTTTAAAGAGGATATGACGTGGGAAACATGTTAAAATTTTATTAATATTTAATAAAAACAATCAAATTTAAGAGTCATAAAAATGAGAATTTTCTATAATCCATAACGATATAATGTCCTAGAATTGTTTTTATCCAACTAGAATTTTCAATGTAGATAATTAGCAGGAAACATTAAAAATTTACTAATGTCATTAATAAGTCACACTTCTTTTCAATCAATAAAATTCTGCTGGGTCAAGTGCACAAAATGGTGATCTTGGATTGCAATTAGAAAGCCTCATTTTCTTTTAACTCTGTGCGGCTCAAAATTGCACCTCCTGTGGTTTCCGCCGTCAAAAGCTCTTCACGGTGGTATTTCATATCTATTAAAGCATAGCTAGGATGCTCCTCGTCTATGAGAGATTTTGGATTCGCTTAAGCGCGCGCATTAAAAAAAGTCAGGTGCTTGACCTACTCTCTGCCAATGGGAAACTAATGTGCTCACATGTGATATAGAAACATTTGGATTTTGTGTGCGACGGGAGTAGAAAAGAACTTTATTGACAGGAAACCAAGATTTATCCAGCACGCATGTGTTTGAACAGATGCGTCACCATTAATTTCCATTTCACGCGGCGATTTTCTCCCGCGAGCATATTTTTTTTCTCATCATCTCTTTTTTCCACTAGAAAAAGAAACAGAAGAATTATTAAACCAGCAAGCAAATTGAATTGAATAATGAAGGAAATTTTTTCAGAGAAAGGAGAATTGCTGATTATTTTAGGTCGTCTTCAACAATGGATTTGGGGGTCAGAACCTCTGCCTAAATAATAATCAATCAATTGATTTGGCTTCGTGCTTGCAGGAAAAAAACAGCGGTACAGGAAAACAGGTTAACAATCAAATTTGACTTAGCTTAATTGAAAATTAATAATTATAATGTGTATAATTACTTCACTTGAAAAAAATTATGCTTAGAAAGTATGTTTTAAATAAAAACTAAAAATTAATACATTATTCATAATTCTAAACAATTTTATTTAAGTAAAAAAATTTATTATTGTTTAATAATTTTTTCAAATTATATCATTTTTTAATCTTTAGCCAAAAATTTTAGTTTTTAAAATTATAATTTAATCTGCTAGTTGTCTTATCAATGTTAATTATTAGTTACATAAGGTAATAAGAAAATTATACATATTAATTTATCAAGAGGATATTTCTTATATAATTATTTCATAAAACAATTCTAATAGCCGGTTACAATGTTAATATTATCTTAAATAAAATTTCCTAAAAATTCTTACAATAATTATCAAGAAAGATTCAAGCAACAGAACACGTTTATTAAAAGTATACAATGAAGAACAGAATAAGAATTATCTAGAAAACAAAACTTGACAATTAGTGCCAATCAATTTTAATCAGTGGAGGCAAGTGGAGGGAAGAGAAACTGCAAAATAAAGTTACGACTTTATGACCTGTGTGAGAGCATCATGTCCGGAAAATCATTTGTCAGAATTTGCACTGATCGCACATGGCGATAAAGAGAATGCACGCGTATATGAAATATTGGACACATTTGAGAGTGAAATCCTCCGTGCCGTATTTTAAGTACTTTCGAACCGGGACCCGAAACCATCTGCCAGCCGTGGGGTCTCTCGTCACTGCAAATGAAGCGCCAAATCAATTTTTCACAGCATCAAACCCTTTCAACGCGCGCTGCATTTTGTTTATCTCTAGGCGCTGTGCTTTATCTGGCGCATCAATTGCTTGATCACGGCCTGTAATGGTGCGCGCTCTTTGCAAATAGGCTCGCAGCGGGAACAAATTTGCGCCAATTTCCCATTCAACACAGCTCTCATAAATTTACAGAGCTCACCTGAATTTTGCTTTTTCGGTGCTGGAAAAAGGCGGACAGATTGATTTTCACCTCATGGCAAGTTGTAAATCACGAAAATTTTGTACTGAAAATAAAAATCTAAGCGTATCTACATTTTTTGTTTTTGTATCAATGTGGACAAATAAACAACAATAATTAGCCTTATTTTAAAAATCGTTATAAAATATATTAATTTCCTCTATATAGTCGTAAATAAGTCGTTTGCATCAAATTTTCAACTTGTTGTCAGAATTATCTCTCTTTACAAAGCGAGCTCAATTAAAGCAACACAAAGCTTAATATGGTGCTACCTGATTATCACGTGAGAATTTGAGATGAGTGCGTTTGGTATCCGTTTAAAAGACACTCTTTACGACAAGAAAGTGTTGAGAGCGCAATTCGTTTTCATCCGTAGGAAGAAACGACACATGAAGTGGTCAGCGAGTGAAATGAACCCGAATGCCGTTGACCTTTGAACATTTTTATGCGAGCGCGCTTGGATGGAAAAAATGTGAAATTGTCGAAAGGATACATTATCGTCGTTTTTATTATTTGCTAAAATTTCACGGCCAATCTCCGGCCGGCAACTCTCCTTTTCAGAGCCGCGTGCGAAATTGGCGTTTTGGCACTTGGGTGCGGAATTTCTTTACACGCTTGTCACTAAAAAATTCGTGCCCAATTAAGGTATTCATTATTTAACACCAAAATTATATCTATACTGCATCCTCTATGAAAAAAAGTAATCGCTTTATTAACTTCTTTTGCAACTCAAATTATTCAAACTACTTTTAATGTATTTAAATATTATTCATAGTCTTTAATTAAAAAGCAATATAATTAAATTTTAAAAATATGGTCGGACTCTGTTGAAATTTTTGGCCAGATCGTCTTGCCATAGTTGTATTGAAGTACAATATTTTACTATTTTTTAATCTGCTGTTTAAAGTTTTCTTTAATTTAATTTTGCTTTTAAACTTTCGAGAGCTTATGAAATAATTTCCTCTCTTATATCATAAATATTATGTGCAATTTCTAGAAATTTTTTTTCCAACTTAATTACTTAACAAAATGTGTTTGATTGGGTTTCAACAAAAATGTCAAGAAAATTTCAAAATATTGTGAAGATTATATTTTTCAGATAAAACACTTAATTGAAACAGGGGACATTATGAAAAAGTCAGCTCTGTATCACATTTATAAGTCACGTTAGATCCCTTTTAAAAACCGTTGGTTTGAATAACTGAAAACAAAATATTAATATTAATTTATTACAGACTATAAAAAAAATCCAAAATCCGATATAAATAGCATGTTAACAGGATGTTTGATTTAATATAGGTCAAAGGTGCTGTAAAAACCGCGCAAGGAGAATTATTTAGAGAGAATAAAATTAAACCTTCAAATGTGTAATTGTAATTGAGGTTCACTCCCATGCATTCACAATCAGTTTCCGTTTCTACAATTACCTTCATACTCTTGTCGTAATTGCACGGCACTTTGTCACCAAAGTGAGCGTGGACGTGAGCGAAATTCGCAGCTCTTTTTTCCATACTGCCAACTTTCAAATAAATTTCAGACATAATTGAGAGGCTTGGTCCTCTCAACGCCCACTCTGCCACCTCAATAGGACATTTATGAAATTTCGCACAAAGAAATCATCCTCGTCGCGCGCGTATTATTGTTAACGCGCGAGAAGAAGAAGTTGGTGTTGTATGAAAAAAGAAAGAAGAAAGCAAGACAATGCACTCGAAGAAAGAAAGAAAGATTCCCTTTCGCCCAACCCATAGCATCAACACAGCACAAAAGTTTAACTTTCCAACATTGACCCAACCGCATATATGATTTCGCAGCGATACAAATTAAGCCGGGGTCAAAATTAATTTCCGACAGCTCTGATATGAGAGGAAAAGAAGAGCATAATTTTCATGACGAGCGCGGCCAAATAGAATATTCAAAGCGATTTCTTTTTGCAAGAGCACAAAAAAATTATAAAGTCGGCTTTTATATTTATTATTTTTAGTGTTGAGTCACTCGGGGAGAAAATGAAAACGAATGTTGCGTTATGTCGCGCTCATTATCAAAGGTGATAATTTCCCATGCATCTCTCTCTCGTCATCAAAAGGTTCGGTCCAAATTAGCCTGTCGCGTAACTCGCTCGGCGTTTTGCGGCGAGAACTTATTTGAACTTCCTTATACAATGTCGGAACGCTGAAGTCTTCCTGTCAAACTTAATTGCTGTAGTGGTCCCGTTTATTCAAAAGTTGAGCTCATCCTTTGGTATTTTCTACTCGCGGTTTTTCTCAAGACTGACAATGCATCTGTGACACGGTGTTAAAAAAATGAGCATCCTTTCCCTTTCCTTTTTGTTTGTTTGTCGATTCAATAGTTTTGACGGGGCCTTGTTTAAGCGTTGCCTTCATAAAAAGTATGAAAACGTAAGCACACACAAAGTCTTAAAAATAAAAGTACTGAACTGACAATGAGTGTACAAATTTTATTACATAATAAAATTTTCGCTTTTTGAGTCATAATTTCATGAGTAAAATTAAATTATTAATACATGCAAGACAGAATATCCACACTACTTTAAAATCCAAATTACTGTTGCACACCTATTGAATATCATGTTGATGATTTTTTTTTTAAAAGGCACAATATTCAAACCATAACAAGAATTTATAAAATTATATTTTAATGTAAAAAGATAAAAATGGCAATTTTAATCTATAATTCAGTTTCAAAAATCCTTTGAAACTTTGAAAACTTCAAATAATTTTTAAAATATAAAAAATAATATAATATTAAACAAATTTAAAATTTTATTATTCTAGATAATTAAATTTGTTGTATAAATTTAAAAAACTATCTTAGTTTGCGTTTTTGGCATTATTTATTATCAAAAAACTTATTTTCCGAATATTACAATTTTTTTATTTAATCATTATAAATTGTACTATTTTTTTTTTGCATTTTGGAGCTGCATCTCCACGAGAAAGGTAGAAAAGAGGCAACACTACATAATTTGGGATATTATTGTTAGGTGGGTGAGACACAGAGATTCAATTTTTGGCCCCATTTAAAAAAATGCACTGAAAATCTTGCTTGTCCAACCCATCTTCCAAAAGCCTATAAGTCATCACTTTGAGCAATAATGCAAGTTGCAAAGTAAAAATAACTAATCTTATCAGAAAGAATAAGTAATTAATTCACTTTTAACTATGGAATTTGAGTTGTGTATTTGTCTAAATTTGTTACAAAAAACATTGATTGAAAGAAAACCGAGCGTTGGCTGCAATTTGTATTTTAAACCAATGGATGTTCAGTTAATTTAGTACACTAATTTTAATAAAGAAATAAAAGTGACAGCGCTCGCTATAATAAAGGTGTCAAGCTTCTCATCCGCCAGCACCAAAAATGAACAAGTCAATTTGCTGAAATAATCGTTTGAACGCGAGATGAGTGTGCAAATAAATTATCGACACCACGAATTGGACGCAAGGCCGCCCCGCATTTCTCGCTGTTTGTCCAACGCGCTTCTCCCCGATGTGTGTACCAAAGTGAGAGTGTTTGCCGTGGAGCATCTTAAGCGCCATCGCATCTATTGTCGAGGAATGAGCCCTGCTCTTTTGTGCTCATCTGCGGCGCCCCCGCTGCAGAATCCCCACTTGCAGCCGAGCCGAGACTTATAAAGATCCCCACGGGAGCTTGCAGACGCTTAAATCTCTGCAGTCTTGCCTCTAGCTCGGATTGCCAATTCTCAGAGGTACCAAAACACTTTCTTTCTATCTAATGTCCCAGCTTGAATTTTAACAATTTTATTTGAATAATTTAATTGTGAAGGGAAGTGATATTTATTGTGTTTGACATCTTCGACTGCTGTTGCAGGTCCATCAAGGATGAGGACCTTCCAAGTAGTGGCCATTTCTTTGGTGAGTACAAATTTTTCAAATATTTATTTTTAACTTTTTACATTATGTTACCGATGTAATTAAATAACAGATTTCTATAAATTCAAAGTTACAAAATTGTGTTGAAGATATATATTTTTTTAGAGAAGCATTGAGCAATTGAAATTACGAAATTTTATGCAGTTGCAAATTAAAGCGTCCTGTTTTCCTGGGTTTTTAGCTTTGTTTTGTGTAAAACAATAAACTCTAAGTACACTTTGATTTTTTTATCTGGCTTTTCGTAAATCACATTTTAAATAAAAATTAGATCCATGATGAACATTTTATATAAAAAAATAAGCAATATTTTTTAGGAATCTTGTAAGTTTAAATAATTGTTGAACTTCAATTAATTAAAAATTTCAAAAACGTCAAATTTACGTCGGTAAAAATAGCAAAAAATTTATATCTTTTGTAATTCAAAGTAATTGAGTCATTTCATCAAGTGCAAATTTGCAAGCTTAAAAAAAAATGATAAAATCAGATAATTATGGGGTCAAGTTGATTGGTGCCTGATTTACAAGATGCAAGGATACGCATTATGCAGTGTGCAGAAAGATGTGCTGATTTGTGTAAACTCCAATGCCAGATCATAAACTTGCGCGGATCATCTTTAAAGATAAAGGCTTATAAGAAAACTTAACGGTAGATTGCTTTACTCCTACGGTCAAGAACCATCATTGAGCGAGGTTAGGGTTAATTCACTTTTAATTCAAATTTCATACTTAAAACTTCCATTTATTTCAGCCAAAAATTCAAAGGTTGAGGAAAATTAATAGTGTTGTGTAAAAGAAAGTTAACGTCAATTTGAATGGAATTATTCGTAAAGGTCTATTACAATTAAAGCACCTTTAGAGACTTTGTTAAGCGAGAGAGCAGATTAATAACAGGTCGGAGCACGCGTTGAACAAACTGCTCGATTAACTCGTCACGACGACTGTAAAAAGCCATTATTGGTGTTGCGGAGGCGCGAACCCTGAATTAAAAAGTCTCTCGCCGGTCACGGTGCCGAAATTAGACCCTTTTGCGGAGAGTTAAAGGCACGCACCCGATCCGCAGCATTTTCGGCGATTTCTCCGGCAAAATTTGGAACGCGAAGGGCGGTCGTGGAGAACAATGCAATTTTCGATCATATGCAGCATAGCACAGGTGTCTTCGAGCACGAAAAGAGCGAAAGGAGACGCGACCTTTGGCCCCCCGACTGGCTGCACCGACTCATCTCTCAGGATGCTGAGAGAGAGTACAGCACGAAAAAAAATAGAGAATCGCCAGTGAAAGCATGAGCAAAAGTGGCGTGGGAGCATTTTTCTCACAGATGCATAATTGTTTCTTTTTTCTCTGCTCCCTTCGTCGTCGCATTCAATATGAAGTTGTATGAAAAGTTTTACTCCGCCGCGAGCCAGGAAAGGTCACGCGTTGACACAGCGCGATCATTATCATGCAAATATGAAATCGTCGGCGAGAAATTGGAAATTGCAATTAGAGAGCATGATGAAAAGAAACCGACGTCGTTCGGGGTTTAGTGCCACGGTTATTAAAAAGTGATTAGTTTTCATTTAACACCTACAATGATTCTCTTTGTAAGTGAGAGTGTGAATTTTAATTTTTCTCAAACCTATAAAATTAAATTTTTTTAACGTTTAAGATTATTTAAAGAACCAGTAAAATATCTATAGAACAATAAACAAATTTATAATTAGAACTAATTTAAAGCTGATTTAACTTTTATAATTTTGGTTTTCCCTGATGAGTTAATCGGAGTCATTTATTGTTTCATAAAAGAAAACATCATCTTCTCTATAACCTGCATGCTCCCTCAAAGATTGTGACATAATTTCAATATTTTTCTTTAGAAAAAGTTTGTTTAAATTTGATTTTGCACTGAAACAATTTTTACCAAATGAATAATAAATTCCAATTTTTTTTTATGTAACTTCTTTGATTATGATTTATTTCAAAATAAATCAAATTTAAATAATTTTAACATAATTTTCTATTTTTTTCTTTCCATTTTTTCAGGCCCTTTGTGCAGTGTCACTCGCTGCACCTGAAGCACAGAATAAGCGGCAGGCCCTATTCGTCAGGCAACAAAGACAGCAGCCTTCAGGCTACAACTTCAACAGACCTGATAATCCCCTGATCGAAGACCCAGCACGTGAGTTACTTAAAAGATCGGCGCATACAATCATCAAAGTCAAACGCTCATAATTCTTTGAAATAACATTTTAACACGCATTCTTAGTTTTGGGTTTGTGGGGAGCGCTGACCAGTAGGTGTTTTATTGCTTGCAGATGATAGGCAAACCCGCCAAGCTCAATCAAACTTGCCCCTCGAAAATGTTTTCCGGTGGTTCCGAGGCCAATTCGACGATGATCGGTCTCAATCGACCGCGCGCAAAGGTTCATACAAAGCTATTTTTTGTTTATAAACCCGTAATTTTAAATTTAAGTGCGGATTAACTGTATAAAAAACTTCTCTCTCTCTGTACAAAGGATTAAAAATTTCCATAAAAAGGCTTGATCGTATCAAGGTCAATTAAAAAAAGATGAGAGCAGCCTCATGAAATATTTATCAAGTGCGCATTAATTATGAAAAAAAATACGCGCTCTTCTGCTTTAAAAAAGTTAACCTTTCGCTTTTTTACTCACTCATTTTGCTCCTGTTTGTATTAACCTAAATTCAGACATTCCTCATTTTAATCACTTTTTGTTCTCCATAATTTTCATTATTATTAATTCGTTGCTTTTGCACGACAGCTACTCGCGATTCCGTTCAGGACAGTTCGGCCGACGTGCCCTCTCGCCAGTATCTTCCCCTCCCCGCCCAGGACAAACCCCGTCCCTTCCAACCCCAACCGGCCAACCCGAGGCCAGTGACCACTCGCCCCAGCGTCCCTGTCACTTCCTTCCCTAGCTACCAAACCACCACCCTCCGTCCGATCATCACCGACTCGGACTCCTCGGCCGCCACCAATGACGAGGACCACCACCATCACGGCGCGCACATTGAAAACATTGATGTCGTCTGCGCCAAGGACCAAATGACCATCAAGCTTAAGTTCAGCGGACCCTTCGAGGGTGTTATCTACTCCAAGGTCAGTTAAAAAACATGTTTCGAAATTCTAGTGGAGATAAAATATTGGATTAATTGATTTTAAAGGGGATCTATCTCTGCATTTTTAATAATGTTTATAGGTTACTTCCATTTAACTTGGATGTAATTGAAAAAAAGATTTATTTTCATTGGAAACTTGCTGAAAATAATTTTCTTTAAGATTTTATAGGAGAAATATTGCTTAAAATTTCTTCCAAAAAGCTCCACATCACTTAAAAAATTCATCTGAAAATTAATTAATAATTATTGTTATTTATAATACTTTGAGGTAAATTTTCTTTCTTATTCTCAGTTTATCTGATGATATAACTGTATATTTCTGTGGCAGGGTTTCTACAACCAGCAGAACTGTAGGTATCTGGAGCCCAACTCTGGAAGGTCCAACACTGAGTTCACTGTTAGCTTGGACTCTTGCGGAACTCAATTCGTAGATGAATTCAAGACCGGCGGCCAGGCCTATCTTGAAAACGTGCTAGTCCTTCAAAATGAGCCCGGAATTCAAGAAGTAATTTTTTTTTACTTATTTTCATTTAATTATAGTAAGAATAAAAATTTTGCTATTCATGCTCATAGAAGAGATTAATTTTGATTGATCGCAGAAATTAATTTACTTTCCAAAATCTTAATTAACTTTTGTTGTGCAGGTGTGGGACACAATCCGCCGCGTGCGTTGTCTGTGGGCCGGCAACATCAAGGAGGCGCTCTCCACCTCGCTCAACGTCGACGTTCTGAGCCAGGAAGTCGTGACTTTCAGCGGCGATACTGCCTCCGCGCGTCTCGATATTCAGGTACGTGTATCAAATTAATATTTTCGAATCTCCACGCGGTCGTTTGTTTCATGAGTCTCATTGTTCGTTTTCATTGAAACTCTACGAGTTGTTTGCGTGATAACAAGCAGAGAGACGAGTCTATTTCGAATTCGGTGCATAATTAATGCGCCTTCAATTAGAGGATGCGCCCTTTCTAATTCCCACGCGCGGGAGAAGTTGGCAGATGGGCGCGCGCTGATAAATTCAATTGTGCGAAAACAGCGCCAGGAACAAGGCAATTTTGTTTTACTGCGACGGCTGTTAATGAGCTCGCTTCAGATTTGGGTTAAGGAATATATAAAAATCTTGTTGCCCCATAAAATGTGCAAGCTTTTCGCGCACAATTAAAGCTTAACGTTTAAAATTCCATTGCAAAACCGACGATTGCTCATTTTACTTTTTTATACGGAAATTCTTTTCTCATGTCAAAACTTCTAGGTTGACATTTCATTCGCACTTTTTCACACCATAAAAAAACATTCCCACTACGCAGAAGGTTTTGAAATTTATTTAATTTTGTTTCTTTTTGAAGGTTGGACGCGGACCTTTCGCCGCCCCTGCTAACGGTTTGGTCAAGATCGGCGAGACGATGACCCTGGTGGTGACCGTCGACGGAGATCCGGAATTCGACATCAGCGTCGGCGAGTGCGTCGCCCACGCCGGAGACCGCGACCGTGGAGGCCCAGTGGTCAAGTTGACCGACGCCGACGGCTGCCCCCTCAAGGCCAAGCTGTTCCCCGACCCCTTCCAGACGACCAAGGACACGCAGGGCACTGGAGCCGCCGTCCTCGCCTACGCCTATTTCCAGGCGTTCAAGTTCCCCGACCAGATGGAGCTCAACATCGAGTGTGAAGTTGAATTGTGCAAGACTGGATGCCGCGTCTGCCCAAGAGGAGTAAGAATTGAAATTTGGTTCTTAGGCTCAAATCTAATAATAAATTTTTTCTCTTGGTGTTGGCGGTCCAGAAGTCTGCCGGACGTAACAAGCGTGCTGCCAATTCCACCGAGACTGTCAGAGAGAGTCTGGCCGACCCAGTCAGGCTGGTCAGGAAGGTTCACGTGGTCACTGACGATGACCTCGCCCTCATTGAAGAATCCACCCTTGGATCCTCAACCATCATCAACGTTGCTTCTGGTAAGTTTTTCTTCACTAACAATTTTTCAAATTTTAAAAATTGCTCTTATTCAGCTCAAGACGGAATCTGCGTTTCAACTTCTGCCTTTATTTTGGGCTCTACGTTCCTCTTGGTCCTTCTGGCCAGCGCCTCAATGACCAGCGCCTGTTTGTGGCTCAAGAACCAGAGGGTAAAGGGCAACGGCGCCTAACTATGTAAATCGAGAATCCAACGGGAGACCAACTGATATACGAGCAAGTGTATTTATTTTATACCAACTCACTGTGCCAAGCAAGTAGAAAAGCTTTCTGTTGTAGATTAGTCTGATTTATATGTATTGTTGTAAAGTTAACTACTGAGAGATATATGGAGGAGCAAATGTGTAAAAGTGAGCCTAAATTTTGATTGCGGGTATTTTGCTCATTTTACATTTAGATACTGTGCTGATAATCACTGTAAATATCGCAAGATTAATAAATCTAAGACTTCCCTTTTTTAAATATGAATAACTTTTTATTTTGATACCCTTGAAAACTTCACATCAAAGAATTTAAAAGAAGTATAAATCTGTAGACACTTGTGCATTTGTTCTTTTAAAAGCAATGAAATTAAAATAAATAATGATTGAACTAGAAAAGATTTCTGCACAGTGGACAGGTTGAGTTGTTGCTGGTGTGGAACCAACGGTACTGCAACATTTGCAAATTACGGAGTTGAGTAAATCGTCCCGAAAATGATGAAAATTTGTACTCACCAAACACGACGAGTGGAATTTCTTGTGGCACGTTCGGCAGGAAAGCTTTGGAATCTGGTAGTTGGAGCTGTGCAGGATGGAGTAGCAGATGTAGCACTCTTCGACTCCCTGGAATTTGTTGTCCAGATTCCTCTTCCACAGCATCAGACCATCCCAGATAGACCCGTTCTGCAAAAATTAATTATTAACAAATCGATTTTAAATTTTACAATCATTTAATACCTGATGAGTTAAGAAAATGGTGAGTTGTTTGACCCACTGCTTCCACTTGGCAATATCAATAGTATTATTGCCCTCGACCCTGATCGGTCCCAGTGGGTGGTTTGCAGGCATAGTCACTGTTAGCTCCATCCTGACCTCATCAATCGTGTAAGCAGCAATGACTTCTCTAGCAAGGGGGTGCACTTTGATCTAAATAAGAAAACAAAAATATATATTATAAAAAATCTATGTGCAGAAAGCTTTGCAATAAAGTACCTCAAGTCCAGAACAGCTCTCCTTGCGCTCCAGTACTGACTTCATTTCAATTCCTATCACATGTTTGGACACAAGTGAGGCAGTGAGTCGTTCGACCAATCCTGCTATCTGCGGGTCCAGAGACGTCCACCAGTCTCGAACCAAGGCGGGAAGGTGAAGCAAGCTCTTCAAGTATATCCAGCAGGCCATTTTCATGATGCTGCCACTGGTGTAGGTCCCCTCGTAGCTGGGGCTGTGTTCATGGGTGAACATGTCTGCAGCTTCTTTGCTGACTAACCTGTCAGAATTGGCGTGGAATGGCTGGATTACGTAGTCCGGCATCAGACGGAAAACTATTTCCAGCATTGTCTTTGTGTAGCCACCATTGCTATAGCAATTTAAATTTAGAATTTTCAGACAAAAAATGTGTAATTTTCATTACTTTAGCCAGCAGGAGAGTTGGTATCGAAGCTCCGACTTGGCTTCTTTGCACATGTCGAGCAGCAAACTCCAAATCATAAAGTAGGAATAAGTGTAAATATGGCTGTCGGTAAAAGGCTGGACTATGCAGCAGTCTCCAACTCTGGAAAAATATATTTTTCGATTTTTTTTATTACTCATTACCAAAACTGTTAGTTACCTGAAGTCCATCAGCATTGCCTCCACAACTGTGTGGGTTTGAGAAAGTTCTGCTTGTAGGAGTTCACAGGCTAGTAGCTTCGTGTCAACTGCGTCAGTCTCCATGGACAGTAAGTAATCCTCATCCTTTTTAACTAGCTCTTTCAGAAGTCTGAATGTTTAGAATTTAAAATTGAAAAATAAAATTTTTTTTGTTAAAATGTAAAATTTACTTCTTGAGCAAGTGGTAAGCCGTAACTTTCAGGTTCCGCTCAGATGAATGAAGAAGTGGAGCCAAAACGAGGACAGTGTCTTGCACATTTTTATCCTGATTAGAAATTAGCCTGTGTTGTTTGACCATGTGTTTTGGAGGGGAATGAGACGCCAACCAATTTTGTGGAGCGCTTGCAAGACACGCTCCAATTGCAGAAACCTTTGTCTGCTCAAACAGTGGAACAATCGTAGAATCTGAAATTCAATTTTTATAGAAGCCCAATTTAGAGAAGCAAATTTGTTTCTACCAAGTGCATTATAGAAAAAAGACATCAAAATTGAGTAAAATTCAGGCACAAAAAGAGCCCTCCATTCATCCAAGAGATGCTCAGGGTTGCTCAGGTTTGGTTTAACTCCCGAACTTTTCTCTAGTCTCTTCATGAAAAACTGGATATTCTTCACCAAAGGGCAAAGAGCAACCAGTTTAGCAGCATGAATAGGATTGGTTGGTTGCATCCTGCATAAGAAGTTTTAATTTTGACTTATATGAAATCATTTCCAGACTTACGTCAAAAACTTCTTTGCATCTTGAAGGTAGGAAGCCAAAGAGCAGAGAATCGTGTCCCACTGTGTATGGATAATTTTGTGGGCTTGAATTTCAGTCATGCGGGTCAAAAACTTGATCACAGCTATGAACTTGTTGTGGTGCTCCATATCCTGACTAAATTATAAACAGAAAATAATTAAATGAAAACTGAATTTTCTTATTAGTATTTCTACTTACTCAAAGACAGATTTCCAGTAGTCAAGCTTATTCCACTTGATGATCAAAGCCAGCAACTTGTCTACATCATCAGTGTGCTTCCTGAAGGCATGGAAATCGGCATAATATTGGGCACTCATTGGATCTTGTTTCTCCAGAAGAGAAAGTCCTTCTTCATGGTATCGAGAGGAGACTTTTTCCTCAAAAAGGATGCTTTGAGACTGTAAAATGTACCAAATTAATTACATCAACAAATAAATTAAATATATGTACAGAGGAGAGCAAATATTTTTCTATGCTTGAAAATCGCAGGAAATTTTTGATGCCAACATATTTTGGCACCAAGACCGTGGTTCCAGAAGGAATTTACAAAGGCCGTGGGCCGAGATGGCTACGCGTGAGAAGGTGCACCAGATTAACCTGTCAGGGCCTGGCGTCAAGGCCTCCAGAAAGAGCCAAATCACGCCTACGGCCGTCTCGCAACGCCTCAGATTGTTTCCGAGCTTGGAGAACGCCTACGGCCGTCTCGCAACGCCTCGGATTGTTTTGGGGATTGGAGAACGCCTCAGGCTGCCTCGTAGCACCTGGGACGCCTATCGCTGTCTCTGAACACCTTGGATGGTGGAGGGACACAAGGAGCTTGAAAAACGTGAATTGCCGTCCAGGTTTGCTGATTGCTGTCTTTACCAAACTAATTATTAACAATATATGAAATAATTTTTTTATGGATTTGCAAATCAGTTGAATAAATCATCAAAAATTTTCAAGCGTAGAAAAATACCTGCTCTCCTGGTACATTACCTGATACATCCACAATCTCCAAGGCTCAATATCATCCGATTGCTTAGAAAGTTCCAAGTATAGCTTTTTGCAATGGAGATTGTCCCAATTACATAGCTGAAGCACTACCCAGGAACTACAATAATCTCCTGATTTCAGTCTAATTGAACAAAATTGTGAAAAAAAAATAAGAAAGAATTATTCATTTTACTGTTTAATGAGAGTGTTGGAAAACTGTTCAGTTTTATAGGGATAAATATGCTTCCAAAGAGACTCCACCACATTCTTCAAAAGGGAAATGTCCACAGATATTTTTGAGCAGTTCGGATTCTGTAAAAATTGATTGTTACAAGCATTTTCTATGATTGTTTGTGATAAACATACATTTTTGTAATTGGCGACAGTTCTGTCACAAATGACAAAGGCTTGCACAACATTGAAAAATTCATCATAAAATGCTTCTTGATAGGCCACTTCAAATTCAGAATCTCCTTGTATAGGCTCCTCATCTTCAAGCCTTAAGCACTCCTGATCTTTGGCATCTCGAGAATACTCCTCCAGTCGATTTTGAATGTCCATAAGAAGATTGGCTCTAAGCAGAGTTTCAACAGTGAAATCAAAGATGCAGTCAACGCTGGTTGCAATTGGAATAGGTTTGTCACTTAGCCAGTGCGCTCCTTGCACGATTTCATTAAGAGCACATGCGTCTTCGAGTTGCTTTAGCCAACTTTTGTATTTAGACTGTTCATTCAGAAAAAGGTCAAGAGCGTCTTTTGAATTGACAGCTGAAAGAAATTGGCCAACACATGTGACTGGTTTCACATTCAAGAAGGAGAACTCTAGTCGAGCAGTGGCGGCAAACTTTTTTGTTAGCTCAGTCATATCAGCACCGGAGTTTTTTAAGTGCAGAATTCCATTGACAAGGGCGTTTTGCAGACTGTTTGAAGCAGATTGGCTCAGGCCGACAGCCGAGCAACACAGTTTGAAAGTTCCAAAGAGCAGCTCTTGTAGGGTTTTATCACAGAGCTTGAACTGCTGACTGAAGAGAGAGTTGGTTAGTTCGCCAATGAAATTTGCATAAGATTCCAGAGTGGCTCTGTCGTCCAAGGCTGTTTTTGGAATTGCCAAAGCTTCACAAAAAACAAGCATGATTGCTGACACGGTGCTGAAGTTTGCAAAAATCTCTGTAAAATTACATATTTTAATAGAGAATAAAAGTTGAAAGGATAAAAAAAGATACAAACCCCTGTCACTTTGTGTAGATGGGGAGAAGCAGAGCTTCAAAATTGCCCACGCAGTAGATTTCTGCTTCTCTGAAGACTCAAGGACGTTGGACACTTCCTTTGCAAGGGTTAGCATGACTTCACTCATGCTTGGGCTTCGAAGCCAAACAATGACGGACTTTTCACCCATTTTATCAGCATTTATAGCCTCGTTGATGCAGCAGAGAAGAACAGATCGATCGTCAATCTGTATGAAAATAGTTGATTTTTTTCTTTTAAAGCAGATATCAATTACCTTTGTGAAGTTATCATAGGCCCTCAGCTTTTCCTCGTCATTAAGGAACTCAAAAAGCATGAAGATGAGTTGAATCAACTGCTTCTTGTCTCCGCGCTCCTCAGTTAACAGTTTATAAACATCCTCGTAAAAATCAATAGCTGCAGGTCTAACAGTCTTGAAAAATTCCTCGCCCTTGAAAGACTTTGTGATGAAGTAAAGCGTCGAAACTAATTTTTCAGACTGCTTAGAGATTAACGCAGCGTCAAGCACAGAAGTGGCAGCAGTTGTAGCAATCTTGTGCAGAGGGATCCAATACGGAACTCTCGGTTTATCCTCAGGCAAAATCTCTAGCCTCGGAGAATCCTCCTTGTCAGCTTCAGCAAAGTTCACTCTTCTGGGCTTCTTGATTTTTGATGGATCGGCAAGCAGGACGATCAGATCCATGAAAGACTGGTAGTTGAGTTCTTCATTTTTGTTAAAGTCGGACAACATCGACTGAAAGTGACTCCAAATTAATTCTGCCAGGGAACTGTTACTCCAAGAGTCAAGCAAGTCTGAAAGTTGCAAAGCAAGGGCGTTCACTGTCAGGTGCAGTTTGCGATCCAAGATGCAGGCATCGAGAAAAGGCAAGAGCTGCAATTTTAAATATTAAGAACTAGAACAGATTTTCATCTTCTTATAATACCTGTTGCTTGATCAAAGCTTCTTTTGCTTCCTGGGCATCTTCTCTTCCAGCAATGTATCGGAGACATTCAATGTAAGCAATGACAATAGCACTGCATTCGGACATGCTCTGCTGAACTGACTTTTGCTCAAGCCTAAGTTTTTTGTCAGTCTTAAGTGTCTTAAAATTTAAATTTTAAATACATACCCTATCAGCATGTTAGAGAAGAATTTTGAACAGAAAACATTCTTGTCCTGAGGCTCAACTTTGCTGACAAGAGGAAGCATGTTTGGAAAAATGGAAGCGGCATTTCCGTAACCCCCCTCTCTTAAAATGTGCCACAACTTTGGAAACACCACTTTCTCACAATTCACATGAGACCAGCAGTCCTGAACGAAATTAATTTTATATTATTCATCAGTATAAAAAAAAACTTACTTTGATGGCAATGATTGAACACAAGGCTGCATCCCAAACCGAAGATAGGACAGTCGGATCTTGTTCGTCCAGACTTCCGAACACTGCTGGCACCGTTTGGGCCCCATGGCCTTCAAGGAGAAAATCAGCAGAGTGCAAAATAGAGGCTAGGGCTGTGAACCAAGCTCGTCTGACCAAAGGAGACTTGTGCTTGCTCAGTTTCCAGAATTTGCTGGACGAAGTAAGTGCCTTGTTTGCCTCTACCAAACTCTTCAGCTGACCAGCTGGAAGTTCTGTTATCAAAAGTTTGTATGCAAGTAGATTGCTTGAAAGGACTCTTTCCAATCTAGCTTCCAGCTCATCTGGCAACAGGGACCTGAATAGAAAATTTATTTAGTACAGATAACATAATTTCTGCAGCTTACTTTTCATAAGCAACAGTTTCCACAGTCTGGCTAAGCAGGTTTTCAGAAATGTAAGACATAATCTCATTTTGACAGTACTTGATTGCCTCTTGGTACTTTTGCTCTGGGAATAATTCCTAAAAATTAAATCTTATATTAAAGAAAATAATGGTGGATTTATTCAATTTTCAACCTTGAAAGCAGCTTTGGCAGCACTAGCTGCTGGTGCAAAAGTGTCAAATTGGCCAACAAACCAAGGTCCGCAGAGGCTTTTCAGTTGTGGTGCCAAATTTCGACCAGCCTTTTTGGCTAGATGCTTGTGAGCTACGAAAGTTGCCTCGCGAACTCTGTGGTCTGGGTCTGTACCCAAGGAGGAAAACATCCTAGGCCAGAGTTTGACGATCGTCTTCATTTCTTGCTCCTTAGCTTTGGAACAAACGTCACCAAGCTCATGCAGTCCCTGTTTTAAAATAATTTCATTTCAATTAAAGCTAAATTTATTATTATATGTATACGACCTTAAGTCTTGTCACTGCATCTTTCTTGTTCAGCTTTTTCAAAATGAGTTGAGTTTGTGGATCAAGGGATTGCGACTCTCCATCGTCAAGAGTTAAATTCGAAAGCCCAGCAAACGAGGGCAAAGGTGATCCGAAACCCTCTGCCTGTGTAGAGAACGCAGCACTCGTCTCCAAGAGTTGAGCGCTACGACCACTGCTTGATGGCTGAAATTATATTTTTTGTTTGTTAATTTAATACATTTTGCACATTCAGAGGAAAAGCGCTTAATTTAGGCATCTGAAATTACGTAATTTCTAGTCAAGAAAATTCTATTCTCACCCTAGCATTATTTTTGGTCCTTTGTGCTTTATTCTTGCCCATTTTTCAGGTTGTTAAAATTCTTGTCATTTATAAGCAAAAATAAATTTCAGAGTATTATGGGTCAACAAGAATGGATTTAGTGAAAATCGTCCGCTTTCCACGATGCACGTCAAAAAGGAGGGAGGAGCAACGTCAACAAAGCGACTGCAGCGCCGCAGCATGGTGCTAAATTTGAACTTTCGCGCGCATTTACTTGGAGTTGCGCACTTAAAAATTCTTGCGTCCGTGTCGATTCCGCAGCCATGAGTGACCCGTGAGTAAAATTTTTCAATATTTTTATCTCGAAATATGGAGGTAATCATAATTGTACCAGTTTTCCTATGCATCCCATTTTGTTCTTTATTAATTCCCTAAAGTGAATTTGCTCATAATTCGTCGATTACCTTGGAACCGTCATAGATACGGGTGAAAATATTTTGGTCCCTCCACTGTCAACGTGTTCTGCACTGTGTATCTCACGCTGCCGCTTTGGCGATGTATGTGACGGCTTTAATTTAAAGCCGATGAATTTTAAAACTACTAGAACCGAGCCTTTATCTTCATTCCAAGTGCATTTATCAAAAATTTTCTTTATTTAAATCACCCCTATGGCAATATCAAACTAATCCGCCTATTGAAAAGGAAGCGCTTGTTTTGATTCACATCGCCGCCCTCTAACCAAAGTTTTGTCCATGTTGCAGCAAAAAGAAGGCAGTGCCCAAGGAGGGAGCTCAAAAGGGTGCCCCAGCCAAGGTTGCCCCTGGCAAGAAGTTGCCAGCAGTCCCAGAATCTGTGCTCCTCCGTAGAAAGCGCAGGGATCAGGAGAGACTTAACAAAATCAAGTCGACCCTCAAGCAGAAGGTTGATCGTCTGAAGAAGCGGAAGGAAATCTTCAAGCGTGCCGAGAACTACGTTAAGGAGTACCGCCTGAAGGAGAGGGAAGAAATCCGTCTGGCCAGACAAGCCCGCAACCGCGGAAATTATTATATTCCCGGAGAGGCAAAACTTGCATTTGTCATTCGTATCAGAGGGTGAGTTTTATTATTCACTCGCATGAACATAACTCATTTTTTAAGTCAATTATTTTAATTTCAGTATCAACCAAGTATCTCCTAAGGTCAGGAAAGTCCTCCAGCTTTTCAGGTTACGACAGATCAACAATGGTGTCTTTGTTAAACTTAACAAGGTATATTTCCTCTTACGTTCTTTCGACGTAAAACTAACACAGATTGAATTATTTTTGCCACTAAATGATGCTGAGAAATAAATTTTCTTCACGTTGGCTGAATTTTGTGATGTGATCTAACAACTGATAGCATGCATTTTGCGTGTGTTAGTGTGCATTAAATTAAAACAATTTCATTTCCTTTTATTTCTGTTGCTGAGAATTTCTTTTATTAATTTCATAAATTCCAGGCCACACTGAACATGCTGCGTATTTGCGAGCCCTACATCACTTGGGGCTACCCTAACTTGAAGAGCATCCGAGAGCTCATCTACAAGAGAGGTTTCGGAAAGATCCAGGGCAGGCGCATTCCCATCACCAGCAATGACATCGTTGAGAGTGCTCTTGGTAAGTTAAAATAAGTGCAAAAAATATTAAATTAAAATGTCCATTCTAATCCTTCATCTCTTTTTGATGAGTTGGAGATTCGCTATGGACAATATTAATTGGCATAGAGAGTGTTGGGGAGGTTTTTATGTTTCCTCAGCTAGTTTAAATTGCCTACATTTTTCCCATTAAATTATAGAGTCGACCAAATTAGAGTGAGCTGTACTGATGTTATAATTTAATTCTTTGTTCACAGGAAAGAAGGGTGACAGCATCATTTGCGTTGAAGACTTGATCCACGAGATCTTCACTGTTGGACCTAGGTTCAAATATGCCTCAAACTTCTTGTGGCCTTTCAAGGTAATAGCCTTTTCTATGATTTTGTGCAAATTGTTTAAAATCTTCTTGTAAGAACCACAGATTGATACAAAGAGTTTATATTTTAAAATTTGTAAATTCCTGAATGCCCGTTAAAATTTTGCGAAAAGTAATTTGATTATAGATTTTCTGCAATGTCATTTAAAATTTAAAACAAGTCTCTCTCTGTGCTTTTTCAAGTAATTCTGACAATTCCATGGTGCTGAAGTCTTACATGACTTTAATTACCTTCCATGCTGTCAGAAAGTAATGGTTTTCTTGGCAAGCAGAAGCGGTTTCGTAAAAGTTTCTACGTCTGAAAACTGACATCTCCAACATGCAATTAGCTCAAAAATAATGAGCTCTTCCAACGAATTCTTTTAAGTCGACTCCTGAAAAAGAAATTGAGACATTTTTTATATTTTGTTTTAGTTGAACACTCCCACTGGTGGCTGGCGCAAGAAGACGACGCACTACGTTGAGGGCGGTGATTTCGGAAACCGTGAAGACAAGGTCAATGCCCTGCTCCGTCGCATGGTGTAACTTCCTTGTAAACTGCCCTCAATTAAAGTTAAAGATTTTCCCACAAAATCCGACTTATTAATAAAAGAAAACATAAGAAAATCAATATTTAAATCAATTATTTTGTGGTGTTCAGTCTAAAACCATTGTAAGGTAAAATTGATTTTTTTATAGTAATGAATAATAGGAGGAATAAATATTTTGTAAACAATGAAAAATTATTGGAAATTTAAAAACGACTTAAAATACTTTGGGTAAAAGAGAACAGATTTTAATCTATTAGTAAAATTAACAAGCGCTTTGCTGTATATAATGCCGCGCTGCGCGAAATTTTGGCAGTGCCAAATTGTGTGCTGAATGGCCCAACGTTGAATAGAGAATGATGAACAATTGTTCCTCGTTGAATTTGCAGGTTGATACACGAAAGGCATGTACGGCCGGTTGCATGAGGCCAACACAATGGAGCGGGCACCGCGTGTAAATCAGTCGTTGCTGAAATTACGCGATAAATATTAAATGAGTTGCACCCACACCATGCGGGGCGCAATCGCACCCCCAGCGACGAACTGGTGCTTCCATCGGTGGTCCAGAGAGTGAGCGCGACTGGAGCCTCGGTGTTTGCATTTCTGTGTGGGATGCTGCGATTTTTCCCAAAGTGCGTGCGCCCTTGCGCTCGCCTGCTCGCTCGCTCCGTGGGCGCCGAAGGGCGCAGTTGCTAAAAGGCAGATAAAGTACACAGCAGCCAGTGTTAGAGGGGTGAGATATATAAATTGAGGGGGTGAATTGGAGTCGCAGCGAGAGAGAGAGAGGAACAGCTTGGCGAGAGGAGGAGGCAGCAGGGGCATCTCTCGCGCGCACGGGCAGGGTCAACCCCTTCTTGCAGTTGCCTGGGGTCACTTTCGAGCTCGACACACAAACACCCGCTGCCGCTTCACCTGCTCCACTGCACCAACCACACACACCACCGAAAGTGCTCTTCATCGACGGCGACTCCGCAGCTCTCAGCATCCGACGCCAGGCCGGAAAATCGATGGAAATAGGTAATTTTCCTGTGTGTTGTGCACGTCTCGATTTTCCGATCTTATCTCCGTTGAACCGCGGCGGCATCCGCGCCGTTTTGCCGCCCTTGCGTATTATTTTATGTTTGCTGTTTGCCCTTTCAATTCCGGCGACGCAGCGTTAATTTATCTCAGTATGTAAAAACTTGTTTTCCCCCCTCTTCACAAAAAAGTGTTTGGTTCGTAATGAAAATTCCACTTGAGTACTTTTTAATTTCTCTTTTATCTCGTCTCGTTATTCCGACCAATAAAAATGCAAATTCCTGCTTTCCAAAGTCCACAAAACGTCTCGTTCAGCCGGATTAATCGACTGCAGAAAAGCAATTTCGCCGCAAAAATCCACACCTTTGCAGTGGCATTCGGAACTACCTTCTCTGTATATTTACCTATGGAGAGAAGCTGCTGACTCGTGGACTTATTCGTTGGCGCGGCGGAGAGCAATTTGAAATTGAAATTAGGCCACGCCGCTGAAGGGTGAGATTCTGCATTATTCGTCCCGTCGGTGATATGCCGGTAGAATCACACTACTGCTCAAATTTTCCGCTCTCTCTCCGAGAGCAATATAATGAACTAACCTCTCAGCTAACGATGACGTCCCGGTAGCATTGAGCCGCGCGGTGATAAAATATAACGTTGGCTGCCGCTTTCGCCAAAGTGGATTTCGTCAAATTCAGTCGTTAGGGAAATTAAGGCAAAGAGACTAATTTTCGCAACGCACCCTGTATTTGACTATTTGTTATAGCTATACTGGAGAGGGTAATATATTTAAATTTTGTATCTCGTGAGTTTTGAGAGGGTGGCGCAGGATTTGTGCTACGCGAAATGTTCGACGGGGATTTGGCGTGTCAAATCCAATGGGCCGGAAATGTGCAGATTCATGTTGCAGACGTGCAGCTCCCGCTTTTCCCAAAGACAATATGAGATCAGTAAACAACTGTCAGCGTCAGAACGTTAATTCCACTTTCCATATTATCCTTGCAAGAAAGCTCACACTAATATATGTATATGCAACCAAAAGCAATACATATTGTTTCGATCCACCAAAAGCTTTTTCTTCTGTAAGCCAAAAATGAAAGTTACGAGCCAAGTTCTTGCCAAAACACATTTTTATGTTAATTCTGGACCAAATGTAAAGTGGATAGTTTTGCAGTTTCTGAATAGAAATCTGATTTTTATGGAAAAAAATTGTAAATTATTTTCTTCAAGAGCTCTAAAAAAAAAGTAAAAATAAATAAAAAATGGGTTCATCCGAGTGTAGAAAAGTTTTTTAGGCGATTGTTTCACCACCCGCGCGTGAATAACGCGACAGATTAGCTTTAAAAGCCGCGCTAATTAAGGCCCTCTCTCAAAAGTCGTGAAGAGGAGCCGTTTATTTTTCCGCCAGAGCAGGCTGAGGTCGCGAAAAGCGCGAAGAGCGATTTCTCTGCGGGCGAATCTTTGATGGATTAGCGCGGCTCTGCAACATTTGCGCTTTACGGCCGCGCTGCAGAGCAAGGAGCCAGAGAGCCTCGCATAAAAATTCCTGTGGGAAATCAACGGTAAATAGGATATTTATGAAAAATTCTCTCGCATGAGTTGATAAATATCGACCCGGCTGTCTATACAGACCATATCTGCAGCGGACGCGTGTACGCTCCATAAAACAAAAATTAATAAAATGGTGCGAGCGGTGATCCGTTTTGCGTTTTGTCCTCCGGCCGCCTTTAAATCCATTCTGACGTCGGCCATTTGTGTGCTGCCGGGACCCTGTGACCCCAAACACCAGTTTTTTTTATATCACTTTTCTCTTCTCCCCAAACCAAAGAGAAGGTAAACATTTTGCTCAGGTATATAAATGCAGGAACTCGCGGGGGGAGATAATAGACTGTGCTGCTTTTTGCGCGTGATATTAAACTAGAAAGTGTATGAGTAGTGCATGTTCACATGGGACGTTGACATGATGTTGGAAATCTCTTTTCAGGTCCTAAACCCAACCGCCGAGGGAAATAAAAATGGAGACGGCCACGTCAAAGAGATACTTCGACACAGGTAGGACACCTCCGAAATGCTACTGTCTCTGTCTTTCCTCTGTTTGACACGGGCCTCATGTCGACGTGTATGTGCACCCTCCACTCTGGTTTTGGAATTTATCTCTGATTTTACCGTGCCGCACTTCATCATCCTCCTCGGCCTCCTCCTTTGTTGCGTTTTTTACACAGAAAATTGAATTCTGAGCCACAAGAGAGATACCTCCAGCTTGTTCTAATGCCGAGCCGCGCGCCGGTTATTTTAAGCCAGCAGATGAGAAAAAGTGAAACACATTTCTTTTACTTTGTGCGGTGCTGGAAATTGTGTTTCCGACGCAACTGTCATCACTGGAAGATAAAGCTAGGACTGAGGGAAGATTACGGAAAAATGGACTGGCGTTTACACTGATTTCGGTCCATTTACTTTTATACCCGCAGAGAAAGTCTGTTTCATTTCTTGGCTTCCACATTTCAGTTAAACGAGCAACTAAATCTGACCGCATCATAAAATGTTTAGCAACAAAAAAGTGATCTTTAAATTGCACCAATGTTTAATTTATGAGGTTTAGACTCTACGCAGACTAATTAACATTTTAAAAGTAAATTAAATTTTAAAATGTTCAAAATTCTCACAATTAATATTTAATCCCCTGGGTCATTTACTCGATAATATTTCTAATTAATTAATTGAATAATTTTCTGTTCGTGAACTACGATCACATCCTAGTTGAAGAAAAATTTTTGATTGGGATTCAAATATAAATTATTTATTTACATTAAATGATCTTTGGAAAATTAACAATTCAAAACTGATAGATAGAAATTTATTGGACAACTTAACAGGAGAAGAAATACAATTCAAAATAAATGTATATATAAATTTATTTTCATATATTGAAAAATTATTGAGAGCGATCCTGAAACCCACGCTGGCCCAGGTTTCTGAATCACCCGTAAAAACTTGTTTTAAAGCGGATTTGAAAGTTTAAAAAAAAATTGGTTTTATGTTTTTGTTTTTGTGAGTAATTGCATTTTTTAATTGCAAATTCGCTTCTACTTTTAACAAATAAGAGTGGGAAAAATTGAAACATAATGACTTTATTGCTATCCCGGAAACCAGCAAAATGTGCACAAGCACTTTCATTAAATATTTTAAAAGCAGGGCGGAAGAAAGTTTTCCAGAACAACGATCTTCGCATTAGCGGCTGTCATGCGGATGAAAAATCACGAGAGAGTCAAATTAATTCAACTCTTTTCCTTCCTGCCCTGCCAAAAGTTGGTAATCCAGCGCTGTGAACTCTGAATTTGAGTGCTCTCTTTCTCTTTCCCTCCGTTCTCTTTCTCTCATACTCATTTGCACAGGTATATAAAGACCAAAATATGGTCTCTAATTTGCAGCGGGTTGAGCTGGCTGGCGTTTGCGTCACCACCGCTTTGGACATAATGCATGAGTGCGAGAAAACAAGGTGCCTGCGAATACTTAATGCGCACCTCTCCGGCAGAGTTGAGGAATGTCTGTCACTCGCGCTCCGTGCGACGCGTAATGTTGCGCGAGTTATTAGATGACTGATATCTATAGCGTTCTCTCCCGCCGAGCGCCCGCCGATTAAATGGTTATGCAGCCCGTGTAGCGTGAATGATAAGCGGGTTGGCTACCTTCTCATTGTCTCTTGTCTCGCAGATTGCGTTGCCAGCCAGCTAGACGCACCGACCGACGTGGCTCTCGACACTCGCGTCTTTTGTTCCACCCAAGATCTGATATACCTCCCGGGGGAATTTTTGTTACACGCGAACAATGCTGGAATTTTAATGAGTGGAGATAATCGTCGTCGTCACAATTTATTCATTCTCGGGAAAAAATATTGATTCCACGTATTTATGGGTGAATTTTTGTGTTTGGTCTTTTCCCCCATTCATGTATATTTTTTTTATGCTCTCCATTTCTGAATTTCGCTTTAGTTTGAATGAAATAGTCATTATTTTCCCCACCAACTGTTTGAACTGTTAATTTTTCTTTATAAAAGTTTGTGTGGTTATTTCTTCTTCTTCTGCTCTTTTATTGACCCAATTAATTTATTCCGCGAAACACTCAATTATAATTAGTTACGCAGCAGGACAAAACAAAGGGCTCAAAGCGGACTTTTAATTTGATTAGCAAACCCTCGGCTGCGGCGTTTGCCCTGCCGCTGCGAAGGCGTTAACTTTCATCATTCATCTCCTCACCCACATTTATAGGCCAAAAGCGTCTCCCCGTGTTTACTCTAAGAGCGCAAACTTTTGACAAACGGTCGTAAAACGGTTGTAAAACGCTGTTTCTCGCACCAAATGAACGGGGCAGATTGCGCGTGTGTTTTCTATTAATGTCCTTTTCAATTTAGCCACCCTGGATACTTCATCCCCGAGGAAATCACACTGAGTGATTTTGTCGATACTGGAAAGTTCTCTTTGCGCGCTTTTTTCTCTTTGATGCTTGATCTATCTTGATTAAGATTAACGACCCTTTTGTACGGCGCATTCCTACTTTTTCATTCTCTTTTTGCCGTTCTCTTGTTGTAATCACACGAGTTTTGCTCGCTCAGCTACTTTATTCCATTTCCGTTGACAATGATTTATCCACCGCGCACCTGCTGGAAATTAAATTTCAAATTAAAAGGAATGCCTTTAGTGCTTAGCGCCGCATTCGATGCAGGCAAGCAACTCTCTCTTTCTCTCTTGTCGTCATCCCTTTGCTCCCTTCAATTAACCTGCTGCCCTGGAAAGATGTTCTCAGTCCGCTTTCTTTCTCACGGTATATGAACTTTTGCACTTTCAGCTCCACGTTTCCCATTCTGCATTGCAAAAAGTCGTTCAGAATTGAAAAGTAGGTTAAATAAAGCTTGGTGGATTTTCCATTCAAGACGGGATGCGACCCTCTCTCTCTTGCATACATAAAAGTGAATCGAATTTCCTGGACGGAAACAATGAACAAAAGGAGAGCTCAAACTTTCGTCCTCCGAAACTTTACGATCGTCCAAACAATGTCCCTCAATATTAAAGGCGGACTTTATGAAATTTTGCTAACAGAGAAGACGCTCTAAGAGCAGGGGGAGATCAGTGAGAGATTTTGTCTCGCCACTTGGGCTTTGCTAATTAGTCTTGCACTCGCGAGTCTCCATTTTCCGGGCGAGGAAAGCTAATCTCTGTTTAAAAGTGAGATGACAATTTTGATTAATAAATAATTGCCGAGTTATTGCAGAGATGGATTTCTCGCTTGTGATAAAAGGCACTGCAGCCTTTCAGTAGCCCCATTGTTCCGCGGCAAAGTAGAGCACGGAGTCAAGAGGCTGTGGCCACTCAGCCGTTATTACATGGCCGATTATACACAATGACTGACTACATATATGTATTTAGATACAAAATGCACTTGGTGGTGCTGTCAAAGCGGCAGTTTTGTCCGAGAGACACCTTCGCGTGGCACCTCGGGAGCAAAAGAATGAGAGCGGCCCGGCGTCCCCCCATCATTGATTTTTGCCTCTCGTCTCTCCCTCGAATATGGTGGTGTGGAATGCTGCCCGGCTCTGTGCTATCTATAACACCGGCGAGTTGATCTAATTAATTTGGCCGCGTGATTGATTGATTTTTATTCGAGCTTGCATCGATCCCAAGAGTGAAACCGCAGACGCAGTCATTAGTTAGGAAAGGCGAAGCACAAGAGCCAGGGATTAAGAGGAGATGGAGATGGAAAAGCGGAGTTTCGCCGAAGTGGGTTTGCGGCGTTTGGAAACAAACCTCGTCAATAATTTACGCCATTTGCACGCTCTGGGGCTTTGGAATTAATTATAATGAGATTATAATGCAGCAACAATTGCAGGAGAGGATAAATTATTCCGCAGCTTGACAAATTGGCCACTCTGTTTGACGTGCATGTTCAAACGGCATGAGTAAATTTAAGCTTTACATGCTAACCGACGGCTAATTGAAATGCTTTCACTCTGTTCAAATGGGAAAGCAGTCAGTGTTTGAGAATAATTTAGTTACAATCAAAATAAAACGTGTGGGTAGAAGGTTTTCAATACGTTGACTTTAAATCTGATTTTATAAAGTACATTTGATAATTTTTACATAAAATTTAATCAATCGAAATTAATTTTTCGGTAATTGATCTTAAAATGTTCTGATTAATAAATTGTAACGAATTGTTCATTCCAGCGGCCAGATTAGCTTTGTGCCAACTATTGTATTTATGCACACAGAAAATTAACAAAATTGATCTCATTTCTGAGCAATTAGAGATAAAATTTGAACCCTGTATAGAAATATTTTTAATGCAATTTTAATCACTTATTATAATACTTAACATATTCAATTTATTTTTATTAACCTTTTGTATTCTCTGATTTATTTCACTTTATATTTACGGGCAGCGAAAGCAACTACATAAATCAACCGATAAATTATCCAAAATGGAAAACTCTCTACATATTGATTTGCATTCAAATCACAGTGGCACGTGCGAAATGTGCAGCGTGAGGCTAATTTGCAATTCGCAGCAGCGTCGATTTGATTATAAGCTGCCGGATGAGTGATTGCAGGGTATTGTCCAGCCCTCGGCCGTAATTAATTGGCACACGCGAGAGATGGATGCGTGGCCGAGCTGACGAGTGCATTTGACAGAAACAAAAGAAAGTACTCGCACGTTTTCCCCCGAGTGGTGCAAAAAACACCACCGATGGCGCCGCTCGGTGTTTAGAGCTCTCAGGTGGGCTGACGCAATTTGTTGACCAACGAGGTGCTTAATTGAAAAAAAAAGGAAGGAAGAAAGGAAAACAACGCGCGCGGCTCGCTTTTCTGTCTGCACATGCAAGGGCGCGGTTGTTGTTTGTATTAAAGCGAAAAAAAAAGAAAACAAACACCGGCGTAATAAATCTAGCGCAGCAAAGCCGCCGGCTGATGGATATTTTATTCCTGCTCCCAGTCATGAAATTTTTATAAGCAGTCCAAACTAAAAGCACGGCATTAGCATTAAGTATGATAATGACTTTAAGTACGGTGGAGCGTGAAATAGGCTGCTGTGCTACTTTTTGCACAGATTGGAAACCGGCGGCCGCTCCCTCCCTCACTGTGTCTCTTTATTCAAATACGTGACATATTTGCGGCTACTGACGCTTGTGCACGTGTATCAAATAAATTTTGTGCTGGGTTGGCCGTTGTCGAGAGAGAGAGAGAACAATAAAATGGAGCAGATAAGCTGATTCGTGACTAACTCAGAGCATCTCCTATTGTGATGCACCCAGCGCCGATCGATCAACCCTCTCAGCATCGCATTATTTCAGCGCCGGGACATGCAGCTGAACTGACGGAATGTTGTATATTGCATAAATGACAATAGGTGGCACAGAGAGGAAATGGGACACGCAGATAAGATTTCCTCTCTTTTACGCGACACTTCCGCTCCAAAGCACTATTTGGTTAAGATGCAATAAAGAATTTATGACGTCGCATAACGACATACTTGAGCAATGGGCGCTATTATTCTAACTCCTCTTTGGCAGCAATTTTTATGTCACGACAGCATTACTCAGCGAGTCGGCCAATTTGTCATTCACGGGACAATCTCTTTCATTCAATCTTACTTTGAATAAAGAGCGAATGGTTTGTCTTGAGACATTGAAATAAATTAATGTGAAACAGTTTATTATACATTTTCAAAATACATCCTATTGATTTATGTATATCCAATGATGAAGCGAAAATGACTTTTTTTTATGTACAGAAGAGCAATTTCTTATGCAAAGAGAGAGAACTCGTAAAGAGAATTTTTAATCTATTTGCCATTTAATTTGTTTTAACTAAGAATTGCTATGCACATGAAACACATGAGCTCAATTCTCTTTTTATAGAAACACAAAAAGCTTAATGTTCTTTATTTTGAAGCTATTTTCTGGATAAAAATTGGTTCAATTGAATAATATATTACAAAAAAAGAAGGGTTAGAAAAATTAAGCGATCAAACATAACTTATCCTTTTATTACTATTGTTACTATTTCAAGAATTTTGCTAAAACTTCAGAGATCAAAAAGCCCTCATCCGCTGCAGTTTGATTATTTAAATTAACCTATTAGGAATTACGGTAGGGGAAAATAAATAAATTATAGAAGAGGGTACAATTTTTTCATATCAATTACATTGATTACTTTATGAAAGGAGCAAAAAATTAATAATTAATGATTACATTTTTTTACAGTCCACAAAATTTGTCATATTAATTACCATACATATTTGATTTCCCATCCACATAAAAATATATATTTTAAGTGGGCTAATTATTTCACTCTGAACTTTAGCTCTACTATATTTTTCGAAATCACTCACTCAAACATATAATTCAGCATGAATGTTCTTGTTCTTTGCACGTATTTAGTATAGAAAACATAATTTTATCTTCTTAAAAAGTAATCAAATCTTACATTATATTCCTATTCAAAAAATTTATATTTAATAAGCAAATTTACACTTCAAACAAATTAAAAAATAAAATATTTGGCAAAAATGTTAAAAGTTTAAAAGCAAGCCACAAGACACACAGCTAGAGAATGTACAGCAATGAGTTGCGGCGGCCTAATGATCAGACGGGGCATTTACTTGGCCCTTGGTGACCATATATGTTTCGAGCGCTAACTGTCTTAACTGAGCGGGCCACGTATGTACGGTGTCAGGCCTCCCATGGGGCGGAGGGGCGGCATCGCAATTGCAATTCCGCAGAGCCGTGTGCTAAATCCAGGGCCCTCGGGGCTTTTCCAGGGCTCGGCGCCGAGTACAGCGTGCGCTCCCAAATGTGGCCTCCTCGTGTTTTGAGATATGCTTTATTGCATCCTCTTCGGAAAAGGCCGCGCCGAGAGCGACCGGGCGGAAAAGCGAGCCAGCCACCCCCTAACGCGTGTGTGTGTGACCGCAGCCCAGTTTGCACAGCGAGTGATGAGACGATCACCCTGCTGACGGCCGCACTCATTTGTCACCCCCATTAATCGCCTTTGGCTTCAGAGTAATTTTGAAACAATCCTGATGAGCTCGGCTTGGCAACGCTTAATCATGGAAATTGCACTTTGCGGCCGGAGCAGCTAGAGTGCTCTGCAAATTTGTGTCTATGATGGAGACGGAGCAGACAAGTGACCGAAAATTTCTCAATTCTCCAGTACATTGTTTATTGCTGTAGGGTAGAATATTCTTGCAAATCTCTAGTTTCTAATTTTTTTGATAAGCCTGTATTGAAAACTTTAAAATTTAATTTTAATTTCTTTTGTTAATACGAATATTTTATGAGACTTGGTTGCTTTATTGAATTTTATTATTTATTTTTCACTTTTAAGATAAAAATCTTGAACTGAGTGAATGATTCACGTTATTTTAAGGTGCTGCAGAAAAATAATCAGACGGTTTTTATTTAAAAATTACAACAATTTATTTGGTGGCAAATTTCAATTTTAAATTAAGAAATTCAGAGTAACCTCAGCAAGTGATATTCTGCCCTATTAATTTCATCTTTATTCACGATTTACAGTTTTTGTGTGGCTAATGAAGCCACAAACAAACGAAAAACTTAGAAAAGGCTGATCGAAATTTCCAATTTTCTCGACCTTTTAGTTCCCATATTATATTTGGTGAACGCTCTGCTCTTGTTTGAAGACGTTGGTTATTGCCAATGGCGGCGTCGATACGCTCAAAGATGGAAATTATAAAGTTCCGAAGAGGTTGCTTAGGTAAACTCGTCTTTCATAAATATCTGCCCGCGTAACCCTTGCATTATAAACTTTGAGAGAGCAGGCAAAATAAATTCTTTGAGAGAAGCAGCAGCAGCCAATAAAGCACATTCTTTTCATCCCCTTTGCCGCAATCCATCGCGACGGCGGAACTTTCAAAACTCGCTCCCTCTCCACGGAGGGTTGAAAAAGAGAAAGCACCACTTCATGCTTTTCTCTAATTTGCCTCAAATATTTGTGCTCGTTGTAAAAAGTCTATATTTGAGGAGCAGAGGAGAATCAGAGCGGCGAGGACAAAGACACTAACGAACAGTCGCTTCTCCTCTCACTTTTAATAACATTAATTTGGCGTCCAGAGAACCGCACCAGCTCACACAGAAACAAACTTGGCGATGACATTAGAAGGGGAAATGTGATTTATTCCGAGCGAGCGGCGCGTTCACTGGAAATCGTCATCCGCCGCTTATTCCATTGTGTTTCCATGACTCGCCCAAGGAGCAACACTCGCCGGCTGCCTATCCTCCAGGGATGGAGACTGCGATTAAATGATTAGAGCCGCCGCCGCCGCCTGAGCACCAGGGCAGCCAATTTCGTGCTTTGTTTGATGCCGCCGAAACTTAGTTCGCTATGAGTTTGAGGCTCATAGTGTTTGTTGATCCTTCAAACACACGCCTATTGCCGAGGAAAAGCACTGGAAATTACCTGGCTAACTAAGCAGCACGAAGGGCAAATTTGATGGGGAATTTGGCAGCGGGAAATTAGGTGTCAGACCATTTATAAGAAGAGCTTCCGACGTGCTAATTTACTATGAACGAAGGGAATTAAACATGTGAATGACTTAGCAAATAACATGAGATATTGCTAGACAGCGGCTTCATTCAACAGAAGGGTTCAATGGGAAAATGGCTCCTTGGCTAGCAAACAACTCGAGAAAGTACAGCACACAGAGTGTCACTCTCTTTCGAAGGACATCCTTTTGGTTTATATTTAAAAGTTGATTGTTGATTTTTTTTTATTTGAATGATAGTATTTTACGTTTTTTACCTTTAAAAAAATTAATTGCAATTAATTATTTATTTATGGTGGAAGGTAAGGTAAAAAGATATTGGGAAAGGGCACATTTTGATATCATTTTTATTACGTCGATGGAATGAAAATAGACTGAAAGCTTGAAAAGAAGGAGCTTTTTATTTACTCCGGTTACACATTTTTATTTTTCAAGATGGAGTACCTAAATAAATATTCTTTGATGAGCGGTTGATTTTTCTTTGTAAAGTTGGGCGTTCAACGCTCTAGCCCGCTGGCCAACATTTTTAATTTTCTTATTTAAAAATTTTAATGATTAAAATTCATTATAAAATGTAAAAAAGTGTTCCTCACTTTATACTTTTTTTTAAAAAATGATGTCACTACATATAGCACAGTGTAGTGTATTCAATTTATTTTATAATAAATTGCTAACTAAAATAATAAAAAATCATTTCAGAGTTTCAAATTTTGACTGTAAAAAAATATTTTATTGCTTTTATATGCAAAATTTTTTGTAATTTTAATTTTGAAAATGTGTGAAATTTATATTTATATTACTGGTTAATAATATTTTACTTTCAATAAAATTAAATATAGGCATTATAGAATGTATAAATTTGATTTTCTGCCTCCACCACCACACCAGCAACAATTTATTGTTGAATATTTTGTTTGAACCTTTTAAGTCATGGTGGATAATTCATTAAAAACAAGGTTTAAATTAAATGTTGATGCAGAGATTGTTCATACTTTGGGTACGAGGCGGCGGGTAATATGTATTAGAGGAGAGATGAGACATGCTCTGCCGTGGTAATAACACTTTTCCCAATTATTATTCCATCGGTGCGGCTCTGTTTCTGGGAAAAGCCGCCCGTTTTAATTATGCTGATGAACCGAGCAGACGAGAGCTTGATGAACGCGGGTATGTAATCTATTATGGGTACATACATATCGGGGGGACAATCGATATCATTCATTTGGCGGGGTCGCGTTGTATGTGCAAAAGCCATGGAGTGAACGCGGCGGCCTGCGGCGCTTGGTGTGTTTGGCCTGCACATATTGTTATTGTCGTGAGAGAGGCACAAAAGGCGTCAGCGAATGTTTGTCTAGCTGCGCGCCGTAATGAAATGAACACGCACGCATTGCAAGTTAGTATGTATAACAGGGGCGGCGCTACTTCCTTTTAATATGCAGCAAAGTTACGCTCGCTGACCTTTCGCCTCTCAGGGGCTCATTTTCGTCGTGCCTGTTTTCTTGCAAAGAGGCCTGGATGCTTTCATAAGCAAGCCTGCTGCTCGCGGGAATTTAATTAATAAATTTATTGACCTGCCGCATTAGCCTTTGAAGTGTGCGCCGCTTAAATTTCAGAGAGAATTTTTCCTTGGTGGTTTTCCTTTATTGAGGTGAGGGTGGCTTTAAGCTTTAAGGGATGAAAGACGAGATTGAACCTTTGGTTAAAAATTTTATAATTCAGAAACGAACGTTGGCGAACTTAGGGTTGGAGAGGTTGTCGGATCTGCTCTTTTCAATAGGCCAAAGCATTTATTGGGAAAATTTCTGCCTTCGTTTTATCACTTCATTCCAATAATTAATTCAGCCCAAAGTCAGAACCGAGCTCTTCTTTTTTACTTGAACACAGCATAGGGTGAAATATTGAAGTTTAAGAAAAAAAATTATTGAATATTTTGTTGAAATATTGGTAACCAGATTTGTGTCCGTCAAATTTCAAGTAAAAAAAATGGTTCTAATATGTTTCAATTTTAAAAGAAATTTCCACACTAAAAATGATCAAATCCACAATATAACCATCTAAACAAAGAAAAGATCAGATACAAAGAAAATATAATTTTTTTTTAAAAGTTAGACATTTTGGGAGTCATTGACTTTCTTAACAAATTTCTAGTCTCTAAAAATTAAGAATTAAAAACTATTGATATTGCCTTGTAAATTAAGAAATTAAAAAAATTTTTAATTAAATTTTGTGTACAATTTTATTCATCTTAAACATATTTTTTGTCAACTCAATATTTATAAAATATTAAAATTGGTAAAAACAAAAATTTAAATAAAGATTATGAGGCAAAACAACAATAATTTATCTTTCAAAAGGCGGAAAAGCCAGTTGCTTAAAATGCTTAAAATTGGTGAGCCTTTTTTTCCCATCATGACGCTCACAATAAATTTAATTGTGTCCCAGTTTACTTTTTTTCCATGGTGTGCGGTGTGCGTAGAGTACAAAGCTCGCAGACGAACAAGTTGCACTTCACAAAACCTCTGCCCAATCAAAACTTTTACTACCTGCAACCCACCACTTTAAAAAGTTTTGTGAAAAGTTTCCTCACTTGTTATAACTTCCCCGAGACCAACAAGCGAGATTTGAATCAAAAATATGCGAGTCGCATCCCTTTTGATGTGATTGAATACCAAATGAGGCTTGCAAAGAACAAATAAGAAAAGCATCCATTATGCATGACTAAGTATTTCCCAATAAGCTAGCCTAATTGGATTTGTGATTGACATAACTGGTGAGTGGTGTTGGCGAACGACCCCTCTCATTTCAAATTATTCAACGAATTATATTATATCAGCCCAGCGTTCATCATTCCATTAGTTGAATAATTCATGCCCAATAATACCCAAACCGGCAAAGCCTCGCAACGAAATTTCCCACTTGACTCATCCAATCAACTTGTACTTGCTTTCACATGATATTTTAAACAGTTGAATTGCGGGTTGCCATATTTTTTTCTAAGTTGAATGTCAAAAAATTTGATTGAAATGCCAAAAAAATAATGATTTAATACTTTTAAAATAACCACTATTACTTATTTTAAATTGTAACTGATATGAAGCTAACGATACCGAAGATTTAAAAAATAAGAATTTGAAATTTAAATTGATAACCTCCTTAATTTTTGCAAGGGTTTGTCTCCATTTGGAGATGGCTTGAAATTTTATTTTAAGTGATTTAATTTAACTTCAAAATTAACTTTACATTAAATTCTTGATTTAAAATATTTGAATATATTTTTTTATGATTATATTCAATGATGAGAAGTTTCTATTTTCCAATTTCTTGCGTTATCTTGGACCCCAGAATTACGCCTGATATGAAACGTTGGCAAAATTCAACTCTTCCCACACTTTCTAGTATGGGAACGCCGAAGGTGATGCTGTGCCTGTTATCGTAGAAGGCCCATATCACTCGGCAACCAAGCGACCAACTTGATCGATCGCGTCTCGCTCGCTCTCTCGCGTATAATATTTATGTTGACTGACTCGCGTGTACGTACATAAGTACTGCACGTATCTCGCAAGTGCTTTTGGCATCAGCTCGGTCAATGTGTGCCCACACAGCCTCTCTCATTATTCCACGTCACTCGCAATCACTCGCGCAGATCATGCTCAAAATTAATTAAAATAAATACCCGGCCGGCGTCGAGGGGTGCACGCCCAGTCTGGCCCGGATAAAAGCGGCGCTCATTTAATCAAATTAACGTCAGCATTGATTAGAGCGGCCGACGGACGTGCAGCTACTTTTTTGTAGTCGGTGTGCGGTGTCAAGTGGTTTGTTTGCGAGCGACTCTTGTTGTAACGGGAGCCGATTATTCATGGCGTGTGCCGCTCGGTTTTTCGCCGATTTTTTTGCAGATATCCGATGCTTTTGGTGTCGCCGAAAGCAGCTTCTAAATCTCAGCGATATCCTTCTCATTTCGAATGCGCGCGAGTGCTTTTTCTGCCGATGGCTGTTTTCGGAATCAGCGCGTCATCAAAGAGACTTGCGATATTATAAACTTCCTTTCAGTCTTTGTGGATAATTTTAAAAATTTTGCTTCCTCCAGACTTATGCATTTGCTTTCATGTGCGTAGAAGTTGGCATTTTGTTAAAAGATATGGTCAATGGTAAAAGTCGTCAACATGAAGAGTTAAATTACTTTTAATTTCGCCTGAAGTCAGAGTCACCAAGAATCAATTTATTTATTGAAGTATTTTAATTTATAATTGAAGGATTCAAATTTTAAACGACTACCTTCCTAAAAGCATTAGAAAAAATTTGTTTCAATAATCATTTTAATTTAGTAATTCAATTAGAGAATACAAAATTTATTATTTTATTAAATAAAGCTTATTTGAATATACCTTAAAGACTGCAAAAACTAGAAAATGTTTACAAACTGAATATAATGTTTTAATTGTAAAATTTGACTAAATAATAAAAAATATTTTACAAAATAAAAAAATTAAAATAAAAAATTTAATTTAAAATTTGTGTTTTTAAAAATTATAAAAAAATGAAAAATATTAAAAATATTTATTTTTTTAACTTATCAATAACAAGAAGAACAGATGATATATCTAATCAATTGTTTGCATTGTTGAGACTTGAGACTCGTTGGAATCTGGTTGGAATAACATTATAGGTCATTTAGAAAGTCTTCCAAATTTTTGCAAAATTTCTTTGATTCATAGATCCATAGATTTAATAGTCCCTATTTTTTTTGCATGAACTTCTGAAGATGTTATGATGATCTCAAAATTACCATGCATGCATGTTATGCGGTTCTGCGTTATAATTTTATTTGAATTTAAATTTCCATATATCAAATTAATCAACTCATAATCCACTTTTAAGTTAACATTTACCACCCTAGCTGATGGAGGCATTAGAGGCCAGTGAAACTTTCAAAGTGATCCCGTGTTTGCTCAAATATCTCGTTAAGGAAAATATCAGAGTAAAAAAGCATTTAATTTAGTGATTTAACAAACACCGGAACAAAAACTCGGTTTAGTGAAAAATAAAAATGATATTTTCCAACTCAGCAACCTGTACTGTTCGCACCGGCTGTCGCTTTTACGGCTGTTTTACATCAAGCACGCACACAAACAAAACAAGCCGTTATATAGAGCTTTTGGCCGAGTTGCGAAACACATTTCAGTTTTTGCGTGCCAGTACACAGAGACGCCTGTGCGTTTTGCAAAACAAACACGTGGAATTCAACAAATTTCTCGCGCTGCCGCACGTAAAGCTCGAGCCGCGTCGGAGGAGGAATTTCGCAAACCTGCATATTTCGCGCCGTGTTTGACTTTGCGTCTCGCTAACTAAGTTTGGCGGCTGATGAAAACATGACTGGGTTGCTTTTTCGTCAGCTGCCAACAACAACGGGGCGAAACTTTGCTGGCGGTGCAGATTGAAGTTGCTCTCAGCGAATATAAGAAAGGAAGCGGCGCGTACAAAAAAGAGCACCATTTTAAGAAAGAAAATAAGTAATCTGTTAGCAAGGGAGAAGAGCAAACTTTCCTTCAACCCTCTGCCCGCCGGCAAGGAAATACGGGCGTATCTCGGTCGCCGCAGAAAAAATCCGGGAAGAAAAGTTTGCGCATAATTCCATCAGTCCTGATGCTCCGTGTTTAATAATTCCATTTGTGCGAGTTTCTCTGTGACTGCGTCAAATGACACAGCGCAGAGGTGCTCTTCACAGGAAGTGGCCCTCGCAGGGGCACGTTTTCCTCATTAAAGGGCTGTGATGAAATCTAAGTCAACAGACACAGTGGAACTCGGAAATTTGTTCAACGGGAGTGAGAATATGGTCGAGCAGACACACACAGAGAAAGGGATTCAAAGCGAGCCCGTGTGTTATTGAACAATGCGAACGGGATGGTGTTTGTAGTGCGCCTGTTCCAGCCAGCGCACAGCCAAAGCCACGTGAATATTATCTTGCTTCCGTCGGTGCAAATATATGCAATAAAGTCCCGGCAGACCTCTGCTGACAAATCGCTTTTGCACAAGTTTAAATTGCAGAAGAATGTAATATGTAATTAAGCAGTCGGAGGAAATTACTTTGTTTTGTCTCCACTCTGCGGAATTTATATGTTCAATTCCAGCGGGAAAACGTCGTTAGGCCGCACTCTACTCTCCCAAACTTTATTTCTTTTAGGTAACAAAGTGTACAAAAGTTTTGCAGACAAAGTTAATTTTCTCACAGACAAACATAAAAAGAAGAAAAACTTTGCCTTTAATTGAGCTCAACGTGTAACGGATAAATCCGATGTTATTGGATTTTGAAGCAAGCAAGCGTATTTTGATTCAATTTTTTTTTGTTTTCTTCACATTTTTTTGCATCACAGCGAGAAATTGAAATTGTTACTGATTTCTTCTGATTAGGTGCAACTTTTACTCAATAGTCTAATAATAAGGGGGATTATACAATTTAACAACCAACATCACTACATTAGTTAAGTTGTAATTTAATATGTATATTTTTTCCAACTCACAAAACATGATTTCTTTTAAGTAACAGAAAATAACAGTATTATGCAGATGAAGTTAATTTTCTTACAGAAAGACGTGCAAAGAAAAAAAAACGCCTTTAATCGCGCCCCGCGTGTTAAGTTAAAACTTCCTTTCTGCAAATAAAATCCTCAGCGTCTTAATTTAACTCTGGCAATATTCAGCCGCGCAGAAAATTAAGACACCTGCCTCCGCCGGCGCCACAAAAGTGCGCTGAAAAGGGCATCCGTGCCGGCGGCTCTTCTTTCTGTATATTTTGCGTTGGGTCTTTTCTTTTGTGCACCCACAGGCCAATAACTTAACTCGGCTTTATTTATACTGACTTTTTAAAAGGCCCACCACTCTCATTGTTTTTCCTACCAAGAGGAAACGAATGGTGGGCGTGCGTCGCAGATGTGTAGTATTCGCTGGGTGGGGTTGCCTGCGAGTGGAATTGAATTTAAATCATTCCAACAAGCCTGCTTGTTTGTGGCTCAGGGACAAGCCAAGCTCCATATTCGCGCGTGCGATTCTGGGTCGGGTGCTTTGTCATTGGCGGCAGAGGAAATTAGCTCCGGCACGAGTGTTCAGCGTAACATAAATTTCCACCAGCGAGTCTTTCCTGCGGAATAAATAAATATGCAACTCTTATATTTCCCAACGCGCCACAGTCTGCATAGGAATATGCCTCAAAGCCCCAAAATGCGTTCCTGCTTTCCGTAATGGGATAAATAGATAGCGCACGTAGAGTCCATTTCTCTAGTAGGATTATGAGAAATTTTAGTTTATTCAACTTCTTTATACTTACAGGTTTAAGAATATGTTTGAAAATATAAAGTATACACCATAGCCAATGGTATGTTTTTTTTACATTTTTTATAATGATTTAATTTGTGATCAGAATAAATATCACGGAAATATTGCACTAATGATAAAAAAAATTAATAACTCTATCAATTATATCAATCGGCCGGAGGGGCAGCCAGTAGGGATGAAGGAGGGGATTTTAGTTTTCACTTTTTCATTATACATAATTTAATGAGACCAGATCATTCGGAAAAATACCATATGAGGAGCAATCGCTTTATTTTTCTTTGGTATGATCCAATTACTTTGCATTACTTTCAACTTCTTACTGGCAAAAAAACTTTGAGGAAAAGCGGACGTTCAATCTGATGAAGTATTATTTTTGAACTCTTAGGCAAAATATAGCGACGATCACTCTGCAAAATTAATAGAATGGAAAGAAAAATAAATGAAAAACGAAAAAACTAGCCAAATATGCTTTTAAATTTTACTAAATGTAAGAAAAAGAAAAAAGAACTTTATACATTTTTTTTATCCCTGTCAACACCGAAGATTAAATTGAACAGTGTAGTAGGATCCTAGGTATCAGCTTGACTGTGTAGAGTTGTTGAAAGACTCTCTGCACGCAGCCGATCAGATCGAAAGCACTTTCTCTCTTTCTCGCTCGGCGCCTTACATCTCTCTCAGCCGAAAACGCTTGCTTCCGTTTTGATCGGGCGGAGGAAGGAGTTTTGCCGAGCATTAGAGAGGTGGCCCGGCCAAGCAAGAGTAGCCAAGACTCGGTCTCGTCTTCACGGCAACAGCTCTTCGCACCTGCCAACCAAGAAACCGACCGACCGGCCAAAAGTAAAGTTTCAGATGGGGCGGCGGTGCAATCGATAACGCGCGCGCCCAGAGAAGAATGAGAGCAAAAACATCCCTCTCTCGTCGTTCTAATTCACTTTGATCTTCCATCCGCAGTTATGATGCCTGGTTACAAGAGATAAAAAGAAAGCTGGATGTGAAATTTCACTTGGAAGAGGCTCAAGTGGCCAAATGCGATGTTTATATACCCAATTCTTGCGCCTCTCTCTGCAGGTGTAGTGCTTCTCGTTGGCTACCCATGGAAAAGCACTCCTTCGTTTTGTCAAGCATATGTTATATTTTCAAGCCTTTTGCTTCTCCTCATATACCTGAAATATGACAAAGAAGCTTTCCTTTTTGAAGGGTTTTCTGAGAAATATTTCCTTTGTAAATAAGGTGGGTTTATTAATTTTAATGGAAATATGCAGATGCGTAGCTTTTTGCAAGGAAAATTTTGCTTGGCGAAATTTACAAAAAGATTTATATTTTCGGCACCGCTTTCAATTATTTTCAATGTTGAGAAAAATAAAAAGTCAGATCTGCCTGTAATGAAAGAGAAAAGCCGCAAAGTTAACCTAATCACATTCACATTTTTTGACATGCCGCTGTGGCCACGCACAAAACCTCAATCAGAAAATTAATCCCATAAATAAAATTCCTCCCGGCCGATAAAGGTATGCAAGCGGCCGAATAAATCCGATAAAACGAACCTCCAAACTCTCCTCGGCCCCCGTTTGATTTGTGGTCCAGGCAGCCCCGCAAATGAGGGCGCAGGGACGACGCCGCGGACTAGTGGCTCTGGAGAGTGATAAATTTATCATCATGCCCCATTCCATTGTTTACCGCTGGCGTAAAACGCTCACCAACGTCCCAATAATTTTTTCAAACGCTCATGAAAGCGGTGGTAAAACCGACAGAGAAAAAAAATGCCGCCGCCTTTTCCAAGGGCAACAATGGCAGGCTGGAAAAGTCCGGGTTGAAATATTCATTTGGGGGCAGACCACCGACGGTTGAAATCGAATTAAAGCTGCATTGTGTGCGCCGGTCTAGTTGGACAACAACTTTCACACAAGTCGGATTATCTGGCCAAGTCAGTCGTGATGCAAGAATGATGGCCAACGAGAAAACTAATTCCAAAGGCGCGCTTTTCTCCCGAGAGAAGAAACGGAGAATTCTTTCTTCTCTCGGACGAGAAATGCTATCGCCAAAATTGGAAAGCCGCCTGGGAAGCAAAACAGAAATTGAATCTGGCTTTTTAACTGAATGGAGGTTTCCTATGGACTGGCTTGACCTGAGAATATAGTGATATAAAAAATAGTAACAACAGACAACAGCAATAGTAAAATACAGCTCAAGTTTCAATTGGTGCCAAAGTTGCAGCCAAATTTTTTAAGGTTAATAGTTCCATTTCAAATAAATTATTTATGCACACAAAAAACTTTTTAATAAATTTATTTAAAAATTTCTAGTAAACTTAAAAAAAATTATCTTATGCTCTGTTGAGATTTTTTAATTATTAAAAAAATTAGTTTATCATATAAATTTTATTAAAATTCATATTAAAATGATATTTAATATTAAAATTCAAATTATACTGCAACAATTTAGAAAAATTTAGACCTTACAATAAATTTAATTATATTATATTTATAAACACTATGTAATTCAACCTCTTTAATTTGTGATTCAGAGCAATTTTAATATCTTTAACAATATAAATAATTCAATCAAATCCAATAAAGAAGTTAAAAATATAAGATATTCTTCAAGGAAATCACTTTCGTAATAATTATTCAGCAAACAAGAACTTTTATTGTATCTCTTCATTTATTTATTTGCGCTGATGAAAAATAATCAATTTCGTCTTATGAATATAAAGCTTTAATGAAACAAATATTCCCTCACTAGGAAATGATATTGATTTATGAATATCTGAACTTAAATTATCAGTTTATCATATTCTATCAGAGATATTATTGAAAAATATCAATACAAATCAATTTCTTGTAGATTCTAAATTTATACAATAGCGTTGGCCAAAATTCACTCTCTACCTCTCATAAAAAAAAAAAAACGTAAAAACTCTCGTTAGTGAGTAAATCCTATTTCAAACGTCACGCACTATCAGCTGCGAGCAGAAGCAATTTACCAGGTTGGGTTGAAACGATTTTTATTATCCTCGACAGGCGCAGAGATTGCTTAATGCTCCACTGATTGCAAGTGAGAAGGCCACGCAACTTATACACAGAAACTTTTCAGTCGACCGAAAGAAAAGCACCAGTCGCGAATCCAGCTATTGTGTAAATTTTGCAAGACTCTCGGAGCTCTTTATATATCTGATCAAATTACAAAGAGCGTCTGAAGAGACCTTCTAGCTTTCCTTTCAAGGGCTGATTTACAATGCAAATGCCGTTGAGCAGCTCCGAGAGTGTGGCATTCTTTTCCTTTTCTGTGCGAGAGAGGGATGCTGTCGGTGGATAATGTCTCAATATCTCCATCCAATTACATCCGAAGGCATATGGAAGCCATCGAAAGTGGGCCACGCAATTTATTGCCAAACACACACAGAGTCGAAATGCTAACGCAGATATTCGATTTCGCGTGAGTCCTGCCTGAGGTGCCGAGACGAGGCCAAATTAAATTTCCAGCCCTCTGCAGCAGGGTGGAATGGGCCCGAGCAGCTCCGAGCTGCTGCGTCGACCGGGCACCGGGCGAAAAACGCCGCGCACTGCATTATTTTTTATCATATGTATTTTCTCTCTCTCCGTCCCGGCCGTAAAAGCGTGCCCGGACGATCGTGCGAATTTATTTCCGCGGTGTGCAAACTGATGAGTTTTTTGTATTTTTTATACTTTGCACCCCTATGTACGTATGCGGTGTGCAAATATGTTGGAACCGCCGGGCTGGATTTCCGCTGCGTTTTTTGCCTGCTGGCATTTTTGAATAAAAATGTGTCACTCGCACAAATGCAGGTTTACTCTTTGCTGCTGACACCGTTCCGCTTTGAATCTCTATCCAATTTAAATAACAGTTTTCACGGCGAGTTGCGCGCCAGTTGATATCCCCTCTGTTTTAATCTGATTTGTTTAATGATAGGTCAAAAATTAAATTATTGAAAAAAAATCAGTTTTGTTAAAATCAGACCAGAATCAAGGATTGAATTGCTTTTTTAAATTAACTTTTTATTTATTAAACATTACTAAATATTTCCTATGTTATTGGTTGCATTAATTTGGAAATATAGGTGATTTTACTTACAGAAGTATATAAAAAATTGTATTATTAATTAAATTTAAAAAAAGATTTTTCCTAGAAACGAGTTATCTTTGCCCAAATTTAGTTAATAAATGCAAAAAAGTATAACAGTTTTTTATTCGAAATAACAGCGGTAATCCTTTCTTTATTCTTAATTACCAACACTTTAAAAAAACGCTCTCTTATACAGTATACAATAAACCACTAACGAACAATAAGAGTAGAAAGTTCCAAGTTGAAAAGCATCCGTTTTTTCCTCTACAACAGTAGAAAATCCCATCTCACACCGCGGCTCTTTTTTCGCACACAATTAAACGCCACATTTTTAATTGAAACTTGCCCGAACAAAAGGGGCGTCTGGCGGCGTGTCTCGGAAACACGGATATAAAATGCACCCACTCGCGCAAATCATCCGCCTTTTTCTTCTCCACCGAGAAATAAATTAGCCACCGCTGGGCACAAAGGGATGAGAAAGAAAGAAAGAAAGATGCTTTTTGTTTACAAATGGTATCCACGCGGCGTCTCTCTCACAGTCTCGCACGCCTGAAAAAAGCTGCAGACTTCCTTTTCATAATCAGAGAAACGACGACGACGGATCTCCCTCGGCAGCAGACGATCCTATAATAATAATCGTCATCACAATAAATTTTTTCCTCCCTTTTTACTCGAGCGTAAAAAGAGTGGAAAACTCCGCCGGCTGTGGCGATCGCATATATTTTTTTTCTTCCGTCACTGCGGCGATTCATCTCTTGTAATGAAATTACAATCGATATAGATACACCCCGGGACCCAGCTTTCAGCGTTTGCCAAACTTTGCTGCGAAATCTACGGCCTATTACGTCCGGGAACACTTACTGCTTGCCGAGTTTCAAACTTGGTTGTTGTTGCTTGTTGTTGCAAACAAAGCTGCTGCTGGCGGAGTCGATAACTAAAATGATTCCTTCCATTCGACCGAATAAGGACAAGATTGCTTTTACGGCCAGAGTTGCGGCCATCAAATTTAATTCGGATCGCCAGGCTGAATGGACAGACACACGCGGAATCTGGAAAAGCGCACGATTAATGGCCCCCGGCTGGGCTGTTCTTGATAAATAAATCTGCACTCTGCAGAGAGATTTGCGACCGATAAATCACGCTCGCCGGCAGTTATTCTTCGTTATTGCAGCACTTGCTTGGTGACGCCTTCTCGGTCCGTAATCTCTACTCGAATGGCTTCCTTTTAGAGGCTGAATGCGACGTATTCAAGAAAAATATTACTTGTACCTGCAACATTTCATGCTATATAGCTTATTATTAAAAGCTAATAATAGCAATAGCGGTAAAAAATTTATAAATTCCTTAAAAATAAAAATAATTATTTACATTTACACATTTTTTTAAAAGCTATGTTAAGTGAAAATTTTATATTTACTTGCACATAAAAAGATATTTATAAATTCAGTTTCCTAGTTCGTAGAAAGCTTTCATAATTTCCTTGCTACCCACATAATAAAGTTTAAAAGTGTTAAAATATTTAATTATTAATTATACAAAAATGCATGTCATATAAGACTTAACATCTTCGAACAAAAATAGTCGATCAACGCAAATTTGCAAGTCCAGTTCCAATTCAACAGCATTCTATGCCTTCCGTTAGCATTTTAGTTGTGGTGAACAAAGACAAAGGAAACGGTCAGGAGTGCACGCTAAGAGAGTCGGGACAAAAACAAGGGTGTAGTTTTACAGCCGCGCACGAAACTAGATCCTTCAAACCCACCATCAAAAAGGGGTCCGTGCATAAATGCGCGCGTGGAAAACGCGACCTCTAAACTTTTTACGGAGCTCGCCAAGGCAATTTTTCTCTCCTGCCGCTTGCCGAGAGAGTATATCTTTTGCTCGGCAATTTTATTTCCCTTGTAGAGCGGAGCATTTTGCATTTTTTTTTAAATGCGGGCGTGCCTCGCGACGAGAGGAAAACTTTCCGCTGCTGCACCCTCTCGTGCGCAGATGTCGCCTCTTTTTTGCTCGTTTTCGCGCGATACACCAGCAGCAGCAGCAACACCTCGTCGTCGTCAGATTGAAATATCCTTAACATCTCTCGTTCATCTTTATTATGACGTTACTATAGGAAAATGGATGCCATGAGGATTTTACTCAACCTCGTTTTCCGCAGAGGAGTTTTCTTTTACAGGGGGAATATTTTTGACATGCAATAAATCACTTCAAGCGATTTACCATGCACAAAAATGACGTTTTTGCAGTGCAGTGGACTTGATGCTGAAAGTTTCTTATCACTTATCAGCTTTTAGAAAGCGTCTTAAATAACAAATCGATTGATAAGTTTAGAAAGTGATGGAAAAGCAGATGATTATTTTGGCAACTTGACAGTTTAAGCGCACAACTTGGCATTCGATGAGAGGTTTGTGAAGTTAATAATTTTTTTTTGCATTGAAAAGCCAATGGTTAATCATCAAGTTTTGCCATCACAAGTAAGAAAATACACACACAAATTTAAAAAAAAATACATTACGCCAAAGAATTTAAAGCAATTAAATTTGTGGTTGATTTAATTTCAAGGGGAAATTTGTTATTTCCATCTTCAAGATCTTCAAATTTTATCATAAAATATATAACATTAGGTCTGTGTTATAGTTTATTTTGTCAGCATATTTGGAAAAAAAAACAGAAAAAGATTTAATTTTTTCCACCTGCCTCGGTTTCATGGTAATTTAGAAAATTCTTGAATTTTAGTGTTTTTAACAAATTAAATCTTCCTCTCATGCTCTCATGTATCGACTGATTGTGAGTTTAATTTTGTGTTCAATTTTGAAACGCAAATGCGGCCCAAGGCAAACAAAATTACAACAGGAAAACGAGATTGAAAATATATATTTTAACAAATTTACATTATTATTCAAATTATGGTGCTCAATTGTAGCATCCATTATACAAATTATTTATTTTGCAAAATGAATAAACTCAAATCAGAATATTCACAATCAGTATCACTAAATGTCACGAAAGTACCCTTTGCATTAGCTATTTTCACAATTCGAGCCTATTTTAAATAAAATAATAAACGGTATTAAGAATATAAAAGCCGTGAATTTAAATGTAATTAGAGTTTCATCTTGTCTGCTGTATTCAGAAATTGATAATATTCTATTTGTGAGCATAATCGTTGAATTTTTAACTAATTACATTGCTTTGTATTTTTTTTTTATTCGTATAATTTGTTTAATTTTGCCTCTTTAACATTGTAAAGCTACAAAAGTTTCTGCTAAATATTTTAACGATTTTTCTCCCATTTATCTTTTGCTAAAAAACCGCGTAATTTGGCTCGCCTCCAATTTTCGCCGAGCCTGATTAACGTTGGTTGTAGGGTTGTATTTTTTCCCACTTCGATTCGAGAGGCAAAGAGTTTCTTCCTCATATTTTGATGATATTCGTACATGCAAATTCCGGCTTCATTATTCTGGAGTGGATGCCGTCTCGTTAATTGAGCCGAGATTGGAACACAGGCAAAAGTTTTGCCGGGGCTGCAAATTAATCGCACGGCCGCGCGCCGTCCGAGGGAGAAAAACTGATGCACCGACTGAGATTAATTAGAAATCGTGGTGTGACGAATGGGTTTATATTCCAAAAATCGATACAAACACCTCCTTTTTTTCTCCGAACTAAAAAAGTAATAAAAAAAACTGATGGATTTTTTTATTTTTCAGATCCACTGGGCCGTGGCTACGAGGCGCACATCGACGTGGGCACACAGGTAAGGCTGGAAAAAATACATTGTATAATTTAGGTTAGTAACGCATGGCTGCGTCTCACCCAACAAACATGTGGCGTCGCCGGCGAAAGAAAGTAAGCGTTTTCGCCCGGCAATCAATAAAAAAATGCGCCGGGCCACTTTTCGCACAGCCAGCAGCCTCAGCCAGACCGAAGGAACGTGATAAAGTCCGAAAACTCGAGGCCAAGGGAAATTTCGAGCGGGACCGGAATAATGGGCCCTCGTCGTCGGCGGGAGAAGGAGGCGTGTATAATAATAAAGAGGAGCTGCTTTTGTCTATCCCCGAGGTGGTGTATTTTTTTCGTCGGTTGATAACGCGCCTGTTTATTATTAAAAGTTTGCCATTCCGCCGTTTCTCTCGACCGCAACGCAATCTCAGTTCGCCCTTTTGCCGCCCGGTGAATAAAAGATACCCCGCTTAATATCCCTTGCAAAATGCTCTCGTCCTCGTTATTTCCATTGCGTTCTGTGCGCATTTGCATTTTGAGCCTTTTTGTCGAGCTGCTTAAAACGAAAACTTCTTGCCTTTTGTGTCATGCGCGTGTACACGGATTCTGGTTTTATTAAAAAAACCCAGATTTATATTTGACGCATGTCGAGTGCCATGTGAAATGAAAATCCGGCTGCTTTTGTCACAGCTTACAACATGTGATATGCATAAGTAAATCCAGTGCTGTGAAAAAAAAACAGAATTTCGCTGCTCCGTTTTATTTAATATTTTATTATTATTGTTTATTTGTCCAGATTGTTACAAATACATAAATGCATTGTTTTCAGTAATTGTTGGAAAATAATCTATAAAAAAGGAATTGTTGGACAAAACGGCACCACAACTAGCAAGAATTTTGTTAAAACTAACGAGATTAAATAGACCCTCTCCGCCGCAATGAGCCTCAGATGACTTTGTATTTGTTCTTATCACTTATCACAAATTTTGCCATAGGTAGGCAATCTAAGATCATATTTAGTATTAAAAATTTATATCTAATAAGCACTAATAAGTTATTATGTTATTTAGAAGATGTTTAAATTTTATTTTATTTTTAATGAGAACAATTATTTAAAAAAAATTAAAAAGCACAAAATAATGTAAATATAATAATTGTTTAATTTATAAAATTTCATAGCGTATTTCTATGTAGGTTGAACCCGCAAATCCCACATGTAACGTTAACTTTGGGAAATTTAAATAGACACCGTTCTCTCTCTCTCACCTTTTTGGGATGCAAACGCCAGTAAAAAGCAGCGTTGCGCATTAAATATTAATGCCGGCGGGTCCTTTCGCGGAATTATCTTGGCCGGGGGCTTTGCGAATTTCCATTCGCACACGCGGTGGCAGATACTCGGCCCGTAAAACATCGACTCGTTTAATATTCCAAACGTGCGTCTCTCGCGAGTTAAAAAGTGCACGAGTTATTTTCTTTGTTCTGTGTGTTTGCATAATTAATCCTCGCGCATTCTCATCTCTCCGTCTGAGCAATTACGTCGGCTTAATTAAAATTTAGGCTAGCACGGAGGAATCCCTAATGGTGCTAATCCCGAATGTAGTTAGGAACGCAGCGAGCCGCCACCGGGCGAGCGTGTTTGTCGTTCCGGTTGCATAGCTGCGAGCCGGCAGGCGCTAAATGAGCGGCATTCTTTTGTGTTTGCAGGCTGACATTCGACCGCCGCGGCCCGACGTGAACGCCAGTTACTCCGACGACGAGTACTCCAGCAACAGGAACAGGTTTGCGCATTGTTTTTATTTTCGCAAGTGCGCGTTTTGTGCCAGCAGAATTATAATGGATTGTGCAGCCACGCGTGTCACATTCTCTTGTATGAATTTTTGCGCTTTTCAAAGTTGCAGCCGCCGGCTGTTGACTCTGCGCGCCTCTCTTAATTAGGGAGCCGTGGGTAATCGAGCGACTTCCCTTTCAAAGTTAAACACATCCAGTTCGACGAGATTTAAATGACGAAAAGTAAAATTAATTTAAAACAGACAAAAAAAAGCAAGACTGTGCAAAGAATTCAAGTTCTTATTACAATAAATTTTCATTTTGGCAAAATAATTATTTGTAAAACTGATCATAAATATTCCAAATTATGACAATTTTTTTACGGTTAAATACTTTAAATTAGTTAAAAAAAATTATATTATAATAATATAACTATTCTAAGCAAAAATTTGAATTTTTTAATGTTATTTTTAGTTTTTATCGGTTCTTATAATAAGAAAAAATATAAAATTTATGTTTACTTTGTGTTTCTATTCATTTTTATAAATTTTAATCAACATCATTTGGGAAATAACAAAATATTCTAAGGAATAAATTAAATTATAAGTTGCCAAACAGTTTGTATTGAGAAATTTTGATGTTTCTAATTGCTATAATTTGATCCTTTTTGCAATGTTGAAATTTAGTTATCGGAAACATGCTGTGTCATCGCGTACATTTATTCAAAATATTAGTTCGCTTTAACCCATTAGAGATTTGAATGCCATTTTAATTAACAGCTTGATCAGCTTATAAACAGCTTTTATGGCATGAAACCAATAAGCAAATTTTAATTGAAATTCGTGCAGATCGGTGAGCGGACTATGGGACTCTGGGCGTCGTTACCTGTCACGCGTGACCTCCACCCGAGCGACCGGTCCACAGCATTATTCCCGACAGGACTTCATGGAGCAGTACTGCGTCACCCCCCACCAGCTCAAAGCCCTCGACAAAATCGCCAACGCCGTCAACAACCACCAGGGAGGAGGATTATTTGGCTGCCTCTCCAGCAATCAACAGGTCAGAAACTCTCGCACAAAACAGACATACACTTACCGTGGTGAGCGGGCGAGCTCGCACTGACCACTCGCCAAAATATTCCAACACTAAATCGGTGGTGAGAATAATAATCCAAATGATAATATTTATTTCATGTCGTTGCTTTTGCTGTGACAAGTAAAATTTGATTTTTGTTGGAATATTTTGTGGAGTCGCCTTTATTTTAATCAAATACGTAAAAACTTGAGCTTATTTGCAAATAATTTTTATTAATGCTATAAAAATTCAAATAAAATTAACTTTTTCATCATATTCAATTATGTTTCATGGTTGATGGTATTGATCTGCATTCATTTTAAATATTTAAAAATGATCGTTTCATAGAATTCTCTAATAAAATTTTTATTTGTTTTTATCAAACAGTATTAATTAAAAGTCCTGCAAAAATTGCAACAATAATGTAAAAAAACAAACAAATATAAATTTTAAATAAAATCACAGTTTAGTACAGAAATTTAATCTTAAGCCTCAAAACGATCTATCCATCTTTTATGAAAGTTAAAATTTTTGAAAACTTATTTTATTATTTTAAATCATAATGACACCAGCTGAAGAAAAAAAAACAGCCACTAACAGCCATAGTGATAAGAAAAACAACCAAAATAAACCGGACAGTGCATAATGCAATAGTGCAAGCCAAAAAAACATATCTGGACCCAAAGCTCTATTGCGAGGATAAATTTTGAAGCATAAACAATTACTTATAAAAAAAATCACCAAGTCTAGCGATATAAATAAACATAAAAATACGCTTTTCCCCCTTTTTTATTACCGTATAATTTAAGATGAAACACCTCGAGCTTATCCATTTTTTTCATTTCAATATTTGAAAAAGTTTAAAATTTTGTAAAACGTGCTTTTTCAGGGTTCACCGTGTAGCAAATCGTCCCTCCTGTCACTATGTGTGGGTCGGCAGAGCAACGGGGCCGAGGAGATGGCACAGTATTGGCCCCAAAAGCCGCCCAGATCATCGCACCTGCCTCCTGCTCCACCGCCGCCCGCAAACCCGGTAAGTCCAACATCGAAATTCCCTCGCACCTTGTTAATTATTGGCCTGATGCTGGTTAGGATTAATAAGCCTGTTACTGAATTCATGAAAAGTTGCTTCCGTTGAGCGTTGATATGCGCGCTGATACGCCTTTTTCACAGACACGAGTTCAATTTGATAAAAAAAAGAACGCAGCAAAAACTCGATACATTGACTGACCTACTCTCTATTATAAATATTGCACGCAAAATCTCTATCTCTGCCTTTGTCTATCTCTGTCCTCTGTGAGACCTACTTGTTTCATTGTTAGAGTGGCTGATAGTGGTTGACTCCATTTTCTTTTAAAACCAACCTCGTTTGTCCTCCATCCTTTAAAAAAACATCCTGGTGATATTTAAATTTTTGAATTTTGAAAAATAAAAATGTAAAAATATCCAAGAAGTCGTAGATTAATGTAATTTTGAAAATGGGCAATATGCGACTGGCCACCCTACTCAATGTCGTGCTGGCATGCCTGTTTCTATGTCCGAACAGGCCGGACGTGGTGGACGAGGAAGGTATCAGTGGGTACCTGAGCAGGCCGAAGAAGCGTACCATAGCTTGGTGAGTGGCAAGAATATTCGATGTACCGCTTCTCTTCTTTCATTTTCCAAACATTTTCAAACTTTCTCTCAGCATGATTTTCCATTTTCGACATTTTACTCTAAATGTGCACATTTTCATGTTGGATATTTCGTTTGATGTGTATTTAACAAAAAGCTGTGTGGAAAAGAGTAAAATTAGCGAGTCTCTTTGAATTTTTCATCTGCATAAAACATGAAAAGAAGTTTACTTTGCCCAGAGTAAATTAAAAGTTTCTCTTTCGAGATAAAACACTTTCTCGCTATATTTACTCTTTCATTAACTCGCATTCCGTCAAAGAATGTTATCTTTGATGTGCTTGTGAGATTCTATCAACTATAATAATTTCTACAAAATTGTTCTCCGCAGCCATAAATTAATTCACGTTTGATGAAATTACAAAAAAAATCTTTAATTTCCAAGTGGCTGAAAATTTTTGGAAATCAAACTTGTTTAGTTGAAAGTTGAAATCCTGATAAAACTAAAAATAATCAGGCTCAAAATTGACGTGTCTTTTAAAATAATCAAAAATTTTCAGCTCAATTAATTGTCATTCACTCTCGGCACATTAATTAAAACAGCATGGAAAATCATAAATAAACACTCATGTAAATATACAAACTTTAATTCAAAAATTCAGCACAAAATTTTCCTCATCCTCTCTCATGGTTGGCGTGAGTGAAAGTTTAAAGACGCAATTAACGAGAGTGTGGCCCCCACGCAGGAGCGCCCACGGCCGATACCCATCGCCGGATTTCCGACGCAGGACTTCAACAAGGGTGGCGAGGGCAGCGGCGGCCAGGGTAGGCTCATCGGCCAGGGCAACATGAAAATCACCGAGGAGCAGATTAGACAGGCGCAGGCCAGAATGCGCGGTTTCAACCACACAGAACCCAACACGCCGCTCAGCTCGAGAAGGGGACACGCGCTGGTAAGCACCATTAAATTTGCATAGCTTGGATGCACTCGTTCCGTGTCGAGGTTTGCAAAACGAGAGAGAACACTCGGGCCGGCTGGCGAAATAAATTGACATTCTGCGGCAGCAATGTGAAATGGAGATGAAACATTGACCCCGTGGCTTGTTTGCTTTGCGCGATATCGTTTTTGAGCCGGTCGGAAAACGCTTTGAAGATTTCTATGAGGCAGGGCGAAGCATACACTTTTATTTGTACCTCCAAAGGTTCTGAATCCAGGGAGAAAGAGTAAAAAATAAATTTAAATTTTTATGAGTTCCATCCCTTGTTTTTTAAGAATAAATTTTCTTTTAGACATTTTGTTCTTGTGATGTCATTCTATAATGAGAAATCATAAAATGATACAGCTTTTCAGCATAATATATAAAAAATTTCCAACTCAAGATGAAAATTAAGCAGAGAGCCGAAGCCAGTATTTTTATATATGAAGGGAGGAAAGAAAAGAAAATAAATATAGTCAAATGCATATATTTATAAACATGAAATATATAAAATCCTCTGCAGACCAAATTTTTATTTAAAAATAGTTAATATTATTGTTATGGCATAAAATATTTAGCAAATAACGTTTTTAAACAATGATCGAGCTGAAGATTCCATTGAGGGATTTTTATTTCTTTCATTTATAGGACATCGACGATGGAAGACGGGGCAGCAAACATGTCAGTTTTATGGAGCACAGAAGCGGACTTGTGCGCTCGCAAACGACGTCCAGCTTCGAAGAGGCCCATTTGGGCGCCGCAGCCAGGTGGCGCATGGCCGCAGCTCGGAGTCAAGAGCGACTCCTCGACGGGCCCATGATCAAGCCCAAGAAGGCGAATTACTGCTTCACCCACGAAGAGGAGTCGCCCGCCAAAAAGACTGTGATTATGGGTGAGTTGCAAATTAAATGAGTCATTTTCAAAGTTGTAGGGAAGAAATCCCCAATAATTGAAGAAAAGTTGAATCAAATTACATTCATTGTAATGCTTACATTGTGAAAATTTACACATGAGTTAGGGAATATGAACAGTTTTTTTAATAAAATTAAAATTAAAATTTTTTGTGTAAATTGTAAGCTCATAATTATTATTATTTTTTACTTCTTTTTAATAAAACCTCCACAAATTATTTAAATTTTTTTATTTTGATAATTTGCAAAAAACATTTAATAAAAAGAAAAAGAATATATATTAAAAATGAATAATAATTTTACAAAAAATATTTTTACAAGAGTTGCCATTTTTTTTATTGCAAGCTTAAAATTTGTGCTATTATTTATTATTGTGCTTAAAAAAAGTCCAAGCATCAAATTATTGTGCAATGTTAAGACTAAACTATATTGTTTTATAATTCCTAACCTTTTCCTCTTTAATTAATTTGGACTTGATGAATTCTCTGGTTACCCTAGTGGGCAGGGTGTGGAGTTTAAATTCACCACCCACACTATTCAAATATTTTTCTCACTGGGCGGTGGCTGCTGTTGACAGAAAAGCTGAAGAGGGCGGCCATGAAGACCCAGGCCACGCAGACGGAACTGCCGCTGCCTGCGGTGGTGCAGAAGCCGCCCAGAGAAAAACGACACCACCACCACCAGCACCACCAGCACGGCTATTTGTCACTCAGCCCGCGCTCCATGCACAAATCAACGCAGGCCCAACGAACGAGGTATTTATTGCTTCCTGATTCCCCACGCAGCGGGCGCAAAAGTTGTACCGCAAAACTAGTTTATCGAAAGGCAGCAGATTTCCTAGGGACTTTCGTAACATAATCAATACTGCTGAAGAAATTTTATCAGTGAGATGTATTATTCTGACTTAATCTAGCTGAATAATAATTGTTGTATTAATTTTTTTTCGCAAGAATTTTACTTAAAAGGTTATTACATCTTAGATCCCAGATAGTTTTGTTCAATAAATTATAACAGTAACTTTTTTATTTTATTTAAATAATTGAATTCGAAACAAAATTTAAAATGGCCAAATATTTTTCATGTGATTCCATTGAAAATTTAAATAATAATACTCAGTAGTTTTTTCTTATTCATGAATCTAAATATACAGCTCTAAAAAAAAAAAATAGTAGTAATATTAAATTGAAAATGTAGGATTTATTTGTACTAAACCCTCTTCAACGTGTTAAATTAAGAGAGCTTCTGGTTAACTTATTTTATTATCATCTGATTATGAAAAGCTTTTGTAAATTATTCACATTTTAGAAAGAAACATGCTTACAAATCTTCCTTATTTTCCCTCTTTCTAAGTAATGCACTGAGCATGCAATGCATCCTAATCTCTTCTCCGCCCCCCTTTCTACAACCTTGTCATCCGTTAAATGCAGAATAATGAAGAGTTACTCGGCGTCTTGCGGCGGGAGCACGGCCGCCCAGTCGCAAGCCTCTGACATCTCGTGCATATCCGGAAGCACTTCTGGCTGGGAGCACATGCAAGACAGTGCTGACGACGACGACCACGAGGAACAGCCCTTCAAAGACCGCCCTTTCATGCAAAGATCGCAATCGGCGCAGCCATCCACGCGACACAAGGTGAGTTCGCCCCGCTAATTAGAGACGCGCGCTTTTATTAATTAATTTCAAAAACAGTGCCAAGACAAGAGAGACTTGTCGCCGCGCTACAAAGAGATTTTCATCGATTTCGAGCCAAATCCAAACAAAGTTTCGCCCCAACCATCCCCCAAATCAAAGAGACCCCTCCACAAGACCCTTTCTGAGGGCGAAATCCTGCTCGAGAGGAGGAGAATCCAGCACTCTGATTATATTGATAGGGTAAGCGAGTTCAAAAGCATGATTTCTAAAAAAAAGCTTCAAATTTGATATAAAATGCTACATACTTATTTTACAAAGTGGTCAATTTTAAAATGTTACAATTCTAACGTTTTGAGGATATAAATTCAGTGAAAGAAAAACAATTGTATTTTATTGGAAAGCCCTTCAAGGTCTCAAAATATGGAATATAAGAATAAAGTGATTTACGAATTTTGAAATTTATAATTTTTTAACAAATTGCCGACATTGCTGTACCTTTTTTCACACAAATTAAAGTATGCAACCTGCCGCACAACCATGTCGAGCAGGTTGCATCCAGTTGAATTTGTTTTTAAAAGTTAAAACTTTATTTTAGCAATGCGAATCATCAGCAACCGTGGAGGACGCAGAACTTTATGGGCGTCATTTCGATCCAACCTCTCCTCCTTGCTCACCGCAAATGCCCTTAGCCAAAAAGTCTTCCGAGGGCACGGATGGCACCAACGGCAGCATGTTCAGTTCATCATCCCTGCTCGACGAAGAGGAGTTCCACGAAAACATTCTTGTAAAAATTGATATCAAAATTCCGTATGTATATAGAAGATCAAGAATTTTTTCCAGATGAGAGAGGGCCTTTTTGGCAAAAGACGATTGTCCCTAGACGGCCGTTCCGTCGGTCGATCCGAAGACTCAGAATTTTCAGACGATCGAGGAGCGGATGAGGTTGAAAGAAGACCTCAGAGCCAGCCTGCAACTGTGATAACCACTTCAGGTTTTTAATCATGTTGTTACTTTAAAAAATAAAATTAATTATTTTTCCGACAGGTTTGCTTCTGCTGCCAGACACCAGTAAGCAAACAGGAGGTTCTTCCTGCGACTCTCTGTCGGTCAGTGGCTACACCGGCAGTCAGCAAAACACGTGGCGCGAATCGCAGGCCACCGTGATTGGAATTAATAATTCCGACCTAGAGAACATGGGCAGCACGTCCGAAGTATCATCTGGATCAAATCAAAAGCGTGGAATTCTGATCGTGAGCCAACAGCAAAAGCCCCTGGAGGCTGAATTCACTGAGGAGGATGAATCAGTCAAACCACCCACAGAAAGGTTTAAAAAATAAATATTTTTGTTATGAAATAATTTCCTTTTTATGAATAGGAGAAAATCTGCTTCTCCCCAACCGCCAAAGCCTGTGTCTTCGCCATTTTCTAACAAAGCGTCTCCGTACCAATCGCCATCTCTTCTGCGACCTTCACCAGCCTGCATGGATGTGTCTGAAACTTCTGAGGACTACGTTACAGCCACAGACAATTCAGGGGCAACGGATTCCAGCTCCAGACGCCTTGGGGTCAGTTTAGTATTTTTCTATTTTATTAGATGTCTCTTAAATATCATCATTAAATAGCTTTCTTGAGTATAACACATTTCCAAAAAAATATAGCGGCACAATAAATTGTACAATATTTCATTTTACATAGAGCACTTTTAGAAGCCAAATTTCCTAATAATATTATTCCAAATAAACATAGTTCCAATGTTAAATTTTTAATTTTTTTTACCAATTTTTATTAAAAATTTTCACGCTTTTTACAATCATAGTTTCCATCACTCCAAATAATGGCCATTATAATTATGTGTATACACGTGTGGCAACAATGTGAGTGTGTGTGCATGATTGTTGTAGCCTGATGGACAGCATGAACCCTCAGGAACGTCTTCCAGCAACCTGGGTGAGGGGGGCAGTTCTTTTGAAAGTGCTTCATCCATGCACAGCAAAGATGAGGTGAGTGTTTTTTTAAAAACACGATTTCTTGTAAGTTATAGAAAAAACACATTGGTAGACTTCTTATGAAAAATTGTAATTGGTTTAATTAAACGTTTTTTTATTATTCTAAAAGGTGCCTCTTGAAGCATCCGAGCCAATGGGCGGCGATTCGACGCCGACCCCGCGCCCGGACTTGATCGAATGCTCGGCCAAAGTTCCTGCCGAGTCTGCGTCGTTAAGTTCACCCAGCGCTGAAAGCAGCAGTAGCCAAGGAAGGTAATCGACCGAATTTTACCTTCTTTTGTAAATAATTGTAATTGTGATCGGCGCTTAATGCAGTTACAGTCTGCAAGGAAGCTCGGCGGCCGACGCTGACCAAGCGCATTCGTCGCCCCACCTCGCTGAAAAATCTAAAGCGAAAGTGCCCTTTGATGTTTCCACCGTTGAACAAAAGCCCACGTAAATGTCATAATTTAAATCGTAGATAAATAAAAGTTTTAATTTCATTTGTAAAAGTTTAAAATAAATAAGTTATAAATTGGTGTTGTTAAAAAATAAATATTTATAAATTAGGGGCGAGATTTTTAAATTCATATAAAAATGTAGAGTAGTGTTTTATAGGGAAACTTTTTAATAAATCCACGTTGCACAGAATTCAACAACCAACCACAGCACAATGGGGTGACGAAGAGAGAACAAAGGCTAAACGCGGCTTCAAGCTCGACTTGCCGAGCACCCCGTCGCCCTCTAAAAACGAAACGGCCATCCCTGTGACAAAGCCGCCGCGCAGAAAACACAGGCACCCTGGTAAGCCTCTAAAGTATTTTTATTCTTCATTTTTGCAAAATCCGATATTTTTAGTTGAGCCTGCAGAAGTGACAACTCCGGGAATGGTGAGGTCCCCAGCAATGCATCAAGGCTTCCGAGCTGAAGACTGGGTTGTGTCAAGATCCTCTCCGAGCACTTCCATTCCACCAACTATTTCCAACATTCCTCCGTCAGAGCGAATTTCCCCTCAAACTGCAACAATGGTAATCAATTTTTTATTAAAAAAAAAAATTGAAGTAAGCAACTATTTAAAAAAGCAAAAAAAATAATTTTAGTAAGTTTAAAAAATTAATTAAGTGAAACAGAAATGCGTATTATTTACTTTAATGGATTTGAAAGAAAGCTTTTTACTGTCAATAATGCTTTAGAATATTTCAGTGATTTCAGTAAATATAAAAAAAAATTAAAATTATCCTGGCGCTTAGAAATGTAATTTGATTTCCTTAAAACTTTAAATTTAGGCTTTAAAATGGATGGTTTTCTTTTTACTGAATCAATTTATAAAGGAATTAAATTTTTAATAAGGTTGCAATATATTTTCATGATCATATTTTTTATTCAGGCTGTGTCACCTGGCAGCAGGAGGCTGCAAGCAATGCGGCGCAATTCTTCAAGCAGCAGCAGCAGTGATGAGGGAAATGTGCGCCGCACCCCCAGTCCTTCAGGTCGAAGTCCGACTAATTGTAAAACCCTTCCGAGAGCCAGTCCGAGAAGAAGACCTGCCAGAAGTCCGACGGCCAGTCTTCAAAGGTAGATTTTTTTTTAAATAATCTACAAATAATAACTCTTGAAAATGAAGACCTATTAGGCGGAAGAGCGTTTCCGATGAAACCAAGGGAATCAGCACATCTCAAACCGCCCTGCCCGCCGTCACTTACACAGCCAGTTCGGTTCGGAGAAAGTCGGCGCCTAAAATCTGCTCGCCAGTCAAAGGTATAAAGATTATGAGCTGTAAATTGATTCAGTACGTAGGACACTAGTCGTTTTCATCTCAGGTCCCGACGGGAAAATCGTGCCCCCAGAGAAACTGCTGTCGCCCCACCCGCACCACAAGTTCCACAGTCTCGGCAGAAAATCTGGGTCTAATAAGGTCGGTTTCGGAGGAAAATAATGTTTGGTATTTTTTTTCTAATGTTTTTTAATTGTGATTCAGACGAGTCCGGTACATGTAGTAAAAACTGCTGTAAGTGCCGAGAGTCTGCGTTCTGTCAGTCCAGGGAGTGACTCTGTGTTTTACGACCCACAACTCTCAGGTTCCCCATCAACTGCAATTGGAACAGACACATCACCTCAAGTGAGTTAAAAAATAACTAAAAAAAAAATTTAAATTATTATTAATCTAATTATTATTATTGTAATAAGAACAGAAATCCAACTCTTCAATGGACCTTAAAAACTCTAGATTTAAAAGAAAAAAATTTGGCTTAAAATGCAAAATTGTTGAAATTCCCTCTTAAAAATGAAAGTATTAATTTTTTCAGGCAACTCAGTCAGAGGCCGCGCCAGCTAACGGGGATGCCTTTATTGTCAAACCGCCAGAAGGTTTTGGCGACTCTCCCGAAGGTCCCAAAAAACCTGGTGGAAGGTAAATTTATTTTTCAATTGTTCAAAAAATATTTTAAATAAATTTTCAGGTTGTATAAGAAATTGGAAAAAAGGCGTTTTAAGTCTGAGGAAAGGGAAAAGGGTTCCTGCAATCACCAGCACAAGGAGGGCACAGGGACGCACCCTCGGCGGCACCAACACAGGGCGTGCAAACACGCCACCGCCAGGGCTAAGTCTGAAGAGCGGCGAGGAGAGAAAGGCGATAACACCAAGTATGTTTAATTTATCTTTTTCTGTACAAATTGTGCTTAATTAGACTTAAACTCAAGGGTTGCTTCTTCGAGATCGGCAAACTCAAGTTTGGAGTTGTTGCGCGCGTCAGGAAGTTCTCCAAACATGCAGCCTGAAAATCCAGACGAGATTGGTGTGATTTACGGCTCTTACAGAACCGCCTTTTGGCTTTACATTTCCCCTAGAGATGAGAAACTTGTGTGGAAAAAACCTTTGCCAGCCACACCAAGTGGTAAACAAAATTATTTAAATTAATTCATATAAATTGTTTCATTTTATTCTACTTAATGGAATATGGTTTTTAAGGCTCGCTTTCTCACTGTGACAAAAAAAAATAGTTTCTTAATCTTTTTTTAATTCAGGTTCACCACCCACATCTCCAGACGGCTCAACCTGCAGCGAGAGGGATTTCCGGCGCCGTTACCAGGCAGTAACTCATCGGATGGTGCACAGAAGGGCCAGCGCCGAAATGTTTGAGCGACTGGCGGCCAGAACGTTTGGTGAGTTGAGTGTTGTGCTTAAAAAAACAGCACATTAAAATTTAGATGTTTCAGTTATTTAATACATTAAAATTTAATAACTATTTTTAAGTTTTATTTTTTAACATTTAATTTTTTGAAATGTTATATTCATTAGCAGTAATGTCTAGCAAAACTTTCAATCATAAATTTTTCAAAAGTAAAATTCAACTGGAAGTTTATAAAATTTTATAAAAAAATAATAATTAGTTACGCGTCAATGTTAGTACCAGGGAGGGTTAATCTCTATTAATTTGTTTGTTCATGTCTTTTTTTTTAAATAATCATGGAATAGATTTTAATTTTTCATAATATAATTCACATTTTTTTTATTATTTATCATTTCATATCTTGAAAAAAACTATCGTGCATTTATTAAACAAACCATCAGTATTTTTGGGCTCAAGTGCACCAAAAATTCAAAAGCAACCTTGGCACAGTGGCACTGGTTGCCAAACCAAACACTCTGCATATTGTGCAAGTCGCCAGCGGCCTAGTCACAAAATGACACAGAAAGCCTTTGGTCCAAAATATGCGCAGCTCCTCTTTTGTGTCGGCGCAATTTACATCACGTACGAAAGTAATTTGTTGACAAATAATGCGCCCGAGATAAACGCCCAGCGAGCCGGCAAATAAATCACAATTGCGCAGCCAGCGCGCGTCCGAAATAGAGTTTAGAGTTCTCCATTATGCAGCGAAGAATCTGAAGCACATGTCGGGACGCGTTTTTTGAGGAATTCTTGAGTGGCAGAAGGATTTTTATTATTTGCTCTGGCGAAATGCCACTTATTCTAATACCCACTCTGGCATGCGCGAGTCTATTTTTGCCCCGGAGATAAATGAATGGGTGGTGATTTTTGTGACGCTCGGTCACAAAAAGTGCTGGCAAGTATTGATTAATTGATTTTTAATTGACCCCAAAGTACAACATTCAATTAATTTTTGTAATAACAATAAATTTTTATTTCCTGCAAAAATATTAATTAAATAATTTTGCAAAAATAATGCATTTTAGTATAATTTAAAAATTCTTTATGTAGACAAGAGATTTGGGTAATAAACTAACTTGCAGCCCAAACTCTTGCAAAACCGCAAACTTTGCTGGGTCTCGCGACCACTTAGCATAACTGCTGCATGAAACAATATCGTGTGTTATTTCTGCCTGGTTCGCTGCGAATAACAACTAATTTTAGCGCACGGCGCCTCCGTCCCAGCGCTCATTAAGACCGCGCGCGCTCCTCTGCGAAAGCGCTTTAGACAAATTTACTGGTCAGTCATGTTCGAGGGAGTTTGTCTCGCGGACCAGGTAGACGAGGTGTACAGAGCCCTCTTGAGGCTCTACTGCTGGCACGAGGTTGTCATCAGGTTGCTCGCCAAAAATGGTAATTCAGAATCCAATTATATATCAGGATAATTTTTAATAATTATTAAAAAATTTAATTACCTCCAGAAGTAAAGTTTAGATGGTTTAATCTTTTTCTCTCTCTTATGGACAGTTTAATTTACTCTAAAATAATATTATTTCAGTTAAAAAATATTTTCATATTAATAAATTGATAGTTTCCATGACTATTAGTGTAATAGGGGTGGTAGACAGAAATGAACTTTCATATAATAAATTTTGTCTCAAAGTCTCCTACGATGTTCATAAATCACAAAATAATATTATATTTTGTTTATTCGTAATGTTATTTCTTGAAATAATAATTATATATGGCATAAAAAGTATTTCCTGCTGCAAAGAAATTTTACGTTGGAACAAAAAATGATCGTAATAATTTATTTCAAAGATTTGAAAAACAAACATATGAGCTGAATGAAGTTTTAGGGATTCAAATAAAATGTTTTAAAGAAAAAAAATATAAAATCTGGTGTACCAACAATAAGAAACAAATCAAATCATGAAATTAAAATTCGTGTTTTATTTTGTAGAAACTGAGCAGACCGTGACTGTGCGAAAGGGTGATGGCGAATTTGGATTCCGCATCCACGGTTCGCGGCCCGTGGTCGTGTCGGCCATCGAGCCGTCCACCCCGGCCGAGAGCTCTGGCCTCGAGGTGGGTGACATCGTGATCAGCGTCAACGGCGTCAACGTCTTGGACGCGTCCCACTCCGAAGTGGTCAAAATCGCCCATGCAGGTCAGTTTTCGTTGGAAACTGCAGCAAATAATTTTATTTATTTATTAATAATTGTCCTTTTCTGATGTAAATACAAATAATATTGATTGATTTATGTTATCCTCTACTCTTACGCACTCTTATTATTTTATAATTATAAATTTAAAATAAACTTTCATTAAACTGCTCGTAGCATAAAAATAATATCATCTAAATGTGTGATATTGAAATATATGTTTGTGCATTAAAAACAGTTCTTATTCTTCTATAATCCAAAAAGTAATTTTTTTACCCTTTAAATGTTTGTATTTAAAAAGTATTCGCTTTTTTCTAACGCAATTTGAAGTAATCATAGCTTTTTCTTTTGTATTTGGTCTGTTGTGTCCTGAGTTGCTTGCCTGGTTCTTTGCTGTACTGATTGTTGGCAATCTTCTTAGCTGGTAGAGTTCGCATGATTTTAGGCTCCGAGGTGCTGCAGCTCGAGGTGGCCCGCACCAGGCACCTCATCAGCCCCGACGAGAGCGACTCGCCCGAAATCGTCGTTGGGGTTGAGAGGTGTGGACACTTGATGAAGAAGACGCCTACTGCCGGACAGTGGGTGCACCGATGGTTCGTCCTGCGATACGATGGATGCCTTTATTACTATAAAACGCCATCATTGGTAAGATTTTAAAAAAAATTCAAATATTTAACAAAAATAATTAACTGTTTATTTTTTAATCTTCAAAATTTTTATTTTCATTTAATTTAAATAAATAAACTATTTTGCGTTTATGATTTATTTTATTATTACTATTAATGTTACTTTTACTATAATTTGTAAAAATTTAAAAAAATATATATAAAAAAACTAAAGAAAAAATTATTAAATTACAAAGCCTATGTCTCAAGTATCTCATTAATTGGGTTGTAAACAAAATTTTGCTGCAGAAGTGAATCACTTCAAGTGATCGATGTAAACATTTTTAATATTTCTACTGTCCAAACTTCAAATTGTATAGCAAATAATTAATCTGGGGAATTTTAATATAAGTTATGGCGCAAGTTAATGATTACATGGAGTATGGCCAATATAGTGTTTATAGCACGTTTTTGTCATTGGTTTGTTTTTGTTGACGACGCAATTTTTTTTTAATAAATAATAAAACATAACTAGAAAGTTGCTATTTGAATAGTTTGAACAAGGAACTTAAAATTTATTTATTAATGCAGGAGAGTCGACCGTTGGGAGCAATCTTGGTGTCCCAATTCACCGTGTCGGCCCCTGACCCCGCAATCCTTCCCGAGGGTGCCAACGACCCCCGGTGGCTCATCCGCCTGCTCAAGGACGGCATCCTGGCGATGACCCTGAGTGCAGACAGTCAGGCTGAGCGGGACCAGTGGCTGTCCAGCCTTTACACGGCTGCCACCACTCCAATCAAGGTTCCAAAAAACAATATTCCGGCAAAATTTGATCTCACTTTGTCTTTGGTGTGTTGCGATGCCGTTTTATTTGATTAATTACTTTCTTCCTTTTTATGATATTTTCCTCAAATAATTGTGCTGTTTTTGTCAGTTTTACTCGTTCTGTTTGTGTGGTTTGGTAATTTGATCGGAAGATTTTGTCGACTGAGATGAATTCAATGGCGTTTTTACTCCAGTGGGAAGACCGTTTGGTGAACAGAGGCACTTTGGGCCTGAACCCGTCGGACATTATTAACCCAGACTGCTTCGGATTCCTCAACAAACTCGGACGGCGCTGGAGGAACTGGAACCGCCTCTATTGTGTCCTCAAAGATGCGTGTCTCTTCCTTTTCCCTACTCCAGACTCACCCCGAGCCTCAGGTACATAAATATAATGTCACAAACTTGACAAAGATTATTATTATTATTTTATTATAGAGAAAATTAATACCTAAATCAGAGAATATTGATTGAATTTATTAAAGGAACACCATAGGTGTGCGACATTACATATATATATATATATATAAATCAGAGAATATGAAAAAATTTTACTTCATTATTAATTGAGTTATTATTATAATTGCAGAAGCAGTATTCATTTAACAAATGATTAAAATATAATAGGTCAAGTCAATTATGATAATTTAATGAAATGTTTCTACATTATTTACATTATGAGACAAAAAACTTTAGAAATTCTAGGATATCTATAAATATTAATAAATACCTTAACAAATTTTGCATAAAATGGTAAAGAAAAAATATTAATGTTATTTAATTTTTCTATGATAGAATTAATTTAATTTTAAATCACAAATTTATTAAAAGATTGAATTACAAAAATACATTCTTTAAAGTAGAAAAAAAAATTTCTTATAAATTTAACAATGAGCGAAACTTTTCCTCCAAACAACTGTTTTATAACTTTTAATTAAATGGGGCTGTTAGCTGTTTATTTCTTCTTTTTTTCATTAAAAACACATATTTTGCACAAATTGGGCAACTGACATATTTCTCATTTCTTTTAGGCCTTCTTTGCCTGCATGGTTATCGAGTGCAGACTGCAAGCGCCGGCGGCAAAAGATTCGCCTTTGATCTCTTGGCGCCAGAGTCCAAGCAAAAGCATTTTTACTTTCACACTGACACTGAACTTGATAAGAAAAGGTATTTTTTTAATTTGTAAAAAATTACAAAAAAAAAAAATATTATAAATTCACTTCAGGTGGATGGCTGCGTTGGAGTACAGCATTGACAGATGGCTGAAAATCGCCTGAATTGCACCAAAATCAGCCTTGTTCCTGCATCATAGTTCGCAAAACTGATTTTAATTGAAAAATAGCTCCCAAAAAAAAAGAGACGGAATCAAAAGGAACCTGTAGGAGCAAAATTTATAAAAAAAAAATTAATGTGATTTGTGTTTTTATGTCAATGAAAAAATTCAGCTACTCTAAACATGATATATAAATTTAACAAGTCTTATACATAATTGGAAATTGTTACACCCTATTGAATAATTACATAAAGTATATTTGGAGGTGGAAAAAATGTATTCCTTTCTTGCCAGCGAGCATGATGTTTATGGTTATATTGACAATTATTCACTAAGCGCATTGTTTCTAAAAGATAGTAGCTGTACATAAACTATTTAACACTTAACACGCAAAGCACTGGGAGAATCGTTATCCAAAGTCACCATTTTTAACATTAGGTGTTTAGGTGTAACAAAATATTTTTATGTGCCCTCTGCTATTTAAAAGTTTAGAGATAAAACAAACGAGGCCTACTAATAACGTATGTTTAAAGAGAGAAACCAGAAATACATTAATTTTCAGTAAATTTAATTTAACTTATCAAAATCAAATTCAAGCTCACCGTTTTTGCCCATGGAAAATTGTTGCAGTTAATTGTTTAAAAATTAGTGCTGCTTTTCATCGCTTTAATTAGACATTATAAACTATTCTGGATGTAATGTTCCTTTTTAGAGAAAAAAATTGAATAATCAACATTTTCTTTTTGATTTGAAAGTTAAAAAGTGTTTCGATAATAAAACAAAGTGGATAATTAACGTGATGTGTACTCAGAATGTGATAAATATTAGGGCTCAAAGAGAACTATTGATCAATGTGCATATCTCTAGAGAGGTGGTGAGTTTGCATAACGACCCTGGGGCCCAGATTAAAAGTAAGAAACAAAAAATGCCGCTGAAATAAAAACGCCAAAACGGATAATTTTACTGAGAGAGAAATTTTATGCCAACACACACGGCCGTGTGGGTGGAATCGTATGCGGGTATATCAAACAACACACACGCATTGTAACTAAAAATTAACAGACACACACAAAGAGACTTAAACGAAAAATCCTTTAAAAAAGCGTTAATGATAAAAAGAAAAACAATGAATGGTGCCAAAAAGAATTTTTACGTAGGAGTAAAAGTTTAAATATATCAAAAAGAGGATGTATGTTGGAATGTTTCCAAAGTCCAGGTTCATGTACAATATTGACCTGAAGAGAATATTGAGAGATAAAAAAAAATGTGACTAAACTGCCAAAAGTTTATAATTCTATATCATGCAAAAATGTATGTTACATGTACCGGCATATATATGGAAGAATTAGAAATAGTTTAAAAAATGGCCAAGCACAAATTAAGCATTGATACAAAATTCGGCAAAGGGTGCAAAAAATCACATTTTGCTTTTGAGAAGAAAATGCAGATGGATTCATCAGATTACTCAAATAGTGATCACTATATTTAATCACTTCTAAGAGTGAAACATTCCTGAAATGGAAATTTTTAAATATTATACATTTTTAAATGTGTGCTTGATCGGCGCATTCATGGCGCAAAATGAAATGGCGAGAGTAAAAAATATTGTATTATGCGCTGGAAAAATATTTTCTTTTGGATCTGCTTGGATTGTGTGCAAATACACAAAAAGTTTGTTTGTTTTATGGACCGGTGTTTCTATGAATATTAAATTTTCATTTATTATGATATGACGCTTTTAGTGCGATTTTGGCAACTGTGGGGTTGATATTATTCACGTGGGAAACAAATAGAACTGTTGCAAAATGTTGCTACGGGAAAAGCGCTGCATTTCTTTCCTGTTCATCAAAATTAAAAATGTTATACATTCAAAGAGTTTATTTGGTTTTAATCCTTGATTTTGACTTCTAATCTTGTAAAAAATTCAATTTAAGTGGTACTTCAACATGACTCATATTTTTAGTCGAGTCCATCCTAATCCCAAGTTTGTTGTTTTTAATTAATAAATTTTATTTTAATATTTTTACGGATACTAAATAAAATGAAACATATTGAAATTTTATTTTTTTTAAATGTTATTTAAGGCCGCAACGCGACAAAGTGGACAAATTTTAAATTTTTTTATATATATATTTTTAACACATCTTCTGCAAAAGGTTCAAATTGAATTTTTTCAAACTGCTTTTAACTTTTAACAGTAAAAATATCATAAACTTTTGCAATAATAGTAAAAAGCCCCTAAGTCTATCTTTATGTTTATATTTCCATTATAATGAAAAATTCGTCAGATGACACAATAAGAAATATTAGGTCCCTTTAGGCCTGCGCGTGCTATTGACATTTGACACAGACACAACACAATTATTGATAGCTTAGCTTTGTGCTATGCCATTGGAGTGCAAGAGACGCAGACGAGACTTCCAATAATGCTGCTATTTCCATTATAATAAAACAATTTCACGTATCTTGCCGACTGAACAGTTTTTACGCGCTGTATTCTCTAGTTTGCTCTTGAGCTCGCAGCGCCGCTCAGTGGAAACCTCGGAACCAAAGGAATGCTGTTTCGTAAAGCAGATGTCATCGTCAGCTGACTCGAGTTTGTTGTGAGATGCTAAATACTCATATGCAACTCCTCGTGACTTCAATTGCAAGAAAAGGTTGCGACCGCGCGTACTTCACTGATTGCATGTGGTGAGTTTTGTGAATTAAATTAACTGTTAATGTAATTGTGCTAATTGAAACTGATTGGAACTTAAAAATAATGGCTTATTATAATTTATATAATTTTCATAATTCTAGCTTTTTCTTATTAATTTCATTGTAAACAAATAATCAAAGTTAAAATCCATTGGAGTTGGAGTGGTATCAAACTACTATAATTAATAAAAAAAGTGCTAAGTTTATATTGCATTTCTTATTATTATAATATTTTGAACTTTCATTAATTTTTAAGGCAAAATTGACTTTTTCTCAAATTTAAATAAATGAAAATAATTTCAAGAATATATTAAAGAAATTTGCTTCATCGCGTAAACAAATTTCACAATAATTTTGCAAATATATTAAAATTTATATTAAACTGCTCAAATAGTTGCACTGGGAAGAAATTATATATTCTTATAAATTAAATTTATTCCCCTGAACACAAAATCAGGAAATAAACTAGGAATATATTATGCAATTAATTAAATATATATTTAATTAAATAATATGATTTTTAGTTTAGGAGTGTTTTTTTTTCAAGAACTAAACTTGAATTTAGTGATCTTTTGAGCGGCGCACCGAGAGGAAAATGTGGTCAACATATTTTAATCTTGAAACCACTTGAAACCAACAAGTTGCTTTCTTTTACAAGTATAAAATACAGCATTAAAAAAAAATGAACGGTTCATTTAAAAAATCTTCTGATGAGGCTTTGTAACTTCAATAATGATTAAAATTTGATTAGGAGTGAATACAGTTGTTAAATGACAGCTGCTCGATTTACAATTAAAGCTACATATTTATTTTTCTACTTCTTTGAAAATTTTGTTACAGAGAGACTAAAAATTAGATGGCTACATTTTTGCAAAAAAGTTTGCCTACAACCGTAAAAGTAATTATTTGCATTATAAAGTTTTTTTTTATTTACAATTGAGTAAACTTTTGTTATGAATGTTGAAAACAAATAATGAATAAACGCTAACAAAAGCCCTTGAGTGATTTTGAGCCACCCGACGCGTGCTTTTCCATCGATTTTTCATCTTTTCAACAGCAAAAATATTCGTCCAATTTCTCCTGCAGCTACATATATTCACAGCACCCTTCAGCAAACACATTCATATGGACTTGCCTCAAACTTTTTTTCTATTCTCTGTTACATGGCCCGAGATTGAAAGGGCAAGGGACATGTACTGCTGAAATCCGAGCTCCCAATAACACTGCTGCGCATGGCAAGCAGATTATAAAATAACATATACACAAGTTCAACCATTTCGCTTCACCACCTATGGCTTTATTGAAAGTGCTTTTGAGCTGCCAAATCTCAAACATGACCAAATTTAGATTGTAAAAAAAAATTAAATTTAATATTATTAAAACTAATTTTGATCATTTGAATCGACCATATTTGACAAAAGCTATGTTGCTGATTATTTTGTCATTAGGATATGGAACAACCAAGAATTAGCTGCTTCGATAAAAGTTTAAGAATGGTGTATCGGCTGAAAACACAGGTGATCTAAAGGTGAAGACGATTCATTTCCGTGTAATCAAAAATGCGCCTTTGTTCTTTGCAAAAAGATTTTACTCGTTGGCCAGGCAGATTTTACAGGCTGGGGGAAGGGGGTACATTTTTATCAGTATAAAATTAATTAATTCCGATTAATTCCAGTCTCAAACTTTAAATTGAACAGAACTCCCATATAGTGATTTGAATTTAAATTTAAATCACCATGAATAAACTTCTACTACAAAACAACTCGCAATTCGCATAATGCATAATTTTATGAAATTTTCTTTTCAATGCTGAACATTAGCATTTTTCTATCCCATAGATTCATAGATATAAACTGCAAATGACAATAATTGATTGATTAATTACCATTTAATACATTGCTAAACAATTATGAAAAAACATCAATAGAAAATTGTAACATTGATTATACAGAAGCATGAATAAACACGATAAAAGGGTATTTTTCATGTGATGAAATTCAATAAATTTAAACTTGTAACTAATTTGTTTGAAGGAGATGATCATGGAAATGAAGCGATCGGGCTTTTCCTCGTTGCAGAAATTTTTTTTATTCAAAAACCATTTGTTTTTTAATACAAACAATTTTCTGCAACGAGGAAAAGCCCGATCGCTTCATTTCCTTGTAACTAATTCATTCAAATTCACTCACTTAAGTTATTAAAATATCTGTATTACTCTGTATAAGTTGAAACGCAAATCAAACAAGTTCTATTTTACTTTCAAAACAAAATTACGCAAAGCCCAAAGTTTTAATCAATCTCAAAGCAAATAGCACAAATTGAAAAGTTTTCGCGATTGCCAAACTATCAACAAATTTCTTTTTATCTGATTCCAAGTCAGCAAAAATAATGAAAAAGCACTCCACTTTTAGAAAGGCGAAAAGTCGTCAGAGTTGATTTTTATATTATTCCTCGCGCACTTTCTCGTTCTTGCACGTCGCCGTGTAATAAAATTCGCCTTAGCCCGGGCATAACTCTTCTCTCCCTTATACATATCAGCAGCTTTCCGCTCTCTCATGGTAATGCAAAAATGACAAGCGCGGAAAATGCCATCGCATGAATCATTTGCGAAAGAAAGGGGCGTACATTGCTCGAATTCTCTCTCGTGTCAGAGATGATGACGCGGGATCTGCTTCTCAACCAGAAAACATTATTCATCTGATTCATCTCTCTTCAAACCTCATCCTGTCCTTCTCATTTTGAAAACATTGCTTCATCTCCATACCCCTGAACCAACCAATGAAGCAAATGAATAATCCAGCGGTTTCTCATCCTTGCTGTCCCTTCTGCAACTTTTCATATCAAACTCCATTTCGGCTTTTGAGCCTCGAGCACTCCTGGAGCATTAAATCATTTTTTTTTTTATTGGAGTAAAAAGAATTTTCAAAGTTAAATTTAATTATAATATAATAAATTCTTTTTGAAATTTGCTAATTTTTGTTATACCAAATTGTTAATTCTTTTTTTTATAAAATAATGAATTAATATTGAAATATTGTGCCATTAGAAGGATACTTTTTGGATATAAATAAAAAAATCTCTTGTAGGAACAACTAACCATGAAAATCCTTTAAAATACAAAATTTCAAATTGTTCTGTATTACATTTTAAAAATAATGATAATAATAATTGAATATCAACAGATCTGTACAAAAATCCTCATTGCTTGTATAACAATTCAAGCGTTTAGTTTTTTTGTCAAGCCAAGACAAAGTGTCTTATTGGCCTGTGCCCTTATAATTCTTATTGTTATTTTTTTGTTACTTTTGTTTTTTTTTAAATTTGTTATTCAAATTATTTTAAAATTATAAATTATTTCTGCCACAATAAACTTTCAACTTCAGCATGCAATAGAATGAATGGAACTAATGGTTTAATTATAATACATGTTAAAAACAGTTTTTAATAATTTTTTTAATAGAGATTTATTCAAGAGTATAATTAATTATTGTTTACTATAAATCATTATTTAATTAAAAATGCGAAGTTTTGCTGCCTAAACTTGGTAGGTCGTGAATTTTGGCGTCGCGCCTGTCTAATAAATAACAAGTGCACCTCTTGACACCTTCTCGCTGTCTTTTGTTTTTGCAGACACCTTCTACTTCGTGGTACGAAGAAAATTTCGCAAACAAAGCATCCCACTTTCAGCCCTTTGAAACCTTTCGGTGGAAAAATAATGCCTCGCCTGCTGTGTGGTGGAACCGCGCCTGCCAGGGAGGCGACGGACGACGTGCAGAATGTGTGCGATCAGGTGAAAGCGCGCGTCGAGCAAATTGCAAACAAGCACTTCGACGAATTCAAAGCGATCACGTACCGACCGCAGACTGTGGCTGGGACCAACTACTTTGTTAAGGTGAGTTGAGTTGATTAATTTGATTACTAAAGTTTCCAGTGTGGTTTTCTTACAATTAAATTAGTTTATAAGATTATGATTTGCATATAGTGGATTTGACCACTACCATGTTTTTGGGACATAACACGCAAAATAATGATAGCAAAAATGCATTAAAATGACTATTTAACTAAAATAAATAATCCATTCAGAAAAGACCTAGCAAACTTTGGGTATATTACTCCTTCAATTTAAGTCCTAGGAAATCTCTACGAAAAAAAAACAATTATTCAAAGAAATTTGTATTTTGTCCACCTAATATTTATTTGTGTATACCTTGGCAATTTCTTTGATCGTCAGAAGACAAAATTTTTTTCTTCTTCTCAAGGTTTCCACGGGCGATGGGAGCTTTTTACATCTGCGGATTTACAAGAATCTCCAGGGACAAGTTGAGCTGAGCGGAATACAGCCCGACAAAGGTGAAGTGGATGAGATTGAATACTTTGAGAAACATCTTGATTAATATATCAGATGTAGAGAAGGACTTTCCTGTTTGGTTCTTTTTCCAGTTTTTTTTTTTTTTACAGAGGTCTAACATAATAATATCTACAACTTTTCTTGCTATGAAAAATCAAGTTCTTTTTGTGCTTCGAAGTTTTATTAAGGTGTAAAATGGAAAAAAATAGAACTGAATATTTCATACTTTCTGATTTATTTTCTGTAGCAATACACCTGTGAAATTTTGGTTTCAATTTTTAATAGTAAGTTTTAACGCTAAATAGATCATGAATATTCCTGCGCGATAAAAGAAAATGAGGAGAAACAACATTTTTTTCAGACAAAACATTCCGCCTTCTATTATTTCAGGCCCGCAGATTCATCCAATTAGTGTTAAAAATACAAAAAATTATCATAATTACATATTTGACTGGATGAGAAATTGATTGTAGCCTACCGGTGTTTTGCCATGTAAAAAAGTAAGTGTTGAATAATAATTCTAGAAAAGATTCGGCTATAATTTACTGCGATACAAAATTTAAATTGTATTTTATTTTGCAGTCACCACATTTCAGAATATTTTGTTCATTCTTGTTTATAAGTAAGCAAGAAATCATCCTGTTGCTGAGCAAAAAGAGATAAAATTAATGTTTAGTACAAAAGCAAGCTTGCGTAAAAGAAAAGGGGTCAAATAATGAGACGGGGGAGAAAAGGGGAGTGGAAAAAAGTTATCTTTAATAACAACTCCGCCAAATGAGCATGTACATACTTAACATGCAACAAAAAGTATCTCTTGAGGGAAAAGTTTGAAAAGACAGAGCGGATGGTTTTTTCAGAGGGATATTATAAATCAAGCCCTCCGTGTGCTTAGGTCACCACTTGCAATGCGTCATTCCCATAGTCGGAAGAATGACAAGGGACGAGGGAAAATTATTAAACCACAAAAACCACACATGAGATGAAGCCTGGTTTAATTTCTAGCGAGATAGGACGAAACACTAAAATAAATTGCACGAAATACAAATTAATTCTTTTTCATAAAACAATTTTCACTTCATTCCTCGTAGCAATAATATTAATCAATATTAATAAAAAAAAACTTGTTTTTGAAGAAAAGAAAGTTAAAATGAATTCTCAAGACATTTATTTCCATCTCTGGTCGGTGGCCAAGACCATAATTAGCTTGTTTGCACAGACCGCATTAATAAACAAAGCAAATATTTTCATGTTGAGCTAATTTTTCTTAACAGCTTAAAAAAAATCTCATTTATAAATGTTATATAATGTTTGCTTTTTGGAGCGCACTAGAATTTCTTGTAACTGAATTTTCCATCTACAAAGCTGGAGCCTTTTTTGTTAGCTTTGTATAGAGCTGCTTAAAAGGAAATTTATAGCAGGCAGTTGAAAACAGGAGTCCAATTAATGAACAAATAAGTGACAAACAGGCAAAGTAATATTTTCAAGTTCTGATATCGCACGAGTTAATTAACTGAATTCCAAGATTTAATAAGAGAAAGATCGCTTCACTGCACATCTCCGAAACGTGATCAGTGAAGCTTCAGATCAATGTGTATTGTCCTTTTTTACAAAGAAAAATAAAACAAGTGTTTTCTCCACCGTCCAAGCAATGACTGGGTTGTATTTTTGAGAGGAAAAACATTGCCACTTGATGTGGCAGGGCTTGAGAAAATCTCTCTGCAATATTGGCAAAGTTGGTGAGGGGTGAATGAAAAGTTGTGCCTGAATGAACATTGCAGAAAAATCGTATGTTGGTCCATCTGCCTCAATCTCAGAGAGAACATAACTTCCAACCCTCTTGATTTTTTCCCCACAGAGGGTGTGGAAGAAAAGCCGCAAGAGCGCTTCATTAAAAAGTAGCAGAAAGAGGCTGCGGACTCATCAAAAATAAAAAAATAAATCGCTTCCGTATAAAGCGCGTGTGGCATTCGCGCGAGCAGTGTTTCCCGAGAGGAAATCGATCGGCGCAGAAAACGTTCCCTATTCAATTAGATAAACCATTTCAATCGCGTTACACTCGAGTTACTATATTGGATTCCAATCAAATGATCAATCTTCGCCAGTCTGAAAAAGATTATTTCGCCAGACCGCAGCCGGACGGGCTTCTAAGCCACTGACTCGGACCGGCGTAATGAAGATTTAGCCTGTGGTGAGTTTATTTAGCCAATTCGGTTTTGCATAAGCCGCGGCGTGTGTGCAATTTTATTGAAATTGCTTTCGCTCTTGGTCTCAAAATATCACAAGGCTATCCATGTGGAAGATGGTTGCATGATGAAAAACAAATATTAATCTCAATTATGCCAGAGCTTAATTAATAAAGAGTCTTTGGCATATATAGGCTTGGAAACCGTGCTTTTTTTTTGTTCTTTGAATTTTAGTTTAAAAATTTAAATAATTAACGATCTCATTATTTATTTGTTGCAATTTGAAAAAAAAACATTGTTTTCTGTATTTCTGATGAGTATGCAGAACTTGTGGTAAAAATTGGCATTAAATTTCTCAATGAAAGGGACAAAGGTATCGCGAAAAGTAGGCGATTTGACACAAAATTTATCAGTGAAAATTTAAAATCATTAAATTTTTTATATTATAATTGAAGTATATGAAAATTTCAGCGAGATTTTTCCCGTATTCCAATTTCATAAACGTTTCCTGAAAAGTGCCTGTTTCATGAGAACTATGAGATAATTATTTATTATTCTTCTTCTCATGTCACGCCGAAAAAACTTTTATGAAAAGAGCACCATGTTTACTCAAATTTTTTGAAAGACGCATCACCGGCATTGCTACGCAGACCTCAAATTTTCAAGATCATTACTCAAAACACGTCTCTGGAGTTGTAAAACTTGGAGCGCGTTGTTGCAGAGGACAAGTGAAAAAGTGATTCGTAAAGGCTCCCCGTAGAGCTCGGACGGTCGGTTGCTCTCATAAATATAAATAGAATATTCGTTGACGGATCTGGACCTCATGTCTGTGCGAATCAATCGATTTTCATCCAATAAAACTACAGAGCCTGCAAGCGGAGGAGTGTGTCTGTCCAGTGGAGCGAAAGCTAAATGTTCACTGCGACAGGACGTGCACAATTTTTTGGTCATTAATTTAGTGTTTTTGCTGTAGGCACAAATATTAAGCAAAATATAACAGCAGTTTGAGCAGTTATATCCACAATGAATACACACATAGCTCCCAAATGTTGACAAAAGGGAAAATTTGATTACAATATTTCTTATAATGATGGCAAAATGACGATTTGAAAAAAAATCTCTTTAATTTTGTTCAAAAATAATCGCAAGCTGATAATTTTTAGAAATTATTTGTAAAAGTGAAACTGTGAAACTATATTATTGTTTTTTATGTTTATTCAAATTCTAAAGTCAAGTCAAATAAGAAAAAAAATACAAAATGTGAAGTATCGGCAACACCTCTGGCCGTTTGAATTTTGAAATTTTTTAATTAATTTATTTATTTCTAAGTAAACTAAATTCTAGTAAATTTAAGAAAGCAACTAGCTTGAGCAAATAATAGCAATTGTAGAGAGCATAAATAAGTTCCACAAGACCAAAAGAGTGCAATGGGAAAACTGAAAATTAAGAATTTTATCTTTAGAAACTTTGTTAATAACAGCGCCGGGATATCATTATATAAAATTATGAACAAATTTATGCTCTGAAAATATGATAATTTTTACGCGCCTGATTATAATTATTTTATTTGAGATGAATTAATTAAGATATTTTTTAGGAATAGCAAACTTTGTGATAGGAATTTTGGTAAACTTAAAATTTGTTATCCAAACGAATGCTAGATTGCGGAATTTTATCGTTTTATAATAAAAATATTTACTTATAGGACCCTAATCTAAATCAGCATCTAGTCAAATCATGCCTCTTGCAGCCTCATGTGTCTCATGTAGCAAGGAGTAATTTAACTTTTGTTACATAATTTTCATTACTATATGGCATTCACCAAAAAGTTTTTCTCATTATTCTCAGCTGGCATTATGAGGAAGTTTATGGCGTGCATATTAAAATATTTTTCCTTGAAAATATTTGCCATAAACAAAGGGCTGGGGTTTTTTCATACTGAGCGATGCAGCGCAAAAAAACCTCGAGAGGAATTACACAATACTCTGCAAACAAAACAAATTTTCAAACCTCGAAACTCGGCACGCTCATACCTAACCAGCCAAGAAAATGAAGGAGGTGTCGAGAGACAAAAGCGAGCCCAGGAAGCAAAAACGAGGTGAGTAACAAAAGCCTAACAATGAGAATGTTTCACAAATTAAATTTGGAAATATAAATATTCCCACCCGCCGGGCCCGACGTCGCAATTAGGTTCAGCACAAAAGCACAAAAGCGTCGGGTCAACGGCGGTGCACCCTCGGATCCTCCGAACCAGATGGTCAGACAAGTGCATGCGCCGCGGCGTAGGGCGTCGGTGCGTGGCGGGTGGCGTGCCTGCGACTCCCTTTCAGTCTGCAGCAGGATGGTCGTCGAGGCGCCCGCTCTTTTCGGGGGCGGCTCCCACCGTTTCGAACTCAATCTGTCAGCCCTGGACGAAGCGGCCCTGGCCAACCTGACCTTGTCCCTGCACGAGGTGATCAAGGACTTCGCCAGCAGCATGTTTGTCTACCACGAGCCGGGCAACGTGGCCCTCATCTCGTGCTACGTGCCGCTCTTCCTGCTCGCGGCGATCAGCAATGCTCTTGTCATCGGCGTCGTTTCCAAGTACAACCACCTGCGGAGGTAAATAAAACTTGTTTTCAACCTTTGGAAGTGAAATTGTGTACTTAGCGTTATTTATAAGTTTTAATTAAAATTATTATTTCTGTTTGATGTAAATTTTTTTTCAAGCGCTCCGAGAAAACCTTTTTGATGAAAAGAGCCACCGTTTTTTGCAATCAACATTATTTAGAATTCACAGCCCACAGGAAAATTTTTACTCTCAACGCTTGTTAAATTTGTCTCAAGGGACACAAGTTTTGTTGGATAGGAAGGAAAGAACCATTTCATCAAGTTTCTATATTGGAGAGATTGTGAGATTGCGTTTGAGATCAATATTTCATGCAAGCGTGCTGAGCAAGTTTAATATCCCGTTAAAAGTTATTAAACTTATCCCTGCTTCCACTCTTGTACGATTTGCTTTTAACGCGCAAAATGAAAGATGTTTCAAAAGTACTTGTTGCTGTTCATTCAACTTGAATTTAATTGGATCAAATTACGAAGTTATCGGCCCCAAAAAGGGGAAATTCCGAGTTATTGGCCCTTGCGATTCAGCAGGCCTGTCTACTACCGCTGATGCCTTTCCCAAGAGGGATGATAAACAATTAAAAAAAAAAATTAACGTTCGCCCGTATCTTTTAAAGGTTATTTTAGGAATGCCTAAAACAGTAAATTAATTTACTAGTCATTGTAATTAAAACCAATTATATTCTTTTAGAGAAGGGTTCAATAACTCAAAATTGACGGATCAATTTTGAATAAGACTCCACAATCTAAAAGCAAGACGAAAACTTGATAATTGCTTATATAATTATAGATTAAATTTTTTTGTATCCACTACATATTCTCCTGTAGATAAAAAGAATTAAAATTAAGAACGCAATGAAAATTGAACTAAATTATCTGTATGCATCTCTTGGGGGCCCAATTAATTAGAAAAGAGATAAATCTGATTTTTAATTTTCCTCGGCAATAATAATTATAAATAATAATAATAAATTCTAAATTAATGAAATTTTTGCTCTTAAATGTGATATAATATCGGACAATATACTTTTTCGCGCAATGAAAAATAGGAAAAATAGTGTATAACATGATTTTCTAACTGAATTTAATAAACTGAGAAACTACATATTAGTGTACAATCATGCATATAATCTACAGTCATACATGTACTGAAAAATTGAAATAGGTTTTTTTTGAGAAAATTTATTCAATCTCTGGAAAATTCAACGCGAAAATTGCATCTCTCCATAATGAATTTCTGAGCCACATTCACTTGCCCATTAGTGATGAAGCAAATTTCTCAAATTATAATTTACAATAATATGCCTGAGGGAAATTCTGAGCTTGCTTTCAAAGGACAGTCAAGTAAATTATGGAATTATGCTTTCAGGGCAGTGAATGGCTCTCCCAGAATAGCACTCATCTGCCCTCTCATAACTACGGAGCACTTTGGTTGGTCTCAATTGAACTTAAAATTTCTCGTCTCATTTTCAGAACGCGCGCCACACTTATACTAATTCCTCTCACATTTAATTAATTTTCAAAAATAATAAATTACAGCACTATACATAGTTTTTAACTCAGGTTGGAAAAAATTGCTAGTTTCTCCTGTTTCAACCATGTGTTGACTTAAAAAAAATGACATGCTTTCAATTCCGGAACACTTTTTTTTGCGACTAAGTGCAGTATTTTCGGAGTCTAGCGGACAAGAGTGGCTGGACCAACCCTAATGAGACTTTAAAAAAATTGTAGCAACTCATCAAAAGAGAAACCGCATTTTTTCATCACCAACAACAGCAAGCTCCATTTTCATCACCAAAATAATCCTTTTATGTAGCAAAATGAGCGAAGCGGTCGTTACGCTCCAAGGGAGACGCTGTCAGTTGATTCTTTCCCGGATGAATGGAGATTTTAATTAAGTTTCAAACTAAATTACAAAAAAAAAAGAACAGAAAAAGTCAAATATATGTTTTGCGTATTGTTAATGTTAAAAAAGTGAAATAAAAAGGGTTAATTTGGAATAAATATAACATTTTAACCAATATTTGATCAATTAAAATTTGGAATTGAAAATTAATGCTGGGTTTTAACATGCGCATACTAGTAAATGCGTTTGCAAGATAAATAATCAGTGGACGAGACCTTGCTGTCACACAGGCGTGGTTTAATTACTCGCCGTGGATAAGGATGAAAATCAATCAAACTGTATTAGTAACGTGATCAACTAAATCCACCCACAGCTGTAATTTCAGTCGATGTGCCGCGTAGTGAGAAAAGTTTGATGACGGTCATTATTGACAGCCACGTTTTATTTAATTGGAAACCAGTTTATTCCAACGCGCCGCAAAGCTCCAGTTCTAATGAAGAATCTCCGACTCATTCCAATATAGCTATCATTCCTTCTTCATAAAATTGATTTCTTTTTTTACTTCAAATAACTCATCATTTTCAAACTTGAACTCAAATTTTTCTGACGCTTTTTATAACTCACAGCTGCAATATTTATATAACTTCACTCCAAAAGAATGATCTTGAAAATATAATTTGAGAGTGAAGAAGCTAAAAATGAAGGAATATGATATGATAAGAGTTCGTTCATTTATAATTACATTCCTACCCTCTCTTTTTCTCGTTTCATCCATTATGAGAAAAGTTTTGGAAAAAGATAAATAAGTACAGTGTGAGGAATACAATATATTAATGAAGATAATATGGTAGAGTTATTCTCATATTTCCAGGTATTTTTTGGAAAAAAATATTTCCTGTCTTCTTAGAAAGTAATTAATGTCTCATTCACTTTATGTTATTATATCTTCAAGTGTTCTGGAATGTGCTGGGTGCACCTAATCTGTTCTGCATGATTTTCGCAAGCATAGGAAAGTCAGGATTGGTCAGGATACAAAAATTTGTAGCCACCATTTTCATCTCGAGTCAGACCTGTGAGCATCAATTCAGTCACCATAGAACAACATACTTGGAAAATTGGATAAATCTCCCTCCGGTAGCCACATGCCCACACAATCTCGGTTCTCGCAGGGGAAAGAAATCTCCCCTGTCCACTACTTGACCACCTACACTGCACCCATGATTATATTATTTCGTAAAGAATTGCGTGTTCAACCATCTGGGCTATAAATGTATAGAAGAGATTACATTGAACGACAAGTTTTTGCTGTTAAATTTTTCGTCGGGAATATTATTGCAAGTAGTGTTGGAATGAAATATCGTACTGATCATGATTGAAAAAATTATTTTTTATGGGAAAAAACATTAATTGACTATTTGACTAACTGCAAACCTATTTCATTACAGCTCATTGCTTTTCAGTTTGAAAAAAAAACTATTGGACAAGGAAAAGCCCTGTTTTTTTTTTCATTTCATCAGCAAAGGTGAATAGTATTTCTACCATCATTTTTTTAAATATGATAAAAATCAAAAAATACTTTAAGAGAATTTTGCTTGTCATTTGAGTTTGCAGTAAAGAATTTAATTACATCCCTTTTGCCTGGCTGCGTGGGAATCAAAATAAAACAGGGAATGCACGCTTTACACCTGTTTTACATTATTACGCAGTTTGATCAGCCTCGCCCACTCAACCGCTTCATGCCATACACGTACAATCCGAAAAGGGGATTTGTGTCGCTGGATACACCGCGATGAAACTCGTCGTATCATTTTAGGAACCCGGGTTGCCCAGGCCTGTTACCTCTCATATGGTCACATATGCACGTTTCTCTTACGAATTTGAAATTCAGTGAGCTTCACCACAAATCCCGGCGGACGAGAGCTTTGGCAAATAGGGAGAAAAATGAGTATAATATATACCATGATATTGCCAAAGGATGACAAGATATTTTATGGTTTGCGTTTGAAAATTTTCATCTCTATGCGAAAAATCCTAAAATACACAAGAAAAATGAAGAGGTTTGTTTGGTTCTGAAACTTGAAATTGTTGATTTTTATCTGAATTCTGAAGTAAAAATGGACGGTTATATATAGTTTTGATTTTATACAAAGTAGTTGATAAATATTTATAAATAAATAATTATACTATTTTCTGTATTAAGTGGTTGAAATTATCGGCCGCATAAAATAGTTAGAGTCTGCAGTCCGCAATTTTAAAACAATCGCAAGAAAATGGTATTTTTGAATTGAGATTTTTTATTTAATTTATTGAATTCAAATTTTCCAAATTATTTACTACTGATTGTTCAATCAAGTCATGCAAATTGATGAAAAAAAAATATGAAAAAAAGAGCAGAAGGGTTGTCACACCTAGCAGAGATCTGCTAAAACGCCCAACTTCGATCAAAATACGGTCGCCATGGAAAATCTGTCTTGGATTAAAAAATAAAAAATTATTCAATGAAAAAATTTCACGTTTCTCTTTCTCACAATCAATAAATGTTAGTCTTCCATCCCATCAAATAAATTGATTTATTTAATTACAATTTTTGACGTTAATCCACTTTACAAGTCAAAATTTGTTTACGCGTGCAAAGTCTCTTATTAAAATGAATATGAAAAACTGAGTGCAAGTTTTGTCCTTCACTTTAGGAAGCAACCATTGTTTTACCTTTTCTATTTACCGTTATTCCTGTAAGTTAAACGCAAGGTGTTGCAAAGTTTTAGAATTTGTTGATGACAACCCTTAAGGGGCATACACAAACCTCGTTTAAGGCGAATGCTGCGTTGATTTATTATAGCTAATATATCAAACTCTCTTTCAAGGCTAAACTTTGCCTTACGCTATTTTTCCACCATCTTCTTTTGTTGATATAACGCACATGGTACAAAGCATCCTTTTTGGCATAATTAATAATAAAGAATCTTCGCAGCAGGGAATGCATCGCATGTTTTGTTTGCTAAATTTTATTAAGAGGAGAAAAGAAAAAAAACATCTGTGCAAAGCTCTATTGATCATACTTTTGTAATTTGATTCCACCCAAGGCTGAGAGCAGCTCAAACATTTGTTTATCAGCTGCTTACTATAATTAAATTTCGACCAGAGTTAAAAGGAAGGCAAACGCAAACAACGTTTTCTGTTTAGCTTTATATGCGTCTTCTTTATTAAAGAGAAATTGCTACTAAAAATAACATACTGGAACATTTTGTTAATCTAACATGAAGCAAATTGAAAGCGGAAACTTTAAGCAACAAAAACGCAGTGCGCACCTTTCTCGAGGCCTCTCTGCGTTTTAGTAACTCGTTTGCTAGAGGTTTATGTTTCTTCAAATTTGTCATTTTATTTTCTTTCCTTCTCATTCGTTAAAAAATTGGCAATTTAATAAAAATATATTTTTTATTTCTAAAGTGTTACAAATGAAATCAGAAAAGTACGGAATGGTGTGCATGGGTTTGTTGCATTCAGACAAAACATTTTTATTATTTGCAAATTAAGTTTATCACAAAAGGCAATCTCTGCCTACATAAAGATACATCATCATCTAAATATATAAATGAAACACTACAAACAAATCGTAAGTTGAAAAATATACTTACTTGAAAAGTATATTTCAGAAAAAATTAATGTTCTCGTTAAAATAACATTTTTTTTTCTTATAATTATTTTTATTTGTCATCGTTTTTTTATTATCATTGGCTTAATTATTCCTTTAGTGGTGAACCTAAGTTATGCCAAAATGCAAATTTTTGCTGATTGTTTTGCTATCATTTCCTCGACCATGCCAAGTTTCAACCAAATCCTACAACCCATACCAGACACTGGTCAGATACTTATTTTTAAATGGTATTATATTAATTATACTATATTTTAAATAAAACTAAATTACGATACGAAAGAAATGTTATATTAGGTTCTAAAACCTTTTTATGCTTGGACAATGAGTGTCACAAAGAAGAAAATACATAGATCAAATTGGATTGATGCGATTTCCTCCAATTTGAAAATACGTTTGCACCATAAAAGAAAATCAGGGGCTGGTTGCATAAAGCCAGTTCCAATTTTTCCTTATACCAACGTGTCTGTATTTCACACTAATGATGGGTAGACTCGCGTCAAAAAGGGGTCAAATAAATTGCATGTTTTTGCCAAGCATCCCTCTCGTTGGCCCTACAATAACTCAGGGCTTGTATAAAATGAACGTACCTGCTGGCTGGCGGCCTTAAGTGTATACGTGACTGCCAAAACTCTGGCTGAAAACACGGTCATTTTTATTTTTTGTATAAAAGGTGGTGCGCGCAACCCACACACTTTCACGCACCGCCTCACCTGACCGTGTAGACACTTGTGCACTTAATGGCTTTTCCCTCACCCGAAAAAGCCCCAGTGGAACTTTTCATATAAGAATTACTACCCGCGGGTGCATTTTCCATCAGCAAAAGGCTGCCGAGTAAACAAACTGCCGGGGACTTTCATTTCCTCCAGCGTCTGTTGGATTTTAATGTAATCGGTGAGTCTTTGTTGAGCAAGGGAAGAAAATTGCTTTCCGCGTCGACAACTCCTTCAGCAAGGCTAGGCGTAATTTTTCCTCGCAAAATTCAATCAGCAAGGGGGAATTTGACGAATAAATAAAAAAAAATACCAGTGGAAAGTGAGAGCAAATTAATTTGGCAACACTTACAGTTCTGAGTGAGGAAAGTTCAAAAGCAGATTGCCAGGCTGAAATAATAAACTTTGCCGCGTGTTTGCTCGATATAACCGTCCACAAGTTTTATTGCTAACAAGTTTTTAAACTGATCTTAATTGGCCACACTGGCAAAGTATAGCAAACATTTTTGAAAGACTAACTGATTTTTCAAGAAAGGCACTTTGATCTTTTAAAAAGACCAGTTTTTCGAGTAACTCCTTCATCAAAACTTTTGTGAGCATATTTTTTTGCATTTATATTTATTCCGCGCATGCATTGCATAAACTCAATAACAGAAAAAAAATAGAGTTATATTGATTATAATTTTCTCCCATTTAAGAAAACATGCACCTATTCAATCAGGAAAATTTCTTTGACGCGCTCAAATTGTGGCAAACGGCAAAATAAAACGGGACTTGTCTCCAACATTCGTTATTTTTCGCTGAACAATTCATAACCAGTCAACGAGCACAAAATTAATTGGTTTTTGGGTAAATATAGGCACACAATAGAAAGTCTGGTCTCACATTCTGAATCTGATGTTGCCAAGATTCTTTGTTAAAGTGAATTTCTGTGCATTTAAAATAACTTTAACGCTTTTTATAAGTGTATATGTTGATAAAAAGAAATTAATTGGATTTTGGCAGGTTTCAAAATTTAATTAAATTTTGATGCAATTAAGGTTTACATCGCTTTTTCATCTATAGCTGAATCTAGCTAGTGTATACATTTATTGTGTGTTGTAATAAATTGATTTAATTAATTTTGTTTGGATATGAAAATTAATTAAAATTCATTTAAGAATACAAACATTTTCAGCATTAATTTTATTTCAAAAAATAAGGGGAATTAATTTGTTTTAATGTTTTTGTCAACAAACGCAATTCAAATGATTTTGTAATATTAAAAATTTAGATTTTCAGTTTACGTTGAATTTGATAATGTTAAGCGGATAAAGTTGCGAAATTCCAATGATAAATTTTTAATACGCATAAAGCGACTTGTGATAAATAAATGGCGTAATCGTAGCAATTGATTTTCTACTGTCAAACACAAGCATAAAATGCGAGCAACAGGTTGAATGGAAAATGATGAAATTCTAGTCAAGTAGAATTACAAGCGCGGCGTCAGAGCCAATTTCGCCACTGATCCCTTGCGCAAAGTGATGCGGAGAACTCATCAGTTTTTGCCATTGATAAGCGCTCGATGGGGGCATACATGAAAATAGCACAACGCTCTCCATCAGTTATCGCGTGCAAAATTAATATCAAGCACGCCAACGCACTTGACGCAGCTCCCCGCAGGCTTTAATATCGAGCATTCTGTCGTTGCACCCTCATTTCGTGCCACTTCAAAGCACCACGAAAATCACGCCCTCGCGCAAATACTAGAATTATGCAATACACGAAAGGCGTAACAGAGAATTTATTTGATGATTAAATGTAGGAGTTGATGTATGAAACTAAATCAAGTTTGTGCTCGGAAAGACTATGATACGGATGTGTCATCTAATAAGGGATGTGAGGTGTTCCAATAATTAAGCCGCTGGCAAAAGGAGTGTTGTTGATGTTGAGAAGGGATCCCGCTTTCATAATTATTGTAACAAAAGCAGCCGCAGTGGAAATATTTTGTCAATTTCTTTTTACAAAGTTTCAATGAAATTTAATATTAAAAGAAAAAAAAATTATACATTTTTATCCCTCTGGATTACGAAAGAGAAGAAGAAGGATTCACAATTTTTTTTTATCAAAATCGGAGGGAAGAGAGGAGGAAATATCGCAACCTGAGTTTCGAGTTTTAATTAAGCTGTGGTCCGCCTTTCAGTTTGTGCGGGAGCGTGTGATGTCCAAAAATAAATTTATTAAAAGGTGCTAGGGGGCTAACGACGGAAATTTTAAAAATCTGCAGTCATGAACGAAAATTTGCTAATAAAAAGTACCATTTAAATATTTGCTCTATTAGGGGTAAATAAACTTAATACCACTAAAAAGTAATGGGAAAAGAATACGGTTTATACTATTAGTAGTTTTTTGAAAATATCAAAATTTATTGTCCCTCAATGTCAGAGTATCAAGAAAAATGTTGTGAGAATTTGGAAATGAGAATGTTCTGCCTTTTTCCACTCCAATTGACTGGAATGTGAATTCCTCATGTTCACCTGAACGCATTCAACTACCTGAGCCTCTCAGAAATGGGATAAAATTGAGAAGCTTTTTCCTCGTGAACACTCTTATTTTCCTTTCTCCAAGTAGATTCTTTTTATAAAAAAAATTCAAGCTATATTTCCAAAAAAATGTTTAAAAAAATGTCATCTGGAGCGAAAAAATATTTGCCTATTGTTGTTAAAAAATCTCTTAAAATTGAACTAGAGAAAAAGTTGCAGACTTTTTTTAATCAACATTAATTTGAACATACCTTCTTTACATTAGAGGATATCTGAATACTTTCTGAGACACACGCAATAAATTTAAATTGAAAAACAAAAACATCTCCAGTTTCCGTAAAATATTTTCCTTTTGTGCTTATGTAAATGTTGTCCCCTTCACTTTATTTAGTGGTTTTTGTTAAGAAATTTAAATTATTAATTATTCCTATTAATTATCTCCAGTTGGGCAGAGATTGCCTTGCCTTGTGGCAAACCAAAACTTCATTTGCATCTGTAATTTTAAAATAAAATAGCATGTAACTAATACATAAGAACCAAAATATTCAGGTCTCATACTGGGTCTTTTAAGAAATGCATATTTTCAAAAAGACCAGAGGCTATTGTCGCTTTAGACGGGTTTTAAATAGTTTGATCTGTAGTTGAAAATTGTCTCCCATGGAAAATACTAAAGTAAGGAAGATTCAAGATTTAGAAATTCTGGAACAAGTTAAGAGTAGATTCTTAAAATGGCTCAAAATATACTATTAATATTGTTATTTGTTGGTCCAAAATTTCACATCACATTCTTGCTTATGTTAAATTGTTGAAAACGATTTATTTGAAATGAAAAGGAATTGTTGTACAAAACGGCACCACCGCTAGTAAGAATTTTGCTAAAAATGCCGAGATCAAAAGACCCCAGCCGTCGCAGTGAGCCTGGTGATCGCTTGCTATATTCATGAACTTGTCATCGCACCGATCTATTTATTGTAAGAGAGAAATTTGATTTGCCGTGGAATGAGGTTTCTGAAAATTATCATCGTGGTGTCTTGAGCAATATTTGTGCTTTATAAATTATATGTAAAATACCCTTTACTAACTGCATGAAACGTGTATTTGGATTTCTCCCTTGGTGCCTGAAAGTCTGTGCTCTGCGACTGGAAATGAATAATAGCCCTGGTGTAGGTGGATATAATACAAATGGATGTTAGCGGGTTTGAGTTTAACCAAGCTCTGGTTGGCAGCTTCCTCGGCTGGTTTTGCGTGCCAAGACTACAGATCCAAGCGGCTTTTAGTCTCAATTCTTTAATGAGCGTCAGCCGTACATAAGCGAGTACGCCCAGGCAGATGGTGACGGCGAGCCGCAGTTCTCCCAACCTTGTATGGAATGAATTTTAATACTTTTTAATTGAAAAAGCGACAGCACCACATAAAATTCGTTTTGCGAGACTGGTTTTAAGCTCCTAAGCACGCTGTTAACATTTATGAAGGAAACGTTTATAGACAGAAATATAAGGAACAATGACATGTAGTTAAAACCCAAACGTAAATAAAATTTTATTCAGCAAGAGGAAATCAAATGGTAGTATGAATAAAAATCTGATGAGCTGCTGTTTCTTCTTTGAACATATTTTATTTTATGTGTCTTGGAAAAAAAGAGATATAATTCAATATTTTATAAACTATATTTAAATTATACAATGATAAATTCCCTAGATTCCTACTTTTATTATTATTATTATTTTTTCAGTTTTAACAAAAATTAAAGATTTAAATGTGATATAATTAATAGAAAATAAATAAAAAAGTAATAAAAATAATTTATTTGTCATAACAAAAACAAATATTTTACTAAAACAAAAATTTTACTTTAAAAAATTATTATTTATTTTTAAACTAAGATTATGATATTTTTCTCCCAGTTACCCTAATGCGGAATCGAACACAGAATAGACTCTGAAATATTTTTATCCAGATCGTCTAACAATAAATATCAATGAAAATTATATGTGCAGAGAGAAATCAAGGCTAATCTCGTTTTCAAAGTTTATAGTTTTCCCAAAGGTTTGCGCTTCTGCAAATTCTAACGTCTTGCAAACTTATCAATGTTGAACGAGGTGAGCTGCAAACTTTGTCGTTTCACACCAGTAAGTTCAGTATAAATCTCTTAAATGGATTTCACTCTTCTTACAAAGGCAAAGTACCAAACAGGATAGAGCTCGTTTATCCGGAAGCTCTCCTCTTGAGTTTCGAGACTTTTCTCGCCTTATGTCCTTTTACTAAGCTCGCATCCATTTCGCGGATCTCCATTCTTCTAGTTTGCAGAAGCGAGACTACTAGCCAAAGTCGAAAAGCATCCTCCACATTTGCAAGTTTATTGACTCACTGTAGAGCAGCATTCGGTCTGCAAAGTATGCGTATATAAAGCGATTTTTTCAAAGAGACAATTTCATTCAAAGCCACGAGTGACGTACAAAATTCGCGGATTTGTCATTTCCATATTTTTTTTATTCCTCAAAACATGTCACCTGCTGCTTGATCTGTATTTTTCCCACTTTTGATTTTATTGGTTTGCTAATACTTTGGTCAATGAAAATCGAACCACAGCATTTGGCAAAAACCTGATCCCATGTAAAAGCGGATGAAAGTACCCATTGATTTAATATTTATTCTTGTAACAAGCACTTCCGGGAGAATAAAGAATGAAACAATAAAATTTCATTTCATTTATTGTACGTACCCAGCGATCCAGATAAATGAATAAATTGAAAATTCCGACTTGGTAATTTTAATTAAACAACGCTTAATCATTCAGAAATTTCAATTAATACTCTCCAAAGGCTTGAGTGCATGAGGCTTGAATCTGATAGGTATGCGGCAAATTGATTAAAATCGACTGATATATTTTCCGCGATTTGCCAATAAATGCCTCTAGGGACGAGGAGCCGAAATGTGGGCTCGCGGTTGATTATTGATGGAGCGCAGATTCAGCAGAGATGATTGATTGTCGAGACCCGTTGAATAGACGCCAGCAAAAAAGGGAATAAAAGAAGAATGGCACCATCGCGTATAGTTTGGCACGTCCTGCTTCGATGATGATGATGGCGGACAATAGAAAAGGACGCGTGTCGAAGAGGATCTTGTCTGGGCTAAAAGGGATCCTTAATTGAGCAGCAAGGTGTGTAATTAATTAGCCCACGGTCGCATTAGCAGGATGTTTTAGGACGGTACAAAAGCCGCCTCCGGGCGCACCAGATATACTCGCGTATTGATTTGCAACGCGGCGGCGAAACGCCCGTGTCGTGAGTGAGGAGAAAAAATTTGCACCCTCACGTCCGCTCTTGTGTTATATATGAAAATATCTCCGGAGGCAAGGTCATCATCATTTGTTATCCCGGCCGTTAAAGCCGCGGATTGATTGCCGAACCTCGGCGCGCTTCCAATTATTTATCCGTAGGCGAGTGTTAAGATTTTCCGTTGCTTTGTGATTAATCTGAACCTCATGAGCTGCAATTTCGGAAGGCGTTTGTCAGACGCGTAATTTTCTTTTCGCGCGCAGACTTCGTCTTTCTCTAATAGAAAGTCGTAAAGTGATTGATGAACGTTGATGGCGGCTCCGGACCAACTCACATTTGCAGACAATGAAATATAAACTTTTATTTTTCACGTCAATAAAATCCGGCCAGAACTTCACCGCAACTTCTTATCATTTGAAACGCTGATAGACGAATTTTATGTTTGATATAAATAGCGTCATCTTTTATAATTACTGATAATTTTATTAAATTTTAGGACCATCAATATATCTTTGAAGATAATTTACTCTTAGCACAAAAGAATGACTCGAATGACTGAAGCTTTTTTGTATCCAAATATTTTATAAAAGCATTTTCCCCCACAAAATTAATCTTTTAAAAGCTCTGTGTAAAAATGAGGTGAAAATGGTGATTTGAGAGTGTTTACTAGTATAAAATTTGCCTCTTCTTTGCCATCAAAATCCTAAATGAACTCCTTTCAACCAACAAAGCTAACAAACTTCCACGCGCACCCGTGTTTTGAGAGAAAAAAGTGCTGACGTTATAAAGTGGCTGGTTGTTTGCTGAACCGTTTCAATTTGCGCAACGGCCATGGATTATGGAAAGTTTCCCGCAGAATCACCGGCAAAACACAAGCCGAGAAGCCAGCAGATGACGGTGGTGGCTTATGTTTTTGGCATTAGGAGCGTTGCCAAATTAGACAGTTGAGCTGGGAACAAAGGATGTCGTTATGTTTGTCTCCTCCCTGTCACGCAGTCCCATTTAATGCAGCACCGTATCTCATCCATCTCTTTTTACGACTATAAATTTTGAAGCACATTGTTACCTAGGGGCAAACGGATCCACCACTAATTCGTCTCTTTGCAAACAATTCTTTTTTGCACTCATAAATATTCGAACTAGGATTAGCATTTTTTAGTATAATTTGCATCAACTGACTTTATTGTGGGAGCAGAAAACACAATATTTGATGATATTAATATAAAAAACTATGCTAATATTTAATATTTCAAAGATTATGGAATATAAATAACAAATTTCTTTTATTAATGCAAAGTAATTCTATTAAATTTTATATATTTTATCAATGAATCCGAGAAAATCCAACTGTAACATAAAAAAATTTTAAATTAATATTTGTATGCTCTATAAATGCCTAACAAATTAATTTGGGATTCATTTATTATTTGTTTTGACTGAATTCAATTAAAAAATCACATAAATAAGGATTGAATTGTTAAATTTGATATTAGTTTAAAGCAATGAAATAAATCATTTCATGATTTTCCTGGTTTGATTCATCGTCTTCTGATCGTCGTGAATTTAATATTAATGTAGACGAAGATGCAAGATACAAGTTTCAAGTCCTGAAGGAAAAGCAGCTTTCCAAACAGTGTCATTTCAAAGTTGCTTAAAAACATCGCAAGTATCTCCAGGCGGCGTAGGCGCGTCCTTTTATTAGAACAAAGAAAGCTCTTTCTAAAATTAACTGGATACGCGAGAGTGGGAAGTTATTTGTTGAGCGGAATCAGTGAGGCAGCCGAGTGGGTGGAGAGAATTATGTTATATGCTACGCATACTGCATATTTAACCAGGAGGCTGATTGGAAGTGAAATTCTCTGAAATTTGCTTTCAGCTCAATAGTCATTCCGTGTACATAACTAATTAGGCAAAGTGTAAAGCAAATTCAAATTCGTCAAACATTTCGCAGTTTTCATAGCGGTCCAATTTGGCGCGAGATATACAACCCGCGCTATACCAACGATCGGCAAAATGCCTAATTCGCCTTCCCCATGTAATCCAAAATGAACAAAATGAAAATAAGGTTTTATTGGTCACTATTTTTGCCGCTCGGCAATTTGGTTCACGATTAATATTAATAATTTACTGCCTTTGCTTTGTTCCAGCGTGACGAATTATTTTCTGGTCAACCTGAGCGTGGCTGACCTATTGGTGACTTTGATCTGCATGCCTATGGCTATCGGGCAGGCTGTGAATCGACTCTGGCTCTACGGCGACATCATGTGCAAGCTCACTTACTATTTACAAGGTGATACGATTCTGATTTTTGTCATGGACTTTGTTAGTAGAACTTTCCTATTGTTACATTAACAATATAATATGAAAATTTATTTAAATTTTGGAAACACGAAAAAACCTTGAGAAATATAATTGATGTTTAAAGACATGGATTTTGAATTAAAATGGCTTGAATTCCTTTAATTAAGGTCCATGCCATCATAAATTAAGTTTCAACTTGTTTAAGTGGCCCCTTTTTATTTTCATAATCTATATTTGCAAAAATGACTTGTCTTATTATCTGCGATCATTGAGCCTATTTTTTAGTGGGAAAAAGACTTTAACGCTAATCCATACGTGCCATTAAAAGGAACTTTCAACACTAAAAAAAATTAATCCACTTTGTCTCATCTCTTTATAGACCGCTTTTCAGTAATAAAATCCTGGTCCTCTGAAAGCATTGTGACCCTACAGAGGTGGAAAATTTGAAACATTAGGATACATCCCTGAGGCGGTGGCTTAAAAGCTTTCTCTTGAATGTGCTAGAGGGGTGTTTTTTTCTGGAAATAGTATAGCAATCATCGCTTTGACGTACCCGAAATGTGCATGGGACGTCTGAGACAAGTGTCTTTAGCAGTTAAAACGTTTCGCGGGAAAACTCGCCACTTGAGAGTAAAAACTCGTACAGAGAGCTACGTGATTTATCCCAACTTGCCGTTTTTAATGGGATTGGAGTGGAAACGAGCTGCCAGGGGCGAGTTTGTTGCTACAAAGAGGAGCACTCTCCTTCCCTTTTCCTTGGGCGAGGCTAAAAACTTGCTTGAAGTGATCTTTTTTCGCCGTCCACTTCAATCATATCAAGCTCTTTCCCATGACAAAAAAATTAACAGCAAACTAAATATATTTTATAAAGAGTAATATTTTCTTTAAATAATCTGCTGATTGTTTGGTATCATTTGCATATATAAGTATAAAATTAAAAGCAAAATGCTTAAATTTTTTCTACTTACTTACATATCTAAATAACTCCTCAAAATTAAAAGCAAACTGATTTTTTCATCTTTAATTGTCTTTTCCTTCTTGGGAAATATTTCTTAATGCAAACTTCTGCGTTGTATTTATTTTTGTTATATTTTTTTCGTCAGTTCCTCAAGCTTTTTTTGTGTATATGGAAATTCAGATATGCTGCGTAAAAAAAACCAAGGAACAGAAAGCTTTTCTTCTGTCGTAACCCCGAAGAAAGAGCGAAATACGACCGCACCGTAGAGACAAGCCTTATGTACTTACTGAGAACCAGATAAGCCTATTGTGTTGCCACAGCTGAATAAAATGTGTTCACGATCCTGGAAATTTTAAAGCTTAGCCATCAAATGGCTGTGATTTTTGTAAAACGGATGCTATAAATTATATCTAAATCAAATTTCTGATATATTCTCACTTAAAAGTCTTGAAACAAAGGTCAGACCAAAAAAGAAATAATATTAATATTTAGATTTTCATAAGCACCCGAATTTCTTATTTTTTTTTTCACTCAATGCGAATTTACCGAATTTTCTTTTATATAAAGAAAGGAAATGCGGAAATTACACAGACCACAGACCCAATTCACAAAAACAGGATCTTTGCCTAAAATCATCCAAAAGATTATCGGATTTTGTTGTGTTCGCTTGAGCAAACAAATGTGTTAAAGCGAAAATAATCAATTGTATTTCATGTGGAAAAATATGGTGAGGAAAATCCCCTCTCCATCTAGATGCTGTTCAATTTCTCTCTCATTATTATTCCTACAACTCCGGAAATATTGTTTTACTAAATTTGTTAGATTGTTAAATTGTTTATTTCTTAGAACAATTAAGTGTCCTTTGTTTGCATTAAAAATTTATAAATCAAAAGAAATAATCAATACTGGGATGGACGCGTTGAGAGTTCAGAGTGACTAGAGGTATATACATTATTGAAAGTTCCAAAACTCCTGGGATCATTTTGCCTTCTACATAACATAGCCCTTGAACCTTGGCACGCAAAGCACTTTGAGTAGAGTTGTTTGACGGGCCTTTATAACTCTCCAGAGTTTCTCAGAAAATTCCATGCTTCGCCAGTTGTATAACCCTAGATAATTAATCCTTGATGCCTTTGAAGGTTAAATAAGACTATAAACCTGAAATTAAAGATGCATGCTACGTTAGAGACTATTTAACGGCAGAGATTGAGGAACTTTGCGCCCTACCGACCACATAAGACGTCCAACTCAACGCACTAATCTGTGTTTGCAGGTGTGTCCGTGGGTGCAAGCGTGTTTACCATCACAGTCATGAGCATCGACAGGTACCTCGCCATAAGACACCCGATAGCATTCCGCAAAGTGTTCAATAGACGTTCCACAATCATGGTATGAAAAAATGTTTTTTATTACACTTGAAAATGCATGCCATCCTGCAAACTACACCCACATTTTCATTTTTAAAGATATTTAATCCGCCTGACGATTGAAATGCAATCCTAATAATTGGAGCCTTTGAAAAAAGTTTTGATGTATAACTTTTTTCCTTTGTGTTCAATATTCAACAATGATAAGAAACATGAAAATAAAGTAATAATTTTGCAAAAATTTAAAAAAGCCGATTAATTATCGTAAGAAAGCTTTTTAAAAGCCACATCTGTTTAAAATAATAACAATTGTTGTTTAAAATTCAATGAATAATATGATGTTATATTATATTTTATTTAAACTGACTGAGTGGGACATAAAGTACTTACATTCAGGACAAAAAGGCATATTCATTCTGTCAGTCATCTCGTTTAAGCTCAATATTTTTTAGACGAAACTGAGCCAACCGTGTCACAGAGGCTTTTGTTGATGACGTTTTTTGCTACATTCGTGATATTTCCTTGAGACGAGGAACTTATTCCCTCGGTAGTCAAAGCCTTCAGACAGCTCCAAAATGAGAAAAAGAATATACCACTGAAAAGAAAATCCTCAGATTCTAGGGAATAATAAGATTTCTCTTTATCTCGTAAAATGAGGGTCCTTTAATTCAAATAACACCATAACGCTGCTTTTGAAAGAAATCTTTTTAATACAAGCAGATCATCTGCGCTCCTCAATTATGAAGCAACCGTTTTATTTCTTCTGTCAACTTTTTCTACCTTAATCCAGTTTTCAAAAAATAAAGACTAAATTGGTGATTATATCGGATTATATATGATTTTATCCTTTTTTTTTGCTCAAATTCACCCATGGAAAGTTAAAAAAAAAACACGTGAAAGCTGCAACATAAAATAAATGGAATGGACCAAAATTTTCATTAATTGTGAATTTGAGTTTTAAAATAATAAAATAAAATAAATGTCAAATACACTCCATAGGAAAGTTGTGAAAATTATTTCAAGTTCGTTAATTTTAAAATAATTTTTAATTGAAATTCCCAAAAAATAGTTTTCGTTGGTCTTAATGCTCAAAAAATTCATAGCAAATATTTTCCCTTAAATTAGGGAAACTTTGGTAACAATATTTTTTAAAGGAGATTTGACTCAAATCTCACCTAGATAATCACCATTATAATTTCAACCCTCTCCCCTAATTAAAGAATGAGGTTGTTGTTATCAAAAAATAAAAAAAATAATGACATAATATCTTTTCCTTGTGATCTTCTCAAGGGTGAAAGGAACCTTATTTTGATTTTTCTCAGAATAACATCATTACATTTGAATAGGCGTTGATTACATCATCTGTAACTTGCCGCAAATTCAGAAAACGTCGTCTGTCTCTCGTGCTGAAATTTATGATTATGAATGAAATTATATCCTTTTGACAATCTTTAATATTAATGAGCGCGGCTTGAATTGCAGGTGATTGTAGCGCTGTGGGGAGTGTCGCTGTTGCTGTTTGCACCGCTGCTTGTGGTGCGCCAAACTAGCCGGGTCATGGTCGAGGGCACTGACCATCAGTTGTCCTTCTGCCTGGAGCAATGGGGCACCCCTAAGCACCGTCGCTCCTACAGCATCCTCTGCTTCGTGCTTGTGTATGCCGTGCCCGGATCCATTGTCATGCTGGCCTATTCGCTAATGGGTCGTCGTCTTTGCGCCGCCAGCCTTTTGCAACAGATCGACGCAAGTGCGGCACCGGGAGTGTCGCGTTACCAAGCTGGAGGCGAGCGACTGGTGAGGGACCGAAAACGCGTGGCCAGAATTCTGCTCCTCCTGGCCATACTTTTCGCCTTCTGCTGGCTGCCCTACAACATTCTGAACCTGCTGCTGGACCTAGACGAGCAACGACCAAACTCGGAGCAAATCTTCGCTCTCCTCCCTTTCACCCTTTTGCTAGGACATGCAAATTCCGCCATCAACCCTCTGCTGTACTGCTTCTTGACACGGAACTTTAGGTATTTAAAACATCTATAATTTTCATATTTTCTCATTTGTTAACTCTTCTGCCCTGGAACTTGTTTTAAGTTTAAGCTCATTAGAATTTTGGAGCAAATAACATTTCTAACGAGATGAGCGCGATAAAAAAAAGCTGTCTTCTCATATTTAAAGATGATAATTTCTGTTTGTTATTGCTTTCCTTTCTGAATTAAAATGATACTGAAGCATAAATTGCAATCAATGATTGTTATTTGTGATTATTTCATTTTTTATCAACTTTTTTAATGGCTTTTAAACTAAGGGTTTTTTTACTGCTGCATGCAAAAGTACATAAATGCGCAAGTATGGCTGAATTTGAAATAGCGATCAAAAAGTGCAAAATTTTAAGGGTTGAAGCAGGGTTTATTTATTTATTAATTTGGGCAGGATATGATGCTGAACTTTGTAAATTTCATCCCTTGGGAGTGCAAATATATTGATCTCGAGATAAAGTTTTGGTTTATTTTGATATCAAAAATGAATATCTAAACTGGAGACATACTATTATGGAACGCTTGTTATCGTGTATTAAATTTTTTTTTAGCTCGTTTTAGAATTTAGTCTTGCCTTTTTCTAGAAGGGTTTCTTGATTTGTTTATTGTTTTACACTGAAAAAAAAATATATCGTGCTTTACTATGATTCAACTACCGGTTTTTCATGAGCTGCGAATTATTTTGACAGAGATGAAATAATTATATTTTTTGAAATTATTGGGGTTTGGGGGCTATTCACATGCTAATTTAATGCCAGCAATTCCCATAAGTTAGCTTAGCGTGTGAATATAGAGGATTTTAGTTTGGAATTTGGATTTATTTTAGATTTTTTCCTGACTAAAAAACGTGCGGAATAATGAATGGCGTGGTCAAAATCAAGATACCATCAGCCAATTATAACGATATAACTGATCTTTGTTGGCTTCCAGAAATTATTTGTATCTGCGCTATTTTTAAAGACTTCATAAGTTTTCCTCTTTAGAGAATCGTTCTCACCACAATGCCACAAAAATTTCAATAGTATTGACAACTTTTCCTGTCCGACTACACGACACAAGCCAATTTCCTCCCGATTGTGCAAACGATTGCTCTTTGTATTTCCGTTGGCAAAAGGATATAAATTATTTTGTTAAGCGACTTTTAAAGCAGAGTTTTATTCTTCCAGGAATACGGTGCGGCAAATGTTTTCTCCCGTTTGTGCGTGCTGCCGGGTGGAGGACGCGGGCTCCGCTAACAGAGCTGTGATTTCCCCGCCAAACCAAAACGGCCACGTTTGTTCTACATACCAATTTCGCAGATACAAGGTGAGAAAAGTTCATGACCACCCTTTATTATACTTTCCCAAACTAGCTGTAAGTGAATGGCGAGCGCTGATGAGAAAATTAATTAACATATCTTTATTTTTTTAGTGTCAGGCCAAATTTGTTGGTTTCAAATTTAAAATGCCAATAATTGGCCTGCATTGAATTGATCTTTTAACACCTTAAATTTTTAGCGTAATAGTGTTTCGAAACATTTCAGCGATTATTATAAATACTTATTCACTAGTGCGTATCATATTTATTTTTTGGGTCATTGATAAATTGAACGTAAGCGTAATAAATTACTAAAGATAAAAGCTATACCTGCTACATTATTTTTAATTTGAGAGATTATATTTAGAGATTGGTTTTAAACATTTTTAATTTCTTACAAAGTCGTGCAAGTTTATGAGCACTGAAGCTGAATGACAAAATTTGTGGATTTTCGTTCGTGTTCCAGTCATTTTATTCATGATGCCAAAATTATTTTTACCCTCCCGGGCTTGCATTAAAAGTGGGTCACAATGTCTCAAAAGGAAATTGAGTTGAATACGATTGCCGAGTAGCTGATGCGATGTTGATTAGTTTTCTGAGAAAATTTCCGCTCGATCCCAATTTGAAAATCAGCAAGACTGTTGTTGCCAAACGAAGCGCGCCTCAAGAACGCGTCATGTGACGCCATCACATTGAGCTTAATGAGCACCAATGTTTGAAGCAGCACAAATTGCTGGAAAAGTTCATCGCTCAATTCACATGCTATTTACTCCTCGAATGTATTTTAATTAGTGAAGCGAGTTTGCAAAGAGGATGAGAAGCTTATGGCTCCAAAAGATTTTAGCATTGGAGAGCTAAGCTTTTTTCAAAATATAAATTATACATTCATATATTTTTAAAGTTAAAAACTTCATAAAGAGTAATTAAAAAAAATACGCAGGTTGATTACATAACATCCCAGGAACCAAGAAAAAAAAGATCATTAGAGATAAGAGGGAATAAAATATTATTTTTATGATAAATTTAATATTAAATTGGAGAAAAAACGACTTGTAGGTTACTAATTGGTTTACTAGTGCAACACAAGAGTCGACCGTCACACATTTTTAATAAAAGAGCTCACAAGAATCGCCCTAAGCCCCAAATTACCGATCTAACTTTTTTCCTCATTCTACGTTCTTTTCTTCTCTTTGCCAAATATCTGTGCAAAATATGCTCTTGCGCGTTCGCTTTGAAATGCTTTCTAAAAGGCAATGCTAGTGTACAACAAAGGAGAGTTTGTATGGTTTTTGACGACTAGGGTCTGTGGATTCTCCCGCTATTTGAAATTTAACCCTCACACACCCTGCACAACATGTGATAGTTTACAGTTTTGCCAAAAGTTCTAAAAGCTCTCTTTGATCATTATTCTGAAAGTTAAAATCTTGCGCCACTTGAAAATTGACAATTGAAAATATAATTCCAGTTTCTAAAAAAATTCATATTACTGGTTAAAATTTAAGTTTATTAATAAATCTGTTAGCAATCGCTGAGAATTTTATAAATTAAAAACATAGTAAGAGATGAAATGAATTTCTTTAAATATATGTATTTTATTATTATATTTCATTTTTCATTTCAAATAAATTTGCAATGGCCCTACAGTCTACGTCAATATTTCAGCTGTACCAGCGAATAAACTTTTTCCTTTTTACCTTTGATAAATAGCTCAGGAAAAAATAAATTTTGACGTGAAAATATCAGGTAATTGGAAATTTTACAAGTTGTTTTCTTACTCCATTATATTTAAATTTTAAAATATTAAGAGAAATCATTAAAAAAATTTATATACAATAATTATTCCCTTTCATTCTGATTTTCATTGTTTTCACCATATACTCTAATCAAATTTAAAACCCCTTGAAGCCTTCATTGAAAAAAAAAATATTTTTCTTCCTATTACCCTGTTGCTGACCAGCGACAAAATGTTGAGATAAATACAAGGAGCATCTGCTTTCTTGCTACTCTTTTAATAATTATTCATATCCATGTGGAAATGCATCCTTATCCTGTTCGAGATGTTTTACAATTCAAAATTCGCCTAGAATGAAAAAGGAGGGAAAAAATATTTGCTGGATTCGCTTCCATCAATTTAAATTTTTGAGCGAGAATCAACGTACGTGGGTTTAAAAGGAAAACATTCATTCGCGTATACTCGCGTGTAGGAGATTTTTATTTTTTCAGGACCAAAATTTTACATACAGGTGAGGTGAATCCGACTATATATGTGCAAGTTGGGCTATAAATTCGACCAAATTTAGAGCAGCTATGCCGGCGGATGCAACAATGCCCCTGGTGAAAAGGCGTTCATAAATTTCAATTAAAGGGAGGTGAAAAACAGCGCGTGGCAAAACCTATATAGACCAGCTGCTGCTCGTAACTGACGAGATTGTTAAATTTGCCTCTCTCCACACTGATTTGCATTGAAACAAGGGAGAGCTGGGAGTGAAAATTATTCAACTCATTTGACCTCCTAATTTATTCAGTTAGACATTTACATTTGACTAACGAAGTCTATATATTTACATAGGAACAGGGAACGGAACAGGCTGGAGGAAGTTGCAGCGCAATTACCTGGCACGCAACTCATTATCTTTCATATTGTAATTTACTTTTTATTTTCTGCTTTAAAATATGATTGTAGTGTAAAAAAACGCACGCGCGAGCGTATCACCAATTTTGTTCACATTTATTTACTCTAAATATCAGCAACAACGAAAAATGATTTGAAGAAATTGATACTCGAGGAGATGATCATGGAAATGAAGAGATCGGGCTTTTGCTCGTTGCAAAATTGTTTTTATTCAAAAACATAATGGCTCTACCAGTTTCGGTCAAGGTCTGCGACCCTATTTCATGAGCAAACGCTGACTATAATACAAATTAGCGCGTCTACTCACGAAAATGGGTCGCAGATCGTTTTGGAAACTGGTAGAGCCGTTTGCTTTTGAATAAAGACAATTTTTACAACAAGGAAAAAGCCTATTTTTTTCACTTTCATTTGGATTTACTTTTTATTAAATAATTTTACAATGAGAATAATGTACAGCCCGTTTTTCAATCCCTTCCGCATAAGCGTCTCTTAATTAATTGCCTTTCTTATCTCTCTTAAATTTACAGAGTTATTTAAGTTTCACGAGCCGAAGCATACAATTATTTAAAATGACTGAAGCTCGAGAATTTTTTAAAACTTAACATTAGTGATGTTTACAAGAGAGATTAGAATTAATATACGTAAGTTCTAATTAAATTTAATTAAGCTATATGAAATTTAAAATCTCAAAACGTTGAAGTCACGATTAATAATTTAATTTCAAATATTAAATTAAGACATCAAAGATTTCATTTTTTGTAATTAAATGGATTTTCATGATTTGTTTCTGATCGCACTCAACATACTATAATATATTATACATACACTTTGCAAATTGATGACCAAATATCCTTGTTATTTGCACGACTACACATTATCATGAATGTTGTTTCAGCTTTCGCAAACAAAAAGCAAACTTCATATTGATATAGTTGTTGGTGCTGGGTGTGTATGATATTCAGAATTTACGCACAGAGCGCCAAAAGGAACTTAAACGCACAGGCATTATTTATACACCATACGTGTATATCTTCCTGTTCATATATTCTCTTTGTTTGGAACCACAAGTCTATCTTTGTCGTCAATATTTAATTAAATACTCTTGAAGCAATAGAGGAAGGCTTGCCAGTCTTGACTACACATTCGCACAGTAAAATAGATGGAGCAATTACAAAGATGCTGAGATGTTTAACCATAATTATAACTCTGCCAACCTCATATACATGTAGTACTCATTGTAGTGTGATTTTATTTACCTCTGTATTCAATTCTTTGTGGATTTATCTCATCTTGATTTTGAACCCAATTAAAATTTTCTTGAAACTTAAACGCAAAAAAATTATCAATGAATTTCGAAAACTCCACTTCCATAGTTTGATTTCATGAATCAACGCTGACTCAAAATTCAGGAAAAATTACTTAATAAAAATAATGAATATATTACCACTCTTAAATAACATAATTTTATTCTTTGCAAATCATGAAATCATAATAAAACTAAAAAATATAGGTCTAATTTTCCGTCTGCTTTTATCAGCTATGTTCAATTCAACTATCGTTTATGCCCGTACTACAAAACTGTTTGATAAATAGCAATAAACCGTCTGCACGTGCACACTTGTCAGGCTTAAATTTGTTTACAGTTACAAATTGTATTTATACAACGTTGCTCTTTCCGGAATCTTTTATATAAACAAGGAAAAGATTTCAGATTATTTCGTAGCTTGTTTGCTCAAAGGTACGCTAGCCATCCCTGTTGACTGGAATTCAAATCATTTTTCAGTCTGCATGTATTAAGTATAGTGATATGAACGTTTTGAAAAGTCAAAGTGTATTTAAATATTTTCATTGACTTAAATTTAATTTTTTTTTATGTAATTGATTTGCTCATGTAATTAAGTATTAAATGGTAAATAATTTAACTATTCCAAGAGAAGTAGAATTTTTCTAATAACTTGGAATAGAATTGAGAAATCAGTCATGTGATTAATTATCGTAAATAACAGATTATATTTTTTTTTTATTGCTGCTATAACATTGGAGAAATGCCACTCTAAAAAAGCGTATTTTGAATTCAATTTATATCTTTAATAACGAAAATCGATAAATAAATTGTTAAGTAAATTTTGAGCTAACATTTTAAGCGCCGCATTAAGGTGCGTCTAAACTAAGAACCATATTAATTTTTGAATTTTGTGTTCGCAGACTCGGGTACCGATGGGAGCCAACGCCGCTCTGCGCGACTGCGAGCGCGACGACTCGCCCAACCAGATGAAGGCCAAAAGCTCTGAGTTGGTGGAAATGCGGAGCCTGAACAGGGCCGGTTCTAATCCCGGGGTCGAATGTGCGGCGACCCACTCGACCTCAAGTTACGCGCGCGGCCGACTGACCTACAGCTCGTCCAGCGGCTACGACTCTTGTCCGGCGGCGCTGACCTACAGCTCCAATCAGGGCAACAGCTCGAGCACCCTGGCCTGCACCACAAACTTCATCGACCACAGCCCGCACCGCAAATGCTTTCTGCGGCACTCAAGGCACTTGTCAACGCCGAACGATTCGTCCGTGCCCATTTCGGCGCAGCAGTGCCACTTTTAAAGAAGGGCTCGTTTTTTTATCGTTGGCGCTTCAACTTCGCTTTAGAGACTTGGCTAATTGCAAAAGTCAATTAGTTTGACGATGATGGTTGGTGTTAAAACGCTGCTGGTAAAAATTCATTTTGACTGCCACGGGGAGTTTCCACGGCTCTCTGTGGAAGTTAAACTTTTACTTGTTTTTGCAGATTCGTTTTATGTTTGCGCTAATGTAAACAAGAACAGCAAGGCTGATTTGAAAATTCTATACGCGCATTTGATGTGACAACCTCTACAGAGCTATTGAAAGGGATCCAAATGGCTAACCTGGCTCAGGTTAATATTAAATCCCCTGGCCCAGCAAGCAATTTGAGTTAAGCCAGGTTAGGCTTTTGGATCGCTCTCATCTCATTATGTTTCCTCAAAATAAACTCAACTACAGGGATAAAAAAGTTTTCAAATACATCTTGATAAATTGTGACGTAGAAATGAAAAGAATACGGCTGTGTGTAAATTTGAATAATATCGAGGCAATCAAATTGCTAAGTAGTTCACTTTTTTGTTATAACGCAATTTGTGCGTGCTGGCGCGGGCACAAATAGTGCCAAAAAGGTAATGATAATGAGGGTTTTGACTGGCATTCCAAAAAGGCTTTTTATTTACTTCCTATTTAGTAGTAAATTGTGTAATGGGAATCCAAATTTAATCGATTAATATCCGCCGATATCCGCAATTCATGATAAAAAATATTTTTAATCATATGAAACAAACTGAAACAAACGATGCTGATAATCTTGAATAAAAAAGATACCTTTTCTAATTTGCATTAATTTAATATGAAAACTGGTGAAAATCTTGCAATGTTCATGCAAAATAGTTTGCAGGAACACTGCAATAAGAAAGGTGTTTAATATTGATGGTTAGATTATTTTCTTTCCTAGAATATTATTTTAAGTTACCAGCAAAATCAACTGAGAATTATTTCAATCTTGTCTCAATGATGTTATATCTGCCGATCGAGTTAGCGAAAAATAATTAATTGGTTGATTTTGCTTTTACGCTGTAAGTGTTTTTTCTGTAAGATTTTTTCTTATATTTTTTTTTTTAATTTCTATGCATCTCTCATACAATGAAAATGCTCTGACAATAGGAGCGGTATTTTATTATTATTATTTTTTTTTTAGTAAAAAATGTTACTGCGGTTCTTTTACGTTAATTATTTTTTATTCTTTAGACAAATAAAAAAGCAAAATTAGCAATATTTTACCATTTCATATGATTATTATGCTTTAAATTTGCAAACCTTTGGACTGCATTGCACGTCACCTAGCAATTTCCGACAGCTTGTTGATTGATTGATTACTATGTTATTGTGTACATATTTGGGTGGTAATTTGCAAGCTTTAATCGTTTGAGGATGCAAGCAAACATCCTCATTAAGCAGCATCTCATTAGTGGCGCAGCTAATTAGAAATACACCCTGATTGAGTGTCACAGACTAATTAATCATTATAAGCAAAGCAAATATTTATTTTTTGGCGAACCATTCGTTTTGCTTAAGGAGGATCGGCGGTGAAACTTAATACACTATGTTATGATAGCATCATTCTCTATCGCAGTCAGGTGCAATTTAACTGCGCCTATACTGAAATGATGCGCAACGCAACCTCAATTAATTGATAACGTGAACAAGTAAAGGAGAGAGGAGAAAAGAAGCTCCTTTTCAGAACTTGGAAATTCACCTCTTTTCTATGGCTAACTTGTCTTTGCTGGTGGTATTTAAAAAATTTAAAATAATTATTCTTCCAAATTTAAAAAAATTATTAAATCTAATAATATTAAATGTTATTACACTTTTAAATTATTTCTCTCAATATTATACTTCACCATAGGTTTAATTTGTTTCAAATCACAATCTAAATTAATCATTAGTTTTTATTTTAGTATGGATCAGCACCTTTAGGGGTATCTTTTCTTTTATTCATTAAATTTTTTACATTTTACTTTTCAATATTAGGTTATGAGCTCGTTTTCCACTTGAGCGTGTGACTATTTTTAAATATTTAAAATATTTTTGTTTTATCTGCATGTTTATAGAAAATGTTAATTGTATTTTAAACTTTAAGCTGTAAAAAATTTAAAAAAAAAATATGCATACCAGTTATACAGTTTGTTGCTCGGAAGCTGTTCATATGATATAAAAGTAAAAAGCGTAAAAGGTATAAGGTTGTAATAATTTGTTATGGTTAACAATCATTTTCATCAATCATAGCTCTGCTCCAATGAAAATAATTTGGCATATTGCAGCTCGCGAAAAATGAACAAAAAAAGTTCCAGACTAGCACTAAAAAATTCTTCAAAATTCAAATAAGCAGGGCACCTGCAAATAAAATTTGAGGATAAAATTCGTCATCCCACTTTGCTCTCGCAATATTAGCATAAAATTGAATTTGCGGAAGCTCATGTATGACACAATACATCAAATTTGTTAAATTTTACTGCAGAGACGGAAAATCTAATAATGCCAAAATTTAATGAAGAGGCAGACGTGAACCTCTTCACATTGAGAGTGCGAGCTCGATGTGTATAGTCATCGTTGGCTGCCTCAAGCTTTTCTCTCCCTGGTCTTTTCTCCATTCAAATGTTTTACTGCTGTGGTATAAAGTGTATTTATTTTGAACTCAGGTGTGTTTATTCCATTTACTTTTCCACTCATATTTATCTCGTATCTTGTTAGGAAACAAATTGAGTTAAGTTTACTTGATAATATTTCCCTTAAAATATTTGCCAGCAAAATCAATCTTTACGTTTTGTGGTGAATAAACGAGAGATAATTATATAATTCCAGATCTGCGTGTTGAGAAAATGAATAAAAACTATTATGAAAAATTGAAGGAATCTGAAAACATTCTCAGGTGCTTTTCGGGCGCATATTAATTTTGTAAAAGCATATTTCTTAAAAAGTCTAGTTTTATTATCAGTAAACAAAAAAAGACTTGTTTTATTGTTTATTGTGCCTATGAATTTCATGATTCATTGAAAAATCCAAATAGAAGGAAAACTTCAAAAATCCAGCTAGAAAAAATTGACCTCAATATCATAATTACATGATTAAATTATAATTGACTGATATTTCGTCCAGCACGTATTATCGCGCTTAAAATCAAATCAGGTGTATGTCAGAAATATAATTTTATTACTATAAAACGGGTATAAAATTTGGATTTTGGATTAAAAGAAATAATTAATTAATTTATAAATCTGGATGATTTTATGAAAATGAGAGAGCTAGGTTATAAATGTGCGGAAAAAATAAATATATTAAAAAATATATTTTATGTACGATATCTGCAGCTTTAGCTGCAACCTACTTTCAATAATGAATTATTTAGGCGATAAAAATATTGAATATTGTAGTTTTTAGTTATCGCAATTAATAAATTAAAAAATATCCAGAATTAGAATGGGACAGGTTGTTTTTAAGAACTTGTGCTCAGGATTCACTGAATCCGATTCAGTAAAACTTTTTATTTTATTATTTCGACTCCGATATACTTTATAGTAAGTGAAGAAAGACTAAATAATGTCATTTAATTTTATGAACTGAATCAGACAAACTGAATATGTTATTAACATTTAGAATGAATCAAAATTCACGATAAAAATTTGATATATTTAATATGTTATGAAGAATAGATTGACAACTGAATTTATATCAAATTTTCCTTCAAATGTGCATTTATAATAAAAAATTACTGTATAAAATGATAAAATTAAGATGTTTAACTCAATTGTGTTCCTCAATAAAAAAAAAAAGTATATGAGGTATGATGCATGTTAAGAAAAATACAATTTCGCTGCAATTTCGCATGTCTATACATAATTTTCAGAGATTCATTGACTTGCTCAACGAAAAATAATTTAGTAAGCAAAATTATGGCAAAATAAAACAATACAAATCTACTCTAATTTTTTACTTCAAAAGAAAAACTTTAAAGAGTTCAATGAGTTCAACGATGAGAATAAATATGGATAAATAAATTTTATTTTTGATGAATTTAAAAATCTTATTTTTTGAATACTTTCTACAAATTTTTCATGATTTTCATATTTTTAAGTTTTTGTTTGCATTAATTTTTGCTTCAGCATGATTTTTCTAGGAAAAATAGCTTTAAAAAAAGTTATGAACAATTGAAAAGCCTCCTTGATAAAATGAAAAAAAAAGCACCACTGACCCCCGCAGCAGCCAGCAGGCAATAATCTGCATGGTCTGCGAGGAAAGCTCCTGTGTTCTTCATTTCTTATTATGCATTAGGCACGGGCGGTTCTTATTATTTTTTATGATCGTCCTATCTTGTATTAAAAAAAAAAAAAAAAAAAAACAGTTACTGATATTGTTACATACATGAAAATTAAGCTAGCTCTAAAATGCTCTATTAATTTAGAATATTTTGATATTAATTTTTCACTTTATTTCCTTTATTAAAAAAATAATAATCAAAAATAAAATCTTTTCGGGGTGCGCAGAGTAAATTTTTACAGTTCAATAAAATAGTTTAGCTTTGGTCTACAGATGTCTCTAGCTCTCAAACGTGCAACCATGCTGGGAAATAAGGTCGATTTTCGCGCGTCACGAACCATGTGCGTGCGCAGAGCCGCAGACGCCTGTTCTGTCCGCTCTGCTGTTTTTGCCGTGGCTGCTCCATCCATCCTGCGATTCACGTCTCAAGAATTCGATACACACCATACGTTATTTGTTTATGTACAGTTTTACATAGAAAAGGGCCCGTTGCACTTGAAATCGGTGATGCGCTCTGGCAGTTGGTGAAACCGAGTTGGCAAAATGCAGGCAGCCCCGTCGCTGGAGAACGTCTACGGCGCCGTGTCCACACTTTTCGGCAACCAGGACACCTCGCAGAGAGAAAAGGCATCGGCATGGCTCGACGAACTACAGAAATCGGTTTGTCTGCGAATAAATTTTGACCCTTTCCAAAGCCTAAACGTCCGTTCTTGCCGTAGGTCTACGCGTGGAAAATCGCGGACGCGATGCTGCACGAGAAGAAGGACCTCGAGTCGTGCTACTTTGCGGCCCAAACCATGCGAACCAAGGTGCAGCTGAACTTCAACGAGCTGCCCAAGGAGTCGCATGAATCCCTCAGAGACTCGCTGATGGAGCACATTGGCCAGGTCACGGACCAAACCAACGTCGTAATAGTAACCCAAGTAGGAAACGACAAAAATTGTTTGTGCATTTTTTTCTTCAAATTTAAAATTTCAGTTGTGTTTGGCCATGGCTGACCTAGCCCTGCAGATGAACTCTTGGCACAACCCGATAGAGGACTTGATCCACAAATACAGTCAGACCAACGTTTGGCCCCTGCTTGAAATTCTCACTGTCTTGCCGGAGGAGGTCAACTCGAGACTCCTCAGGCTCGGAGCCAATCGGAGAAATGAAGTTACCCAAGAACTCGCAAGTCATTCCAAAATCGTCTTAGAATATTTGGTAGGCCCAGTAAGATCTTAATTTGATTGGTTTTTGAAAATTTCATTCCATTGCAGAAAGCTTGCCTGGTGCAAGGTGCCAACAACCAGCAGCTGAGCATTAAGATTTTAAAGTGTTTTACGTCGTGGATATCCATTCAAGCTATTACGTTGGCAGACATCCCTGACAATCCAATCGTCTCGCACGCCTTCACCATTCTCCTCTCTCACGAAGTAAGTTTTCATTGGCCAGTCGACTTATGTAACCAATTTGCAAGTTGCCAAAAATTTGATGGCTCGCACTTTATTTTACCTTTGTAATAATTCTTCTCATATTTTCAAATAATCCAGTGTTTTCTCCCATTCTTTTGGCTATTTCATTGAAATTAATATCATTGTAAAGCACAAAAATAAGATTTTGAGAAAAAAGCTCTGTAAAAGAACCATTATTAAATGGAATCTTCAATGATTTTTATTTTAATTCTCAAGTTCTCCAATTTTAGAAAAAGATTATTCCTTCTTAAAAATGTTCAATGGAATTTGTTTTGATACATTATATTTTTATTAAGGCGCCCTTTGCTATGCACGACTGTGCGACTGACTGCATTTGTGCTCTGCTGCAACATCTGGAGGACAACAACAACCAGCAAGAGTTGGAAGTGCAAATTGTCGATGCTGTTGTTAGACTAGAAAGTAGTTATCACATGACTGTGGCGGAGGAATCGACAGAAAAGTGAGATTTTTCTGCACTTCTTTTATGGCCAATTCTTACTTAAATTTTCAGATCTTTAAATTACTGCCGTATATTTACGGAATTGTCGGAAGCCATGTTAGACAAAATCATCAACGGATCGTCCGCTGGCAAACCTCACTTTGCTGTTAACACTTTCGATCTGGTCCTCACGTGTGTTGGCCACCATGATTACGAAGTAGCCGAAATCACTTTCAACCTTTGGTACCGCCTTTCGGAGCTACTCTACGTTAAGAACCAGGAAGATCTCTCAGCAATTTTTGTTCCGCACGTAGAGCGACTGATAGTAGCCCTTTGCAGACACTGCCAGATTGAACCAGATCATGTACGGACTTGATAAATTGACTAATTTCAATAACTCCGAATTTTTTGTAGGAGGGTTTGATAGCGGCCGGTGAGGACTTTTCCAGTTTCAGGACTAAAGTGTCAGAGCTTATCAAGGACATGGTTTTCATTATCGGTTCGTCACACTGCTTTCGCCAAATGTTCCTGCAACTGCAATCTCCTGGGATGACCTGGGATGTGACCGAGGCTGCTCTCTTCATTATGCAAGCTGTTGCCAAAAATATTCTACCGTGAGTTTTATTTTCTTAATTACTGATTAATATTTGAAAATAGTGAAATTTTAAATTAATTAAATTTTTGAAAGCAAAAAAAAAAAACTACCAAATTTACTTTTTTACGCTCTTTTTTATATAAATTATTTGAAATTTTTTTTGAACTAATTGTAGCAATTAAATCATTTGCAAATGTAAACCAAAATTCCTTAAATTTCAGAAAAGCCAACCTTTAATATTGTAAAACGGTTGCAATATGGAGATTTATAAATTTGAGAAAGTTTTTAAAATTGATTATTCCAGTACAGTTAATGAAAAGTGTGCTGAAAGCTAAATATTTAATTTTATAAATGACAATTTCATTACAAAAATGTTTGAATTTTTTCAGTGAGGAGGACAGTGTTGTGCCCAAGGTGATGGAAGCAATTCTCACCATGCCTCCTGATGCACACATCATGGTTAGACACACAGCCGTAGTGCTTTTAGGTGAACTGTGTGAGTGGATAGAAAGGCACCATGAATCACTCGGTATGTTCTAAACTTTTTAATTTATATTTGTACTGATTCTTTTCTTGTAGAGCCGGTCTTGAACTATTTGCTTGTGTGCCTTCAACACCCACTCCTTGGATCAGCGGCAGCAAATGCTCTGCAGAATATTTGCAGTGCTTGCAGGGACCACATGAGTGTCCACTTGCGAGGGCTTTTGGAAATTGTCCGGTCGATGAGCACCTTCAAAATCTCAAACGAGGCTGCCATAGGACTGCTGAAGGGAGTTTCAATTATTGTTGGTCGACTGCCAGGAGAACAAATTGACGTAGCTTTGAGGGAAATCTGCAACTGCCAACTAATGCCTTTGTGCCTGCTGATAGAGGTTGGTTTTTTCTTATTTTGCTTATAAAAAAAATGCTTAAGTTTCTTTTTGTTTTGTTTAGGGCGATGTAAAAATTGAAAAGGGCACACAGAGTGATCCAGTTCTGTGGCTTGACCGGCTCAGCGCCATTCTGAGACACACAAATCCTCTGATCGAAAATCCTAATGCGGTGCATCCCTGTCTTGGTGTGGTTGCAGAAGTTTTTCCAGTGCTTTCTAAAGCCCTAGGAAAATATCAAGACAGTCTGAGAATAATGGAACGATGCTGTAGATGCATTAGATTTGGAATCAGATGTGTAGGCAAGCAAGCGGGCCATCTTTTGGAGCCTCTTGTCAAACAAGTAAGTCAACAGAATTAGCAAAGCAGAAAAGACACTAATTTCCTGGTAGATCGTGACGATGTATGCCCTCCACAAACATAGTTGTTTTCTTTACTTGGGCAGTATATTGGTCGACGAATTCGCAACAGAAGCAAACTGCGTCCAAGGCCTATTAGGAATGTTGCAAGCTTTTGTCGAGCCGGCATTTGAGTTGATGAGATCTTCAGGTGGATTGAAAAATAATCCAGACACAGTTGACGATTTCTTCAGACTCTGCGTTAGGTAAAAATTCTATTTTATTTTAAATATATATTAATAATTAAAATATTTAATTTAATAGGTTCCTGCAAAGGACGCCGGTCCCTTTGCTGCAATCAAATATTTTGAATGCAGTTATGGACTGTGCTTTGATGGCCAGCACTCTTGACCACAAAGACGCTAATTCGTCAGTCATGAACTTTTTCTTCAACTTGGTTCACTGTGGACGAAACGGAGAAGTACAAACTCCAATTTCTATCATACCATTTTTATTAAAATTTTATTTTCAACTAGGATAAACCAGACTTCAAATTGAGGCAACAATTGGTCAAGCATATCATGGAAAGTAGTGGGCAGGTCTTGGTGCTCAACCTGATCAACTCGAGCATTTTCTGCCTCCATTCGAACATGCTAGGCACAGTGGCCGAAGTGATTTTTGAAATGATGCTTTTTAATCGAGCAGTAAGAACATATTAAATTGAGTTATAAAGGTTTATATTTTAAATTTTAGGAAATGTGTGTCTGGTTGGAGCATGCCCTGAAGTCTTTGCCCACAACAAATGCCGGCGGCCACGTCAATGCCACACAGAAGCAACTCGTCGACTTTCATAAATTGGTGACCAGGTAAGAAATCTCTATTGAAAAAATTTTATGAAAGCTATAAGAAGACTGGACATTTTGCTGTAGTTTTAATTGAATTGGATAATTTAAGATATTTTTTCTTTAGCAACCTACAACTATTATTTAAATCAATTACTTTTACCTTATCTTGAGTGAAAATGATGTAAATTTGTGTTTATTTTTAATTCCTCAGGGCTGAACATAAGAAAGAGGTGACCCATGCATTAAGAGACTTTGCTCATCTGTTTCACTAACGACTGCTGGGGCAACATATTGCTGCCCTTATCGATTGGTAAGATATTTTTTTTTAATTCTACATTGGTTGACGACCTTCAAATCTGTCAGAAGACGGAAATTGTACCAGTATCATGTCTAAATCTCATTCAACTAAAAATTTTCATTTGTGGAAAAACTTTTGATAAAATTTAAAATATTTGAACAAACAATGCTGTTAAAATCCAAAAAAATCTGATAAAGTGATTGTGTTGTAATTTAAACGATATTAAAATTTTTACAAATAAAGGAAAATGAACCTTTTTTATTTGGAAATGCCACAGTTTTGGCGCAAACTATGTCGTTTGACAATTCAGAGAAAGCATAGAAAGGCGAGCAACAGAATTCATTTCCCCTCCATGCAGTGCCATCAGCTGCTAACATTGAGCCTGGCTGACAGCCACTAGACCACATTAGACTGTCCTCCACGTCAGTTTTGTTTTGTTTGTGAAGTTTGTGTGTGTGACTTTTGACTTTTGCTGTCAGCGGTGCGCCTTTTTATATGTCTCATTGTTTTCGGTAAGTCAAAGTCTTGCTTTTTATCTTTGTTCTGCACAAATAACATTACAAATTTGAAGTTAAAAGTTAAACTGATGTGACATGTATTAAATTTCTCAATCTTATTATTTTTGTAGCAGGGCTTAAAATTAAATAGTAACTCCCTTACAAATAAACCACATATTTAAAAGAAAACTTCGTCCCACATTGCATTTTACCATGAATTTTTGAGGATACAGGAAACTACTCAATAAAAGCCGGCCGCCATGCGCAAGGCTGAATTCCACGTGTATTGACGGTGAATCACTATATTTTCCCAAAAAACGATTTAACATAGAGAAAACGGAGAAAACCATACGTCTTTGAGCTTTTTACCGTGCCACACTGAGATCTAAAAATAAATCTTTCGTGGAGCTGGTGGTTACATTAGGAAAGAAATTTGGGCTGTGCTTACAATTTTTAGAGTGAGGCACTCTTAATTCTGTTCGCAAAATTTTACTGAAAACACAGAAGAAAATAGCATGCAAAGGTCTATTCAAGTGTCAAAAGAAATTATGCCTGGGTCTTCTGAAGCGTGTGATTTAATTTAAGTTACAACTTCCTTGTTCTTAAAACTGTATGCTTAAGCCTCCCTAGTTTAATAATTACTTCTTCACTGATTCAATATATGTTGGTTCGCTCAATATTTGTCAAATAAACATCTCAGATGTTTCTAGAAATCAGTTTAAGTTAAAATATGTATTGAAGCTTAATTAAATTTCCAGTATACACGTTCGCAAATAATTTATTTCGCTTGCAAAGTATTGAATTGACTGCCGCCATCGTTTGCCACCAACTGGTGACTGGGGCAAATTGTTGTACTCGGCGAAGATGCAAAATTTTTATCTAACACATTATAAGGGTCGCGCCCTCTGATTCGGAGTGATATTGTTATGCTGAAGGTCACGATCGGGCGGGGTGATAAGGCACGAATTGGTTTTTCAACTGCCCCTTTCCGTGCATCAGCAACTTTCACGATGATGTGAACTTTGGTACTTTCCACGATATCCCACGCTTCATGCAACATTATAAGCGTAATCTCTTATTATGGTGACACAAAGAGTCACATTTAGTCAAAAAGCCTAAATTTTCTTTCAAATAAAGGAGACGGCGTTTTAGCCCAAATTTTAGTTTGTCCATTTTCAAATCCTTAGGAAGGGAAATGATCTTATTTTAAGTTTTCAACTTAAATGATTCCTTCAAGTAAATTTCTATAAAAAATCAAGATAAAGAAATTTATATTGGCTTTTCAATCAGATATTATTTAAGAAGAAAAATATAGTCCTGCAAAATATTGTACAAAATTAAAACTCTAGGAATTATCTTAAATTTAAGTCTCAAATATACGATTAAGAATCTCAATGAGTTTTTTTTCACTGAAAAAAAACTTTTTATTTTTATGAGAATATGATTAAATATTTTGGATATTTGTATTCAAAATAACATAATTCGTCCGATATATAAATCCAAACGAGTTTTTCACCAGTCGGCACCAGTCTACCAATTATTTCATCTCAACGCTTTTACAGCCGAATCAAATTAGCGCCAGGGAATTAATTTTCATTTATAATTATTTCAATCGGTGAATTTTATTTTGCGTCCAAAATAAACTGTCTGTTGTGCTCGTGCTCGTTATTACGCTTCCAGTCAACCCGAAATGACAAAACTGAATTTATAAAGCTTCTTACGCGCGCAGCGAGTGATGGAATTATTCAGCCTAGCGTTGTGTTGCGTGGTGCGTGCGAGCAGCCCTAATGACTATAAATGTGTTTTGACCGCGCGGCGGCGACTTCGCCACGCACCACACGTAGACTCTTCGCTACGAAGCCAGAGTAGAGCGCAAACATACCAGCGGGAATGTCTCTTAATTAGCGAATGCCGAGCGGAATATGAGCACCGTGTGGGACAAAATATTTTCCTCGCATAGTTTCGTAACTATTAGATTAACTCTTGAGAGCGCAGCTCATGTGATGGCTTCTAGAATTTCGTGGGTTCAAAATAGAGATCAATTTAAACCAAAATATCATCAGTATTGAATATCAGTGAATCCATATTATAGTTTGGGAATTGTTCGTAAAGCGTGCTAGCAAATTAATTATAGAGAAATTATGCAACTGGCACAACGTGGGTGTGTCACAGGTTGCCTAAAACAAAATCAAACCGACTGAACGAGACTGAGGTTTGGCGGATAATTGATTTGAGGTAGACTAAGTTTCATTGGTAAATTTAAAAGACAAATGTTTTTATGAACGTCGTTTATATAATTTGAACTTTCAACATTATATATTAAAAAGTTCAATGCTATAAAAATTAAATTGAGATGAAGAAAATAATTTTAAATAAAAAAGAAAGGATTTTTTAATTAGTTCTCTTATTTTGAAAACAAATTTATGAAAAAATGAAATTAATTAAATTTTTAATGCAAAAAAAAATATGCAAAATATATTTTGTTAATTGAAATTGTGTTATGAATGTTTGAAAACAAGATAAATATTTATCAAATAATTAAAATAGTTACTTGTTCTAATTTGGTGTAATCCAAAGAAAAAAATGTACCAAATTTGACCGAACTCTTTTTTTTTTAATAATTATGTACCCTTTTCCAACTCTGTGGTGGAAAAGGCTGTCGAATCAGGTGCTGAAATCACGGGGACCAGTTTCTGCCAACCCAGATTTCAAAAAGCGTAAAGATGCTCGTTTTACGACATCGGGGTTACGCGCCATACCCTCCATATATCTGACCTAATCAACTCCCCAGCGGCCGGCGAGGGACGTAAAAGTGACAAAGTGCGTCGGAATCCAATTTCTCCCGCGCACAGCTTTCCTCTGAAAACAAAATTTGCATTCTCAGTGAAAAGTCGGGTATTTTTCATTTGGTCGGCTTGAAATTAATGTTCATTCCCGTGGCAGAGATATTTCATCTGAGAGCGCGCACGTCGGTCTTGCTCCTCCACCGCGTCATTCAAACCTGCAATAAAAATGGTCTGTCCGCTCTTGTGTGCGTAACTCGACGACGAAGGTATAGAAAAAAAGAAAGCGTACATAAAATGATACGGGACAGAGCACAAAGGACGTCCTCAGAGTATATTTTAATATCGTGCGAGAGCAATGTTTTGTTGTGTGGCGATGCAAAAGTGCCGTTTCTTAGCAGCGCAGATCGATCTCTCGGAAGGATGGCTTCGAGGGGAGGCGCCTACCTGACTGTCGCCAAGATACACCCCCCGGCAGTCGCCCTGCACCCCCCGCTGTGTGAGTTCTGCTCGCTCTCCCTCCGCTCGCACCTTTTGTCGAGAGAGACGCTGGCTGGCGTGCAATGTGGCGAAGCTTAATTAAGACTGATTGCGACACAAAGAACAAAAACACACCTTCCTACCTCTCGGATGATCTGTCTGGGCACTTGCATTCATTTGTTGATTTGCGCGCTTGTACCTTTTCTTTGCAGCACAAGTGACTCTAATAGAAGAAATGAAGGCACGGAGGCCTTAAAAAGATCTCCTTGTTGACTAGGAACTTTTTATTTTTCCATGCTACACTCGCCCATATAATACAATTTTTTTATGAATAACAGGTTTATTAAAAACATCTAGCAAAATTATGCAACCCGCGCCACACAGAAAGTTAAATTATCTCTTTCTAAGCTTTTCAACTGAAAAAATAAAATTCCTTTTTACGCACGAGGTTTGTGTTCAAGAATTCATTCACTTTTAAAATCAAAAATCGATTCAGTATTCCCTAGAGTAAGATGGTTTTTCAGGTTACAAATATACAAATATACTGAGCGGATTTTGTCTTCTCTCAAAATTTATTTCCTGCCATCATCAATAAAAATTTAAAGAAATTTTGTCAAATATGCATATATGCAAATATGCATATATATAGTAATAAATATCATGCTCTGGGGGTTTTTAATTATTGATAATCACAATTTGCCTTGTATGAACAGAAGATACGCATGCTTGCAAGCAATTTTAAATTTTTGAAAAACGCATTATACAAATAATTATGTACTTAGATCAAATGGTTCTCCGCTCTATCTATATCCTAAATTGTATCGAAACAAAATTAAAATTGCAAAATTTTCAACATTATAATATATTGATGTATAAAACAGGAACATATATGATTTCCCAGAAATGCAAAGAGCACGAGTTTTTTTTTTGTGAAACGAGGAGAATTGTGCTGGGGGTTAAATTTAATCGTGGCTTTGCCCGGGGTCATAGAAGCTTTGCCATTATTGTTGCCATAGCCACAGACGGAATTCGTAGAAATGGACTTCACAAATGGCCTCAGTTTGGCATCATGGCAGGTAATAATTTAATTTGCACGTTAAATAGAGATTTCTGTTTCAAAGCACCTGGAATCATTATGTTAAAACTGTGCACAAAAATTTCATAGAAATTATATTGAAATTTTTAAAATTATTTTAAAAATACCGAAGTACATTTTAAATAAATTTATTGATTAAAAGGAAGTTTAGTTTAATAAGTTTTTTTTTAATAGCGGTATTTAAATTATAAAATGTAGATTCTTTTAGAAAATTTAATTTATAAGTAGGAAAAATCTCATAATTAAATTTATTTTTATGCAATTATCAATAATATTACATAATTGATGAGATAAGCTTCTCCTCAATGTGAGATTTTTTTAAATAATTCTTTATGATTAAAATGACCAATGAACCAAAATATGTCACAAAGCCTTCATCGGTTGAAAATGAAAACTTCGTGTCAAGCGAATAATAATGAAGTGACGAAACGACAGAGTTAGTTAATAATGCCCGGGGGACATCTAAATCAAATCAATATTCCAATTAGCAGTGTAGCAAGAGCAGCGACACACACGGGGCGACCGCGCTCTCGCGGAATGATTTCGATAAACAGAGAGCGAATTCGCAGCTTGTCACCGATAACTATGCGCGGGTGGATCGCTTGCTAAACGAACATGGATGCCGAAGAGGATGTTTAATTAATTGATACATGCCAGTTCGTCTGCTCGTCATAATTCCAATTCTGTCGAGGGACAAAGAACATTCTGGCCGCGCGCGAGCTTTTATTAATTAATGAATTATTGCACTCTGTCGGCGGTTGAAACGGAATTCATTTCATTTTGAAAATCTATACCCGACTTGACTCCACAATTCAATATCTAATTTAATTTGATTCCCTGATTTTCGACATGCTTTTTTTAGGAAAAAAAGTAAAAAGATGAAATCTCTCTTGGTACCAGTTAGGGTTGGGGTGAGCAGATCCTATTTCTCATCAACGTTTTCTGATTCCACCCTCAGATTTCTGCAAATCTCTTATTTCAGGAAATCAACTTTCCCGAAATCCAATCTTATCGCTCACATTACGCAACCTCAGGTTTCGTTCTCCAATTCTATCCAGAAATACAATATCTTTTCAATCCTGAAAATAACGTGATGATATTTTTTCCAACTTGCTAGCAATTCTTTTTTAAAGATACAATTCTCAGCATCACAAAACACAAGAAAGAAAAACAAAATGAATAATGAATTTTTAACTATTTTCAATAAGTCAATGACAAAATAATTTTTTTAATCCCTATGCAGATTTAATTTTTTGGCCTTTGTATTCATTTTAATATATTTGAGATTCTCAATAAATTTGTGACTTTACTTATAAGATCATTGATTTGAATGCCTCAAGTTCATGGCAAAATAATTTAATATTTCACCATTTCACTCCTGTGTCGGTTTGTTTTGAAACTCTTTAATATACTCAAATATTACAATTAAAAACTAAATAATTGTTTAATTTAAGATTGCTTGCCGTTAGCGATGAACCGTTGCTGCAAACATTGGCCTATCAAATTTCTTTGTTTTTTTTTTAATATATTATTTTTTGTTTTATTCCAGTTTATTGGTAGGTTTCCAACCCAGTTGACGCTCAGGAGACCAAAAGTAAAGAATAAAATCTTAACGGCTAAAATGAAAATTTAAAATTTTTATACCAAAGCGTATTTAAGGGACCAGTATTTTTTGTGCGTATTAGAGAAACAAAATTATTTATATTGTTATTATTATTATTTTTTTTTTTTAAGAAGAAGAAAATATATTTTGAAAACATTTTCCTTTTTTGACTTACATTACATAATGACAAAGATATTATTATATTAAATTATATGTTGAAGTTCTCAAACGGATCTAGAATTTTAATATCCATAATTTAAATATTGAGACGTAACATTAACAAAAGGAAAAGAATAATTCTCCGAGGCTAGAGTGGGGAGTGAGTCTCTATTCAATCTTAACTCTCCTGCGGTCTCACCTGTGCGTTGGTTGGCCCGCATAGCCGAGAGCGCGGCGCACTCTTTTTTATTTGGATGCCGTCGCCATGAATTTAGATTATATTAGCTCATTGTGTATTGAAGTTTTGGCGAAGTAATGCACCGCTGGGAAATAAAAATAGTGGAAATAATGCCGCTCCGCCTGCGGCCTGCTCGCTTTATGTGAACTCGGGCTGCCTGCGCGCCAAAGTAGCCTCTCCGGGGCCACTATCACTTTTCCGGGGAAAATACCTTATGGCGGAAGAAAATATTAGAACGCGGGCGCGCACCCCACACAACACACACGCCCAGGCTTTACGGCCGTTACAGGTATTCACTTATTAATGCGGTATAGGCGCCTCACACACCGAGAGCCTAAAAAACAATTTCAACCGGCAATTTCGCGAGAGGCCATGTTATTGTGGAAATTGGATGGCGAAATGGGTCCTGTGTTATGTTGTTTAGTAATTTAAATTTATTTTATGATGCACTTTTGAAATGTCCTTCAGTCAATTTTATTGAAAATGTTCCTCCTTCGGTAATTTTAGTTATTCTTTCATATGATTCTTGAATAAAAAGTTTCAGCTTTTCCTTGTTGTGATTCTTGATTTTTTCCATACTCATATAGAAAGCACTTATCCTGCCCTTCTTTGTTCATCGAGGAAAAGCCAACATCAAACATTTTGTATCAACTACCAACCTTTTGATTCAATTGATCTTGAACTTCTTCTACAAAATTATACGTCTTTTAAAATAGATTAAATATTTTGAAAAATATCATATAATGCATGACATAAAAAATAAATATTTTAGTATTATAACAATGATAATGAGTAATCATTTTGATTTTTATGACATAATTAACAAATACATACATAGATAAGATGCAGCCACTGATATGTTTTGAAATTATTGAATTTTAATTTCCCTCCAGACTCATTTGAGAGGCCGAGAGGACTCTAACAAGGAATGTTTATGAAAATAGATTAAATTGATGGCAAAACTCAAAACACTCACTTTTTTAGTCTAATATTGCTGAATAAAAATCTACAGTAGCACGCAAACAAAAATTTCACCTTTTTTAACATTATTTCCAATATAATTAAAAAAGCAGTTTAAATGGGAAAAATTTCAAACATTAAGAAATTTTACATAATAAAATAAAAATTTTGTGAAAGTTGTGGAGTTCTCAAGATTAGAAGAACTTGCACATCAAGTTTCAAAATAATCTCCAACGCAAATCTTTCAAGTTATATGTCTCATCTCATATCATAGATTATAGTGGAAGAGAACGTCGTCATGCACTTTCGAATTGAGCAATAAATTATATATAATATATGTGTATCGCAAAAATCGGATAATCTCGCTGCCGCATTTATGGATTTTAGTAGCACGAAAGAGCAGTTAGTGTTGTATATCAGTGCAGGCATCAAGAAAGTGACTTTGGTGAACTCGCCTGCGGGTTGAGAATTGCTGCTCCTCTCCCGCAGCACATCCTCCGCTTTGGAGAGATACATACAGCGCCCGGCTTTCCTTCCTTCCTTCATTATCCGCGAGCAAAGTCTTAGCTTCTCTGATTATGCACATTACGCGCGAATCCTTTTCCTTATACTTCATTATTGCAAAAGACGCCGCCTCCGCCAACTCTCGACTGGGTGCGTATCAAAAGTCAGCATCTTTTAACTTTTCTCATCTCATTATTCTGTATTTGTTTTGGCACAAAGGGATTTACCACTGGCTAGAATCGACGTTCTCGTGGCTAAAAGAGAGCAACTTCTCCATCTTCACTCTGCTGAGCCAAAAGGGGAACATCGCCAATCTTTACTGATTTACATAAGTCTAAATCAGTCTAAATTTAATATGCATAAATAGAGTTAACTGAAAAACAACAACATTTATTTAGATTATTTCTAGATTTTAAATTTAAAAAAAAAAATATTTTAAATTTGATACAAATTTTTAAATTTAAAAAACATTTTGATGTTTATTTTATTTTTCATCAACATAAGAAATTATTATTTAATATTTAGAAAAATGGGTTAAATAGATTGTCAGCCTTTTCTATATTAAATGTTTTTAGATTGCTGAAGCGGTTAATTTTTATAAAAAAAGCAATACGCTTGCAACCTCTATACTTCAAAAATGAATGTGATTGGTCATAATAATTGTTTGTTTGGGACGAGTGCATTAAATGTATTTATTTTACTAAATTTAAATAATTAATGTCAAATTGGCATTTAATCTAGTATTTGTCTTGCTAATTTCATAAAAATTTTAGGTGTTAGGCGAATTTTATGATACCAATATGCGCAACAAATATTTCTACCGCTTAATCGCCATGTCAATTTTCCCGGCTGAAGATTGGTGGCGTTCCCTTACGAGAAACTCCCGTCGTCGCTCTAACTTGTCTTTAATTGCGGCGAAAATCCTTACTCGGCAGCTGCAATTAAAATTCTGCTCTCCCACAAAACGTGTATACGTAATCTTCAGCCGGCGATCTGCGCGTTGCGACTCTGAGTTTCTCTCCCTGTTGAAATAATTAAACACAGCAGCGGCCGTGCGATCTGCATTTTAATGGACGCGCAAAAGACGGGCTCGTTTGACGGCTCCGTTTGTCCCCCGACCTAAAAGCAGCGGGCAGGGCAGAAAAAAGGGCAACGTATTTTACGCTCCGCCCTTTTGGCATTGTGTTGTGCTTGGGCAAAATATAAATAAAAACGCGCGCACCCCCCGACCCTTTTGTCTTTTTCCTCAAATATAAAATGTACGTTATATGAAATCAACTCACACAATATTTTAATATGAGGCCGGCAAAGAATGCAAATATTTCATTCTAAAAAAAAAAAAGATTGAAGAAATGAAAATTTTTGTAGTAAATGAAAAAACAAACAAACATTATTGCAACACAAATAATATTTTTATTGTTCTGGTATTTCTGATAATAAGAAGAGACACAATGACGGACAAGTAAATAAATCATCTCATCAAAGATATTTTAAAAGCTAAGGAAATCATTATTATTATAGCACAATATTTTGACAAAATTGTGTATTGTCAATGAAATAAATTTTTTTAGTAAACAACAATTTGGAAATAATTATGATAAGCTCAAAATTTGAGCACCAAACTCAATGCAGCCATTAAAATGACTGAGGCGAATGGAACCTTGCTGTTTGCATTGTTGCAGTAATCCTTGTCTGTACATTGTTGGCAGTTTATACATGTTATATCAGATCGGGGTTTTGGCAATTTATTCAAGATGTCGCAAGTTTTCTCTCCTAGAATGGAACAGCCACGAAATGTGAACGTTTCTTTACCCGCTGGAAAATATTGTTTATCAATTCCTCAAGAAATTAAAAAACATATTTTGTGCTTACCAGTTAAAGTGACCTTAGTACAAGCGTCTGAGCATGTGTTGAGGTCCAGTTCATCGATTTTAGCAATACTAATTCCCATCGCAGTAACGGTGCGTTTAAAAGAAACTTCACAGTCCTCGAACAAGTTTGTTTTGTTCAAAGGCTCAAACTTGACATTATTGCATCCTGGGTCAGTAAGAGAATTGCATGTATGGCACTTAAGTGCATGACCTTCAATGAACGTGAAATATATTATTAATAATTTAATTACAAAAAAGGTATTTTTCAATAATTAAAAAAAAAATAAATTAAGATCCGAGACTAGATTGCAGTAATAATTTTAATTTCCTGCTGTAGAATTGATAAAAAAAAATCAAACCTGTTGAAATAAAGAGTATGAAGAGAAGGACCCTAGTCTTCGGGGCAAGCATTTTTGGCTAACTTATCCAATTCAACATTCAGCAATTATATATATATTGTTCTACTAGTATATGATAAGGTACCAGACACATGCAAAGATAACAATTCAAATCAGGCTTAATTTTGTGGAATTCCAGACCACAAATTAATCTAATCAAAATAATAATAATAGAAACAGCGTTTTCAGATAAGGAAATTATCAAAAACGTGTGGCGCGCACTATATTATCAGGAAAAAATCTAAACCTGGACTTTTTTGTGAGAATTTAGTTTTTTATTAAAAATTTCTTATGAAACATAATTATAGAAAAGAAAAAAGATTTGTTTTGAATTTGATTTGCTAATTTTAAGTATGATTTGCAATTAGACTAGCTTTCATCTTTAATGCTAAACAGAAAAATACTTGTTATCTTTTGTATTTCATTTTCTTCTTCTTGAACTGGTTGCTGGATTGCAATTTTTTAGAAGGGCTAAAATTTTAGAGTCAACTTCCTCTTCATCTACCCCAACTGCAGTCAATTTCGCATTCTCTGTGTTGTTTGCTTTTTCCTATTTCTGATTTCACGTCGACGGAGCGGCAACTCTTCTGCTGGGGGCTATGAAATTTTCAAGTGATTCAATGCGAGAATCAATAGTGCGGCCGTGAATAATGCAGAATGCAACTCTGGTGTGTGGCGTGCGCGAGAAAGCACAAACCTTTGACGTGTCAGTCCCCCGAAGGGCGACTGATCATGCTCTGCTCTAGCACGGATTACACAAGTCGCGGCACCGAGTCCCCTGAGAAGTGCAATCCCAGTCAGCTTGCATGACAAATAAAGTGAAACACAAAAAACGCAAAAGGTGCGCGACCTTGCGTCCTTTTCACTATCACTCCGCCGCTGTCACATTCGAATTTACGCAAATGTGCGGCCTTTTTTTCGGCGTCGACTTTTCCCCTGTTTGTTAAAAAAAGGTGAAGGCTTGCAGTTAAAATCATTATATTTCCCTTTAGCCAAGTTGGGTTTTGTTTGAGTGGTTTCAACTCTCGAGAGGATTGCAAAAGAAATGTGTGCGGAGCAGCAGAGAGAAAAGTTGCTGCGGGAGGATGGGCCGGAAAATGGAATTAAAAAAGCTGCAGCCTCTCTCGTTCTCGTCCTATTGCGCTTTTCCGACGGAATTCGAGAGTGGGTCTTTAGCATGGAGGAAAATATGACATGCGAAAAGCACTGCCGGGGTTAATTGCTGGGTTGGGAGTTCTCTGCTTTCCGTGCCGATTTTCAATTTCGTCTCGTGTTCGAATAAGAAAGGGAAAAAGCCGTTCGCACTTGCTTTCATTATTTTCGCCTGCCGAAGTAGAAAAAGAAGTCCCCGAGGATGCAGGAGCAAAGCCTCCGATCGGGGGAATAAATTCAGGGAGGTTCGACCTATTTAGGGATTTTGTTCAGCGTGTGGGTCACGTCCCTGTTGCCCCTTGACTTCTCTGCTGCGTGTGGGTTTCATAAGGAATGACAATTGTGTACGGCTCGTGTATCATTATTGCTTCAGGCGAGGCTATTCCGATCGACTTTCAAATCAAACACAATTGCAAACTGATATTATGCGGTATTGCTACCAATTGAAGGTGAGTTGTAAATAATACACATTTTTTTTTATATTAATTGTTTTCACTAATTGACTGTAAATAAAAGTGATGTGCAATTGGACAAATAACAACCAAAATAATATATCTATAATGGAAAAATTTTATAGTTCAATGTTTTCTTTTTTTGGAATATAATTAATTTATGAGCTCCTCTCGCGCTTTTGCCTGCCAAGGCTGCCGCGTTTCTCTGATTCTATATTGGGCATTGAGCGGGCTGAAAGAAAAGTCCGAGGCCGATTTTTTTCAATTGCCGATAGAGCCAATACGAGCGCCGAATTTTCGTTCCTGACGAAATGTGTGTTGCTTGGACTGCTTAATTAAATAAATAAATGCGTTAAAATGTTAAAACCATTAATAATTTTACTTCAGGGGCCCTCAAATATTTAATAGTTATTGTTTGATATAACAGCAAAGATATTTTTCGCCAATAAAGAAAAAAATATATAATCAATTCAAGATAAAATATCCAGGGTAAAAAGTCAGAATATAAAATATTCAGGGAAATAATTATTTCCATCTGTATAAAAAATCATTAGTATCCAATCTGCTAATATAAAATATTGTCTTTTACTTCTCACATTACCTTTACAAAACTCTAAAATAGCATTTGGCGTTGATAATTTTTCCAACGAAAATACAGTCATGCCGAATCCGTATTATTTCATCAGGGACTTTTATTCCAAAATTTTCACTAAAACGCTTCAAATAATATGTTCCAGACCGTCCTTCCACGTTTTAACATTTTAATGAAAGCTGATAAAAATCTTGCACCAACTCGCACGTATTGCAAAAAGCATTTTCCACGAAAAACGTATTTCAAAAAAGAATGCAAATATTTCATTCAAAGAAGATTAAAATATCTTTTGAAAAAAATTTCTAATTTGTAATAAATAAAAAAAAATACAACACAAAAGAAATTTTTCTTGTTCTGGGATTTCTGATCAAATAAAGAAGAGACACAATAACAGACAAGTAAATAAATTATATATCATCAAAGATATTTTAAAAGCCATAGAAATCATAATTAGTTATGCCACAATACATATTTTGAGAAAATTGTGAATGGTAAATGAAATAAATTTTATTTAGTAAACAACAATTTGGAATTATGATAAGCTCAAAATTTGAGCACCAAACTCAATGCAGCCATTAAAATGACTGAGGCGAATGGAACCTTGCTGTTTGCATTGTTGCAGTAATCCTTGTCTGTACATTGATGGCAGTTTATAGATAAATCAGATCGGGGTTTTGGCAATTTATTCAACATGTCGCAAGTTTTCTCTCCTAGAATGGAACAGCCACGAAATGTAACCGTTTCTTTACCCGCTGGAAAATATTGTTTATCAATTCCTCAAGAAATTATAAAAACATATTTTGTGCTTACCAGTAACAGTGACTTTAGTACAAGCGTCTGAGGATTTGTTGAGGTTCAGTTCATCGATTTTATCACGAAGTCCCATCGTAGCAGTGGTGATTATAAAAGAATCTTCACATTCCTCGAACAAGTTTGTTTTGTTCAAGGGCTCAAACTTGATGTTATTGCATCCTGGGTCAGTAACAGAATTGCATGTATGGCACTTAAGTGCATGACCTTCAATGAACGTGAAATATATTATTAATAATTTAATTACAAAAACGGTATTTTTCAATAATTAAAAGAAAAATAAATCAAGATCCGAGACTAGTTTGCAGTAATAATTTTTATTTCCTGCTGTAGAATTGAAAAAAAAAATCAAACCTGTTGAAATAGAGAGCATGAAGAGAAGGACCCTAGTCTTCGGGGCAAGCATTTTTGGCTAACTTATCCAATTCAACATTCAACAACTATATATATGGTTCTACTAGTATATGATAAGGTACCGGATACATGCAAAGATAACAATTCATATCTGGCCGGATTTTGTGGAATTCCAGACCATAAATTAATCTAATCAAAATAATAATAATAAAAACAGCGTTTTCAGATAAGGAAATAATCAAAAACGTGTGGCGCGCACTATTTTATCACGAAAAATCTAAACCTGGACTTTTTTGTGAGAATTTAGTTTTTTATTAAAAATTTCTTATGAAACATAATTATAGAAAAGAAACAGATTTGTTTTGAATTTGATTTGCTAATTTTAAGTATGATTTGTAGGCTCGCGCATTTTAGTCGGTTTTTAGCGTCAAAAAGTCGACTATTTTTAGTTGATTTTACATAAATTTAGTCGCCTTTTTAGCTGGTTTTTGCCAAAATAGTCGGTTTTAGTCGATTTTTAAATCTGATTTTTTGAGCCTTAAAATACATGAAAATATTATTTTAATCGATTTTTTTGGATTGCATTAATAAATATCCATTTTTGGAAGCATAAATCACCCATTTTTCATCATTTTCAAATTTCCTAGCTATACAGCAATTATGCAGAACTTTGTGATTTTATCATACGTTATACTGAAAGGATACAATTGCTGAAACCATTGAATTTTCGTAATATTGTATTGAAATATATATTTTGAAGATAGTTGAACATGGTAATTTAATAAAATACATATCTGCAGCCTCAGCACCTCTGCAGAGGAAGAAGCACGAGAAAGGTGCCACGTGTGTCGGCGAGCTGCCGATGCGACTCGGCAAACCAAATAAATGAGCCTGACGCACGTTTAAAAATTAAATTTCCCTACCTTGGAGGCACGGTGATAGTCCATGGTCCGTTTGGGGTCCTCGGCAGGTCGGCTTCGTCCTCCATCGGCTCAAATTCGGCGAGATACGGGCCGCCCATGCACCGAGAGGCGACTTTAGTTTTTGTTGAACTGAACACTTGAGAATCTCCTCCCTCCATCCTGCTGGCGGTGGCCGCTGCTGTTTGGAGCTCGAAGACCAGAGCGAACAAGTCAGGACAGGGATGAGATGAGAGATGTGAGATGTTTCGCGAGAGGCTGGCAGAAAAATAAAAATGACATCGCGCCGGCCGCCGATTGAAAAGATCATAGTGAAACGCGTTTAAAAAATAATCTTCATATTATTTGCAGAAGAGATAGATGATGAAACGAATTTAAGTTTTATGCCTGCCTCTCTCACGAAACATCTCTCATACCTGTCCTGACTTGTTCGCTCTCAAGCTCCAAGCAGCAGCAGCCACCGCCAGCAGGGTGGAGGGAGGAGATTCTCATGTGTTCAGTTTCAGTTCAACAAAACAAAAGTCGCTTCTCGGTGCATGGGCGGCCCGTATCTCGCGGAATTTGAGCCGACGGAGGTTTTCGCCGACCTGCCGAGGACCCTGAATGGACCAGGAACAATCGCCGTGCCCCTAAGGTAGGGAAAAACCGCTATCTAATTTTATTAAACGCGCACCGTGCTCATTTTTTTTACATACATTTGTCACACCGGCCCGTTTGCATATATAATGTAATATAATTAATTTATGAGCTCCTCTCGCGCTTTTGCCTGCCAAGGCTGCCGCGTTTCTCTGATTCCATATTGGGCATTGAGCGGGCTGAAAGAAAAGTCCGAGGCCGATTTTTTTCAATTGCCGATTGAGCCAATACGAGCGCCGAATTTTCGTTCCTGACGAAATGTGTGTTGCTTGGACTGCTTAATTAAATAAATAAATGCGTTAAAATGTTAAAACCATTAATAATTTTACTTCAGGGGCCCTCAAATATTTAATAGTTATTGTTTGATATAACAGCAAAGATATTTTTCGCAAATAAAGAAAAAAATATATAATCAATTCAAGATAAAATATCCAGGGTAAAAAGTCAGAATATAAAATATTCTGTATAAAAAATCATTAGTATCCAACCTGCTAACATAAAATATTGTCTTTTACTTCTCACATTACCTTTACAAAACTCTAAAATAGCATTTGGCGTTGATAATTTTCCCAACGAAAATACAGTCATATGCCGAATCCGTATTATTTCATCAGGGCCTTTTATTCCAAAATTTTCACTAAAACGCTTCAAATAATATGTTCCAGACCGTCCTTCCACGTTTTAACATTTTAATGAAAGCTGATAAAAATCTTGCGCCAACTCGCACGTATTGCAAAAAGCATTTTCCACGAAAAACGTATTTCCGTTATTTTCCATCAGTGCTGGCAAAAATTCATTTCCTCTCCCGTGGCCTCTCTTATTCGAATACCTGTTCGGAAAAACAGCAATAAGCGAGCATTCCGCAGGGCCATTCCAGGGCCAAGGCGGGTGCACCGGGTAGTAAAATGGAGGCTGCGTGTGTTTCTGTGGTGTGTATTTTTATGGGCCACTCTTAAATTCGAGCTGTTCGGCAAAGCGTAAAGTATTCGAACGAACATCATCGCGCCAACGGTTATTGAATTTGAAAGGACATTCAACGACCAGCAGAGCGTGCGGAACAAGAGAGGGAAGAGATCCTTTTTCCAGCACAAAAAGTGTGGAATTTTTATTCCCGTCTCGGCAAAGCGCTGATTTAATTATTCGTTCCGGAGTAAAAGAGATATACAAAATTTCGCGTGGGAAGTTGCAAGAATTCAATCAAGAAGCGCGGTGACAACAACGGGAATTCACAAAACGCTAAAAATCCAATTAGCACGATTTTTCAAGGGAAAATTTTGCCGCTGCGTTGAAAAGAAAGAAGCCAATCTGCGACACAAGAGAAAAGGGAGGACTCAAGTGGGATGTCGGCGCGCAATTTTATTACCTTTTTAATGCTCTTTTGGTCGCAGTTGTTCTGTCATGTGGAGCTTCCGTTTGATCTTTTAATTGAATTACACGACCGCGCACTCGTCGCATAAATTCCGCCACCAGGCCGCTTTTGAACACGGAGACAACTGGCTTTTCCAGATCTGCACCTATCTCGGTGCGAAAAAACTCGAATCACCTGTTTCCAACGTCGGCTGAACTCATCGCCAGTTGTTTTGTACAGAGTGAAGGACTTTTGGTCAAGTGAGTGCCTTTGATGTTTCGCTTCGGTCAAAGGTTACCTACCAAATTTCTCATGAACAGCGGCCCTTCAAATCTGACGCCGGTTTTGTCGCTGCTTTTGTCATGAAATGCCAATTAATTTTGAGTGCTTTGATGATTGAAAATAGAACAAACAGGTGGAAATTCAGCCGTCAAATGAAACCGACTCGCTATATTGGAATATACCGTTATGTTATGGATACAAAATGTGAATAGTAAAACGCTATTTCCCCGTTTGATTAGATAAATCGGTTTATTAAAAAGTTGAACTATTTAAATTTTTGGAATTTGAGGATATTTTTAATTTTAATTTTGCTTATAATAGATTCAGAAAAATGCACAATTAGATCTTTAAATAAAAGTCAAATATGGATTAAAATTTACTTTTGAGAGATTTTGATTTTCAAAATAAATGTATTTGTTTTGAATTAAATTTGAATTTTAAAATTAACATGAATTAAATAATAATATTTTCAAATAAAACTTCTAGTTAACAATTGATAATTGTCTCGTAAAAAGCTGGAAGAAGCAATGAGAACATGGAATGGATTTTTTTTTTTAATTACCAATGCTCCACTAAAGAATTAAAATCCTTTATTTCTAGCATCGTTGATTAGAAATCCAGTGAAAACAAACAGAGAAGTCTGATTAAGTTTTGCCATGGATTCTTTGAACTTTCTCCGATTTCCTCTCACAAGTTCGAATATACGACTCGAAATAATTAGACGTCAGAAGTGAAACATACATTATAATTCTGCCACACACAGGAGAGGTAAAACCTCAAATCCGGAGCGAAACGCGTTCATTATTCGTGGCACGCGGCCTACTTTATGGCAGCGGAGCCGCTTGATGAGGCGAAAAATACTGAAATTCCACAATTCAATTTGCCTCTGCACCTCGGCGGAAAGTCGATAAACGTCTCTGACAAAGCCGAGCCCAGATTTTCCGACCGGCAGTAACAACCCGCGTAAATTCGCGAGAGCTGTCGGAGAGCGCCTGCCGGAATAATTAAGCGCCGGAGAAGCTCGCTTTTGGCGGAATTGTTAATTCAACAGGCCAAAATGCGTGCGTTGTCAATAATAACGTTCGAATGGCGGCGCCCCTAATGTACACGTCATTGTGCGTGCGTGGCTGGCGGAAAAGTAATTATTTCGACTGCTGCGCGAGGTGGATGTGCTGTCAATAAATAATCTCGGCGGAATTATCGCGTCACAAGCAGCCCCGCGTCTCGAGAGTAAAGGCTTGAGTGCTGCTAATGTGGCAAGTCTCTCTCTCGTGTCATCGCAATGCCTCGTCTCTCTCTTCCCGATATAATGAGATGTGGGTTGCCTCAGGTGACTTTTAAGGCGCATAGCTTTGCAATCAATATGAACACTGACGCTCGCTCCCTCGAATAACTCAATAACGACCTCCCAAATCTGAATATTTGATCCCGGCTGAAACAATGCGGGGCAATATCGGAGCAGACGCCGTTTGCTCTCTCCTCTGTCCGGGGTCCTTTCATCCCTAACTCTCTGTGTCACTCGGATTCCAGTCTCCTTTTATTATTTCAGATCATCCCTCTCTGGCAATAAAAATTGAGAAGGGTATTTCATTGAATAAATCTCTTCTGTAATGGTCTTTGAAAGGGTACGCGTCTCCTTTATTTAAATAAGGTGATTCAACTTGCATTAAAAATATTTGAAATCACAGAAGATTTTTTCTAAATAAACAATTGAACTTATTTTGTTTTTATTACTTGTAATAAAATTAATTATTTATCATTCAAAATAGTAGTCCAATATAAGAAACTGTCTCTAGCAAACTGCGTGCTTTTTTTAATAAAATGTAATCCTCTTTTTTCCTGCGGTCCCTTGTAATATGTCGCAGAGTTAATATTTAATCAGCCTTAATAATTGAAAATTTCACTTTCCATAATTCTTCAGTATGCAACCTCATTTGAATTTCAACTTTATTATCTGGCACGATGTGCTATATGCTCTCGCTCTTGTCGCCTCAGGTGAAGAGCTTTCTTCGTTAGAGAATTTTCACCTGCTGTTTTAGGCGCAGAATAATCCACTTCAACGGCGGCGCGCAACCCTTAAGGAAGGGCACTTGAAAGTGCCAGAAAAGTGCGATGGTGAAATCTCAGCATTAACATGGCGTTACAAGCAGAGGAGCACGCGCTCCAAGATAATCTCTTTTTTTTTTAACTCGTAATCTCATCGTGGGGTTTTGCATAGAGTGAGAAATTTGATCAAGATGGTTGAATTTGAAACCAATTTTTATTAATTTTCCTATTTTTTATTAATTAATTTACTAAGTGCAAAAATTTTCATAATAGAAAAACTTCTAATTATTAGAACAAATGATAAATAATCATTCCCATAGCTTATGACAAATATATATTTTTTTAACTTTTTCATAATTTTTGTTCGAATTTTTCTTTACAAATTATTTTTCCTGCATGTTTTAATGAATGAATGGAAAATCACCAGACGGAAAATAAGCCCGGTTTACCGTCTGGTCGAGCACAGCGTCCGGCTGCACTCATCAAAGCCAGCCGTCCCGAAAATCCATCAAACGCGCTGATACAAATAGCCGGCATCAGATATGTGGTGGTGATTTATGCGCGCGCGATGCGAATTTTGCAGCCGGCCATTTTTCTCCCCTGCTCGCTCTCTCGTGTTTTCCCAGACGAAAAAATATTACCTCGATTGTATCATTTAATGGAAAAATGCCTGTGTTTCATCAGCTGCAGTCGCCGCTTCTCTTTTTATTTATTTTATCTCGTGCGAGAATTTGCCTGTTCAGAGTTGTCTGTGAAAAGTCAACGTCATGGATTTTCCTTATCTAGAAAAATTCACAACGCCAAAATAAAGATAACATTCAAGCATCAAGTTCAAGAAACATTTTATTAGAATTAAAATACATAACAATAATTATTGTACCGATTTTCAAATATTTAGCATTTTTTTTGTCTTTCAGTATATTTTCTGTACTTGAAAATTTTTATAAGGAATACTTTATGTCATTGCCTGTTCTTTCACATTTAAAATTATTATCATATTTTGTGCTTTTCAGCTTTGAAATTATGTTTGCTTGAACAAAATAAGCTCCCAGAAATCAAATTAAAGCACAAATATCATTCACATTATTATTCATGTTAGTTTTTTCTAAAAAAAAAGCAGTAACGAAAAATGAAATAATTATAATGATAGTTAAATAAATCCACAAAATAATAAACTTATTCAACAATTTTGCAGAAAATTGGTCTTTTCATCCATTTTATTTGATTGTAAGCTGATATTTATTTTATTTGATTTTATACTTACCAGCTTTTAATAATTGCATTCTAGATTCTCTCATTTGTTTCTCATAAATAATTAAGTATTTCACCAGTTCCTTCGGTTTAATTATTTTTGTTGACATAAAAAAATAACAATTAGCTCGATCCATGGCTAGCAGATGTTTCACTAACGCCTTGTATTGATTTTCCACTTTTGAAAATCAATCAATTTGAAATTTCTCCAATTCAGGCTGTGTTGCGATGAACTATCTAAATACATGGGCACTGAACGTTCGGCAGCTCCAGCAGCGTGCATAGAGTGGTTTTGGGAGGGAAATATTGATTCTTAAAATCAGATCTGCATGTAAATTGGACATTTCCTTGTGCGACGCTCGGTGTACACAAAAAGAATGTCGCCCAGAGAGACTGCTCCATGTAATGCCGGTGCACACGGAAATGGATTACGCATCGGAACACACGTGTATACCTGAAACCCCGGGCGGCTTTTTCTGCATTCGCAGTCGGGCCCGGCAATAACTTATAGGGCGAAACATTTGAATATGAAAGAAAAAAGTTGCTACACCGGAATTGAATAAAACGTAATTCTCGTGTATGCGAGAGAGCGCGCGCTTTCTCTCTCGCGCGGCATAAATCACCGAAACGTCCTGGAAATATATCACGGGTAATCTTATTACAGCTGTAAATAAAGTTCTTTCTTTCTTTTCTTTTCTGGACGAACCTGCTGGCGCAGAGTAAGGTTCTCTAGCCATGCCGGGTGACAAAGCAACTCTCGGGAAAAATTGATAGAAACAAGGCGAGTGACGCTGCCATTTCTCACGCCAAATGTTGGGCCGCTGCAGTCTCAGACAGATGCGAGGGAGAAAAATTGCACCTAATTTTTATTCCAATTTTCTAGTGCATGCCGGCAAGAGTAGGGGGATTATTTCACGGTCCATGTCACCTGCATTAAGCATTGTCAGCCTCTCTCTCTCTGCATCCCAGATTTTTGTGTTTCGGTCGCCGGCTGCTTTTAACAGAGGAATGTGGCAATTTTCCAAACTTCTCTTGGACAAATGAGTTTACTCTCACATAAAATTCAAGAATTGAAATTCTTGAAGTACCGCTAAATGCAAATGCATTATTTTTTTTATGAAAAAATAATGAAATTATTAAAAATGAATAAATTAATGCTGAACAAATTACAATTTAAATCAGTAGCTTTGTAGCAATATTTCTTGAATTTACGAGAAATATATGGTGAATAATGATTATTTTTAATAATTATGTTGTCAACATATATTATAAGAGATAATTGTTTAACACGAACATGCACCTAAGCCGCATAGTAATATCTAAAGTTACTTTAATTGAAGCCTGATTCACATCGTAACTGCACATTTTGATTATTATTTAAGGGAAATAATCGCTTCCTTTAAAAATATATCCAATAACAAATATCTCTCAATGATAACATTAATAATATGGTAAATATAATAATTGAGTGTTTAAAAAATATATTAATGCACTTTAAATTAAAAAATAATCAATATTTAAAAAAAAAATATCAAATTTTTTGCTACGTAAAACTGCGTAAAACATTTTATATTATGTTGATTAAACAATATTAATATTCTTTTAGCCCACAGCAACAATCCTTTTGGTCAAAAATGGAATGTTTTCCAAACCATTTTAGTTGTAATTTTATAATTTTAATGATTCAAAAAGTTTTTTTACCATGAACAAATCAGTTGCTGCTTTTTCAAAAACTGGAAAAGAGCAAACTAGTGTGAGAAAATGTCATATTTGTCCAGTGCAAAGTATTCATTTTGCGATTTCACCACAGTGGCAGTTTCTGCAGCTCCTCGCTGTTAACTTACCGGAATGAAATTTCCACTTTTTCCACGTCTATGTGTGCTCGCCGTTCTCACGTTACGTACACAGTCGGTTCCGGGACGTCTCTCCACGCCAGAGCAAACGCACACCACGGCCCGCATAGAGACGGTGTGTATATTTAATTTTCATAAAAGGACCGCAAGGCTGGTCTCTACCTAAGTAAGAACTGGACGGCTGCAGTTTCAAATTGAATCCCACAAAGAGAAATGTAATCAGATGAGGAAAAAAGGGAAGAGCCAGCCAGCAACTGCGAAATAACGTTCAGACGTGCGAAAAAAAGAAACTTAAATATATAAAACTTGGTCAGAAGGAGAAAAACTTGTTTCAAACTACTTATACTTTAATGAAGTACAAAAAAGTTTCTTTATTACGTTAAGGAGAGTCGGGCGAAAATGTAAAAAAGGGAAGATCTCTCCCGCAGTTTGTTCCTTTGTTGTCTCTCGGAACATTTCTCCGGCGTGCACCTTATTCTAACACACATACAGCAGCGGCTGCTTTGTGTGAATATGAAGAGGGTGTGGGATGTACGAGCTGCATTACGTACTTTCTTTTTCCCTATCTAATTTACACGCGACTGCACGAGAGAATATGAATAAGAGGGAGTTGCGCCAGCAAACTTGCTTATTTTCAGCCGCTGCCGTTTTTCATCCCGCGTTTGTTTCGAAACTCCAAATTTAATTTTCTGGATGTCTCGCGCGCTTCATTCGTCTCAATTTGAAATAACAACAGACAAATTAAACTGCTCAAGATGAACAACTTCCATCGCTACTGCTGAAGATTTTTCTTCTTTTGCACGCGATTTTACTGCTTTTGAGAGGAGCGTAATACGGATCACTGGGATCACTCACCACAATGAATTATTTATGCAGTTAAGTATGGGGAAAAAGTTTGTTGCTTGCTTTTACGACTGCGAAAAGGGACAGCTGACAGAATTCCGAACTCCCTTTCAAATATATAAGCACTCGCGATTTTTTAAATCTCCTGCAGAATCGTCAAAGGAGAATTAAGCTGAAGCTAAAAGGAAAGTTTTCTTTTGATAATTTATGTTTTTCTAAGCGATATCTTTTCGGAATATAATTTTATTTTTTCAATTTGCATTCTAATGTTATCGTCAAAAGTAAATCAACAGCTGCGAGAAAAATCGATTTTGATGGGCAAAGTGAAAACTCTTCTGCAATTTACACCGTTAAACCTTTTGGGAAATTAGGAGGGGTGAGTTTGAATGCATTAGAATTATTCAAATCAGGACGAAATCTCCCCTTTTCTTTGTCTAAAATTTCACATTCAATTTAGCCACGCACAAGAGAAATCGAGAATCGCAAATGATATTCTGCACGATGGGGGAAACTTTTTCATTATCTCGACTCGGCACTCGAAAACAATGAACGGCGGCACACACCTCTTAGCTGTTGTGTTGCGGATGATGGAGTTGAAATGAGGTTGAAATGAAGGCGGACGGGTTGCTCGGCATGCGAGAGAACACGCAGAGATGACATTAGAATTGCATATTTGGTGTAAAGCCCGAAGACATTAGAGAGCAAAACATCTTGCCGCGCTCGCGTAAGTGAAAATGTAAATTGCTTTTCCTTCCCTCAGCTCGAGTGTTGTTGGTTGTCGTCGGTTGCCGCCCCCTCGATTGTTGCCGAGTTGGCGAAATGTTCAGGTGAAATATTATGCCTACCTTGAATCGACTAACTTTTTCCCGCCCTACCTACTCTTGTCGTCTCTTTTTTTAATTAAATTTCGCTGAGTGTTGCTGCTGCGCGTAAAGTTGCCTTTAATTATTCGTCGCTTTGGGAACAATACGCGGCGCCTGAGAGATATATTATGGCTTTTCGCCTTGCGCTTGCCTTGCAATTTGGCACTGGGCGCTGGGTGGGATTAGAAAGTTTTCCCTATTAAAAAACCAGCTCGCAGGGAGAGTTGGCTTTTTTAATTTGATACCAGCAAATAATTGAAATATTCAATTAAAAAAGGATTCAACTTGATTTTGAAAAAAAAATGCAAACTAAATATTTTGACAATAATTTGTATTGCAATGACACTAAAAACTAAAATAAAATTTTATTGATTAACAAATTAGAAATACATTTAACCTTATTTGATTTTTGGAGCAGAAAATTAAAAATTAAATTTTGATCGTGAGCACCAAAGCCAATGACGTCATTATAATGGCTGAAGCGAAATTAACTTTGCTGTTTGCAGTTTTGCAGTAATCTTTGTACATTGTTGGCAGTGCACAACTGAAAAAATTTCTTTAACTCATCACAAGATTTCTCTCCAAGAGTGGAACAGCCGCGGTATGTCTTTGTTTTGTTATCCTCTGAAATTTATTATTTTTGAACTCCTCTAGAAATTACATGAGTATTTTGTGCTCAGCGAAAGTAGGAATAGTGATTATAATACAGGCGTCCTTAGTTTGATTGATATATAGTAGGAATAATGCGGTCTCCAATTTCAGATGTGGTGTACTCAAAAGACTTTAAACATTTCTTATACATGTCGGTTTTTTCCTTGGGCGCAAACTTGTCCTTGCATCCTGAGTCATCAAAAGAATTGCACGTATGGCACTCAAGTGCATGACCTGCAATCATCATAAAAAAAAATGTAGGATTAACCTCAAGATATAGCAGTTAAATGAAAAAATTTTAATTCTTGATTTTTACCAAGAATTCAACTTTCAATATTGACTCGGTTTGGCCAGCGCGTTCGATTAATGTTCTTTAATGCGCCAGAAAAATAAAAATGAAAAAAAGATATTGCGGTAATTCGTTTTGAATTGTTTATTTTAGAATATTTTGTATTTTTCCTCAATGTATTTATTGACTTAATTTGTGATGAAATAAAATTACAAAATCAGGCTTCCTCGGAAAATCCCTGCTCTACTAGTTTCAGTAATCAATTTTCTTCCATTAAAAAAATGGGATTTTTTTTATAAATAAAAATTTAACAGAGATTTGGGGGCACGTAGGCAGTAATTATATCTCTTTCTTGATATAAAATTAATTTGCTAAGAAATATCTTACCTGTTCCAATGAAGAGTGTCAAGAGAAGGATTCTAGTCTTCGAAGCAAGCATTTTTGGGCTACTAATCAAAACCAACAACCATAACGCTCAAAAACTACCATTTTATAGTATGATAAAAAGATTAGGTACTGAATACATTTGTAGATATAAATTTATAACACGATTATTTCTGTGAAGTTAATTATATTTCAATATAAAAGGAATTTAAAAATCCTTGAAACGTCTAATCTAGCTACATGCAGATAATGTAAAAACGTGTGGTGTGCACTACTGTATGTACAAGGATCTTGATTGTGGTAAAATAATTGAATTTATAAACTTGTAATTCCTTGTGTATTTTTAACCTTTTGTGGTAAATTTTTTTAAAATGTATCTGGATAATATGAAAATGAATGTTTTGAGAATGAATTGAAAATGAAACTAAAAAATTTTCGTCGTGTATTAATTCATAATTAATGAGCGAGTCATTATCTTACTAAATTCTACAGAAATCTCAAGGAAGTAAAATAATATTAAGGCAATTGATATTGATTTTAAATGCAAGATGACATAGACTTTCAAAGAATATAAGGCACTTAAACTCCAAAGTCATTTTTCCATTGTTAAAATTGTATTATTAAAGTTTCAAAACATTTCTTTATACTTTTTTCATGAAAAAACTGGAAAAAACTTTCGCCCAAATTTTAATTAAAAGTTGTGAAAATCCATTGTCAGAATGAATTAAAGTGGGGCAAAACGCTGCGGGTCCTTTTAAATGGGCTAAATCCATACCCGGTCAGGTAGCAAATTGGCTAAATCCATGGTTGGTCAGCTAGCAAATGAGCTAAATCCACTTTTTCAAACTTTTCAGCAGGAAGAAAACACTGAATTAAATCTGAACCCTTGTGCGCGGTTGTAGCAATCATTTAGACTATGTTTAAGGACATCATAAACAATATTTTTGCAACATTAAATTGATTTCAAACTAATAATTTGTTTAATGGGAACCTAAAATGGGGTTGACAAAGCCCAATAAAATTATTGATTTAAATATAAAATGTTGCTTTTACTGTTGCAGGCAACAAATATACAAATTTACAATAAATGTTTTAAGAAAAAATAAATTTTAACATTTTTTTGGGTATCATCTTGTCGATTTACTTTGATTTGTATATATATAATAAGTGAACTCATATCGCTGATTATTATGATTTTAATTATAATATCGGTGAATATAATCAATTTTATTTAATTAATTTTAACATTTCTTAACTTTCATTTACGTCTCATGAATATTAAAAATCTTTAATTATTATTTTTACTCCAAATCTATGATATACAAGTTCCCGCTTGAAAATTATTGCTCATTATTGCCCGCTGTAACTTTTTTTATGCAAAATTCTCTTCACTTTTATTTCCAATAGGTGTGCACTAGGTATACCTCCTGTTTTTATTTATAGGATAATTTTTAACTGTCCTGTGTACTTTAAAATTAAGTAGATAATTTTTTTTCTCAAAACTTATTAAATTCAAAATTATTGTTCATTGCTAGAGCTTAGAAATTGTTGTACCAAATAATTAGAAGATTTTTCAAACTTAAAAAAATCTAAAAATAGTTATAATAACAATATAGATTATAAATTTGTATAATAAAATCTTGTGCATTAAAATCTATTATTTAATAAATCTTTTTTTCCATTTGAAATTGATAATTTTTTTAATTGGAATTTAAATAAATAAATAAAATTTTTAAAAATAATTTCATAGTATTTTTATAAATAGTTTTTAACGGTAATTAATAATATATTATTTAACATAAATTTAATGGTTATGTAATGATGTTTTATTATTTTATTAATTTTTATTAATACATAAACACAAAAAGAACAATAAATATTTTAACGAGCTTCGTCGAAAAATCCTGCTTAGTTTGCTTCAAGTAGTACGAGTGTTTAAAACAGAGAAAGAGATCAAACAAAGAAAACAAATTTTCTGGCGGAATTTTAATTATCTGTGGATTTTAGCATAATTATATTATATCTAAAATTAAATTTACTGCTTTAAAATATCTAATTTCATTTTTATTCAATTGAGCAGTCTTTTTTAAAAATGATAATTCATTTTAAACAGGTCTGTAATTTATTATTGGTTGATCGATATTTTTGTGTATTTGTTATACTATTATTCCATTATTGATAATTTTCAAGTTCTTCTGTGCTACTTCAGATATAGAATAGTATGTTTTAACAAATAAATAGTGGTGCAAAGCAAATCAGCATGCAGCTTGTTGAAAAGAATGACACTTAATATATTGGAGTAATTTAGTTTAATTATGTTAATGGTTATTAATTGATCCTGCCGCTTATTCAATTCTTGATAAGTTGGTATTAAATCTTTAAATAAGCTTTCAAACGATGCCAAGATTATTAAATTTGAATAAACAGAACCAGAAATACTAAAAGTCAAATTTTTAATATTATGCATCAAAAATCGACGGTGTACGGCATGGCTGCATAACCACTGCACATCATCAGGCACATTTCCCACCCATATTGCCATATGAACTTGGCCATCTAATGATATTTTGTGAACCATAAGGTGAAAATGAACCAATTACAAAAGCAAACGCGTTTTTGGTCAAATGTGGATTTAGCCAATTTGCTATACAGCTCTTTTTGGATTTAGCCGAATTGCTACCTGACCGGGTATGGATTTAGCCCATTTAAAAGGACCCGCAGCGAAAATCAGAAATAATTTGTCCCTGTCTAATTTTGTTTTCCAAAATTAAATTTGAGCTTCAATTTGGCATTGTATTAATAAAAAGTTAATCTGTATTGCTCATAGGCAACAAGTTGAGCAAGCGTGTCGTGCAGGTTGCCGCTTTCTTTGGGGCGACCTCAAAGCGTGCAATCCGCACAATGCAGAAAAAATCCCCTCCTTCCATATAGAATAAAGAAAACTTTCCGCCACAGCAAACAATTACAAACCGCTCTCTCGCCAAGCAAGTCTCTCGATTCTCAGGGGACCGGCGGCGCAGAGCAGAAGCCATAAATTCGACGAGCAAAGAAGATGTGACGTTGAAAAGGGAAAGGAGATTAAAAAACTTCCATATAATAAGAACTCGCGCGGTCCTGATTGTGTGATTAATGAGCCGCGCATTGAAGCTCTCGAAGCATCGGTAATCAACCACATTATAATGAGGTCGAAACACGCGCCTGTTTGCACAGCAAATTTCTCATTTTGTGTCGCCTCCAGCCGCCAGCCGACCCGAGTTTATGACTTTATTTAAACACCATAACAGCTGGTGCACTTGAAATTTATTTTATAGACAAAGTTAAACAAGGGGCTTATGCGAGTGCCGGCGCGCAGAATGTCAAGCAAGAATTTGCGTTTTAATTATTTCCCCAGGACGTGTGTGAGTTTGCAGCAGGCGGGTGTTACCTCGCCTCTAATTAATTTACGGTAATAGTTTTTGAATTATGCATCTCAGAGAGGAGAAAGAGGACGGGCGCTAAATTGCAACTCTTGCGGAAATCACCTCCGTCGTACTTTGAGACGTTATACGTGCAATAATTATTGGCAATGCACTACTTGGCTCACTTGAAAGCAGAACCAAAGCTCGCGCTAATTAATTTTCATTTGAAGCAGTGTTTGGCAGACGACAAGGCAGTCGAAGTTTGTAAAATTTTATGGTGGTTGAACTTATTAAGTATTTTGAGAGATATATTTTCTTAAATTGGCAAGGAAACATTAAAATCTGTAGAATTTGCTGCAAAAAATATTTCTAATTCATTTTTATTATCCTTTCCAACAATATTTAATTTTCCAATTTTTACAAGATATTGTGAAGCAGTTCTTAAGTCTTTAAAAAGTCCTGAAATTAAAAACAAGACATCATTTTCATATCATCACATTGCAAAAATCTATATCATTTTCTTTTTCGTGAAAGTTTATAAAAGAGGTCGTTTATTTGTCATATGAACTATAGATGAAAAAGGAAAAAAAACTATGAAATTTGAAGTGAAATAAATAGATTTTTCACGAGTTTATAGATAAAAATATTTATGTCTACTCATTTCTTAAGAAGGTTAGATTCTTGATTATTTTTTTAACGTAAATTAATCTTATTTGAACATTATTTAAGTATGAATTTATTTCTATTCTAGTGTATCGAAAGCAATACATTGATAAACTTGATGATCAAAACAAAATATTATATTACTTTTAAAATTGGCTACAAAAAATGATTTACATTATGCATTTATTTATTATTTATTAAATAAAAAATTAGACAGTTTTTTTATGAAGTTAACACAATTAATATTATATAGAATTTATATATAGTTATTTTATTATAAAATAATTTTTTTTCTATAACCATATTATTCATGGTAAGTTAAAAAACTCTGCTTATGCTGTTCTCAATTTAGCTTCATATTTGTAAGAAAAAAATATATAAATTCAACACCTTTTATACACTGTTATATTATCTCTATTTTGAAATTAATTTATGTTTTGTATGGTCATTTGATAAATTGTTCAATTTGGTTGCCCAATCTTAATAGAATATTTGATACATTACACAAATTTTTCAATTTTGTTTCTCTTCTATGAAATACAAATCATAAATTCTAGTGAAACAAGAATATTACCACACAGCGTTAAGCAATATTGACGTTTATCAAATTATGAATAAATTTAAACAAATAAGTGCCACTTTTTCTTTTAGTTAAAACAAAAAATTTTACTGTTCAAAGGGACAAAAAACCAACCCTTAGGTGCGTCGTCATTATTACAGCACTGATAAAAGTGCACGGTGGAGAATCAGAGAAAGAGGCTCTGTGGGTTAGCAGTGCTGCGGCAGCGCTCAACTATGAGGGACCCATATATTCGCCGCGCTCTTTCTCTCATTATCTTGATAAGTGCACACGTACCGCGTGCACGAGGTTCGCTTCGGCGTCGCTCAGTACAAAAGTAGAGCGCACACGTGCGTTATCGATGCGATCTCATTGTTGACTTTGTTCATCACCTCGCTGCGAATATAATCGCGAGCGGCCCCCACACTAAAAGCTCCATAAGCACAATGTGAAGAAAATGATCAATAATAATGTACGCGAAAAAATAATTTCGCAGGCCCATGTTGGTGCAGGTGCTCCCCCCTTCACCACCTTCCACCCCCAGCCAGCGGAAAAAGGGGTTTGTTCGCCCACCCCACTTCGTGCGTGGTCATTAATGAGAGCGCAGGGCGAAATTTTTAATTTCATACACGCCGTCCGCACAATGAATAAAACTGCGGAAGGATGAGTCAGTCTCATTATAAGTAATGTTTAGTTGAAGGGACCATAATAACTTGCTCAGATCTGGAATATTTTTGATAAAATGTAAAATGAAAACCTATTTTGCCTCTTTCAATCGATCACAAGAAATTTAAATAAATAATCTTAAATAATCAAGAATCTTCCGGATAAGTTCATTAATTTTCTTGAGGTCAATCCGAAACTTTTTAATGTTTTAAATGTTTTTAATGTTTTTAAAAATAAGGATATTAACAAAACGCGTTGGCATGATGGAAGATTCTGCAAAAATTTTGAAAAATTTTAATATAAAATAAATTATATAATTTTAAAAGTTAATTTTATTCTTTACTTTTAATCCACCAATTCAATTTTGAATAAAAAAAATTCCAAAAGTCGCATTTTCTAAGTAAATTTAATTTAAATTTAGCTTTCGGTGGCACTGTTCCTTTTTTATTTAGCTAAAAGACATAATACATTTTTCTGTATTTCCTGATTTCATGCGTGCAGCAACTTGTTTCGTATTATATTATTGTCTTAATCTTACAAAATATTTGAATTTCAAATTTAAAATCTGTTTGACATAAATATTAATTTTGTTACGACTCAAGCAATTTTTAATAATTGTTTTATTGAACATCAATATTTTCCCATGCTGCAAGTCATCATAAATTTTGGTGTTGTTATTTTTCCAAATTGTTACAATCACTGTAAACAATCAATCCAACAATGTAACTTGTTGCAGTGTTTTATGATTTATAATTTCTATTGTTGGTTTGTCAGTTAAATTTCAAAAAATATTTTCAGAATCTCGTTTGTGATTTTGTTGAGCTTTTGGAGATAATAACAAAATTCTTGCCGCTTTTCGAATCGCCAAGGTTAGCTAATTTGGATTTATGTGATTGGTTCATCCATGAGTCTTATGAATCGTTTAACAAACTGTCGGACAAGATGTTTGGAAGGAAGAATTTGAAAATGTTTGCTGCTGGTAAGTTTTTTTATGAACTTTATTCTGGTATCTCTTCAAAGCGAAAACATCCCTGATGGGTTAATAGTCATTTCATATGGTTCCTGATGCCATAGAATTGTTTTTCTAAGTTTTTAACAACTGCCGTTTTTAAAGGGCTTCCGCATAAGAATGCAACAAAAGCAAAATTCGAATGTGCTCTGTGGACAAGACTTTTTGAATCCTTTGAAGAATTTTGCAAATCCACCAGCCAAAAAGCGCCAGAGACTTGATAATTATCCATTAAATAATGCAAAAGGATTTTGATATTCTGATTATATTAATAATAATATTAATCGTTATCACCTTGATAGTGAATCTTGGTGTCTACCTTTGTGCAGAGAAACCTTTTGTGGCAGGTTCATGGACGCTGTTTGTAGCTGGTTTGTAGCAAAAAAGAACAAATTCTCGGCTTCTCGCCACCCTTAACTTCCGCGGCTTCACCTTCAGAGTTGAAAGAATCGCATCTCTCTCGCTCATTAATTCCTTGGGCTCACAAAACTACGCAATCATATAAAGAAATTACAAAAAGGGCGATGCATTTTGTATTCAGTCACAAACTTCCACCTGAAAATGAGCAGAGAGATGAGAGTTTTAATTGCTCCTCAGATACATACTGGCATTCAATTTTTGTTTCGCCAGAGAGTTGAAACAGTTTGTGAAGGGCGCCGAGTGCTGCGAGTTAACAAAAATCAGCACCTTAAAGTGTTAGAACATCAACAAATATTACCCAGAACCATGTGACTATTTTCCAATGACACATTATTATTCATTTCTTTGGAAGGCGATCTTGTTCTTATTGAAAAAATGTTTGTTTGCATTCAATTAGTCATTAATTTTAATAATTTTTTATGATAAATACAAGTGTTCTGCTGAGAAAGGCACTGCTGATTCTTGCCCAAAATTTCCGTGCAAAAAGCCATGGGGAGAAGTTAAAAATATCTCATGGCTTCTTGCCCGCAACATCATAATAAAAAAGCCAAAATTCAGCTTGATGAGCTTCTGTAGATTTGTAAAAACTTTAACTCTATTGATTCTTGATTTTTCTTATGGGCTTATTAAAAAATGAACCTTTTACTGTGTTTTTTAGTGAAGTTCCTACCCATTAGAACCAAGCAGCTCCGACCGATCACTCCTGAAACCTATAAACGTAATATAAAATTAAATATTATATTTTGCACAGCATGTAAATTTTTTTTAATAATCTACTTTATAATTAATTCAGCGTTGCGTTCTAAGGTACGTGGAATTATGACCACTCTGGTGCGGGTCCCAAATGAACTTATGGTCGACCAACTGTGTAAAGAAGAGTTTAGCAATAAGACTATTCCGAAGACAATCATATCTGGCAACTGTGCAAATTCTACTGCTATCAACTTAGGCATTTCACCCCTGACGGAACTTAACGTACGAGTATTTGTAATACACAGCAAAAAATTTAATAAAAAAAATTTCCTTCTATCATACAGAACTATCAGGCCACTAAATCACTTTTGGAGGATGTTTTTGATGAAGATTTTCTCAATATGTTCCGGCACATAATGAAGAACAAATGCCAAGTTAGCCAGCAATCGGAAGTTTGTAGGATTGGTGCAGTATTGCGCTGGTATGCATAAAGCTAAAATTGATTTAAAATTAAAATTACTTGCATCTAAAATTATAACATGCAGGTGACCAAGACTGGAGAAGAAAGCTGGGCTGTGGGACGAGAGGTCCAATGATAGTTTATGGGTTGACGATGTTTTTGGTTTTCACACCCAAAGAGCCAAAATCGGACAATGTCTCCAGTGCAATAGTTTGCAGTCTGTTTTGGTCTCCGGAAACCTGTCACAACAAGATTTTTTGAAATTAATCAATCCAGCCAGAAAGCAAACTGAAAAACACTACTGTCCAAAAGTAAACAAAATGTTTTTAATTTAACATAATAATATTTTAATTAAATTTTTTGTATAATTGCATTACAGTGTAAAAAGCAAACACAGCATAAGACTCACTTTTGTTTTGAAACAAGCAGTAATTATAATTTTGATGAACGAAGAAGAAAAAGAAGAAATGAGGGATTCTAAGGTGACTGAGATCGAGGTTCTAATGATGGCATTCCCTCAACATGTGCATCTTGGAGGAAAGATTTGGAGATTCTGCTCGGCTTGTAAGTAGTGCTAAATTTTCCAGCAAAAAATAGCTTTAATGAAACTTAAGAATTTTATAAAAATAGAAAAATAACATTGATGCATTATTCCAACAAGAGTGAGACATGGTGTAAAAATTTTAATTGTGTGTGTGTTTATTACAGCAATCGGAGTGAGATCTCCCACCAGCTTATGATAAGTCGGCCAGAGATTGGAAAATTCAACGACATATGCGATTCTAACCCTGACATAAAATGCGTACCGTTTGAAGATTTTAAGAAAGGACTACCAAAAAGACACTTTTTCGACTTCAGCTAAGTTCTTTACGTCAAGGAATTGGCAGGATCTGGTGGACCCTAACCGGTGATAGATTGATGGGTGTAATTGTGCAAATAGTTTGGTGATGTTCTTTTTTGTTTGTAAATAAATTAAATAATTCATTCTTCTGAATTCATGCACTACTGTGCATTAGCACTGTGCATTGCGTGCCGTAGCATTAACATTTTCATAGAAATTAATTTGGGTCTCTCAAATTAAAATCTTGGAAAAGTTTGAAACTTGTATAATCTCCGACTATTTGAACCTAAAATATCACAAAATAATTCCACCAAAATTTGTGTTTAGAGTTACAGAGTAAACTCGTAGATCAGGCTTCACAAAGCAGCGAAAGGTCGGGGCTGCAAAACATATTTGGCAAAATAGGTTTACCGCGTGTGTCCACAGGCTTTCCGTCGCCGGGATTAATAAAGCCGGGCGTCGTTGAATTTCATGTGCGCACGTTTTGATCAATTTGCGCTCCATGAATCAAGGGCCTAATCCCACACAATCATGGGTACTACAAAGATTTTGGAGCCAACAAGTATCAAGATGGCCGCGTCGGTCGTGCATTGTTGTGTCATCAGGAACAGAGTTAATTTCCGGGGCCGCGCGTACAGTGCACGGCAGTCGTCGTTCGCTCGCTGAAGGCTATTTCTCCTGCTGTTTGATGTTTGCAACCCTCGCCTTTGACATCGCCCGGCTACAATTTCTTGCTGTTTCTCATTTTCAATATCAGCCGGCCGGGCGGTCTCTCTCTCCTTGCTCGCCTCACTCTCTTTTTATGTGTACATTTGAATAGACGCGTGGTGCACAAAGTTGGCGAAAAAGAGTCGCGCACTCTCTTCCATTCAAAGCCCGCCGAAACTTCCTTTTTTAAGGGTCAAAAACAGGCCGCCGAATTGTGTGTGCTCGTGTGTGCGATGGAAATTGAATTGCGCCCTGATTTTTTTTTTTTTTTTTTGCTCTTCCACCCCAAGTTTAGCTGATCGGCCAGAGTGCGAGTTTGTTCCTTTTGTCCGAAATGCAGCTGAACTTCTTTTATTATAGCACGCACAAAAGTGAATATAATATTCTACCAATTTAAAGGTGAATTGAATAAGGATTTTTGCTTTGTCAAGCTAGTTACCTTTTTGGCAATACACGTTTCAACTGCAAAAAAATCAACTTTAAAATATTCACTGTCAATTATTATCAATAAATTTATTTACATCATTACTTATATTATATTCATAAAAAAAATTGAAATGGTGAATGGTGAAAAAACACAGCAGGCTTAGGAATATTGTAATTATATTCACTTAATTAAATTGGTAAGCTATGCACTTTTATTCGCTCGAACGCAACTTTTCACCAGCATTAAAAACTCAATTCTGCAAGTGAAACTCACTGAATGGAGTTGCAGATTGAAAGAGTCGCTTTTTCCGTCTGATAAAAAAGCACTGCGCTGGAACGTGTTAATGAACTTTTGAAAGTGACGCGAGGTAGAGAAAAAAATTGATCGGATTTTCTGCATGTGAAGAGGGCACTTAACCTTCTTGTGCCGAGAGTGGAGAGATAATGAAAAAGCGTAATTTTTGTGAAAGCTCAGCACCGGCGGCGGCGGCGGCCGAGCGAGGATATCTAACACCGTGATATGAGTTTCGCTCGGCGACAAATTTTATTGAATTCCTGTCAATGATCGAGTAAATCTCGATTGCTCTTCACTTCATCAACGTAATAATGCTGCCGTTGCGAGAGTTGGCGCTATCACGGTGATGGACTCGGATGGCTGCGGGCTACAGGAAAGTGAGCACGCCAGTGAAATTCATCAGCTTGATGGCTTTGCAGGCGCTGTTCTCTCGTCATCATCACAACTACACAAGCGGCCTGGCAGCTTTGATTATGAATATTGCCTCCTGAACCAACACGACTCGCTGCTGCTGGCCACTTTGCCATTATTAGAAAATGACATCCTCTGCTCGCTGCACAAGCAAATACATATAAAACTTTACCTCTCAGACTTTTCCGCCTTGAGAGACGGAAAATTTTGTCATTCTTGTTACACTGGATGAGTGGAGGGGCAAATTTTCCGACACCATCTCCACGACGATTCCTTTTATAATCCATCTCGCTTGTGCATTTTTCGTAGAATTAATTAACTAGGCGCATGTCTTGAGTGTTTGTGTGCAGAGAAAGTAATTAATTTCCAGAATCAAGAAGAGGGAAGTGGAAAATTTCATGGGCAATTTTTCACGGTAATCGTTGAGTGGCAACAAAATTAATAACAAATTGAATTTAACACTTTTGAATGTTGAGAAGATTTTTATAATTAAAGCGAGAATATATTTGAACAGCGCATAATATCTAACTATTGTGTCTCCAATTATAAAATCTTTTGAAGAATGTTTTTCAACAATTGCATACCTTTTTTTAAAAACATTTTCAATTTGAAATATCCCTCAATGTAATTTGCAACTGGTCCTGCTTACAATGAAAAGTATTGAAAAAATAAATATAGAATTACAAATATTTATAGGGCTGATGTTATTTGCTGAATTTACAAATTAAGCACCTCAAGGTTCATAGAAATCAAGCTAAGAATTTTTTTATTTGAAAATAGTTTGATTATCATGCATTAGTGATTTTATGGTCGGCAAACTTTTTTGTTTTATACTATTTAATAATCAATTGATAACTTTGTTTAAAGAAATTGACACTCGACAAGATGATCATAGAAGTGAAAAACTTGGCTCTTTCCTTGCTGTATAATTTTTTCACAATAATGAGATCAAAGGCCGAGTTCTACAGTTCCATCAATAATAACATTTTTATTTAACTTCGTGTTTATTAAAAATTAGAAAAAATTATTTAATTTTTTTATGATAATTTTAAGTAAAATTATTATATAAATTTTTATTTGAATGTCTTTTTCTTTGCTTCATAATTTAAAATAATATTTGTAAAACTAATTTTAAAATTATTATGCTTATAAATATTTTATAAGAATATTACAGTTGCTCTTTTTACAAAATTTGCAACAAACTTAAAAGATTTTGCGCATTCTAATAGCTCGTTGATAGTTTTTAATGTATTTTTATTTATTCAACATCTCTCATGAAATCAAACAAAAAATTCTGGAATCCCACCCAACAGATTAAAAAGCAGTCCTATCAAAGTCTTTGTTGCATGTAACATTTAAATAAGTTCTTTATAAAAATAATGAACTCGACAACGTAAACACGACACAGCGCTACACTAGCTACACTATGAAAAAAAAAAAACTTAAAAAATTACTAAGAAGTTTAAACGATGTACGATGTTGTTACAAGGTTATTCCATGAATTTATGTCTTAGCAGAATTATATAATATTTTAAATAACTTTTTTGATTTCTACTAATTTTCTTTTGCAATAAAAAAATCTTTCAATATAAAATTTATAAATTATTGATTAATAAAATATAAAAAATAAAATTTTTTTCTGTTGAGAAGTTCATATATAGAACTGTACTTTCCGCCTGTTTACCAGAACAAAGATAATCCGTGTCTTGGCCTCGTTTTCACGAAATTTTTCGCGAACAAAGCGTGGAAAAAGCGTGGCTTTCTTGAAATTAAAAGGAAAACGTCCACGGCAGCGAGGCGTAATGGGCGCGTTTTAGCTCTCCGCCCGCTGCTCATTGTTGGCGAGAGATGGAGGAGTGTTTTATTCTGATTAAAAGCAGCACAACAGACAGAGAGAGAGAGAAAACGTGTTCTGCGAGGGTTCGTATACATATGTGTGCCGCCGGGGTTTATCATCGCCCTTCAAGCCCAACCAAGCAAACACAGCGGGCTGGCAAAAATGCAGAGAGAGAGATAATGACTGACGAGCTGCTCCATCCGCGTTTCGAAATAAACGGGCGTAAGTGAATGGAATCCCACCATGCAGAAAGCAGAAAGAACGATCGAAGAAGAATTTGTTTGTACGCCGTGTTGCCTACCTGTGTACACTGGCCGGCCAAAAACCAGCGCCGTCAAACGAGACTGAAATTTGCCGATAAATTCGGTGGCCGGGCGAAATTTAGGGTCGAGGCCAGCAGACCTGGGCCATTTGTTTCGGGCGAGACGAGGGCGCACCTAACGAGTGCTTGCGGTGTCCAAATTTAAATTTACAGTCGCACTTGTTAACTCCATCGTCCTCCAGTGGGCCTTGTGCTTCGCGCTGCATTATGTGGTCCAAACTTTGGACCCAAAGTTTTAATTTATATGTTTAGTTGGGTATTTGTGGCTGTGGGCAGCTAGCTTTTGCGGCTGCGCCTCTTCACTTGAAAGGAAGATTTGTGTGTTCCGCAGTTTTTAAACGTTATGGAGTGCCCAATAGTGTGACACTAAATTCGAGGCTTAAAAAAAGTGTGAAATTTCATTAAATACCGAGAAACTCTGAAGATATGCGGGCGCTATTCTCTTGACCTTGACTCATTGTCAGATCTCCCGGTCTACAAGTTATCCCGGGATAAATACAAAAAACGACGTCTTTTATTTTAGGTTTACGCCCAAATTTAGTAAAATTCTCGTCTAATAATAAACATTGACGATGTTTTCACAAAAAATATAGCGGTTTTTGCTTTAAATATTACGAATCTATGAACGGCCACTGAACGTCGACTTTCACAAAAACCGGCCAGTGGATTGTGGGCAGCTCTGGCAACGTTTTTTTTCTTTCGACGGGTTGAGAAATCTCATTTTAAGAGGAATAAAATAAAAGTATTAAGCAATTGTATCTTCGCAATCATACTGATGGAAATTTAAGTTTGAATTGTCATTGTTCTTGGTGCTCACCTGTTTTTATTTCTTACAGGCATAAAATTGTCTGAAATCTTTATTACCTCGACGCACAAAGAAAGTCCGCCACGCCAATGCAATAATTTATAGCGGATGAAATTCACTCGGCTCGATCGTGGCAACAAACAAGGGACGCCTCTCTCTCGGCTTGCAACAATTTATGTGGCGAGAGCTTTGTGTTCTAATCCCGCGCGCGCTGCTGCAATTACACACAATAGGATATGCGATCTTGCTCGTCGGACAGAGAATTATTGAATAATTTGTTTCCAGAGCTTAAATGGCATTAATATACCCGAGAGCAATATGAGAAACAAACGTACGTCGTACTTTTGCGGAGAACAGAGAGGATGAGCGAGGCATATCATATGCACACGACTAATTAGCATGAACAATAGAATAATTGCCATTCATTTGAATAGAAATGGTAAACGTTGGAAAGATAAATTGGAAGTGAAAATAACAGACCGAGTCTATTAAAACTTTAGTTGCAAAAAGGTGTTTATTGATGTCTCAGTAGGGTAACTATACCCCATTCTTCGACATAACAAGAAAGTTTTATTGGAAATAAAATTCTTCTATGTTGACATAATCTATTATTTCATACTTTCTATGCTTTTTGCAGATAATATTGGTTTAATATATTTGTATAAAAATATAAAAAAATACATGAGGGTTGAGTTTTTCAACTTCAATTAGTCTTAAGCTCAAATTTAAATATAAATTTTCACCATGCCCTTTTTACATTTCAGTGAATTAATTGAAAATAAATATAGAAGAAATAAGAACAATTTCTGCCCACATACATTGCTCTTTTCCAAATTGTTTAAAAAGAATTGTAAAGAATAATTTATAGTCAACAATTAAAAGATAAAATTAATAATTAATTTTTCATTGAACATAAAAAATATGCCGTTGATAATTATTAAACTGGTATTGCTGTAGAAAATGGATATCCTCTCATGTTATGTTAAGACGTTGAACTTAAGAGATATGGAATATAATACCTAGCAGAATTTCAAATCTAAATTATCTTTTTTTTTATCAATTTTCTCATGGAAAAATTTTTCGCAGTTTTTTTTTATTTTTTGAATAATTGAACAATAAAAAACTCATCAAAAATGGCATCCACTATCTTTTGATTACAAATTAATTAGATAAAATTTCAATTTGAACTGTAAAATTTTGCCTCTTTCATCGCATAATGGACCATTTCCATCGGAAAATTAATTCCTGCGTGGTTTCAAAGGCGGGAGCCAGATTTAATTTTGGTCCGTGTTGCCGTTCAAAAGCTCAACATTAGTGTTGAAATCCGCTGATTGATGAACTCTCCGCTGGGCCGAGCAAGTGCCGCGGCACAGCCGAATAGGCACGTAATAATCACGCTAAGAAGATTACGCCAAACATGATGGTCTCTCTCGGCACAACTAATCCGGGCCAATTAACAAATTGGCGATACCGGCAAATCATCTCGTCATTTTGATTGGCGCCAAATTAGCGAGAGTCTTGTCGGGTCCACGCACAAATTCACACACAAACAGAGGCTGCAGTGCAAAGTCCGGCGGTGGCAAATCCACCGAGAATCCTCTTATGTCTGTATACACATGCACGCACGAGAGAGCAATTTGAATGGACCACTCTGCCGCCGTCCGGGCTTACGTAGGCAATGATTTTGTTCAGGCGCCGGCCACGGCTCTTTTGCCGGTTATCAAAGCTTTATTGGTTCACTAGGCAGGCATTTAAAATCGCAGAGCGGCGGGGGCGGCCGCGTAGCTCGCCGGGTGTAAATCCGACCAATCTTTTTCATCCGAGCTTTTTACGTCCCGCCGCTAATCTGGACGTTCCGAAATAATGGCCGCAACAACCAACGCTATCGCCGAATTAATTTGGCTGGCTGCTGTTTCGGGACGCCTGAGTGGAAAATGCGTAGGCCGCCACCGTTACTTGCCTGTCCGGCGGGTTGCATACGTTGTTACTAGGTTTTCATTTGGACTCATCATAAGTAATTATTATTATACAGAATTGCTAATAGTAAAAGATGTTGTGGTAATTGAAATTTTAGACATTTTACAACTTACATAAAACAACAATTTGCCGAAGGCAATTTGATGGCAATTAAAATCACTCGTACAATATCATTTGTCAAAAGCATATTAACACATCATATTCGACTTTGAATGTTTGAAAATTTTAATATCCTTGAAAAGCTCCATATATGAACAAATATTATCGTTTTTTTTTTCAAATAAAACTAAATTTTAATAAAAAAAAGCAAAATGTATTAATAAAGTTAGAGCATAAATTTTTTTAGTTATTAAAACGTATGTAAACATTTTCTTTAATATAGAAAGATATAGCATTGATTAAGTTATCGGTTTTATGCAAAATTTTAAAAGAGCAAACAAATTTTAGTGATTTTTGACTAGTCCATTCCTTAAGTTCCATGTGAAATCCCTTTTCATCCCAGTGACTTTAGAAGAGCTATGAAGAAAACCCCATTTTTATTTTATTGAGGAATCCTCAATCTTTATTTAGAAATTATTTTGCATCATTAACTTTATGAATAATTATTCATTTTGAATTTCCAAATCGTGCTACCAAATCGTTCAGCTATGTTAACTAAATTTGACACCCTTGTTAGTCTTTGCTTGTGCTTATTCGTAAGATTAAGTTTGTTTGTCTTTTTTGCTCATATTTGTCGACACGATCAAAACAACCACAAGCTACAAACCACATAGCTTCAAAGTTTCATCGCCAATTAAGCTGGAAAACCACGCACGCATAATTTTATCAAAATTCCACGCCTGTCTGGAGCAAAACAAACTCCCCGACACCATAGCGAAACTTTTCCTGGCGCGCAGAGATCCAATTTAACAATTTCAAAACTTGCATCGAGCAAATTTGATCAGAATCGCAGAGCGAGAGAGAGAGAGAGTGGAAATTTCACATCAGCATAATATCTCTTGTTTACTACACAAGTCCCCTCCTTTGCCACCGAGAGAGGATAAACTTTCGCAGCAACATTATGTGGCTACCGCAGAGAGCAACAGCAAAATTGATATTATTTAGCGAGTAAACAGCGTTAATAGCGGCAATGAAGTATGGATGCCCGACCAGAAGAGGGATGTGTGCTCTGAACTAACACATGATGCTGCGCCGGCAAAATTACTTCCTCCCCTTCGCCACTGCATTTCTCTCTTCATATATGTAGTCCTGGTACTAAACTGGTTCCAAATTCGCCTGCAGCCACTTTCTTTCTATTTTCCCTCGTCGCTTTTGCCAGGGATCAACCAACTTATTTCCCGTCCCTAGCGACGAGCAGAGAGAGGCGCCGTCTGCTAAAAGCCTCATTTATTAATGTGCTTATCAATTGCCGACGTGCACGGGCTAGTGGCAAATTTTTCTCCTCTGTCTCCGCCAAGCTTAATGAAAGGCAGCAATTAGGGGCTTTCGCGTCGCAGAGAGAGCTAGGGAGGTTTTAATAATGCACTTTCCACAAACCGGTCCTTTTCGTCAAAACGCTGGCGGCAACACGAACAGAGTGGGAATTATTGTATTAATGATTTTAATTTAGGGTAGTTGTCTTTTCAAAAGATTTAATATACAATCTCGTCTTTATAAAATTATTATTATTTTTTTTTGAGTTTATAGCAAGAAGAATATTTCAAATCGAAAAAAAGGTACTATAAAAAAAAAGCAGTTAATTCTAATTTGTTTTAAATTCTATTTTTTATTAGAGGTAAAATTATGAAACGAAAAAATGTCAAATGAAAGTGAACAAAAGACAACAATAGTAATTTTTTGTTTGTTATAAAAGTGCTTTTGAAAAAAAAGAGTTTCCCCCCGCGTGAGTGAAATAACCATACAATAATATTTTCATTCCGCGAGCTGACATTATTATGCTTTTAAATTCGATATTCACCGGTGCCGAAGTGGTGAAAAGGGCAACACACACGATCGAGATTGAATTTTTCCTGCCTCGGGTAAACAATCGGGGGCGAAGCAGGTCCATCTCCTGCGCACCTGCTAATGCAAAATTTACACTTTGCCGAGCAGAAAGCAGGGCCCCGTTTGTCCAGCAGAGCAACAAGAAGCACGTTCTCGTGTGGGCGGATTGTTTAATTATTACAAGCGGCTTAATCCGTACGTGAGGTTGCCAACGAAATAAGATTGATCGGCGATGTCCTCTCTCGCTGCAAAAGGGGGCCCGAGATTAAATCTGGCCCCGGCAACATACCCGCTGCAGGGCACCTTCATTATTAAAGCGCCACAGGTCCTGCGTCACCCGACGCTAATTTGACGACGCTTTCTCTCTGTGTGGCGAGAACCGCCCCGCCGTTTCTCTCTCTCTCACTCCAACTTCAAATGCAGCAATTCCGCATTACAGGTCCAAATTGATTGGGCCGCGCCGCCTCCTGTCCTCGGGCTAATCCTTTTTTGTTTGGCGCAAAGTGCTGGAAAAAGCTTTTCGAAAGCGTTTCGCGAATGGCACACACTATTTCAGCACACCCGACAAAGAAGAGTTTCCCACTGCCAACTTTCATCTTGTTTTTTTTTTCTTCAATAATATCCACGTAGCCGGTAATGAGGCTGCCGTTAAATTGAATTGACCTCTCAAAGGAAAATCTAAGTGCTAATTTTTGGCGGAAATTTAAATAATTATTTTAACACGTTTAAACCTGATAATGCTGAATTATATATGTATTTAAGATTTAAATTTGTAATCTTTTTTCTCATTTGACTGGATTTGTGAAGAATAAACAACAATAATAATAAAAGAACAAAAAATGAAAAATATGTAATAATAATTTAATTTAATAAATATTATTTCACAAATTTTCATTATTATTGCTATTTGGAATATTGACATTATTTATGCGCCTAAAGAGAATTATGTCATTTTTTGATCCCTGCGTAAAAAATATGAAATTTTGGATTTAAAACTTCATTCAGATGCGACCAAAAATTTAATCGCAGGGAAGCGTTTAATTCCTTTTCCTTTTGCTGGAAAAAATGATTTTAGAAATATAGCTCGTTCTTGTATAAGTTTTGAACCTTCCATTGCGACTGAAAATGTAAAATTCTAGGGAAGAGATAAATTTCTTTGATAGTCCTGATCAAAGCTGGATAAATTAATTTTGAAATTATAACGGGTTCTGGATTAACTTTCGAACCTACCAATGCGACTACAAAAATGTCATTTATGGGAAACGAAAATTTCTTTGATAAATATTCATAAAATACAGTATTTCATTTCTCCATACATCTTTCAACTTTCCATGGCATGGAAGAATTTAAACTAACTTATTATTAAAATTTCGTTATTGAGAAAAAACGCTCTGAAAGTTTGGACTTGTTGACACAAAAAGTCACACCTGGCAAAAGTAAAATATTTTGTAATAAACAGCCAAAGTTGGCAACTTTTTGTAGCAATTTTTCGTTAACTTTGAAGCCACTTGTTTGCCTCTTTTTCTCGCTAGACAGGCTTCCAATAAACACCGCCTTTGAAAGTTTTCCGAATCTTGGTTCAACTCCATACTTGCAGTTTCGGCAAAACCACTCTTCCGTCTATCGACGCATATTTTAAAGGAAATCAGGAAAGTTGAGACACGCCGATATTTATTACACGACGTGTCACAAGTCAAAAGTGGCGGAGTGTGACGAATATGCATATAATTATACGGCACACGAGCGAGGCACGTTTTGAACGCTGCGCCCCGAACCCAACACACTTGTTAAACTTTGAATTGCCAATATAGTTTATCTGCTGTGCGAGTATGTGCGAGCGAGCGAGCGCCACACATTGAAACTTTTAATTAACTTTGCAAACAACAACAGCGATGAGGGATGTGAAAATTTGAGAACCTAATAACGCGTGCAGCCCCAGGTGTATCGGAGAGCAGCGACAAACACTGTTTAAAGCGCAACTGCCGCCACCGGCATGCACGCAATTATTTTTTTTTTTCCGCCGAACGACACGACGGATTGTTTCATGCAAATTATTGAGTGACACGTGGTGGAGTGTGATGAGGGAATTTTTTTTCACAGCCGTAGTAAAATAATTTGATTAATGGAACCGATGTGAAAAAAGGATTCAAAGAGTAAGACTGATAATTTTCTTTTTTACAAGTCCTAAATGAATAACAATGAGGCTTTAGATTTTTTTTCAAAGCTAATTTTGTGGATTAATTAATTTTAAGGATTTTAATTTTAAATTAAGGAAATATTTACATGTAAAATTTTTTTACTTAAGAGCATACCAGAAAAGGCCGCGATTTTTTCTGATTTTCATCGATAAGTTGACTTTAAAATTAATTAATTTATTATTTATTTAAATTATTCATTATTCCACGCAAAATTCTCATACCATTTTTTTCTTTAAAATAATTTGAAGTACTTCAGTTTGCAACTAAAATTAAAATAAAACACCAAAGTTAAAAAATAATTTAGTTAAAGTTAACACAGGAAATTCATCTGACTTGAACAAAATTAAGAGTGAGTTTTCTTTTGTTTGATAATTTAAATTATATTCTATTAATGCTCTCCGGTCATCATACAATCATCACAAACAGAAGTTTGTTAAATGCAGTAAAGTGAATAGATTTTTACTTAAATCATATTATATAATCATTATAAAATTAATATTGAATTAATTGGAATCTTGGAAATAAAAATGGAATTTATCCTTCAATTCCTTCAATTGAAAAAGATAATTGAATTTTCCTTCTTAATTTCAATTCAATATCATCAGAGAGGAGGCACTATAAAGAAAATAATGTATTATTATAAATTTTTCACTTTTTTGTTGAATTGTTTTCCGTCTGTAATTAGACCTCCGGACGCATCATTTCACTCTCACTCTGGTGTGCCAAAGAGAGCAACTGAAAGTGAAAAATGCTGCATGATTTGTAATACAACGCGTGTGTCATCGTAAAAACAAATTTATTACACGTGTGTACGCCGCTTATTTATCGTCCATCCAACTCGCGGCGTTTTATATATTTATCATCTCTCCCTCTCGCTCTCTCTATATCTTGATGATGTAAATTTAAATATTGCTTTGGCGGCCCGCGCATTAATCAAACGCTGCCTGTTTTATTTCCGTGGTTTGTACGCGCGCATTTATTTATTTATTCACTCCCTCGGTGGATATTTGCGTGACCGTTATTGTGCGACCGTCGACCAAAAAATATCATTTGCAAAAAACGGAATTTTTTTAATTCCGAATAATAATTCATCGAACTCATTATCGCGGCAATGAGAGATCGCGATGTTTTCCGTTACATGCCGGCAGGTGCGTCGTTATTCAGAGCTTATTGTTAATTGAATTGTCCGATAACAAAAATATGAAAAATCTTTATTAAAAAGAAAAAAAGCAAATAAAAGCATGTACATCTGAATAAATACATATACCGTGTCGTTGGATAACTATAAGTAATTACAAATTGAATTAACATACCAAATATTATAGTTTGAAATTAAACATCATCTATAAAGTAGAAGCAACTAACAGGAACCTTTTGTCCGAACAAACTTTCTACTATTATATTGCAAAATAAATTTAATTATTTATTTATGTTTGATAAATATTGTAATTGATTTTTTGTGTCAAAACGAATAAATTCTCAGCATTTTTTTAATCATTTTTTGTGTTCATATATGCAAAAAAATATAATGTAAAAAGAAAAATAATAATTTTTGTTAATGAAAAGAGTTATAAAAGGCAGAATTTAAAGTTTGAATAATTAATTATAAACTATAGAAAATGTTTATTATTAATATCAAACATTGATCTTTTATTTAGTTTTTCTAAAAATACGCTCATTCAATGGAAACAAATAACATGAAATTGAAGTAAATCAGGATGGATAATATATCTTTAATTTCAAATGGTTGTGCAGTGTTATAACAAAAGTTGGCCAGCAGATCACTCAAATGAAGCGTGCAGGTCACGTGAATAATTCATTGGGCGCCTCTCCATTGTGGAACAATATCAACAAATTCTACAACCCTTCTTGCGGGTCGAAGGGTCTCTTTCTATACATGTATGGCTTGGGGAAAAGATGCACATGGATTTCGGCGGTGGCGGCACCGCAAGCTGTTTTCTATCTCTCTGCCAATGCCAATATCGATTGCGGGCGAGTTGTTTCGCTCACCTTGATGGGGCGGCCGCCTCATCTCGGGCGCACAATCTAACAAAGTGATTTGCTTCTCCGATTTCAATGATGCCCCCAGCCAGCTCGTCGCCGGTCGCGCAGGATTGAATTTAAATGAGGCGGTGTGCGCAGGCATTCTCTTTGAGCGCGGCCCACTTATGCCGCAGCGCCGGATTTGCCTCAGATTTTGTCGGCGCGCACACATTGTGACACCCATGTCAAAAGATCACGGGCCAAAGGATCCACGTGTCTTGAATATTTAAGCAAGCACAAAAGCAGCCTGCCTGCTGCAGCGCGCCATATTGCACGTTCCTCGGCCCCACACATTTTGACTGCCGACAGAAACATTTAGCGCCTGCTAAATTTCAGAGCACGAAAATTTTCAAATGTTTATACTAAAAATATTTTTTCCTCGAAAATTTTGCAAATTAAATTATTGAATTATTAAATTTGAATCTGGCAGTGAGTTTAAAAAATTCAATTTTTCAACTATGGACTCAATTTTTAGTCGTTTTAAACATAAAAAGTTCACAATTCTTCGTTTTTCTCACCCAAACGGAAGCAAAATTATAAATCTTAATACTTTGTTTTATTAACTTTATAATAATTTACCCCAAGTTTGTAATTTAATTTGAACTTATTATCATCAAACAGAATGTACATTGTTCATTTTTATTAGAATTTATGATTTGGTGAAAAAATGCAGAGAAAGTCTACGTAATTTTTTTTTTTGTAAATATTCTACAAATTATAGAATTGTAACAAAATATGAAGAAGAAAATCTCAGAAACATTTTTCAGATTTTTTAAGATTGTTATTAATTACTTCATTTTAATATATTTTGAATCACAATGGCATATTTAGCAAAGATCTAATGTCAGATTGAACGATGGATCGGAATTAAATAATAAAAAATAAAGTACTAAGAAAGTAGAATGTTTAAACTTCCTATGTACACAAATAAAATATATCCACTATGTTTGACTTCCTCAGTGTTGCGACTCGCCTTTTAAAAAATTAAAGGGTCTTAAAACATCGCTATCTCTAATTAAAGGTTTTTACGTGTAATTTACAGAATCAATTTTTAATATGCACATTTCCGCCACAACTTTGTTCAAGCAGAGTGCACTCGTAATGAGATAGAGCCGCTGAATTGTTTGCAGACGAGATTGCACTGCAGTTCTCTTCGCAGAAGTAGGAACTCGCTCTCAATTCAATCAGTGTAGCGTTCTGTCAGACAAATAAGTGAATCTCGCCTGGAAAGTCACGCATAATAAAGGTTCGCAGCGACTCACGACTATTCCCAGCAGAGCGAGCGACATTTCTCAAGACAAATAGCGAATGTTACATCGCAATGCACTTCCCTTCTCTCTTGAAAATTGCAGCCCCTGGCGACGTCAGATGCGGATAGACAGGTCGAGCACTTCTCAAGTACATTGAAGAGAAGTGCATAACAAGTGTTTCACTTCATCATTAGTGCGCGGCGAATAGGGCAAGCAAGTAAGTAACAAGGCCCTCGTTCCCCAAGCCGCTGGATTCCCAGAAGGGCCGTTTTAGCAAGCGAGATTTGCAATCTGGTGTTTGCACTTGTATAAAACGTGCGAGCACTTAGCGAACATAAGTTGTGCTTACATCGAGTGATTACGCTGAGTGAGAAAAAAGTTGGGACAACAAATAGATTCAATATCAAATATATTGGGGGAGATTCAATAGACAGCTCTCCCAAAAAAGATATCCCGGGATAAATCCAAAGGGATTAAATTTAAACCACTGTCCAGGGTTAAATATTTTTTATCCCACCTTCAATTTTTTGTCCCCAAGTCAATAGCGATGACTTTTCTTAGCCCCCTCAATGAGACAAACATTTGACCCGCGCTAAGATCAAATAAGGTGGTTATTAAAAGATACTCAACATGCTCAAAAACATATTTAATTTGGCCAATTCAGCCAAATGCAACGAACAAAAAACTTCTACAAATCAGCAATTTGTGCTCAAACTAGATTTTAACCGCCTTGATTGTTTTCACAAAGGCTGAAAACATACAATCGAGTGATAAAATCAGGTCGCGCACGCTCAAATTTGTAGCGAAGGCATGAAAAGTGAAATTAAGAATAATCCAATTTATTAAATTTTCCATGGCTAAAACTTGATTTTAACCGCTTGATTGTGATCACAAAGGCTAAAAACATACAATCGAGTGATAAATTCAGGTCGCGCACGTTCAAATTTGTAGCGAAGGCAAGAAAAGTGAAATTAGAAAAATCCCAATTTATTAAATTTTCCATGGCTAAAATTTGTTTTTAACCGCTTGATTGTGATCACAAAGGCTAAAAACATACAATCGAGTGATAAATTCAGGTCGCGCACGGTCAAATTTGTAGCGAAGGCAAGAAAAGTGAAATTAGTAAAAACCCAATTTATTAAATTTTCCATGGCTAAAATTTGATTTTACCTGCTTGATTGTGATCACAAAGGCTAAAAACATACAATCGAGTGATAAATTCAGGTCGCGCCCGGTCAAATTTGTAGCGAAGGCAAGAAAAGTGAAATTAAGAAAAACCCAATTTATTAAATTTTCCATGGCTAAAACTTGATTTTAACCGCTTGATTGTGTTCACAAAGGCTAAAAACATACAATCGAGTGATAAATTCAGGTCGCGCACGGTCAAATTTGTAGCGAAGGCAAGAAAAGTGAAATTAGTAAAAACCCAATTTATTAAATTTTCCATGGCTAAATTTTGATTTTACCTGCTTGATTGTGATCACAAAGGCTAAAAACATACAATCGAGTGATAAATTCAGGTCGCGCCCGGTCAAATTTGTAGCGAAGGCAAGAAAAGTGAAATTAAGAAAAACCCAATTTATTAAATTTTCCATGGCTAAAACTTGATTTTAACCGCTTGATTGTGTTCACAAAGGCTAAAAACATACAATCGAGTGATAAATTCAGGTCGCGCCCGGTCAAATTTGTAGCGAAGGCAAGAAAAGTGAAATTAAGAAAAACCCAATTTATTAAATTTTCCATGGCTAAAACTTGATTTTAACCGCTTGATTGTGTTCACAAAGGCTAAAAACATACAATCGAGTGATAAATTCAGGTCGCGCCCGGTCAAATTTGTAGCGAAGGCAAGAAAAGTGAAATTAAGAAAAATCCCAATTTATTAAATTTTCCATGGCTAAAACTTGATTTTAACCGCTTGATTGTGTTCACAAAGGCTAAAAACATACAATCGAGTGATAAATTCAGGTCGCGCACGGTCAAATTTGTAGCGAAGGCAAGAAAAGTGAAATTAGTAAAAACCCAATTTATTAAATTTTCCGTGGCTAAAATTTGTTTTTAACCGCTTGATTGTGATCACAAAGGCTAAAAACATACAATCGAGTGATAAATTCAGGTCGCGCCCGGTCAAATTTGTAGCGAAGGCAAGAAAAGTGAAATTAAGAAAAATCCCAATTTATTAAATTTTCCATGGCTAAAACTTGATTTTAACCGCTTGATTGTGTTCACAAAGGCTAAAAACATACAATCGAGTGATAAATTCAGGTCGCGCCCGGTCAAATTTGTAGCGAAGGCAAGAAAAGTGAAATTAAGAAAAATCCCAATTTATTAAATTTTCCATGGCTAAAACTTGATTTTAACCGCTTGATTGTGTTCACAAAGGCTAAAAACATACAATCGAGTGATAAATTCAGGTCGCGCCCGGTCAAATTTGTAGCGAAGGCAAGAAAAGTGAAATTAAGAAAAATCCCAATTTATTAAATTTTCCATGGCTAAAACTTGATTTTAACCGCTTGATTGTGTTCACAAAGGCTAAAAACATACAATCGAGTGATAAATTCAGGTCGCGCCCGGTCAAATTTGTAGCGAAGGCAAGAAAAGTGAAATTAGAAAAATCCCAATTTATTAAATTTTCCATGGCTATAACTTGATTTTAACCGCTTGATTGTGATCACAAAGGCTAAAAACATACAATCGAGTGATAAATTCAGGTCGCGCCCGGTCAAATTTGTAGCGAAGGCAAGAAAAGTGAAATTAAGAAAAATCCCAATTTATTAAATTTTCCATGGCTAAAACTTGATTTTAACCGCTTGATTGTGTTCACAAAGGCTAAAAACATACAATCGAGTGATAAATTCAGGTCGCGCCCGGTCAAATTTGTAGCGAAGGCAAGAAAAGTGAAATTAGAAAAATCCCAATTTATTAAATTTTCCATGGCTAAAATTTGATTTTACCCGCTTGATTGTGATCACAAAGGCTAAAAACATACAATTGAGTGATAAATTCAGGTCGCGCACGGTCAAATTTGTAGCGAAGGCAAGAAAAGTGAAATTAAGAAAAACCCAATTTATTAAATTTTCCATGGCTAAAATTTGATTTTAACCGCTTGATTGTGTTCACAAAGGCTAAAAACATACAATCGAGTGATAAATTCAGGTCGCGCCCGGTCAAATTTGTAGCGAAGGCAAGAAAAGTGAAATTAAGAAAAACCCAATTTATTAAATTTTCCATGGCTAAATTTTGATTTTACCTGCTTGATTGTGTTCACAAAGGCTAAAAAAATACAATCGAGTGATAAATTCAGGTCGCGCCCGGTCAAATTTGTAGCGAAGGCAAGAAAAGTGAAATTAAGAAAAACCCAATTTATTAAATTTTCCATGGCTAAATTTTGATTTTACCTGCTTGATTGTGTTCACAAAGGCTAAAAACATACAATCGAGTGATAAATTCAGGTCGCGCCCGGTCAAATTTGTAGCGAAGGCAAGAAAAGTGAAATTAAGAAAAATCCCAATTTATTAAATTTTCCATGGCTAAATATTGATTTTACCTGCTTGATTGTGTTCACAAAGGCTAAAAACATACAATCGAGTGATAAATTCAGGTCGCGCCCGGTCAAATTTGTAGCGAAGGCAAGAAAAGTGAAATTAAGAAAAACCCAATTTATTAAATTTTCCATGGCTAAAATTTGATTTTAACCGCTTGATTGTGTTCACAAAGGCTAAAAACATACAATCGAGTGATAAATTCAGGTCGCGCCCGGTCAAATTTGTAGCGAAGGCAAGAAAAGTGAAATTAAGAAAAACCCAATTTATTAAATTTTCCATGGCTAAAATTTGATTTTAACCGCTTGATTGTGTTCACAAAGGCTAAAAACATACAATCGAGTGATAAATTCAGGTCGCGCCCGGTCAAATTTGTAGCGAAGGCAAGAAAAGTGAAATTAAGAAAAACCCAATTTATTAAATTTTCCATGGCTAAAATTTGATTTTAACCGCTTGATTGTGTTCACAAAGGCTAAAAACATACAATCGAGTGATAAATTCAGGTCGCGCACGGTCAAATTTGTAGCGAAGGCAAGAAAAGTGAAATTAGAAAAATCCCTATTTATTAAATTTTCCGTGGCTAAAATTTGTTTTTAACCGCTTGATTGTGTTCACAAAGGCTAAAAACATACAATCGAGTGATAAATTCAGGTCGCGCACGGTCAAATTTGAAGCGAAGGCAAGAAAAGTGAAATTAAGAAAAACCCAAATTATTAAATTTTCCATGGCTAAAATTTGTTTTTAACCGCTTGATTGTGATCACAAAGGCTAAAAACATACAATCGAGTGATAAATTCAGGTCGCGCACGGTCAAATTTGAAGCGAAGGCAAGAAAAGTGAAATTAAGAAAAACCCAAATTATTAAATTTTCCATGGCTAAAATTTGTTTTTAACCGCTTGATTGTGATCACAAAGGCTAAAAACATACAATCGAGTGATAAATTCAGGTCGCGCACGGTCAAATTTGTAGCGAAGGCAAGAAAAGTGAAATTAGTAAAAACCCAATTTATTAAATTTTCCATGGCTAAAATTTGATTTTACCTGCTTGATTGTGATCACAAAGGCTAAAAACATACAATCGAGTGATAAATTCAGGTCGCGCACGGTCAAATTTGAAGCGAAGGCAAGAAAAGTGAAATTAAGAAAAACCCAATTTATTAAATTTTCCATGGCTAAAATTTGATTTTAACCGCTTGATTGTGTTCACAAAGGCTAAAAACATACAATCGAGTGATAAATTCAGGTCGCGCACGGTCAAATTTGTAGCGAAGGCAAGAAAAGTGAAATTAGAAAAATCCCTATTTATTAAATTTTCCGTGGCTAAAATTTGTTTTTAACCGCTTGATTGTGTTCACAAAGGCTAAAAACATACAATCGAGTGATAAATTCAGGTCGCGCACGGTCAAATTTGAAGCGAAGGCAAGAAAAGTGAAATTAAGAAAAACCCAAATTATTAAATTTTCCATGGCTAAAATTTGTTTTTAACCGCTTGATTGTGTTCACAAAGGCTAAAAAAATACAATCGAGTGATAAATTCAGGTCGCGCCCGGTCAAATTTGTAGCGAAGGCAAGAAAAGTGAAATTAAGAAAAACCCAATTTATTAAATTTTCCATGGCTAAATTTTGATTTTACCTGCTTGATTGTGTTCACAAAGGCTAAAAACATACAATCGAGTGATAAATTCAGGTCGCGCCCGGTCAAATTTGTAGCGAAGGCAAGAAAAGTGAAATTAAGAAAAACCCAATTTATTAAATTTTCCATGGCTAAAATTTGATTTTAACCGCTTGATTGTGTTCACAAAGGCTAAAAACATACAATCGAGTGATAAATTCAGGTCGCGCCCGGTCAAATTTGTAGCGAAGGCAAGAAAAGTGAAATTAAGAAAAACCCAATTTATTAAATTTTCCATGGCTAAAATTTGATTTTAACCGCTTGATTGTGTTCACAAAGGCTAAAAACATACAATCGAGTGATAAATTCAGGTCGCGCCCGGTCAAATTTGTAGCGAAGGCAAGAAAAGTGAAATTAAGAAAAACCCAATTTATTAAATTTTCCATGGCTAAAATTTGATTTTAACCGCTTGATTGTGTTCACAAAGGCTAAAAACATACAATCGAGTGATAAATTCAGGTCGCGCACGGTCAAATTTGTAGCGAAGGCAAGAAAAGTGAAATTAGAAAAATCCCTATTTATTAAATTTTCCGTGGCTAAAATTTGTTTTTAACCGCTTGATTGTGTTCACAAAGGCTAAAAACATACAATCGAGTGATAAATTCAGGTCGCGCACGGTCAAATTTGAAGCGAAGGCAAGAAAAGTGAAATTAAGAAAAACCCAAATTATTAAATTTTCCATGGCTAAAATTTGTTTTTAACCGCTTGATTGTGATCACAAAGGCTAAAAACATACAATCGAGTGATAAATTCAGGTCGCGCACGGTCAAATTTGAAGCGAAGGCAAGAAAAGTGAAATTAAGAAAAACCCAAATTATTAAATTTTCCATGGCTAAAATTTGTTTTTAACCGCTTGATTGTGATCACAAAGGCTAAAAACATACAATCGAGTGATAAATTCAGGTCGCGCACGGTCAAATTTGAAGCGAAGGCAAGAAAAGTGAAATTAAGAAAAACCCAATTTATTAAATTTTCCATGGCTAAAATTTGATTTTAACCGCTTGATTGTGTTCACAAAGGCTAAAAACATACAATCGAGTGATAAATTCAGGTCGCGCACGGTCAAATTTGTAGCGAAGGCAAGAAAAGTGAAATTAGAAAAATCCCTATTTATTAAATTTTCCGTGGCTAAAATTTGTTTTTAACCGCTTGATTGTGTTCACAAAGGCTAAAAACATACAATCGAGTGATAAATTCAGGTCGCGCACGGTCAAATTTGAAGCGAAGGCAAGAAAAGTGAAATTAAGAAAAACCCAAATTATTAAATTTTCCATGGCTAAAATTTGTTTTTAACCGCTTGATTGTGATCACAAAGGCTAAAAACATACAATCGAGTGATAAATTCAGGTCGCGCACGGTCAAATTTGAAGCGAAGGCAAGAAAAGTGAAATTAAGAAAAACCCAAATTATTAAATTTTCCATGGCTAAAATTTGTTTTTAACCGCTTGATTGTGATCACAAAGGCTAAAAACATACAATCGAGTGATAAATTCAGGTCGCGCACGGTCAAATTTGAAGCGAAGGCAAGAAAAGTGAAATTAAGAAAAACCCATATTATTAAATTTTCCATGGCTAAAACTTGATTTTAACCGCTTGATTGTGTTCACAAAGGCTAAAAACATACAATCGAGTGATAAATTCAGGTCGCGCACGGTCAAATTTGTAGCGAAGGCAAGAAAAGTGAAATTATGAAAAACCCAAATTATTAAATTTTCCATGGCTAAAATTTGTTTTTAACCGCTTGATTGTGATCACAAAGGCTAAAAACATACAATCGAGTGATAAATTCAGGTCGCGCACGGTCAAATTTGAAGCGAAGGCAAGAAAAGTGAAATTAAGAAAAACCCAAATTATTAAATTTTCCGTGGCTAAAATTTGATTTTACCCGCTGGATTGTGATCACAAAGGCTAAAAACATACAATCGAGTGATAAATTCAGGTCGCGCACGGTCAAATTTGAAGCGAAGGCAAGAAAAGTGAAATTAAGAAAAACCCAAATTATTAAATTTTCCATGGCTAAAACTTGATTTTAACCGCTTGATTGTGTTCACAAAGGCTAAAAACATACAATCGAGTGATAAATTCAGGTCGCGCACGGTCAAATTTGTAGCGAAGGCAAGAAAAGTGAAATTAGTAAAAACCCAATTTATTAAATTTTCCATGGCTAAAATTTGTTTTTAACCACTTGATTGTGATCACAAAGGCTAAAAACATACAATCGAGTGATGAATTCAGGTCGCGCACGGTCAAATTTGAAGCGAAGGCAAGAAAAGTGAAATTAAGAAAAACCCAAATTATTAAATTTTCCATGGCTAAAATTTGTTTTTAACCACTTGATTGTGATCACAAAGGCTAAAAACATACAATCGAGTGATGAATTCAGGTCGCGCACGGTCAAATTTGAAGCGAAGGCAAGAAAAGTGAAATTAAGAAAAACCCAAATTATTAAATTTTCCGTGGCTAAAATTTGATTTTACCCGCTGGATTGTGATCACAAAGGCTAAAAACATACAATCGAGTGATGAATTCAGGTCGCGCACGGTCAAATTTGAAGCGAAGGCAAGAAAAGTGAAATTAAGAAAAACCCAAATTATTAAATTTTCCGTGGCTAAAATTTGATTTTACCCGCTGGATTGTGATCACAAAGGCTAAAAACATACAATCGAGTGATGAATTCAGGTCGCGCACGGTCAAATTTGAAGCGAAGGCAAGAAAAGTGAAATTAAGAAAAACCCAAATTATTAAATTTTCCATGGCTAAAATTTGTTTTTAACCACTTGATTGTGATCACAAAGGCTAAAAACATACAATCGAGTGATGAATTCAGGTCGCGCACGGTCAAATTTGAAGCGAAGGCAAGAAAAGTGAAATTAAGAAAAACCCAAATTATTAAATTTTCCGTGGCTAAAATTTGATTTTACCCGCTGGATTGTGATCACAAAGGCTAAAAACATACAATCGAGTGATGAATTCAGGTCGCGCACGGTCAAATTTGAAGCGAAGGCAAGAAAAGTGAAATTAAGAAAAACCCAAATTATTAAATTTTCCGTGGCTAAAATTTGATTTTACCCGCTGGATTGTGTTCACAAAGGCTAAAAACATACAATCGAGTGATAAATTCAGGTCGCGCACGGTCAAATTTGTAGCGAAGGCAAGAAAAGTGAAATTAGTAAAAACCCAATTTATTAAATTTTCCGTGGCTAAAATTTGTTTTTAACCGCTTGATTGTGATCACAAAGGCTAAAAACATACAATCGAGTGATAAATTCAGGTCGCGCACGGTCAAATTTGTAGCGAAGGCAAGAAAAGTGAAATTAGAAAAATCCCAATTTATTAAATTTTCCATGGCTAAAATTTGATTTTACCCGCTTGATTGTGATCACAAAGGCTAAAAACATACAATCGAGTGATAAATTCAGGTCGCGCACGGTCAAATTTGAAGCGAAGGCAAGAAAAGTGAAATTAGAAAAATCCCAATTTATTAAATTTTCCATGGCTAAAATTTGATTTTACCCGCTTGATTGTGATCACAAAGGCTAAAAACATACAATCGAGTGATAAATTCAGGTCGCGCACGGTCAAATTTGTAGCGAAGGCAAGAAAAGTGAAATTAGAAAAATCCCAATTTATTAAATTTTCCATGGCTAAAACATGATTTTAACCGCTTGATTGTGATCACAAAGGCTAAAAACATACAATCGAGTGATAAATTCAGGTCGCGCACGGTCAAATTTGTAGCGAAGGCAAGAAAAGTGAAATTAGAAAAATCCCAATTTATTAAATTTTCCATGGCTAAAATTTGATTTTACCCGCTTGATTGTGATCACAAAGGCTAAAAACATACAATCGAGTGATAAATTCAGGTCGCGCACGGTCAAATTTGAAGCGAAGGCAAGAAAAGTGAAATTAGAAAAATCCCAATTTATTAAATTTTCCATGGCTAAAATTTGATTTTACCCGCTTGATTGTGATCACAAAGGCTAAAAACATACAATCGAGTGATAAATTCAGGTCGCGCACGGTCAAATTTGAAGCGAAGGCAAGAAAAGTGAAATTAGAAAAATCCCAATTTATTAAATTTTCCATGGCTAAAATTTGATTTTACCCGCTTGATTGTGATCACAAAGGCTAAAAACATACAATCGAGTGATAAATTCAGGTCGCGCACGGTCAAATTTGTAGCGAAGGCAAGAAAAGTGAAATTAGAAAAATCCCAATTTATTAAATTTTCCATGGCTAAAACATGATTTTAACCGCTTGATTGTGATCACAAAGGCTAAAAACATACAATCGAGTGATAAATTCAGGTCGCGCACGGTCAAATTTGAAGCGAAGGCAAGAAAAGTGAAATTAGAAAAATCCCAATTTATTAAATTTTCCATGGCTAAAATTTGATTTTACCCGCTTGATTGTGATCACAAAGGCTAAAAACATACAATCGAGTGATAAATTCAGGTCGCGCACGGTCAAATTTGTAGCGAAGGCAAGAAAAGTGAAATTAGAAAAATCCCAATTTATTAAATTTTCCATGGCTAAAATTTGATTTTACCCGCTTGATTGTGATCACAAAGGCTAAAAACATACAATCGAGTGATAAATTCAGGTCGCGCACGGTCAAATTTGTAGCGAAGGCAAGAAAAGTGAAATTAGAAAAATCCCAATTTATTAAATTTTCCATGGCTAAAACATGATTTTAACCGCTTGATTGTGATCACAAAGGCTAAAAACATACAATCGAGTGATAAATTCAGGTCGCGCACGGTCAAATTTGTAGCGAAGGCAAGAAAAGTGAAATTAGAAAAATCCCAATTTATTAAATTTTCCATGGCTAAAATTTGATTTTACCCGCTTGATTGTGATCACAAAGGCTAAAAACATACAATCGAGTGATAAATTCAGGTCGCGCACGGTCAAATTTGTAGCGAAGGCAAGAAAAGTGAAATTAGAAAAATCCCAATTTATTAAATTTTCCATGGCTAAAATTTGATTTTACCCGCTTGATTGTGATCACAAAGGCTAAAAACATACAATCGAGTGATAAATTCAGGTCGCGCACGGTCAAATTTGTAGCGAAGGCAAGAAAAGTGAAATTAGAAAAATCCCAATTTATTAAATTTTCCATGGCTAAAATTTGATTTTACCCGCTTGATTGTGATCACAAAGGCTAAAAACATACAATCGAGTGATAAATTCAGGTCGCGCACGGTCAAATTTGTAGCGAAGGCAAGAAAAGTGAAATTAAGAAAAACCCAATTTATTAAATTTTCCGTGGCTAAAATTTGATTTTACCCGCTTGATTGTGATCACAAAGGCTAAAAACATACAATCGAGTGATAAATTCAGGTCGCGCACGGTCAAATTTGTAGCGAAGGCAAGAAAAGTGAAATTAGAAAAATCCCAATTTATTAAATTTTCCATGGCTAAAATTTGATTTTACCCGCTTGATTGTGATCACAAAGGCTAAAAACATACAATCGAGTGATAAATTCAGGTCGCGCACGGTCAAATTTGAAGCGAAGGCAAGAAAAGTGAAATTAAGAAAAACCCAAATTATTAAATTTTCCATGGCTAAAATTTGATTTTACCCGCTTGATTGTGATCACAAAGGCTAAAAACATACAATCGAGTGATAAATTCAGGTCGCGCACGGTCAAATTTGAAGCGAAGGCAAGAAAAGTGAAATTAAGAAAAACCCAAATTATTAAATTTTCCATGGCTAAAATTTGATTTTACCCGCTTGATTGTGATCACAAAGGCTAAAAACATACAATCGAGTGATAAATTCAGGTCGCGCACGGTCAAATTTGAAGCGAAGGCAAGAAAAGTGAAATTAAGAAAAACCCAAATTATTAAATTTTCCATGGCTAAAATTTGATTTTACCCGCTTGATTGTGATCACAAAGGCTAAAAACATACAATCGAGTGATAAATTCAGGTCGCGCACGGTCAAATTTGTAGCGAAGGCAAGAAAAGTGAAATTAGTAAAAACCCAATTTATTAAATTTTCCATGGCTAAAATTTGTTTTTAACCACTTGATTGTGATCACAAAGGCTAAAAACATACAATCGAGTGATGAATTCAGGTCGCGCACGGTCAAATTTGAAGCGAAGGCAAGAAAAGTGAAATTAAGAAAAACCCAAATTATTAAATTTTCCATGGCTAAAATTTGTTTTTAACCACTTGATTGTGATCACAAAGGCTAAAAACATACAATCGAGTGATGAATTCAGGTCGCGCACGGTCAAATTTGTAGCGAAGGCAAGAAAAGTGAAATTAGAAAAATCCCAATTTATTAAATTTTCCATGGCTAAAATTTGTTTTTAACCACTTGATTGTGATCACAAAGGCTAAAAACATACAATCGAGTGATGAATTCAGGTCGCGCACGGTCAAATTTGAAGCGAAGGCAAGAAAAGTGAAATTAAGAAAAACCCAAATTATTAAATTTTCCGTGGCTAAAATTTGATTTTACCCGCTGGATTGTGATCACAAAGGCTAAAAACATACAATCGAGTGATGAATTCAGGTCGCGCACGGTCAAATTTGAAGCGAAGGCAAGAAAAGTGAAATTAAGAAAAACCCAAATTATTAAATTTTCCGTGGCTAAAATTTGATTTTACCCGCTGGATTGTGTTCACAAAGGCTAAAAACATACAATCGAGTGATAAATTCAGGTCGCGCACGGTCAAATTTGTAGCGAAGGCAAGAAAAGTGAAATTAGTAAAAACCCAATTTATTAAATTTTCCGTGGCTAAAATTTGTTTTTAACCGCTTGATTGTGATCACAAAGGCTAAAAACATACAATCGAGTGATAAATTCAGGTCGCGCACGGTCAAATTTGTAGCGAAGGCAAGAAAAGTGAAATTAGAAAAATCCCAATTTATTAAATTTTCCATGGCTAAAATTTGATTTTACCCGCTTGATTGTGATCACAAAGGCTAAAAACATACAATCGAGTGATAAATTCAGGTCGCGCACGGTCAAATTTGAAGCGAAGGCAAGAAAAGTGAAATTAGAAAAATCCCAATTTATTAAATTTTCCATGGCTAAAATTTGATTTTACCCGCTTGATTGTGATCACAAAGGCTAAAAACATACAATCGAGTGATAAATTCAGGTCGCGCACGGTCAAATTTGAAGCGAAGGCAAGAAAAGTGAAATTAGAAAAATCCCAATTTATTAAATTTTCCATGGCTAAAATTTGATTTTACCCGCTTGATTGTGATCACAAAGGCTAAAAACATACAATCGAGTGATAAATTCAGGTCGCGCACGGTCAAATTTGTAGCGAAGGCAAGAAAAGTGAAATTAGAAAAATCCCAATTTATTAAATTTTCCATGGCTAAAACATGATTTTAACCGCTTGATTGTGATCACAAAGGCTAAAAACATACAATCGAGTGATAAATTCAGGTCGCGCACGGTCAAATTTGTAGCGAAGGCAAGAAAAGTGAAATTAAGAAAAACCCAAATTATTAAATTTTCCATGGCTAAAATTTGTTTTTAACCGCTTGATTGTGATCACAAAGGCTAAAAACATACAATCGAGTGATAAATTCAGGTCGCGCACGGTCAAATTTGTAGCGAAGGCAAGAAAAGTGAAATTAAGAAAAACCCAAATTATTAAATTTTCCATGGCTAAAATTTGATTTTAACCGCTTGATTGTGTTCACAAAGGCTAAAAACATACAATCGAGTGATAAATTCAGGTCGCGCACGGTCAAATTTGTAGCGAAGGCAAGAAAAGTGAAATTAGAAAAATCCCAATTTATTAAATTTTCCATGGCTAAAACATGATTTTAACCGCTTGATTGTGATCACAAAGGCTAAAAACATACAATCGAGTGATAAATTCAGGTCGCGCACGGTCAAATTTGTAGCGAAGGCAAGAAAAGTGAAATTAAGAAAAACCCAATTTATTAAATTTTCCGTGGCTAAAATTTGATTTTACCCGCTTGATTGTGATCACAAAGGCTAAAAACATACAATCGAGTGATAAATTCAGGTCGCGCACGGTCAAATTTGTAGCGAAGGCAAGAAAAGTGAAATTAAGAAAAACCCAATTTATTAAATTTTCCATGGCTAAAATTTGATTTTAACCGCTTGATTGTGTTCACAAAGGCTAAAAACATACAATCGAGTGATAAATTCAGGTCGCGCACGGTCAAATTTGTAGCGAAGGCAAGAAAAGTGAAATTAAGAAAAACCCAAATTATTAAATTTTCCATGGCTAAAATTTGTTTTTAACCGCTTGATTGTGATCACAAAGGCTAAAAACATACAATCGAGTGATAAATTCAGGTCGCGCACGGTCAAATTTGTAGCGAAGGCAAGAAAAGTGAAATTAAGAAAAACCCAAATTATTAAATTTTCCATGGCTAAAATTTGTTTTTAACCGCTTGATTGTGATCACAAAGGCTAAAAACATACAATCGAGTGATAAATTCAGGTCGCGCACGGTCAAATTTGTAGCGAAGGCAAGAAAAGTGAAATTAAGAAAAACCCAAATTATTAAATTTTCCATGGCTAAAATTTGATTTTAACCGCTTGATTGTGTTCACAAAGGCTAAAAACATACAATCGAGTGATAAATTCAGGTCGCGCACGGTCAAATTTGTAGCGAAGGCAAGAAAAGTGAAATTAGAAAAATCCCAATTTATTAAATTTTCCATGGCTAAAATTTGATTTTACCCGCTTGATTGTGATCACAAAGGCTAAAAACATACAATCGAGTGATAAATTCAGGTCGCGCACGGTCAAATTTGTAGCGAAGGCAAGAAAAGTGAAATTAGAAAAATCCCAATTTATTAAATTTTCCATGGCTAAAACATGATTTTAACCGCTTGATTGTGATCACAAAGGCTAAAAACATACAATCGAGTGATAAATTCAGGTCGCGCACGGTCAAATTTGTAGCGAAGGCAAGAAAAGTGAAATTAGAAAAATCCCAATTTATTAAATTTTCCATGGCTAAAATTTGATTTTACCCGCTTGATTGTGATCACAAAGGCTAAAAACATACAATCGAGTGATAAATTCAGGTCGCGCACGGTCAAATTTGTAGCGAAGGCAAGAAAAGTGAAATTAGAAAAATCCCAATTTATTAAATTTTCCATGGCTAAAATTTGATTTTACCCGCTTGATTGTGATCACAAAGGCTAAAAACATACAATCGAGTGATAAATTCAGGTCGCGCACGGTCAAATTTGTAGCGAAGGCAAGAAAAGTGAAATTAGAAAAATCCCAATTTATTAAATTTTCCATGGCTAAAATTTGATTTTACCCGCTTGATTGTGATCACAAAGGCTAAAAACATACAATCGAGTGATAAATTCAGGTCGCGCACGGTCAAATTTGTAGCGAAGGCAAGAAAAGTGAAATTAAGAAAAACCCAATTTATTAAATTTTCCGTGGCTAAAATTTGATTTTACCCGCTTGATTGTGATCACAAAGGCTAAAAACATACAATCGAGTGATAAATTCAGGTCGCGCACGGTCAAATTTGTAGCGAAGGCAAGAAAAGTGAAATTAAGAAAAACCCAATTTATTAAATTTTCCATGGCTAAAATTTGATTTTAACCGCTTGATTGTGTTCACAAAGGCTAAAAACATACAATCGAGTGATAAATTCAGGTCGCGCACGGTCAAATTTGTAGCGAAGGCAAGAAAAGTGAAATTAGAAAAATCCCAATTTATTAAATTTTCCATGGCTAAAACATGATTTTAACCGCTTGATTGTGATCACAAAGGCTAAAAACATACAATCGAGTGATAAATTCAGGTCGCGCACGGTCAAATTTGTAGCGAAGGCAAGAAAAGTGAAATTAGAAAAATCCCAATTTATTAAATTTTCCATGGCTAAAATTTGATTTTACCCGCTTGATTGTGATCACAAAGGCTAAAAACATACAATCGAGTGATAAATTCAGGTCGCGCACGGTCAAATTTGTAGCGAAGGCAAGAAAAGTGAAATTAGAAAAATCCCAATTTATTAAATTTTCCATGGCTAAAACATGATTTTAACCGCTTGATTGTGATCACAAAGGCTAAAAACATACAATCGAGTGATAAATTCAGGTCGCGCACGGTCAAATTTGTAGCGAAGGCAAGAAAAGTGAAATTAAGAAAAACCCAATTTATTAAATTTTCCGTGGCTAAAATTTGATTTTACCCGCTTGATTGTGATCACAAAGGCTAAAAACATACAATCGAGTGATAAATTCAGGTCGCGCACGGTCAAATTTGTAGCGAAGGCAAGAAAAGTGAAATTAAGAAAAACCCAAATTATTAAATTTTCCGTGGCTAAAATTTGTTTTTAACCGCTTGATTGTGATCACAAAGGCTAAAAACATACAATCGAGTGATAAATTCAGGTCGCGCCCGGTCAAATTTGTAGCGAAGGCAAGAAAAGTGAAATTAAGAAAAACCCAATTTATTAAATTTTCCATGGCTAAAATTTGATTTTACCCGCTTGATTGTGATCACAAAGGCTAAAAACATACAATCGAGTGATAAATTCAGGTCGCGCACGGTCAAATTTGTAGCGAAGGTTACCACTAGCAAACTGACCTTATTTTTTCAACTTTTATACATTTGCTTGTAAAATCTTTTCCCCAGGCGCTAGGAATTTTTCATGGCTCAAAATAGAATTTTCCCAACTCATTAATGCTTAAAACATAAGAAAATCACTTATCAAATTGATTCTCTGCTCATATAACTTGGACGTACCAGGGCAGCACATTTATGAGCGGATTTTGTGTGTTGTAAGCATAAACGTCTATTTGCTCTATTTACACATTTTTATAAAAGCAGTTGCGGGGGAAATATTTTTTTTTTTGGTATATATTAATACATTGGATCCAACTCTTTTGTCGGTGCAAAACTGTTGGATCTGTTGAATACTTGAGCCATAAGACAAAGATTTATTTGACCAATTTCACTTTGATGAAAAGGTCTTTCAATATTCAGATGAAAGAAAATCATAAACTTTTTTTTACTTTTTCATAAAAACGCATCTGTGAGATGGGTTTTCTGGTCTGGAATTTTGGAAATCCACGACTCAATGTTCTTCAGGACTGAGATTTTCAAAATCTTCGACTCTTTACAGAAGTGAGGACTAAGATATTTTAAATCAACAATTAAAAGTCAAACTTAAACCTGAATTTCAAAAAAAAAAATATATAAAAACGCATCTCTGAGATGCGTTTTTCTGGTCTGGAATTTTTGAAATCCACGACTCAATGTTCTTCAGGACTGAGATTTTCAAAATCTTCGACTCTTTACAGAAGTGAGGACTAAGATATTTTAAATCAACAATTAAAAGTCAAAGAGAAACCTGAATTTCGGAAAAAAAAATTATAAAAACGCATCTCTGAGATGCGTTTTTCTGGACTGGAATTTTTGAAATCCACGACTCAATGTTCTTCAGGACTGAGATTTTCAAAATCTTTGACTCTACAGAAGTGAGGACTAAGATATTTTAAATCAACAATTAAAAGTCAAATATAAACCTGAATTTCGGAAAAAAAAAATATATTTTTCATGTTCACTATTTTTTTTTTTTTTTTTTTTTTGTGAAGTGTAATTAAAAGATTTAGTGATTATAATTTCTCTATAAATAAGAAAATAGATTATAGAATTTTAATTTTTTTTTTTATTTTTAGTAATGTAATTTTACATGCATAAAATTTCAATGGAGTTTATAACAATTCAAATTATTGCAAGTCTATTTTTGGCAATATAAAATAAGTGTTTCCAAAGACGGAGGTCAAATTTTAAGTTTTGTAAATATATAACCTGCACAACGCAAGTGACAAGAAGTTGCCTACATATATGTTAGAAAAAAATCAAAACTAATGACGAATCTCCAAAGTTCAATCTGAGGTCTGGGAATGAAGTACTCCTTAAAAATTAATAGCCAATAATTATATAAATTGACTGATCATGTACATAAAAATTATAAGAATAGTTTGTCACTTTTCAATAGATATTCAAAATTTAATAATAAATTATTACCATAACTTAAAACACCAGCAAGAAACAGTAGAGTCATATTCAGGAAGAGGCAAGTTTCAAAAGAAGAAATTAGCTCTATTTATTATTGCCCTAGATTCATTTTACCTACCAAAAATGCGATTATTAAAAATTCAACTTACTTCATAATTTGGTGCATTTTATGAGCTGAAACTGAAAATTCATGATAAAAATTTGGAAATCTATTTCGTGTGTTAAACTAATTATTGTCAAATCATGCAGTACATTACATTTCTCAAAATATCAAGACCTTCATCCTTCATCAACATCAAAAACCCCTAAATTATAAAATTTACCATTTTATTTAAGTATTGAGAAACACAAAATTTGCTGCAATAAAATTACCATAGGAGAGGCAAATTGTTCAATACGGTACCTTATTGTTTCGCTCCAGATCTGCCGTAAAACGCTCTCGGTTCACGGATAAGGTTGAGCACGTTAACACGGGCCGTTCCTTTTTTCATCAGCGCGGACCTCACGAGATAAAAAAGATATGAGATTCTCTCTCGAGTTAGTCACGAGGGACGTGAAATAAGAAGTGTTTGGGGTCGCAGCGAGAGAGGCCGTGGTATTGCTTTTTGCCAGGGCTGGCCGGTGTATATCATGGTGTGTGCGCGCCTCTGTAATATCAGCAGCCACCATGTGTTTTGTCGCAAATATATTGATTCGGAGGCAAAATCTCTGGCGGGTGCGCTTAAACCCGTCCCTCACAGAGGCAGCAACACACACACGACGGTTTAACAAAACAACAGGTCTCCCGTATGTGTTCTGAAGGTGCATTATTACCGCTTCTCCCCTTGCAATGGGTGCACCCGTCGTGTATATTTTCAACCCCCGCAGACTTTGAATCGTGCACCCTCCGCTGCTCTCTCACTCTCCAGCAGTCTCGTGTGTGTGCATATTTCCATTTTTGCTGAGCCGAGTTCAAACAATTGAAATATGAGCTGCTTGCACCGGATTTCGCTCGAGCGGAACTAAATTGGAATTTCTGCCGCTGCTGATCTCGCTCGGCATCAAACGAATTTACACCGCGTGGTGGATGGAATTGATTCGGAAAGAGCAGAGTGTGTATGTTTTGGGCTTGGGCGTAATTGGCAAAATGTTTGCATTTTGCTGATCTCCTCCTGCTGGACATGGACGAGTGAGGATTGAAGAATAAACAACATGCATTTGAATATTCACAGGGATGAAAGTTTGTGAGCACGATTCATTGGTGTGAAATTAATTAGTTGCGAAACTGTTTAATTTATTTTTCTATTTACGATTTCTAGTAAATGTAAAAAAAGTTATTTGAGTTATTTAATAGGTAGTTATGGGACAAAGTTGCCCTGGTATCAAACCCAACTAAGGAATACTTAATAGCTGAGTAAATAATATGCAGGTTGATTTAAATATAAAAAGTGTAATAAAAAACTTCTATCCTACTTCTGTAGGAAAATTTTTCAGAAAATGACCTAAAAAATAGGATTGAAACTGGTTTTATAAGTTATTGCAACTGATACATACAATTATTTATTATTTTAGTACTGCATTTAAGCGTTGAACTGTTTTTAGTTTTATAATTGAATATTAATTATTTTCTTAATAAATTTTTGCTCTTAACTAGTTTATTTGTGAAAATTTAGCATTATTCATAATTATAACAATTTTTGAACATTTAAAGGCATATTTTAATAATAATTTTTAACACAATTTAAATATAAATAGTATTGCCCTATTTTGCCAATGAATGCAGTGAAAATTAGATCGAAGCTCTCTGCAGGAGAATTCTATTTGTAATTTAATTAATCTCCATGTACTTGTGGCTTAATATTTAAACATTTAGAATTTGAAATTATAATTTAAAAAAATCATGTAAATTTTGAAATTTTTTAGAACAAGAATCAGTAATTGAACGTAAAAAAGTTCATTAATAATAAAAAAATCATTTTGATATTTGTGAATCTAAAAACCTGTAAAAAAATGAAAATTTACCAATATTGTGACTTATTTGTGCCTTTATTGTTCTTTTTCACACTATGGTGGTAAGTACTGTTGTCCTTCATAAATCAGTCAAATTTCTGTGCATCAAAATTTGTAAATCACTTCTGGCAAAAAAGGTCTCATCCACAAGGACGCTCTTTTGAAATCCTGTAAAAGGCGAAACGGAACAAAAGCACTGCTCGCTTTTTTCACCATCGCACCAAACCACACGCTTTTAACAAAATTAAAAAGCTACGTGCGGCGCAGAATATAGCAGCGCGACGTGTCTGTCGAACATGCAAAATTAAAAAGCGCAAATTTGCCGGCGATTTAGGAGAGCTTTTAATCATCGGCGCGAATGCAACACGCGATTTGCCAGAGAGTGAATTGGAGCACGCCGCGACTTTTAATTCGCGCTGTCGTTTTTCTGAAACTGTTCACTCGCGCGCCAAACATCAAACGGAGTGCGACTCAAATCAAATGATCGCGCGCGGACACAGAGTAATTATTGAATTAATGAACAGAGAGCATGATTTTGCACCGCTCCAGCTCTTCCCTTCCCTCGCAATGCATCGCACAAAGTTGATTATGCTCAATTGCCGGTGGTGGAAAATTACACGGCTCGCGTGCGCGCTTCCGCCGACCGGTTGTTAGAACGGCACAATAAAAGTGCTTCAATGGCAGAAATTAATGAAGCCGCGCAATATTCCCTAATTAGGGTGCCCTCCGCCCGAGTGGCCATTTTTGCCCATATCAGCACCGGCCGCAGACAGCCAGTCTCGTGTAAGTTTAAAACACACGCAAATAATTGTGTTGGCGTTTTAATCCTTTCCCGGTATACCAATTAGCAGATTTAAGTGCTCTGGTATTTCAATGCCTGGTTTGATAAAATGTTTGTATGTGAAGAATTTAATTAAAGCTGGCTAATTATTTTCAATTACGCCGATTGGTTATTGTCAAAATGTTGTAAAACTAAATTGTTTTAAATTATACAAGACGGCTAATTAAAAGGTGATATTGCACCGAATATTTAAATAGAGCTTTTTATTAAATTGATATGCTTTACTTTTGCATTTTGGAGATAAATAGAAGATGACATTATATTGATTGTACAAGATTAATGCCTTAAAAGAATAAACAAACTTAATAATTTATGTATCACATATATTTTCATTTTAATGTTATCATTATTTTATCGTTTTATAATTTAATTATAAGTGTGGCACAGTGTGGCACTCTTTTTTTAATATTTACTGGTTTTACCCAAACCTTAATTAAATTTGGTGAAATAGTTTGTCAAATAATTAATTCAGGTCATCATAGTTGATTTTAAAATTTTAGCTTCTCCACATTTAAATAACATTGAATAACATGAAACATGATACTTTTGTACATCGGCGAGAAATTGAAACGGTCAAACATCAACTATATAATAGAATTTGCGCTAAAAATTATTTACATAGCAAAAACTTGCACCAATAAAAAAATCCCTTCTCACATATCTATATCAACCATTTATGCAGTCATATAGGAGATAAAAGATATTAGTGGAACACTTTAATGAGATGGATGCGATTAATTACCTCTTGTACCCGGATTCATTTAATTCCAAAGCTATAATGTTTACATTACACTGTATTCTATGAAATGGCAACTTCCGTGCCGAGTGTTGCAAATAAGCGCCCACTGTACACAAAATGTTGCTGGGAGCGAGGATGAAAAAGCGACGAGCTCTGTCGCCGAAGAGATAATCGTCGGCGGTCGGTGGGTGTGTGTGTGCGCTAATAGTTAATTAAACAAACTCGGCGTGCCGACTGCCCGATTGCGACTCTTTTGCCGCTGGCCATTAATTATTTGCGCCTCGCTAATCCATCAGAGCCGCTCTCGGAGGACCAGCAGACGGCCGAGTTCATCCGCCGAGAGTGAAAGAGGAAGAGCAAAAGCAAACAACACACACACGTGCGAAAGTTAGTTTAAAAGCGGTGAAATTGCCGGGCAGGTTGATTGACATTAAAACCTCGGCCCTAATGCGGATTCATTATTAACACGATCGGCGGCCTCTGCCGGCCACCGATAAGCAGCAACAGCGGCTGTCAGGGTGCAACACCGCATCTGCCAGTCAGCCGCCCTTGTGTGGTCACTGCGGGTAGCCTAGGCAACCCCTGCAAGGGCCCAGCAGACCCACGGCCGGTTTGCTTGCTTTTCTTCTTCAACGGCCGGTGACATGAATTATACTTGGCGCCGATGAATTATTCAAATCCCCCCTCTCTTTTCCGCTCGGCTAAATATTGGGTGCTGCACACACTTAACCTGCGCTGTATCTCACGGCTGCACATCGGCCGGGCGGGCGGGCGGATCAGCCCAATCCTCTCGCTCGCGACTCTCGCAAGATTTATTTTGCACCCGGCGTCAAATTTAGCGGAAAGCTCGGGAGGAAAATGTATGCAAGCAAGAAGTGCATGCGGTGCGGCTGATAATATTTATGTATGCCGAGCAGCTTTTTCCTTTGCGCTCCCGCCGGCACACAAGCTGCTTTCCCGCCGCCGCCGCTGATATTATTTGCCAGGCTTTTCTCCCATACGCGGCGCTTGATTTCGCTTTTATTGGGGGAGAGCGGACGTGGATCGAGAACGTGCATTAGATCGGTTTTGCTTCTTTCAGACCGCGACAAATGTCTTTGCATATTCTAGAATCACTCCAAGGGGAGTAAAATTTTGTGAGAGCATCAATATAAAATAATTTCTAATTTAAAATTGATAAGCCCATCTAAAGCACAAATATATCTTAAAAAATATTAAAATTAGAATGGCAAACACACAAAAAATTAAACTATAAAACAGCAATTTACGCTTAGGTATAATTATATTTTGAGAAAATTCAATTACAAATAAATATGATCAAATAAATTTAAATGTGGCCAAAATAACGGTTCCGACAATAAGGATCAGTCAATAGATTTACTTGATCCAGTTTGATCCAGTTATTGCTTAGGTCCATAATCGTTGAATTTGTTTATAAGAATCCAATGAGTTGAGTCCAAAGTAAAAAAATATATTTATTTATGTGATGCATTTATAGAATTACTAGAATTGGCTTGATATTTTTTTTTATTATAATTTTTTTTTCGATTGCGGCCATAAAATGCAATTTGTATGCACCAACTTCCCTATGTCAAGCTGGCGAATAAAAAATAATTGCATGATTTAATTTACTACAATGTTGCGCATTTCCGCCGAACGGAAACAAAGCAAGATAACCGATTTGTTAAGACCATAACCTGGTTAACACATTCATTACCATTTTCTTGTTGCTTTTTTTATAGTGTGTTGCTACCATTTATCGAGAGTATTAGTTGGAAAAGACTGAATAACTTAGGGAAAATGGAGAGAAAGATTGATTCTGGTGATATTACAATCTTCACGGCTTGTCTCATCATTGCTTTGGCCATTCTCTTTGGGAACGGCATGACAATTCTAGCCATTGTCAAAAAGAGAAAGCTCAAGACGGCTTCAAATCAGTTCATTCTTGGTCTGGCAGTAGCTGATTTGCTGGTAATTTTTTTTTTTTTAACTTTCGACTAAAATATTATAACACTTCAAAATTAAGGTTGCAGTTTCGATGCCTTACAACACAGTTATTTCAATTTTGTACAATGATGTCAAGCTGGAGACCTATTCCGATTTTGTGTACAGTTGTCTATTCTCGTTGGTGCCTGTGATTTTATCAACCGTGGCTTCCAATTTAAACTTGCTTCTTATTGGACTGGATCGTTTCCTCTCAATTTCTGCACCAATTACGCATCGCAATTTTGTTACGATAAGGTGCCATTTCCTTTTTTAATTAAATTTATTTAATTTGATTTTATTTTTTATTGGATATATTTTTTTATTTCCATAGAAAAGCTCGATTATTTGTAGGCTGCACTTTTCTCCTTTCAATAATTGCTGCCGCCCTTCTAATTTTCTGGAACAATTGGCCTGAACAAAGGACTGGCAACTGCGTAAGTGGAGAAAGTCTTTGGATATTTAAATAAAATTATTTAAAAAAAATCTTTCATTAGGAAATATTAACTATCACCTTCAATTTTTTCTTGTACGTGTTGCTTCCATCGTACTTGTCAGCAGTGATTTTGATCTTAATTTGCTATACGCGAATTTTTATTGTGGCCAGATCGAGAGCAAGAAATGCAAATAAACCGTTGAAAGTAAACAAGTAGATAAATAAAATATAAATATAGAAATCATATAAAATTCGATTTCAGATGGTTTCCGTCGTCACCAGTTGCTACTGCATTTGTTGGTTTCCTCTAATGACGTGCTTGTTCCTTGTTCTCTACAGTGCCCACAAAAATAATGAAAATTTCAAAGTACACGACGATATATTCAGTCTCTCGTTTTTACTTGCATGCTGCAATTCATTCATGAATCCTATTATTTACGCATTCAAATCTGAAGATTTCAAAGAGGCTTTCAAGCAAATTTTATGCTGCAAAAGACAAACCATTAACATTGAACAGGACCGGACTGCAAACGGTGGAAATCGCACTAATGATAATTATAATGAGATACCCATGTCTGAAATTTAAAAAAAAATATTGTAACTTTAATTTTTTATTAATAACAATTAAATAACCAAAATACTCAAATGTTTTATTTTTAAAAATACTACAGGAATAAATTATAATAGGAATATAGCTTGATAATTCTCTAACCGCACACCGGACGATCATTACAATTTTTTTCACCATTAAGTTTTTATCTTCGTATTCGGTTTTCCTGACCAGTGGCAGTCCATCCGCGGCACTGTTCGGAGAGTTGCCGTTTACTAACTTTCTTTTACATTCTTATTTTTTTAATCTTCCAAACATGGAGATGGTTGAGGGATTTGTTTTACTTTTATCGTTTCTCATTACAATCTCGGTGATTACTGGCAACATTTTGACCATAATCGCAATCCTGAGAAAACCCAAGCTCAACACAATATCAAATCAGTTCATTCTCGGACTCGCAGTTGCTGATTTACTGGTGAGTTTGATAACAGTAACGTAATTAAAACTTTTAATCAAATGTCGGGAAATCCACAGGTTGGATTTTCTATTCCTTATGATACGGTTATGACGGCTTTGTTTGGAGATAAACCGATTGTTACATATAGTGAATATGCGATTTACTGTTTGGTATCGCTTTGTCCAATTTTCCTTTCTTCGGTGGCGTCATTTCTGCACCTCATGCTGATTGGTCTGGACCGGTACTTTGCAATTACAAAGCCTTTGGAGCACAAGACTTTCATGACAAAAACGTATGTTAACTTTAAGAAAGGATTTTTTTTTTCAAAAAAATTGTAATCAAATTTTTATTGATCGAAGGTCAAGCCCAGTAGCAATTTTTCTTAATCTATCTTCAGCATTAAATTTTGATTTTTTACTAGGAGGGCACGTTATGCAGTTTGTATTGCATTTTTCATTGCAACTCTCGCGGCTTCTCCACCAATTTTTTGGAATAATTTGCCACAAGAAGTTGGCGATGGATACGGTTGTGTATGATTTTATTTTATAAATTTTAAATAGTCTGTATTTTAATTAAAGATTATTTAAGGCAACAGTGACCGTCAAAATCTACTATTACTACTTCGTCCTTCTCGGTTCTTATATTTCGACGTGGATTTTAATCCTATTGATGTACGCCAAAATCGCCCGCGTGGCCTCGGCCAGACTGCCGAACAACAAAAAACCGCTGAAGGTCTGTTTAATCAGTTCCTCCCGTAAAATTAGTCACTTCCACTGACGCATTGATTTCCACTTCCAGATGTTTGCAATCATTGTGAGTTGCTACACAATTTGCTGGTTTCCCTTCATGTTTTGCATTTTTCCTGTTCTCTACAACAACCAACACGACGTCGAGAAAATCTTCTACATCAGCCCGGAAGTTCTGGCATTTTCGTACATACTGGCCAGCTGCAACTCGGCCATGAATCCTATAATTTACGCGTGGAAACTGAGAGGGTTCCGGCATGCGTTCGAAGAGTACCTGAGATGCGGAATCAAAAGTTCTAAAAATCGAGACGAACCACAGAGTTCCAGCAACCCCGTCGTTGAAACTGACGTTTGAATAAATTTAATACAGAAAACCATTTATTATAATTAACTATAATTAATCCAACAGACTAAGGACACCGAAAAGGGAAAAGTACTTTACTGTTCACTGGAATAAAAGACTCTCTTTTGTGCAAATAAGGATAAGTGTAGGAATCAATGATTTTTTTAATTGTATATAACTTGCGTTAAACCAAAATAAAATAAATTACGAAATTGTTTTTTTTTAATGACGATCTTTCAGACGAAAAAATAGTATATAGCATATAGCAAACAGGATTTCGGTGAAGAATGTGGTCATGAATATTAGAGGTTAATATACCTCCAAGACAAAACGCGGTTTCCATTCCTTGCATACAATAGCGTAGTGAGCGCTGCATATCCGGACTAGCGGAAGAGAAACAACCGCAAAATTATGCCACTGATTAAACTACCGAAGGTCAAGTTAACCTTGTCATGCATGAGTCAAATTTTTTGCATAATATTTAGGCTCAATATTTAAAGATCAATTTGAAGAAATTTTCTAAATTATATGATAAAGAACCATTATTAAATTGAAATTTTTTTAATACTTTTATTTTTTGTACTTATTTAACAGTTACATGCACGATCAGATAAACCGCTTGATTTTTTGTGAGGAGAGGAAAAGGGAGTTAATTAGAGTTAATTTTTTTACTCTTTTTGGCTGTCTGCATCAAATTTAATTCCAATATTTTTTAGGTAATGCAGTCGCGGAGAAATTTGTATTATTTTTTACTTTCAAATTAACATTTTTAAACCTTGTCTAATCTTTCAAAATATTTTTATTTCCAAAGGTAATTAAAATTTTTTAATTTTGTATAATGAGCGTTTCTTTAAAAGGCCGGTTTTTTAATTGCTTATTTTTAGAAGAAAATTAATATCAAATATGACATTTTAGCAGCGACATAAATTACCCTTAGAAAGCTGTTGAAGTGAGATTAACAGGTATACCAATTTTTCCCAAGACTAATGAGGAGCTCATCTTCTCTCTTTTAATAACGCAATTACTAAAAAGTTTGGCAAACGAAAGCTTCTCCGTTCAGCCGCGAGTTTAAAAATACATCTGGCTTATAATGAGCCTTAAAAAAGAACTTAGCTGGAACAAAACTGGAGCAAAACCTCTTTATTACACCTCTCTCGGCCGACAAGCTATTTTGTTATGCCGCCTTTCTATTTACCTTGTTATCTGTTTGCAGCTTGATAAAATAACGCCAAGCCCTATTTGAGCAGCATTACCACTCCACTTATTCGCTGAGCTCCGCCTGCTTCTCCTTCCCACCACGTTTCCTCGTGTTCATCCGTTGCTTCCTTAGCATTTATTGATTCAAGTGTAAATTGTTTTTACACGCCCTTGCGAACACACTCATCTGACTATGTCTCTTGTTAGCACACGATAAATATTAATTTCGGTGCCAAGACCATTATTCATCGGAGCAGACGCACGCACGTTTGCCCTACATCTCCAAATTTGTGGAACAATATAAATTACAAATGAGATATGAATCATCCGTGAACATCTTCATCTGTGCGTATTAAAAATTAGCATTATCATTTCTCATGTCGGGTGTGAATGCAAAAAAGGTCTAATTTGAGGGGGGACAAAGAGGTGTCTGAAATGTAAAAATGGGGGTGTGTATTTCGAGCGTGCGTCAGTGGGGTGTAATTAATGAGACGAGTGAAAAAACGAACCAGAGAGCTACAATTCGAAACGACCAGTCGGCTATTATGCTTCAACTCGCGCAATTACACCCTCGGGAGGCGCGTAAATGCGTGCGTGAGCCTCCATCCGATTGAAGAGAATCCCAAACACATTTTGAACTTCACAAAAATCAATTTGATTCACACACTATTAAATATTTTCAACGTACGTGGCGTTGATTTTTTTTTACAAATAGCTCCAATAAATTTCAGTTTTAAAAATTAAGAAACCTCAATTTTTATGCAGGAAATAAAGCTTAATATTTTAATTTACCTAATTTTCATCAAATTTTAACGATGGATGGCTTTTAGAATTTTTCTGTACAGCAAGATTATATTTAAATTTTAGTAATTATCTTTGTTACTTAAAAATAAATTATTGTAAGTTTAATTTTCTTTTCTCAACTAAAAAAACTGACACTATTGATATTTCGTTAAAAAATGCAAATATGTGTATTTTTTTCCTGCGCTCTACTTGAAAGCTTGAAGAATTTGCATAAAAATGCTTTAAATTTCCGCAAACAGTGTTCCAGATTCGATCGAGACGAGTCGAGTATCCACCCCATCACGGTTGGATTCGATGATGTGCATGCTGCCCCCATTACGGTAAGTAAACCTCTGAGAGCATCTCTTGCCATTTTTAAAATAGAGCGCGCAATGTGAGAGAGCCGAGTTTGCTGTGCTCGAGACTCGCATGCCAAGTACCCAATACAAATATTCTCGATCCACTGCACAGAACATGCGAAATCCTGCTTCCATACAATAACAAATCTACATTTGAATATACTAGAAATTTATTAAAAAAACATATATGGGCAACACACTGGGTTTTATTGTTTTATTGATTGAATAAATAAGAAAGGGTTTCTTCTGTTAAAAGTTAATATATTTAATTGTAATTTATGACGAATCTAAATTATTGATATATAATGTATGAACATTTTAAAAATGAGGATGACTTAATAAGCCTGGTTCTTATTTTTGAAAATGCCAATTTTTTCCAAGTTAAAAAATTATTTAAAAAATTCTAAACAGAATTCATAATGTTTTCTCAAGTTTGAATTTTGGAAATAAACGTTGAATAATGTTTGAACAGATTAAACATTTTGTCCTTGTCCAATTTTAAAATCTCGCATTAGGAGGGTCACTGGGAAAGATTATTTTCTATCACAGAGGCGACGACGCCGTATACATTTCCCTTGAGAGGACAAATTTTATTTTCACCTCTCTCGCGACGAACGCGTGGCCCTGCGTGTGATCAAAGAAGATTGACGACCGCGCTTCATCAGCTAATTTGCGATGCTTCATTTTCCCCGAGGCAATTTTCTAACGTGTCGTACAAGCCGGCTCAGGACGTTAATATTCAAAATCCATATTAATAGGCGCCGTCATGCATTCAAGGGGTTCGCTTCGCTCGCTGCTTAGGTGCTTAAACTATTTTCAGCAGTCACTCTCAATGGTTCCTCTTCAACGCACACCGACTTAAAAAAGCAAAAGGGCGTACGTTCTTATCTAACAGTGCGCGCCTGCTAGGTCCATTACAAGAGCCACGTGCCTTTTTCATATCTCAATGGGCTACAAATTACGGAACATTACTTCTTGCGCCAGAAAGCCTTCACAGTTGCTTCTGGGGTTTACGCTCTGCTTTTGGGCTGAGCGGCAGAAAGTTCTTTAGAATTAGAGGAAACCATGTTTGCTTTTTTATATACTGCAAGTGAAAAATTGCTCTATAAATTTTGTCCCTCGCGGAGTTCAAAGGGAAATAATTGCGTCTTTTACTCTCTATTAGCAATGCTTCACTTTCTGAAAGTCATCTTTTATCAACTTATTGTTTGTGTTTAAAAGGAAAATCTTATAAAAAATAAATGAATATATCTCAGTGCGTGAAAATTTTATGATCCGCCCTTTTCTATCAAAAAATAGAGTTATTATAGAGAAATAAACTATGGTCGTTAAAACCATATAAATATTGTTAGGACGACTACCTATTCATATTTTTCTCAAATACGCCTTACACAGTTGAGGAAACTGTGCCGCGGAACAGTTATGCAATGCGGGTGGCGTATCATTCACGATCAGACTGAAAATTAGCATGGAATTGATAATCAAAAGAATAAATTAAATTCTTTTTTTTTCTTCTTATGCTGAAGTGATGATTGTTAAGTCATTCTTTTTTCTAGCTATCCAATACAAGTGGGCTCCTTTTTATATCCTGCTCCAATGGTCAGGTATAAGGTATAAATTAAATTCTATTGCAAGTGCAATTTTAAATACAAAAATTAATACCAGCAAATGGAAATAAGAGCAGAAAACGATTGATTCATGATAATAAAATAATACAAATTTGAAAGCAGATATTTATTCCAGATTGCAATTTTGATCTACAGCCAACGGCATTATTTTACCTTTTTTAAATTAACGTTTGCATAATTTTGCATAAAACTGGAGTCCTCCACTGTGGGTCAATGACTTCTGTGTGTTGCGAGTTTTGCCCTGCCGCAGAATAAACACAATAAAGATCGGTGGCGACCAAGCAGCTTATCTATCTCGCAGCGAGCTCCGGTCGACGGAGAGTGCATGCACAAACTCTGGTACTACTTTGGTGTGGTCAATAACAGCAGTCAATAATACGATATCAATGCGCTGCGGCCGAGGGTAAAAAACGGACGCTGGAATACATCCGACCTAATATTACCTCCCGTCTCTTGACATTTACTGCAAATTGAACCCGCCAGCACGAGATCTGCTGATGGGGGGGAGGGGGGCACCTCGATGGGATAAATTAGATATCGGTCGGCCGACTTCATGAAATTATAAGGCTGGGGGAACCCTTTCGCCGAAATGAGCCGACGTCGGGAAACGCGAGCGCCGAATAAAAAATTTACGGTGACGCCAACAGATGTTGAGTTCTTTTGATGCCCTGCCTCTCTGCTCTCCAATATAAGACGCGGCGGCAGTGATACTCAATTTGGAGACACGGTGGTGGGCACTGGGTTGAATGATGAATTTTATAGGTGCGTGCCTCGTTCGTCGCCGCGTTGGCTTCTGCCGATAAAAAAAAATGACTCTAGAAAATATTGGACAAACTTTAGAAAAATGTCAGCTATCTAAAGTATTACTTTTTCATCAGGGGTCTAATTCTGTAAGATAGAATCGTTCCATTTCCATTTCTATTTCATTTTCCATTTGCTTACCCATTCTATTTCGTCGCCTTTTTTGATTACGACTTCTATTTCGCAGCCTATCCATTTCCATTTCTATTTCGTCATCAATTTTAATAGTTGAGTCATTTATTTATTTATATTTAATTTAATTATTCCCTATGCTTACAGTGCTCTTCGAATGGTTTTTAATATTCAGGTTGATAAAATTATATGAATTATTTAATTTTTAATGAAAATGTATATTTATAATTCTTATATGTCTCTCGCACCCCCTTTTAATCGAATCTTTTTATGGCTCATAATTAGGGGGGATCAAGATAATTTTTCCTTTCACGAAGTTAATTAAATCAATTTCTTAAAAATTGGTTGAATTCAAATACAATTATAATATTTTTTTTTTAGCAAATTAGCAACCATGTATTTTATATTATTTAATTCATCGCGTGCGCTGTTTGGTACCACAATTTGCCCCCACACTGAGGTACCACAATTTGCCCCCACACTGAGGTACCACAATTTGCTCCCACACTGAGGTACCACAATTTGCTCCCACACTGAGGTACCACAATTTGCTCCCACACTGTGGTACCACAATTGGCTCCCACAATGTGGTACCACAATTTGCTCCCACACTGAGGTACCACAATTTGCTCCCACACTGAGGTACCACAATTTGCTCCCACACTGGTAACCACAATTTGCCCCCACACTGAGGTACCACAATTTGCCCCCACACTGAGGTACCACAATTTGCTCTCACACTGAGGTACCACAATTTGCTCCCACACTGAGGTACCACAATTTGCCCCCACACTGAGGTACCACAATTTGCCCCCACACTGAGGTACCACAATTTGCTCCCACACTGAGGTACCACAATTTGCTCCCACACTGAGGTACCACAATTTGCTCCCACACTGAGGTACCACAATTTGCTCCCACACTGAGGTACCACAATTTGCCCCCACACTGAGGTACCACAATTTGCCCCCACACTGAGGTACCACAATTTGCTCTCACACTGAGGTACCACAATTTGCTCCCACACTGAGGTACCACAATTTGCTCCCACACTGAGGTACCACAATTTTCCCCCACACTGAGGTACCACAATTTGCTCCCACACTGAGGTACCACAATTTGCTCCCACACTGTGGTACCACAATTTGCCCCCACACTGAGGTACCACAATTTGCTCCCACACTGAGGTACCACAATTTGCTCCCACACTGAGGTACCACAATTTTCCCCCACACTGAGGTACCACAATTTGCTCCCACACTGAGGTACCACAATTTGCTCCCACACTGTGGTACCACAATTGGCTCCCACAATGTGGTACCACAATTTGCTCCCACACTGAGGTTCCACAATTTGCTCCCACACTGAGGTACCACAATTTGCCCCCACACTGAGGTACCACAATTTGCTCCCACACTGAGGTACTTTTGACTAAACGCCTTATTCAAATAATTTTTTATACATTTTATTGACTTGAGTGTATTAAAAATCATTTGAAAATTACTGTAAGCACATATGCAATAATTAAATTAAATATAAATAAATATATATATTTATTTATATTTATAATGGCTCAACTATTATAATTGACGAGGAATTAGAAATGGAAATGGATAGGCTGCGAAATAGAAGTCGTAATCGAAAAAGGCGACGAAATAGAATGGGTAAGCAAATGGAAAATGAATATAGAAATGGAAATAGAAACGAAAAAGCTTACAGAATTAGACCCCAGGTCCATTTTTGAAAATTGTGCTATGTTACTCCAAGAGTCGGATCAAAATTGCATGATTATTAACGGTTTTAAAAAATTTAATAACTTTTTATTTTAATATACTGGAATTACTTGAATAAGAAAGATAGTAGCCCAACATCTAAGAATTTTTAATTATAATTTCATAATTTTCCTCCAAACAGTGTATTAATTATATTTTATCGTAATTAAAATGTTATTAAAAGTTAACCATTTAACAATAAAGGCGTAGAGCACTTATTATAGTGACAGATAAAAAATTAAATAAATAAATAAAATTGAATTTTTAAAACAAATAAGTAAATAAATAAATAAAATCAATTCTCATCTTGCTTAAAAAAAAATATTGAAACAAAAAAATTAAAAATTTTTTCATCAAATCTGTTTGTATTGTTATTAGACTTCCCTATAACATATTAGAGTCTATTTCTTTAGGTCCAAAATTATTGATGGTTTACGGGGAGTGAAAGTCGTGGGTGGAGCAAGAAGAGCACTCGGACTGACAAATGTCAAGTCACATCATGAAGAGGAAACGTCGGCCTTTCCCTGTTTACTGCGCTTTTTGCGCTCCCAGTAGGGCTGGCGGGCGGGCGGGTGCGCGAAAAGTGATTGATGCGAGTCCACCTTGATTTGCGCCGCCATCCCTCTTCGCACGCGCCCTGCTCTTCGCTAGGCTGGCAATTTTTTCCAAGTCTGTGTGCCTGTGACAGACATATTGGTGCTCGAATCACTTTTCAATCATTCCGGCCGTGCTCAGTCAGTCTGGTGGCTGCTTTTTGCTTCTCCGCCCTCCATCCACCAAACGAAATGGGTCGGAATGAGAAACAATATATATCCGAGAGAAAAGCTCTCTGAGCATGGAACGCAGGGCGAAACGATGAGATTCCACTTCTGGATATAGAAATCTGCTCGCCGCGAGAGAATATTGAGCCATTCGCATGGAAAATAACTTTTGTTTGTCGCACGACGAGCTGTTTTGCTGCTCTAACTGTCATGAATAAGTAATTCCAAACTTGGGAAGGATTTTCTTTTCTACCTTTTTCTCTTGTCTCTCCGCCGACTCGCTTCCCCTGTGATGGATAAAGTTTGCTCTGGCTTGCGCGCGCGAGACAAATGAACTGGATATTATGGTTTCGTCCCTACTCAAGCATACACTTGCTATACATGACAAATTACTAACTTTTAACTAACATCATGAATGGTTCTAAGGGTCACCTCTATTGCTTATTATTTATTATGCAAATACTGTGCAAAAATTTGATTGGTTTTCTGCTGTGATTTTTAATGTTAATCATTATTATTTATGCCAAAAAATATACTTCATTTAAAAAAAAATTAATATAAAGTTTATATGAGAAAGTTTTATAATAATCATAAGGTTTTTTTAATAAAATAAAGTTCGATTCGGGCTCCAAAATGCTTATATACTCAATTTGACCAATTAATATTCATAACTAATCAGAAGTAATTATTATTGCATTGATGCCCATTTTTCTATTTAAATTAATGTTTGTCATTGCTCGCCACGAAAAAAAATCTAGAGCGTAATGATTTAAAATATAACCCATAATTTTGATGAGGAGACGTAAATTAATGCAAAAAATTAAATTACATGAAATATACTCAAAAAATTTGTTTTAAAAGTGCGCTTAATCCTGGCTTAATCATGAAAAATAATAAAAAATTTAAAATGCAAACTGGGAGCATATTTTTTTTTACTTACATTAGTAAAAACATTAATTAAAAATAAATTACTTTATAAATTTAGAATTTTTATAAATAAATTATTAATTTGGTTAAAATTTATAATTTAGTTAATTTTATTATAATAATATATTAATAAACAATTTTAAATTATATGCATTAAATGCAACAAATATTAATTTTACAGTTTTAATCATCATAGAATATGTATACAATTTTTTTTGTCATTTTTATAATTCTTCTTGAATGTTGAATCACATAATTTGAATTATTTAATTATGACTAAAAATTTTTACGCTTATCTTTTGCGGTTCTCATCAAATACATTATGAATTATTTAACACATTCACACTCAAATAGGAATTAAAACTTAAGTCAGTATTCAGGGAAAATCATTCATGTATTCATAATATAATAAAAAATTGCATGTTGTTAATTATTTTGAGATTATTTCAAAGAATTTTTCTTTTTTTGGTGGATTTCCGGATGGTAATAGCAAATGCGCTTTTTCCACCTTCACGATGTGTACATATTTTCCGTACATTTTTCCAACAACAATCTGCGTTGACAAAAAGCGTGCACCTCAAAAGAGCCGACACGACACGTGCGGCAGAGAGAGAGAAGCAGCGGGTGGGCGGAAAGCCGAATCAAAGCCAGTGAAAAATTCGCAAAATAAGCCGCGACGCGCAATTTCCCGGCAGGCGGCAAATTCCTTTTGTGCCAGAGAGAGAAAGAGGGGCCATCCGGAGTGTGTGTGTATATTTTCGGTGCTCATCCCTAACAACGGTGTTGCGTTGCCACGTAGCAGCGGACACACGGTCTGGAGGGATGCTGCGGTCCACTTGGCCGTCGCGAGCGGCGGCGCCCTCTGCCGCCGGCGGCGCTGCCGGCGCTGCGCCCGTCGCGCACACCATCCTCCTCGGAACGAGCAGTCAGTCAGTCTGTGGTAGTCGTGTGGCGGCGTGCGACACGTACAGAGCATTCTCTCAGCTCCACCATTCAAACAGCATCGGACAAAGACAGTGAGAGTGCTCGATCAAAATTCGGAACGACGTCGAATGTGCCGCGGTGCGAATCATGCAGGCCGCCGCTTTTCGGCCACCTGAGTAAATCAGCCCGACCTCCACCAACAACCAACATACCAGCGGTAAACAACAACACTACTCTCACTGGCCGTTGATTGTCTTAGATGTGATGATCTTATCTGTTGGATCGATGTGTAATTCCTCCTTCTAAATTAGCGAAACAATTCGTTCGTATTTACATTTATACATATAAATATACCGAGAAAAAAAACACGTGCTCTGTGTGTGCTTCGTAGAGTGTCAAGAATTATGGAAGTGGTGTCCTGCTAATGAATGTGTCTCTCTATCATTATATTGCTTGAAGTGTATACTTGATCTTGCTTCTACCACCACCAACCACCAGTATATAAAAACCTCAAAACGCACCGACAACAAATATATTGGGTGTTTTTATCTCTTTATACAAATTTTCTATAGAGAGAGACGTGAACTTCTCTCTCTATAAAAGTAATCTGTGTGTGTCTTATCGCGTTATAAGAGAGATAACGATAAGACCTAAGTCGCGCGGTTAGTTGGACAGCACGAGCAGCAGCAGACAGGTGTCCCAAATGGAAATGCTCCACTCGCTCAACACCCTGGCCGGTAAGATTTCGCCGCAGAGTGGCAAGCCGGCCGCCCCGCACAACAACAACAATAACACGACCAACCTGAACAACAACAACCACCACCACCCGTACCAGAAGGTGGCCAAGGTGGACGTGGCCAGCAGCGGCGCCAGCACCGCCTCCGAGCCGTCGCCCAACTCGGAGGCCAACTCCAACGGCCGCCTCAGCCCGTCAAGCCAAATGTAAGTATTATATTTTTTTTAAATTCTTAATCAAAATTTTTCGGCTGGATTATTGTTATCTCTCTTAATGATCCCTTGGTGGGTGAGTGACTGGTGCTCGTATTTTTTTTTTTTTATTTGGTCTGCTGATAAAAAGCACTGTTTGTGACGTCTCATTAGGCCTTGTGTATATTATATTCTTACTTCATATTTTTGTACACAAAACACTCAAGAATATCAAGGTTTCCTTCTTTGCTTTTCTTCCCTGCGAAAATTCTTCCTTTTCCCCCCGGCGCGTGTTTTACGGCAGTTTGACGGCAACCCGGTTGACGACTAATGACATTTTAAATTTAGAGACGCGGTTACGAGCTCAATCATGAGCGTGTTTTGTGCTTAGTTGGCAAAGTTTTGCTGCAAATCGGACGCAGATTTGCCTCTCAAGTTCTGCTAGAAATGGCACTTTGAGAGATCATGTTGAAAAGAAACGCAAAACGGTTTAGAGTTTTTAAAAGTTTGTATGTGACAATTAATATAACAACATAAATTCAAATTACAATTTTCAACTTTTCTTGCTTTTAAAAGTTTCTATATATTTTTTAAATAAAATTTTTGTAATTGTAATATAATACGCTTATACCTTAAATATTAGATAAATATATCATTTTTCAAACGTATATTTATCATTTTTTAAACATGAAAATGAAATGTATAAATAACTTGTAGGCAACGTTACCAAAACATCCTATGAATGCTACAAAATTAGAACTGATTTCGGAATAACACAGTGGTTGCATTGAATTAGAATATTATTCAATATTATTTATTTCAATCTCATATATCTGACATCCATTCCTCAATCAATGTATTGAAAATGACTCTGAACTATCAAGTATGATGATTCATTAGTGAAACATACACACGAGGGAACCATAAATAATATACGATCAGAAATATAAACTTCAGAATGGCATTGTACTGTATATATTATTAAATATGAAAAGCTCACAATTAAAAATTATCATTATATGACGAGAAGTGTTTTTTCAATTTAATTCTATGGCAGATGAGTATTAATCGATGATTTTTATCTCTCACTCTCTGCCTTATCTGCACTGCTGTAAAGATAAAGTGCTACAAAAATACTATAAACTGCTCAAGAGCGGAACGGCCGGGTGCAAAAAACTGGATGGTGAAGCAACAGATCGCGGCGAAACCGAATCAGCTAGCAAAAATCACTAAACGCAATAATACACTGCTGATTGCTCTGACCATCCATGTGAGCAAAAGCAATCACAGATGCACCGCCGATAGATTGCTGGTAACTCGCTCAAAGCAATCACTGCACTCTTTGATTAATGAAAACGTGATTGGCCATTTGTACTTTGTTTGTGGTGGCCATTATTTATTTATCCACTCAAAAGGCAGTCAATGAGCAAAACTGACTGACTGACTGAGTATGTTTTGAGAGAAAATCACTTCCGCTTGACTTCCTCTTTGTTATTCCTCCTCCAGATTTACTGCCCCCGGCCTGTATGTTAAATAACCATGACCTCAGAGTGCAAAGTCTGATTGAGTCAGAGCCGAATAAACTCTCGCTTTATGGGCCTTTTATTAAACTGCACGCGTGGCACATGTTCAAGATCGTGGCCAAAACAGATGCACTGCAGCTATTTGTATTTATTAAATTAACTCTCTGGAGCAAATTGAATTAGGAAGGTCTGTTTTCTTTCATCCTCTGCATTTAATTGCTGTCTGCTTGCAATGCCGCGTCCGTGATGATAAAGAATGGTTGCTCGCGCGCTCATTCCGCCACTGCACCATTTAATCGGCGCCCGCCGTCCCGGGGATTTATCTTCATTTATAGTTTGCAGCCGGCAGCCTCGCGCAAATTGCTCCTTTCTGAGGAAATTAGAGTTAAAAGTGTGCCGCCAAGCTGAGTTTTTGTGTAATTGAATTAAGCCGCACAAGCGTGTGTTCAGCGCCAAATTTAATTCAACCGTCACTGACGTCTGTAACGCACTTATTGCAATCAAAATCCAAAATTACACTGGAGAATGAACATTTGCAGGAAAATATAAGCTGGGAACCAAAATTTGTAAAGTTGCAAGGATTTGAATATGAATGTTAAGTTATAATTTTTTTTGCAATATTTTTTAAATTTTAATTATGTTATATTTATATAAAACTTAAACATATCTTTTACATAATTTTCAATTTTTGTTTAGTAAAATATTTAATAAAAACTTTTGAAAAGTTTATGAAAGATTTTTGTATTTATAACTTTCCAATACAAACTCCATAATCTTGTACTTATGTTCATATAAAAATTCTATAAATTTATCGACTTAATCAATAAGATGAAGTGTGGTTGTGGTTATAATAACAAATAATTGTCCTTCTATTTTGTGTCATTAGTAATGAAGATTAAACTGATTGAAATTGATATTTATCATGAAAAATAAAAAATAAAAAAGGCGTCTGATAAATTTTAATATTCTAACTTCCTATTATTCCTTATATGCTCAAACGTCTTTGATTAAATAAGACAGTTATCAATATTATTCAGAGATAACATTTTTAGAACTATCGAGAAAATTTTTCTATAAATTAATATATACACTATTTTGAACCGTGTTGTTTATTTTATCTATCATACAATATTGACTGTGAATTCTTTTGTTTTGTGAATTTCAGTGAATTTAACTGAATTAAGAAGGACGATTATTCGCAAAAAATTGGCCTTATTTACTTTTCTCGATCTTTATTGAGCAAAATGTGCATACAAATGCAAATAATATAAAATTTTGGTGAAGATCGGAAGAAGAAAATTTATTGCCCCTTTCGACCCATGAAATCATGTTTTAAGGGAGTAGTTTTGACTTCGATGCACATTAATAGGCAATTAATTTAATTTTCTCAATAACCCCCACTTAAAAAGTTATTGCTATCAAAAAATGAAATTTAATATTAGAAACTCCTCTATCCTAGCAGTTGTTCTAAAGGCACTGAAATTACATTTCTTTTTCTCAAGCATGTTCTGAATAATCGAACACCAAACGGGGGCGATGAGAATGTGAGTCCCCATCAAACCGATCACAAGTGAATTCTATTTCGAGCACTTTTTATTTCACGCACCATCCCCTCTCTGATTTCAGTTGAGAAAAAAAAGGGGACACGTGTGTGTCGCGCTGCCCCCACATTGAAAAGCTCTTTCTCTCGTCGAGGCGCGCAGACACACTTGTGCACCATAATTTACATTTCGATCGACGGTAGCAACAATGGCCAATTAGCACCGCGTGCACACGTCGGCCAACAATGGCTCTCGCTCGGATCGATCGACTTGGCTGCGAGAGCAACCTTTGGCATTGCCGCGCGGCTCTTTTCGCATTTACAAAAGAGAGAAAGACCGGCGCGCGCTTGTCCCGCGAGGATAATCGCCACGGCGATGTAATTAGGACGCGGGTTAATTCCCTAATATAATAATTAATAGCGGGTTTTGCACTCAACAAGTCTCCCAGGGGGGCAACAGGTGCGCCAACTTGCTAAAGTTCTTTGTAAACATTCAACCCTTATTACTGGGGTGGGTGCTCAAGTGGCTGCTGGGTGGTGCGGTTGCGAAATTTTAAACTAATAGACTAGTGCTCTCGCGCGCGCGAACCGGCTCCTCTTTATGAAATTGGAGTTATCCGTCCTTCCTTCCATCCTCGCGAATAATCTGACGCTAGAGCGGTCGGGCTGCGGCCGCTGCGCTCCTGCCCGCAGCAATGCAAAAGTGCAATTGCAACTTGTGCTTAAACGGTCTCTGAAGGCATATATCACACACGTATGCACGTGTGAGCTTTCAACCAACCACCGTGTGGTGTAACTCTTGCCAGAGGAGGGCGATTACTCTTGAGTGCAGACTGCTCATGGCCACAATAATTGCAAAACGGTTACTTATATGCTGATCGGTAATAGGGTTTCTATAGTAATTTAAACCAACATCAAAAAATACATGGAGGAATACATTTTTTTAATTACTACAAACATTTTAATTTCAATATTTTAATTAAATTTTGCAATTATCACCTCCATGATTTTAATTTAATACCGGTTAAAACCTTTTTAGGCACTTTTGAGATTTCAGACCCATACTTATACGGATTTAATAGATGCTTTAAAATAAGCAGAAGTTTAATGCTTTAATGTAATTATATCAAAAAAATATCTTCAACAAATTCTTTTGATTCTTTTTAATATGAAAATTCCTTTAAAAAAATGCACATTAAATCACGTGTTTTCAAAAATATTTAAAATTTCTAAAACGCAGACCCCATTTTGAAGAAAATAAATTATTTCCACTGTATATTTATTTATTTTTTGTAGTGCTTTTTTATTCATTATACGTCGAAGTTGAAATTAATGATGTTTTCTCTGCTCTCGACTGAAAGAAGCAAATTTTACCTCTCAAATAAAGTCTGCTTTTTGTTTACTAATGAATAAAAAATATCCCAAATTAAAGTAGATGAAAACACCTAGCAAATATTTTTCAAATCCTTCAAATTTACATTTAATACAAAAAAACCTACTTAATTTGTGTTGAATATGATGAAAAAAACCTCATTTTCTAATTTTTAACTCGTCCGAAGAGATCATTTTCAGTCGTTCGGACGCTATTTAAAAATCATTAATATATTCAAAACTGCTTATCCAAAAATTCTGAAAATTTACACTCTGACGCAAAATGACATGCCGCATCTTTTGGCTATCTCGGATTTTTAGTCAGGTTGCCTATCTCAAAGGGGCAAAAAACTTAAGATTTTGACCTTTGGCCAGGGCCAATGACCTTTGACCTAGAAACTTGGTAACCATTGAGAAAAGATACACTGGTTCATTAGCTCCAACCTCCCACCGAGAAAATTAAAAAATCTGCACCCTAATTAATTTGGCATCAGTTTTAGTGAACCCTTGTGTATCTCAGACGGCCATATTGGATTTTCAAAAATATGAATTTTTTTCATTATTAGGGTATTGTAGAAACCAAAATATTAACTATCATGATATTTTACTGTAGAAATCAATTAAATCAAAGGGTTCAAAAATTTGCTTAATTGTCTCCGAAACGTGAAAAATGCAAAAAACGACGTTTTTCAACCTTCAATTTAACTTTTTTCAAAAATTTACGCGGTGACCCCCAATTTTCTGGTGCCACATTTGTAGCAGGGTTGTCAAGGAACATGCTGGTGGGTCACAAACCCTTGCCAAAGGCAGTTTTGTTGACTTAAAATGCAATCAAACGATTTTAGTGAAAATTTTACATAAGCGAGCCATGTTAATTTCAAATGCGTTTTTCTCAAAAATTTATGGGGTGACCTCCAATGTTCTTGTTATATAAATGATCCCTATGGTCCAAACTATTAGTTTTTGTGGATGATTGTGCTGCCCTAAGGTGTTTTCATCCTCTTTAAATGGCCCGATCTGCCACAAATGATAGCAATTACGAAAATGCCACCAATGTTGACAGAAGCAAATGGAAAAGGGCAGTTCTCAAAAGTATAGCATTCGCGTCCACCTCCCCTTCTCACAAGCAAATATATAAAATTCAACTTTTGTTTTTTGCACTGCTCTCCTCTTAGGAATGAATTCACTTTTGGTCTCGCAATCCTCTTGGGGACTGGCGGAAAACGGCTTGTCAAAATATTTGCCAGTCGAAGTGAGCAAAAATTCGAACCCGTCGCTTTAATTTAGTTAATGGGCAAAGTTTTGCGTCCCCGACTCCACTCCGACAAAATAGGAAGGCTTTGTCGGTTTTTTCAGCGAAAGCTCTCGTCAGCTCAATGTCCGCCGCGTCAGACGCACCCCAGCTAACTCTGTGACAAAAAGTAGGCAGGAGTCGTTCAAAGAGTCGCTTTTTATCTGGATAATTTGTCTGCGCGAGCACATGTGCAGCGGCCAAACATCCCTCTCGCGGCGGCTTAAGGGATGACTGCATTATTATGATTATCTGAAGAGAGAGAGGAAAGGAGCAACGAATACCCGAGAGCGAGGGAGTGAAATTTATTTTCGAAATATCAAATTCGAGTGTGACGCACAGATCGCTATCCACATAATAACGCTCCACCCTTCCTCTTGCTGGCTGTCGGTCTGTATCCGCACTCGAACGCGATTATTATTTGGACATGGAAGCGCGCAAATAAAAGAGCGACAGGGGCCTCGCGCGCTCCCGAGTTTGATTGAATAAGAGTCGAGTTGAGAGAGAAAGATAAAGCCGGCCGACGCACCGCGGCGGGTAAAAGGCCCCGCAAACAATGTGTATTATGTGTGGCGTTTTCCAAATTACTCAGCCAAACAGACAGAAAATTCAGCCTCGTTTTTCAATCCCCTCGCTACTCACCATATTCACGTCAGCTAAGTGGACAGCAGCGAATTTATTCATTTTAAATTGGGTTTAAATGAAATGAATGGGATATAATATTTAAAATACCCATTCAAATATGAGATGCATCCTTGAAGAAAACTTTTTTAATCATGTTGATATTCTTGAAAATGCAGCAGGTAATAAAAAAAATGAAAAAATAAAAAAATAACTAACTTATTTAAATTTGGTTATGATGGATAAATCCAGTTTATGATCATTGATGTTGTATTAGAGTTTAGAGTTTGAAGATTCCAGACTTAAATAAATCTGACAGATTTTTTTTATTAGCATTTAATTGACTGAAATTTTTACACGTTAATACTTGTCACTAAAAAAATCTATGTTTAATGTGGTTTAATGAAAAATTGCTGTAATTAATATTCCTATAATTTGGTCGAGATTTATTAAATCTGATTTAAGCTGATTTTACATATTGAAATTTTTTTTAATCAATCAAAAAAGAAAAGTTTGATTATCTCTTTGATCAGCTCTTCACAGAGCTTTTCTTTCTTCTGCTTTTATTGTGATTTCATTTGCATGGTGCCTATTTATCGCTGACGTGGAAGGCGTTTTCCCTTCTTAAACATCCATTCTCCTGTGGCAATTCATTTCTGTGCAACGTCAGTTGACAGAGAGAGAGCGTCATAAAACGGCGCAATTTCTTTTGTGCCTCGCACCTGCCTTTGAGACACAAGTTTATGGCTGCAGCGCGTTATCTGCAACCCTGCTCTGCACGATATTACTCCGTCATTTCAGCTTCTTTTCTGCGCCAATTTTAATTTCCTCCGAGAGAGTTGGTTCGTTCGGCGATGCAATCTCGCGCCACCCGGCCGACGGCAAAAGCCTCTCAACATTTCGCACCAATCAATAACTCACACAGAGAGCAGACGCTGCTTTTCGTATACTCGGTACACACCGACGACTGAGTGTCATTCGAAAGAAATAAATTTTATATTTAGAGGGCAGAAGGGATTGTATATATCTCGGGTGCGGAAAAATAAAAGGACCCAGATTTGGCAGATTTACGGCCAGGGAATTTCCATTCTATGTAAATTCCATCCCATATAGATCCGCACCTGCTCCTGATCGTTATTGAAAATTATCTGCATGCGAGAGGGGCCAGTATAATAAAAAGGGAAATTGAGAGGAGTCGGCCGAGTTTGTTGAAACCAAAGCAATAGCCTGCTTAAATAATGTTCCCGTCGTCAGAAGACCTTCTTCTTTTTTTCTTAGGGTGAAAAATGTATACATAAAGAGAGAAAGAGAAAAGCAGCCGAGGAAATAGAAAAATTTTCATTCCGGCTTGGCACGATGCGAGAGGTGGAAATTGAAAGAATGTGGAGTGCATTGGAATTGGAAAAAGAGAAGTGGTGTGCGGACGGGAAGAGAAAAGTACCGAGCGTGGTTCAAGAGTTCAAGGCACTCGGCAATTGCGCGTGAATATTTGTATGCGAGCAGATTATTATTGTGCAAAAAGTAGGTCATGAGATGCATTGCAAGTAGTGGCAAGTGTGTTTTTGTTGCACGATGACAAAACGAGAAATCTGGAGGGCTGGGAATGTGATGTGAACCTGCTTTTAGGATGCATATTTATAAAAATAATTAATACCATTTCAAAAGTGAGAAATTAATAAAACAAAATTAATTTAACTCTTTGTAACAAAAATTTATAAACAACAGTTTTCAACAAACTTTTAATTTATTTTTGCAGAGTATTTAAAAGTCCATGATTAATTTTTTATTTTAAATTATTAATTATTTAAATAGCATTTGAGTTTTTTTTTTAATTGTCCAATATTTGGAATTTTTTTCATATCATTTGAACTAATTTGCTAACAATTCTTGAAAAATAATTGCGCTTAGCAAAAATAAATGAAAATTTTATAATTATAATGACCATACTCATTTGTTCTATTATAAACTAAACATGAAAATGTGAATATATATTTAGCTTCCTGACCAGGGTCTTAATCATGATGCCATTATAAAATGCTTATATATTGAAATTGTATAATTTATAACACATCAGATAAAATGAATTTATTTAAATCAGCTGGAATTATAATTGTACTCAAAATAATTATGATGCACGGCGCTTAAATGAAAGAGCATTATAAGTTATGGATATATTTAAATTGCGGTTATCTTCAATTTTTTTTCACTATAGTTCATTGGAATTAGTTTCGGCCCATAAAATTCGTTACGCCCCCGAAAGCGAATTCTGAGAGCACACAGTAAAAACTCGAGCTTGAAAACATAATTAGAAAAGCCACAGCTCTTGCCAAGTCAGCTCTCGGAATGAATTTTATGATATTTTCCTACCGAAAAATAAACTATCCTCGTACTGAATGGAAGTCCCAACTCACCACAGCACACATCCCGACGTTGGTTTTTTTCAACTCTCTCACGCTCAAAACACACACAAGTTATAGTTTGGCCATTTACGAACGGTAAATTTTTCGCTGATCCTGCGGGATTTCGCATAAATGAAAGTCGGCGCAAACAAATTCGCGCTGGGGTCCGCAGAGATTGAGTGTTAATCTGTCATGATAACGTTATTTCGCACTCGCCCAAAGTGCTGTTTGCTGTTTGCAATGAAATAATAGACGAGTGCGTTAAATATTGTCCGTCGACGCGGCTCTCCATAAATTCCACGCCGTTTTTTAATTTGTTAAATATGCAGATGGTGGAAAAAGGAGTTCGGCGCGGCTGCTGCTTTTTCATATTAGCATGCATGCGGTGGTGTGTGAGGGTAATAAATTATTATACCCACTCGGCCGGCACGTACGTATAAACACACACACGCGCTCTCTTTTTCGCGTTTTATGCTCGGCAAGCACTTTTTAATTAGTTTAATGTTCGCTGTGCAAATAATGGTCATTTTTTCGCCGGCCTCCTCTCTCTAGAATGGGATCCGCCGGCGTTTATTTCACGTATACGTCTCTTTGGAAAATGTGCAACCGTGTGTTGGTTCGCCTGTCTCTCTCACTCTGATTTGTATGCGCGCGAATTTCATTAAAATTATTCTCTCTCTTGTTCCGTGCTCGCGCATATCTGCCTCTGGATGCCTCCCCGGCGTTTTAATTTGAATTTGTAAGAGTGTGTGTAATATGCAACCAGCATTGGCACAGAGTGGGGGGAGGCCTGTCGTGCATGTAAACGCTCGCCATGCAAATTAATCATTGCGTTTTGATTATGGTGATTTAATTAAAAATGCTGCGATTGTGAAACATTAGAGCTCTCTATGCTGTTGTGACGTTGAAATGCGTGCGGAATCGTTTTCATTCGAATATCAGTACTTTCATCTTTGGCATCCATCACGCGCACTTTCATTGTTCGTCCGCTGAATTTGTAATTAGAATCACACACGAAAAAGCAGAAAGTTACAGGTTTATTTTATGCGTTAGTGATTTTCGATTTCTAAATAAAGCAAAGGCAGTTGCGCATTAAAAAATTTGTTTTTAGTGTTTTGTAATTTTTAATTTACAATTTATTTATTATTAATATTAGTAAGAGTCAAATATTTTTACAATAATTATTTATTTTATCAATTTTTTAATTATAAGCAATATTGTAATTTATTTAATAAATTCTATTTTTAGAGATTTTTAATTTTAAGCGTCTACTTCTATGATAATCTTATTATTAATTTTATCAAATTATTGATTTTTTTTTTAAGTCATTACTTGTGATGTGTAGTTTGATCTGTAGTTTTTTATAAAATTATCATTTCTTATTAAATTAGTACACTTTAACTTCTTCTTACAATATTGATAAAATATTTGGTAGTAAAATTGCTATTGGGTTAATGAATTTATGGAAGCAATAAAAGAATAAAATAATTACTGTAGATTTTTAAGAAAATGATTAAATTATCTAAAACTGTCCTCTTAGCAAACCTTGCAGACAGTCCAGTGTAAATTTGTTAGGAAATTGGCTTTTAAATTGAGAGTAATTATAAGCACGCAAAGTTGAAGTACAAGAGCTCTATTCTATTACATTTTTAATTCCATTCATATTGAATAAAATTGCAACTAAAATAATAATGTTGGCTATCTCTGTGCGCATTAACTCTGGATGATGCCGCACACGAGGCAAATATTTTGTTAATAAAAGATTTCGAGAGCCACTCCTCTGATAAGATAAAACCCCATATAGTCTCTCTCTTTCGTTTTTTTGCCTGTCGAGTCTGACGCAGCGATAATGAAAAAAAGGTCGACCGGTTGCATTTTGCGGCTGAGCGAGCACTGAAAATGTCATCTCGCAATGATGCGTGCGAAATACTTCCGATATCACTTCGCCCTCGTCGCATGCATGCCTACACCCAGCAGCGATCCATTCCATTGTAAAGCTCCCAGCTCGTTCTATATAATTTAAAAAAAAAGGCAAAATGAGCGGCACCCACGGCGGACGCAGGCGAGTCGACCGGCGCTGCTGTTCACTTTTTTTATTATGTATTTATGGACTCGGATGGCGGCTAATCTATTTTTGGCATAACAACTAACTGGACTACACTGCCGTCATTAAATATACCGGCCAGACTATATCGTCACTATCAGCTGGCTGAGATGAGCGACGCGTTGTTAAAAAAAAAAACAAGCTTGAAATATAACGATGTTTACCGTGGTGAAAGGGAGTACAAAAATTGATTGCTGTTTGAATTCCGCGAGTGTAAATATTTTAAAATTCAAAATAAACCTCAAGAAGCGATGAAAATTCGTTGGGGATCTTAAAAATAGGTAGAAATTTCGTCTTTTGTAGAAGCCGTTATATTTAGTTCCGAGCAAATATGATACTAGTTGAAAAATCTTTTTTCAATCCTTATACTTATATTAATATCTCTAAAATAAATTGACTTTCAATGAAACATTTCCTATCTTGCATTAGCCAATTCCATTGTTTCGTAAACTCCTCAAGAATCTGTTGGCAATTAAATATAATTAAACATTTTTGATTCAATCACGTACTGGAATAAAATAGCATATTTTTCTATGTAGTATAAAAAAGTAAACAATTTAATGATTAGTAATATGTATATAATATAATATATTATAAAAAATTTAAAAAAAACTGCAAGTTTAAAAAATAAAATTTGATGTTATAATATAATTTATAAACTTTAAACATATAACAATAAAATTTAAATTTTGAGCTAAAATAAATTGTTTGTCCTCGACCTCTTAACTTTTTTAATTATTCAATCAGATTAAAAATTTGAAATTTTATCAAAAACAGTTTATATTCAAGATTTGCTGCCTGGTGTTTTTTCTTTTTGCCCGCCACTACGATATTTATTTGCACAATAAAACGTGGCGCAAAATATAAAACGAGTACAAAAAAGCTCTAGAGCTTATCTTTGGCGTCGGCCGGCCACACAGAGCTATTTTTTTTAAATATGATTATTGCCCTGCACCGCGTGCAGCACCGTGTTCATGCACGGTACGGCAGCAGCAACATGGCACTCGACTGGTACAGAAGCAGCAAAACTACACGTCTTTGCCCGCAGACTGTGGATATTGGACACCTTATTTCATCTGGCCGGACGGCGTGAAATGCGAGTGCAAGTTGCTGCGCAACGCGATTAAATGTACTAGCCAGGCCAGCACATCAGCTCCCTTATCTTATCACTCTTGTGTGTTTCGTCCCACATTTATTATTAAAAAAAAAAAAAAAAATATGTATGGTAGAATCCCGAGTTGACAGAAGAAGGCTCTGGGGCGATGAGAGAAGAAAGACATACACGACCTTCGACCTCTGCTGCCGGCAGCAGCTTTGTGGACAAATAAATAAATATGTTTCCATCATCACAGCAGTCGAGCGATATTGATACTTTATTGACCGTTTGTGATGAACTTTGGAACTATTGCTTTGTGATTGCTCACAACTGACAAGGGAACGTCAACATTCTTCACCAACCGACTTCAGTATAATAACAGAATTAAAATTTGAAAGGCACTTTGGAACAAGGGAAAGTGTGCAATTTCTACTTAAAATCGCTCTTTACGTTGGAAGAAAGGGGTTGGAATCTGATTTTCAATTATAGTTCTTAATTCGCAAAATTTAAAATAGAAGGTGTTTTTACCTTTAAAATTACATTTCAGTAAGTATTTTAGATTATTTGTTGAAAAAGTGCTTTTCAATTTTAAGTTCTAAAATTATTAATTAGTATTATTTTATAAACGTAAAATAATTTATGTGCTTTTTCTTCTTCAATTTTCTATTAAAACGAAATTACTGCTGTTGAAATTTATAGTCATTACTCATTCTGACGTACAATGAAACAATTGAAGCATATAGAAAAAACATTACCACTTGTTGCGAAAATAAATAGATTTATATTTTGATGTCACTTCATTAATTTTTCCTAACTAATAACATTTTTTCTTTGTATGGGGGTTGAATACATTTTGAAACATTTTTTTTTCTCTGAAGATTGGCGTCGTTCCCTTTTCAGAGACTGTTAGAGCCATGCAATAATTTAGTTTTATTACCGCATGCGATGCCAGCCGTAGCGAAAGTCGATGAGCTATTATATTTTGACGGCAAAATCACTAATGCCACAGCTGAACGGAATGACTGGTATTATTTTCAACTGTCAGAAAAATAAATGAGATCATTATTTTCCTTCTTTGGAAGAAAGAGTTAATCGATAAATCATTATTTATATACACACGTCTGATTGTGAGTTACTCAATTATTCAACAGGCACTTTAACACTGAACTTCTTGTTTAGAAAACAAAAATTGAAAGCTGAAAAACTTTATTTTGTTGGGAGAAGGCTTTCAAAAAAACATCTGGCAGCGGAAATTGCGTTGCCAAAATCGTTTAAGCTCGCAAAACTGCTGCGTGGTCGATTTTTTTATCTTCATCCACTTCAAAGGAGCCGTTTTCTCCGAGATCAAAAAGTGTGCACCCGTCCAAATTCCGCGTGATGTTTCTCTTCCCTGCTTTTTTGGCAGAATTTCTTGCCAGTTCCCGAGTTAAGCCGGGCCGTCCTTGACGGTTGATTATTCAAGAAAAGCGAGCGTCGGCAGATTTTATGAGCAATCAGCACCAGCATTCATTCAGCAGCAGGCGGAGATGAGAAATTTTCGGAGCAAAACTGGCTTCTATTCACATCAGTGAGACCAAATACTGCGGCAGCTTGAGACTTTCCGAAGTCGGATATAGAAGGAGACACACACAGTGCTGTGCCGCTGTTTGCCATTCTGTAATGGCGAGAAACGTGACTCAGATATCAAGTTCGGTCACAATAGATTAAGGAATATTACATAGGCTGGCAAAAAGGCTCATTTTTCTTTCAAAAAAGCGCCTTTTAGGCGCAAGGTCGATGTTCACGTTGTATTAGAGGAATAGTATAAGCATCCCGAAACCCGAAAATGTTTTTTTTTACAGTTAAAAATAAATAAAAAGCTCATGTTAAAAAACATAAGACAACTTTAACATTTCATGCACTTTAGACATAAAAATTCAATTTTGATACGAACAAAATATTTTTCTTTAAAATTATAAAATAAATCAACTTTTGTATCCGGATATCAAAATTAAAATAAGACTAAAATACAACCCTTAAATTTTAAATGTCAAAAGTAGTCGGTTTTATAATAAGTTTCACATTATATTTTAAAGCATCATGACATAATTTCCAAAGATCCATTATCATAATCAATTCTAGTGTAAAGATCTAAAAAAAATTACTTGCCAATCTAGAAATATGTTAACTCCAGAGAAGAAATTCAGCGCAAGTTTTCTCTGTAATTATTAAGAAAGGCCAGAATTAATTAATTGATTAATCACACCCAGTCATGCCCAGGGGAGGATTAAACAGTTTGAGTCGTTCTTAATAAAACTTTTAATTGTCCCCGCGTGCGATAAAAAGATTAAAGTCCGCCTGGGTGGCGTCTTATTTTCTAATTATTATTGTTCCTCTCCTCGGCTTGAAGGAGAGTGGGAGCGAAACTTTTCGGCCATTACGCGAGAAAAGTTTTCAGTCAGATAGACGTGCTCAAAGATCTGCTCACACCAAGTGTGGAGAACGTATATAAAATATATTATCCGAGCCAACTGCATACATTTGTACAAACCTACATTTCGCATACTCGAGTGTGAAAGGGTCTTACACAGTTGCCACACGGAGCGAGAACTCAAGTTTCTGCCGTTGAATTGCCGCACCACTGTGTGTGCAGTAATTTCAAGTTTCAGTCAGAGAGAGAAAAGTGCAGTTGGGCGAATATATAAAAAGGCGCGTTTTGTGTGCGAGATGAGATCGTTATTTTTCGCAGAGAACTGCAGTGGAAGTATCACAATTTTTAAAGCAAAAAAATCTCGCTGCGTTTCATTAACGAGCAAAAAGTTTTGTGTCGACAAGAGTGCTCGGTGTGCGCGAACGTTTGAAACAAATACTTCCTCCCGCGCTGAAATGTAGGTTAACGTGCTTTGCTCTTTGACGGCAAAAAAATCACAATGCACGGAAGCTCTAATTCATTTTGGCTCTTCTCTTCCAGTTATTATCGTGTGCGAGCGCGCTCTTTTTATTCTATTTATTCTATCAGACACGGCGTTTCCTTTTCAGCATTTCCACACGCCAACATCGAATAAACAGTGTTGTGAAATTAAATTTAAAAAAAAAACAGTTTTTAATTTGCAAAATTGCTCGTGTTTGCAGTTTTTTATGATGTTTTTTTATGGCGAAAATTTTGATTATGAAGGGAATTCATTTTTGAACTGAAAAATTTTTAAATTACCATTTCTATTGTAAATATGTATTGAAATAATATAAGGCTAAACATGCATTGTAAATCATAATTTTAATTTTTCTTCTTTTTTGCTTAGACTGAAATAAAAAATAAACCATTAAATTCCATCTTTTTGTAAATTAAATCAAAATTTATGACAATTACATTTCCATTTTTCAATCAGTTGAAGACTTTTATTTCAAATTATTATTTATTTGTTAACTATATTTTTGAAACATATGGGATATTATCTTAGAATAAACTTCCTATAAGAAAAATATTGTATATATTTGATTTCACTCGTCTGCCAACATGCAGCGGGTGGAAAAGCAAATTGTGTTTACAGCCGTAGAAATAAACTCGTCCGTGTAGAATTGAAACGAGAGCGAATCCAAACAAGTCGTTGGAGAAAATCGATGCGAAATTCGCCAATTTGTGAGCAATCGTGTCGAGAGAAAGGGGGCGTGTGGGAGGAGCAGGGCCTATGTAAATAAATCGTCAATGCAGCGGCTGGAAAAAGAGACACGGTCCATTGTGCAGTCGAGTGCATGTAAGAGAGCGACGGCCGGAAGGAGGGTGAGAGACGGACGGTCACGTGTCCGAAAAGCGGCCACCCCTGCCGCCGCCGGTGGAGAGATAGATAATGAACCAACACACACACACACGTCCAGACAATGTTTCAATATGCCCCTCGGCCAAATAAGAAGAATTAATACATATAACGTTTTTATGTGAGTCATAAAAATAAATAATGAGATGGCGCGTGCTGCGCGGCGCAAGTTGAGCGGCGAATTTGTGAGTAAATAATGAGGACTGGGTCGTAAAGGGGATCAGGTCAAAATATAAGCAGAGGATGGATGCACTTGGAACAGCCTTATCTCGCCGTCGGCCGACCAGGCGCGCACTTGAGCTCATCTGGAGATAAGTATTAGTACGGATACCTCGCTCGCATTCATCCGGCAGCAAAAAGCGGTGCAATAAAAATGCTCTTCATTCCGGGAACATGCTGTAAAAACGGAGCGGACACACCAGAGAGAGAAAGAGAGACCGCTGGCGCACCAGGACAGGAAGTCGAGTTAGCAGGCCAGGAAAGGACTCATTTGGCTGCTCAGATTTTTTGGCCAAGTGCAGTCTTTTTTGCGCCCAAGGGTTTTATACGCTCTCGGCTGTGACAAAATGATGCTCGTCTCTTCCTTCCCCGGATGGATATATAAAATTTGCAGAAAATTATGTTTTGCATAGCTCCGGAAAGGGCAATTTGGAGCGGAATTTTCGGATTTATTAACCTCTTTAGGGACGAACTCGACGACGACGAGACCGATAAATCAGTCTGTTGGAGCGAAATTTGCATTTTTATCTCCTAGTCTAAGCTCAAAGTTTGTTTTATACTTTCTCAGTAAAGGATTTCTGCGATATTTTTGCCCCATGTAAATCAATTTCTACTGCCAGCAGCAAAAATAAAATAAACACGGCAAAAGTAAAAACAAACTTCCAAATGAGAAAAGTTGTAGCGCAGTTGTCAAAGGCTTGGCGAAAAATTCCAATTTGACGGCGGCAGTCAAGTTTTGTTCACATTTTTCTGTTTTTTAAGCGCACGGTCCGGCAGCTGCAGCCCACGTTTTAACTCGCAAAAGGGAACACACACAAAAATGTTTGTTACTTACAAACGTACGCATATACACAAAAGTTTGGCGCGCATTATTTTATTTCGCATTCAACAAAGCATGAAAAAGCAGCAGGTTCTCTGCTGCTGCTTATTTTGTGCCAGGCATGTTCTTTCCAAAAACAACGACCATTTGGTGCTGCGAGCCTCGCGTATTAATTCGGTGTGTGCCGTAGCCGCTCATTCGGCCAAAAATAAGGACCACTAATGCATGTTGTGAACGAAAAAACATACATAAAATATGTATCCATCAAGAAGTTTACTTGTAAAAAAAACGAATGCTAAATTTTTATTTTTATCTTGATGCTTTAAAATTTTTTTTATTTGATGTTGAGAATAATTCAGGCTCAATTTTCATCAATCAATATATTACTGACTTAACTTTAAACTTAAAAAACCTGTAATTCGCATAGGATTGCTTCTAATTTCGAAAAATAATGAAAATATTAAATTAAATAAATTATTACCTCTTGTAAATAATTGATGATAATCGCAGGATTAAATTTGGTTCAATGGTTATAAATCCTTTTTCCATCATGTCATTAAAAACAACAACAAAATAAATTACAGAGAGCAGGACGTTTAAACTAAAATACTAAACAATATCACGCAATATCATATCATTCAAGTAGCAATTAATACAGCACTGCATTATGTTGCTAAAAAAATAATGACGATGAGTAAACTGATACCGTGGCTGGCGGAATTAGTGTGGTCATAATGAAGATGTATATTCATCGCACCGGCCCTAATAATCCGTGAGCCGAAGGGCGCTTGAAATATAATGATGCGCCGCTCTCATGTGTACAGTGTATAATTCACCCCCGCCCCCACACTTGAGCGCCGAAATGACTAATGAAACTTGTTAAAGCCGCCCACTCTGCCGCAGCGACAATTACGCTCGCACTCAATTAGCATGAAATTCACCTTAATTGCGAATCGGCGGGCCATCTGCATGCAAGAGAGAAGAGAGAGGCGCTTCTTCCAATTTGCATTTCAGCGAGAGAGAGTCAATCGCATCAATTGCGATTTAAAAAGTAATTTCACCGGTGGTGCTGAAAGAGTGAGCGAGGCTGCTAGCGCCGGCGCCGCAGACATGCTAATGGATTTCCATGGCAACACATTTTCTACCTCGAATGAAATTAATACACCATGAAAATAATCCTTTTCCCCTTACGCGCCCCCCGCATCTGCCTCCCGGAGAGAGAGATTGCGCCTCTGCCCTCAGCTAATAAAATGCTACAAATTTGCAAAGCCTTTATGTTGCCGCGTGCAGCTTCCGGCTAAATGCCAACCGGCTCCTGTTTTCTCTCATCTCTTTTGCAGACGAGTAGAGAGAAGTGACGCGATTTTCTCGCTCTTGACGCTAAGCCGCACCAAGCTTTAAACTGCGCCGTCTGCAGCAAAAATTCACAGCACACACTTGATGTGCAAAAACCTCTGCTCACTTGATTTTGTAGAAAAGAAACACCATGATGTGGCCGATTGTCATATAAATTTGATTGTGATAAAAATTAATTAAACTTAACCTTTATTTTTATTAAGTAACGCACTTTAGCGGTCAAAACTATTATTTTATATTTTAAAATTTTGCTTACAGGGCATGTGTGAGTGACATTTATTTAATAATTTTGTTGATTCACATCATTCACATTATAAATAATCATTACAATAATAACATCTCGTTTTCCAGTTACGGAGATTGATTTTTCTTTTCTGGAATTTAAATTTATGTCGAAACTCAGAACCAATATTTATAATTTATTTTGATTAAAGTAAAATGTAATTATTAAAGCGCTCCAAATTTAATAAGTCATTTAAATAAAAACAATCAAAATAAGATTAAAATGTATATTATTGTTTGAAATTAAAACAAAAAATATGACCAAATTTTATTATTAGTAAATTAAAATTAATATATTGTGAATAATTTTATTTTAAACTATAATTTATTGTGCTATATTTTGCTCATTTTTAAAGATCAGTAAAACTCTATGTGAATATATGGGCTTTGCCTCGTTATAAAATAGTTTTCATTAAAACAAATTTGCGTATTTCTAACTCTTTAATTTTGTTTGTTAAACAATCAAATATGGTATATGAAATTATAATAATTTATATTACCCAAAGCAATGTGCAACATTATTGAAGAGAAAAATGGTCTTATTCTTGAATCCCCACCAAATATTTACTCAATTCAAAGAAACGTTAAGAATTAACAAATAAAGCTATGTGGTTGCAATTGTAGCAAAATATTGAGTTACCAATATTTGCATTAATATTGAAGTAAAATTGAAAACAAATCTTGAAAAACAATCAAATTCGCTAGGAAATAAACTTCTCTCCCAGTTATTCCACACTGATTGAAATGAACCCACCAAGACAATATACCAATCAAAAGCGAGGGAGAAAAACAAACGGATCTATGAGAAAAGTTTTTGTGCTTGTCGCGTACAATAATTGGAATTTGCGCCGCGATCTCGCGAGGAACAGCAGCAGTTCCTCTCGGCGAGATTAAATAACAATAGATTATAGAAAAGGGGTGCAAATCTCTGGTGTAATTAAACTGCCTGCAGCAGCAGTGGCGGCGGCGGTGGCGGAGTCGGAGAATAGCACGGGCAATAAATTTCATAATAAAGCACGCTCTGTACGTGGCAGTTGTGACATATGTAATTGTCTGTCGTCTTACAATTTATAAATCCACAGCGCTGCAGCCGAGGATTTAATTAGCAGTATATTTTTTTGGACGGAAAACAGACGCGCACACATGCAGCCAAATGCGATTCAACAGCTCCCGAAAATTTATGCCAACCGGTGGCGGCATTTTGCCAACGAAACCGCATATTATCCACACACAGAGTGACACTTTAAACCTCTCTTCCTCGTTCTGTATGTGAGCAGAAATGCATTCTGTATAAATATAGTCCCATTTTTTTTGTCATTCACCTGCTGCCAACTACTCACGAGATGGAGTTTGAATTTTATGGCCTTTCTCTCTTTTGTATTTTTATACCGTGGGGGAGATATGCCAATGCATTTTAAACTGCCTGCGAAATTTACATTTCCCACTTTACGGCGCGCGGAATGCATGCGAAAGAACGCTTTATGAAGATTTGCTGGCTGGCTGGAATTGTTTATGGGTCACTTAAAATGGCGCAATGTGCTGTATTTCAGAATGAACTGAATACCGTCTAGTTGTGAAGATGAGAAATATGAAGCAATATCATTATAACAGCTGGCAGTAGACACTAAATTTGTTATGTAGTTTAAACAAATATTTACGATAGTGCTAAATTGACATTCATTGATCAAATTTAGCTCACAGTTTGAATAAATATAAACCGTTATACACATAATAAATTCAATTTAGATGACTTTGGTTGATAATTAATAACTTTTGATGAAGTTATAATTGTATTGTGGGTATTCTTTGTTTTTATTTTTTAAAGGCAAAGAACAAAACAAACGATAATTATATTTAATTCTATTAATTAGAGGATTTTTAAATAAATCCAAAGAAAACCGGCTGAATTTTCTCTGAAGTGTTAACAAGTAAAATAATAATTTTAATGAAATTCGAGATATAACAAGTAATTAGCAAAATTAATTTTTTATTTTAATTTTTGCTATTTGTGAAAAGAAAAATATGTGACAAGGTGTAAAAAGATGAATTTTAAAAAATCTGTAGGATAAGGAACAGATTTTTAAGGGCAAAAATCAAGAAGTTTGGACATGCTATGAATTTTTTTTTTTAATTTAGAGGAAGTTTGAATGTATCGAGATTTATTGTTAATTGTGGCACCTATCATTGTGCAAGTCTCAAAGTTCAAAATTCATTTTTAATTTCATTAAAGTACAATACGTGGCAAAGGAAATTGTCAACTTTTGTCATGAAACAATTTCGCCATATTTCTTGGTGTTTGCTGCCTCGTAAACAAAGTGAGCACAGGTACCCATGGGCGACATTCACTTAACAGTAATTAGAAAGTTTTACACCCTTTTGAAGTTCGACTAAGCGATGACAACTTTCTGCCAGCCCAAAGTTTGCCCCTGCGAGCACTGCTCGATTTTCGCCGATTCATCCCTCGGCCGCCGAGAAACAATGCAGCCCCCGCGGTGACGAAACACCGCACGCTTCCGAGAGGTGGATTTTAATGAACCCGTATTAAGTTACCATGTGATAATAATGGGTGTGTGTGTTCCGAGTGCGCGCATCAACAACCCTGTCTCGGGCCTATCGATTCTGCCCGCCTCGCTCACAAACATTCACCAACGAGAGGGTGTGTGTGCGTGCGTGCTGTGCTACTACTTACCTGCACCGCTAATTAGTCTCTCTTACTCACATCCACTCCGATCAACCCTTTCTCTTGATATGCTACCATTGTCAAGCGCAATTCAATTAGGATGGTAATGGAGATTAAGAGGGGAAATGGAAAATATTTTTTAATTATCTTTCTCCGACAAGTCATAACAATCTATTGTTAAAAATTGGTTGGTAATTTTGAGATATTGAAAATAATTGATCTATTAAAAAATATATCAATTCGTCCAGACTTGAAACTATTTGAAGACTGCAATTTAAATACTCAACCTTTTACATTTATTAGTGGATTTCAATTTAAATAGAAGAAATTTAAGAGTGGATTTTTTTAAAGAATTTATACATTTTTTGTGTGACTGAATTTGGCCCTTGTTCATTCTTTGAAGTACCATTAAGTTTTATGTTGAAGAGAAATTACTTTTTAGAATTTCGCGTGCCAAGCAGAGGCGTCGCGCCTAATTTGTACAGAGGCGTTTCACAATTTTGGCACCGGCCCGGCGCACCGAGGGCTTACGAGGCTGAAAGCGAGCTCTTGACCCTTTTGAAGATCTCGGGCGGCGAGAGTGCCCGAATAACCCGGTTGCATCAATCGATAAATCATTCGCCGCACTGCCGCTCAACAGGTCACAAGTCGAATTACAAAATAATATAATTTCTACTTCGAAGGGACGCTAAAAATTGAGCGAAAATCAAATTGAAAGGTTAAAGAACAATAACAATAATATTTAAAAAAAAAAAAATGAAATATCTCAAGGTTTGTAATGAAGTAGTCGAATTAATTATCTTAGAATATTATCAATAAAAGCCAAGAACAAAAAAAAAAAAAAAAAATGGTAAGCAATTTTTTGTATAATTGAAACCGTGCTTGTTGAATATTTCAAATAATAGAACGTGAGCAATTTTGACACATTAACAGGAGCAAAACTGGAAAAAAGAAAGGAAATATTGAATTCAATAATTTAAACATAAACAAGTAATAGGCTTTTTTGATTATATTTTTTTTCTTTTATTATGCAAAAGGTTTGGATTTTTTATCAAATCAAGAATCCAGCTCAAGGGTAAAAATTTTAATTTATTATAATTTTTAAATCCGTTTATTAGAAAAGTTAAAAATTAAAATATTAATAAAATTGTATAAAATAAGATATTAATAATAAAAATATATAAATTACGTCAAAAAAGTATCAATATGTGGAGGAGCATTATTATAAAAGCTTGTGTTTTTTTTCTTACTATTATTCATGACCTTGGAAAGGTTCTGCAAATGGGGGAATCTCGAGGCCAGACAAAAATAAGTCGCAAGGGGGAGAGAGGAATGCAGTTTGCGACTGTGGAATGCGAAAATTTGTACTGTAGTTGGCGCCTTTTTGCGGCGTCTGGTGACCAAATTTTTCCAAGGTCGGCGCACGAGCTGCATCCACAGCAGACGCAGGCAAAACAAATCACGGCCACAGCCACAGTTTGCCGCCGGCCGTTTCCGAGGTGTGCGGAAGTTTCAGTGATTGCGAGTGCCATGTCCGTGCGTTGGGCGGCCAAAAACTCGTTCCTTTTCTGTGACCACGAGCAAGGGTCACCGTTGACCCTCATTTCTCCCCTGGATGAGGAGAAGGAAGTCATGAAGGTCTACATGGACACGAGGTAAAAAAAACGCTGCAAAAGCTTATCGATACCATTTGAAATGACCAATAACTGAATCAGAAAAATGCAAAAATGTATCTGAAAACTGCGGCAATTATGCAAAATATATCCTATTTTGTTTTTGCTTGGAAATTATTTGATCTGAAACGAAATAGTTTTTTTTAATTTGCATCAGATAACAAATTAAACACTAGGAAGCGATTGTTACATTCGTTGCGATTATTTAAATTCAAGTTCAGTTTATGATAAGGGGAAATTTTATGTATATTTCGGTATATTATTATCATCTTAATTAAAATTAAAACTCAACAAAAATTAACTTTTCCTTATTAAAAACTTCAATTATTAATTTGATTTTGTGACCAGATCAGCAGAAAAAGTGACTTACCAACCTCATTTTACTGCCTCATTTAAGCCTTTAAAAGGGAATAGAAATTTTACAGTGAATTTAAACATTAATTAATTGACAAATATTTGCTTAAGGGGCATAATTTACAAGTTTTATTATTGGTATCGACAAAAGAGATTATTTGTACTTGTTTTTCTTGTGAGATTTTTTAGAATTGGAATTATTCTGTTTCACAGAACCGACGAAACAAATTTTTTTTAATCAAATCACAACAATGAAGCATGTATTAATAAAATTGTTGTGATCGTCAATAGAAATTGATCAAAAGGCGCAAAGAAATGTTTCGTAGATAAAAAAGTTACCTCAGGTAAAAATAAAGTATACATTTCAGGTTTATTTCATGAACAGAGGTCAGTTTCAAAATATAATGGTCTTGTTAAACATATTTTTTCTTTAATTTCACATGCTCACTGTTTTTGTCAGACCAAATTTAAAAATTAAATTAAATTTATTAGATTTTTTTACTAAAAATTTTAATTTCTGTATAACACGGTTAGATTTATTTCTTTGTTTAAATCACCTCTGCCAAAATCGCTTTTAACAATGAAAATTTCTTAGCTCAACCCTTAATATTTATTTTTAAATTAATTTTCTTAAAAAATATCATCAGAATGGATTAAATTGCAAATAATAATAATGAATTAATTTCATAATACATTGATTTTTATTTTCTGGATTTTTCTATTGTTTATATTTGCACGCCTCTCCAGACAGGTGAGCACCAAAATGAAAGAGGAATTTACAAAATTTTCAAATGATGAGAAACCATGAGCTCATCCGTCCGTTCGAAGCGGCTCTTTCTTGTCTCTCGGTGCGCCCAAATGCCAAATTTCTCTGCTTGGCTCAGCGTTTCGGAGTTCTGATGGAGAGAGAGTTGGGCCGTTTGGCGGATGTTTTGCATTCGTCGGGCCAAAGAGCGATCGCACGCCTCGGCCATTACTCTCTCTTGCGCGCGCGAACATTATTATTTACTGCGTTTGCATAATTTTATGGCTCTGGTGCGCGCGCGGCGCTAAAATTTAATTAGTGGCGCCGGCACCGCGCTCGCCCACACTCACTCATTGGGGGATTAATTAATTTAAATCGTCGGTTACACGCGATAGTTTTACCGCTTTTCTGGCAATGCTCAATACAGCTCGGCAACAAAATTGCTAAGGATGAATTTAAAAAATTATTATTATTGTTATTAACATTACATAATTACTTCAACAGTACTTTAAATTACATGGTTGCTTTGGTAAATTACTTGAATTTGAAATGGAAAGACGAAAAATTGTATGTTAAAAAACCTTTCATATACAATATTTATCAAGAGGGAACAAGAAAAATTAGTAAACTAGTTTCAATGTTCACTATTTTCATTAACGTTATAGTTAGAAGAATTTCTTGTCTCAAAACAAATTTATAAATAATAATTTTTTTAAATATAAATCTTATTTTCTTATTTTAATTTTTATTTAATTTTTTTCTTTTTATTATACATTTTTTTTATAATTTTAATTTTAATCATATGATTAAAATTTTGAAGTATTTTAGTAAAATATTTAGTAAGGTTAATTCAAATTATAAATATATTTGTTTATAACTAAGCATACTACTATTGGAATTCTAATTTGTATTAGTACTACTCATTCTCATTTATATGTTGTCTCACAATAGGAACAGAAATAGAAACAATCATTTTTTTTGGGGGGAGGGGGATCTGGAAAAGATAAACTAAAATAAATTATTGTTACAATGTTAAGGACATCTTAATGGCATGTTCAAATCAAGTAATTTTAGCCATTAAAACAATAAGAGCCATTTTTTCAGCAATTAGTGGAAAACAATTTATAAAAGTTATTGTATGATTTGTCAATTCCAATAGGTAGTCCTTAATACATAGGGAATGAAGCTAAAAAAAATTTAAAACGGCCAGATCTACACTTCACGACATTGGAGCTTGCCTTCAGCAAGCTCAAATAAGGGCACAGGCCGATAAGACATTTTGTCTTGGCCTGACCAAAAAAAAAAAAAAAAAATCCATTCATAGGACTGTTCTTCAGGTTGGCTAAATTTGGTCAAACTGGCGGATTTTGGTCGGCGGAACGGACACCCACGTTCATTAACATGATCCCGGTAAAGCAGGGGTTGATATTAGGGAGAGCTGCAAATATTTGAGCCGAAAATTTATCATGGCCCGTTATTATTATGACGACGCCGATTATTATGTTGCGGTGGGCGCTTTTTATTCCGCTGGAAATTAATAACCGGCTGGCCGACGACGGACAAAGTGCGCGCGGCAACACAATGCATGTTAAATGCCCATTATTTACCGGCCACCCGAGACACAATGGGCAAAATATTGCAGGCCGCGCGCACACACACTCGCATTTAACCGGGGGTATAATGGCGTCGGGCCGAAACACAAAAGCGACGCTTGTCGCTCGCTCACTGGCCGCCCGAAAGTTTAAAACAGGTGTTTCCAAGATTGATTGTGTTCGCCCCGCATTGTCCTGTCGATTTATTTATTTATTTATTTATTAATCGTCATTCGGCCGTGTTTTCATCATTTTATTATGTTCTTGCATGGAAATCGGTAGCGACGGAGCCAAGCTCTGGCCGTGACAGTTCTCGATCGCTCGAATTGCGGGGCTTCTGTTTGCGCCGCGCGCGTTTTGTTCCGCAGCCCGGCGTAATGCAATTAGCGACGCCGACTTGCACATTTTCAATGAAATATGTGGCACACACGCCTCGTGCGCCACCCAATAATGTTTTGCAAACCAGGGCCACATGTTTGTGGTAATGCTTTTGTTAGTATCCAAATTTAATATAAATGATAATTAATTTAATAATTCGTATTCTTTAAAAATTTTTATATTTTCAATTAGGTTAAATATTTCACATTTTTTATTTTATTTATTTATTATTGCTTTCAATATACTTGTTGTAAAATTTTCTTTCTTAGTTTGCATTCAGTCCGCTGAAGCACTCTGAAAAGGAGATTTATATTATGTAAAATGTGTCTAATTGTCCGCTAACTTTTACAAGCTTTTAACTCTTGCAAAGAAGATATTTGTGGTTTCTGTAATTCGTTGATATTTGACTGAATTGAAAGTTTAATTAATGTAGAATAACTGTCAGCAGATTCAAATTTATAAAAGCTATACTTTTATTAGATCGTGTAGTAAGAAATCTATCTTAAATATGAATAATTAAAAAAAAATCATTCAAGTTATTAAGCATAGTAAAATAAAGTAAAATGAGACGCAATTTTTTTCCGACGTTTCGCCTTAATAAGAAAAGGGTATGCAACCTGCGAAGCTCCTTCGATGAACTAGATGCATACCTTTCTAAGGTCGAAAGGTATCGCGCGATCCAAACCTAGGGTCTGGGCCTCGTTTCCTTTTGTATACAGTTAGAATAAGGCAATAAGGGTATTCTTTACAACGATCTTTACTTCTGTGCCCCTGAATTTTTGAATGGAATTGAATAAGTCCAGAGAATTTAATTTAAATATAAATAGACCAAAAAATTCATGTAACTTTTTAAATTTACTTTATTGTTTATGGTGGAATTTAAAAAAAAAATTACAAAGCATAATTTAAAATATAAATAGAATTTTGATTATTAGGATATCCGTGCTTCAAATTGCATATTGAGATGTAAAAAATGAATTAAAAATGAAAGTTTTGTGTATTTTAGTTAATTTTTTTGTAGGCCTATGAGAATTAAATTTTAAAAACAACTAATTAGTGAGAATCACGCAATTTGTGTATTAATTATTCTGTTTCCCTTTGTTCTAGGTGAGTACCGACTGCATGTGTGTGCGTGGTGGAGGCAAATGCTGGGTATCTCTATTGACACAACCAGATCAAACAGGCTTGGTGAGTCTGAGCCAAATTATTCTTCTGGGGATAATGAACATTTCGCCAGCGCGGCAGCCGAAAGGCCAGCGACTCTTATTAGAGCAGCAGCGAATTAAAAAGTAAATAAATTTTTATTAAAAAAGAGGGAAAAATGTCAAGGGGAGAAAAGAGAAGAGGTACTTTAAAGAAGAAAATGATACGGAAAAGAGTGGCCTTTCATGAATATCGATTGGCTGTTTACCCAGCCGGCGCTTATCTTCTTTTCAAGCAGAATTTATTATTTGTTTTCTCGCCATAATTCAGGCGGCGAGTGATATTCTAATGCAGTTTGCTCTCTCTCTTCTCCGAGGGGAAGTCTTCCGACCGTACTCTCTTTCCGAGATAGATAAAAAGGCGGGCGTGCGTGAAAATTTATGCAGTGGGTCTCTCTCCTCTCGGACCTGCGAAAAAAAGATTGTTTCGCACACATGCTGCACCGCAGTTAAATCAACATCACCACGCGGTATAAATCCACACAAACCGCCTACCTTTAGCTAGCTCTCTCGCGGGCGATGATAAATTTAGGGCAAGTCTCGAATTTATGATTGGCCAAACATCGCGAGTCTTCCTCTAGGAATTCTGCGAGTCGAGCCGTTGCCGAGAGAAAATCTAATATTGAAGTGGAAGTGCGCGGCGCACTCGCTTGCCTGTCTTCTGCAAAAAGTCTTCGGCAAATGTACCAGAGGCATGCGTGGAGGGTAGTAAAAATAATTTGCAACTAAAAATGTAGATATGCTTGTAAATAATTATTTAAATTTCTTTTAAAAAGCTTTATAGTAATTAACATTTCATAAATGAGATTTTTAATATTTTATTTTTTAATTATAACACTTATATTTTATATTTCGCTTTAAAAAAGTTTGTGCTATTTTATTACTTTAGAAATTGTAAACAACTTTTTAAATTTTTTCTATTAACCTTGTTTTTAATATATAAAAATGTTCCTGTGATCTATCCATTAGCTGAAAACTGAAACATATAAATTATATATCACGAATTTTCATGGGCGTTTCGTAGTTGTATGGAATTATACAAATAATTATCATAATGTTGATGCTATAAAATACAATATTTAAATGGCATGAAATGAACACAATTTCGTGTAAAGTGAGAGTATAATCAAATTAATCAAGAGCTGATTTTCAATTATTTTTATAATTTTGAGGTGTACAAGTACTAAAGACAGAATTTAATCAAATTTAATAAAAAAAAAATTCAGAACTTATTAGGATCTTTCAAATAAATTAGTCATTTACATAAATCACTTCATGCAGATCTGTTCAAATATTAATTTGAAAGAAAATAACACTTAGTTATTATTTTCCATTTATATTTAAAATAATAATTTACAGTGGTTTCCACAAATTTCTCTTTTACCAATTTCATACTCTCTCAATCTTTCAGTCCTGGACCATTGTGATGAAAATTTCTTCCACTGCCCAAAATTTGCTATTTCAAAGTAAAAACAAGACCAAGCTGGGCCGCAGAACGGAGTAAAGCGGCGCTTCTTTTTTGTTCCCTCTCGTCGCTCGCTGCCTGCACTCACTCACGCACACCGCTCGCACATACCAAATCAAACAATTGAAATTTCCAGTCACGTTTGCCAATTCGGGGCAAGATGCATGGCGGCCGAGGGATTGAAAGAAAGGAAAGAGGAAGCGGCACAGCAGCAGCCGCAGCAGCCGCCACGACCCATGAAATCCCCATTTTTTATCACTTTATGTAAAAACGCATCGTCAGGCAGGATTGACTCCTTTTCGCACCACCCGGCTGGAAAAAACCTTTTTTTCATACAAAAAGAAGAAAACGACCATTGATTCCCAGGCGAAAACGAATTTGTCTCCGAACACAATGTCTGCTCTCGGGCAAATTAAAGTCTGTTGCGATCCGAGAGCTGAATGGAAAGCGTCCCGTGACTGTAATTGGATCCGGAGATAAGCGCCGTGTGCGACTGAAACGTAACACCTCATTTACACCCCCTAATGGCTGATGCAGACAAACACAAATTCCCTTCTGCCGCCGACGCTGCAGAGGTGAGAGCCGCGTGTGTGATCGATATTCAGCCAATCTGCAATCATTTTGCTGCAATGAAATTTTTATTCGCCTCCTCCCCGGCTCTCTCACAAAGGAGGATCTCCGAGCGACATCAAACGCTTGTAAAAAAAGCACCACACTTCCATTCGGAAGTAATTGCCTCTAAGCTGCACTGATAGGGGCACACTCTGTGCAGAGAGATAATAATTTGGCCTTAAAGTACCTCATGCGCAGAAACATCTTGCAAATTAAATAATGAAGAACATAAATGCGTTCATTAAGTGGTAATAAAACGTAAATATACTATCGCAAAGTAACCATAATAATTTTTATGTAACTTATATTTCAATTTAATATCATTTTAATTTTTTACATTTTCCATCTTTTCTTTTACAATTAATTTAAATTTCTTCTAAATAAAATATGTTTATCGATAATTAAATTTATTTGATTGCACAATGATTTAATTTTCTCTTAAATATTCATATTATTAATCAATATATAAATTTGGAATATCTACATAAGTCAGTCAATGTGCATTATCCACTTTTGAGTTAATCTAACTATTAACACTGCATAAACTGCGATGCTGAAGTAACAGTATTTCATTTAAAATTGAGAAAGATACATTGTGATAGTCCTATTCTTAATTAAATTCAATAGGTAGTATTATTAATTATCATGATAATGATAATTAGCATTGAAATCAATTATATAAGTTATTCCTATATTTGGAAAAATTTCAAGTGATAATAATAGAACGGTTTTTAAAATTCAATTTGTAACATCAAATATAAAAAAACGAATTTAACGGGAGCTAGAAAAATTATTTTCTCCACCTCTCTTTTCTAAATCAGTGCAAGTCAGAGCCTTGAGCCAGTGGCTGTACATAAGTAATCAGATCCTGGCACTAATGTCCCCTTTGCATGACTGCCGAGTGGGCGAAATTAAAAAATATAAATCGAGCCTGGTGATTGTCTGCGACACAAAAGTAATAATGAGAAACACGGCAAGCTAGAGGAAAAGGGCGGAAGACGGACGGGGTACAATTCAAACCCATTTCAGCAGTTGGTACCAATTACCAGAGCTGGAAATAATCGCGCGTGTACCAGTTGCAGAGGTCTCGACCCTGAAACTGGAAGCACGCGAGGGTTGTTTGTCAAGAGGCCGGGAATTGTCATCTCGGCGTCTTGTGTCTCTTCGGCGCTGCACTCGAAAATCATCAAAGCACCGAGTACAATTGCAGTCGACACTGAGACTCTCCAGGTGCCTTTTGTGCCCGGCGCGTAATTTGGACCTTTGTTTCGCAAAGTGTTTAATTGGCACTCGAGCGATCCCCACTTTTTTGCTGTGTCTCCTTTGTGTGTTCGCGAGCGTGTTAAATTCGCGGACCTTTTTTCATCCCCCTCGGCGCTAAATTCACAAAACGCGCAGCACTTCATTGTGGCCTCCCATTCCACTGGAGTTGCAAGTTTTAATCGATGGAAATTTCTCTTCTGCTTGCAAATAGTGGAAACAAATAGAAAGTTGAATTTATTTAGCATTAAAATCGACCCGAAAATTTCTTCATACCAAATTTACTTCATCGTGAATCAAAAGAAAATTAAAGTCCAAAATTCTAATCAAATGATTCATTATTATTTATTATTATTATTTTTTTTTAATTATTACCTTCCCTTTCAAATGTATACCTTGCAATACACAGGCCAAAAAACAGGAAAATTCTTTCTTATATTTTAAAAAAGCTTCCGAGGGTAAAAATGTTGAAAGCAATGGTATCCAGGGAGGATGAATCCCCTTATTTAAAATATTAAGGGAATATCATTAAATGTATTAGAAGCGCTGATTGCAAATTTTTCCACCTCGTCATCACTTTATCACTTTATTCAAGAGCCGCTCGGTCGTTTCGCCCCTTTCACACAAGCGCCGTGACCCAGTTGCGGCTCTGCAAAGTTCAGCATCCTCAAAAGAACCCTCAGCCGGCTGGCTCGCTCGCCATCTATTTGCACTTGCATAATTATATTTATAATATTAATAATCTGCATAACGAATTCCCCGAAGCCACGACGAGAGCGACTTTATTAATTGCTAATTAAAATATCTCTCGCCGTCTCTTAGCAACGCCGAGCCACGTTTAATTGGATATTAATTAGCCGCCCCCACGCTCCAAATAACAATAATCAGTCGGCTGCGTTATTGAGACTTGCAAATTTTTCCAAGTGCCCTCGACTTTAGTGGCAATTATACAGCGCTTGCTGCATTGCCGTTTTTTGTTATTAGAGGGGCACGTTTCTTTTTCGACCGACCGTCATAACAATAAAAGCGAATAGCTCCTCTCGCAGGTATGCGGTTTTAATTACACACCGAAACTGCAGCTCTTTTGTTGCTGCAGAGCAAAATCTGGGCACTCTCGGATTACCCGAATTCCGACCGGTCGCCGAGAATTTGTTGCAAACAATATGGCAGTGGACACGTGTAAATTTATTAGGGCAAATGATCGCTATTCGCGTTATGAGCTGTTCCTGGAATTCCACTCGGCCATATAAGATAACAGAGCGAGAGAACCGTCCAACCGGCTCTTGCTGCGGTTATTATTATGATATGTCAAGAATTTAATTAAAAGCAACGCCGCCAGGACCGCAAGTAAAATGGGTTGCGGAAATTTGAATACGTGAATTCGTGCCAGGCGCGTGCTTGTCTCGAGAATATGCTTGTAATTATACACACATTTTTGGCTGTTTTTGTTTGATCAAACCAGAGACTTTTTGCTGAAGTTTCGGTCAAAATCACAACAAATATTTTTGCTAAAATTGTTTTGGTTTTCTCCAATGACGAGGAATTTTTCTAAACAACATCACTTTTATTTCATGGAAAATATAATTCTGTTTTTAAAATTAATTGGTTGTTCAAGCTAACAATTAGCTTAAAAAAAAAAAACAAGTACGAAATTAATTGGCAAATTACATCACAGGCGTTTCTGAATTTAATCGATACATATTTGGAAACCACAGCAACTTCATCATATCTGAATGACTGCCTGAAATTAATTGCATAAAGGGGTCGGCGCGCCTATTATAAGTTGGAGACAGTCGCACACTTGAACGACGTGAGGGTTGCCTGCGTCAAATAGGCAGCGAATGTGATAACCGAGCTGCTAATTCAATGAGTCGGCAGCACTTGGAGTGTGACAATATCTTGATGTCGCCCTGCAGCACTCGCTCGTCATTTAACACACCAACACGTCGACAGTGATTGCTGTTTGCTCGTCAAACTGATTGCCAATTCATACTAGACTGCACGCATTAGCAGGTTGTTGTTTCAGTGAGCGAGAGAGCAAGAACTGATCTCGCCCACTGTGGGGGCTGAAAAGGGCAACGGTCGCTTCGACATTGTGCGTCATCGAAGCCCCTGGCACGGTCAAATGGGCTGCGACCAGCGATTACGGACGAGTGGTCCGCTCCAGTGCACTCGCCTGATGCAATTTGGATGCACAAAGACAAACAAATTCAGACATGCATTTGTTTGAATATACGCTTTAATGGAAACTCCAGCTTAATGGACGTGAGAGCATTACACAGATAGCAAAAGCAAACTAGCTCTCAACATCGTAGTTTATCTTCAATTTATCTAAACTTCAGCACACAGTCGGCGAGCGAGAGCATAGGAGAGATCATACTAATAAATTTGTTCAATGTTCTCTCTGGCAAAATCAACAATCATGGCTCCACTGAGAGTTCAATTCAATTTATTGAAATCTAGGCACTGCAATTTAGTTTTTTTAAATTAAGGATTGGCTCAATCAATCCTTCTCAAAATTGCATAAAAACTCAAAGAAATTGCTTCATATTTATTAGCTAATTGAAATCAAGTAATGGAACACTTTCGACTATATGAGAAGCCCCCTCCTTTAAATTTAATGTGGAATATTTTTACCTTAATTTTTCCAAAGTCATTAATGCAATAATTATATATATTATTTTATTATCTCTTAATAGAAGTTACCATAAATCCAAAATCTTTTTTATAAATTTTGATTTTGAACAAAAATTCATTATACAAAACAGTTTATTTTTGAACAAATTTCTGACCCACTGTCATTTTGAGTTAAACGGAGTGTCCGCAAATTGATGGAAATTACCCGTTGCATAATATTCGCAGCGTAGGAGAGTGAATCAGGTCATTTCACTCGGGGCAGGTTGTCGTCGCGGGCGGCTGCCCTCGCACAATGCACCACCCGAATAATCTCGAACCCGGCTGCTGAGCAAGTAGGTGACCCGCCAGTGGCACCGCAATAATAATGCAAATAAACGCCGGTTAGGTAATAACAATCGCTCTCTTGCACCACAAATGAGAGACCATAATATATACATATATTTATTTACATTGCTGGTGTTAGTTTATCTTGGTTTAGTTATTTATGTAGCTTAATGGAAGGGCCGCCGCGCAGATGAGGCTTGTGCGCGCGTCGTTAGGGTGACACGTGTCAAAAGCGCGGTCATGACGCCTCCCGTTTTGTATTATTAGCAATTCTAATGGAGTGAGCGATGCACCGTCGACAACATGGTCGTTCCATTAAGAAGAACCGCCGAGGCAGCCTCTTGAAATATGGAGACGAGAGATGATGCTGTAATAAAAAATAGAAAAAAAATATATAAAAACTGGATGGTGGTAAATATGGAAGTCTCGTCATCCATACACTTGAACTCCAAGAAAAAAAACTCCAAGCTTAAGTAAATAAAAACAAACTAAGAGTTTGAATTGAGTGGAAAAACTGTAGCCATCAAATAGTCTCCTGAATCAGTTCAAATCAAACTCCAGTTTTACAAAATGTTTGACCATTTTGTTATCTGCAGATATTGACCTGTTTCACTTAAAAGTAACACAAATTGTTAGTACTAATTTACACGTACTTGACATGCCAGGGTTCATCTAAGTGGCTTTTATCACGCAGATTTCACGATACACACATTGCTCTTTACATTATTTTCACTTACATTAGTTGGGCACGGAACTCGATGCGATCGCCTGATTATAATGGTCGCGCACGGCAAGTGCTAATTAGCGTCGATCAAACACTCTCTCGGCCGAGTCGGGAAGAACGCGTTCGTCAGATGGGCGCAAATGGAGTGTAGTATCGGGTGTCGCAGCGGGCACCGTTCGGTAATGAAGCCAATTAAAACCCACCCGGGGGCAAATGATATTTTTAACAACTCGTCCTGCCGCGCCTTATCACTCGTGGGCATCGCGCAGATTAATCAATGGCCGAGACACGCACGCGATTCATTTCCATTTCGTTGGCGTGCAGTTAGTTGCGAACAAAAAATAAAAGGGGAAGTCGAGAAACCAAAAGTACCGTACGTGTTCTCGTTACAAAAAAAAAAGAGCTGGGCGGCAAAGAACGCATTTGTCACTCACTTTGACAAATTTCCTCCGAAAGTGGTACCAAGGGGTGAAAAGTTGAAAGTTTCAATTTGAAAAATCGCTTTGGGGTTTTTTGCCGCTGAATATTTTTGATGGAATGATTGCGTCTCGGTAATAGGTGTCGCGTTTCTCGTCTCGGCCGTAAGAAATATGCTTGAAAATCGGAGCTGCCTGTGCTGGGAATGCTAGATTGTGCTTGTCACATCACACGGTTATTTTCGGTGCGCCGGACGCACACTGCAGCTTTCATTCACCGAGAGTCATAAGTATATATTTGTGGGGTCATTAATTCCCACGCTGAAAAATATCATCAAAGAACTTTGTCAAGGCTGTGCACGCATTCACGGAAGCGAAACTCGGCGCCGCGCATCAAGATGTGTCTGATTGTTTATCTTGTCCGCCGACAACCTTTTGACTTTTCGTGGCACCCAAAAAATTAATAGCGTGGCTCTGAATTTTATTTGCATGCATCTTTTAGGGTTAAATTTCCCTTTTCTTTTTAAAAAATCATTAATTTTTCTCGTGTTTTTCAGAAAAAAGTAACGACTTTCCCAAAAATTGATATTTTTTAGGTTTTGAGAGCTAAGTTATTTTTCTAATTCATACGTACAGATTTTTGTAAAAATTCCAAGAGCAAACTGGTTTTATTATTGAACTACCAAGAGAAAGAACCAAGAATATCAATAAATTTGTAATTCTTGGAGCAATTCACGTCACGATTCACTTAAACTAGATTTATTTGGGCACATTAAGATTAAATTATTTCATACATTTCTCCTTGACAAGAGCAAAAGATATAATTCCAAATGCTCGGAGAGAGTTACGAGTATAAATCACGATCGCAAAGTTTGGCAGCACGCTCGAGGGATTAAATTAGTGGAAAGGCGACTTAGTTGACTTTGTCGGCACGCAGATTCGGATAGAGAGGAAAGAGGACACAATAGAGGAGCCCGGAGAAGAGCTGCCCTTTGATCTGGCGGGTCTTAACCAGCAGCGCGGGCCAGTTGGTCGTCATTAAAGTCCTTTTAATTGCAGCTAGGTACGGTCACGCAGATGCTGCTGGCCCCAGATATTACAACTTGGCCCTGTGGCCGTCGTTGCGTATAATTAATATTCTCGGCTCGGCCTCTCTCTTTAATTATGTAGTGCGCGCCACTAAGGCTCGTTCGTGATTTTCCATTAGGGCGCCGGACGAAAAATGGAGACATAAATTCGGATCAAGTTGTGAAAATGAATTCGTAACTGGCGAGTCACGCGACCGGTGCTCCCTGAGAAAAAAAACTAGGAATTAAATTAAAAGCAGAAGGATCATAAAACACCATTAGAACGGGACGGGAAAAACAAGGTGCGCACGGAAACGGCTGCGAAAACTTCACTTGGTGCCTTTCCCCATTTTTATAAAAAATAAAAAATCCAGATGGCGTGGCTGGAATGATATAATTCTCGTTGCTCTATGAAATATCAACAATTTCATTACGGCGGCGGAATTTTATTATACGGCAGTTTGATGGGCCAAAAGACAAAAGCGGCGGCGGCGACCAACAAGATGTGCCCCTGGCACGCATACCTTCTTTTTCTTTCGGGAGGGCACGCGAGCGAGCCGAAAAGAGAAAAGCCCTCTGTTATTATTTTGCGTTTCGCAACAAAACCGACCGACCGTTTCCTCCTCCTCTCTCGCGGCCAAATGGAAATTACGCAACACAGAAAGACCGATAGTCGTTCATTATTCAAACCAGGGTCCCCGCGTGCCGCACAAAAGAGACACACGAAATTCAATGCGGAGAGCGTGGGGGCACCTGTGCTGTTGGTTTTGAGCTCTTGGGCTTTTCCTTGTTGGTGGGTGGACTCTTGAGGTGATGTTTGCTATGGCTGAAAATGTTCCTATGGTTCCTATTGACAATTTGATCTCAGAGAGTTAGAGACAAAAATTTAATTTTGGCTAAATTCTTTTAAGAAAACAGTTGGAAAATCTAATACAAATATTGATCTAAATTGTTAGAAAAAAATTTTTCAAAATTATTTTTGCATTTAAACTTTTTTAAAGAATGTAATGGAAAGTAAAGGCCAGAAAAATAATTAACTTGCTTAAAATAATCAATATGATTGCAACATGATCTTTTTTTAAATTATAGTTATCTTCTTTCGCATATATATCATAATTATAATCATCCATTTTAGCTTCTTTTTCTCATTCCTTCATTTTCACTCGATTTTCCTAGCTTGATTTGGAATTAATTACCTGTTATATTTTTTTTTTATGTTGAAAACAGTTGAATAATGTTTTCTGTAATGATTTTGATTTTTGATTTTTGCAATATTGGCATTCAATAATCATCATTTTATTTTTACTATTGTTTAAATTTAGTTGAGATGTTTTTTCCCATTTAAAACGAACGATGTTTTCGTTTGTTGTTGGTTTAATTCATTCATTCTGAGTATGATTACAACTGCAAAATATGCAAAATATTTGCTGCAAAAAACCAGCACTCTTTGCAGCCCACGCAGGGTTGACAATGAAATAATAATCGTCCTCGCAGCTCATCGCACGTCTCCAGCGTGTCCGACGTCGATTTACATACAAATTAAATCTGGCCAAGAATTGAATTAGTGGAGACGCACAAAGACAGTCCGTCTGCCGCCATCCGAGAGTACATTATCTCCGACGCACACACCCCTTGTGCACTCGAAATGACCAGCAGGGGTGTGTGACGAGCGAGCGAGAGAGAAAGATTTCCATGCATCTCAATGAGCGGCAAATTGAAAAAGTTTGCGCCGAGATGTCGACTTGCTAATTAACGCCGGCAGACAGACACGCGGCCGAGTGTGCAGATTTTCCACACAAGTGAATTAGCTCGAGGGTTCGGTTTGAGCGACAAGAAAATAGCCAAAAATTTGCATATTATTTTTCTGAATGTGTTTCTGTTATGACACATTTCTTTGTAATTATATTTACAATATTTAATTTTTTTTTTACACGACACTTGATTCTTCCTGCTAGAAACTTATTTCTATAATTTATGGCACAAATATCCAAGGATTAGAAATTTATTAAATAATTTTTTTTTATTTAAATCTCATTCAATTGTTTGTGAATGTTAAAAGTCTTGAATATAAAAAAGTAATTAATTATAATAATAATAAAAATACATATATTCTTCATAATTTATATAAAATAGTTATCAAATTGTATTTTTTTTAAATAGTTATAAACTTATAATAGTAAAAGAGCTTTATTTTTTAGGAATAAAATTAAACGAGTTTGTTGTAATGATTAATAAAAATTTTACCTTCAAACCTTTTAATAGCATATTCCTGGCGGTCCAATCAATCTTTTGCTTGGTCAAATTGGAAACATGCGAATTCAGCGTGTGCATAATGTTTGTTTATGCAGCGGTGGCGTATGTTTGCACAAATAATGCGTCGCAATTAGGGTGATGGATGTGCAAGGGCTCGACTTGAATTGCGCCGTTCTGCGGGTTGATTTGTCAAACACACAAGTGGTGCAGAGTTAAAACCGCAATGAACGTCGGCTGATAAATTGGGAAGGCAAAAGCACGCCGGGCTGCCATTCATTACCGGATCCAGCACCTGCGAAAGAGAACATAAGAGGAATTAAAACGCGCGCTCTCGTAAAATTTATCGCGTCAATAAAAATACTCGTCCGCCTCCAGTGAATTTCAATTACTCAGCTTGTAAATAATTCAGAGAGCGGCCTGCAAATTATCATAATTTGTTTGCGCAAGAGTATTTTCACGATAAGGTACACGATGGTGGGGAGGAAGAAAAGAAAGGCGAACGCGAAAGTTGGGCAGGAATTATGAACGAGGACGTCTAGCCGACGAGAAACTTTAAAACTGTCTGACTGAGCAAAACATGCGCGAGCGCGCGGATGAGAAATTATGGGCGAACACGCACCAGATTATTTATAATGAACCACCTCGTTGCCACACGAGTTTGTGCAAAAAACGCCAGGATGTTTACGAGCAAAATTTGGCTAGAAATTAAAATAAAAAGGCTGCAGAGTGATAAACGTTGGTCTTGGTTTTTTTAGACAAGTCAATTGCCAATTTTTGAGCAGTATTTTTCTAAATAATTTTGGCAGTGCAAACTTTTAAACCTTTAAAAAAAAATCTTTGGAGATAATGTAATGAAACAATCTGCATTTTTTTTTTATAGAATTTGATTTAATTTCCAATTAAATAAATTCAATTTATTTTATTTTAAACAAGTTTAAGTAATTTAATCTGGAGTTGCGAAAAAACGTAACGCAATCAGCTTTTTATTTGGCAGTAATTTTTTCAATGTAAAAATATTTTATCTAAAGTTTCGTGAAACATTTTTTGTTTTGTATGGTGGTGTGCTATAAAAACGACAACGACCATTGGCGGTTGACAAAAATATTTTCACTCCATTTTTTGCCCATCGACGTGCAGGTTCATGACGCGAATTTGCAAATTCCGGCAGAGCAAAAAGGGGTTGTTGCGGTTGCGATTGATGATGGCGAGGCGATCAAAGTGTCAAATTGCACCGCCGCAAGTCAGCCACGAGCGACACAATTATTCATCTGCCTCGCGCTGTCAAAAATCGAGTGCAAAATAGACAAGCGGCCGTACGAAATTTATTCGTAGCCGAAGGCCAGTTTATTAATCCAATGATGGAGCAGTGGGTTTTGCGTGATTGTCAATTTGGTGCTGCTCTCTCGTCGCCCGTATAAAGCCGCAATGCTAATTCGTTTTCACCGAGCCCGAATTGCTCGCGCACTAACAATAAGCATCTCTTGCTAAAGGTCGGCAAAAGCTGCGCGTATCAAGGGAGAGATGCTCGTTTGCCGCCGATTAATGCTGGTGCGATTTATGGTGATTTATTAACGTTACAGTTAGAATTTGGACGCTTCACAATTTTCATCATATAGGCGACTCATGATTTTGCTTTATCAAGTTAAACGTAATCTCATGTATGATTAAAATTTATTAAATTTCATATTTATGTTATTTTAATAACGACATGGATATTAAATTTATGAATTTTGCATAATTAATTTCTTCAAGTAAAAATCAAACAAATTACAATTTAATTTTTATTTTACTTCTTTTATCTTGTAATTGTTAATATTACTATATTATTTTAAAACATGTAAATTTAATATTTAAATTATTATGTATATTTTTAATATATATTGTAAATTTTAACATTTTTACCTTTAATTATTTATAATTTATTCACTTCATATTAAACTTATATTTGAACCTAAAATGTAATATAATATTATTATAATTTCATTATGTTCAATTCAGTGGAAGTAAAAGATTTAGATATAAACATAGTTAATATTTCGGCGGAGGTAAGAGTCATATTATAGTTGATCGTTTATTATTTATTATTCAAATTAACAAATATGCGTATATAAATTAAAAAATAAAATAGAATACATTCATTAAATTAGCCTAAAAGAAAAATAAAAACCTTTTGACTCCTCTTAAGGAATTTTTTTTTTTAATGATGGAAAAATCACTGCTTGCAATAATAAAATTATGAAAAAAAAAACTGAAATATTTATCGGAAAAAATATCGTCTATAAATTTGAATGGTGTGTTGTTTAGAAAATTGAATCAACACGGGTTGGTTAGTCAAGGCGAAAGCAAAGACCCTATTCGCACTACTTCCCTCTTCTCCCTTCAATCTGAGAATAAGAAGAAACTCCCAGCGTAACAGAAGTGAGAGCTGGCAGGACATGTAAATAATTTAATATTCCGGCGCTCAGACACACATGAGGCAGCAGCAGCAGCGGCAACAACAACGAGAGGAATGGCAAAAGCGTGTGCGCGCAATTTGCGCTCGAGATGGGCGAGTGTGTTTGGGCAACACTTTTCCAGCTCCCGGTGACTACTTCTTATTTCTTTTGCGCCTCGGCTGGTGCCAAAAGTAGTTTTCCGGCGACGAAATTGCACATAAAGAGAAGAGGCTTCGAGATTTATAATGCCGCTTTGCGAGCGTTGCCTCATGTGCGGATTTAACAATAACTTTGTGCACCGAGACTGAGTGACAAAAAATTTAATAATAAAAAAATAAGTACGTAGTTGACGGTCAACGTAAAAAGCATGTGACGAATTTTTATAAACACGAACTGTTTTAATGTACCATAAAAATTTGAGTGCGCCGAAGGAAAATTAAAACAGGGAAAAACTAATTTTTTTTTCAAGTTCGTAAAACGTTTTTGGCTACAATGAGTATGCAACCTGCTCAACAATTGTATCTTGATTTTGTTGAAATACTGAAAATCATAAATCAATCAAAATTACTTTTTTTTAATCGTGTAAATATAAAATTTTTTAGCTTGTATAATTTGAAATCTGAAGAAAGCCTGCATTTTTACAGAAAATTTTGTAACAACGAAACCAAGATTTTTCAAGTTAGCTCAATAGGGATTAAAAAAAGTGAATTTTCCCACATTCTGAACATCGCGAGTGCTCATACAAACCATTTTTTTAACGTCCTCGTGGGAATTTTCTATTCTTGAATATTTTGCATGACAAACAATATGTTATAGGAATTTCACTTTCACCTCTGCGATTATTTGCAAACATTTGGGCCATCGGAATTTTAATCCGTGTGATGCGTGTTTGCGAAGCGCTAGCAGTGCGTCCTTGACCAAAACGGCAATAGTGCCAAATTCACACGCCCGAAAAGCTGTTGGCCGGCCGGTCGAATTAGGACTAAAACAAACAAACAAACAACGTACATCCGGCGCCCGTGTGCAAATGCTAATCCGGCGTGTTTGCGTAATTGCGATTACTCGCGAGCACATACGCCGCGATGACGTTCGGAATTTGCATACACTCGAGAGTATCGACACGCGAAATAAAAGGTGCAGGCCGCAGACCGCCGGCCGAAATATACACTCGGCCTTCCGAATAATCAGCAGATTTACCATGTGGTTTGCAACCGTAAGCCTCTTACTTAAGAGCTTGTATGCATGAACACTGATGAAGTAGAACACACGTTAGTCGTTTTGCTTGCTTGCTTGCTCGGACGGGATGGTTTGTCGGCCCGAGAGTGAACGGGTTGCATGCTGAAGCCCTACAATCAAATCCGGCAAAGCTGCTAACTTTCCGCGGCGGTGAGAGCAGCCTGGCATCGAAAACACCACAGAGGCCTCACTCACTGAGCACATCCGGGCGGGCGGGCATCGCTACTTTCCTAGCTGCCCAACAAGAACAAGTAAAAAGAACAATGAGTGCTTCATGTGAACGAGGTCAAATGGTAATTAGTGCCGACTTAAAGATGTTCTCTTGGTGTTTCTCTGTCTTTTTTCAAGTGTGCTAAAAGCAAAGTAAGAGGACACTCATGTGGGGATAGGAAAAAGAGAACATGGAAAAGTTTTTTAATTTGAAGGCTTTTTTCATTAGGAGCTAACAATTTAATTTTTTTTTTTCAATTTACAATATTATGAAAGAGGACATTGCCAAAAATAAATAAACACTTTTTTAAATTCATTCTTCAATATTTATTTTTTCATGGAACGTGCCTAAATTAATCCAAAAACTACTTTGAGTAATAATTAAAAAATAAAAGAAAATATTTATCTTCACTTGCATAATTTCATGTTATTTTAACATCAGTCAATATTCTTTGAATTTAAAACCATAATGAAAAGTAGGAACTAGCTAATTAAGTTAACTATGTTAATAATGATACATGTGTGTTATAATAGTTTAAATAAATAAATCAATAAACAAAAGCAAAACTATCTCTTTTATTGCTAAATGTAATTAATTCAAATATTTGTTTTTAATTATTAAAAAACGTTAATACATTCAAAAAATACTAAATCTATTATTCCAAGTTTTTATTCTTAAAATAAGTTAAAAAATTATTTACTAACCAACAAGATTTATTTATAAATATTTTTATTTTATTTAACATTCTCTCACCTGAAATAAAAAATTATGAATTTAATTTTATCTCTTCTCTGCTCCTCTTGTCATGAAGGGGATTGAAAATAAATTATATTCCCGACCTTTCATCCCCTGTTTACAGCACGTCTGCTCTGGAGCGTAAACTATTTTAAATGAAGAGCACAGCAATATAGCTGCAGTGAAATTCTTGCGCATCTTAGAATTCGCTCCCAATTATCATCGTCTGGAAACGATTCCCGGCACATTATTACCGAGCGAGGAGACGCCTTCCTCTGAAAGAGCGGATGATCTCTTGATATATAAAAAGGCGCAGCAGCACATCTACTTGCCATATATCCCAAGCGCAAATAAAGAAGAGGAACGTTCTCGACGTCGTTCTTGCTCGCTCGCTCGCTCGCCTAGGGAAAAAAACAAGTGGGAGCGAGAGAGAGAGAGACGTGAGGAGGCAATTTGCTCATTAATTAAGGTGCCGGCGAGCAAATTAACTTTAGTTGTGTGCTAATTGGATGCAAGTTCAGTGGAGCGGCGTGCATCGCTGCTGAATTATTGCAGGTTGAAGGAACACAAAATACAGACACGCGTCTCGCTCGTTCAGACTGGAAGCCAATTAGCGCGAAATATGAAAGCCTAGTCTCTCTAGCCAGACTGACTAACTCGTAAAAATAGCCTCGCCGAGATATAGAGAGGGTGGCAGAAACGTCCTCGCCAAATACCGCCGCGGGGAAACACCGCGAGGAGGAGTTTTGCTTCATCGGCTCGACACCGAAAGCACTTTAAAAATAATTTCCGACACAACGAACCTTCTCTCTCGCTCCAAACGACATGTCGCGAGCAAACGTTTACTCTCTTCTCAACTATACAAGCGTGGGCCGAATCCGCATCGCTTCTCCTCCGCGAGTCCCCGAGCCATAAATCACGGCCTCTGTGAAGTGAATTTACGCGACTGCTTCCTTTGATACGCGCGATGCTCGCGACTGGATTATTATTATTTCAGCTTGTCGCAATACACAACTTTAATGGGGGATAACTTTCTCGAGCGAAATAAAATTGCCACTCTAGTATTTCTGGCGTGGGTTAATGGAGCTCGTTTTTTTACTGCATTTAAATAGTAATGAATGGACTTTTTAATGAGTTCAAGCGTAATATAGTTTAATTTGCTTCCTAGCTTTTAGTATTTATGAAGATTTTTTTTCTTCTAAACATCAGATGAGACGTAGAAGCATGACTTACAAGATTAAAAAATTGTAAATTACAATGAAATTTCTTACTTTTGTATTTAATTTGGGAGATTTTATGCACAGGGCAAAGTTGTCTTTTCTAAGAACCCAATATAATTTACTTTGCAATTTTAAGCTCTCTTTTTAAAACTTCATTTCCAATTATGAATCTTATCATAATAATTCAAATAAATTATCAACTTATTTAAATATCTTCAGAAAATATTTATATTTTGATTAAACTATAATTGATATTTTCTGTTAGAATAATATTTTTTTTTTAAATAAAAATTCTTTATGTAGAAAATGAAGGAAAACTCATCTACTCTACCATGAGCTTTTTTCTTATGAAAATATTTGTCCGCGATTCAACAAGCGGAAACTCTGAAAAACACCCTCCTAGTAAAGTCGAGCGAGCCCTGCTGGTCTGTCGGCAAATAAGCGAGAGAGCAGGTATATTACATAATTTGGGGGTGGCTGCAGGGGTGGATTCCTCCTCCTTCGCCTCTCTGCTCTCGATGCTTTTAATTAAAACAAGCGCGGCGGCGCTCACTCGCAGCTTCTTTTTTATTGCTGCTGCTGGCGACGACATTTAGTGCGAATAAATTGTGAGCTTTTTGTATCTCCGGCGTGCACATAGAGAACTTTCCGAGTCTAGAGCGCGGAGAGAAAAGTTTTATTATTAAAATAATAATTGTCATAATTCGCGGCACCCACTTTTATCTGCGCAGAACACATTAGGAAATTAATTCGACCCGTTGTAAAAAAAAAGTGTTGAAGAGAATAAAAAGTTTTCCACGAAAAATGTCGTAAAATCTAACGAGCTGAGAGTCAAAATTGCGCGAGAAAAGTGTAAGAAAGAGAGTCTTGAACAGTTTCGAACGGGTGTAATAAGGAAACATCGCCATTTCGGGGCCGCGTCCAATTTCCTGCGCCTTTCCTCTCGCCCGCCAAACACATTTCACCTCGGTGTATCTTGGCAAAAATGTTCTCCTCCTTGCCTTGCAGAGCCGCAAATATTTGACTTGTCTCTTACTCAGCTCTTTCTTTCTCTCTTTCTCGCTATATATTTCGCCGCCTGCTTTTGTGTTAGGGTTCATCCGATCCGATCTGCTCTCGCTTGCTTGCTGCTCTAATTGCGCTCCCTTTGTCGACGTGGGCAGCGTCGGTTGATCCTCTCGCTCCTCTCTCTCTCTCCTAGGCTCCATTAATCGAGAAAAGCTCTGCCGAATTTTCTCCTCGTTTTTTTCTTGCTTGCCGCTGCAATTTGAAATCCACACTCTGTGCCAATATTTGCACACGCGTCTGTTTTCCATTTACTGCAGAACTGCCAAATCCAGGCAAGATTAGCCCGGCCGGATTTGCTGCAGTGAATTCCCAATTTGCTCTGTTTTGTACATCGTTGTTTGCTGAATTAAGCTGAGGGAAAGTTGCGTGTTATCAAGCCGCGCCACACCTCGCACGCACCCTATTGAAGCGCGATAAAAATTTAATTTTTCAATTTTATGCGCTGCTTGAGAAGAGGAGCGCGCTGCCGGTATTAAAAAACCATCGCACCTTCATTTTCCCCCTGATTGAATCAGCGACGGTGAAGAATCGCTGTTACGAAACAGCCAGACGGCTCCTCCTGAGAAATTGGTTCAGAAGCTCCACGCTGAGAATTAGTCCCTTTTATGACTTTTAAATTATGCGAGGAAAAATGAACAAAGCGTTCTGAAAAAGAGTATATGAATATTATGAATGGAAGTTTTTGCAGGAAAGGATAAAAGTTAATTAGGTTTAAAGAGAGAAGAGTTAAAGAAGCTGCTTTGATTCTGAAACTGTGTGGTTTGATGGCCATAGTTCGAAACTTAAGAAATTTGAATAGTTATCAAAAACATATAAAAATCTCAATTTACACAAAATAGGCAATTTAAATAAAAAAGATAACCTTTTTGAAAACACATGAATTTTTTTAAGTTTGATATTCCTGCTCTCTATCACGATCAATCATGAATTGCCTTGTTGATAAAATTATATTAAGAATTAAAATTTTTATTATTCTGCCTGATTCTACCTATATTTTCAATAACCTTTATTCAATTAAAAAAGCATCATTTTTCAGTGTCAGAATTTATTTAAAAAATTTTCTTGACTTATATTTAACAATTATATTTTGTTTCCAATAATAAATAAACAAACTTATATTATTACTATGTTGAAATTTTGAAATACTATATTAATAAAAATCTCTGGAAATATTTTATTTTAGCACATAAATCCCATTGGTCCACTGGTTGCCAACTCGCAATTTCCAATAAACTGCCGGACTCTGGTGCCCTTTTGTCCACCGCCAGAGTTTAATGCGCAATTCGATCACGGCCTCCTCCAGTTTCCACCCCCAGCTCGGCCTCCACCGAGGAATCCAATAAAAATTTTTGACCTCGGTCGCTCTCAATAACAATAAGCAGCCGTGCGCTGCTTGCGATCAAATATCAACCCCGGCGTATATATTATTACCGAGTCTCATTATTTTTGCCGGGCACAATGGGCCGTCGCCCTTCTCGTTCGGCGGTCATTGTTCCTCGAGCTCTCTGTTTGTGTCCCCCGCCCGATATCCATCCGTCGCCGATCCTTTCTTCGTGTGTACAATGCACCCGAGCCGCGCGCCGGGTGGCGTCTCTTCTTCGTTATATTGACTGCACCGAGTCAATTTTCTGGCCCGTCTACCCTTCCTTGCCCGAAATAATTTGTGAGCATCTTTCTGCGAGACACCTCCTCCGACCCTCGCAATTACGTCCTCTGCGCACCCCCTGCCGACGCCGTAATGGGGTAATTCATTAAATGAGCCTCAAATAATGGCCGCTCGTCGATTCAATTTACCTGCCGATAAATCGACCCCCACCGCGCACAGGTGAATTGAGATTGAAAAACAATCACTGACAAAAACAGCACGGTGTGTGGGTTTTGGAAAATATTAAATTTCTGTGCTACTTTTTAGACGAAATTTTTAGTTTCACTTGTTTCATTTTATGTATTTAAATTTTTTGCTTTGATTCATTTGGAAATCAAATATATAAATTTTCTATTTATTACAAACCATGTTTGGTATCAGCTACAAAATCATAATAATATTTCTTTATTTTTTCTGCTTGTTTTGGGTGGCTTTCCAATTTAATTTTTAGTTGATTTGTTTATTAGCACCAAAAATTGGAAAAAGAAGCGTGCTAATTAATAGAATTTATTTTTCACAACAATCTCATCTTCAACTAAATGATGATCAAAATTCTCCTTGTAAAATTTACTCCCACTGTTCAGAGGATCGTTTTCTTCTTCATTGGCTTATTTGGTGATATTGAAAAGCAGCCAATTTAAATTGGTAAAAAGTTATTCAAATTGATTCGCAGTTCACAAAAAGCTGTGCTCTTCAATTAGCATGTCCGTTTTTCATCAAGCGACTCTCTCATTTCATTTATTCCAAGGGTCTCGAATAAAATGCAATTGAATAGCATCAGGCCCTTAACGACGCACTCGATTCGGAGCGAGTTTTTGTCTCTATTCCCTGCCGTTGGCCGTAAACACCGTTCTTAACAAGGCAACAAGATAAAATGCAAATTAAATTCAACTACCCGCCGGCAAGAAACATAATACAGACAGACAGAGCGCGGACGGAATTGCTCTTCTGTTACGACTTTTTGAGTGGCAATTTGGAGATGCTAAAAAAGTTTGCGTTGGAAATCAAAAAGTTTGCTCCTCGATTGGGGAGTATTTGCCGAGGAAATGGAAAATACGAGACGGCGGCGGGGGCACTTCCGCCTGCCGCGGCTGGAGGAGAGAAATCTGCTCTCGTCGTCGTCGTCGTCGTTCTCCACTTGTGCGTCTTACAACTCGAATCTGCAGCAACAAAACAATCGAAGCTCGGCTGCTGGAGGAGCTCGAGTAAGCAGAATTCAAGAGCCGCCTCTTCAACGTACATTTCCATCTTTCGAGTGCAATCATTAGTGAGCCGTGCCTCTTCTTTTGCATGAATATGTACTCGTTTTATTTTTATACCCAGTGACGCAGGATTCGGTTCCAATTAAGCCGGCTGGAGAAAATAATTATATTTCTCTCTCACCAACCGCCGTAATTATACGCGTTTCTCTTTGCTGTGCTGAAATTAAAAAAGTACGCCGGAATTAAAAGCCGCACTTCACAACAAATTCCGGGAGACTGGTGATTAAAATCCACACGCCCGCGATTTTATACGCTTCTGCTTTTTTTTTGTATGTTTGTAATTCGTAATTGGAGCTACTGCAGTGGAAACGGCCGTGTAATCATCATTAATTGAAACGCGGCGCAGATGAATACCAACGCGGCCATCTGAAGTAATTAATGATGCACCCGTGGATGAGTTATTGTTCCAGTGCAGGGAAAAAGGCATAATGCCGAGATGCTCTGCAAAACGGGTCATCTTTCATGCGAAATGGGAACGTGGAAGGCAAAAAATGTAGACGGCAGTGTTGTTTTTAGCTCTGACGGTGCCACATTTCGCTCACTATTTGGGCTGTTTAACAACGATCCCCTTTTTTTACTGTAAAATTATGATTCCGTATCATTAATTTAAAATATGAATCATTTTCATTAACAAAATATGAAACATTTTTAAGAATTTTTAAGTTAAGGTTTAACCTGAAAATTTTATTTCTGCAAAATGTCAATTGCATTACTCAAACCTCATTTAACTGTATGATTTCATGATTTCTTTCTTGATTGAACACATTTGATGCATTAATTGTGTTTTAAAGATTTTTCAAGCGTTAGTGCAGAAATGAACAAAGTACAGTCGATTATAAACTAAAAGTTTTTTTACTACACATATATTTTCGGCAGTTAAATAATTTTTAAACAATAAATATTTATTAGTTCATTAATAGGTTATTTATAATTATTAAGTAATTATTGTATTTTAAGTATATTGTTAGTTATTCAAATATATTCAAATATATTTTCAAATATTAATAACGCTTTGTTCCTTAGATATAATTTAGTCTTTTTCAGAACCAAATTATATAAAGTGTCACATTCATATGTATACCAGTTTTAGCTATTAGACAGTGGAAACTCACTTTGAAGTACCTCTTAAGGGAATTTAATTTTACTTATTAATATGGAACATAATTTGAGACTGCAAGCATGAACTTCATTTTATTATATATTTGAAATAAAAGGATCTTGTTATTATGCTACACAAACAGCCGTGTGCATTTCCAGCTTTGCGACATCAAGAGCCTCGTGGTGACAAAAATCATAATTAATTAGGTGGCGAGTGGGATTATGAGATAAGGCATGCACGAAGCCCCGACCTAATTGCGTGGAATTCCACGGCAGATTAGCGGCGGCGGCGGCTCCGGCTTAATGCACATTAATCGGGCGCGCAGAGCGACAATGCCACCGACTCCCTGGGCGCAGATACATAATTGTTAAAAAGTGAAAAATGATCGCGCTCTCATTGTGACTCGGGTCCAATTAGCCGCGGCGGCCGCCCACGGCTTTGATCTCGTCCGAAAGCAAGACGGATCAGCGGAAAAAAAATGTTCGCAGGCTGCCCTCATTAGAGAGCACGAAGAAGAAGAAGTCCTCTCTAGATTAAATTTGTTCTCTCAAAAGTGACGAAGGGCTTCCAGAGAAGAGTCAACCCTTTCTTAATTAAAGACACCGGCTGAAATCTGGTTCAAAGGTACTTACGTGTGGGACAGAGAGAAGCCGCAAACCCATAATCCAGAGTTCAAATTCTCTTTGACATTTCGGTTGAATATCAAATTCATTATTTAAATTTTCTATTTCTAAACTAAATACTAATGTGGATATAGTTTAGATATATTTTGTTGATATGTTTTAAAAAGAATGATAACATTGACTCACAAAACTCTATAACTCTTTTTTATAAAACGTTTTCTAGAAGTGGAATTGAGATTTTTGCAATTTTTTTTAAGAAAAATTTATTTATGGAAGATGAAATTTTTCACCTGTCCACCAGTCAAGTTCAAGGTCCCCATTAGTCGTATATCTTAAGCCTCATTTAATTCCGAAAGGAAAATTTACAGCCAGCCTGGCAATAAAATTGTCTTCTTATTTTTCAAACGTAGCATTTTTCTGAAGATATAGGCGATTACGCGCTGCTATTTATGCGTGTTGGTTGTCAAGTGGCGTTAATTTTACGAGTCCAACACACGTAATTAAGTTGGCCTCTAAATTGAATAATTCCCGCGGTGTCGCGTCGGCGCGCAAGAGGAAGCCTGCGAGGCAGCATTTGGCCCGGCCGGGCACCTAATTAAGCGTGAACTATACGAGGCTGATGTTGTTTTTCGGCCCAGCCCGTTCACCCGTGTGTGTAAAAGTTTGAAACGCAGGTTCAAACTCTCTTGGAATCGCTCCAAACTATTGCTTTTATTTTTATGTGCGGCCTGCAGTGGCGGTCGCGTCGGCCAGGAAATAATGCTCCCAGAGTTAGAGCGAGGGAAAAAATGTCGGAGCACTAAAAAAAGTTGCGCGTTTTTGTTTTACAACGGGAAAACATGTCCGGAATTCCTTGGCTTAATGGCTCAATTATCGCCCTCAACGCTTTCCTTCAACGCGAAAAGCCACAAAAATTTATCGTTCAATATTTCGCGAGCCAGAAAACGACTTTTTCGTCCTCTTGGTAATAATCTGCATTTTGTGCCGGCTTTTGTGTTGGGCGGAAAACAATGGCCGTGCAAATCCCCTTATCTGGAATGCAAAGAGTTGTTTGTCCTTCTTTATTTCGCTGTGTAAAACTATTTGATAGTCTTCGAACGCGCCTTTAGACGGCTATTTATTTTATTCAGCACGCCCGCTAAGCAAGTTCTATCTGCTGCACAAAGGAAGACGGCGGAGAGGAAGAACAAAAATAAAATGCGGAGGAGGAGGAAAATCCCCCGCATGCTTTATTTTCTTTCTTTCCGCCGAGGTACGCGAGGGAACGTGCTCGTGTGCAAGTTATGCAACCGGTTGAGCAGACGTGCTTAGCAAAAAGACTAAACAAATCGGCGGCAGGCGCACCCTCCGCTCCTACACATGTGGGAGAAAGAGAACGGCTATTAGAAAGGGGTTAACCCACCCTCAAGGGCAGTGAGAAATCGGGATTTTATTGCAATGAAGGGCGACCGTGATTTAACGGTTGAATTTGCAAAAAGGATTAAGTCTGATTTGGATGACACGTACATTTAAAGAAGAATTTAATATTATTTTATTCATTCTGAGTTGTTAATACACATTGAAAACTCCAATAATTAAAACAAAAATTATTAGAAACAATTTATTTTTCAACAGATAAAAATACTTCAGAAAGAAATATTTTTTAACGTTAAAATCTTCAATTAAATTAAATTAAACCACTTTAAAGAACTTTTTTTAAATTTGAAATTGGCTATTATTTTATACAAAAGTAATGATGAAATAATTTTAATACCAAAACACCTTTGGCTTGCTTGAATTTTCTGATGAAATACGTATTTGCTGATAAACACTATTTTTCCTATTTTTGTTGTCGTTGCTTTTTCCTCCACATTTTTACAAAAAATTTATATTTAAAAAAAAAACGATTTTGGGGAGCGTAAATTTCCACCTAGTTTTACTTTTTGAACATTTTTTTTTAATTTCACTGAAATTTACATTTTAGTATTGCCCTAGTCCCAGCTGGCAGACGTAGACGCTTCTTTTGTTGCTGAGCGCTCTCACGTGTTTCATAGATATTTTATTGCAATATGAGCGTTTTCATGGCTAGCTCGAGTTACAAATTATACACATGCTGCTGGCTGCCACGAGAGATGTAACTTCTCTCTCAACGCTCTATTGTTTGAAACGCGGCCGCTTTTTCTCCGAGTTGTCTATCTTCCCCACGGTGCTGCTGAGCCAGCGTGCAGCAGCAGCAGAATAGATAGAACTTTGCAAACTTGCTTGCACTCTTCTCCCTCGCCGACTGGCTGCCTCTCTTTTCACCTGTCACACGCCGCTGATGCTCACTTTGCCTTCCTTATTCTCATTGAAAAGCAAATCCTCCAGTTCGCTCCATTTGCCGAGGAAGCTGTCAGTGTTGCGCGCAAAAATTAATTTCAACCGAAACGCTGAACCGAAGTGAAGCCTTTTGAGATGGCTCTACTCTATACACAGTGACAGTTGCAACTAGGAAATTACTCCAGAGAAATTTCCTACATGAAAAGAGACAGATTATGTGAGATTTCTTCGTAGTTCAGTTAGAGGCTACTTTGTGATTTTAAAGGTAAGAGTGGTAAGACTATTATAAACGTTAATAAAGCAGAATTTTTAAATAATTTTCCAACGAAAATGAAAAGTTTTTGCCGCTCAACATATAATTATGAACATTTTCATGTTTTTTTTTTTTTAATTTTTTTTTTATATTTTAATTTTTTTTCTAGGCAGTTTTTGGGAAAAAAGTTGTCTATAGTAAATTTAATCAGTTTTAAAACTCGGCTGGTTTTCAGTCAGTGTAAATTTGTTGACTTATTTGTGTGTGTTTTTTCTTTCTTTTTCCTTAAAACTTTTTGTATCGCCAGATTTGACAAGACCTCTCTTTTTCTTTCCCTTCCTTTTTGGAGGCAGCTGCTGCCTTTTGAATTCCACTCGCTTTTAATCAAGAGCGTGGGCGCCTCTCGTCGACTCGGTTGATCCTCGTAAGGAGCGAGAGCAAATTCCCTCATCACCGACGTGCAAGAGGAAGAGCTCATCGTTCCGAGAGCTCCGCGAAGAAGAACAATTCGCCTCAAAAACAAAACAAAATCTCATTGGGCGCGTAAGCGGAGCCATTTGCGAGAAATAAGAGAGGCCTTGCTCTGTTTTCGCTCCTCTCGTTAGTAAATTACACTGCGATAATTAGCATTTGCAGGCGGACGTAATTGAATTTCCTTTGTTGGCCCGCCCGGGAGAAAATTAACGTGCGCCACCCGCCGCCGCCCCAGCCAAAGACAAATCGTCATAATGGCAGGCATTTCTTTGCCACGTGCAAAACATACACATACAACTCACAGAAAAAATTTAGATACGCATCGTGTTTACTTTTGCGATACTTCAGCTATACTTTTGCTATTCACTTGCTTTACTTTTTAAAAACTGTATACCTGTTTAACACGGGCCTTATGAGGGAGGGTTTTTATACCTGCTCGTCAAACTATTGTGTTTTGTAAAGAAAGGAGGGGGAGGGATGCGGACGCATGTATTTTAGAGCGCGGCCGGCAAGGGTCGCGCAGCAGGCGAGCTGTCAAAAGAAAACCTAGAGTATTGCAAATGTATGCGTGCGGGACCGAAAAATAAGCGTTTTAGGCCGCGAGACGTGATGAATACTAAAAGAATACTAGAAGTATCGCAATTGTAAACACGATGCGTACCTAACCGATTTCTGTGAGAATTGACAACATTGTCCCGGAGCGACTCTCGGCAAAATAATAATAAACTGTGCTTGTCATCTGCGAATGGTGACAAAAAGCTGGTGTTTGTGAATATGGCTTTTTTGTCGCTACAACAGTTTTAGTTACCATTGGCGATTGTTTGAAATATTATAGCATTTTCAAGGGAATTTGAATTGTTAAAAAAAATTCACAATTTCAGTTAATTAAGATAATGAATGGGACATTTAACAGTCTTTTGTTTCGAGAAGAATACTAAAAGAATGTCATTTTTTTTTAAATAATCGATTTTTTTTACAAATATTGGTTTTAAATTTTTCACTTAAAAGCTCGAAGATAATCTCATCACTACAATTCTAAAATACAAATATGTTGTTATTAGTTAATTTATATTTTTCATAATCTTCTTTATATTTCATTTTCATTAATCTGCATTGTTTTATGAATTTTCATTACTATTGACATGATTACCAAACCTTATGGTCAATGATTTACCAAACTTATTTCTTGGCAAGTTTATTCTATACTCCCTATTCCAAACAAAAAAATTATTTAATTAGAATTTGATGCAGTTTGATGATTGCAAATTTATATTATGTGATTGATAAAATAGTGAAAAAGTTAAGTAATGAATTTACCACTTTTAAAACCAATAATGAATATAGAAAATAATTTAATTATCTTATAATATAAATTTATTAAGCAAATATAAAGTAAAATGTAAAAAGTATTTTATAATATAATTCATGTTAAACTTGTATCAAACGTTTTTATGCTATATATATTTTAGCAAAAAATCTGAGGTTTTTCAGCTGCATGAAAACCCTCAAGTTTGAGGCGCAAACGTGCCTCTTTGGGTGCTTGTGAGCAAAGAAAATAATAACGCGCTTGCTCGCTCGCACGTTTCCTACCCAGGACTACAAATTAAGCTGCTTAATGAACTTTTACATACTTATGTGGTATTTGCGTATAAGCAGCTTATCAAAACTGTTTCGCCGTGCATTCGCCGAGCGGCGCAAACGGGCACATCCTGATATGTGCGCTGTCTGCCGAGACTGTCGTCGAGTCAAAGCAAATTACCGCACCGAAGCACGAGAAATGTGTTTAGTTTTTAGCAAGCGAGCGAGTCTGTGTGCCACGCAAATTACGCGCTGGAATTAAATGCTGTTTTGATAAACTTAAAATGAGTTGCGTGCTGCCTCAGCTTGCGAAACGTAAGAAGATTCGCAAGCAACTTGCTGTGACTCACCAAAGTCTTCTCGCTTGTTTCCTTTAAGGATAATTGGATTTCAAATACGATTTTGTCCTTAAAGGGCAATGCACTCTAAACTTTGTCTCATTCACCCCTACTAAAAACAAAACTTCAAAAATGGTTTTAACTTAAAAATGCAAATTAGTTTGTATATAAACATCATCTATTTGAACTGGGGAGAAAAGGATTGTGGATCTATCGTTTAGATTCTTAGTTTTATTTTTTATTTTATCCAAATTTTTTTAGTACTAAAGTGCTTCCAAAAACATAATTATTGCTCTTTTAACTTTAAATAATTCTTTTGCTGGAATTTCTTAAAAATTTTATTTCGCTGAAAGATTTTTTTATAATTTTCATTGAAATATATGAATTGGTGTCAAAATCTGCTTTTAAGAAAATTTGAGCTAAAGTTTTTGTAATAAATAAATTTTTGGGAGCAAGAAAATAAAATTAATTTTATTACACCTACAAATTGAACCAGCCTGCATTTTTGACATTTTGCTTGCAGTACCAAAATCAAACGTGGCCGCAGGCGGTTGCAGATTCAAACACCGCAATGTGTGGCCCTGGCTGCTGTTGTGTGTCGTGTGCATGTTCAATCAGATTGCTCAAGCATGGTGCGATGTGTCAATTATTCGGCCAGCATCTGCAGTGATTGCCGTCGCTGGCATTATTTACTCTTGTCCGTCACTCGCCGACCGGCCGGATGATTAATGCACCGTTTGTTTATTGACGATAAAGTGCGCCGCTTCTCCAAACACAGCCGCACATAATTTATTTGGCCGCTTGTGATGCGCCCTCGCACACACTCTCTCTCGATTTGTTTTCCAGTCCAGTGGAGGCGAAAGTTGTTGTATTCTGATATATACGATCTCGGTAGTGTGATTTGATTTATTATTACGGAATTATTCGGCGCCACGAATTCAGGATCGTGTGTTTGGCCACGGCATAGCTGTTGTGTTGTTTATTCCAGCCGTGCGTTTGATTAATATCGGTTCTTCTAATTAGCATAAAGCTGCAATTATGTCTACAAAAAAATATGCAAATAACATGCTTTTGAGGTTGGGCGTTGTGAGTGAATAGTCATTGATAAGGGAAATTTAAATTTTTTTAGTGTGAGATTATAAGTAATTTTTTGACCTGATTATAAATTCAGAAGTGGAAAATAATTTGTCTGATTTTCCTAGGAAATTACTGCTTTAAATGACTGCAATTAAACTGAATTTACAAGCTTTTTCTAGTTTTCAATAGCCTTGAATTTTGCATCTATTAAACATAAATTATTTTTGCTGACATGAAAATCAGGTACTTTTGGAATTCATGTACAAATAAAAAATCTATTCTTTGCAAGTCAATTTAGGATTCTGGGAGAAATTTGCGTTTGAAAACGGTCAAATTTTGAAAAACTTTCTTGGTTGTATTATCTCCGAGCTTTGAAAAGAACGCGACCGTGTTCAACACCTCCGAAATGTGTATTTTGTGTGCCTGCGAATGCAATTGTTGCCTTTGAAAACTATTTAATTAGTAGTTTAAATTATTATTTCAATTAAATAAAAAAGACATTGTAAATTTTTCCACTGCTTTTACATTGTCCTTATAATTTTGCTCATCTATATTTGATGATTTGTATTTTTTATTATCTGTTGATTTTAAGAAAAACTTTTTGGTACTGAAAACTGAAAGGCCCGTTTGCTTGTCTTGGTTTAAATTATTAGTGGCATAAACAAGGTACTGTTGCGTGGTGCCTAGCACAAATATTAGCCAGTTTCGGCTTCGCCGATCCAGCTAATGACTTGGTCTTTATGTTAATTAGCACTGGCGGATGTGCTCGGCGGTTTTGCTGTTAGAGAGTTCTCTCGCGAAAACGCTCGCGGCGGCAAGCCAGAATTTAATAGAATAAGCAATTATTATCAGCTCTCTGGCGGAGAAAGCGATGCGGGGTGTGGTGGCGACGGAGAGTTTGGCTTCTCGCGGAGAGACGCCGCGCATCCTCGGCTCGCTCGCTTCATTCATCATATGTCACCGGGCTGGCTGACATCATAAAGGAGACCATGAGAAATTGACGCCGCGACGCCCTTTCAATAGAGAGCAGTGTGTGTGCGCGCGAGTGTCGCCGAGCTTGTTCTTTATGTGAAACGCGAAAAATGAGAGGCGCTCTTTTAATAATGGCCTGAAAAATAACACCCTTCACCGCGGCGGAATGAAAAATAAGAGGAGAGGAAGAAGAAAGAAAAAGAATCTGAGAGGCTGCAGTGATTCGGGTCGCGAGAGAGAGAAAAAGAGTCGCAGCATCAAGAGTCTGTCAAACGCGCGTGATAAGATTTTAATGAAAATGTGCTTCCTGAAATTTTGACACGACCTCCACTCAATCAGCGCGAAACCTCGCTCTTTTGCAATAAAGGAGCGCTTTGTGCTAAAACTGAGGAGTATTTTCAGAGCCACTTTTTAAATTCTTTATTTGTCCTCTTCATTAATCGGCAATGTTTACATTTATTTTTTACAGTTGAAAAACAACATTTGCAAAATTGTCAACAATATTGCAATTTATTTATTCGGCTGATCAATGTTTAAAACAATATGAATGCAATATTAATTTCATCAAACAATTTTGAACATATATGTTAATACAAAAAATAAACACATTAATTTTTCCCTTAGGGATTTTATATAATATCCTATATTATTATTCTAAACATTTATACTATTAATTGTTAAATTTATGTTAATGCATTTTTTTTAATAATTTTTTATTAAATAAACTTTATCATTGCATCAGGACACTGTGTCACACATCCATCTTAAATTATGCACATTAAATGATTCACAATTTTATTTTAAGAATTTAAAAGTGAACCATGGTTGTGATTTGAATAACTGAAGAATTAAAAATTAAAATTTTTTTTCTTCCGTCCCTATATTTCAAACATAAATCGGATAAATCGAAACATTAATTACATTAACAAATTTAAAATCATACATTGAAAATTTAATTTTTGAATTTAGTCTTATGTCTAATTGCTGTTAGTTATTTCATTAATCAAGACATATTAATGGTTTAACTTCAAACTCCTTTTGTTTTAAAGATTTTTAAAAAACGATTTTTAGCTGTTGAGACTACATTATAATTAATTATTTTCACGTCAAGACATATTTAAGAGGGGTTTCAGTTACATTTCATATTTAAATTTTTTATTTTTGCCCTTGCACTAAAAGATACGCGATTAATATCAAATTTTTCATTAATTATTTCTGAATAACTTTTATTTAAAAAGTGCGGCATATCGTTTATTTCTTGCCCGCTCAAATAATTATAGAGCTGAAACCTAATCGGATTGTTGAATAATTGGAATTTCCGCATGTTCCAAAATTGAGAACACTTGCCACGGACTGTTTACAATCCACCCTATTTTGAGGCCTGCAAACAAAATTTAATTTCGACCGCTCGAAACCACACGGCATAAAACGGAGACCAAAAAGTTGGTTGTTATCAGGCGGTGTGCGCAAGAGCAGATGAAATTTTCATTGCACGAGCGGCGCTGTATACTAATAAGCGGCTAATTAGTTTGGCTATCAGGGCCGCACCACTGTAAAACACACTCCGGCTGAATTAATTTCGCCGGAGCAAGCAGTGCCGACAAAACAAGTAGGTCTGAATTTGCTCTGATAAAGGCCAGAGGCGCATTATTTCTGCAGGCGAAACGGCCGAATTAACGCGGAGGGGCAAATTAGAGAGTGCAAAGGTGCGCTCGAGACCCTTATCTGCTGTCTGGCATCTCTCGAAATAATTGCAGCAGGACAATTTGGCACCCGCAACCAAAACAAACTTCACACGTGGTTTATCAATTTGAATCAGATCATAAATCAGACTAATTAAAGAAAGTTGATCATTCTTCCTTGATTTATAATAAAAAGGTAGCTTGCATTTTTTTAGTATAAAAAAAAATGAAAAAAACCGTAGAAAAGTAAATTAAAATTTATTTTTCTACATCAATGCAAATTTTATTTTGGCAGAGTTTGTGATTTTTTAAATCAGTTTTTTGCTTATTAAACTCTATGGATTTTATTTGATAAAAATGAGATACAAAAAATTGCTGGGGTCAGCACACTCAATTTCAGACTAATTTATTAAGTCCCCCTCGATCTCGACGCTGCATGCAGAGTGAGTTATTGCTCGCGAGTAATCTCTTTATCCGCGACGAGAGATAGAGAGTGGGAACACAAACACGCTGCAAAAGTTTTGATTCATGCGGATTATGAAATATGACAACACTTATTGGATTATCCACATGATGCATAGCGTCCTCCGCGTGTAAGCAAGCGGGGCTTAATTTTATGGCTCGAATTTGTGCAGCCCAAGAAGGGCGCAAAACTTTTCGCCTCAATTTCTCCGCCGGTTAAAGTTGATGCCAGAGTTTGTTATTCGCTCGAGAGCCCGATGATGAATGCAAAAAAGGGCTGAATTCAGCGGAAAAAAATACCGCGTCGGCGTTTAATCGATGGGCGAAAATTCTGCCGAAGCGCAGTCAGCACCATATCCTTTCTCTCCTGCTTACATAATTTCGTCTCGGATTATTTTTTACATAAATAAATTCGCCCGCAACCGCACCGCAGCCACCAACGGCGACAGATAATTTATTTTTCCACGTGCTCACGGTGCCCGAAATGAAAAATTTTCGCCGGCTAAAAGTATTACGCTACTCAAAGTTTTTACATTTTGCCCTCCATCTATGTTGCCGCGGCCCAGGGGATGCATTTATTATGTGGGAAAAACTTTTTCCAGCCTAGCCTTCCTTTCTCTCTCTAGCTAGGCATATTTTCTTTCCGGAGTTCCATTCCGCACCACAATTACTTAAGAAAAGCCTTGTGTGAGAAAATGGACCGTAAGTGGAGAAATCCAAAGCGTGCACGGCCGCCCAGTTTATTTATTACTCGCGCAGTTGCTGCAAATGGGCCTTTTTTTAACAACCTGCTCCCTCACTCCGCTCGCACGCCATTCCGAATGGAATTTTTTAAAGCCTTCGTTGCTACTCTCTTCTGCACCGGTGGCGGAGCAAAAGTAATTTTACACGCTTCTCATTAATTTTGTCGCGCTTGCAAGAAGTAAGAGACCAGCGTTTATTTGTTCACAATAATAATTTTATTGCTATCTTTATTGCATGTGACTGCAAAAAGTAAAAAAATTTACTTTATGTGTTATGTAAATTTTATAGCCAAAATTAATTTTATTTTATTATTGTTTATAAATAATTTTTTTTAAATTATTGAATTTTTTATTTAACAAATCAGTATTTATTAATTTATATATTAACTCGTATTAATTTTTTTTAAATTAAACACTATTAAAAAAAAAATACATACTTTTCATATTGAGACTTATTTCTTAGTAAAAATCTGGAACAGAACATGTATCACTCGTTTGTTTATTGTTATTAATGATAAATTTAATTTAAAGCACATTGAAAGTTTGACTATATAATAAAACTATATATCAAGTTAGACTGCTGAAAATCTTTTCTCAACTGACGTGACTTGGCGGCTCAAATTTTATTGAAATTTAGCTGGAAACAGTTATCTTTCATTCAAATTCTAAAAAATGTTTATTTAATTTATTTATATTTTGAATTTTAATAACGAAATGACTTCAACCCATTTCATTTTCAATTCCATAATATTAAAAAACAAATGTGGCATTCTCATGTTGGTCAATTTTTTCCCACCTGCGCTTGTGTGCCGCCCCTCTCTTGCGCAACGGTGCAGTCAATTTAGAAAATTGAGTTATTGCATCAGTTGAGAGCGGCTCTCGGCATAGAAAAATAAACAAGTCCAGCTGGTTTTGCTTTGGCTTACCTCGACTCTTATTACTCGGCACAGATGCAAAAACAACAAAAGCCGGTCGGCCCCTCTGCGGCTTTGCAACTTGTGCAAATAGTGAGTGCAATTACTTTTGATTAAATTTCTGTGATGAAGTTTGCACAATATTGCTGCCGGCTGAGCAAACTCTTGACCCGAAGGCACGAGACGGGGAGTTTGCTGTGCGAACCGCCGCCGCCGAGTGGAGGTGCGTTCGTACTTGTGTATAACAAACTCTTCAAACACAAATCTGCTCGCTCCGCGTGTATAATGCAAGGAGAGCAGCGAATTTCGCGTGCAGCTCCCGGCCGGCTCTTCTTATAAACTTTATTCCAACTCAAACTTCATTATAAGCGATGCTAAACGCAACCCGCCGCCAACTTCTCCAGCAGAGTCGACTTCTTCTTCTTTCCTCCTTTTTCTTCAAAATCGCGCAGCGCTAAGTCGGATGAAATTAAAAGAGGGAAAAATGTCGCAGAGCGAATCCGGTCTTAAAATGTCCTACCTTTTCTTTTCATTCTTTTTTATACTTTTCCGTCGCTGCGACTGAGCAAACATCTCGCGTTCTTTCTTTTTTCCTATCCCTCGGGGCGCTGATGCTTATTTTGTTTTATTTTTTCTCCTCGCGCGCGCCCGCTCGTCGAACAGCCTCGGATCTCCATTATTTTAATTTGGCCTGACAGGCATCGAAAGAGACATCGGTGGCGGCTGAGGAGCTCCACCACTACTTTTAGCGGGGATTAAGTCGATATTGTTTCGCAACGCATACACACATATAAAGAGCGGAGAACCTTTTGGGATTCTAAAGATAAAACTCCTCGCCAACAGACAGACAGCTAGGCCGAGTGAGTGAGAGAAAGAACGAGAGAACGAATCGAAAGACAAACAGGATTCAAACCAAATCACCAGCACATGTGCCCAATAAGCGAAACTAACAACGAACGGGCGGTCGGTCGGCCGGTCCATCCGTCTGTCTGAAAGACGGAGGTACCTCTGATGCCCTTTGAAGTGACTTCAACTTTAGCTTTCGGGTTTTTTTTTATGAGTGGTGAAAATTTGACTCTGAAATTGGCAAATCGGTCGTTATAATAAGACCCCATTCAAAGTAACAGAATAATTATTACACGGGATAAATTTAAATTTATTAGATGATTCTTAAAAGTCAATTAATATACAATTATTTGTATTTATACTTTATAAAATAAATTTGATTTTCGTAGGAAATTCAACATTTAACTTATTAAATACTTAATTATAAAAATATCACTGTTTAAAACATTATTGTGTTTTTAAAATCATAACATGTAGTTTTATGATTATTTATGATACTTTTATTTACAATAGGATTCAATTCAATTCATTTATTCTCTCGCAACAAGTCAAACAGAAAATTAAAAAATCACATTGGGAGAGAATTGGCAGCCAGCTCTAGTAAACAACATACTAAAACTCATAGGCTCAATTTGGAAGCAAAAGTGTTTCCAACTTAAACCTACTCGCCGAACTGGAGCCGTAAGTGGATTATATTTAATCAATTCACTTTAAAAGTAAAAAATACATATCAGCACAAACTATTTTCCTTAGTAATCATTAATTAAATAGAATTAACCTGAAGTCTGAAATTGGTTGACATTATTTCTCATTTGACTTGATTTGTGAAGAATAAACAACAACAATAATAATTAATAATAATGACACACTACAATTAATTTATTCATTGAAGAGTTGATATTAATTATGAATATATGTATTTTTCCCAGGTTGCGGGTATTATATTATCAATTCAATTTGTTTATTCTCTTCTTTTGCACAAAGTTAAATATGAAATGAAATATCACGTTGAGAGAGAATTTACAGTCAAGTCTAAAAAGCAGCTTTTTAAAATACATGGTGGCAAAATATCTGAAAGCAAAAGTGTTATTTTTATGACTATATCAAATGTTGTCTTTTATCGTTAGTAACTATATTTGTTTTTGTCTCTTTCCCCTGTTGTATTTACATATCGTCCTATTTCCTATTGAAAGAGAGACGTAATGAGCAAGAGAAAAACAGGTGCTTAATGAAATTCTCGTTTAAGTGTTCTCAAAACAACTCCTCAAGCGCAGTAACAACCGGCATGCGTCGTTTCTCCAACGATTTAACCCGCGTTTAATAGGTTCAAATACCGCTTCGTGCACTTCACTCACTCGCTCGTCTGTACTCCTTTTTACGTCTCTTGAGGCATTACTGGCGGAGAAGCATCTTGTTAGCGGCAAACGCGGCTCGTCAGCCAGGAAGGAATTTTCAGATACTCGCAAGCTCGAACGAACGAATCCTTCCAGCGGAAGAAAATTTCAATATCTGGCTTGGCTCACCTAGATACAGCCGGCCAGGAATTTCTCGTCAACTGCACTGCTCCTCACAAAGTACACGGGACAACACAAAAGAAGAAAGATTCCTGGCGGCGAGTGATAAAATAAAGAGAATTTCTCTCTCTCGTCGGTTTCAACTGTTGGCCATTAGGCGTCTCGGGCCGCTAATGTCAACCGGCCGCTTTTACTGCCTCTCGAGACGGCGATATTCGAGCGAGAGAATAGCCGCAATCTCTGTACCTAAACGTACATGTGTGAGTTTGGCGATAAAATTGCAGCGGCGAACTTGTCGCCTGACCTGCATAGACGGTCTCCCGGAGCCAATTAGCTGCGCTCGGAACGACTTTTCTAATTGCAAACTTTGCTCTCGGCTGCAGAATGGCCCTTTTTGTATGCCATTCTCATGTTTTTTTTTCGCCAAAGTGCAGCTGAAAGATGCATCGCGCTTTTTAAGGGCCCCGCCGGGATTTATGCCGCGAGAAATGGCACTTTTTACGAGTCAACTTGGCACACGGGCGCGCACCTCCATTGTGGACAGCCTTTGTGGTGGCGAAATTTTATTGCCCGGCCTCGTTCCGAGTTGAATTCAAGTGGCTTGTTTTTAAATTGCTCTCTCAACTATCAATTGGTAATGCGGGCATATAAAAGTTGCCTCTGTGCATCTTTTTATGCGGAAAGGTTAATTGGGTCATTACCTGGGAGCGAGCCGGTTCTTTTGCTATGAAAAGTTTTTAGAGTTGGTGGAATGTGGAGAAGAGAGAGGTGTAATTTGGCGTTAATTAACCAGCTTAAAGAGAAAGGGAGATTTGCAAAACGAAATGTAGAGTTTTAAACTTCAAAAGTTTGCACTGTGAGCCTGGAAAGGGAACTTAACTAATTATTTGACTAATTATGTGTCAAAGAAAGTTTTTTCTCAAATATTGAATTTTATTTGGTCTTCGTTTATTGATTTTTGAAAGTTGAATTTGGCAATTGAAATAGGGCTGTGTTTACAATTTGAAATTATTACATTTTTTTTATCCTTAAAAAAAATTGACTTGTCAAAAAGTACTTACATTTAATGTCAAATTATAAATTATGTTTGAAAATGTCACATTTCTTGCTTTACATCTTGGAAAAAAACGCTTGTAGTCGCACATAGTTTGAAATAGAATGACAAAATTCAAAGATACAAATTGCCAGAATGATTTTTTGACTGAATCGAGAAGATAAATAGGTTTTTCACCTCTGTAATAATAATATGGAATTGGAATCCTTTCATTTAATTGTAAACTTTGTAGACTAGATATTTTTTTATTTGAGGGAAAAAATTAATACAAAACTTCTCCAAAATAACTTGCAATAAACTACCACGATTGCAAAAGTTTATTTCGTAGTAAGCTTTTTTCTGTGCTCTTTTACAAAAGTTTAGATTACACTTGCAGTAAATTTAATATCCCGTTTTAATGTTGCAGGAACATGAACAACAGCTGCGGCGGAATGTTGGACCAGCCAGACCCAGACGCGATCAAAATGTTCGTCGGCCAGATTCCTCGCAGCATGGACGAGGAGAAGCTGCGCATAATGTTCGAAGAGTTCGGCAAAGTGCACCAAATCAACGTGCTGCGGGACAAAGTGACCAGCCAGAGCAAAGGTACGTGTGTCCGGATTTTCAATTTACCCCACTCGGATTTATTATCAGCTCAGTCGGCCATCGCGGTTTATTTTTGGGCTCCCGGGGCTGTCCATTAACGGCGGTATATCGAGAAATATAACTCAATCAGGCGCGGCTCCAAATGGAAATCCTGTGTTCGCAGCGAGAGAAGTTTGGGGCGGCGTATACCGTTGAGACACTCGTCATACATCATCGGCCCGGCTGAAATGTGTTTTGCGCATTCACCTGTCTGCGGCACAACCGACACCATATCTATAACAATGCGTCTGCGAGAGGCCGAACAAACTTTACGCCCGGGCCAAATTTCGAGCCAACTCAACTTGTCCTCCGCCTTTGATATATCTCCTACGCACCAGAGAAATATTATTGAACTTTTTGTATGGTGTGTCTGCCCAGAACCATCTAAAGAATGGTGGCCTAGAAAAAATATCTCTTTTTACATTAGATCTGATATACGTCTGAAGTTTCAAATATAAATCCTGTCCTTATTGTTGATTCATATTTTTTGGGATTTCTATCCATAAAATTTCTTCCTTATAAGGAATCAAAAGAGCTAAAATTTTAGCTTCTATGGTATATTTTTTGTTTAATGATTGCTTTTTTAATATAATAAAATGGAAATACTTCCAATTCAATTGACTTGAACAAGAAAATCTCTTAACAAAATGTGAATAAATTAAAAAAAGTTCAGTTAACAATTTTTGAAAGCACACCTGCATTAGTTTTCATTTTAAAATAATTTAAAATTGAAATTGTCTTCAGATTTAATTTTTAATTTAAAGAAAAAAAAGGAATTTTGATATAAGTACGAGATAATAATGTTGGGCGGGCAGGAAACAATTTTTTTCTTACAATTAGCAGTAAATTGCCGTTGAATTTTTTTCCTTCCAGAGCTGTAAATCAAACTGAGCAAGAGGAAAAAAATGAAATGAACTTGCTCAAAATAACTAATTAGCAAAAGTTAATGTCAGGCCCCATCGTCATGTGTGGCAGATGGTCCCGGGCAAAAGAAAGGCTTCAGTGTGTCTGAGCCACGTTTGCAAACTTTCATAATAAAAGGTGTAGCGCCAGCAGATATATATTATTATAACGGACCATATCACTTTTATTTTGGCCTCTTCTTCTGTTCTTCTTTGGCACCTCTCTTCTTTTTCGCGCCCTTTGTGCCAACTTTTGGCAATGATTGAACGAAGTTAATAAAGCAATTTCGCCGCCGCCCCAACACACACAACAACATGCTGCTGCAGTTTTTGCCTTTGACTGCGCAGCCAATCGAGTGTTGCCTCTCTGGCTGGGGCCGTCACAACTTCTTTATTATTTTTTTCCGCTCTCGCGTTTTCTCTCTGCGCGCAAATTGAAGTTGAATGTATTTTGTATACACGAAGTCTCTCTCTTTTCCTCGGGTTTATTTTTCCCCATCCTGGCTGCAGCAAAGTCGCTTGGAAATCAATTTTGCATAGCTTACGATCGCTCGCCGCTCGCTCTCCCTGGCATTTATTGAGAAAACTTTGCGCCTCGCAAATGGAGCGAAGCTATTCACCAAAGGAATCCATGCAGGTTGAATTGCAAAAGGAAAAAATAATAAATATTTCTCGTTTTATTTATTTAAGTAGCGTAGGTTTTCAACCTGCAATTTTGCATTCCACCAATTTTTGCTGAAAGATGCTTGCAAATTATATTTATATTTTGGAAGTAATTTATTTGAAATAATAATTAATTACATAGATATATATTACAAATTTTTATACTTATACGAAAAAAATAATAAATAGAAATTTACCTAATAATAATTTTTTTAATTATTTTTCGACAATTATGGCTATTATCAATGATTTTCAATGTTTTCAATTTTCAGAAGCATTTCATAACGTTATTTTTTATTTTGTTTTTAAGGCTTAATAAATTATACAAGAGAATTCCAATTAAAGATACTGAAGCTGCATCTAAGTGAATTACAATTTCCTCCCGGTATTCTGAAGACATTTATAATTCTTATCGAATAATTTAAATGGTTGATGTTGCATTATTTCGAAATGAGGGAATTAAAAATACTTGAACTATTACTCCATAATGTTGTTGAAAGCACCGGCCTACAACCCCTCCTTGGAGTTGGCTGGATTTGTAATTTCTTTCTCAAAAAATATTCTTAAAAATAATGTATTTATATAATATGATTTTATAGCTAATTCTGAGCGATGTAAAAAATTTACATTAGAAAAATACCAAAAACAGCCAAGTCTGTGAAGAAATTTAATATAAAAAAAGGGAGAAGAAACTCCCGCGTCTAAAAAATAAAAACTATAGCTATGACGAGAAATTATTGTTGTAATTTTTCCGGCTTGCTGAATAGCAAGCAGCTGGGCAAAAGTTGTGGTACTTGCGCCAGAGTTGGAACGAATTCATAACGCGCTATTATTGTCTACACAATTTATTTCCACACTCACACACACATAAAGGAGCAGAGCTTGAAGGAGAGAACTCGGCTAGCTGTGTGTTGCGGTCGGCACATTTTCAGCAAGTAATCGCGGACGGGAAGTTTGCATTCAAACTTCTTGCGGGCGAGTAATAATACAGCGAGTGCCGCCCGAGTTTTGGTCATAGACGACACGATTATGACATTACACGGGCTGACAGTTTCTGTCCCGGCCGCAGCTTTGTCTCGACCGAGAATAGAAACGTGACGAGCCTTGTCTTATCAACCTGCCATAAATATTCCATTAAGCACGCCTGCCTCCTGTTTATCGAAGCGGTCACGGAAATAATTCCGAATGGATGGCCTCACCCGCCAAATCGACTCGCTATTTTATTGTTGCCCGTTGCTCTGAACTTTTTCTTACAATCAATAAGTGCCGCTTTGAAAATTAATAAAAAAAATTATATTTCTTCCGTCTTTAGTTGCTTTGATAATTTGCTCAAAAATTAGAATTAAAAAAGTGTCACTGTCAATTAATTGCTTTGTTTTTAATAATGCATTCAGTTTCAGTGAAAGACAATGAAAGTGTTTCAATTTCATAAAAAAAAGTAACAAAATTATTGGCTAACATATTTTTTTTTCTACAAGTAATTGTTTCTTGGAATATTTTTCTCCAATTTGATCTTATTGTTAGTTTAATTTTCTTGTACATTTTTTTTTTAATTTTTTTATTTATCTAGTTTCAATATTGTAATATTTTAAAGTGTCAAAAATATGAACTTGAATGATTCTGGACGTATTTCTTTTGAAAGTTTTTATTGAAATAAAAATTAGCACTAAAATTTATTTTCAGACTGGTTTTTTTTTTTGAGAGCTCACTTTTTTACATTTCGGAACCTCACGTCGTTTCGGGGGATCATCATTTCTCCTTTGATCGGGGAAAATGATAGGCAGTACATCAAATTTTCATTGTTCTTCTTGTCTCTCGCGGTCGTTTGGGTTGGCACGCGAGGAAATTTCCGTACGATGCGATGTGTGTGCGCACGAGGAGGCGAACGACATTAGACGGCGCGCGTTTAAAATCAATATTCGCGCGCTCACCTTGTGCATGTGTCGTTGGAGGCAGAAAAAAGACGGGGAGAAGCAAACATTACGCCGAAATGCAAATGGCACTTTTATGTATCGGGGAAATGTCACCGCCAAAAGTGGCGGCGCCGCGCTTTCCACAGATGCACGTCTGCATTTGGCCGCCGCGCTTATTTTGTATTCATGCAGATATTGCTGCCGCCGCCGCCACATCTACTCGTAAAAAGTAACGGATGCTGTTTGCGAGTGTGTGTGTTATTATTGGCAAGCAAACACGCCCCACATACAAACACGCGCTCTGTGGTCGCTGCTTTTTGCTGTTGCATCCAGAATTTGCACCACGAGTTCTGGGTGAGCGCAAACAGGTTTTTCCTTTTATTTGCCGACCGCAAGATGGATTTTCTGATTTAGAGAAGGCGGAAAGCGGGGAGGAAATTTAAATGAGAGGGAATGGAATATGCTTTGGTAATGCATGATCAGTTAAAGATTATTGCGATTTTGATAGTACATCAAAAGTAAAATAGATAAAAATGAAGCTTGTGTTAAACAAATAAAATGTCAAATTAACATATTATAATTATAATTTATTATTTTAAGAATATAAATTTAATTATTTGAAAATTTTAAGAATAAATTTATAATAAAAAATAATTTTGTAAATTATGTTTTTAATATAATTTTTTTACCTTAATTCATTTTTAACATTTTTTTTAACTGAGCCCAACTGCTATTAAATTTGTATTCAGTTTACAAAATTATTTTATTTGTGCGCTGTCAATCATATCACTTCTATTTAATAAATAATTCTAAAATTACTCCTTGGATCTCGTCTTGACGGTGTTATTGGCATGTGTTATATTGGGTAAACTGTTTAAATCATCATGTTTAAATTTTTTTATTAAATTATCTATTTTTTTATATACCATTTTTAATTTGAAACATAATTTTCAAATAAATATTATTAAAAACTCCGATTTCCAAGAAAAATTTTGTTTGCCTTTACTGAGCCCCCACTTTATATTGATTTCAATTCTGTCTAGCCCTTGTTAGTAATTCCGCACGAGAATGCAGCAAGAAGTGTCGACGACGAGGTACTCAGGCCGGCATTATATTACCTGCACTCGTGACCATTACTGCGAAAACCACACTACTTCTGCTTGGATCTCTCAATTTGAAACAATAAATAAAAGAGCGCGCGTAATGCTGTTTGTCTGCGGCTTAACTGGAGCAAAAACATCAAACTTTTTATGTGCCGTGCACTTGCTGGAGAGGAAGAAGTGGTAGTGGTAGTTGAAGGCACAATATACATACACGGGCAAGTTTCTTCTTTATTTCTTTCCTCGCTCGGCTAAATTGTGAATAAGCGAGGGCGGAATTAAAGCAGCTGCGGTGTGGAGAAATGGATTGTTTCTCTTCGCAAGAAATATTATATTTTAACAATGCAAGTTAAAATAGGGTCAACACCAAATTTCTTGTAGAAATTAATTTGATTTGTTTTCTTGAAATTTTTAAAGGTAAAATTTTTCTAAAAAAAAAACCTTCTCGTTGTAATTCAAATTTTTTAATTAACAATCATTTAATTTTTATAAAAATACAGAGAGATAAAAAATATGAAAATCTGCAACCTAAGTACAGCATTTACCGCAATTAAATCGACATACGCATTAGTCTTTAAAATATTTATTACAAACGAATTCAGGATATTTGATGGATTCTTGTAAAATTTATACTCGCAGGTATATCTTGGCTGAAAGCCTTTTGGATTAAAAATAATATACGAGAGAAGGTGGAGTCGCTCTCTCAGCATGTATGCCTTTGTTCCAGTTTTTGCGCAGAACGAGCCAGAACAAAAGGTAAAAACACATAAAGCTGCGGTTTCATATATTCCTCTCCCGCTGCAAGGATAGTGAAATGATCTAGTAGAAAAGTATGATGTAGAGAGATGAAGAATTTATAGTCGGGGCCGGTTTTATTACAAATAAAACCGCATCACATTCATGTTGATTTAAATCAAAACCCTCTGCTGATGCTGGATGGAAAAAACTGCGAATTCAATTAAACTCTTGGCTGTTTGCAATTTATTCCAAGCTCGATCAGAAAAGGGGTGGCTTGTCGCAATTCCAAGATTACTTTCGGCTGCGTGATTATTTTGCCGAGCAGCAGGAGCAAATTGACTTCCACCAGGGATATTGGCTCGTTATGCTGCATAAATAAAGACACGCGCCGAGCAAAGCCCCGACGGCCATTACGTCTGGCAATCACGTGCCTTTTCGCATCTCGTCGGCCCCAATCCGCAGCCCGCCTGTAAAGTCCAGCCGCCGATCGAATGAATTCACCCCGGCACGTGGAGAGCGGAGGTGCGACGAAAGAAGTAAAAAACCGACCCAGGCATGCCGATAAATAATATCCCTTGTTCTCGCCGCCTTTTCACCCCACTTTTTGCTTTGGAATAAAAGGGACGCGCATTCCAGGGATAGCCAATTTGTTATAGGCAATGACGGTGTGGAATTTGAGTGCAAAGCAGGGTTTCGGAACTTTTAAATTGAAAATTAGTCTTGAGGATGCCGCTGAATACGGATAAAAATGTGATAATTGGCATTTTAATGAAATTTGATTTTTTGTCAACAAACCACAGTAAAATTTTACAAAGAAAATGTTTCACAATTTTTTATTATTTAGGGCAACATGCAAAATACTTCAGTTGATGTATTTATTTGATAAAATGTAATTTTTTAAAACATACTATGCATACGCAATGGAAACTTAATTTGTGCAAAGAGCAGATAAGTTATTGGTGTTCAATTTAAAAAAATTTTCTTAGGAATGCAGTCAATTTTTTCCAAAATTTAACCAGCAACACAGATGTTTTTTTAATAATTTTCTATTGCTGAAATAAATCTTTCCCAAACTGTTAGAGGGGATTGCTTAAAATTTTTTTAAAGTGCTTAACTCATGTTCTAAATTCAAATTGGCTTCGGGTGAATAAAGCTTGTAAATAAAGAAAGAAAAATACTGACATATTTCCAGTCCTAGGCTAGTGTTTCATGATTATAAATCTTTTTGCAATGAAATATTCCCATGTTGACGCTATGCATTTTTTACTGTCGGCCCGCCAGTCGCCACCGGACACCATGCCAAGTGATTTTTCAACCGCGAGTGTGTGAGTAAATTGTGCACGAATTTCCCTACGCGCAGTTTACGATGTGCCGAAAGCCTCAAAGTAGGAGAGCGCAAGAGGCTGTCAGGCAATATTTAGTGTCGGCGAATGGGGGTGAAAATTTTCAAGACTGACGCACGGAGCTGGAAAGTGTGATGCATATCTAATTTTACTTTCCTGCTTCCTCTCGGCGCGCTTAAGTAGAAGAAAAAATAACTGTTGGGGTAAACATGGGTAGGCGGACGAAAACAAAAACAAAACTGAATGAGAGAGGAAAAAAAAGCATGTGTGTACTGCGAGTTTCTGCTCCAGAAGTTTCTACTTGCGAGTTTTCAAAATTTTTTCTTTACTGTAATTTTTTTCGTAGTTTAGGCTGCAGTGCGGCGAATAGTTGGGTATTTCTCGCCTCTTGGTAAATACTTGATTATGAGTTTCAGTGAGTTGTTCACTAGCCGGACTGCCTTTTTTTTTCTCCCAACCAATTTTTTTTTCACAATTGATTGACTGACTTGTTTGGAGAAAAATATAATGAATTGAATTAATTCAAACAAAATTCAAATTTGAAAATAAATAGATTCTTAATGTTATTTTTAAGCATTTTATTTCAAAGTATTAATTCCTTTTGGGAATGTTAAAACTTTTAATTGGTTTTTTTATACCACGCAGTTTTACAAAAAAAAAATCTCTGTAAAAATTTCCACACAGCGCACATTTTGGTCATCAGCTGTGAAATCTTTGCTAAAACTGCTGGCGAGAATTGCAGGGCGAAAACTTTTCCACCCCTCGTCGTCGAATTTATGTCTAATTAGCGTCGTGCCGGCGGATAAAAATGTCGTATCAGCCGGTAGAGCAGTAGTTAGCCGATACTGTTATTGTCTCGGCGGTTCTTTCCCCGCGCGCTTCCGAATTAGCTTACGTTGGAGAGCGGCGGTGGCGACGGCGGGCGAGGGTAATTAAATTTTCACCCTCTTGCGTTCGAATGCGGCCATATCAGAGGGTAATGAATGTGGAAAGCGGAACGGCCTTTCGCACTACTCGTCGCTCGCATATTCCACGCCGCGATAAAAGCAAATCGCTAAGCAGCAGCTGGAAACTATCACATGGATGCAAATGCGTCTCAACTCTTGCAAGTTGGTAGAAATAAAGGAGGTCTTCGTAATGAGAAAGAGAGAAAGCTGCGGATGCAAACACGGCTTATCAGATTTTACGGCACTTAAAAGCAATTTGATTTCATCAAGAAGCGCTCCTTCTTGCGAGCAAAAGACGCGGTGAACTGATTTGCAGGCGGATATGCACGACGTGAAAGAAAAACTTTTCACCTTTCCTCTCTCTCATTACGAGTTTAGTCAAATTGAGAAGTTTTCCTCTAAGAGTTTCATTACCTCCTCTATAATGGAGGTTAATTCAAAATTAATTTATGGAGCTTTTCACCAGGATGAATAAAGTGCAGAATAATTTTGTTCTGTAAGCAGTTGGAATATTTGATTATAATTTCAATAATAAATAAGATCTTTAAATTAGAATTTGATGAAAAATTAATATTTTTATGATGTATGCAATAGTTATCTAAAAATTATGTAATATTTTTGTGTGAATATTATTTCCTGACATAGTAAAAATATTTAAAAAAAATATTGGCAGCTTTTTAACATACCAAAAAGTCATAAAAAAATATTAAATTTAAAATTTTTTAGATGCTGTGGAAATAATTATCACAATTCAATTAGTTCAAGATTTTTAAAGTTTATTTGGAATTAAGTACATCATAGTAATCTTAAATTATTCCACTCTTTAAATTTAACCAAAATAAACTTCATTTACTAAGTAAGTAATTCTCTGTGCTACAAAGCGCCTTCTCCAAGCGAATGCATGCAACCCGCGTGACCTCCAGATGTTGCGGTGCAGCGTTTGTGGCTTTTAAAAGTTTACTGCGCCGTGTGTGCTGCAGTGGAAAGAAACGCAATTTATGCAAACAAGGGAATTAAGCCCAAGGTTAACTCTCTTTGTTGTTTGCTATCAGATTTTCCAATGCATAGAACTAAAGAACGTTGCACACATGATTTCTTTTTCATTTAACTTAAATTTTAACTGGAAAATTTCCTCAACATTAAACGTGAAGGTATTTATTACTGACTAGTGCATTTTGTAACTAGAAGAGGAAAAACCGACAGAGCGAGTTGTAGTCGGAAAAGTAAATTTAATAGTGCTAATGGACGTGCCTCGGCATTAAATTTCCGCCCATTATCATTCACCTGGAGTAGAAAATGCATCGCCTAGGAAGGAATTCGTGTTGGAAGCTCGTTCTCGATAAGGCTATGCAGGATGCAAATGCAAGTATAAACACGCGGCAGGCATACTGCACTCGTTTCATTCACTCTGCGCATTATATGGAGTCGCCGCGGCCGGTGATATTTATGGCGAGCAGCACACGTAATGCGATTTCGCTTAATTTGCATTTTATCTGTTATTTTACGTCGACGTGCATTAGCGATGCAAAACGGCAAACTGCCTGTAAATATAAAAGTATAAGGAGAATATAATAACACGGAGCGAGTGTGATGTGAAGAATAAAATTTGATGAAATTTTCAGCACCGTCGAATCAATAAAACATTTATTCCAACGTTGGTGGAGAAAACGGCGAGTGGCGAAATATGTTTCGGACGAATTTTAATGTCGGCGCCGTCAGGACCAAATTTTAATCCTCGGAGAGAGCAGTGGGATATAAAATGAGAAGAGAGCCGTGCCGACGCTAAATAGCCTTTTCAGCGACAACTTTTCAAAATGAAGAGCCGCTTTTACGCGACGGAAGAGTAAGAGCGGGCCAGGGTTAAAACACTTTGCCTAGACTTTGCGACTTTGGCCCCACACACACCCAAAACACACACAGAGCTGTTAAAAATTTAATGCAACGTCACGAATTCACAACAAGTCCCAAAGCGCCGCACAAAAATGTAATTAACCCGTCCTCGGGAGACTGTAAAAGTTGAAATGTACTTTGTATAACTTTCTGATTACATAGAATTCCCATTTTGAACAAGTTTTAGTGTGTTTCTGTGGCAAATGTTTGTGGTGACAAAAATGAACATTAAAAATTTTAGCACTTTCATTAAAAATAATTTAAAAAATGACACAATTATCATTGTTGCTGTGTTGTATACATTGTTTACATTCAATTGTTGAAACGTTTAAAAACAATATATTTAAAAAAAGGAATCGTTGGACAAAATGGCACCACCACTAGTAAGAATTTTGCCAAAACTTCTGAGATAAAAAACCCCATCCGCCGCAGTGAGCCTGAAACTGAATGTTTGTAAGTAAAAACGAATTTTATGATCAAGGAAAATGTTCATGTTCATAATATTGTTTCTCATAATTGCCGGAACATAGAAAATTAATGAGCATTAATTAAAATTTATAACACTAAATTTATTGATGAGATTGGAGGGGTTTCAATATAAAATTGCTGTACAATTTCTAATTTACAAAATCGGTTGAAAGGGCTGACGAGCTCAAAAGCTGATAACTTTTGACATCTGATAAGTTGGCATTTTGAATATAATTTCTGTGTGCCACAAAACCGCGCCGTCATCCATATATGCGATCCCCTTTCAGAAAATCCCCTCGACGGAAATGTGGCATTTCTCCACTCGCTCTCTCCGGCACCGCTGCTAATTTAATCTACTTTCGCGAGGCTTTGAGAACAATTTCCCCAATGCAAATGGATTGTTGCCATTGCAGAGAGCAACCGAGAATCACAATTAATTCCGACTCCCCGCCGTCGTCGGATCGCTTTTAAACTCCTTTGTTTCGCGAGCGAGCGCCTTTTCTTAAACACAAAGTCTTGCTTGCGTCTACGAACTAATTAGGTGCAGTTCATTATTCTCAGCAGCGAGTGGCGAACTCACTTAATCCGGCCATCAATCAGGCTCAACTTCTGCAATGATTTGTCACCAAAGCTCTGTTAGGAAAATGCCCTTTTTTGCTGCTCTTCTTTTTCTTACATTCTGATGGAAAAAGCGAAATCACGGCGGGGTCGCTAAGGGCTATATCAGGGTTAAACAGCAGCCAGCGTTTTCTCTCTCTTGAATACTCCATTCATCACCTTGCTTGTCTACTTCCTTCCCTCGGCGGAATGGCGGCGCCGCCGCGACCCGGTGGCTTTGCACCGACAGAGGTATTTGCCGAGCTTTTCAACCGCAGGTGCAAAGGTCTGCCCCGCCGCACATAGTAGAGTGTCAGCCCCCCTGAATTTTTCGACCATTCAACCGGGCGACAGCCAACATAGCTGGGTTTTGAATTTCGTCCTTTCTCTCTCCAACGACCCGGCGTTCCTCTCTTGCTAAAGAGCGGCGGCGATTTTTTTTTTCGAGCACGGGCTATCCACTCGTCTTTCTCTTTTGTAAATGAGCTGTTTTGTTTGCGATTTTTGTATATGTGCGTGGAAATGTTTGCTGAAAAAGCCTGAATGAAGAATGATGGTATTTCGCGCTCCGCCAGATACGTGACACTCTCTCGGCAACTATTTTTGCGCAGGGTGACAGCACAAGTAAAATACTCTCGGTTCTGTGAAATGAAACTCCAACTCGGAAAAGAGATATGAGCGAGTTTTATTTACTTTTTATAACTTTGGTGCCTGAATTTTACAACTTAATTTATTATCTTTTTATATTTAATTTTTATGGAAACAAATTCTATTATAAATTAAAAAAAATCTAAATCTGCTGAGGTAAATATTAAATCAATTGATTTATTATGAATAAACACTTTCAATTTGTAGATGTTAGAAGAAATTTAACTCAAACGAATCCCTGGGTTAGCAGTGTTCCGACCTATAATTACACTAATTATAGCTCAACAAGAATTTTTTCTTGCTTGAAAATTTATATTTCATTTAGAAATCATTAGAATATATCAATTTATTAACCACTTCATTTTGCTGGGAGTGTAGATGATATATTAGGATAATTTTTTATTGTGCAAATTGACTCTGGTACACAATTTTTATTCTAATCTTACTTGCTTTCTTTAATTAAAATTATCTTCTGCCAGAGAATACAATATCTTTTAATAAGTGACGTCAGAAGTCTGTCTTGTATCCTCTTTGTAAGCGTATTTTCCAAGAATTTTCATCTTTTATTAAAGCTGAAAAATCTTCAATCCATCTCATTGAAAATACCTGTACAGTTTATTGTAAACTTTTGTGCCGAATGGAGAAAAAAACGAAGTGCTCTGCCTCTTATTCATGCTCAGACTTTTTCACTACCTGTTTACAATAAGGAAATGGCTTCGGCGAAAGCATCAGACCGGAGAGCATTCCTCGAGTCCAATTTCCTTGAAAGCGAAAGTATTCGATTTTCCCCTCGGCCCGTCAGGCAGAAATAGATTAGGAGACGTTTCTGACGCAGGTGCGGGAAGATTTCTAAACGCCAATAAGAGCGCGACAATTTTTCCTAATAAATTCACCGCGCACTCCGGTGACAGCGGCATTGATAAATGGCACCCTCACGTCGAATATAATATACGAAGAGGGCCTCGAATTTTGCACCGCGCACTAATAATAATAATAATGCGATATAAAGCAGCGATATCCTTTTCTGCAGATCCTCTCTCGAGTTTTATTGTGAGAGAGCAGGTTATTTGATGGATGGGCTTTTTTCGCTCTCACCATGCTGAGCAGCCGCTCGACGCTGGAATTATTTGAAAACGATAAAGACATCGCCGAACAAAAATATTACGGCTGCAATTTTACGAGGCTCCGAAGGCAGTAAAGCGGCAAAAGTTTGTTCCGCACGACGACAGTCAATAATAGAAAAGTTTCTCCGACGGACAACCAATATTATAGATAGATGGCTGTACGCGGCCGGGGCACTTCAAAGTCGACGGCAATAAACCCGGGAATTTTCAGAGCATAAAGTATTGTCAACCGTAAACACAAGAGAAACAGGACAGTCGGAGAAAAGTCACTCGGGGAACTGGCAAACTTCTCTTTTAATTGATTATTATGGCTCGGCGAGAATTCAATTAGAGCGGTGCTAAATTACTGCAGCTGCTGGACTCGCAGATTTCATCAGCTAATACGATAAAGAAGCTCAGAACAATTTCCACTTTAACTATGAGAGTTGGTTGAAAGTAAAAGTTATTATTACTATTAGTTTAATTTTTATTATATTAGCAAATATAATAATAAGAACATATTATTCACGAATTTAAACTTTAATGAATAAAATGAAAGCTTATTTTCTTTTTTTTTTTATTCATTTTGTATTTATTTTTACAATAAAATTACATTATTAATTTGAAGTCTTTAAAAAGAGTAATAAATAAAAAATTTAATTACGGTTTTTTGCAATAATTTTTTTATTGAATACCAACACGTTTCGTCATGAGAGTTAAAAAAAATATTCTTTTGACAAAAAATTAGATCCAACTCTAGGATTGCTTTGTCCAGTATCTTATATAATTGAATCTTTATATCTTTTGCATGAAAAAAAATGAATGATAAAAACTCATATTTATGGAATATTAAAATTTTTTAAAGTAATAAATTCATAACCATGATGTCCACTTTATAGTTGTGTTTGAAAATTTTGATGTGAATCAGATGTAATCTTTCTAAATAGGATAATATTTAATCTTCCTCATTAATATTTCTATGACTATTTAGACCTTCTGTTGACAAAATGGCGATCCTTTATAAAATTTATATTATTTATTATTTATTTATTTATATTATTTATATTATTTATTTTATTTTTTATTTTTACTTTTAAAGAAATTGTTTTGTCAAGCAAAAGAACATGCAATTATCACTAGCAAATTATATTAATTTTCAAATAAATTGAATTCTTGTATGAAAGGCTTTTAATCAAAATTCAAACATCAAACAAATAATTAAAATTTGCTCATTCTATTTCAAGCCAAATTCGATAGAATCTTAAAATAATAACTCACTAAAAACTTTATGGTCTTTAAAGCATAAAGAATATTTTGCTTAAAACTTAAAGTTCTCGCTAAAATTGGAGCCAAGATTTTTTAAACAGAGCGACTTTGTCAAGATACATAATTATGCTGTGAGAAAATTGTAGTGCGAGGAATGCGATAAAAAGTGGCGTGTGGAAATCGAAACAAAACGCCCCGCGAGATAAAAACGAAATAAAAAATGCGGTGACGGAGAGGAACACGCCGGTCTCATCAGCGGCCGTCCTTTCCGTCTGGCAACTGGGGCATATTCAAATTTTTTCCCCGGCCGCACACACCGCATTATATTCGAGCGCAGGGGTGGCAGCAGGGTAAATAATGACCATGTCGGGCTTCACACGCGCCTCCAGTCACGCAATGGCGAACCGCAGCTCGGGAATAAAATGACTAAATCCACGCCTGCACACTTGTAAGAAGTTGAGCTGTTGAAACGCGCGCGCCGGGCCAAAACCTATTATTTGGCATTAGCCGGTTGTGCACGTTGGGCGCCGTTCAAAATAAAACACACACACACGCAGCGCACCAATGGCAAATAAAAGCTCACGGAAAAGGGCCCCAACTGCTGGTCACTCTAATACCCTCCTCCGATGGCCTACTTTTCTTCACTGATGGATTGCGTCGGTGGACCGGCCGAAAATATATTTCCGTGTTTATTCTTGAAAAGCGACTTATCCAAATGGCATATATTGAATTGAATTTCCGGTAAAACGAGACCAGAATTGGAATTCTGAATCTCTTCAAATTTTCTATTAAATACAAAATCACTTGTATATAAGAGTTAGAAAAAAAATGCATTTTACAGAATTTGACTTTGGCCTTTGACCTATTTGGATAATAGTAAAGTTTGCAAAAAAATTTACCTGCTGTTATGAAAATTGCATCGCTTTAAAATCAAAACAAGCAAACATGTAAGCATTTGCTTGAGTTTAAAAAAAAATGGAATATTTCATCCACTCAAAATTTGGGCACAGAAGCTTTTCTTGAAACAAAAATACACTATCTGAAAATCAGAGACTTCAGAGAGGTGGCCTGAACAACACAATTTTGTCCAATTCATTTAAGCATTTTAAAAATGATGAATTACTTTTATGTAAAATAAGCTGTTTTAAAGAAGAAAATTTTTAATGGAATCAAATAAATATCATACCAACAGGCCATATAAGCCAGATAATTGGAGTAAATAAAATCTAAATATTTTTTATCCCAGGTCTTATTGACGCTGTTATATTTTTCCCCATCAATTTGGTTATTTGCCTGGTGAAGATTAGTGGATTTATTTTAATCAATATATAAACATGACCTTTCACTATTTGCCGCAAAAATAAATCCCACGCATTTATTTATGCATAAAACGCTGTACGGATCAAAATTCCAGCTGAAAACATTTTGGGGCAAATATTTAACAACAGCGTTTATTTTTGTTTCCATCCAAGTGTGCATATATCTCACAAAAGCTCGAAAATAAAATTTAAAAATGCTCTGTTTTCAAAATGAAATATTTTCACCCGACACAAAAGTTAATCCAGTGGAAAAATTGCACCGGCAGCCTCTATTTTCCCGGCTAATTGTGGTCACCGGCGCCGCTCTCGTCCTTTTAATCATTTCAACATTTTGATCCGCTCGCTCTCTGGCACATTCGAAACTGCGCGGAATCCCTCCGAAATAAACGCTTTGTTTATTCCAATCGGGACAAAAACGGCAAAATCGATTTCATATCCACCGGCAGAAACACCCTCAAAAGAGAAGCGTTTTTGCCAAACGACAGTTGTAACAGTCGAGCAAAAAATTAATAACGAGACGCGCAATATAATAATTCCAACAACCCTTTTTTTTCTCCGGCCGTAAATTGAAATTTATCCCCGGGTTAATGTGCGAGTCCGGCGTGGAGTGTGTGTTGTCGGCGAGAAGTGCAAGCTGCGTCCACCATGATTTACACCCTCGGGGGAGGAATTGTTTTAACTCGCTGTCAGAACAATCTTTCACAACAGCAAGCGTGTGTGCAAAAAGCAGTTGGGCGCGTCACATAAAAAGAGAAATCCGTTTTTGCCTCGCCGACTTTCTTTCTCTTCGCTTTTCTCTCTCCAATGGTAAACAAAAAATTGAAATCGGCGCAATCGCATCAATTGGAGCAAAACAACCACCGCAGAGACCGTTTGCGATTTTTCTCCACATGTTTTGCCGCCTGCCCGCGCGCGCGGCCAATACTTTTAATGGTGCTTTCCAATTTCGCTAATGAACCTGCTTTTTCGAGTGCTCTCTGCTGGCAAGCGGCGGGGATGGATGGATCGACCAAGGTGCTGCTTTTTGCTCGTTTATTTGCAGCCCGACATAATGAACCACGTCGCAGCGATTTGACAATTTACGTTTTTAATCCAGGAAATTGGGATTTTTCGAGCTCTGCGATTCGTTTTATTTTTGCTCACGGTCGCTTTCATTGTGTCGAGTGGCGTGCAAACACACCCTCGCACCGCTTCTTCGGTTGCTCTCTTATGAATATTTGAACTCGTCGCTTCGGCAAACATTATTCGTGTCATATTTAGTTAACGGCTCACTTGAAAATTGATGAGGCTGGCACCATCAAGTGTGCACGCAATTGCAACCCTACAAATAATACAAATTCATGTGAATTATTTTAATTAGAATTATTTAATTTGTCGGGTAAAAGAATTATATAAAATATTCAAGTTGCAACTTATTTTTCTTCTTATTATTATTTTCCTCGGTGAATTCAAAAAATATAATATCAATCATTTATTTTATAAACATCTTATTTTATCAAATTGAAATCTCAAAACAAATAAAGAGAATTGACAAAATGGAAGAAATGATGAAACTGAATAAATCTACCAAGTACGGTGGAAAAAACAACCTTCTTTGCAAATTAAAAAATTGCAAAAAATTTAATCAAAACAAACAAGCCCTTGAGGACGGATAACGTAATAAGGCTTGAAATTAATTTCGTAATGATGCCCCGCAGGTGCACAATGCTCTTCGAAAGTGGCACGACACGCAGCTCGGAGATTTGAATCATTGATCAGCGCTGTGCACGCGCGCCGCGGGTTAACATAATATACAACCCTAGTTGAAACGAGTGTGATTCGCAGAGCTGTAATTAGGAGGTAATTACACCGCCCGCGGGTCTCGTTTGTTGCCGGCCAAATTGAAATCGCCTTGTATTTAGCAAAGACCGGTGCCACTTTCCGAGAGTGAAAAAAGGAGGAAAATAACTCTGGCGGAAAATGCGCCGTGGCCAAAATTAAATTCCAAGCGCGCTTAATTAAAAGTTATTACGCTCGCTTTGTAATTGGCGCTGGAAAGAGAGAGAAAGAAAGAGGAGAAGAGGCTAAAAAAATACTTATTGCCGCTCTAGACAGTTTCATGACTTCATGAGGATAAATGATTTTTGCCTCCCACGGCGAGCAGGGCTCACTCTTATTGCTCTGTTTATTGCTCGATGAAAGAGGCAGGGCGTGTCTTGCTTTCTTCTTCTTCTCGCTCATTTCTCGACGCAGGTATGGCTTTTTTTTCTTTTCTTTCCTCGCTGCTGCAAACAGACAACACGGCCAAGAAGCGTGTAATTCGATTCTCTGGGGCGCTGCGTGGTTTTAATTTCTGACGTTGTTCTCCGCCGGCAGCAGGAGTTTCTCAAAAATTCCCCAAAGTTTTTGTTTTGCAAGAGAACGAGCAAGAGAGAGAACGCAGGTTTAGCGGAGATTTGCCCCGCAGTGAACCGAGATCGTCATTTAGTTGCTAATGGCGAGACACGACATTGTTGTGCCACGGCCAACAGACGACGAGCTTAATCTGGCCAAGAATGAGGCTTTTTTGCTTTGTTTCAACGGTGGAAAACAAATAAGCGTTTCCATCTACCACGGCGAACGAGAATAATATTCTATCGCCTCATTTCATTTTGTTTACAAAATTTATGTGTGTGAACGTGGACGATTGAGTAAATAAAATTATATTGAAATTGCAAAAGATGCGGAAGGTCGCAAATCTGTAAACGCATATAATCAATATTATTAGTTTATTTTAATGCTAAGGCTATATGAAATTTACATTAAAATTTTTCCCTGTTTATATTATTTTTTTATCATTAAATTTCATTATTATTTTACTGTTATTTATTTTATAATTTTTTTCATTATTGATATTAACGTGTGCAATGATTTCAAATTTCAGAATTGAATGAACTATGGTATGAGTTTTTGTTGTTGTCACTAATTCAATTTCTAATCACTTTCACTAATTAAACATCAAACAATTTCACGTGTACAATTAAATGTAATTATTGAAGAACTTGACTCAATCACAGGCTCAGGTGAATTTTTCGCAGAATCCATTATAGAGAGATCTTTTCTGGCAATCGCACACTCACGCCGTAACTATTATTCTCTGCAAAGTGGCTCTCCGCATTAACATTGTGCGGCACAGAATTTAACTTGTCGCCGGTCATAACGTCGACCGCTCACTTTCGATTGGAGGTCGTCCAAGGCTCTCGTCCGCCGTGCCAAGCCTAAGTAAACTGCACTCGCTTTTTTTAATTTAATAATCCGGCTCGCAGCGATCCCGTTAATGATTCACACGCGGCGAAAATAAACACACCTCCGGCCGCTCTTTTGCTTTTCGGCCGTGACGCGGGCAGGTCTAATCAGCCGTGGAGTAAGTCTCGCCACTCCGACTCTCGCGTGCAAATTTGTCACTCTGGGGCGAGAAAAACGGACGCTGTTAGTGTTAATGAATTGGAAAGCAGATGCGTCGCCGCTCAACAGAGCCGCGCTTCTACAAGCGCGCCGTTCTGTAAATTAATTATTTTAATGCGTTGTTATGGGACGCATTTTTTACTTTAATAATGCTGACGCCTCATTTTTTACACACCAAACACCCCTCTCTACGTGGAGAGTTGGAATAAATTAGCTCTTTCAACGTGCTGCTCTTGACGTTTTGTGTAAATTTACTTAAAATATTGCCCTGTCTGATGAATTAGGTTTACATGCAGTAAAATTTATAGCATTTTTATTGTTTAGAGTTATCTAACAGGTTAAATTACTTGATTTACTTCGTGAAATTTGTTCCATGATTCAATAAGTTCACATGAAGACCTTCAATTGCATTTTCAGTATTAAATTGATCCCTGTGATTTCTAGCTAACGTTAAATTTACATTCACAGAAATTTGAATTGATTCTATTTTTTCATCATCAAAAAAAAAATTAATAGAAATGTCATGACAGAGCTATCCTTCCGCCTGCAGAGTAAAAAAAATTATCGAATTTCCCCTTTTTTTAAATTGTATTAATTTTATCAAGGAAATAAAAAACTTTTCTTATCCAATTCTAAAAAAATCATCGTTATTCCATTAAATTATTTTAACTGTCAAAAAAAAATTCACCAATCCGGGTGTTTTTTTTTTATTTCAGACACAGCAGTTGCTGAATTATAAAAATAATTATTAAACCTATATCTGAATAAAGCTGATTTTTGAGCTATAAAAACACCTGTAATGCTTAATGATCTCAAATTTATCATTTTTAAATCGCCATCAAAAATTTATATTATCAGCGTGCAACTTTAATTAATAAATCTCCATTTAAAATAATTTACCTAAAAAGAGCTAAAATTATCGAGCCTTTTTAGCCGTACAAAATTATTTACTTTTTTCTCGTCTGCTTATTTTTGAATCGGTTTCCAATTCGCATTTTCTGCTGTGCCACTCTCGTTTTGCCGCGCTCATCTCTTGCGGCGGTCAGTTGGCAGTAATTGAATTAATGGCACACGCGCGCAACTCTCGGCCCGAGGCGTGCGATTTGCACCATTTTGCGCGCTGCCGCTGTTTAGTATTGCACAGGCGAAATCTTTCTTTATTAGGGCCCGAAATAACCCGAATTTCCTCTCGACTAACTCAATTTCCTTTCCTCCCCGGCGCAACGAGAAGAAGCAAACTCTAATTATCCCGTGAATAGGTGGGGGTGGCCGGAGAGGCTTTTCTTTCTTTTCAACAGAGGCCCCGAAATTAAATACGCCTCGCAGAAGTTTGTCTCCATTAAGGAGTTGAAATAAACGACGGATAAATGCCGGCCAACAAAAACAAGCCCGCGAACAAAAGATTTTAATGGCGCGCGCTTTTCGCGTGGAAATTTCGGAATAATTACGCCAGAGCAGACGAATGAAATAAAAGAAGAAGAAAAAAGCAGCGGAAAAGTTGAAGGATTAAATATCAAGAGTATAGTAGTGAATGCGAGCAGGAGTTCTCAGTTGCCGCCGCCCCAATTTATTGATGACTCGATAATTGGATGGGTGAAGTGAGGAGGAAATCTTTTCCTCATTTTCCGCTCTTTCATTCTTTCTTTTCATCTGCGCGCAAATAACCGTCGATGAAAATGTTTTGGCAGGAAGTTCTTGCGCGAGATCATTAGTCCCCGCGCGTATATCAATCAGGAAATTTCATCATCTGCCCTCCCTCGCTGGTTTTTTTTTCTGCTATTCCGTCCCTGGAAAATTGGTGTCTCTTTTCCGCGCACACACATTATAATATATTCGCAAGCAAACAGACCAACGTCGCCCCTTTGAGCTCCCTAGCTTGAGCTGCTCCCTCTGCGGAGAGCAACTGGAGCGGCAAATAAATTTTGAGAGGTAATATACCGAGGGTCAGCCTTTGACGGGCGCGGCTTTTGATTCAAATTAATAAAGTTTGTCAAAGGGACTCGACATTTTTAATCATGAAAAATGTTCCCTTCGCTCTTGAAATTAGAAAAGTGACGAGCCGTGTTTATTTCATATCTGACTATTTTTGATCATAAAACTTGTAATAATCGTAAATAATTTTTTTTGCATAGTTTCTCCTATTTCTTCATCAATTAATTAACATTATTTATTATTACCAACTAGTAAGTTTGCTTCACAACACACAATCTGAAGTCAATGCTTTAGTTGAAATAACTCTTATGAACCGATTTTTGACATCAGAAGCATCTGAATGATTGTATACATATTGAAATTTTGCATAACAATGGGACGTAAAAATGGTGCTAATTTATATTTGAAAGTAATTGTATGAATTAACCAATAAAATTTTACTCGTTTTTAAATACGTATGATATGATAATGATAGTTAAATATATTTTCAGCCTGATTTTTACAACATTACATTCGCTCAACATTTTGAAATCTGGAAATTATGTATAAAAGTCTCATTTCTTCTTCTCACAATTAGAGCGCACTCTTCTTGTATTCTTAAATGACGTGGTTTACTGAAAGTGCAAATTATTGTATGATGTTGAAAAGTCCTAATCAAATAACCCTTTCTAAATATAAAGACAACAACCAATAAGACCCATGAATCATTTTCCACCTGGAAATATTCATAATAGCCAGATATTGAGGAACATTCAAATTTATTTATATTTTTAATTTCTTGCTCGCTATTAAATTTCAAGAAACGCTAATAAGGTTACAAAGAATGCATTTATTTGTAATAACAAAGGAAATTATTTAAAAATATTGTTAATAAGTATTTTTTATTAGAAAATGAAGAAATCTTAATTTTTTTTAAAAATTAAAGTTAATTATTAAATATATTACTGTTTTTTGTATCTAAGTAGAAAATTTCTAATACAGCTGATATACTATTGAGGTGTTGGTTGGTGTCATTCGCTGTTGGTGTATAACTCGTCTCTGATGTGCAGCCCGTCCATGTAGCTGGTAATCTTGGCTGACGCTGGCGGCTCCGGTGCACGCTTGAAAAATCAAAGGCGCGCTGCTGCACCCCCTCATTATAATGAAAAATTCCCTGGTAAATAACTGCCGGCTGATATTCGCACATCAATATTGCGCCTGCTTGGCTCGCTCTTGCCGTCAATAAAGGCCGACAATTTTTGCCGCGGGGGAGGCAAATGAAGTCCGCGCGCTTGATCAAAGGGGCGCCGCGAAAAATGAATTACGCGCGAGATGACTTTGAAGGAGCGCGGATTTTCCAACTTGTTCTGCTTTGTCGAATCAAAGGGCTGCGCTTTCACGCATGGAACTCATTTATTTAGCAAAAAGTTGGTGTGTGTGTGTCGGCGAGAGAGCGTTGCGGTGAAAAGCCGCCCTGCTTTTTTCCACGTCAGGAGCACGCGGTAATGAGCGACAGTTGAAGCCCGGCGGCCGGCAAAACGCGCGCCCTCCCGTGTATGGAATCGGCGGCGCGTGAATCGCTCAAAAAATGCGCCAAATCTGGGTTAGCGCACAACAACAAAGAGGCGCAAATTAGTTAGGTGCAGCGCGCGCGGCTGCAGTTGGCACCCTTTTCACGCTCCGACTGCGCCTCGCGTTTGATGAACGGACTTTTCACACTTTTTCATTTGCGCTCTTTGCTGGCAAATGCCGAGTCCATACCTGACGAGCAAGCAACGCTAAATAGCCGTCTGCTTTTGATGTTCCGCTTTGAATGAAATTCAATTTGAAATTTAGTGCAGCAAATACATATAAAAAATTTTGGGTGTATGAAATATTTTTATTGATTTCAATTGAGTTTAGTTTATTACAAAAAAAAAAATCAATAGCAAGAATTGATGGATATTTCCTAAACGGGGATTTGTTATCATTTGAATTAATTATAATGGTATGCTCAGTTCTGCTGAAATTTAGCACTGGAAATCCAAAACTTAAATAAGGACACAATGCATATAGCCACAATTTTAAATATTTTTGAAATAAAATGATCCTACTGGATCCTACTAGTTGAAAGGGTTTAATTAATATCCTTTCTCTAGTTTTATTAATTTTTTTATAAAAAGTAAAAAGTAATCATAATTGCAAAAGGCACCAGTTTCAAAGCCATTATGTACTTAAATTTTAATATAATTCCAAATCAAAATTTTTTATTAATCATAGATATGTAGATAAAGAAATTCACTTAATTCATAATTATTAAATTAATCAATTTACAGAATTTAATATTCAATATCATTAGGAAATAATTTTACCCACTTTCCAAGTGTAAAAGCTGAGGGCCGCTTTCGGTCATCAGTCAGAATAAGCACCAGCCGATGTCTTTTTTTTGCTTGGCTGGACTTGTACCGTTAGAACAAATAATTATCTGAAGAAAAAACTGGTAAAAAAATATAAAACGGCCATTATTTGGCTCTCCATGCTGAGAAGCAAAGCGTTTTCCAACTATCTAAATTGCACCGTGTACATGTTTGAAGATCGGAAGAAAACCGCTGTGGAAATAATCAGCGCTGTGATTTCTTGGCGAAAGCAAAGGGGTGGCTCGGCGTCGACCGTAAATGGAGCGGTGGAAAAACGACGCAGGTCTCGTTATACAGCTGCACAGTACACAATGCGGAGACGGAAAAACAAGGAGAGAAATACGTATAAAAATATAAAAGGGGTGCACCGGAGAGCGGAGCAAGCAAGGGCACGCAAAAATCAATGAAGGCCGGAGAGAGAGGAAAAATGCTTCGGCTCAGCACAAAATGCGCTCTCTCTCTATTGAATGAAGCCGGTGGGTGGGTGGGTGACGGGTGGGGAGAGGGATGCGTGTCTTATTAGTGGCAGCGGACAAATCACTGCGTCGCCGAGCAAGGTAGACACACAAAAAGAGGCATCATAGTACACGTCTTCTTCTTTCCTCCTTGAATCTCTACTTTCGGTGCTTATATTAAAAACGCAAAAGGAGAGATCGCAGACAAGGTCCTCCGCCGCCGCCGGTTTGCCTTTTGCGCAGGCAGTTTTATATTTATTTGCATGCTTCCCTTTTTTATATACTTTCCAATAACATTTCCCAATTATTTCTCCTGGCTGCATATCCATCTGCCTCGGTTGGTTGAATAACGAGAGAGGCAGTGATTGAGTCTCGAGCTAGCAGCCCTCTTTCGCCGGCAGAAACCAATTTCGAGATGCAGCGCCCGAGCATTATTAAAATCAAATTTCATGCCGTGCTTCTATCTCTCGCCAGCGAAATCGAGAGATATTTCGCTCGGAATTCGTATAATAACACTGAGCTTTATTACGAGGCGTTTCGGCCGCGCTGCATTAATGCGAAAAACATTATTAAAAAGAGAGAGAGAAACGATAAATTTGAATTCCTTACAAGGCAATTATATTTCAGCTATGCAACGATGTGATCATGCGTGATGAACAGGTTGCATACCTATCCTGGGAAATTTGGAAAATTTTAATTAAAAATAATAATTATGAGTTTTATGTAAATTGTTATTATAATTGATTTTTTTTCTCTGTTGCAGGTATGTGAAGCTTTCAAATGGAAATCTGGACCGTTCTGTGAGTTTAGTAATTAGAGTAATCAAATTTCTACCAAACATTAACAATTTTCCATTAGCCGGAAAATGAGATTCAGAGTGTCTAAAGTTTTTTTTCCGCCAAGGCTTAAGTCTTTTTTCCTTTTTTTTTGGCAATTCACTTACTCTTGGCACGCGTTGGCTTTTGTAAGAAGCTCACAGGAGCGGAGGCGAAAAAGAAAAGCGCCGGCTTGGAGAGGCAGATATCAAATTGAGTCGAAATTGAATTTTGCTCGGCTGACCCTGCTTGTCTCCTCCTTGGCGCTCGCCCGCCTCATCATTTTGTTATTTCACTCCATTAAAACTTTTATATACCACCGCGACGCACACACACGATTGTTTTACGAGGGTCTCTTATTCCCAGCAGCCTATCGCCGGAAATAACTGCATTCCGTAATGCGATCTATCACATCGGCCACCGCCTAATGGCCGAGGGGCTGCATTTACGGCCGACGGACACCAATTATTATTGCCGCCCATCGAGGGTCATTAGGCCTTTCTTTCATCGCCGCTTCCATTTTTTCCGCCTCCAGTTTCGTTATTTCTTCTGCGTCAACGGCGCTTCTTTTCCTCTCTTTCGAAGAGATGATGTTCTCCAATTTTTCCTCTCCTGCGGTGGTGACGCTTTCTCTCTCTCCAATTTCTTTCCCTTTTATTTCGCTCACGAAACTTCCTCCCAACTGCAGATCGCAATCATTAGGAAAGGAGTTTATTTGCGGCACCGACGGATATAATGTTATTCCCTGCGCTGCCAAACAGGAAACTTTTTAACGCAAACATTATAACTTTTGATGGCTTTAAGCTGCGGATATAGATCACGTTTTTTTATTTGTCCTGTCACACGCGCCGAAACCACTTTATTTCACTAATGGAGTGGCCGCTTCTTGGAATGTGCTTTTTGCGAACACCGAAGTCAAACAACAACAGTAAATAATTACGAAGAACCTTTTTTTGCTGTTGTAAATAGGCTGCCATTTAAAACTTTAAATTAAGAAAGTTGCATTTATTACATATTGATTATATTTCATGGCATATCTTATTTTAAAATTTTATTGCTTATATGTGTATATGTTTAGTATGCAATTTGAAGTACAGTGCAGCTTACAATGTAAAATAATATCAGAAAAAAACCGTGGCATTGAAATTTAATATTGTTAATTTATCACCACCAACCATCAATTTTTCCTATGGAGGTAGTATTTTGTTATATAATCATTTTTCTTCTTAAGAAAATTCATTATCTTACAAAAATCAGAATATATATTATATTATAATGTGGCCATTTAAATATAATCCACTTCAACAAGTGTTAAAAATTATTAAATGTTAAAAAAAGTTGAAAAAATATTTTTATCAATATAATTATGTAATAAAGGAAAAATAATAGATGTAAATTTTTATTATTTTCTATATTTGTTTATTAACCTATTTATAGCACATAAACAAAAACTGTTTGAACTACATTAAAAAATTTTGCACAAACAAAGGGGCAGTTCCATACCATAATTCTGAGCGGATTGCGGATTTCAGTGGAAATTTAGCGGCTACCAAAGCCGGCAGCTCACAGAATTTACGATGCACCACCAGAGCGGGTTTATTCCCGCACGAAGAGTGCATAATATTTAAAATTTAATCCCGTCCATTAGCCGGGAGAGCCGCTCGGGAGGTGCAGCTGGGTGCATTTACACTTTACACACTCTCCGTCCGTTCGTAATCATTAATCCCGCGCGCTGTTTTAACGCGCCACCGGCAATTTGCAGTGATTTACAAGCGGCCGGCGGATTCGGTCACTTTTGTTTATCTGCGCGCCCCGCTAAAATGCGAAACGCACCCAGGCGCCGCCGTGCTAATCCCCGACCGCGATAAGATTTAATGCCAAATCTGAGTTTCCCCCTCTGATGTAATTAATGAGCCGTGAAAGTGCAAACAAATATAGAGTGAGAGCGACGCCTCGAAGGAAATGAGCCCCGCCAGCGATTTTGATTCGCGCTTAATTGAATCTCGAAAATGCAAAAATGCGATTTTTCCGCCAAATGAGCGATGCGATTAGGATCCTCAGAAAGCACACACGCGTCTCTGGTGCGGAATCGGCGATTTTCGAGTGCCTCATCAGCACACACCACAATCGCATTCACTCTCGGGCAGTTCTTGCCAGAGCTCCGCCGTCTGTGTGTGCTGAGGCATCAAAATGTTTTGGTCTCGCAGATACTTCCTCCCATTCAGCACAAGTGCCGAAAATTGATTTTAATCTTCTTATAAGATCAATGGCATCAGTGTCAGTTATGATTTCAAACTCAAGCGATTTTTTTTATATCTTCAAAATTAATACTTTTAAAAGAAAGAAGCAGAGTATTCAGCAAAAAACTAAATAAATAATTAAAATATTTGTTTATTTTAAATGTATTCTGAGTCATCATAATTATATTTTATTTCCCTGCAAAATAATTGATAATGATTTTGAGTTGGAAACTGAAAAAAATTAAAACAGGGGGTGTGACAATTGAATAGTGACAAGTGATGTTGATAACTTTGTGCTGCCCGATGTTTTGTTTTAAGGAAGAAACAAACATTTTACTCATGAGAAACCGGAATTGAAAGTTTGAATACTTTTTTAATACGCTTGGCAAGATTTAAAAATCTGAAAGCATATAATGTAGAAATAAAATCTCTTTAATATAAAGTGACTATAGTCATTCTTTAGGTTTATTTAGAATTAACAAAGTGAAAAGCAAAAATCGAATTGATAAAACCAGTAACGTATGCAACGTTTAAAACTATTTACTCCTTTTGATTGTGCATTTTACTTGTTCAACAAAAAATGTTACATATAATAATATAAAACGATTATGTTTTTAGTGCCGTAATGTGTTCAGAAATCAGTAGGGTAAATTTATGTAGTTTGTATTTTAATCTCCAATATCAAAATGTAAATCACACGTTTTTGTAATAATATGTTGGATAAACAACATGATTCAATTCAAAAACATTTACAAACACAGTCGAACTGTTATTCGGGCCATCAATTCAAAATGCAAAACAGAGGCTGAACCTCTATTTAAATATCGCCATTGATAAATGCCCAGCACCATCGCATCGCATAAATCATCTAGGCCGGCAATGAATAATCTCATGCATGATAAGTTGATTCAGTTGCACCAAATCCACGCGGCGGCTCAACTTTCAGCGGTCGTATTTCAAACAAAATGCTCTGCATTATGTTTATTTAACATCCGGTGTAAAATGCAGAGTGCAAAATGTATTACAGCTTTCCAAAGTTAATTGAATTTCGCGTTACGACACACACGGCACCGTGCATCATCAGATTGAATTATCCGCCGGCATAAATTGGTTCAAAATCAGATTATCCGGCGAACGGCAGCAAATAACAACAATAACGATTACGACGGAACATCAAGTGCAGCGCCACATTTCCACACGCTCGTTTTCGAAATAGAAACAAGGGGATTGATATTTTTACGAGAGGACCGTAATATGAAGGCGGAGTAAAAGCAGATTTATGTGCAATTTAATTTCGGCTTGTATGTTCCTCGCAGCTCGCGTTCTCATAATGGAGTCAAGAGCCGGCGGGTCTCTTGAGCGTCGACTTTGATTTTGCTGTATTAGCTTGGGACTGATGGCACGAGCGAAATTTGCTTTCGTCTTTGCCCGCGGCGGGTAAAAATTGCGCACAGCTTCAAAGGGGGCCATTCTGGCAAATTTATTGCTTATATTAAAGCCGAAAACTCTTGAGGAATTTGGCGCTTGTGTCTTGAGAAAGGAAAGAAGGAACTTAGCTTGTATAGGATTTAAGCAATTTAAAAGAAATTGAAATTCAATAATTTTATTTTGTTCGTGTAAATTGGTTCTCAGGGTCAGAAGTGATCTAAGCTCTTATCATCCTTAGTTGGTTATAATTTCATCTAATTCATTATTTGTATTTATTTCATGGTTATTTTATTAAATAATAAAAAGAAGTTAAATTTTTTATCAATGAATATTATTCTAATTAGATTTAAAATTTTTAAAAACTTTTTGCCTTAAGTATATAAAAAATTATATCTAAATCATAAGATATGATAGCAAAAAGAAAATTTTGAATTTGTAATAAAAATTTTGAAAAATAAAATCGCTTTATGCTTGACTTAATGGTCACTTTCTAACCAGAAATCACTGTAGAATATTATTTTCCCCTTAACATCTCTAAAACCTTCACTATTATTTTTTTTTTTACTGAGAGACTAACATGTAGTTAAAATATCAATAATTTTCATGAATAAAAAAATGATATCTGCAAGTAGAAGGACATTTTGAAACTGTTTAAATATTACTTTTAGATATACAAGATAAATTATAATAATAATAATGAGCTGTTTTAAAAGGTTGCACATCGCTTTTATTGTTGTTTTAACTTGTTTCCCTCCAACAAAATGAACAAATTGAATGCGTACGTTCTCACCGTCGCCATCTTAGTCGGTTGCTGCCTTCTTTGTTGTTTACAATTCATTAAAGCCGGGTGGAACACACGCCATCATATTAAAGGCTTCGCACTCGACGGCTTCTCTTCCGTATTTCCGCCGCAATATAAATAATCCTTCCGTGCGTGCCGAGTTGAAAGCGTCCCTCCTCCGCTCGCTTTCAGTCGTTTGTTCGCACTCTCGTGTGTATGTGTGTGTTTGTTTGGAGCGAAAACACACGTGAATTAAACACAAATAAGTCGGCCGGAGAAAAAGCGTTTGCGGCAGAGAAAGCGAGAAATAAAAATCCGCCGTGTTTGTCAACTTTAAATAACGTTTTCACACTTGTGTGTTTGTAGGCTGAACGCTTATGTGTTGATTTTGTCCCCAATACGTGGAAATAGAAAGATGGTGCTTTTCATTTTCTCAGTAGAGTTATCTTCCATAAAAAAATCAAAATTAATCATAGATTTGGCTCCATTATTTATAGATTTATAATAAAAATATACATAAAATGAATGTTTTGAAAATAAAAACTAGAAAAATTGTTCATTAATTGTGAAAGTTACAATATATAAAGCGTTCAAAATGCATAAGTTATGATGACGTGAGAGATGGACCACGTTTGAATATCAAATAAGCACAGCGTGGTTCTCAGTGTGCGCCATAAGAGGTTTCTCCGTCAGCGTGCAAAAACTGCCATGCATTATGCAGATGAGAAAGAGAAACAGAGGGATTTTTACACTTTATTGTTCAACTCTTTTTTTTGCTGCTATTTAATCGCAAAAACTCTTTTCCTCTTTTGAAAATTTAATAACCTGGTTCTCTCCCAGCGAATGCAAATGGTTTCGCCATTAAAGAGAGAAAAAGCACAAGTTTGATGGCCTTGGCGGAAAAACTCGTTCAATTTTGCCGAGAGCGGCGGAATATATCGCCGGAGCGGGTGGAGAAAGAGAGATATGTTTGTCCCGGCGCTTGAGTAAAAGTAAACAAGTCTCTAGTCGAGAAGCGAAGTAAGAAGTAAGAGTGTGTGTATGGCCGCGACGACCAAGATAATAATAATGTATTCATGGAGTTTTAGAGAAAAAAAGCGATGCCATAAAAATTGTATATATTCGCCTCAGCCTCTCTTTTTATGAGCTGCCGTGTTTGCATTAAAGCAAGCAAGTAAGCGAAAGAACGAACGAGGTGTGCATTGGCGTATAATGTGCACTGAATACATCTTGCCATCAGCAAAACAAACTCTCCTTCTCTCCACAACGATGACTGAAGCGCTCTCGCGAATTATTAATAACTCGGCGCGGCCGCAGATGCAGCTCGAGAACAGCAAGCGCCTCTCTCTTCCGGTCAGTGGATTTTAATCTTTTAGAACAACAATCTGAAGTTTACTTTAAAACAATGAACGATTGCAATTATAAACACAAGCTTTTAACTTATTAATACTTAGTATTTTTACTATAATTTTTTTTATTGTAAAATATGCATCATTAATTTTTTTCTTTTAAATTAACTACTTTTAGTGTTTTAATATTTTAACATTTTTATATTATAGTATATTGCATATGCTTTTCAATTACTTCTATCTTGTTTTGTTAAGATTTATAAATAATTAAAAAGGAGCTTGCAATTATAAATTATAATAAATAAAAATACACATGCGTTACAATAGTTCAAATTGGGGTACCCTGTACTAACCATGCAGCAATCTTTTTAACGATTGAGAAATTTTATCATTAAAAAAAAAAAAAAAAAAAAAAAAAAAAAAAATTAGTTTATAGTGGAATGGAAAATAAAATAAGATCCTTTGTAATATAATTTTAATTGAATAATTCAAAATGTGGTCAAATTTTTCGTCATTGGTAAATCATAAGATAAGCAAGATTCCTTGTTTGATTATAAATAAAATAATATTTTATAAATATATATTCAACCCTAGTTTGGATCCACCAGCGACTTTTTGCAACATTCAACATTTTTTCCTTGGGAAAAGATGCAGCCAGTCAAGTCAGCAGTTTGTTCGTTTCGCCGTATCCATCTTTATCTTTCCGGGAGCAGCAGTTCTCGTTCACTCTCGCACTTGTGCTGTTTTTCGCCGCCCGCAGGACGAGTGCAGGCGCGCGTTCTGTACTCTTTAATCTTTATTGCCGGCGGCTGGTGCCGCCGCCGCCGAAGAAGAAGTAAGTGTGCAGCCGCTTTTATTGCGGGGGAGGCACAAGTGCGAGCGAGCGAGCGTCGTGCCGCCGCCGCTTCCTGCTTTTTCGAAAGCGAACGAACGCACGTGGAAATAGCTTTGCCATCAGAGACGCCAGAAATGGAAATTGCCGTCAAATGTCGGCGGTTTACAAATAGCAGACTATCTCTTCCCTTGATGGCCCATCGCCCGTTAACCTATCATTCGCCTAAGAGTAAAAAGTAAAAAAAAAGATCTCCGTTTAGGTAAAGAGCAAAGTTAAAGGAATTTTAAATTAGTAAATGTTCAAGACATATCGGCTGCCAATGAAAACAATTTTCTCTGTTTGATCAAAGTCAAACTTATATATAATTTTTTTAGCTTTATTTGTTGATACATAGTCATTTTTTTTATATTTTCATTCAATTTTATAAAGTTCACATACCACAAATCATGGGGATCTGAAATTTAAATTTACTATACCAGGTTCTTTTACGAAAACTTTCTCGATTTATTTTAAAGTTCCAGAAGATAAAGGTATGCTGTTCAAATAAATAATTAGTGAAATAAACAAACCACAAAACGGAATATTTAAATTTTTAAATAAGTTTTCAGGTTATTTTAAACTAATTTCATTCCTTTTTTTTCTAAATGAACCATAAAAAAAAATATAGGATCTGATTTTTGAATTACTTCAATTTCATTTTTGTTTTCTATTTTATTCACTCACAAGAGCAAAATCAATTAATTTTATCAGTTTTTCTCTTCATAATTTTTATTAAACTTAAAAATTGTTTGTTTTGAAAGAAAAGTAACGTGTAATAAACCAATCAAGCTAATTTGATTATTTTAAATCAAATGTAATGCTAACAAGCGCTATTCAATTGAAATAAATTGCTAGTTTATTCTAATTTTTATTATTCTGCAAAAAGAAATTACTAATTAAATAATCTATTGGACTAAAAATTAAAATTTAATCATATCATAAGCTTCAGTACATTTTAATTGATTTGTGCAGTTGAAACTCAACTTTTAAAGTTTTTCCTAGTCTTGTAAAAAACTGCAATTGAATATCATTCAAGTGGAAAATTTCAGGATTGCGGTTTTACGGGGATCAATGGCACGAGAAAATCCAGACGCGAGGGATTTTTTTTTACTTTGCTCGAGTGCATGCTGCTCCGTGCAAGATTGGCACATTGCAAGATTGCAGAACCGATGAAACGCTATTACACAGTCCATCAAGCAGAGCGCCGCCGGCAAGAAGTCTCATTAAGCTCGAGAGATGCTTTCAATTTTGCATCGCGAACCGCATTATTATTTAAAAGGCTGCGCGCGCTGTAAAAAAGCTCTAAACACTTTACGAGAACGCGCTGGAAAATTAGTTTTCGCGCCGGACACTAAAACCAGCCGTGCAATTTTACGGCGCAGCGTCTTGCAAAACGCGCGCACGCCGAGTTTAGCACCTCTCTCGGAAATGAACGCCTGCACGTTATGCAACTCTTTTGGCGTCTGCGATGGGGTGCTCGAGGCGAGCAATAGAAAAAGAATGAAGCGCGCTGCTAATTGTCGGACACGGCGATTCCGTTTCTTTCTTTTTTGCGGTGCTCTCTCGTTGACTGTTGACGCCTGGCTGCCTCTCTCACGTCCAATTTATTCCCCTCCTCGCAAATTATTTGCGGTTTTCTAGCGTGCCTTTCACATTACTTACCGCAACACATTTTATTTTCGACTTTCAACTTACAATTAAAATAAGTAGAAGAACTTGAATTTTTAAATTTTAGCATTTTTAGTGTGCAAGGTTTTTTTAAACTTTAAATCTAAAACATAATATTATAAAATTTATAAACATCTTTTTATGCAACTTTAATTTTTAAAATATAAATTTACAAAATTATAATTAGCAGCATATTATTTCATTATTTGCAATAAATTTTTTTATTTTTCCACAACACAGGTAGAATTTAACTTATAAAGTTGCATCATTAATTTTATTAAATTATATATAAATATTGCAAGCTTCTTTCAATAACAGATGATAATTAAAATTAATTGTGAACACACCAGCCCCTTTGTCGAAAATTGTTTAATGTGTATGATATATTAATAAAATTAATTTAACTTAGTTGGATTTTTCTTGCATAATAAGTTATATAGTTCTAATTCAATTTGATAGTCAAAGCTGTATTTATTTTTTATGAAATTCGCATGTTAGTGAAAAACTGATGAAGTAGCTTGAAATTAGAAAAAATAGAGAGCATAATACAAATATAAAAATATTTGTTTTTATATTTTATGTAATTCTACAGAATACTGGAACCCTTAAAATGATTATAGAGCAGATTTTTCCATCAAATGGAAGCAGTGGCCCAGAATTTAGTATAGATTTAAACATTTCTTTGAATTGAAAATTATGCTATTGCGACTTCAATTTTTTTACGAGATTTTAATCTCCTGCAAAAACAAATATGCGCGAGTTTTTAATGTTAAAATAAAACTTTTTCATTATGTTAAAATAGTGTACATTGAATGAACATAATTTGATTCTTACAAGTAAAATTTCAAAATATATAGCTGCTGATTTTTAAATTTGTAATCTAAGCACAATTTTGAATATAATTATGATTGAGAAATACATTTGAAATTAGTCACAGGACGATTGTAGCAACTCTTATAGAACCACATTAATAAACAACCATTCAATGATCGTTTAGACAATTTAAACACACGCGCTGAAATGTACCAAAACACAGGGTGACACAAAAAATCTCACCTCCTGCCAAAAATAAATTTCACCGATCGGAATGCGCTCGCTCGCATTAGTTAAACGACGGCTGTACCGAGAACTTTTCTCTTTTTCGAGTGCACACGTCGGTCGTCGCCGGCTTAAAAATGTGGCACACGTTCTTTTCCCTCTTGTATCTCTTTCTCTCGCTTTTTTACTCCACACTGACTGAGCTCGTTTTCTGATTTCGTGTGGCAATTCCCCGATGGCTAATGCCCGGCTCGGCCGCAGCAAATTAGTCGGCCGTCTTCGCGCGCTCGGAAGGGAGCGATGTACACTTTTGCTGCGGTCACCCGCACAAAGTTTCGCTGGGCGGAGATCGAGCAGTGAAATCCGGTTGCCCGCAGCTGCTGAGAAAAGGCAACAAGACTTTCGTTCGTGTCCGAAGGCGGCGAGACTCGCTGCTCGTGCCACGACGACAATTTTAATTCATTTATATGCAAAACGCGCCGCCGTAAATTAGCTTACGCCCCTTCGCTCCAATATTGCTCTCCGCTCGCCTGGGGCCTCTTTTTAACGACGTCATGCAGAATTTGGAAATTTTTGCCTCCCGCGTGAATTATTCGGTCCGGGGTGGAAGGGGAGGAAGCGCTCAACGCGTTTCTGCTTCATTAAAATGATATTCTTTGCTAGAGGGCTGCAAGGTGGATAATATTTTTTAAATGGAAAGTCTTTATTTCAAAATTTGATAGTTTCTCTGTAAATTAAATTTGTGTATTCATGAATGCAATTATTCATTTCTAAAAATTATCAAAATTGTAGTTTTATTTAATTGTTTTCATTTTCACTATTAATTATTCCTTTATAATCTATTTCTTTCATCAATAAAAACCACCACACTAAATAGCAGAAGCATAAATCACATTTCTCAAGTATAATTGGGATGCATCGATGGCAACATTTTATTATTATTATTTATTTTTATACAAAAATATTTTTAAACCTACAACTGTGTATATGACACAAATGTGTCAAGTTGAATTAAAGGTCAGTAAAACATCAAACAAAAATCGATAAAACATAAATAAAATAAATTTACTGTGAATATATAAAAAAAATTAATTACATAAACTTTTATTAAAGAAAATTACTTGTAAATTTTTTTAAATGTAATTAGAATTATTATTTTATTCATTTCATTTTGGCTTGAATTATTAAATCTCTGTCTTCTTAAAATTTCTTACTTGCAAAAGTTTCTCTTCCTGAGAAATTCGAATTTAACTTTTCCATGCTTGCAGATCTCTAAACTCCCACGGCACATTAAAAACTCAAGTGCCGCTTGCTCGCTTACTCGCTCGCGCGCGACTCTCAGAGCCAACAGGAGTGCATAATTGCACGGCGATACATTCGCTCCCCCGACAGTTGCGTTCGTACAAGTACCTTTTGCTTCGCCACCCCCGCAGAGCCAGCGAGATGCACCCCCGCGAAATATTTTGTGAAATTGCGTGTGATGACAAGTTGGCGTGTTTCTTGTCATCAGGCGAGTGAACGAGCAGCCACCGAACTGCTCAAGAGAAGATGATGTGGAGCGTTTTGCTGCAGCTTCGCTTGTCAAATCTAACGAAATAATGAGGCTCATGTAAAAGATTCGCCCACGCAGGGGAAAAGAGAGAGTTTCTCTGATCTTGTGCTGCTTCAATGGCGAAAAAATTCGTCGGCTTGTTCAGTGTGCCGTTGATGCTGCACATTGACAAGAGACGCTGTTCCCTTTTGGTGATGGGGAGGGCAAAACGCAGCGTCGATTTTCGGGGCAGTGACAGAGACGTTGAATTTTTAGAGTCTGAAAAGCACGAAAATGATCAAGTTTTTCTTTGATAATCTCTGAAACTCCAGTCATTTTTAGCTTTTAATATCTGAGAGCAAAAGCACTTTTAATTGCAAAATGTTCACTTCCATTGCTATAGTGAAATTATTTAAAGTCATTTAAATTAATGATTTTGTTGGATTTAAGACATTTTTAGCATTGATATGTTAGCAGCAAAGCCAAAAGATATGAATATTTATATGAGTGACTATAATTTGTGCAATGCAGATACATCTATTATATTTGTAACAATTTTATCATATTCCTGTTGTATTGAAATTTATATCATTTATTTAAAATAATGATTCTAAAATAATATTCAATTTATGAATAATTAATATTAGACGTTTAAAATTACTATTTAAACAAACCTCTAAAATAAATAATTTGAATATATAATAAAATCCCTGTTATAATAATTGTATTTAAATATATTATTATTGTACTAATGTTGTCCTTTATTAAATCTGCGCTTTTATCTTACAATTGGTAACGTTTCTAATATTCATCAAATCAAGTTTTTATCTTCATGAAAAATCCCCTCAGCTCTTGTGAATGCAACATGTTTATCATACCTGCCCTGCAGGTTGCATACTTTCGATAACGCTGGATCAATCAAACTCGATTAAAAACGATGACTGTCCTGAACAGCCTGAACAGTTCAGTGCACACTTGACAAAAGCTCCGATGTCTCCTTTTCACTCGCAATTTATTTCATCACTGCCCCGCATTCAGGCGGCGTGGACGTAATTTCGTGTATGTTGTCGCTGGGCGATGGCATAGCGACTCTTTGAATGCGCCGCTAAGTATTGGACGGCATTATTCACTTGAATAATCAGCTCCCCACAGGCCTCTCCGATTCTGTTTAGTCATCAAATTGCTGCTGCCTCGCAGCGAAATCTGCACGCCGCCTCTATTTCCTAGTAGACGATACACATGGAAGTTGCTTTTCGCGTGCGCACTCGAGAATAAATTTTGATTGATTGCGCGTTCCTAGAGGCAGTTATTGCCGTTCGGTTTTGTTCCAGCAAAAAGCCTTAATTGAATTGATCGGTGCGTTTTGTAGGAAAATCAAACAAACAAACTATTTGGCAAATATTTGACTTTGAAAAACTGTATGACGAGTGAAATTGCAACAAATTTCTGAATCGGGTGAAGATCAAAGTATGGTTGACAGAAAATGAAACATTCAAGTAAATAAGAATTCATGAAATTTAATTATCTTTTCTTTCCCATTGTCTCTAATTCTCACTTATTTTGGATTTTTATCAATTTATGACGCCTTAAAAATAATTTTAAATGGTGGTAGTATTTCTATATTAGTTGATCACTAAAAACGGTAAAAATTTTTAACATTAAAAACTTTATTTCACCAGTTCTTCATTGAAAAAGAGTTTGACTGGTCCGATAATATTTTAAATATTTTCATATGAATTTGTTCAGAAAAATATAACTGATTCTCTTATTCAAAAACAAATAATTTTTATTCACAGTGTTGCATCAGATTTAAACAAATTTCAACCAATCTAATTTAAATTAACGGAATTGGATTGTCATAACAATTAATGATCTGATTTTTTTTTAATATCAAACTGCAATCATTGCTCATAAAATATTCATGGCGTAAATCAAAAACACAATTTGCAACTAAATCATGATTACGTGCATTTTGCAAGTCCCGCCATAATCGTTCGGTTTATTAGAAAATTGATAGGCACGCTGCAGAAGCGATTGGAAGCCGACGAGCTAAATAAGCCATTGGAGAGCACGGCCCGTCGATTTTTCAGCTCTGATAAATCATCGTGTGACAGCGGCGGCATTTTTATTTGGCGCTAATTTTCCACTTTAGCCCATCCATTTATCCTTCGGGGACTTGCGCGCCGCGAAATATTGATGAGAGAATGAGCGAACCGGACAGGCAGCTGCCCCTATCGGAAAATTTTGACGCATTATCGTCCGTTCGTCCGAGTGCCGATCGATAAAATGTAATACAAGTAAGAGCCGCCGGAAAGACCACTTGTGTGCGGTCGCCGCTTTTTCCCAATTTAATCGCGACGCGCGTTCGTCCGTTGTGTTGCCGTCGGGCCGTAATCAGGTATTCTTATTAATATGGCCTGCTGTGCGCGGCTTAATTCAATTATTCACTCACCCCGGGCCTACGCTGGTCCGACACGGAGAGAGACGACGCAGTTTATCTCTGGCTGCCCGCAAGAACCGGCCCTCCAGATAAATGGCTTCGATTTCCACGCACGCACCTCTCGCTTGCTACACATGCCTGCCACCCATGGATAAAATAAAAGCACCCAAAGTTGTTAAACTGCAGCGTCAAAATTGTAATAGAAAAGATTTCAATTATACTGTGACAGTAGATTGAAAGAAAAGTATTTCAATTCTTCCTTATTTTTCGTACCACGATTAATTAATCTTATTTTAAAAATTTATTTTAAAGTATTTCAATTATTTGTATTCTCTTGCAAGAAGTTGACAAAATTTAATATTCAATATTTATTAAAGTGAAAATAACATATCGAGAGAGTTCAAGAAAGAAACGGAAAAATATCAAACAATCTAATTAATGCAACGGTGTGAAATTTTCAAAATAGGTGAGTAGCTGATGATTTATTTCATGTTTTATAGAAGCATTGAGAAAGCTTAATAATTTAAAAATTGAAAATCTATTATATAATTGTAATATTCATATCACATAAAACATTTTTTATGAAGTTAGGTAGAAAAACTTATCACTTGTTTTTCGAACAAAATATTGGTAGCAATTAATTACAAATTGACGTAATTTATAAAAAAAACTTTTCCACTGTACCTGTCTGCGAGCATTTGACATTTTGAAACGAATTCGAAAACGTAGTGCATAGGGATGTATTATATTTTGGTAATATTTCATATTTCCCGGTGGAGCTTTTTTGTTTGTTCCGTTTTTCTTTGCAAGAGGAAGCACCTCACGCACACTGCCGTTTCCAATATCAGCCGAGTCTCTCTCAAAAATAAAAACAAAATACGGATCCCTTTTCATATGTATATGCAAAAGGTGAGAGGTGGAAAAATAATTTTATTTTTTACTGCCGCTCATGAATTATTATTGTTATCCAGTGGAATTAAAGTGAACCCTTTGCGTACATGTATATCGCGAAACAAGCATGCGAGTTTTGTTTTTAAAAGCGCCGTGGGCCGACGTAGCCGTGCATTTCATATTTAATAGACGTTACAACGGGAAAGGGCAAAAAGCAAATGCGTTTAGAGGTGCCTGCGTGGCTGGTTGGCGCCGAGAGAAAGGCGCTTTGCAGCTGCACACGCACTGTTTGCCTTTCATTCTTTCCGCCTTGGGCGCGTGAATACAAACGGGTACATATATAGATGGTGAAAATTTGTTTTACGCGGTGAAATGTGTTGGCATTTATTGAAACCGCATGCTCTGCGGCAGTGCAACCCTTTTAGATTTATGTCGTTCCGCACCCGAGAGAGAGAGAAAGAGACGTGCAAATGGAAAAAGCTCAAAGCCGCGAGTTGCTTTCACAAAATATATTGCATTCATCTTTAAATTAGAAATTTCATTTATTAAAACAACAATCAAATTATTTCCATGCACAAGCGTGCAAAATTCTTAAATTGCAAATGTTTGTCCATCAAAATATAAAAAAAAAACACTGTTTTCTAAATTGTATGAATCAAATTAAGAGGTTTTTAAATTTTCAATTTTAATGTGACATATAGATATTGTTTCCAAGTTCCAAAAGGCATTAATTTAAAATAATTACGATCAATACATAAATTACGAAAAGAGCAAACACAGGAGACGGGTTAAATCCTATAAAGTATTGCATGGATTATTAATTGTTTGCTTGAAAATATACATATTGTTGAGTTAAAAAAAATCGATTCAATTTTAATAAGAAATGCGCACAGAAAGAACATTGTATTGCGTATCACAAACTTGAAAAAATGGTTATAAATGCCTTTTAAATAACTTAAATACTTTAATCCAAAATTAAAATATGTAAATCACAATTAGGAGAAAATAAACATGTACAAAGAATAGTTAAAAGAATTTTGTTTTAAATAATATTCAATTGTAAATAATATTCTGCAATATTTATTGTTTTTCCTTTCGTCTGCAAAATCTTCATAATAATGACCAATATTTTGTTTTACAATTCTGTATTTAAATCCTGCCACTTAAAACAGGTAATCTTCTATTATGTATTTTACAAGGATTTTTTTTATTTATTTCTGTTAAATATTCTAGAGAGAAGAAATAAGAAATCAGCAAAATTTGATTGAAAACAAAAATTGTTTCTCTACTTATTTCATATAAAATTTGATTTATAAACTATTATGTATTATTCGAATAACTATTAAAACGGCAAAATTAATAAAAGGTTAGGAACTTATCATGGAAGGCTTAATTTAATTCCTCACAAAGTTGGCATCAAATTAATATGAATCCCGTCATCCATAAAGATAAAATACAATATTGGACCCTTCCCGTGGCGGGGGCGGCAGTCCAATAAATTCGGGTAAGGCGGGCTGAGGGTGGCAGGGTTGGCCGCCGCCATCTCCCTTGTCGGTAATACCTGTTGCCGGCGGTGAGCGAGTGTGAGGCTCTCTCGCGCACGTGAGTATGTTTATACCCGCGTGCATTATCATCAGCACAGCATAACAAATTACTCGCCCCGCGGCTGCATTAGCATACGTGTGTGCCGGCGCTCGATAAAATGCTACTCCGCCGCGCCGCACATCTCATTAGGCTAATTAAGGTGTCGGTTTATGCAGTCCGCCGAGCGGCGAAATTCGATTTCAGCCCCGCGGTTGTGCTGCGAAAACTCGACCGTCACTCTAGCTGAAACATGAATTATAATACGTCTCTACCATAAAAAAGAATCCTAATTCTTATAAACGAATAATATACAATAAACATAAATAGGTATTAATATTTTATTGTAATATATGTTTGAAATTGTAAAAAATTCTCTTATGAATAATTATTTCAAGCAAAATGCAGATGGTTCATTTAAGTGAAAGCGAACCATTTTATACTTTAATTTATTTAAATCATTTAAAATGTTTTAGCGGTTTAAATCCCTATACTTTATTTTTCCTATTACTTATCAATAATGAATATTGGGTAGAAAAATATCAAATTTTGAGCATTTTACTTTGCATAATTGAACGCTTGAGTGTAATTTTGTGTACTCATTAAATAGTATAATTTTTAAGTCATCCAGACTTTAACATCAATTATTAATAAATTAAAGTGGTGATGTCTACTAATGGAGTGTGATTTTTTATTACAACAACATGGAAGAAGAAACCTTGAGAATAAATAACTATAATTTTAATATAATTTCAAAACAGGAAATGCTCTAAATTGTTAGTTGCATTTGAAGTATATTGATGAACTGCAGGGATGTACATTTAAGTTGAACTATTATACTAAATTCTACATTAAATGTTTTCCTGCCTTCCTCATTCTCTAACTTAAAGTTTCTCTCTTCAGAATTATTTTTGTTACGATCGGGAAAGAAGTTAAGTTAATCCTTGTAACCCTAATCCTCTGACTTATTGGTGAAATTGAATTGGGACCGAATGTCCCAAATGATTGATTTCCTCTTTCCCAGTGCACTGCACGCCTTTTGAATAATTAATGCGCCCAACGGATAACCTCTCTGCTCTGCCCTGAGGTGATAAATAGCGCGAAACGATCCATTTTTCACCCCTATTTTAGAATCCACCGGCAAAATAGAGAGGGAAAAATCCATTCCCGCAGCTACTGCGGCGCCGAAATTCCGGCAGCTTATCGGCGGCGAAACTTGGGCAGATTGAAAAATCCAGCAAGTTGCGAAAGTAAGTTTGGCCAGCTGTGTGTGTGGAGAGAGAGAAAGAGAGATTAACCGGATCGATTAGTGTGCGCGGCCAATATTAGAGGGCGGAAGGAAGGAAAAGCATACGCGCGGCGGCGAAAAAATTGACGTTGATGGATGAGGCTGCTGATCCGCTGTGGAGCAGCTAATAAATCTACAATTATGCAGAGTGCGCGGCGGCGCAGGTGACGCGGAAAAGAGAGCGCCAGATGATGTACGAACGTGATTCGCTCCACGATTCGATTATGCTTTCGGCGTGTGCAGAGTTAATTGAATTCGCCGCCGGACCCACGACATATCCGCAGAGTAAACATGCCACGCGCGCGGATTAGCCCCGAAATCGCTTGTTTCAATTAAACTCTCGCGCGCTTCTGCATTCAAAATTATCAGTCGTATGTGCGGAACGTGTCCTGGGCGTCATGAAGAAACTTTGGATCTCCAGAGTCATGATTTTGTAAAAAATTATACAACTATGTATTAAATTTTAATGTAAAAAGAAATTTTATTTAATACATAATATTTTTATTAACTACAACTTTATTATGTGTTGCAATATGATATTTACAAATATTAATGTTAAACTAATAAATTAATTTAATATTGTTTTATACTTTCTTTATATTCCTCACTCTTTTTCATATTTTTGTCATTTTAATGAATATTTTTTCTTGTAGGCATAATTTAATTCTAATAAATTAAACACCCTTAACAAACTTCTATTTTGTTTTGAACTACAAAAGTTAATTCTCTTAGCTTGTGTTGAGGTTGATACGAATGTGAGCGTCATTATATTACGGTTAATCAATAATAAAATATTAATAAGATCCTATATCAATAATCTTTATCATGATAAGCATTCAAAATTTATGGTAAACTTTTATTCGGTTAACCAAGTTTTACACTCATGAAGTGTGTATTTTTTGTTATTTTTGCGGGAGTAAATCGTAAACGTCTTCATCGCATGCGTCAAATTTTCTCAAATTTCTCAAATATTTAAAGTTTTCGCACACCACAGTAAAAATAACTTTGATTTGAATTATGTATAAGCAGTGCAATTTGTTTCTGCTACAAATAGAAGTGAAGAGAGACGTAAAAAGTAATAACCCGGCGGCTTGGAGGTCGAAAAGTCCATTTGCCATTCCAACTCTGGGGCTCAACAAGATTGTTATTGCTCCGGTGCCGACTGCAGTAGCGCCCCACATCCACCGCTATGTACTTTGTATACGCAAATTCTTGGCACACGTCGCGGCTCGTGAGATATATTATGGAAGAGTCTTGGCAGCGGCGGTGCATTTCGCCAACAGCTGGCTGCCGTGATTTCTTCTCGTAAATATGTAACGGAATAATTACTACACGCCGTCTTGGTGAATAAATAGTCGAGACACATTGGCAAACGGACTTACTTATTACTCTCGTGACTGTGCTGTCGACAAATGAGAGAGGTTCGTGTACATTGCATGTGTGCACAAATCGATCCGTGCTGCATTTCAATTATGCATGCGGGTAATTGAAACCGAGCCGACTGCTGCGTTAATCTGCAAATGCAGGCCAGGAAATTGCGCGTGCTGCCGTGTATGGTGGAGCCTGCTGGTCCCTGGCACGTTTGATTTGTTTCCAGACGACTTGCTCTGTCACACAAAAGGGGATAATGATGCTCGGAGAGGACGACCCTGCATTGTAAAAAAGGGAGGATTCGATTGCACTCTGCTTTTGATCAATAGTTGCACACATGCTGGTTGGTCTAGAGTGTAAAAATACTTGAATTAGAAAAGTGAAAAGTGTTATCAAATTTCAATTTTATAATATTAAGACTGCGGTGAAAATGTCTGATTTTTTTTATTACACTGTTTTTCCAAAATAAGTTTTGTTTTAGAATTTTTCTGCTTCATAACCTTTTAGTTAGTTTTTTTTTTTTAGAATTGTTACTATTATATTGATGTCAATAGTTTGTAATACAAATAACTCAACATTATAAACTTGAAGTAAATTATTATTGTGGTAGAATTTCACGATCGAGGGTTGATTCATGGTGATGAAATCACCATAAATTATTATTATTTAAATTTTTTTATTTAATAAGTCGCCTTCGCTGTCAAGCGTTAAAAAAACATACTTTGGAATCTTATAAAACCTTTAAAAACTGTTAAAAAAAATAAATCAGTGCGCATGAATTATAGTATAAAAGACATAAATAAGCGTGACAAATTTTATTTTAAATTCTAGAATTTAAAAAAAAAATCGCTAAAATGAGAAACACATTTTAAAACAACTTTTAATGTAACTTTAAGAGATTAATATATATACAATTAAATTAGAATAAAATTATACTCCTGCTGTACAAAGATATTTTCACGAATCTATTGTTTACGGATTTTTATTTTTGTCATTTACATCATGAAGTAATTTAATTCCAACTTAATTAGCTCTATATGCATTTTTTTAAATTATCAAAACTTATGAACATTGCTAATAAAAAATTAAAGTTTATTTAACATTCAAATACATAACTATATTTTTCTTCATTATTTTAAGCTTTATAAATTTTATATTAAAATGGCATTTTATTATGCATATTTTTTTTATTAGCTTCTCAATAAATTTAATACTTAAAAATATATCAAAATTTCTCCCAACCTGTTATCATTGTATCTAGTTTCCACTATTATTTGTAATTATTAGACAGCAAAAAATATATATAAGTTATTGCGTATTTCAAAGATTAATAATGTTTTATAATGTAACAAATTAAAATGATAAAGTTTTTTTGTTTTTGTGCTGACAAAACATTAATAAATTTTTCTTGATATTAATTGATTGCAGATTTTAATATGCACAGCATTACAAATTATGTGTTGAGAGGAAGGATCCTGAATTATAAAGTTATAATAGATGAGTGATTCTGGCGCAATCCGAGTTGGTTGCGAAATCTTGAAAGCGGTCGGTTTTAACAAAGATACTAGCGCTTCCTTGACTTCCATTCAATAATCCCTCTCTATTCTGCACTCTCGTCAAACCGACTTGCTCGTCTCTCTCATCCACTCGAAGCCTTATTTGACCCAATTCGTCTTGACAAGAGCAAGTTGAGGAGAAAGAAGAAACGGGTGCGTGTTCCCGTAAAAATTTGTCACCCGGAAGAAAAATGAGCGCAAATGGACGAGAAAAGAGAGAGCGATGGCTTTCGCAGATAATCCGGATGAAGACCTGCCGACGACGAGTAATTCCGGGCAGCTCTCAAATTAAATGGCCAAATCGTCGTCATCAACTGCCTTGATAAAGATCGCCTCTCTCTCTGTCTCCTTTGGTATTTTGCGCGCGAACGGTGGTTTGGGTGGAGTGCTTACTTAGTATATTAGAGAAGTCAGTCCAACTGTCAGATTCTATCTCTCGGGGGATTTAAAGCAGGGGCGTCGATCCGTCTCAATTAGGCCCGCCTAGGTTGGTCGCTCGCCCGCCCGCTCGTCGAGGAATTATCTCCATCTCCCTTTCTTCGAGAGAATAAAGGACGAGAGCGAATATATAGAAGAGACGTTTGTATGAACGTAGTGGTGCCGCCGAGGGAGATGCCGAAAATTTCATTTCAACTTGCGTGACAGCGGGCGGCCTGCCTGCCGATGCAACTTTTTAATACTTTCCCTCTGCCTGTGATGTCAATTTTTGGCTGACAATGAGTGGGAGTGGAGCGAAGCTCCCAAGAGGATTTATGATTTATTCATTTTTCTGAAAGTAAACCCATGCCCAAATTTATTTTAATTAATTATTTTTAAACTTTTTACTTCCGACGGTGGAGAAAATTTTTAAAAAGCTAGAAGAATTCTTTTTACATAAATATTCCAAAATTGTACATTTTTACCAACGTTTTAGATTTATATACAAGAGATACAAACTGGGACTTTATACTGTAATTTCATTTTCAATGCAAATTTCACTTGCAGTATTGGATCCCTGTATAAGTGATTAATAACTTTTTGGCATCCTCATCTATATTTTTGATATTATTATATAAGAATAAAAAAATAGTCATTATTATTGTTGAGTTGTTAATTTGTGCAATTGTTACATCACTTTATATTTACATTCAGTTGTTAGGAAACGAACATTTGAAACTTTTCATTTGTGTAATTATTGAAGCTGTTACATAATATGCATTATTTATAACATTCTATGATAAGTTGATATTAATTTAATATTCAATCAGATACCTGGGCAAAAAACGGTCTAAGTTTGCTATTAATTTTTCAGTTCAATCTTAAATGTATCTCCTATTTTAATGAGAAGAAAGCTGTACATTATATACAAATTAAATATTAAAGCATTGCGTTTCATGTTCTTTCAAACCATGTGAATAACAAAATTGTCACCAATGTAAAAAAAAAATGTTTTTTAATGTAACATAAAATGAAAAAATAAGTAAACAACATTAATAAAAAATAACAGAAAATATTATAGACAATAATTAACATTTAATATATCTTCAATTATATTTATAAATGTGCCTTATAATTTCCCAGTGCCATATGCGTGGAATATCGTCTGACTTTGCACTTCTCAAGTAGCACCCCTTAAGTGGTCTTGCGGCCCCGTTGGTGTGTTGATTTAACCCTTGACTGCGATGAGGGTTCAACAACCGAGGGCGCTCCTTCGCGCCCACGTTTACAAACACACGTGTGATTTACATACACGCCGAGCCGTTTGCCGCCGAGATGCAAAATTCACAGCAGTGTGTGTCGGTCGGTCGGTCTCGGCTTCTTGCGCTTCGCATTCTATTGATGCAAAGCGTCTGCCCCGCCGCAGACGCAAATTGCACGCTCGCTCGCTCACACGACCTAAATATTGCATGCGGCGCCCCGGCAAATAATGGCGGCTAAATGAAAGCAACGTCTGCCCACAGGTGCAAGTTCTACTCACATGGGAAAATTAGAACTCAAGAAAAAATACGTGCATTTTGACAAAATCACTATAACTACATTTTTATAATTTGCAAGATTGTTTTCTTTTTACCATAAATCAGCAATTAATATATAATATCTAATTAATTTCAGAGATTTTGTGGTAGAATAAAAAAAAATTATTTGATTTTATCTGTATTTTGAAATGGACAAATGGAGTCTAATTGTAATTGAGCCGCGCACAATAATAATTTAAGCAATAATTGTGCTGCTGAAATGGGATCGTCTCGTTCACGTTCACGTCCGTCTCGTATTCATTTGCGGACGTTCATACTTCCATGATGCTTTTTCCGGCGTTGCTATACAAAAAATAATTTTGCCGCCTGGTGCGCGAGAGCGCCGGACGCGAGTTTCCGTTTCAGTCGCACATTATAACATAGACAAGTGGCGTCTGTTGCGCTGAAACAGAATATGCACGCAGCCATTCAATTTTTTTGCGAGTGTTCAAACTAGACTTATAACTATTATAGTGAATCTAGACAGTGAGCGCATTATTTTCATTTCAACCTTCAACAAGTCCATTTATCATCATCAAATATTTATTAGATACAAGTGTGTACAACATTCAAAAATGGTTATACATTTACATAATTCATACAAAAATATACAATAATTTACTTTTTATAACTTTTCCGGGCAACTTCTAACATGCTTCTAAAAAGTCTATTTATGAAATTTAATTATTAAAAATGCCAGTTATGGTATCAACAATGTTATATTTTTATAAATGTTTTTATTCTTTTAAAATATTGAACCTTTTTTTATCTGTAAAATCCATTTTTAGAATAAAGAGAATTTAAGAATTTAATCTTTTTTTTATTTTAAATTGAGTGAAATTTGTAGAATTTTTATTTTTGATAGTTAACTCCATGTAGCTGATATTGGACTTATAACATAATAATATTATTGTATATTCTAAGCAGCCACCCAAATTTGAAATTTGTTGAGAGAGTAAAATATTAATGTAAATACACCAGGCTGACAGTGAGGTTCAAGTAATAATTAATAAGTAAATGTAATATTAATTGAAACTTCAATTGAAGATGATAAAGTCTTGTTTGGATCAATAAGAGAATGGAGCCAAATGCAAAAATACTTCTCCAAAAATCCTTGACAGGTAAAGATTTGTTGGAATTTTGATTAAATTCAGTATATGCAGCATTATTTTCTATAAAATTTTATTTTTAAAATTTTTAGTAGAAATTCTCTTGTTGGAACTATCATGTTCATCTTATTAACTAGTAAAATTCTATTCATAAACTCTATAAAAGTTTCATTTTTTATTATTACAAATCTGATTCATTTGCAAAAGATTAGGTGAAGTTTCATAAATGCCTGCAATTTTTAGATTTTATGATGCATGGGAACGATGATTACTCTAAGTTTATTATCATTAAATCTGCACCACTTGTTGTATGAAATTGACCTCATTTCTTGAGCCAGAGGCAGACAATTGGCCTCGATTCGAATTCAATTGTCTTTTCATTTTCACCCCTGACTTGTGCACTTGATGATCTTGAACTTGGCGCGTGCGAGATCGAAAACTACTCTGGCAGAAATTTTAAGGCGGTCTTATGCAAATATTTGAGCCGAGCTGCGCCACTTGGCAGGCTGGCAGGGGTCGGGTAACTGCGTGCAATTTATCAGTGCAGAGGAAGCAGCTAATAAAGTAAGAGAGAGCCGAGCACTCTCTGCCGCCAGCAAAAGGAGCCGGCCGTGTATTGACAAGCATAATTATGGCGATCATTACCATGCAGCCCCAACAATAAATTACGGCGCGCCGAGCAGCACAATGGCGCCTTAATGAGCAGCCCCTGCCTGCTTAATAAGCGAGCGAGCGAGACTCTCTCTCCGAGTTATTAGCCGCGCTGATGCTGCGCGATAATGAATAAATTAATTTGTAATTTACGCACCGACCAGCCGCCAAGACGAGAGCTTACGGATCACCTGCGAAATTTATTCTCCCCTTGACCGACGAGGGCGTTTTGTTTAAGCAAGACCAATTTGCACGCGCAAAGGGTTAAATGCTTTCAGAACTTAGGGATGCGCTTCCTGGAAAGGCTGAATTAGGTGTTAATTAATTAAATCCAGAAGAAGATTTTGGTCAGCCTTTGAACAGAGAGGAAAATAAGTAAAAGAAGAAATATAAATTTGAAAGAAATTTAAAACAAAAAGTAAATATTATGTGAGCAAAAGCATTGTTGGAATGAAACTCACTTTAATTCTGACGGCTCGTTTACGTTAGCGAAAATTAAAAAAAAAATATATCCAACCTGTTTCATGGAATGTTGATATGTTAAAAAATCATCATTTCTTCTCTTGTAGCCCACTTTTTAAGCAAATAATTATGCAGTTTTTTATCATCTTCAAAAGAATTAAAAGTTATAAAATATATAATAAGTGCATTGATTTAAGTTGATTTTTATATTCATTTAAATTTAAACTTATTAGATTAAACAGTCTGAAATTATTATGAGCATTTTAGGTATTTTCAACCTCGCAATCCATATTATTCATTATATGACTCCCCTGATTTGCTTAAATTTGCAAGTCCCCAAAGGCTTATTTAGTTGTGTTTATTGTTGCTAATTACGTATTCTCTCTTTGTTGCAGGTATGAGTTCAGAGTGGCCGGGTGGTTGTTTGCCTTCCAAGCCTCTGGGTGATTTCGTGAGTGGCAAAAAGTTTTTGTTTACCGAACCGTACAGGATGAGTGTCTCTTTTTTAATCGCTCTCGCGTCCAAATATTTGCTCTATTTTCAATTAATGGAGGAAAAATGCAAATGTCCGTGGCCGCTTTTTTGCTCTCCACTCGAGACGACGCTGTTTTCAGGCGGCAAAACAAATTTAGAAATTACAGGGCAGCGCGTCATAAATATTCAAATTAGACGAGTGGTCGCTCTCACGCGCCGGAGAGCGCGAGGATTGTGCTTTTTAATGCCGCAGCTAATACGTGTCCGTGCATTTCATTAAATCGGGCGTGTGTGCATTACGTCCCGGCTGCTGCCCCTTTTTTTGTAATTTTTAATTTTCCCCGCGGCTCCTGCTTTTTCGCCACCCGAAGAGAGTAGTGTGTGTGGGCGCACGTCATGAATGCAAATACACGGCGCGGCAAAAAGCGTCCCTCGCACCCTGTCATTTACATGCTGCTTATTTCAGCGCCGAATAAATTCCCACTCATTAAAATAATCATCGCGCACACTTTCTTGCTACAAATTGCAAGCTACAGCATTCCATAAGCAAAACACAGCAATGTGTTTTGGGGAAACTGTGTTTAGAAAGAAAAAGAAAATTGCTTGCGGCGGTGAGCGTTTTTCTTATCAAAGGGAAGAGATTTTTGTTAATGAGTATGTTATTGGCATGCAGAGCTTTTCATGTTATTTTCTGTTATACTAGAAATTAAAAGAAACGCATTAATGAGGATATCTACACGGATTGAAAAAAAAATATATTAAAAAAAAACGGTTTCTATAAGTTTGAAGCACATTTTGAGTTCAAGCTACTCATAGTTCATCCATTTATTTATTTATTTATTTTTGGTTACTTTAATTGAGATAATCAGATAGTGTGAAATTCGATCAGTAAATTTCTTATCAATTTTTACCTTGGAAAAGCTCGAGGAAATAGTTATTTTCCAATGTCGGAAGTAAGTTTTTAGTTGAATTTTTTCTTATATTTTCTTGGAAAACACATCTACAAACTGAAAAAAGCACCAAAATTAATTGGGGTTTTTTTATAATTAGAAGCCCTTATATTAAAAACTTTCTTGTAAAACTTGAGAAAAACATCAAAATATCTTTTTATTTTCAAATAATGTTTATTAATGTATCACCGGCCCAAATATAGCATCCTTTTTTATGCATACTTTTTGATGCTTCAAAAGTACAATGGTACAATTGAGTTTTCAGTTACAGATAGAAAATGTTATTGAGCACACCATTGTGTATAACTTAACAGGAGAAGATCTGCAGTCAGAAATACGACTTTCCATTTGACATTAAATTTTCAACAAACACGGTCGTTAATTCCAAATGAAGAATTTTTTATTGTTCTTAAAAAAAAATACTGTTAATCTATATTTCCTAGTTTTCACTTTTTTATTTACATCGTGACCGTTTTCCTCGATGATGCATGATGGTATTCAATATTAAGTACTAATTAGTTTATCAAATCTATTAATTATTATTGAACTTCTTAATCAAATATCGAATTGATGAATGATGTAATTGGGCAGATAATCGCCGGTGATAATTTTTCACACTATTAATTTTCATCGTGTCAATAGAAGAAATTAAATTTATTCTTTTCAATGTTAAGGCATCTAATCCAGCAATCAAATTTATGAATAGAGAAGAAGTTGATTCTTACCATTTTCAGTCTATAAGAGAGTGTAATCTTTACAAAGGAAGTATTTTGAGAAGTAATATAAATTTTTATATATTTTTATGTTAAACTATAAAAATACCTAAAAACAAGAATTTATATTTAGTTTTAAATTAAAAATAAAATTATACTAAACAGTTATTTATGTGTGCAGTATTTTTTTAAAAAAAAAAGTTTTTTATTTGCATTATCTAATCACAAAATATAATTCATACAAGTTTATTGTTGCATAGGATAGTCTAGCAGCCCAAAGAGCATCCTGTCAACACTCTCAAATGATAACAAGACCGGTGGGCAAACACCATCACAAAGACCAGACAATACACTCAACCTCCCCCATTACACCGAGAGACAAGCGAATGTTCGGCGTGAATTATTAGACGTGTAATTATCGGCGGGGCCGAGCTAAATATTTAATCGGGTCCTCGTTAATGTTTCACGACCTATCGACCGTGGCTTTCTCTAGTTGAACCGCGTGCGTGTTATTTTCACCGGCGGGGCGACATTGGCATCAATGAGAGCAAAAAAAGCAAGTGAAAGAAAGAAAAAGAGCGAGAGGCAAAAACAAGACGGCTCGTGAGCTGTTTCTTGCCGGCGATCTTTGAGGGTGATTAGTTTCCCCGGGTGTCCCCGGGGAAATCTAAAAACGAACAAACTCGGGTCACACAATTAATACCCGGTGAGCCTGTGCTGCTGCTTACTCTGCCTGCCAGTCAATCGCCTTATGCGCCATACCTGCCCCTGTGCACTTCTTCTTCTTCTTAGACCGACCAGACCCAACCCTAAATCTCCCTGCGCCATTTGCCGGGCGCCGGAAATTTATACTGCGCCGCCACACACTCGCAAATCATGTCGTGGATTCGCAGTTTCTCTTGATCGCCCTGCTGCTCCCGGTGATAAATCTGTCAATTTTCTCAAAGCTACCGCGCCTAGAAAATAATTAAAAGCCTCTTGCGTGATCGGAATGCTATCGAGTTCGCGACGTGCTAATTTGATTTCGGGCACGGATGGACAAAGAATTTGATTGCGTCCGGAAACGAAATGCGGAGATTTTTCACCATCCGCAGACGTTTTTAATTTGTGATTTTTAATCCGACTTTGATCTCGGTACGTTTGATCTTCTCAAAAGGATCAAAGTCAAAAGAGTAAAAAGAAAAAGAGCAGCGAGAAAGATTTTATTTGTTTGCTCCGTCAATAATAGGCTCCTTTTATTATTCACCTTAATCCATTTGTCTTTCACAGGCAAATCAAAGTCAAAATAATTATTTACTTTATTTTTTTCTGACTTTTTATTCCTTGAGCAGAATGTGATTTAATTTTAATACGCATCTCTGTAAAGGCTTATTTGAAACCAATTAAATTAGCAAAACTTCATTTTAATTTTAATTTATTTAGAAATCGAATGAAATAAAGGAAAAAGTTTGATTTATAAATTAAAATTGTCATTTTAATTAGAAGAGTCCATCGCTACGCAACCCCTGCAAGACATTTTTCAGAATGTATGATTTAAGGTTATAATTTTATAGTTTTTTTTTCTCATTAAGGATATTTTTTAAGTTGTTAAGAAATGCGTTAAAAGTTTCAACTTCTTTTTTACATTTATTACAAATTATAAAGAAAATGACAATTAGTTATCAATTAATTGCAGATTTGTATAATAAATTATAAAAATAAACTGTGTGTATAATCTGTAGTGTGAAATTATACACATTTCACTTGAAGCGATATTTGATTAATTTTGTTAATTTCTGAATCGCATCATTTAAAATTGCTATTACAAATTTTATCATTATGTGCTACATCAAACGAAACGTTCCATTTACAAGCAAATAAAGCGCGTGATTGAAACGAGCCGTCAAAACACAAATTCACCTCGCGCACGCACGCATAATTTTTTGATTCCACGACCACACATGAACTCACCGTTTAATCCAATAAAAGTCTGCCCGGCATTTTTTATTCAGGCCGCAAATCCGCGAAACTTTTTGCTCGATAGGTAATTTGCGTGCCCGCGGGTCGTGTACACACACATTACATATTTCGGCTGCGTCAGATTTAACCGCGGAAATATGTAACGCACGCACGTACGTAATTTCGATTTCGCGCGGATGCGGGGCGAAAGCAAACGCCAAAGTTTGTCGTAATGCGTGCTATAAATAATAAAGAGAGAGAGCCGGGATCAAAATCGAATCAACCGTTTGACGCTGACAGCCGTTGAATTTATTTGCGGCGCGCTGCCCACCCACTAGTCCGCTCGATTTGATGCGTATTTGTGTGCGGGTGTATGGAAAACAAGGTTCCTTCACGCCCAATTTAGCAGCCGAATTTGTGCACTGCGAGCACTTTCGCGCTTGTTTCCAAACATCTGCCGCCGATTTTGACTGCTCGCCTGGAAATACGCGGCGAACTTGTTGGTGTGCGGTCTTGTGAGATTAATATGCATTTTTCTTCTTCAGCCACGAGCAATTTTCGACGATCATCAGTACACCCTTGATATGAAAAGAACCAAAAGAACTATGAGAAAAGAGGAATTCGTACATTAAAAAAACAAAATTATTACTGCCTTTTTCTAAAACCTTGTGAAGATATTGAACTTTAAAAAAATCCTTTTAACGCAAGGACGGATTAATATTGAGAAAGATATTAATTATTAAAATTACAAACATGTCTCAGATTCAGGTTGAATTTGATTGCAAAATTCCAATCGTTTTTCTTGATTTGGAAGATAAGGAATTAGTTTTGATTGGCAGCGAAATTCTGTTTTATTTTTGCTTTAGGATAGAGACGTTTATGTGATTTTACAAATTCTCTTCAATTTTTGTCCAACAAGCACTTTTTTTGTGTCTGTTTTTATTCTGAATCAGTGACTGCTGTTGAAATGAAAATTTTCAAAATTAAATACGTTCTTGAAAACATTGTAGCGTCTCAAAAATAGTAAGTATCTGCGATGACCTCCCAAATAATCCTTTTGTATAAAGCGAAAAAAATTACATATAATAAATTATTACTAACAATTTGTTACCCTAGTAGTATTAATTTAATTTATTTTACACTACTTAATATCTTTTGTCGTAATTTTAAATTAATAATATTTTAAAATAATGTAATTCATTTTGGATGTGACTAAAAATATCTTTCCTTTTTACCACTATTTGCTTTAACTTAATTTTTTACAATTTATTTAATTACTTTATTTATTACATACTAATTTAGTGTACGTGTCTGCATCAAGATATTTTATACAAGGATTATTCCTACTCAATCCATCAGAAATTATGGGATCTAATATCGCAACTACAATCATTCGGAATTAATTATAATATACAACATATTAAGGGATAAAATATACATAACATTTGACCGTCATGTTCTAATGTAATTCACTGTTGTGCTGCAACAGTTCTAATTACGTGCTGATTGCGACTGCTCGACTTTGAGCATGACAGTTTTCTATCAAGCCGAGCCGCTGGCAAGAAGCGAGATTGCAAAGTCTTGCGGTCTTTCGGAACTCAACAGACTGTTTAGCATGTCGTTTTGACATCAAAAGCGGCGAAATGCACTAATGAAGTTTAATAACCTTTCATCTTTCCCCTGAAGAAAGTTTCCTCCCTCTCTGCGGCGCCGAGTGCAAGAAACTTGCGACAAACAAAATTATAATTCACAACTTTTGCAAAGCTAAAAGAAAAACACGTTATTCGGTCGCGGTTTCCCCTAACAAAAGTTATGCGTCGAGTATTAACACCTCTTGAACCGGCGGAGGCGGAACGCAATTTGGCACTCGACGCTGCGTCGGACGTATTGATGCTGTGTTGGGCCGCAGCCGATATTGAGATGCATGACGCGGCGGGCTCATCGCAAGCGGAGAACAAGACAGCGCATCTCTATCCTTTGCCTTGCGGCCCCTGAAGCCTCCGAGCCTCGCACAAAAATGACAGATTCGATTTCCCGCCGCCGCCGAGCAAGCGAAATAGTTACTCGCTCAAGTCCAAACACGTCACATTCAGGTTCCGACATCAAAACTACACCCCTGCCGTATAAGCCAAGAAGCCGTTTTTCCAATATTTTCCCGGCGCATACATAAAATATCTTAATATTCCAATACAGCTAGCATGTGTGGGTATAGGGTTTTCCACCCTTGAAACGCAGACGCTTGAAAGGGTGTATTTGCCTACCTAATGTAATTTCTGGGGTCTAAATTTGAGATTTTGACTTCATACTAAATTTAAATTTTTCGCTTTCCTTATCAAAGTGCTACTTATTTTATGGCTTATATTTTATTTTGGTTAAAAAAATGGAATAATTAGGATAAATTAGGTTTTTTTAAATTTACACGCACTTCTTTCATTAGGAAGCTCATGTATAAATTCAATTTAAAATTTTGAATAGTTTTTTTTGTCTTCTAACCCTGGAAATTCAATACCAATAACATTTGACTTCTTGATATTATTTATTTAAACGAATTTGAGTTTAAATCCATGAAGAGACGTTTAAAGTTTGCAGAATGTTTGAGTTTTTTTAATTTTAAATTGTTGATAGATTACTATTTCTTTTAATTCATTTTTCGATTCGAATTAGCAATTTGGTTTGCAGTTTTATTCCTTAATTTTAAAATGTATATTTTATGAGCTGCAATTGTGACTTTTGATTTTAAAAATCAATTCCGAGAAAAACTAGATTCTATTTGAATTTGGAGTGTGGAAAACTCTACAGTACATAAGGAGTATCTACGGGGGTGGGCCCTGTTTGCGTCTCTCGTTCGGCTCGAACAAGATTATCAGCAGCAAAAGCCAAATATGCAAAAAGAATTCGCTGCGATCAAACGCACGCCGCGGGGATTTTCCCCTGCCGATACGCCGTTTTGCCGCTCCCCGTCCGCTCCACCGTCTAAATATTTATAATAAATTCGAATAAATGAATGAAGTCTGTTGGAGCGCCGTCAGCGAGCGCGTGTGGAATACAAATTGCCTACCCACCGCCTCAGGAATTATGCAAATTCGGTTCGCAACCTTCTTTCCCAAAAAAAGTAAATAAAACTCCTCATGGGTGGAGTTTCGTGATTCTTTATGCTTTAGAATTAGCTCGAAAATTGCTACCAGCAAGAAAAGCCCACGTTATGCAATAAAATTCGTTCGGATCGAAGATGGAAGCAAAAAGTAAAGGCATGAATGACGGGAAATTTTTGCAATAGACTGCTTGCAATTTCCTACCGATTTGCTCGCATAAAATGTGCACTTGAAAACCAATAGGAGGAAATCTCTCTCAGTCGGAAAGAGCGCCGATGTATGATTTTCTGCAAGATTGTAAAAGCAAAAGCCTCTGGCGCGTCGATAGTCATCTTTCTCCGGCTTTTTTTCCGCAGTCACGCGGCAGATGTTTGTCTCCCACGCTCGGTTTTTAACTGACAAAGTACTCTTTCGCTCGCGCGCCGACAGATTTACAAGTTGATCTTACACGCGCCCCGAATCAATATTATATTTACACCGCTGCCTTCTGAGTGCGTGTCGCTTTTTTTGGTATATATTTTTATGTTTCGTGCACGCCATCGTCGCACTCGATTCCAATAAAACGGAGAAAGAAAAAAATGCGTATTGAATAATACAAAACGCGGCGGGGAGTAAAAGAGAGAGAAAAATAGAACAAGGACTGGAACACGCGCGGTTGTGTTTCACGGGCATCTGTTCCAATTTGCATGCCTTTTTCCATCGCTGGGGTTGAAATCGCGCGCAGAAAGAGACGGAAATACGTTTTTCCGTCGTAGAGTGCTCGGTTGTAAATCTCAAGACGAGTAAAAATACAACAAGTCTGGCAGTCAGCTTGTTCACCTTTTGGAACAAAAAACAGCATTTCCTTGCGCATTTTATAATTTTAAAATTTGAATGAAAAAAATTTAATGTTAAATCTTTCATATTTAATGTATTCAACCCCACCGTGCAGCTGTAGAATACATCGTCAAATATTGGGGAATTAATGAATTACCAAGCTTGCAGAAAATAATAAATATTAATTAATTTTTGCATTCAAATAAAAAATAATATCAGGAAAAAATATCATTCCAAGATAAGTTATGTACATAAAATTGTAGATATTAAGTAAAAATATTTCTAATGGTAAAATTCTGATGGATCTTCCATTATTTTCAATCAGTAGTTACTTATTATGCAATTTATAAATTAATTAGTAAACAAATCCACCTAAAGTGTGCAAACTTTTCAATTTAATTATAATTGGATGATGAAATCTTCTGAGGCCCTCTTGAAATACTACTTCCCCAAACATTTGGAGACGCAAAGCAAATCGTCACATGTCCATCCACTACCCACTTTTATCAACTTTGGGGAGCAAAAGAGGCACATGCGGACTTTGCGTCTCTTGATTTTCGCCCGCTTTGTGAACATCCAAACAAACAATCGCGCGCTCTATGCCTTTTCAAGAGGCCTGCCCTAAAGGGTGGTGAATTCGACTTGTACTCGTCGGGCGGCCGTAGAATCTTAAGTGAATTTCGCAGACGCGCGCTCACAAAGGGGCTCTCTCAGATTTGCTTGCCATCGAAAGGGTCCTTTGCACTATTGCCTCTCCCCGTCCCCAACTCCACGCGGCACTAATTTCACGACAATGATCTTCGACTTTCCTCCACCCAAGTTTCTCCTCCGAGTTTCTAGTTCTCCTCGTCTAATTACTTAACGATCCCTTCTTTTGTTGTTTTTCTTGTTGCTAGTCCCTTCCTTCCTCCCTCCCCTCACGACGCGCAGCTTTTCGCTTGCTAATTTTGTTGGGGGCTCCTTCCAACTTGCCAATCCCATAAATTGGCCCGCTCCACCTTTGTTCTCCACGCCTTTGGTTGCCAATCAATTATAAACTGCTCCTGATTTAACTTGCGAGCTTCCTGCACGGTTATCAATTGCATTGTCAGAAGTCAAGGCGGAGGAAGTGGGTATGCAACCCGCACTGCGAGTTCGCTGAGCGAGCTGCATAACTTTCCAAAGTTGCCGGCGCACTCATTGTCAGTTGGCGAAAGATAAATGTCGTTCAAAAATCGGAGAGGCTCAGTTGCGATCATTGTTGAGGGCTTTGAGTGAACTTTTGAATGTGGGTAGGAATTTCAATATTCTTTTTGTACTGATAATTTTGTTAAATTCATACATTTTTAGTTCTAAATTCATTTAGAAAAATGTTGCACAGTTGATGGTTGTCTCGTATTTTTTGTAAATATTTTATTTTTATATGAGAAGTACACTTTATAATAATACTGTGGTAACATTTACAATAAAACCTAAATAAATAATAACGAATTTATTTTAGTAAAATTCAACTACACATTAACTTTATTTCAAATTATAATTTTTTTTTTAAATTTTTCTAAATTAATAACAATTTACTATGACATTCAATATTTTAGTATATGGCATGATCAAATACTTTTTTTGAAATTCAATTATTTATTAAAATCTATGCAAATATAATATAAATATTATTGTACCACATTCACAAACATTATTTATAATCATGAGAAACTTAGCTCCCGCGTCTTAGAATCATAAATTAATGAAAAAATATAGATAACTAATTTGGCTGCACTTTTAAACTAAACTTTTTCTAGAGATATCCTGCAATCCTGCATGGCTAGTAATAATTGTAAAATGGTTAGCCTGGAAGGATAATCTCCAGAAAATGTCCCTGATGATTTTGAATTTTCTTTTAGCTCAAATGCACCTTAGAAAATAGAAATGATGTAGTTTAATTTTACAATTATAATAAAATGATAACTTTATGATAAAAAACCAATCCACAATGCAAAATTTGATAAGAGACGTGGATGCAAAAGAAAATTGTTTTCTTCAAATAAACTTTCTAGCAATCATTTTTATTTTTATCGACCCTATAATGGAGTATTTAATTAAAAACATTATTTGATTCCGTAATTTAGAAACTTGTTTAGCATATTGGCAATAATTTTTAATTGAAATATTTCGCTCTCTGCATTAAATGGGACATTTTGCACATTTACGAGACGGCCACAGCTGAACATCAGTGTAGTGGCAAGCTTTTCATTAAGCCGGCACACAACGAGTGATTCACGTAGGAGTGATGGAGGTGCGCGCGTGCCAAATCCAGCCAGCAAATGTCGTCGTAAAGAGAGGCGCTGGCCGGGTCGACAATAAGTGGCCGGCCTATGACTTTTGCACCCGCCGCCGACTTTTCCGAAATTAATTTCGGGCCAGCACATATTGCACGAGGCGAGCACATACATGTAGACACACAGGAGGGGAGCCGCTCTAGAGTGGTGCTGCGTGTTTTTGGCGGCTCAAAAGCTTTTACCCGAATTGATCCCTTTTATACCTATCTGTCGAGAAATGGGTCCGACTCATCTTGCGGTGGCAGCGGCAATAAAAACGGCTCCACTTTTATGGGCTTGCATCCGAGATGACTGAGAGAGCGACCAGCAGTTATGACTGCCCGGCCGTTCGCACTAATTGAATACCCACCCCTTTGTCGTCCACCGTTTGTTTGCCGCTCGCTCCCAATTTATTGCCATTCGGACCCGCCGACGACCTCGCATTAGCATTCAGGACGCTCTCGCCGCTCTTTTAATCCGGTCGCCGGCTCAAGCTTTTTGATTTATGCACCTGCGAGGAAGGAAAAAGGGCACTCTTCCTTTCGCGGCTACCGGCCAAAGAGACATGCCAGTAATTCAAGTGGAACGAAACTTTTCTTGGAAAACTTGTTCCCGGAAGAAAGGAAGAAAAAAGTGGCGATTTCTCCTCACGACCGGACATCTTTAATATTTCTGTGCTCACATATTATATAAAAATTTATAACACAAGTAAGGGATGAAAACTTTTACAATAAATCAACAATCTGACTGAGAGGTCAAGAACATCACTGACCCTTAGAAGTCGTTTATAGGGGAAGGAAATATTTGTGATTCTATTATTTGAAGCTAATTTTCTTAATTTATTAAATTTTTTCTTATTACAACTCCGGCTGAGTTGATCGTTTCATCATTAAAAATTTGTACGTTCACGCAAAATATTTCAATTTTCATTGTTTATTTTGCGACTAATATTTGTATAAAAGCTTTGCTATTTTTCTTTAAAGCTACTTAAGAAATTTGGAACCAGCTTAGGGAATTTCAAACTACTTAATAGCCTTAAAAAATTGCTTTTATGATAAAAGTAATTATTTGTGTTGATTTTCTTTGTATTTTTTTGAGAAAAAGGAAAATGCTTTGCAATTGAAAAATCTTTTATGAAAGTACGTATGATTAATTTGGAGAATTTTAAAATATTTCTAGTAATTTTAAAGCACCTTGAAGACTTAAAACGGAAATAAGAAACGCGGTTTTATTTCCACCATTGGCGACACATTCCCAAATGGACAGAACAACTCTAATTTCAACCTTCCCAGAAGAGCGGAGAGTGAAAGGAATTCGTGATTGTTTTTGCTCGCGTCCAATCAATTCGGAGACGCGAAAACAACAAAAGAATGGCCGAGAGAGGGCACGTAAAATGACGCTCGCCGTTCAGACAAAAAAGCGGCGGCGGCGGCGAGAGCTTTGTCTTCATCAAAAAGCAGTGCCTCGTGACAAATTCAGCGCAACTACTCGAGAGGGCCGCCCTCGACGAAAGAATGAAAACAAAAAACCAGCGCCAGCAGCGGATGTTTTATTTCTCGGGGTGTGTATCGGCCGGTTTGGCAGTTGATCAATAGTCCATAAATACGGAGGGCATTGTTTTTGCCCGGCTAATAATAGGCTCAGCAAATTGGGTGTCTTTTTGATGTCATCTCCATGTCGCTCGCCACCCCCGGAGGCGGTCGCGCACAAAGGCATTTTGATTAATCATCCGGCCTGAGTGGCAGCTAGGCAGGTGATCTTTGCCTCTCATACTCTGCGGGATGGTCGCTCGTTTGTGTGCGTGGCCAAGATTTAATGGTGCGAGGCCCCCAGCCGGCCAAATTGATTGAAGTGCCCATTACCGCCGGCACAGACGGTGACGACGACTGCATTTTCGCCCCCTGCTCCGCCGGCGCTTGCTGGCGCCAAGGCACCACTAGAGTCATCTCCCGGACGCACGAGCGTCCTCATTTCACCTGTGCAAAAGTACAAATAATCGATTTAGCAAAAATAAACTCGTTGGTGCGATAAGTGAAAAATGAGAACGAATCGTGAAATTAATTTGAAATTATAAAGTAAGAAGATTCAATAAATGTTTTCAATTTGTTGGGTTTAGAGCATTTCCTTCCTAAGAAAAAAAGTTATAAACATTTGAAATTTGAAACTAATAATCAATTCCCCCCCCCCCCCACAAATACTTATTATTTTTGAGCTTACATGGCTGTTTACATGAAATAAACTGTATTGCCCCTCTAGCACGATGCAATCATAAGTTTTCTGTATTTCCACTTTTGTTGTTTCAATTATGATAATTATATATATGCAGATAATTTAATCGTTGAATTTATGCGATCGGTAAGAATCTACCAGACGCTGCTAAGCATTCTCGAGATTAAACATCACGACTTGGGCGTAAATTTATAATAGGAAAATAAAGAAAAGAATATATCTAGGCACACCATGTTGCTAATGAATGTAAAATTATAATATATTTATAATATTAAGATTATTAATTTTTATATTAAATATTAAATATTAAAATAAATTAAGAAAATTACTAAATTATTATTATTTAATATATGAGAATTTGGAAAAGATAGCTATTTCTTTATGAATAAAAATTTGTATATATTAAAATGTTTTATTATTTGTTGCAGGTTGCTGCTTTGTTACCTTCTACACAAGAAAGGCTGCTTTGGATGCGCAAAATGCGCTTCATAATATCAAGACTTTAACAGGGGTAAGTACAAAAATTGTTTACATTTTCTTTCACGAAATTTTGATAGTTTTTATTTTATTCCCGTTCCGAAAATTTGATTGCACTGCGTGTTTAAAAAAATTAAATAAAATAACAATAAATCTTCAAATGCTCAAATTGATTTCGTCATTAAAATTTTTAAACTAATGATGTAAAAAGAATTCAATTTGAATCTTTCCATTAATTACGTTATGTTTTTGGTCAAAAATGGGCTCATTGCCATCTAATGTTAAAAGTTATGGGATGTTTGTGTATGATCACGTACGTTGTCATCCCGAGCTGATCTCCTTCTTGCTTGGCGACCGTCTCTCGATCTTTTCTCGAAATCGAATCTCCGTCGTGTGACACCGCCAAAAGTGGCTCAAATTCACTCGCCACGACCGAAAAAAATGTGTGTCGCCAAGCGAGGGAGAACGAAAGAGCGAAAAACGCCCCTTGGGGAGTGCTGGAGAAAGTCTCAAATTCAGTCGATGCGTCGCTTCTTCCTCTCCAGCGGCGGAGAATAGAAAAAGCAGCTCTCAATTTTTCCGCATCATTAGTGCGCCGATGCACTTACTTTATAAAAATACACCTCTCGGCGGCACACGAGAGTAAATTCTTTTGTCCTCTTTCTTGGCACCGGACCGGGAAACACGCTCCACTAGCCTTATTAAATTTCCCTGGCGCGGAATTCACGTTTTTCATCGCGAGAGTCTATTCGGCCGCGAGCATTAGTACCTTGTTGGACACGCATTCGAGCCAATTTATCATGAGAGCCAACTTTGTAGTGGCCTCTCGCTTTAGTAAGAGAGGCGACGACACCTCTTCGCTGACACCCTTTTGCATAACACTCTGTTGAATAAAAAAAACTAAAAGGCAAAAGACAAATTCACTTGGCTTCATTTCACAAAATAAAACTGTAAATTTATTTAAAATAAGCCCTTCTTACAATACAAATGACACAGAATTCAAAATTTAAATCATGTTTGCTTTTTGTTTAAAGAGTTAAAAAATATCTCATCTCTTCTGTAATTATATCTGACTGATTTTTAATAAGCCCGTGTATCAAAGACTCCTCCAATAGATCGCATCAATGGTCATTGAAACTCTATATTTAAAATAAAAAATTGCAAAAATTTGCTTTTATTTTTGAAAAAAAGACTTCATTTGGCAATGCCAATAAGTGCAATAATGAATCGTTCACTGCTAATAAATGTTCCTGTCAATTTTGTTCAAAATTGTAAAGTATTATTCCTAACGATGTGCAAAGGAGAAAATTTATTGCGACGTTGCACTTTGGTGCATAGGAGCAGTTTTAACTCCTGAATACACAGAAAAAAAAATCAAAATATGGCGTGATATTAATCACAATCAGTTAAAATCCTCTGTATCAGAAATTCTACTTCCTCTCCTGGTTTTAATAATTTTCTTACTTGATTGAATTTTAAGTAAATTAAAACTTTGAAGCCAAAAAATTAGCGTTGACTTTTATTCATTAATTGATAAAGCTCACAAATTATAATTACTAAAATGAATTTTATACAATAATATAACCTTTAACCGCGACATTTATCAAACAAATTAAGAGCAATCAAGAAAAATATTATGTTATCAAAATGAATGCTGCACATTTTTTTTACTTAAGTTTTTTTTCTGCTGAATAATTTAGAGTTTTGCTACTGCGAGATTTTTGGCACACCCCCATTCCCTCTCTCAAAAAGAAAATTGCCACAACTTTGCGCCATCTGCACAAATCTCGGGCCGTTAAAATGAACCCCCTACGCAAAATGAATACATTCATTTCTGGCGAGCTACAATTTCGGTCTTATTTATGAGCACGCAGAAGTTTCTTTTCGAGCGAGAAACTTTCGAATTTCTCTCCGCCTCCTCCTCTTCTTCTTCTTCTTATCCTGGCGTGCGCGTTATTTTATTCAAATGCAGTCAGTGGCATTGCGAGTTGGAGAGTAGTTTTAGCTCCCCTGGCTTTTGACGAGCCGCCGCCGAGCGAGCATCTGGCGCGTCAATGTTTGTTTGTTTGTCTGCACCGAGAAGAAATTTTCATTTGAATTAATGATGCACCGCTGTGCACGTTGCTTCCTTTCAAAGGAAAACGCCCCGCGCTCTTCGTCTGACGTCAATCCGCGCCACGTCTGAAAAATGAAACACGACACACGCTGCGCCGACTGACTGCGATAATGCGCTAGTTTTCTCAGTCGGCAGCACGAGAAACAAGAATCTCCACTCTTGTCGCATGCAATAGTAATGTCCGACGATGGTGTCCTGTTTCGCGCGCCCACTCTTTTCTTTGGCCGCGTGATTGCTTTTTGCAACCTGAACTGCCTTGAAAAAGCTCTCCATTCACGCTTTGACGCGAGTTGAAATAATAGAAAAGCAATTGGTTTCTAATGACATGGCAATTTTTATTTTAATGAAATTTTTGACCTCGACAGTAAATTTGGCTTTTTAAGGTTTTTATTTTAGTTTTGTCAGTTACATAAAACCGAAATTAATAACAGTTTTTGAAATAAATTCAAGGTCACCAGAATTCCTTTTTATGTTTCCACCTGAGTATTTTAATTTGAAAATTAAATTATATTTTCTTGACCTTCAGAAAATAAGAACAGACAGGCAAAATTGTAACATCAACTCGTGGATCCGACTTTGTGATGACAATGTCAATATAAGTTTAGTATTGAGTGTTCTGCTTATTTATGAGTTTAAAGTATTTAATTGTAATTAGCTTTTTATTACTGAGGTGGGTAAAACATGCAATTTGCGATAGATATTAGAAATATTTTTTGAATTTCAAATTAATACAAAAATTTAATTATATATCAATAAATATAAAAATTTAGTTAATTCTGTTTATGTGATGTAAATTTTTACATTTAAAAATTAAAACAAATATAGCAATAAAAGATAAAGAATAATTTTTGTTGCATTCAAATTATTTCACTGATTTCTCGATAATTTGTAAGTTTATAATTTTCTGTCGGTTTTAACCTATGTTAAACGCTATGTAATATTAATTAAGATGATATTATATTGGTTTTCTGTAATTATAAACGGCGAATATCACCCAAAATGAGGAATTTAATTGATTTTAATTTAAAAATAATGGCGAGTGACGACACTTTTCATTATTTTTGAACATATTATGTATCTATGAAAGCCATCCTCACCAGGAATAATGCAAATGAAACGCAGTACCTTGGCAGCACACAATGCCAAAAGCCACAATATCCGAGCCGCCGACAGGGTCATTCATAATTCAGCCGCAGCACAAATTAGGCGGCATTTATTCGGGCGCGCGCATGAGCTGGTCAGGATGACTGATGCCAGCAGCAGCGTAGGCACTTCTATTGGACATATCATTATTGTTATATTTGCGAGCCACGATCCGAAATTGGCAACAACCGCAGCTCCCGCATCTGCAACAAGCAGGCAAATAATTACATTTCTGGCCACCGACGCGAATGCATGCGACCAGACCTTGGCTGCGGCTAGACGATGATTGCTCAGCAGCTAGGCAAACGTACACCCTCGTCTAATTTTGAATTGATTTGCATTCGCTATGCCAGGAGTGTGTTGTTGATTTCTGTGATTGGGCTGCTGACAACTGACGGACAGAGAGAGAGGAGCTTTCCGCTTCGGTGCCAAATCAATTGGGCCTGAAATTATTTGAGTTTGACATTTGTTTGATTAGGTGAAGAATTAATCAATTTTGATTGATTAAATTAATAATGCTAATGAAATGATGTAATTTTGGAGCATCAATTTAAATAAATCGACAGTTATATTTATTAAATTTTTCTTATCTTGCAACTAATCAGTTTAAATTAAATTCCAGCTCTATTGAAAGAATAAGTTTCTAATAAATTAACTATATTCTATTAGCTAACCACAAGAACTCAAATTTATCACTGGATTTTATACTATAAATGTTTATGTATTCTTTAAAAGAACTTAAAAAAAAAATCTAAATAGCTTGTTTCATACCATAAAAAAAGTATGTTTGTATTTTGCTCTTTTTACATTCAGCAATTCAAATATTTTTCAAATAAAATTTGTATTATTTATGAACATACAAAAATCCTTGTATAGTCGGAAACCGATATTACCAGTGAATATAATTATTCTGTTTTACATTAATGTGTTTTGTGCTAAAGTTTCTAGTAAATTTATAATGCAATCTTTGACGGAATTATTTAATTTTATTCAATTTATTTATTCTCCATTCAAGCGCTATGAAATTCATTAAATCGCCCTATTAAACGTTGATTGTATTAAATTTATCAAATTTATCAGTTGCAAGTAGAAAAAAAAATGGGGAAAAAATTCTTGTCAACATCAAAGTAAAATAGTTAGTGCAATAATGAGGATAAGGATTTTGTTCGAGGATCTACACTTGATATAAACTCCTTGGTCTTTCTTCTATCAGTTGTGTTAACAATGAGAGGCAATCGGTATTTACAAAAAAAAAATGCGTGGTGTGTTATTTCAAGTGTAGATTAAAAGCCATTTGGGAGGAGGCGTGTGCGTTCCCTTTCAGAGTGCAAAAAGCTTGAATTATCGTTGGCGGTGCTGAAGCGAGAGAGCGAGCATGGGCGGCCAAATGAAATAAACAAAATAGGATGTAATTATAAATCCCGCAGGAACAATGAAATTACATTAAACTGCTTCAAACACAGCCGACCGCAGCGCCATATATCCCAGAGATACAAACCTGCCCTCCTCCCGCCGACCCGACCGGCCTGCCAGCAAAAGCTCGCGTTTGTTATATGCTTTTGCGGAATTTTGACCGCACGTAAATATGCAATTTCGACCGGGCAAAAGCAACACACACACCCCGTGTACACCACTTGCATATGAAAATTTCGCGGCAGCAATAAATCCCAACTCGGGGTCTCGCAAAAATTTCATTATATCATTTTGCGGACGGCTGGTATCTTCATCATCCTGGTGGATTTACTGAAAATTCATTAAATATTTTAATGATTTTTATTAATTGTAAGTATCAAAAAATTAAAATTAGAAAGCCTAGATGAAAATATAAAAATTTTCCTTACGAAATTAATATTCTCCATGTCTTACAAAATTGGTTATAGATTTTATTTAAAGATAATAGTTAGTTCAATAGATAGATCAGTGAAAATTTCTGCAGGAAATTAGAAAGGGAGCGATAAATTAACAGTTTTTTTTTATGAAAATATTTTCCTGGAGAAAAAAATTATAATTTTTTGCGTCTTGAAATGTGAACAATCATAAAACGCCAACAAAACTAAAGTTTTTGGAAAATTAGGAAAAAAGAGTCGAAATGTGGTGCAAATTTTCTGAAAAGTAGAAGTTATAATAAAATAAGTCTACTTTTCACAAAAAGTTTATAACTGTCCATAATTTGCTTAAAAATAAAATGCAATTAATCAAAATAAGTTAATTGCCTATTTTCCCAGTAAAAAATTTAAAAATATAAATTTTTTTAAATGAAACCAAAATATCAAAAAAAAAAAAAAAAAAAAAATCAAATTCGTTCTTATTTTTTTTTTTTTTTTTTTTTTTGAAATTATTTTTTCGTTAACCCGAAATTTTGATACCCTAAGGAGTTTAATTTTGGTTTGGATTTTCATATATTTTTTTGTGAAACTTTCTGGTAAATATTTCTTCCCACACAATGTCATCAGTTTCACTTTTAGCACACACCGTCCTTGTCTGCAAAAGACTGATTTCCAAGAAACACAAGACCCTTGAAATAAATAAAAATTGTCACGCTTCGTTGAAGAACCTCTCAGGCTCCGTGTTTTCCAGCAGCAGCTCTGCTTTTTCTGTCTCTTCGTTTTTTTCCTGAGCACCGCGACGACAAGACAAAATATTTATCCAAGCGAAATTTATCGGTGCCCGTGGCCGACGGTGCGAAAAAGTGCGCAACTCACTCAGCGAGGCGTGCGGATCAGCCAGAGTGAGAATTCTTCTCTCACTCGCGCGTCCAGCGAAAAATGGGCATCATTATATCGTTTTTGGGGCCCTGCCAAAGTGTAAACAAGTGGGGCGCGCGCAAACACACTCATGCTGCAAAAACAACTCATGATTTTGTAAGGAGCACTCGCGAAGGACCTGTTGACAGTGCGAAAGGACCGGCGGCTTCTTTATTTTCGCTCCGGATTATATTAGTGTCGCCGGTCGAGCGGATTCGGCAACGAAAACATAACGAGATCGTTTCACTCTCGCCAGTGCGCCAAGGCAAGAGTAAAAAACGTTTGAGTCTTTAATATTTTGGACCAATGACTTTCCCGATCGTGCGACTAGGCGCCTGCGGGAGTGACAGTAGGCAACCTGCCACGCAAATCTGCTTCGCTGGTCGCATAATTCTGAACAATTCATTCTTTTATTACCAGATTTACTCATCGTTAAATTATTCTTAAATTACAACTGCGTAAATAATACAAGAAGTTATTTATTTTTAATTTATAAATTTTTGCTCCTTAAAACTTTTGAACATTAAATTCTTTAAGTAAAATATTATAATTTATAAATTTATATTTATTTAAATATTCATTTTCCATTTTTATTTTTTCATTTATGTTAGTGTTACTAAAAATGTTGAAAAAGCATTATTTTATATTTTTCATACAACTTGTATTTCATTTAATTAAATTATAAATTAAAACAATATTAATGTCTAACAATCCCTTATCTGTAAACACATTATCTGTTGGTGGTATGTATCTTTAGTTCTAATTAATATCAAGTGTCAGAATAATGAAATAATTATTGTTATTGCAATTCTCTTCAAAAGATCTTTTAAGTATTAAAAAAGTAGCAAGCAAAGCAAACTGCATAATAAAACAATGTTTTAATATGCAAATTTTTTAAAGAATTAAAGATTTATTAATCTAATCGAAAAAATTAGAATGCATATTTCATTTCCTGCGATTCTTGAAAGTTGAAAGAATGAAAACAAAGTCAACCGCAGCTGGTTTTTACGGTTGTGCCTTTTTTGTCCAACAATGCAATATTTGCCTCCCAAAAATTGTTTTTATTTGATGGAAATTTTCGGTAGCAATGGATAGAAAAAAGTAACAATAATGTTAAATTCAGTTACATTAAATTGAAAAAATGCATTGCACAATATCAATAATTCTGAATATGATTTTTATCAAAAATATAATGTCCTAAAATAAAATTTCTTGTTGGAAAATTGGTGAAATCTCGCGAGCGCCGCACAAAGTTTTACGCGGTGATTGCATCGATTTTAACGTCGGGCACGTTGGCAAAATAAATTAAGAGTGTCATCGCTAGAGTGGGAGTGCATCCCGGAGCCAGAGAGCCTATTCATGTTCCGCCGAGCCAGAATCGCAGCAAATGGAGTTATTAAATGAGGAGGGCGAGCGGCGGCGGCGGCGGCTCACGCACCGTCGCCACATCCTTATCAGAGATCAATAAATGAATTACTGGCTGCTGAAAGCCGCTCGCTGTGTGTTGTGCGTGTGTAATGTAATGGCATTTCGGCGGAACTGTGTCAGCCGCCGAGTGCGCACCGACAGCCCTTCTTATTCTGCTCGGCGGCGCAGCAAATTCTCCGCCCGTTTTTCCGCTGCAAACACAAAATAAGAATGAAGAAGCCGCGCAATTTTCGTCGAAAGACACGAGGTGAACCGCGAAGTGAACCAATTGTGTGGCTGCCAATTCCGGCTCGAGTTTTACAAAAAAACGACGAAAGAAGCAGAGCTTCAATTAAAACAAGGTCGTGTTAAAAGTCAAATTAAAATGCCCGTAAAAAGAGGTTGCAGACCATGATCAAAACTGGTATAGCTAGTTTAGTTTTCTATTTATAACAAATCTTAAACAAAGATGTAAAGCTCTCATTGATGCCAATTTATGTCTTCTTTATTGTCTAATTTTTCCTCCAAAAATTTTTTTGTTCTATTATCCTCAAAATTTGTCAAGTTTTTATTGAGCTAATTATAATTTTTAAGCAATAGCAAGTAAGTAAAAATGAATGCATGATGTCTCGCATCAATAGCCTAGACAAAAATGTAGCATGTAATGGCAAGTTTATCCTCCTTATTATGCAAGTATATCATACAAAACAAAAAAAGGTATAAAAAATATTTTATTATATATCCTAACTTTTATTTTATTTATTCTGTTTTTTAGTGATTTTATTTATTATAATTGAATTAAATCATTATATTTTATTAAGTTAATTCTTTAAAAAAAAATTCCTTACCAAAGCAATCTGAAAATTTTGTTGTACTTACTGAATTTTTAACAAATTTTGGATCAACCATATTATATAATTAACAGACGTTCAAGGATTGAAGTTAAAAATATATTTAATTATACTTTGTATTGTGGATCTCTGTGCATGGATGTGTATGATTTGTGAATAGATTATTTAACCCTGGTTATTCCTTGAAAAAAAAATATAAAAAAAAAATATAGGAAAATATATTAATTCACTCTAATATATTTTTTAAATTTAGGATCTGATTGAACTAACAATAAGATAATTTTGGAGATTGATTCAACCTTGATTGAGCAACCTTTATGTGATGTTTGATTACTTCTGACTGGATTGAAATCATCCGAGTGAAACACGCCGTTCCTTTGCTGACGTGCAAGAATGAATATAAAATCAAATCCGTTAATTAAGAGACGAACAGCGTGACTTTCCAGACAGGTGCTCCATAAAGGGGTGCGCCTGCCTCCGGTCACGAAGCAACAACTCGCTCGCTCGCGTTCAGATGCCGTCGGGGGCGGGTGGGGGGGGGGGCGCTTTTCCGCCACTCAATTTTCCCGCGGCCGGGGTTATTGAAAATCTTTCACGTCACGTGCACGAGTCTGTCAATCAGCACACGTCAAACGGAAATTCAGATATCACCGCCCGCTTTTTCCACCTCGCGCTTTTTATTTCATGCTGATGTGATCAAAATTCATTTGACGTGTAAAACAATGGCGCGCGCCCCCTTGAATATGAAAATAATAATAAAAAAAATCGCTTCGTCTCTTTTGCCGGCGCTGAAATTTTTCCGCCAGAACGGCGGAGGCCGACGTTCTACTTCCTCTTGATGATATACAAAAAAAAATGCTCTCTGCGCACACAAGCACACCGTAAAATGTTCGTGGAATGAAACGCGTGTGTCAGTTGGGATTTTTGCCAACCTAGCGCTTATCTTTGGTGTTTTACTTCTACAAATATTCGCCATCGCTTTATGCACCTTGCTTGTTGATGGATTGATTTTCCATTTTCATAGCCAGAGATTTTTTTTGACAATTTTTCTCAATAATTTGAGATAATATTTATTTCTTAGATAAATTTAAAAATTTATTCATAATATAGAATTAATTGCGTTTGAAAGCTGTGCCAAATGAAATTTTTGTTGAATATGTGAATATTATAAATATAGACTATAAAGTATATATAATAAAACATTTTACATATTATCAATATTTTGTGTTATTAATCAAAAGTATTTTTGATGTAATTGTTAAATAAAAAAAAATTGTAATATAATTTTGAAAATAAAAAATAAAATTGATAAATTATTTCTGAAAAAATATTATCAAAAAAAAAATTAATGATCAAAAAATATAATAAATTAAAATATACACAAAATAAATATGTTTAAAATTTAAACTTTTTTTGTGCAGTTAGCCAAGAAGGGATAATTTTTCAATCAAATTTCAATCATATCGTTACCCTACTAACTCAACTTATTCCCTCAGCCAGAACGGCGCGCGCGAGATTGAATCAGGCAAATTGCCTTCACGCTCGCTCTCAATTTCTTAAAAAGCACTTTGGCCCGACGCGCGCAAATCAATTTCCAATTGTAATAAAAATGCAGCGGCGTCGGAGACGAACATCGATATCACTCTTTTCTCGCGTGTTCCGCTCTCTGGCAGCCCTATTAAAATTTAATGGCCGCCGAACACATATCAGGGTATTTTTATACACCGCCTTAAAAATTCCAGTCATAAATTGCGGGGGTGCAGAATAGGAATCAAAAGTCGTAAAAAAAAAAAATGCATTTCCCTTCCTTTTTAAAGAGATGCAGTTCAATAAATTTTCATCTTTCAATCTCTGAATAATTGACTTTCCATCGTCGAGAAGAAAATTTTCATATTTTTCGAGAGGGTAATATTTCGGCTGCTTCTAAGGAGATTAAACGTGGAGAAAAGTGGAAGATGTTTTCGCTCCATCGCCAATCCATTTCGCAAAAGCCTTTCTTCGTTCGACACGTGTAGCAGCTTCCAGTGTTATCCATCAAGAATAATTTGGCGCCGCGCGTTCTCGCTCTTTGCGCCGCTGAATAAATCAGCTTACCGACTCATTGGCTGTCAAAAGTTGGAAATCAAGAGGCAAGCAAGCCGCTTAAAATGTATTAGCCGAGCAGAACATTATGGCATACTCCGAATTTCCGCTCGCCGCGCGCATTTTCACCCGAGAGCTTTCTCGCCATTATTATGCCACGCCGAATCAGCGCCACTGCCATTTCACGCTCCGACGGTGCAGCACAATTTTGTTTATACCACCCGCGCCAAATCCGCAAATGGAAAAGCTGGGCTACTTAAGACATACAAAATATACGCACTCTAAAGTTTTTTTTGAAAGATTTCAATTTACAACAAAAATGTAATGAAAGAATTACAATATTAAAAAATAAAATTGCTCTTCAGGTAATTTACATTGTTCCTTAATAATGCTCTATTATTTTGATGATCACTCGTTATTATATATTTATTATTTATTCATTAAGTAGTTACAGACTTAGGTTTTAGAATCAAAATGATAATCCCATTATAAAAATTCACTTAAGGAACAGTCCAGAGAAATAATTATTTTAATGATTTTCATTCATGTGCAGTTTGATTGCACTGCAAATAAATATAAACAATTTTTATGGAAAAAAAATTAATTACAAAAGTTATTTTGTTTCAGTAAAAAGGAATGAAATTTATAAACGATAAATATATTAAACAAAACTTCATAAAAAAAAAAATAAAATTTAAACATCATGATTTAAAAATAATAAATTATTATAATTTTTAATAAGTTTTTTTTTAATGAAAAGTTTTATCTTTTACATTGCTCAATAAATTTATCACAGTTAGAGCATTGATTACAAAAAAGTACTTTGTACTTTGCCCTTTAAAATTTTTGTTCCGCCGCCAAAACGGATCTCTCGGACACATAAATTAATTTCAAAACACAAACACTGTGTGCTCTCTCTCGCGCAGCACCCATACATTATTCGCAACGAAACAAACGGCCTTTCAGCGGCGAATGAAAGCACGGCTGCGTGTCAGATTCGCCGCTGCAGCCCAGCAGCGTGTGTGCGAAACATGACGTTTTGATGGGCCATTCGTTTCGCGTGAAACAATCTCCCTCGCCGCGTTCAAAGCTCTCGCAGCAAATGGTTCTGGTCGGCGCCGCCAGAGAGGGCGCGACGCCGGGGCCGCACTTGGGCTCGCACGCAGCGCCGCCGAGCACCTGTTGGCCGACGGCACAATTGCCAACCAGAGTGAACGTCTGACTTGGTCCGATCGGCCGGCGCCGCCACCGTCCCGAGCTGCTCTTCCTCGATCCGGTGACCAGTAGGTGACCACAAATCTAACAAGGTGTTACATTTTGCTTGTGAGAGCCTAATTAAAAACGATTAAACTTAATTATTACAGATTCAATAATCTTATAAATAAATAAGAAAAATGAAATCAGGTTTATATCTCAGACGATGTCTTCAATGTGAAAAATTATAGTTTCAAATTTTATGAAACTTTGAACATATAAATTGGAAAAATATGGAGCATAACTCACATTTTGATAAGACATAGATTTGTTTGCGTCTTTTAATACTCTTATATTTAAAAAAAAAATATCCACACTTATGCCTTGGAATATACTGGAAATATAGGAAAATACCATGGAAAAAAATATGAAAATTTTACTTTTTTCTGCGTGCCATCTTTAGTATTGTTATCAATTTGAGTTTTAACTGGAAATATTAAATATTTATATTAATTTTGCTCTCTTTAAAATTTTTTTTAATATTTGTCCTGGCCCAGAAGAATAAATAATTTTTTTTTTTACTTTGTAATTGTTTACAACAATATTTTGTTTTATCACCACGGTCTTGATATATTATATAATAATCTTATCAAGTGGCCTTCGTGAGTCATGAACTCATTCTCGCATTAACTCGCTCGCAATAAAGCCGCAGTTTATGTGTTTGCAACGTCTCGATCTTGATTCTTTCTCATGTCGCGCGAGCTCATAAATCTGTCCGTGGACCGATCATGCGCGCCGATCGCGTTCAATTACAGCATCCGCGAAATGCGCGACCAACAAGTCATTGTCGGGCGATTTTTCACTCGCCTCTCGCTCGCCCGCTGCTCTTTCGTCTCTCTTTGAACGACGGCCAAAATATTTTTGCATAAGAATAGAATCATCGGAGGGTTGAAATGGCCGCTGTCGATGTGTGTATTTATGTACCTGCACGCGTCCAGCAGCAGCGCCGGTAATGATGCGACTTGTTGAAAGAATGACCCCCGCCACAAAAATACACGAACTTTTCAAGCAGAGAATCATTTTGCGCGTACTTTGCGTTTTGAGCAAAGTGTCGATTGCTCACGAGCGCATCCGCTTCTCACACATGCACTGGAATTTCTCTTTCTGCCGTGTATTCAGACAAGGCGAAGAGGAAAGTCAAAACGAGCTGACGAAGGCTCAACTCAGACTAAAGACTTTTTGTTGAATAATGAATTGTTTGGTGTGAGATTTAAGATGGAAAAATTATGCACATCTGTTATATTTCCTGCGTAATTAATTTGTAACTTTATTCAAGTGAAATATTTGAAAAATTGTTCAAATATATGTATGTTTCAAACAGAATTCTTAAACTTACAATAAAACATGATACATATTATTTAGAAAAGATAATATAAATCAAATTAAAGTATTAAACATTAATATGTTATAATGCCATTTTTTTGCAAGTGTATTAAATTTTTGATTGTTTTTTTTAAAGAAAGGCTTCATAAACTTTTTTCTCATTAAGAATATTATTCTCATAGAAACCCCCTTTATTAGCACTTATTTGGGATGTCATAAACGTTGGAAATTTTATATTAATATCCATAATTATACAATTTTAAATGAAAATTAAATTCTTCCTTCGTTCTCTTTAAAATTTTCACAATTTGTCAAATTTGCTTGATGTTTTTTTTATGCTGGTTTTCACAAAAAATTTACAATTTTTTATTCAACTTATTATATTTTAGACAATGATTATCAGAAGAAGAAAATATTGGATATTGGTTTTTAAATTCACGAAATAATTTTAAATTAACCATTTTTCCAATATTATGTTATTTACTATGACCAAGGTGTATGAAATAAGAACGTCTTGTAAAATTTCTACTGGAAATCTGATAGACTGAATGTTTGTCTTAAAAGGTAAATAACCGTCAGCGTGATTGCGAGACAAACAATAATTAATTGCTCCTGGACGTGATGCAAAACTCGTTTGGCATCTGATCATTCCATCTTCAACACGATGCTGCTGCATTATAATTTACGCCTAATTACACGTCTTGCATGTTCGTAGAAGGAGAGGCGCGATAAAAACAATGATCATTTTATGAAGAATCTCAGCATCTCCAGCCGCCGATGCAAAAAAAAAAATACACATGTTGATCTTCGCAAGGTCGGCGCATCAAGAAGCTGAAAGTATTTATTACCGTGACTAGGCGTTTCCGCTTTTTCTCTCTTTCATAATAATTCGAATTTAATTTTCCCGTTCCACCTTCCCTAGTGGTTTTATTTCATATCATGCAATAATTATGATGTGCGTCTCGGGTGTCCACGTGCAAAAGATGATGACTCTGGCCTTTTCATACGCATGCTCATTCATGTATGTTGGAGGCCTTTTCGCCGAGCACTCGACTGAAGTGAAGAGCTCCTTATGCTCTGGGTCGCGGGTGGAGGGAGGAGGATTTTTGCTGCCAGCTTTATTTATATTTTTTGCACAATTCGCAACACGTCGTAAAGTCTCGCAGCTCATTTCGAGGTTCGCAAACAGTATCGCCGAGGTTGTTTGCGAGAGAGCATAGAGTGCAGTTGCGTTTCAATCTTCCTTCATAATGGACGTGTTTCGCTACAGGAGAAGCATTTATGCCCTTGTTGACCCTGGAAATAAGGAAATGGTGAGAGAACTTCCGTGTTAAAATGAAAATGAAACAAGAGACGCTTGAAATTAACAAACTTAAAATTTTAAATTAAATATTTTTTCAAATTCAAATATTAACCCCAAGAAGAATGGATTCTTCCAAAATAAATTATTCCCCTTTTGAATTTTCTTATTTCTTTCAAATTGGTTAACTTTGCTAAATTCTTCAAACAAATGAAAACCTGCATTTTGTACAAAGGCAATATTTAATTCTTTTATAGTAAAAAAAAAACAAATCTGTGAGAAATGTGCAATTTTTTTTTTAATTTTCCATGAAAAGCTGCTCAATTGCATCCTTCTTGTTAAAATCCACAAGACTTCAAGTTTTATGTAAACATTTATAGTTTTCCAGATTTACTGTTGAAATAAGTGTTGTTTATTAAATTTTTTGCGCTGTATCGATTCTCAATCGATTGTAAAAAAAATCCACTCTTTAACTGCCACACTCGGTTAAAAACTCTGTGTCATTTTTACCACGAAGGAATTGATGAATATTGCTAAAATTCACATAAAGCTTGTCTATGAAAAAAAAAATGGTTCTTAATCAATTTAAAACTACCATTCTTTTAGGTCATTAAAAAATATCTTGAAGAAGAATTGACCGAAAAAAGTTTCACACCAAAAGCCAAAGTAAAGGTCTAAATTTTCCCCACTTATAAGAGCATTTGTGATGAATCCGCCTTTGTGAATATTAATAAGCCAAGTCTGTAGCTTTAAAAGAAGCGTGAGACGGCGTGCACATGAAAAATTCAGGCGCCCATCACGCTGCTTGTTCTTTTTCGCAATACAAAAGGCAAAGGGTCCTTTCCGAGAAACCGGCCGGAGAGGGTGGAAGGAGGAACTAAATAAATAATGGCCATCGAGCGTGCGATGCAATCGATCAGAACGCATTTTCCCGTCGTGGGGCCGCGCCGAGTCCATCACTCTCTGTTTTGTTCTTCCAGCCTAATTTCGTATGTATATTTCATAGAGAGAGGCAAGAAAAGTTTCGGGCCTGAATAATTCAGCACCGCCTCTTCTAATTTTAATCCCCTCCGAGAGACCCTTATTTTACATTAATGTGCAGCCTTGTGTTTGACTTGTGCGCTTCTTTTACGCGTCAAATTTGTATTATTTGCGCGATCTCCGGCAGCAGCCCCCGCCTGAATTATTGACGCGAGAACCTGCAAGTCAAACATTATGAATCGAGAGCGGCACGCGACCCCCCGCGCCTGCCTGTCTCGCCCTTTTGATTAATTAGCAGTCCATTACCAACCCTCGCCTGCCACTAACCAATGAATTGGTGGTGCTCCAGCTGAATGATTGAGATGTCGAAACGTGTTGGTTTTGCGGCTTAAGAAAAAAAGAATGAGCATAATTATTAATTAATGTGTACAAGTAAAATCAGCTGAAGGTTTTGTTCCTGTTGGAAAAAAATATTTTAAAAACAAATATTTTATGTATTCCGATTTGGTTAAGAGTTAAAAGATTTTCAACCTGATGAATATGTAATTTTTATGAACTTCATGTTTTAATATTTTTTGACAATCTAAAAACCACATTTTAAGTACATTATTCAAAATATGCCTGAAATCATATTTTTTGTCACATTTCTTTTTCTTTTAATAATATCAACGATTAATCACATGATTAATAAATAGATATTTTGATCATTTATTCAGACATGAATCTTAAATTATGATACCAAGAACAGAGCGAAGCAATTAAGTATCCTAATATTCACATTAATGCGTGATTAAATGCGATTCCTAAGTATTATACCTTGTTGAAATAATATATTTTTTTATTTACATATTAAGCTTTTTAGGGTAAAAAATTAAATAACATTCAGTTCAAAAACAAAATTCAAATAAATTTTTTTTAATCTTTTTAATGTTTAAATAAAAATATATAAATAAATAAAACATTCTAAAGTTGTGTTTAATTCAGTTTAAATGAGGAATTGCGAGACAATAAATAAATTAAAATTTATTTTAAAAGGTATAAAACAAATTTATCGTGCTGTTTAAACTGTTATAGTAAGATGATAACAGTTATTCCACATTCCTTTATACACTTATTTTTCTCCTTAAAACTCAAAGAAAGTTTGAAAAAAAAATCCACTTCTCTAAACATGATTCTCAAATTTTTCCCTTCACTTATTTGATTATTAAATTTGTTTCATTTTGAAGGGGCAAAGGTCAAAAGTCTTTTAATCATTTTTCATCTTAAATTTGTTTATCCCAAATTGCGCCTTTGATGGAGCGCTCGGCAGAAGAACAAAGTCGACGGACGAAACACCAGTTCTCCGCCATCTCCAAACCTTTGAAGATAGAGAAAGCCTCTTTTATTATAAATGACGCTTGAAAGCTTCAAAGGAGTCTTTAAGGAATTAACATTTTCGTCAAAACATATTTTCACAAAAGCCTTACTCAGCAAATGAAAAAAAAAATGCAATTCCCAATTAGATGCAAAAGAGCAAAAACGCTCTCATTAAATTTCCCTTCTAAATTAATTTGAAAATAAAAAATATAATTAAATTTTCTGCTTTTGTGTTTCAGATGCATCACCCAATTCAAATGAAGCCTGCGGATAGTGAAAATAGAAATGGTGAGTACAGAAAACAACCCTTCTTGGGTGAATTAATAGCTGGCCGGGAGAAATTCATTAAATCGTCGCCGGCCTCCTTCTCGTAACTTTAATTGGAAGCAGTCTGGACCGAATTAATCTTCCTAATTGAGGCTTTTCGCTTCCCTTTGTCGCCCATTAGAAAATAAAACAATCTCGGCGAGTGCGTGCGAATCGTCTCTTGGCCGCGGGCCATCTTGGTAATTTAGAGCACGGAGACAAAATCGCTGCTCGCACATACAATAAGCGACTTACCCCCTCGAGTACAAGCACTTTTATTATAAGAAGGACATCCTCGTGTCGCGTTTGATTCTCTCTGATTCGCCGCTTGAATTGTAGACTTGATTCTCAATTTTTTTTCCTCGTCGGCGTGTTGGGTTCGAAGAGCAGTGCCAAAATTTGTGCGTCGGTTTTTACGTTGGTTGGCGCGAGTTAATTATCTCTGAAATAGTGGGCAGTGGACCACCGCCGAGGAAACAAATGGGGAAACGAGCCGCATCACCGAGAAAAGTGAAATGTTAGCGGCCCATTCATTCATCGACGGCGGCGCCAAATTTACACACCAGACCAGACGTTTTATATACATTAACTTGCTTTGAAAAATTATTTACGACTTTTAAATTGCCGACAGAGTTAATTTGATTTTTAATGCATTTTTTAACCCGTCGCACATCAAATGCGAGTTTGAAAAGAAAGGGTTCACAGCACGCGACAAGTTGCTAGACTTTTTGTCGCTCGCTCTGACATTTTTGTGTTTTGAGTTGTGGGCTCATTGGGGCGCGCGTGTATTTTTAGGCCGGGTGAGTGAGACAATGAAGGAAAACGCCGCGCTTCTTTCTCTCGTGCTGTGCCACAAATTTCAGGCTAATGGACCGACCTCTGGTATGGATAATTGGATTACGCGGACGTAGAAATAGCGTATGACAATTACACAATTATATGGTGGCTGAAAGTCCCAATGGGTAAATTTTCTTTATAAAAGAATGCGATACAAAGAAAATAAAATAATGTTTACTTTAAATATATTTCAATTAATATTTTACATCATATTAATTTATTATAAAATATTATTAAAGATTACTAAATTTCATATTTTTTACTATTCAACTTTTATAATTGTGTTTGTAAAGAAATTTTGTTTTGAACTATAATATGGTGTACAACATAAAAATTAAAAGTAAGTGTTACTTTTAACTGCGCAAAAAAAAATTATATTAAAACTTAAATCGAATCTATGTATTTCAATGTTTTTTCTTAATGAATCCTATTGTCGCAGTTTATGTAGCTATTGCAGATGTTATCACGAATTAATAGATTTATAAATCATTAAATTATGTACACACAAATAGCATTACCACTGATGGCAATTCAAATGACTGATCTGGTCCCAGGCTAACTTCACCTGCCACGAAATTTAAATAGCAAAGTAAATTAGTCTGAGGCATGTAAGGCACTCATTGACATTTAGTATAGCTAGAAACAAATATATCAAATAATTGGATGTAAAACCCAAATATTTTGAAGCTTGTCTATTACTTAAATATTAGAATTACTAGTAAACTCAAATATAAGTCATCAAGGGTAATCTAATTATTCTTCACCCAAATATAACCAGGCAAAGTTGGAAAAAATACAACAAAATTTATTTATATTTAACAAAAAAGCAAAGTGGCCAATTTCGTTTCAAATATAAAATCATGCGAGTCCAGCAAATTAGTTTTGGAATTGGCTCTAAAACTGTGTGTGCCCCCGGCCCATATCGTAAAATGTGCATTCCGCAAATGCGCACCATTAGCCGGCGGGGCGGTCGGTCGGGCTGGACCTACTATGTATGTATATGTGATTTGCGGAAAAAAAGAACAAGGGCCCAATATCGCGCGGTCGACGTTTAATGGCTCCCTAAAAATAAACTGCACACACATACACAGGCCATGCAGCATTATTGGACTATCGGGCGAGTGCCTGGGCGAGAAGAAGAAGAAGAAAGGGTTCTGGTCTCTTTATTGTGTTCGGGGAAGTCAAGAGACGTACGTTCGGCCCTTCGAATTGCTGTGTTGCATGCCATCGCACTGCTTCTTCTTGCGCGTATTTGCTATTTTAATTCTGAGCCGCCACCACTCGTTCTCTCGCCTGCTCACTTGGCATTTTCCCCCGACGGCACGCAATTCGCAGATTACTTTAATTAGACGCGCGCCAAGTGCAGCGATCGCTATACGAGACCTCCCTTCGAAGCCGATTTAATAATAGCTGACCGCACCGGCTGAAGGGGATTTATTGAATGTTGATTTCTATGTGTTATTTTACACGCACGAGAAAGAGAGAAATGAGCTCGAATGCCGCTGAAAAAAGCGGCTTTTGTTTACAACACAACAGAGGCCAAACTTATCTGCAAGAAATTCTTTTGTTATTGTTGTGGGCTCTATTTTTAGGCGGAAAAATTCAGAAATGAATTTTCACTGACCCAGAAACAGTAAATGGGAAACAGAGAGAATTGAATAAATTTCAAAACTTTTGACTTTCAAATATTGGTGAAATTTAAGGATATTAAAAAATTAATTAATTCTTTTTATTAAATACCAACGGTATACAGACACATACATGAATATTAATTGTTTATGCATATAATAATAGTAAAAACTGAAGAGGTAGTAATTGCACTAAACTTTCATAGAAGCTGCTTTAGTTAGTGTTAAGTCACTCTTTTTACATTCGAATAGGTGATACATTCCAATTTGTTCACCACATTTTAGTTTTAGAAATTTGTTTATTGGGTTCAAAAACTGAACATTTACAGTTTTTGTTTGCTGCACAGTGGTAATCTTTATTTTCACATAACAAATGATGAAAACCATGGCAAGCATACCTCGTAAAAAGGTGCCGATCTTTAAAATATAAAATATTTTCTCCTTTATTTCAACGAATGTTGAATTTAAATGGTATTTGCTTTTTCAAATTTTAATTTTGCTGAATAAATAGAATTTATGACTTTTAAATTGTGAACGCCTGAAGGTTCGCAACCTTGCCTGACATCAGTGTGCAGCACTCGGTATTTTTTCAGGGGCCATGAACTGCACAAAATAAATATTCCCGAACTGATATTTGGGTTTATTTTCACAGGCGCACGTTATGGAGTGAGGGAGCCATTTCACCTCGTGCTCTCCTCTTATTTTTCCTCATGTATATTTTCTCGTGCAGAAAAACGCGGCGGTGTCTGCTGTCAGAAGAATTTCCACCTCCGTTCACATCAGCCTAAATGTACGTCTGGGAAACGGGTCGTTTTCGCCGAAACTTATATCAGCAAAGTGCGCCGGGCGAAAAAAGACTGATGGTCTCGTATATATATACCGCCGGTGTTTATCCAAGGAGGCAAAAAAATAACACACACGCACGCACGGCGAAGATTAAAAATCGGCGGAAAAGAAGAGCAAAAGCGTGCGCCCACGTCGGCGGCCCGATTAATGGAGCGTGCGTCAGTCACAAAAACGGTCTCTCACGTGAGAGATATGGCATGACTGTTTACACTATCACATCCTAAGCAAGTTTTTCCCTCCAGTGCATGGTTTAGAGAAACAGACAGTGGCCTCGCTATAAATACCCCTGACTGCGTTCGTTCGGGACGCGCCTCCTCGCGCGTTCGAGACAAAAACCATCTCTCTCTCTCTCTCTCTCGGCCGCGCCAAAGCAAATCAAACAAATAATGAGCCCCGCTGGAGCATCCCGCACCACCAGATTGTCTCGCTGAATAAATAAAGGATCACAACGCCGCTCCGAGTAATGCACTTTCTGATCGTCCGGTGGAGGCGTGGGTCTGTGTTTGCTCGGCCGATGAGACTCGCTCGGGGGGTTGCAGATCGTAAACTAAAGGCGCAAACGAAAGCGAGTTCCGAAACATTGGCTTGCGGTTCATAAACTCAAATAGACATTTGTTCTATTGAAAAACTGAAAGTTCAAACTATATGTAAAACTAAATTGTGTGTGATTTTTTTCAAGTGAGACAAATGTTATAAATTGTCAATTGATTATATTATAACAACAAAATAACAATCTTCTGATCCAAATTTAAATGCCAAGACTTTTCATTTTTAAGCTAGAAAATTTCTCAAAAGATACTAAATATGTGTTAAATGTTTCTTTAGTTATAAAGAACCTTATTTGGTCAAGAAAACACAATTTTTTCATATTGACTGTTATAAGTTGAACTCCCTAACCAACAACTACAGAATATAAAAATTGCAAATGAAAATCAAAGAATACATTTAGCTCAAAAACCAAACTTAAAGAGAATTTTAATTGTGACTTTTTTAAATAAAAATCTCTTCCAGCTTAATGAAACCTTATGTGTTTGCGCAAAAATAAGAAAATCTTCCTTAAAATTAATAAAGGTTCATACTTATTTTCAGTAACCCGAGATGGATTCTGAAGTGATTCTGCCCATTTTTACCCTTGGTCGTCTCTTTCCCTCTCTCTATTTGAACTAATCGCTGTGCAAACCCTTCCATATCGGTTTACTATGCGAAGGATGAGGGCCATTAATCATCGATCGAACTGCGAACTTTTCAACAACCCCGCCTCACATTCGATGATTCGCCCCCGCCACATTTTGTGCGTTTTAATCACGCTATACGGCATGAAATATTGACTTTTTCAAAGAAAGGCTGGATTAAAAAAACAAAAAACACAGATGTTGGACAGTGACTGCAGATTAAAGTAAGCTCCTGAACATTTGCATTGTTCCCCTTTAATAAACAAATAACACTCTCATTACGATGCTAATTTCCAGCGATTATTTGGCCGAGGCTATTTCAGGGCGTGCGTTTATTTTCGGCACACGTGGACCGTTTTAAAGCAGCGTCATTTCTATGGTTTCCCGATTATTCTACTAAGCACGTCAAACACAATTTCGGCACATTCTTCACGCAAAAGCCAGCGAACTTTGCCTTCTTCGGTCCTCCTATATATGCATGGAAAAATTCTTTTCTTAAGCTTTCTCATCTCCTTAGCTGGAAAGGAAAACTTTTCACCCCTGCAGGCTGCGAAAGTTGAGCGCAGCACTTTTAATTTTTCGCAGCGCGGCATTTTTCCACGGAAATAATAATTCTCGTGCCGAGGAAAATCTCAACAAAAGTTTTGAGCTGCGTGCATTTTATTATCCTCGCTAATTACCAACCAACTTTTTTCAAAAACCAGCTGGTGCGCTCGTTAAAAAGAATAAAAACCGTATTTTTTTTCACAAAAACAAGAAGATGATTATTTTTACATTGTAAGCCAATTTGGCACAGATTTGCCAAAAAAAAATCACCAACAAGCGTCCTCTACTCTTGACACACCACGCAGCCACTAGCTTATTCAAGCAATATGGTCCCTTTTGTGTCGCAAGCCGGCGAACGAGGGTCACTGGAAATCTTAATTTCAAATGACCGTCGGCTGAATATTCAGCAGCGGCGCAAGCAGCTCCAGCATACATAATAATTTTCCAGCGTTTTTTACCTGCGGTGGGATCGAAAGAGACGCATAGGTCGAGCGAGTGGCATTTTGATGAGTGATAGATGTCGCTTCGGACTCTCCCACACCTGGGCGAAATGCTGCTGGCGGTGGGAGTGCGTACGAATTATGCAAATCCAACCCCTGGGGAGAAAGAAAGGCACGGACTGCTCGTTCCAGCTACGGCCACTCAAAAGGATTACCGACAACAATGGCCGCACGGCTAAATTTTAAGCCCCGTTTCGATGCAGCAAAAAAGATAATGGGCAGATTGAATTTTTTCTCATCAATTTTCCGAGTATTATATTTTGTGCAAACAAAAAGGGGATTTTTCAAACAACAATTCAGAAGGGTTATTTATCAAAGGGCCGAACCAACATCTGGAATAATAATTGGTGAATTATGCAAATGCGAGCGGAAGGAAAGTGGAAGATGAAAGTGCATGCATAACTCGCTCTCCGGTTCTTCCTCTTTTGCGTGCGGCTGTTTTTAGATCGCCACTATTTTCAGTCGCCGCAGTCCGACCCTGACCCACACACTCGTTTGATAACACGCGGCTGATAAGTCGGGGCTCAATGAATACATTAACTACACACAAAAAATATATATGTATAAAGCGCACGGTTGGCAGGCACCACACTCAACAGAAATGAGGAGCCCGCGTTAACGACCGAACAAAAAAGCGAGGCAGAGATTATTACATACACGACTTTTTTACTACGCTCGTTTGTACAACTTGAAAGGGTTAATTTTTGGCACTTTTATCTCTCTTTCATTTTGAAAACATTTTATATAATTTTATGTATAATAAATGTATAATTCTTTTCATTCAAATTGCGTGATAAGAATCCTCTACATGCGTGTTGAAAGTATTTTTTATCGTGGCGAAAAAAGTGTATAAATAAATTGTACTTGCTTGTCCCTTTTAGCTGCAACAGAATGGCATGTTTATGGTTTTATTGTGTTGAGCACCAAGAAAAGTGTGGTAGTTTATAGGAAGAGAGCTCGCGGTGCCCCCACTCGTGCCACACCCCTCTCGCGCCTGCGACTCGAGTGAGTCAGTCGACGTTCGCCGTTCAGTCGAATGCGCCTTGGTGTTCGCTTCGGATCGTGTGCGCGCGTTAGCTCGTAATCCCGTGTATATGCAGCCGCCGCGTAAGTCCCAATAATTGGCCTCAAATTCTACTACTTAAGTGTGAGTGTGTGCAAGGAAACGTTTTTTCTCGCGCGGAAATTCGCGAATTTTGTTGGACACAACCGTTTTCTATCTCAAAAATCAGTGAGTCTCGTTCGTTTCTCGTGTGATAATCTGTTCAATATTTTTTTTATCTCGTAATAATTTCTCTATCAATTATCCTCGTGTTCTTTATTTCTCGTTTTTATGGACGAACTGTATTATATTTAATTTCTATTTTATCTATTTCTATGAATATAATAGTTGATTATTGTAATATTTGTAATTCATTTTCTGGTCACACACTCATTGTCATTTCTATATGGTAGCAAATCACCGCTAGATACTTTCCAAGTTTTGTTTTTCGAAAGCAGTGTACTTATTATTTCCTCTGTGTACCAAAGCAAACTGCTAGACAAACAACCTGTGTTTTGGCCAGCTTTTTCTCGATGAATTATTTATCCTTTGTCCTCTCTGGCTCTTTTCACGTTTGATTTGAAATTTCGTTGATATTCTTTTATACACACGTGTATGGTTTTCTTTATCATTTCTCTCGCATTTGCAACTGTCAGTGGAAGCAAAACTCACGAGGTTGTGATTTGCAAATTTGACTGTACTCTAAATTTTTATTGTCTCTATATATATTCTCTCTTTTTGTACATACACGTTTTCTGAGTTATTATAAAAAAATCAAGCCGTTTTGCTACTCTTTGATTTGTTTTCAATATTATTTATTTATTAATTTGGATTTTTCCCCGTTTTGTTCTTTTATAGATGAGTTCTGAGCTTCAGAAATTCTCGTGCGGTGTGTTTCTTCCTCGTTGTTTTTCCGCTCAGTCGATGTGAAAAAAAAATATATTGTTTTGTTCGCTACACCACCACCAAAAATACCAACAGGCAATTAATAATCGTTTATATACAATCATTCTTGGTACTCTCGATGTGTGTTGTGCTGGAAAGCCGCGATATGTAATGTAATTATGAAGAGTAGCAGACGACATCCACTAAACTTGTATCCCGCTACTGTTGCCACTACACTTAACCCCGCATCTTCGTATGCAAGAGCCTTCTGGCCAGCTATGCCTTCTCATAGTCCGTATTTGGTGCCAGGTAATTAATTATTTTTTTATATCTCAACATTTTTTCTTCACCCCTTCCGAATCTTCTCTATTTTGACATGTGTATTCGTCCGAGTAGAGTGCACCTTATGTATTATGTGTGTTTTTGTGTCACCAGCTATATATTTTTAGTGCGCTTCACTCTCTTTATAGGTGTGCCTGCCAACAACTTCGAATTCGCCGAAAAACCACTGTTTCTTTTTATATTACACTTTTTTTACGAAAATAAATTCGGCAGAGATAGAGCGTTATGTGCAACAGTTCCATTAGCAAAGGCAAATATTTTCCTTGTTTAAAGCACCGCGAGTGTGCTTTTGCATGAACAGGAATTAGACGGGCATGAAAGTTAACGAGACGGTGTCGCAAATTTTTTCCGCCCATTCTTTCCCGGTCGGTGCGCCGCGCGTGTAATCCTCGCGCAAAGTTATCATTTGCTGCGTAGAACGACCCGTTATTATTATTATTTGTTTTAATTAAGGCTCCGTCGCGCCACCGTGTTGAGGTTTGAAAATTGTTAACTGTGAATTCCGCACGCGGTAAAAAAAACCGTCCTAATTTTTAAATCGAAGCGTGCGTCATAATGGGAAACGCGAGCAGGTCCGTCTACTAGGTGTGGTAATGGGATTCCAAATTATATGGCCTGGAAGCAGCGTTTTTTACAATATCTGTTGGAATCTCTCTGACCTGCATGTAATCTGAATTGAATCTCTTATGAAAAGCTAGGCTCGCAATCGGCTTTTAAATTCTCATTAAATTATATCTTGATTCAATTAAATAAAATATTATTTAGTAACTTACTCAGAATGAAGTAAATGAATAAAAAATGTTCTATAACTAAATAAAATTAGGGATTACAACTTTTTTAATCAAAATAAATCTGCATACTATTTACTATTATTTAATTGAAAAAAAAATAGCAAAAAAATTTAATTATATTCTTCATTTTTTTTAAGTACAAAATTCTAGTCCCACGAGTTTTGTTCATTTAACTATTCAACATTTTCTGGGTAATATTGGTTTTACTTTGTCAAATTCTACTTAAAAAAAAAAAAATAGTAAAAGATAAAATTAACCAGAAATATGAGTTTAAAACTATATACCGTCTTCTGAAATCCTACAATCTTTGTATTAATTTGGGAAAATTTCTAGTTTCTAGCACTACATCCTTGTAAAAGTTTGTTTAATTAAAAGATCATTATTTCTGAACCAACTATAGCCACTAAAAGCTTCTCTTAATGCAAATAAATCCCCACCAGAGCTCAGGGAAGTTGTCTGTCGCCTTCCCTTACACAATACCACTGCAAAGCAACCCTCATCTACATTGTATCCGAAATCCGAGCTCAAACAACAACCTCACCCTCGGCTTATTTCGTAAATCAATTAGCACGCCGCAAACCCACGCTGGAGAAGTAGAAGGGTGGAGCGGGCGGGCGCAGCTATGCAACACACACATACAAGCGAAAAGCTCTCACTACAGTCCTGGCTGCCGCTGCATGGGTCCGCACTACTAATATTGTTGCCGGATGAATAATTCATCTCGGTGCACACACATGGCCGTGTGCTGCTCTCGTGCTTCAAAGTCGCACACGCAGGACCTCGCCTGCCGCTTTGGTACAACCAAAATAAACTTTGCTTTAATCTCTGGCGCGAGAGAGAGAGAGGAAGAACGAAGAATGCGTTCTCCACCCCTGGCTTGTTTGCGAAAGGTCACACAGCTGTGACCTCGGCTGATTGAACTGAGCCACGTGAATAATTGAGCGCTTGATCCGCTGGCAATCAGTCTTTCCCTCTCTCTCTATCTGCCAACGAAATCCTCGCTCATTGATTAGCCAAACAGAGCTGGGGCGCGCACCCGACTTTTCCGAACCCATACTCTTGCTTTTTGATGTTTTCCTGTACACCTCGGTGCTGGAGGCGGGAGGAGCCGCCCCCGGTGCTGCCGACTTTTAAAGCAAATACACCCTAAATTCTGGCAGTAAGACGAACTTTGACCTTACTGGGGCGAAAATTAGCGCCGGAACGTGCAGGGAATCTCGTTGCGAGCGATCTCAAAACTTTTCGTAATGGCGTTACCGTCTGGAAAATAAATCGACTCGGGGCATATTAATTGGTCTACAGTTTTAAATAGTGCACATACTTATTTTAATTGAATTCATGATTTTTAAAACTAGAATCATATATCATAAAATTAGAAAGTATGTAATGAATTTTTTAAAAGGAAATTGTTGATAAGCTAATTCTCAAATTTAATTTTAAATCAGTTAGAAATATTATTTGGCAATTCTAAATCTGTAATAACACACTAATGCAGTCAAATTTTCAAAATTCTCCTTGCAAGTTGCAAGAAAGAAAAATAAGTTTTTTTTTAATAATGAAATATATATTTAGATTTATTTATCACTGACCGGGACTTATAAGAAAGGAATCAATGACTTTATGAATTTTAAAATGTATGTATAATTATGCTTTCATTCAATCATGTTTGGGAAGATTTATAATATTTAATATAAACATTTGAAAAATATATATATTAAATTTTGGTTTTAATGCTCTGCAGTGCTCTCAAGATAAATAAGAAAATCGAAAATTAAACAAAAAATACAAAATGTGTTTTAATTGTTTAATTTAATTTTTTTTTTAAATAGAAGTTACGTGGAAATTTTATCAAAATAAATAATAATGTATCAATTTTTCAATTAACGTAAAATATTGTATAGCTCGTCTACAAAATAAAAATAAATAGACCTTGCTGGTTGACGTTTCTTGAAATTATATGCATCAAAATCGGTCTCGGCTTCAACGTCCATTAAATGTGATTACGTGCAAAAGGGCCGCTCGTGCAACAATTTTCGGCGATACATATAAATTTACTCGGTCGGCCGCCCAGCGTGCGCGCATAATGTTGCCGTTGTGCGACGAGAGAGCAACACACTGCAATAAATAAACTGCCGCAAACGCACGCAGCGAGCGCATGTTGGTTCGGTATACGCGGGCCGTGTCGTTAATTGCCAACTCGGTACACATTTGGGAGCATTAGCAGTTCGCATGCACGCTCGTGCCATTTTCGCCCGTTTTTTCGCAACTGCAAGCCGTGTTTTGAATAAATACGAACAAATGCATATCGACGTCTAAATCAACCTCACGCCGGTCCCAGCGGCTTTTTGCAGCGTGTTGTAATAAATAATTTGCTGCCCCGTATCGCGCCAGAGGCCGCTTTGTTACATTAATATTTATCTCTCGTCCAGCTAGAATTTTTGTGCCCTGCCCGGACGACAATATTTTCTCATTTCATTTCCACATGTGCGCAGTGTTTGTTAGCATGGACAACAATTTTTATTCGGCAAACATGCACGTGACCGTGTTTATCGCTGTACGTAACTCTTGCTGTTATGTGGAGGCAAATAATTAAAAAAATAAAAACGGTCCGTTCCACAAATTGGAATTTTCTCTGAATTGAAACTGTCGAGTTATATAAAGAGAGGGGAACGAGCTGTATATCCTTGAAATTATGATTGATTGACTTTCTTTGGATTTTTTTATTAACCTCTCCAGTCAGTTCAATCCAATTAGCCCTGCAATGACCAGATAATCTTAAATCGCGTGCATTATTCAAATCGGAGAGCAGCAGGTTCCACTGCTCGATTTCGTAAACAGCAAAGCGTGAAAATTAATTAACATGCGGCGCACCGACGCGCATAAAATAAACTCATCCGTCTCGCCAAGCGAGTGATAAAAAGTGCCGCAATTCAAGTTCTAAAGTGCTTGTTTGAAGTCAAGTGCACAATGCTGCAGTTATGTGCGGTGGTGTTGCTTGCTGGTCTATTTGCGTTTCGTGCAGAGTGTCGGAGAGTAGGGTGCGATACCTGGAACGTTAATTTTTATCTTGCCACAACTAATTGCCTCCGAGTGGCATGTCACGTGGAAAATATGCATGCGTGTGCCAATTATGATGCTCCTCCGCTTGAGCAACGAGAGCAGAGGCAAAATAATTGCTCGTGAAAACAATCAGGTGTATTATTTGACGACTCTATTCACAATTTCAACATATCTCTTGCTGTAAAATATGCAATTTTAAATAGAAATATACAGAAAAAATGTAAGCAAAATATGTAAATTTGTTGTTAAAAGGAAACCTGAAAATATGATAAAACATAATTGAAAATACTTTGATCAAATAAATTTTTTTCATTTTGTTCTGTTTAGAATTTTGGGAAAAAGAGAAGGTTTGTTATAACATCCGACAACAAAATCTGCTTAAAAAATAAATTATAACACTTGGAAAATTTTGACAAAAGGTAATTAAAGAAATTAAAATTGCTAGCAAAAGTTCGAAATTTATGAATTAAACCAGCGCCTATGAATTAAGATTATTCATGACTTTTTGGTATTTGAAACTGTCTTATAATTTAATAAAACTCTTTTAAATAAATTTAAATGTTTTAAATATTGTTATCTCATTTAAAATAGTGATTCAAATTAAATTTTATGGAAAACCCGGTAAACCAATCTTAAAACAAATTCACGCCTGCTATCTTTGAAACCACTTCCTCAAGTCTTAAAATAACAAAACAAAATTATCAATGAACGATTGAAAAATACTAAAAAAAAATGTTATAAAATTGAGGAAAAAAATTACCCTGGTGCTTATACTTATTATTAGCTGATCCCTTCTTTGTAAGACGCTCCCATTCATTGAAAGGTCACAAAACTTTGCACCGTCAATGATGGGAACAGGGCGTGTGCCCCGACCAGTGTCGTCACACCGCGACTTGTGCACTCGCTCTTGAAAACACAAAGGTACGCTGCTATTAGACGACGAACACAAGCGTGAGTCTGCAACAAAGTGGCGATTAATGTAATAGAAGATAATGGGATACAAAGGCGGGACAGCTTCTCGCGAGTATTAAACGCACAATAATATTATTCTTCATTTCTCTGGGTGTCCCGGCGCCGTTTGTGTGTCCCACTCCCGAGCATCCTCCTCTCGCTCTTTCTCGACGGCATTAAATATAATTAGACCGGCGCTGCGGTGCTGACCTTACCCAACGCATATTAAGTAATCCGTGCTGCCGCTTCTTCTTCTTCTTTGATGAATATAACGGCGCGCTAGCTCTGGCTAAACTGGTTTTGCCAATTTTCTTCTCTCCGAGCATAATTTCCTGCTGCACCTTGCTCTGAAGGATGTTCGCCTTCTTAAGAGGCATCCAATGCCGCAGTCTGTTTGCCAACTTCATCAAACATGGATTTTGAAACTTGAGCAGAAAAAATCCAGAATATAGTTTATTCTTTTTTTTCCCCAGTAAGTTTTATTGGTCGTAAAAAGGCCACCAGCTGGAAGAAATAGAAAATTCCTCTTTTATTGGGACATAAAAATTGGTAATTTTAGACACCCGCGCGAGCTACTTATTTTATTCTTTTCTGTCGTATATATAATACGATCTGGTGCGTGAAAAGCAGAGAAACGGCCCATTTCTATTTATTTTCGTACAATTGCGATTAAATTCCTTGCTACAAGCTGAGGAATTCCGACGTCTTTTGCCAGTCTATTAACTAAATCCGAGAATAGAAGCGTCTTGCCGGGTCGGATTTTATAAAATGGAAAGTCAGTCTGAACGACGATAAACGAAGCTGCGGTGTGCGCACCGAAGATAAAAAAAAAACGGACCGATCCCTGACCTGCGGCAATCAGAACACCGCATTAAGTGCCGGTTGCATATGCACGGATGAACATTTATTTATACACGCGCCACAAGAGGGCAATCAGACCAGCGGCGGGTAAAGTGCAATAATTTCAATTGCAGCACCGCCGAGAGATCAATAAACACAAAAGCAAAATCGTGTCGCGGCCACCCGGGTGCCAAATTGCTGGAGAGCTAGGCTGTTGAGCTACCCAAACCCAAATTGCTCCATTCTGATAGCGATAATTGAACCTAACTGCCAGTCAAAGCTTACCAATTCTATCATTTGTCCCAAAATTGAAGCTATCGTCCGATGTTTAAAATTTGATTGTTAATTGTGATAATTTTAAATCTTTCTATATCATTGGCCAAAAGCAAAAAAAAAAATACTTTAAAACTAGCAAACAAACATTATCAGCAATTTGCTGACACCAAAAAAATTTTTTTTTTTTTAATATTTTATAATTAACATGTGGGGGCAAAAAAAAAATACAATAGAATAAGTTAATATTCAAAGAAAAATTCAAAATAGTGGAGAATTTCTATCTTTAAATTTATGAATTGAATTTAAATTGCTACAAAAGTATTTCATTACCACCAATTGTCTTTAAATTTGGACGCACAAAATATAATATTATCTGCAATTTTACCACAGCAATTTTGGAAATTTCGAGTATAATTATGCTATCAAAAACTATCAAGACAGAAGGAAAGGAAGTACTAATTTAATTATATTAAGAAATTCCATGTAAAACTATTTATTGATTGTTATTTATTAATATTTTATTTTCTATTTATCTTTTTTCTTTCAATGTAAATTTGTCACAATAGTATCAATATAATTATATTATACTAGAATTATGCTTAAAATATTGGTTTTAAAATTAAAAAATATCATTTAATAAAAAAAAATATTACTTAAATCATTATTGAAGCCATATTTATACATATTTATTTTCAAATTTATTATATGCCGAAATTTTTAAATTTAATTTTTTTGCACAGTTAGCCCTTTTTCTAATTAAAAAAACTCATGGCCATTGCCAACATGCGACTCCCTGAGTCCATCTAACTGGATGCATATCAGTGAGAAAAGATCATTGCTCGTCGCCGCGAGAGGTGGTTATGGGGTCATGCACTTGTCTTGGTATGCATTTGCTGCATGTGAGAAAGAAAAAAAAGTGACGTCACAAATGCATGCATGCTGCTGGCCAACCGGCCGGCGAATGCAAGCAATCTCTTCTCTCTGGGCAGCTCTCGGAAGGAGGAGCAGCTCGCACAATTAGGTTGCTGCACTTACCGTTATGTGCACTTGAGGCAGCTGCAGGAGCAGATAATGGCAAGAACGCAGACGCGCAAACAGGAATTCAATTGCGAGTTTATACGGATAGAAAAGCAGCGGCTCGTGCTGCAGCAGAGGCCCGCCGCGTCGATCAATTAGATGACCCAAATCGCGAGAGCTCTCTCTGCTCTCTCGCGCTAATGCCATCCGATCCGATTCGCCGGGCTTGTTTGAATAATTCACTCTCCGCAGCAGTCGGTTTCGCCGTGGAAACAGATTATTGACGGAAATTGGCAAACATGCAAGCAGCTTTTCTCCCTCTCATCAAAAAGTAATGTGAAGCCCATTACGCACGCCCTGCTTGAAATTCGGCACCCAAATTGCTGCCCTGGTGATTAGAGATCGAGTTCGGTTTCAAAGAGAGCTGCAGCGGCCCGATTGGATGCTGGCCCGTTGTTCGGCCAGGGTTAATTAATTTGCACGTCAGAGCGAAAAAATAACATGGTAACGCACGCCCGGCGACGTCCGCAAATTGGAATGGGCGGTGATTGGGATCCATTGATTCGATGGTCCAGATTGAACGGCTGAAACCATTTTGAATTTGGAATTTAGATATTTTGATTAGCTTTCAGAGAATTGTTTTATCCAGAATATAAATTTAATTCAAGGTGCAGTAATTATTTTATATAAATTTGGCAAATTGCGATAAAAAAAAGTAAAAGAAAAAAAGCTTTCGGCAAAGTTCAATGTCAAAAACTAAGATTTTATTTTAAACTGAATTTCAGAGTTCTTTAAAAGCTGAATATAATAGTTTTATTTACTTTTTTACAAATATTATTTACTATTGCTGCGTGTTATTTGAAATCATAAATCTTAAAATTTAGTGTCATTTTATTTTACAACGTAAAAACTCTAAAACCTTTTCCAACATTTGGGTGAATTGGAGAAAGGACTCTTTGGAATTTAATTCATTTTTAATTATTCTAGACGGCTGATTTCGTGATTCAGACAAATTTATCAAAGGGTTAATGTCAAAGACCAGAAACGATCATTACGTCTGAAAGATGAAAATGATGGAGATACCTCTCGATTGCCAAGAAACCGCCCAACCTGCAATAAAAACCGCAGTTCAATACCCAATAATTTACCGCTTCCTCTGGCATCTCCCATGCTTTGATGCAAAACTCATCTTCTTTAGGTGACGCGCAGGGGAAAAATCCCGCCCAACGACGTAGCCAATTATGCAAATCATCACATCAAACGCTCGGTGCCAACTTTATTAAACCGCTTGTAATCGATCCGAGGGAAACGAGTTGCACGCGCACGAGAGCAGAAAACCAAGAGATTTCTTTACAACAAGGCGTTGCTTTTATTTTTAATTAAACTCGCGAGTCAGAGAAGCCATGAGAGAGAGATTCATTCAATTAAGTCGTGCCTTTTACAACCCTTTTTCCTCCATTTTTATTGTCTACTCTCGGCGACGAAAGAGCGGCGAATATAATTTCCACACGTCTCTTGGAAAGGCACAGGAAACGCCACTAGCTGCTGCGACGCGTAATAAAATTAAAGACGCGCGTTGCATTTTTATTATTTTCCATCCGTCCAAGCATGGTTGCTGTTGAAATATTATAGAGAGAAAAAAAATCCCTTTACTGCAGGCAAACTGCGTTATATTTACAATCACGTAAACGAACGCGCGAGTCTGTGAGCGCGATAAGAAATTTCTCGTTTTATCTCCCTCGGCTGTGCTTCCATCTCTATCCAGGTTTTTTTTATTCTCCCTTCACGGCGGTGCATGCGAGCCTCCAATTTGCTCCGCGTTTATTGATATTTGGAAGGCAAAAAAGTAAACACTAAGGCTGATTTCCGAGAGTCGGCACTCTGTTTGCCCAGGTACCGAAATTCGATTCACGCAGAGCCATTTTGCTGCCGAAACTTTCTCGTGTTCGCGCGCCGTTTCCCTCTCGCTTGTTTTTTGTTTCCTCTTTGTCTTGGTTCAAAGTGGCTCGACTACTGAATTATGCTGCCGGTGCATATTTGACTTCGGCTCGGCTGACACGTGATGAATGTGGGGGGAAGTTTGTTGATGTTTGGAACAAATAATGCAAAATACGCTGGAATGAAAAAGCCTTTGTGAAAATCTGAAGTGCTTCAAAGAGGAATAAGTTTTGAATATTTAACTCTTGGCATATTTAGTTAAGTAATGTATTGTCAGAAGAAGTTCAAAGTTCAAACTTCACAATATGCTAAACATTCTTGCGTTCAATTTCATTAAAGTATATTAATTAATTTATTTAAAATCAGATTTAACAGAATTTATTAATAATTTTGTATCTATAGAAATAGTAAATAACTAATAATTTTTCATCTCAAAATAAATAAATTATCAATCATTTTTATCTAGAAATATTTCTTTAAATATAAATCAAAATACAAAGTTTATTTGTTAAATAACTTTGTTTAAAAAAAAAAACAATAATCAACAGAGGATAACTTTATTCTAAAAAATGTCAGGTGCATTGAAAAATTCATGACCAAATCAAAGCGACCCAAATTTTACTTTTTCACGTGCAGACTTTTCGATCTCGAACAAAAATCCCTTTGAAGCAAGCAACTGCTGCCAACCTGCATTATTGAACGTGGCCCGGCAGTAAAGCCTTCCGGAAAATGCGATCCTACCCCTTTTTACAACTCTCTCTGCTCGCAATATTGCGCGGAAAAATGCCCGAGTCATCATTTAATTGCAATAAAAAGTATATAGAGAGCTTCCCGTTTCGGAGCTCGATATGAGAATAATAATCATGGGCTTTGGCGGAGTGTGTACTTTATTGCCAAATTGATGGATCCACGCGGTGTCTCTCGGTGTGCGTGTTATTTGTAGTGGGTGTTCCCTCGGCAGGGACGTGCCTCGACGGAGAGCTCTGCGTCTTCGCCTCTGCATACAAAGCGGCCAAATTCGACGCGCACCTTCCATACCAATGGCCTCTCTTTCCTTCTTCCTGTGAGCGAGCAAGCGAGCACCAGAGACAAAGATGCGATAATAATGTCGTCGTGTCTCTCTTTGGTGCGCGTCAAGTGCGTCAACCCCCGACCACCTCCCTTCCGTGTCTCTCTCTCTCTCTCTCTGATGAAGAAAGAGAGTCACTTATTAGGAGGTTTCCAACCGGCTCGGAAAAAAACACGACCGGATCCCGCGGGGCACCGAGAACTCTGGAAAAGAAAGAAAAACGTCACCGAAAAATTTGGGGGAACGAAACACGCGCGCTCTGATCTCTGATGCAATTCCCATGACCCAAAGCGGGAGGGGTTGCTCGAAATTGGATGCAGTTCTCTGTTTTTCTTCCACCGCCTAGATTGGCTCCGTGTTTTTTCTGATAGCATTTCCCGCCGGCTGGTGACAGTGACGGTGAAAATTAAGCTTGCCCGTTTTCCTTATCAATCGGCCATATACACACCCTTGTGCTTTTTCTCTCTCTTCGGGCGACACGTGTCCAATCAAAGTCTCGAAATGTTCACCCGCCACCGACTCTCGAACGACTCGCAGGAAATGGGGTTGGCAAATGAAGATTTATATCTGGGCTGTGGGGCGCGAGCGGAATGAGCTTTTCGTGCGCGTGCGATTTATGAAGCTGTTTTCCCGAGATTTCGCCCAAGTTATGTGAATGTTCTCTCGGCGGCAAGAAAATGAGATAATCCCGCCGCTCGTTGCGGAAATTCAATCTCGCATCTCATTTCGCAAATTTATACCGGTTTAAAATAATTTCCCTTCGTTTACCACATGCCTGGAAAGGGTATAGAAAAAATTCAGAGAGTATCCTTCTTAAAAGGTGTGACAACTTTCAGAAAATGGGAATATAATAAAAGTTGAAGATTAATTGTTACATAAGAATTCAAACAGTTTTACAGCATATATTTTATATTTTAAACCAAATATAGATGATATAGATATAATTCCTTCAGAGCAAACTAAGCTCTTTCTTGAAATATAATTTTTAGACAAACTTATTAATTTTTAAATTATAAGTTAGCACTTGAGGCGAATTTCATAAAAAAAATAAGCTGCGGTCTCGTTGAAAAAAATTAAAAATTAGAGAAAAAAATCTCTAATAATCAATTCATGCTCCAATAATTAATGCAAGACACAGGAAATATTTAAAGTCACTTATCTTTGATTTTTTTTTTTAATTTTCAGCGAATCCTCCTTTTTTTGGGTTGCACAGATAAAACAGGATTGTTAATTTACTTTAAATACTTTCGTATTTTTTAAACAACAAGAACAAACTGCGCAGTTTTGATATCTTGCGTTAGAAAAGTCGCTTCTCATTTTTTTATATTCCTTCGATTGCCGGCGGCCAATTGCAAGTCTCTTCCCCCTCGTGCACAGATCTACTCCCTCAAAGTCACTTGAGTTGACTCGAGCGTTTTGCTGTAAAAAGATTAGCTGCATCGAGAAAAAGTGAGTGGATGAGTTTGGCATGGAGACTGTCGTTTTTTCTGCCCTGAGGGATGCGCCGCGTGTGCCCAGAAGTGCGCAGACCGAAATCCTGCCAGGCCGATGGATGTGATGTGGCACTCGCTCGCTCTCTTTCGCCCGACTTGATTGATTGGAGGCTCATCCGCAGAGTCAACCGAGGCCGCAATAATCAAACCGCGCGCTCGGCGAAATAAATCTCAATATAAATAGAGATCGTACCTCTTTGATCTCAACACAGCAGATTTCCCACCGGCTTTTCTGACTAGAAATGAGAAAAAAAATGCATAATTAAGTTCGGCAATAAAAGATTCATAGAAATTTTGAGCGAGTACGAGACATAAATCTTTCAGCAAATCCCATTATTATTATGTATCTCTGTCACGCCCCGAAAGAGGATCAGTCGCTAATATGACGAACACCCTATTTATTTAAGCAAGAAAAATTGCAACACGCTGCAGATACGTGGCCCTTCCCAGTGGAATACATTTTACCATTTGTCATTGTACTCTTGATAAAGTTTTCTCGGCCGCCGTGTGTGTTTGGTTTGGACACCCGAGATAACAACGTTTGGACAGATGTTTTATGTACGTCGTCGGCGCCAATGCATCCGAACCGAATTTATTTCTGGAAGAATATAAATAATCACGCACCGAGTGAAACGTTAATGGCCGCTGAAAAATGCTCTCTCTTCGGTTTCGGGTCAAAGACATAGCGCAGCAGGTCTCAAGGGAAATAAGGCGCATAATTTCACCCAGCAAAGTTCAATCTCAGCACTTTTTTGTGTGTGACGAGTAGTGAGGAAGATGCAGTTTGGTTCGTGTCTATCGCAGTTTCCTCTTTTTATCTCGCACAGCCGGATTCCGCCGTTTACATTTATCGATCTGCCCTGTTCTGCGCGAGCTTTATTTGCGTCAGGCGATTGGGCCACACATACACGCCGAGTCAGTCGACGTTCGGCGCACCACCCTGCAGTTTCTGCTCTTAATGCACGAAGCCTGTTCGCCGCAGCAGTCAGTCAGTCAGGCGGTTCCTTATCTTTATGGCCCTTTGTGCTCTTTTTCTGGAGCAGCGCGGCGACGAACGACTGCGCTTTATCGCCTGCTAACGCTGTGGAAAATAAGAAGTGCAGCAAATTCACTTACGAAATTCAATCAAAAGTGGCTCAAAAGAAAGAACTAAGAAGTGCTCTTCAAACGGTTGGCCAACCTGATTTGCCGCCAATCATGTTATATTCAGCAGCCAATCAAACGAAATGGGAGGTGCTTTTTCTGTTATTTCAACAAATCAATTTGTTTAGATATTTAAGATATTTTATAAAAATATTTTATTTGGTAATTTTTAATTTCTATGGATTTAAAAACAAAAATAAAATATCAATATTCTTTATTATTTTGTTTGCTTAAGAGTTATAATTTAATTGCTTTCTAATTATATAAATGCTTATATCTTGGGGGAAAAAATTATGCAAAGTTTGAAATTGAACACAATAATTCTGAAACATTGTTCCAATTCTTCTATTCTTTTACTTTTGAACTCAAGTTTCTCTTTCAGAGCTAAAAAAATTTCAAGTTAATTGAATATTAGGCCTAAATTTTGGCCATTTGAAATCCACTTGAGTCAATTATCATCATCTGCAGCCTCAGTTAAAAGAGACACGTCGCTTCCATTGTCCCGGAGCATTTTCCAATCCATCGGCGCGTAGCTCCTGTGCGTTGTAATGTGCGGTCGCTCTCTGCTGAATATTATGCGTATGGAGAACTCAAACTCCTCTCTCTGTTTTGTGTGCAGCAGCCAGTGTCCCCTGTGACCCCAGCAGCCAGACTATAATCAAGTCAGGCATCGGCTCGTGCTGCTCACCATCTGACTCGCAAAGCACGGCAGCAGCGCGTTGGCTCTCCGTGACATTTCCCTCGTCGCTCCACGCGAATTTGCGCCGAAGGTGCTGAATTTGATTACGCGCGCGCCAGACAAAGACCGAGTTAGAGAGCAGATAGAGAGAAAAGAGCTCGGGCGGAGAACTTCGGGAATTGGAAAATCTATTAGTAACACACACTGCGCGCACTACCCTGTTGAAATTTGGCGTGATCCGTAATGTCTGAATGCGTTCCTTCTATTACGTAGAGAGTAGAAATTGACTATGCATGTAGGAACAAAGCTTGCCTCTTGGGCTTTTGCTCGCATAGAATTTACAATGAATGATGACAAAGGCAGACAAGTGAATTTATTTATTAAGATAGGGAAGACAAGGACAAGAATCAAGTCAACCGAGGCTCACTGCGGCGGATGGGGTCTTTTTGATCTAGGAAATTTTAGCAAAATTCTTGCTAGTGGTGGTGCCGTTTTGCCCAACAATTCCAACAATGGGATGTAACAATTTCCACAACTGAAGAACATTAATAAAAAAATTTCCTTATGTTAGATTGATAACAAGATCCTAAGTTTCAATTTAAAGAATTTTCTCATGAAATATTTATTTGTCCAAAAATTTATTTCGGAATTTAAGGAAGGAAAAAATTAATTGATGATTTTTATAATTAAAAAAAACCTTTTCAAATACCTTAAAATTATTGTTATATAACCATAAATTTAAAAGATACTCAAAATTATTAAATTTAAATCAATCCGATTTAAATTATTCATTATCCAGTCCTTTGTCTGATTCATAAAATCTGTAATTTATTTCAAATTTGAAAACTTAGGTTGAAAATAATCCATTGAATACGCTAAATAAAAAACAGAGGGTTGACAGACTTTCCACGGCCTTAGATTATTCATGATTTCATGAATCTAAAATCATTCATGAAAATAGCAGCAGAAGTATTCTGAAATTTTAATTATCATTTTAAAACCAGCTTTCAATTGAACACTTTCTCCAAGCAACATTAATTATTTTAATGAGCACACTCGCCATTTAAGAGCCTCCGTGTTAACTCAATTCAAAATCTGTCTCATCTTGAATTCCATTCTCGGAATGTTGCAAGACAATGCACGGCCACAATCGCGATCCGCCGCACCAAACACGAGCCGCGCGCGAATTGCATTTTTCACCGCGTCGAAAATCAAATCGTCCATATAAGTCGGAACAAAGCCGAAGGAGGACACCGGCTCATTAAAAATTCGAGCGTGTCGGAATGTGCGTCGTCGCTAACACTTGGACTTGGTCGCAGGGGGCACAGCCGTGTGCAGACCTTTTAAGACCAATAAATACGCCGAAAGGGTCATCGCGGCTGGGCGGACACTCGACTTCCTTCCTGCCATGCGTGGTGTGTCGCACGTGCGCGACAATTCGGCTCTGTGCGGAAATGCGTGACGACCCCTGCAATCTCTCGCAACTCAGGTGGAACAACAAACACATCGTGGAAAAATAAACTTTCGCGGGGGTGGAGTGGCACGTGGGGTGTTTTTGTTATGCGTCACTAGCAGGCCGTGTGCTGACGCTGATTATTATAAATAAGAGAGAGATAGAGAGAGAGAGAGAGACCGCGAGCTCTCGCTGTCTGCCGCACAAACAGTTATTTATAATATTTGCACAAGGCAGCGAGGAAAAGAAGAAATGTGTTCGTTCGTACGCTTCGTACGGGATGATCGTCATGTGTGTGTAGAAAAGAAAGAGCTTTTGTGTATTTAAGAGGGCGGCTGCTGCCTCACGGAAGACGCGCCTAACTCTATTTTGATCGTCCGGCCGCGTCTTCCTTCACTTTCGGGCTCAAATTACGCAACGTTTAGCAGCAATCGGGGGCTCTTTAAAGGGCTTCCAGTAAAAAAAATCGTGTAATTGTAAAAAAGGGAGCAATTCAGTTTCTATTTCATAGCCTACATCTAATTTGGTGTAAATAAATAAAACTAACGAAAGTAAATAATGAAATGAAAAATAAATTTTTATTTTAAGGAATATTTTTTTTTTTTTGGTTATGTCTTTATTCTTCATTTAAGATTTTAAATCACAATTTGCAACAACAATTGAAAATGAATTTGTTTAAAAAATTGTTCTTAACATGTTAAGAGTGCTATAATTATTTGCAATTTTATATAATTAACCCCTAAAATTGGCATTTTCAAAATTAAATAACAACCAGAATCATCTAGTCGGGTCAAGATTTTTTTTTCTTGATTTCTTTATTTCAATTTAAAATGCTGATGTGTCAAACGAGGCCAACGACCAAGTAAATCTACATTCAAAGTTGTAGATTCGTTTTTTTTTTTAATACTGCTGACTGAAGTGTGCACGCGTAAATTTTTGTCATCAGCAATAAAGGCGCTTGATGTTGCGCGAGTGCTTTATTTCGCGATAAAAATCGGTAGTCCCGCGAGCAAAGCGCGTCACATTTCGCAATATTTATTGCATTTTCATATCGCTCGCTGAGAGTGAGCCAAGCTTCATGAATTTGTGTCAACGACAAAAAAAAGCGGAAAAAAGGAAAACAAAGAGGAGATGCACATTTATTGTGAGTGGCGAGGGTCGCAACCGTTTGCACTAACGTGTAGCACGTGTTGCATACTTTTCTCGAGACGCTTTTTTGTGCATTGCGGCTGTCACGAGCAGCAAGCGTAGCTTTTTAAAAAGAAGAGGAAGAAGTTATGCATGCAAAAGAGTGGCTGTTAAAATTTATTTTGCCATTCTTTTAGAATTTATGAGAGAGGCACTTACTCATTTTTCCCTCTAAATAATAGAGGAAGAAAAATGATCACCAGACCGTCAGAAATGTAGTAACCAAATTTGAATTATTTATGAAGGAACGAATTTTAATCTAAATAACTCACAGAAAAAATTTAGATCCGCATCGTGTTTACTTTTGCGATACTTCAGCTATACTTTTGCTATTCACTTGCTTTACTTTTTAAAAACTGTATACCTGTTTAACACGGGCCTTATGAGGGAGGGTTTTTATACCTGCTCGTCAAACTATTGTGTTTTGTAAAGAAAGGAGGGGGAGGGATGCAAACGCATGTATTTTAGAGCGCGGCCGGCAAGGGTCGCGCAGCAGGCGAGCTGTCAAAAGTAAACCTAGAGTATTGCAAATGTATGCGTGCGGGACCGAAAAATAAGCGTTTTAGACCGCGAGACGTGATGAATACTAAAAGTATACTAGAAGTATCGCAATTGTAAACACGATGGGTACCTAACCGATTTCTGTGAGAATGAAATTTTTAATAAATCTTGAAATAGAATAATAAAAAAGGACCTAAAACTTTACTTGTGAAATGTCTTTTTTCTCAAGAGGGTGAATTTGTCAGCTTGTTAACTCTAGTTTCATTTATTTTGTATCAAAAAGAACCAATTCGCCAAGACTTATTTTTAATTTAAAAGTTTAGAGTTAGTTATATAAAATGAAAGAAATTTCCCACTAGTCAAATGATAAACGTTTACCAGCAAATAAAAAAAATCAATACGTCTAAATTATTGATTTTAGTGTCTTTTTCCCTTATCTTTTCCACCAGTGCTCATTGAATTTTACAAAAGGAAGGATAACATGTCATTTCACCCTAGCAAGATTGCAATCCGCGCAAAAGCTCTTTCGTAATTAACGTAGCGACTTCTAATTCACCCTCCAGATTGCGAGAGCAGCGTTCTCTGTCAGATTAAAAATGACTCTTGGCAGATATTACACGCGGCGCCGTCTGAAATAATTAAACTTAAGCGTCTGTTTTATTCTTTGATCGGCGGCCGTAATTGGCTGCGTTAAACTCCAATTTTCCACCTGCCGCGTGCCACAGCCGCTGGAGAAGAAAGCCAGATTAGTTATGCGCCGCGGCCGACCGAGTGGAAATAAATTAATGCCCTGTTTGTGTGTGGCAGGCAGTTTGTGATCCTCCACCCGCATGTACGCTGTAAGAGGGGCCATGTGACCGGCGCGGCCAGCACACCTCTCTATTCTTGGAATCATTACGGACGCTGTGCACTGCTCGGCAAGAGAAATAGCACGCGTGTGTGTCTTTCTTTCTCTCTGCATCCGAGTTGATTCAGCGCCGAAAGTACGCTGATTATTGCCAAAATACATTCGCGGCAGATTAATCGTCGCGTCGTCGGTGTTTTCGGCAGTAAATTCTACATGTTTAAAACGTGCCACAGCTGCTTTAAAACAAATAAAATTCTAAGATTTCCTCCTCTTTAAAAGTAGTTGCGGGGTTTGGGGTCAATAAACTGAACTATACACAATTTCAAATAAAATTAAATTAGTCTGTGTAAAACAAAAACTATAGATAATCGGAGAGTGGTTTTAATTTAAAATCGAGTTTTCCTTGTTGGGAAATTTTTGTATTTTATATTGTTTGTAGAAAACCGGTATCCTGCTCTAAAAACATGAGTTATGAATTATTTTGAATAAAAAATAGAAGATTAATTTACTTCTATTCCAAATTTCCTTTAAAATTAACAAGATATTTTTGAAACAACTGAAACTAATTTATTTTTAACTCAAATTTTATTAACTACAAATAAAACCATTGAAGAAAACCAAAATTGAAATTCAAGCTAAACAAAATTCTTCTGCATAAAGAATATTTCACTAAATTTTATTCCGTTAGTTTTTTCTAGTTAGTTTTTACTTTTTTTTTTTGCTATTTTGCGGCGCCCGCCCTGCTAGAAAGAGGCGCCTTTGCCGTTCTTTATTTCTCCCCGTTAATGGTCGGTCTCTCTCTTGCTAGCTCTCTCTATTCTTTTAATTAAAAGCGCATTGTTTGCGGCCATGGTTGTCGTTTCGGTTTATATTCGCACCGCCGGAGCGCCTGTCGTGTTCAATGAGTGCGAAAACGCCCGCTTTATTATGTGCGTCCAAGCACCGGCGCTCTTTCATGTTCATCCCATCCCGCTCTACGCACAAGCGCGGATATTTTGGGAGTATTTGATATTTTATTGCACAGGAAAAAGGGTCTGAATGCGTTGGCCAACCGTGACTAATTTTTTCAATTTAGTTTCGGTGTTTTTATAACAAACAATTTATGATATCATTTTTGACACTTGCATATAATTTGTAATTTTAATGCTTTTGAGCTCATGCCTTCTATATAGCGAAATTGCCACTATATTTACCCACTTTCAATTTAATATTGCAAATTAACAAAGTTTTAACTGGTCAAATAATTTCCAATTTGCAAATAGCTTAATATTATGTTATGTACATGTATACAATGTTAAGCGTACCCTTCAATTTTCTATTCACCTTTTAAATATATTTGTTTTTTAATAAAAATACATGAAAAGAAAATAAAAGATCATTCAAAAATAGAATGATTTTGATCATAGATAAATTCTATAATAGTTACTTATTTTATTATAGAGAACAAAATTACAAATAAATAATTATATTAAATACACACAATTAAAGAAATAGTTTAAAGAATAAAATAAGCTATTGTGTATTATAATTGCTTTCATGTTATTATTTTACGAAAAGTGAATGTCAATTTACGACGCCGATGAATTTTTCGTATTTTTACTTTATACGTTTCATTTTCTTATTTGCTTGAGACGAGCGCAAATTAAGTACAATAATGCAATTGGCGGCTCGTTCGGCTCAACATCGTGTCTGCCAAAAGCTAACTGTGTATGAGCCTGGGCCAAACATACTCGACTCTCAAATTCTACAAAATGAAAATGCAGCTCTCATAGCCAGCTTTTGGCATGGCGAACGTAATTCCGAGGGACGTGCCTGTCTATGCGCCGAGAGCCGAGACTTGAACTGGGCTGCAGCTCAGTTTTGTCGCCAAGAGCGATTAATTTGCGGACACAAGAGCTTATACTTTTTAAAGAGCTAGACAAACCGTAAACACACAGAGGAAACGAGAAGCCTCTCATTCATTTTTGATCTTGAATGCAGCGCATGCTTGCGGTCGTCACGTATAAAAAAATTTGCTCCATATTTCTCCTTTGTTGGTTTCTGGAATATCGCAACCAGCTGATGACATTTTGCTCGCGTTTTTTTCTGCCTTATTTTTCAAAGGATGGAAGATTACACTCGCAGCGTGCGGTCTGTCTCTTCGTGAATGGCTCCTGATTGAAGATGAAACAGCCGGCTAATGATAAAGGCCGTTGCACTGCTAATTCGCGTGTATTTTCCGGCGTTGCTGCACGATAATTTAATCACGCAGCCCGCCTCGCTCTCTCAGCCACCAGGTTTTCCTCCGTTCGCTCGCTTTGAAATCAGTTTTGCACTTTTATTCTGCTCTTTGAATTTCTCGCTGCGCCGGCGGCTCAAAAGATATACACATGTACGTCCTCCCCATTCACCGGCGAAATTGCCTGCTAGGGAAATTTCTGTGTGCCGAGCGCTGCGTTTGATGCTTTTCACGCGTGTGCCTCTTTGCGCTTTGATTGCGGCCTCAATGCGTTGAAAGAGTGGAGCTGCATAGAAATTGGGAAAAGCATTGGCTTCCAAATTTACAAAAGTTCAAAAGGTCATGCGGTTTATAAGCGCCTCAAACTTTTGGAAACTTGAAAAATAAATTTGTTTTAACCTTTGAACCAAACTCGTAATTAAAATTTACAAAGCTCTGCTAAATTATTTCCGCCTTAATAATAATTTAAACAAATTTCAACAGTGTCACCATTTCCGCTAAATTAATACATTTCTAATGCAAGGTACTTTAAGCATAATTTAAAAATTAATTTCATTTTACAAATTATTAAAAATGTTGAATGCATGAAAAATTGCAATAAAAAAAGGAATGTTGATGTAATTAAATTAATTGATTTTTATCTTTCGAGGATAGAATTTGAATAATAATCTAAACCCACTTTAATTTAAAATCAAGTTACTTCCTTTCCTTAAAAAAGAAAAAAAATAATTTTATAATAAGATCCTTTTCTTGTTGCTCAAATTTTTTAATTCCAATCATGTTTATATGACTGTTTCAAACACTAAGCCAATTTGTTTCTGACAAAAAAATCCAATTTTCTCTGCAAGGATGAAACAACTGAAAAAAAGTTGCTTCAGTCAGCGAAAAACGCTGCGAAAGTGAGAAAAGTTCCTGTTACGGCACCGAGCCTTTGTTTTTCGGCCTCGCAGGCAATTCTCGGAAAAGTGCTACTTTTGTCAGATTGGAATACAAAAAGGCCCAGCGTGCTGCGCCGTTTATTCCCTCAGGTGTCACATTGGAAAACATGTGATAACGATTGTGTGTTTGCGCCTCTCGTCATCGCGTTTTACACAAACATATTTTCCGTGTATGTATTTCTGTCTGCTTCAGTTCGTGTGTGTTCATAATATTCACATGTTTGCGCTCCGCATTAAATTGTATGTGAATAATAAAACGCATAACACGTAGAACGTAACGCTGTGTGGTCGGAGGCGTGCGAGGCGCGAATCCGTCTCGTCGGTGTCACTTCTTCCCAGCGGTGACGACGGTTTTGTGTTGGCGCAACTTATTAACGCGCCCTGTGTGCACCGCACGCAGCGAACAGGGACTCGCGTCGTCCTCGGGGAGCCCCGATGAAAAATTGCCGCCGCCAACCAGCCTCCTTAATCTTGTATGAAGTTTCAAACTTGGCCCGGTTTCAATTAAGATTGTGTTGTCTGCTGCGCGAGTCTCTTGCTTTCCGAGCACTTCACAACAAACTCTCTCGTCACCGAGTGAAGACTCGGCAAGCTCTGCTCTGCACTCGGGAAATTAATTTATTAACTGCTAAACTAACTTTTCCAATGAGAAGAGCCCATAGAGCTTGAAATTCTGTAAACTTCTTCTAAAAGAGGAAGAGAGCATAAAAAATTAATTTTTTCAAACAGATGTTAATGTGTACATAATGGTGATTTAATTAAAAAGAAGAAGAAATGGTGTTTTATAGCTTTAATCACAAATAAAGCGGAGGAAGGGCATAAAATAATTTTGATACAAATAATAGTAAATAGAATAAAAACTTCTTCAATTGAGAGGAATTAAAAAATAGAACCGATATAGAGGATGCTAAATAAGTCTAAACATATTTTTTTTAAAAACCTTGATAATGATTCAAAATAACACGTTTAATGATGTAATGTGGCCGAGCGCTAAAATTAAAAGCTAAATAAACTTCTGGCGTGTGTTGGCCGCAGTCAGGTTTAATAAATTGTGCTCATTTTTTTTCTCATGCAATATTTTTGAAAAATTGCCATTGCCTTCACTTATTCAATGCTTTCTCGGATTTTTACAAAATTATAAGATTTTCCATTTTCTTTTCTTCAACTCCTCTTATTTATTCCGGCACAGCTGAGATTTTCGGCTCCGTTGGACGTGCGCTTTTAATATTCTTGCCTCTTTTTCATAACCCGGCTTCATTCTTTCTTTCTTTCTATTTTTTCTTATTTCCTGTCGCTCCAGTTGACGACACTTGATTATACGCTCCTGAAAAATACGAGTTTGCGTCTCGCTGCGCGTAATAACAATTTTCGTGAGCACACTTCTCTGACAATTTCTCAGTTGTGTGTGTGCACGACCCGCCGCCTCGTGATTAATGATCAAACAAAATATACATATAGAGCCTTGCTCGGCAGCAGTGTGTGTGTGTCAGCGTCGTCAGCGCGCACCGAAAGTCAACACAGAGAGACTCATTATTATTTGTCGTCGCAGGAGCGAGGTGTTTACCCAAGTAGTTTAAATTCCCCTACCCGCCGTTGCCGTGCAGCGCGCATATATACTACCTGCTGCTGCCGCTTTTCAGATTACGAAATTTCTCTCTGGCAAACGCTGATAAGAAAGGGCTTTTCTAACTCCATTGTTCGCGGCGTTGGTATCACGAATCTTGCTCGCTCTCGATCGTGCGGATCGCGCACGCAAATTAATTTCTGCTCGCTCATCTTCGTTTGCTGCCAGTCTGGATTTCACGCCTCGCAACTTTTCGGATAAACGCCGTGTTTAATGGGTTGTTGCGTGCCTTAGCCCCCGGCCGCTGACCTTGCCGGTTCAAGGACTTCCGTAGACCACCCCGAGGGCTGTATAAAGTTTTATTGAAGCCGTCGCAAGCAATCGTTGTAAATATGGAGTGAAATTTTTCAAAAAGCGTGTTGATAAATAGGGTGCCGAAATTGGTGGCGTTTATTTATTCATATAAACTCGGCTTGAATAAATATCCTCTGAATGAAGCTACAAATTATACATTAAATCAGTGGGATAATTTTGTGAAATTTTTTAGAATTAATCTTTCAAGGAAATCTATGTTTGGTTTTAATATTGAGAAAAACCTTATGGTTTTCATTTGTTGTGTTACTAAAAGGAAGAAATTGAAAGATAAAAAAAAACTGATGATTTCACTGAATTTATTTCTCTGGCCATGTAATGAATGGCAGCCCAACCTGAACGCAAAATAGTAAATACAGCAATCACTTTTTCAGACCAAGTTATAAACCAGCAACAATAACAAAAATATAAATATCAATTTTCATTCCAAAAATTAGTCAAAGTTAAAATTCTGTGAACCCTTAAATACATTTAAAAAATAAAATTTTAAATAATTTTCTTATATAAATTAATATTGACGCTTCAATTTAAATGTTAAAGTTGACCAATCAGAAAAGCCAGTTATTTACATTCTACAAGTTAGACTCTTCCTTGATGGTTTTAGTGGAGAACATCATTAGCCCCTTTAAAATTAATGGCCCCTGCCCAGAAATTTGATGGCCTCATTTACCTTTGGCAAGTTTCCGCCTTCCTTGCGTTTGAACCATTGTCTGTCGGAAGTCGGAACTATATTCAATTACACACGTTGAAATTGCTCTGCAGCAAAGTCCTCCCTCGTCCCTTGTGTTTGGAATGAAAGCTATTTCGCCGTTGCTTAACCGCCTCCCTCTCTTGCAACGAGATCAAAAGCAGCGACAAGCGAGTGCAACACAACACGCCCAGCAACATTTTAATTCACTTCATCTGTTGTAAAGATCTCTCACTTTAGCATTGCAGATTAAGGAGCTGCCGGAGAGATAATAAAATAATCCCCGGAGACGCTCCTTCTCTAACTCTCCACTTGACCTTTCTTTTTTACGCTCTCGAGCAACACGTTTGCCTTTTGTCACCTGGGTGCTAGAAGAGAAAGAGCGCGCGATAAAAAAAAGAAACAAACACATACTACGCAGACCTAATTTTCTCGCGGCTCCAATCTTGTGTGTATTTTTTTGGTCTATTGGCCTCGGTTATTTGGCGCGCCAACCACTCCATAAAAATATGTTTTAAAATGCACCTGACGAGCGCAAATAAAGCGGCAGATTTGCAGTCCGCTCACGTCCTGACTTTGGCTCTCAAACTTTGGATCCTCTCGCTAACTAACTAACCGACCGACCCGCCCTTCCAGCTTGCGGTCGACACTCCCTCTCTAGCTGCTGGCATGATGCCGCGTGCAATTCTTTCGTGCGTTAGCTGAAATTTAGAGCCGAGCTGGCAAATGAAAACAATGCTCTTGGCCCGGCCGAGGTTAAACTTAAAGCTAGACCGCTCAATTCTGATTACTGCGCTGCATGTGACACTTTATTATTTTCAGGCCTACCTTCATTCCGCGAATGACGCCTCTTTCTGCCCTTTCTTTTCCCCTAGTTCGCATTGCTTCCGAGAATGGAAACGTCTCTGGGTCGTTATTTTACCCGCATGGGCGCGTGTCTTTTCCAGTTCCGGGAAATTTCGCCTCCGATCTCCCCTCGGTATGATTTTGTTCAGATGCATTTTTTCTATCACGATGAAAATTTTTCTCAAATTTACTGCAACACGAAAAAATTTATATCCGCCCAAGAAATTTTCCTTGTTTCAATGACTTTTTATTGACATAGTTTAATCAAGTCTTTACAACAATAGTGAGATATTTTGGCATTATTGGAAAACGATTGGAAGTAGCGGGAAGTAGAATTCACCATTGTTGTAAAGACTTGATTTTACAACAAATCAATAAGGAGTCCTTAAAATCAGTTAAATTCATGAAATAAATTTTAAATAACTATAGTTAGTTGTATTTCAATTTATGAAGTTTGAAATTACTTACAAGATTATTTTACGTAGGGACTGTTTCGTTCAAAATTTGAGCCTGAGAATTCTGCTCGTAAAAAGAGATTTTTCACAGTCTGATCATGACAGCGAGGATTAAATTTTTTTGAAGTCATCCTAAATGTTGATTTTAGATAAAACCTAGCGAAATTAGGAGAGCAGCAAGATCTCTCGCAATTTATTCAAGTTTTAGATGAGGATGCCGGCAGGGTATCTTAATTAAGGGATCTTATTTTTGGAAAGGGGGTTGTTTGTTGTTGGAATTATGCTGCAGCTAAACGCATTATTCCAAAATTGCAAATTATGCGCGGAGTCTCGCTGCATCCTTTGACTCTACTCCAAAGGAGAGCAAATTCCTTCTTCCCAAAGTTATATAGTCATTAAATTCCGCATTGCCATCTGCCCTCGAAGCTGAAATTTCACAAAAGCTGCCACGTGCTTGCGAAAGAGGATGCTAATAAGACAGCGCCTTGTTAGCATGTTAATCTTTTCGCCCCTTTCCGACACCCACTGGGTCGAGAGATGAACAATTTAAGGAAAATTGAATTAGCTTTCGCAACTTGCACAAAAGTTTGCTAGTGGCATTGCTAATTAAGTTGCGCTTGTCTTTATACATACAATTGCAGAAATAATACAAAACACGAGCAATCCGACGATGAACACATGCATAAATAATTTAATCGCACCAAAGTGTCGAGAAGTTTGCGCCGCCGCCACTTCTCGTGCACGCTGACGATTATTATTTCAGCATAGCGCACTTCAGAGTGCGCAATTCTACTGGGTGAAATAATTCGTGCCGGCCGAGCGCTGAAATTTTGATGCGCGAAACTTATTTTACGATTCACCGCAAGCAGTTCCGCGGCCAGACAATCTATCTTCGCTCTTTCTCTTGCAAAACACACGGGATTCTTTACCGAGTTGCGCGCATGGCCGCCTGCAAGGTAGATCACCCGTCCGACGGGCTCAAAAATTCATGAGTGGAGTCGGACGTACTTTGGCCAGAGTGAAATTTCCATTTGCTAAATTATTATCAACGGCTGCGTTTAGTGCCCGCCGGAGGCAAACAAAAGCCGGGTTGTACTATTTTGATGATTGTTGTTTCCCCGGAGAGCTTTGCTTCTTCATTTCCCCGAGTTGTTTTGTTTCCATGTTGATCACAAAAGAAATGGCTGACAGTTCATGATAAACTAGTTTCTGTAACGCTGCATCGGCATTTCTTCCTCCACTCAATCAAATTACCTTTTTGCCTACTTAAATAAATTGATTTCAAAACTGGCAGAAATTTAATAAATTTATTCAGTTTCTAAATTTTAAATTATCAACAAATAAATACCTAAGAATTAAGAATAGTTGCAGATATTTTTCCCATTTTTTTTAATATTCCGAATTCCAGCAAGTTCAAAATCTTGCTTCCCCCCTAGGCTGTTTTTCAATTAACACGTCGTTCTTTCTTTCCCGGAGCACGACGACGGAAGGAATTTTTGCGCCTGAATGTTAAATCGAGCGTGCAAATTCAAATTCCTCCACTCTCGCCGTTCTTCGCTCTTCCCACATTCTTCGCATTTAGCGTCTCTCCGAAAATCGATTGTGAAAGCGAGGAGAACTCTCTCTGGGAAGAGGCAGCCGTCTTGACTTCTGTGCTGTGCACGTTGCCTAAATCGATTAAGTGTTCGTGTGTCATTATGCAATAGTACAGAGTGGTGTGGTAACGACGGCGGAACAAAAGAGAGAGCATTACAGATGCTCCTTCTCCGCTTGTGGAAAATACGTACCTGAGCGAATGACAGAGAGAAAAGCATTTTCTATTCCAGCTCATCTATATGCGATCGAAGTGAGGCTGGCTTGTTTGAATATTCAAAAGCGATCTAAAGTTTGTTTTATATAAAAGGGCAAAGTTATCAAATTTGAAAATTGATTAGACTTTCCTTATTGAGCAATTTCACAGTCACCGGCGCCCCTCATCAAAATTTAATCAAACCGCCCCAAACACATTTCCAATCTCTGCCTCGTTTCACCCGAAATCGATAAATTTTAATCTCGCCCGAAGGCGACCCGAGCTGGCAAACGACTCTTTAATTGCTGCACTGGCACAAAAACCAATCCCCGGCGGCGCTTTGCGGTTTAGAGGTGCAGTAAACTTTTTTGCCGAAAAAGCAGCAGCCCAGCATGTGGTGGCCACTAAAGCGAGAGCTGTGTCGCAAGCAGTGACTGTTTTTTTTTTTTTTTAGACATAGAGATGCAGGCGACGGGAGTCGATTGGGGCGCCTCGGGGTTCCTCTTCTTATCAGTGCTTATCACCGCGGGCAACTCCATTACCGGCTGGCGACGGGGCTAATGACGCTCGCTCGCTCCGCGCTGCTCTCCAATTTCCTTCTATTCCGAACCAAAGAAAGTATAGTGCATGATACATAACCGCACTCGCACCCTCTCGGCGAGAGAGTAGTGCTTTCCAACCACCCTTTCTTTGCTCTTTTATTCGCACGCTCCGACGGCGGAGCATTAAAAAGATAGCGCCATGTTGGAGAGACGAACAACCAACGCGTATGTGTGTGATACGTCTAGCTGCGTTTTGGCAAAGGGGCAGTACAACAAAAGACGATCATGTCTTTGTAAAGCGTTTCCGCCATCATAGCTTTCTTTTATACTTGCGGATGTAGGAAGGAAAAACGTCTAGATGGACGTTATCAAATGACAGGTTGAAATAATTTTATTTGAAGATTAGTATTTTGCTGTTATATTACATTAATTTTTTTCTTTTAATATGTCAAAATAACAAAAAATAACATATAAATAATACAAATTTTTAAATAAAATATTAATTTTGCTCGGTTTTATTCTCATGTCTGTTAATTTAGTTTTTTATTTATTATTTATTTTCTATTATACAATTATTATTCAATTATTTTTAAAAGAAAACCAACAATTTGAACTAAAGCACTATGTTCACCGGTACATAATATGATTTAAATTTAATATTTTGTTTGCTTATAATATGGTTAAGAAAATTGCCTTTTTCCCATATTTTTAGAAGTAAGCATCAATTATTCTGGAGTGTAATTTTCAATTTTCCTCTCCTGACAAAGAGTGATCAACATGAATTATCATTTTAGATACCTCAAGGAGCGAAGAGTAGAATATGAATCATAATCAAAACTTTATTTACGCTAGATTATTTAATTTAAATTAAAGTATTTAAACCGAGCTAGAAATACAAAGCTATTTAAAATTCAATAATCGTTTTAATATTAATACAGAATTATAAAAAAATCTCAAACATAAATTCGGGATCAATAAACAACCCTCTAATCTAATAGAAAAACTTATATCGTCAAACTGGAAGCTTGCATAAATTGCCACCAGCAAAAGTGACAACTAACCGTCTGCCTCACTTCCCCGGAACGGCGCTGAGTGTGTCATTATACACTCGAGATGCTGAAATAATCTCGGCGCGGTCATTAAATAATGCATGTGCCGCCGCCGGTCGATATTTAAATTTATCCGCGCCGCTTGCCGCTCTATCCGAGAACAATATTTGTATATGTAGCCGGCGAGTAAAGCAGAGAATATAATCCTGGTGCTGGATGTGCCGTCGCCGCCGCCGCCGGAGGGTAATTTGACCTCGCGGTGACTTTGGCTCGCTCTCTTTCTTTCTGCTTAAATATTGATGATGGCCCAATGGTGGTGAATAAAACATCCATTATTATAATACATACATGGGAAATAAATGGCGGCGATGATAATCTCTTTTGGTTGCCCTCTTTCTTCTCCGAACGCATTAGAATGCACAATTTAAGCGGCGCACCATAATTTTTACTCCCCGAGGAGAGTAAAAAAAAAATGAGCGAAAAGAGGAAATATTTAGTTAATCCGAAGAGCTGCGGCCGGGGTGTAAAATTTTGATGAAGATTTCTCCCTAAGGCTTTTGTTCTGACCCATTTCTTACGTTCTCCCTTTTCAACTCTCTTGTTATTATGCAAATTATTCATCTCACTTTTCTTTCTGTTTCAGAGCGTAAACTTTTTGTTGGTATGCTGGCAAAGAAATGCAATGAAAATGATGTGAGAGGAATGTTTGGACAGTTTGGAACGATTGAAGAGTGCACCGTTCTGAGAGATACCAACGGCCAAAGTAAAGGTGAGTGTCTGCCCTTTCTTTTTTCTCTCTCTCTTTCCTTCTTTTTCAATCTGGCAGCCGTCTCGTTTTTCGCTGCTGACATTTCCTCTCGTCAATGATAATACAATTTTCTTCTCCGGCTCCCCATTTCCCAAAAAAGATGCGCTCCTTGACATTTGCATTATTATCTATTCCGCTTTTGCCATTCACATGCCCACTCACTCTCGGCTCTAATAATGTAATAATTCTTTGTGTCCACGTGCCCTATTATCAAGGACCGAGGCGGCATATACATAGACGGTGATATCGATCTCCCGCGATGAATTGCGTCTTGCTCGTTTTTTGATCTCGGCTGTCTCCAGCCCACTCTATTATTATAAAACTTCCCTCCTTTTGCAGCTCGCTTGAATTCACACACAAAGACGGTGCGGTTTAATTAGTCAAGGGTGGAAAGTCGCGTGGATCCTTTACGGGAAGTGGCAAAGAAAAAGAAAATGAACTTCGTTATTCTGCTTTAGCAAATTTTATGATAAAAATAACCTCCTTTTTTATAAGAGCTTTTTAACATTTCTACATAAGAAAATTCTTAATATACATTTGTTATGAAATAAAATACTGTATTGGAATAAACCTAAGAAATATTAAAAAGCATGTATGGAGTGATAAACTTTCTAAAGATAATCTTACAATTAGTTGCTTTAAAAGATTTAAAATATTTGATTGCAAATTTAATTTGCAGTAAAAATTTAAAGATTGAGGGAAACTGAGAGAAAGACGATGAATTGTATATAATTTCGCTTCTTATTTAATTTTATGAATATAAATTGTTGAATGAATGAAAATAATTATTATTTAAATATCTTGAATTTTCAAAGTTTCATAAAGTTTCAACATTTTTTTTTCTCTTTACAGTTTAATGTATCAGGTTTCAATTTCCAGTTTAAGAAATCAAATAATTATATTCAACCGCAATTTTTGTAACACAAAATCAATCTTCTGTGTATTTTTCGCAAAATAATTCTCTGTATCGCAAAAAGAATCCTTTTTTTCCAACCGGCTTATGTTACAAGTTGCTTCCCATTATTATCTCCGTCTACAAAAAAAAAAACCGATCCATATTTTCCAGAAAGCTATCAATTTATTTTGAGACGCTCCATAAATAACTCAAAGGCAGCAAATGTGCCGTTGGGATTTTCCTCTGTGAACTTTGCGAGCACATAAATCCGCACTCACGCGCAATTTTTGGCCCATTTGTATCCAGTTTTGGCATTTTTGCTGATGTTGGCGGAACTGCAGCGAGTTACTAAAACGCACGTAAATATAAAAATCCATTTCTCTGGAAAAGCAAAAAGCGAGCATTGGAAATGCGCATCATTTTTCTGGCCTCGCGGCGCCATTTCCTCTCGTCGACCAGATAATTTTGAGCAAAAAATGTACATACAAGACGTGGGCTTCATTTCCGCCTCTCTTTCCTCCAACGTGCCGAACGAACAGCTTAGTTACTTTCCCTCCCCAGGGTAGATTTTTCCCCAGCATTATGTGCTTCTTTTGTCGGAGGTAATTCCGAAGCCTCTTCAGCCAGCGTCTTTTCCTAATTAACTTTCAATTTTCTCGGCTCATTAAGTGCTCCTGGTGGAATTAATTTTTGTTACATGTAAAAAAGGGAGGAGATGACGAGGAAAGAAAAGGCTCTCAAAATTTTTTCTCTATACCTTCGCCACGACCAAATTTTCTCCCTTTTGTCGCGGGAATTTTACCCCCTGTCGCTGCAAAAAGACATTTTGAAAGAAGCTGGCAAGACTCACTCGTCGACAAAAAGAAGGGAAAAAAACGCAGGCATAAAAGCGACGCCACATCAAAATGTTGTCAGCCCTTTACATCGACTTCCACTCACTGGACAATCCGTCAACAGACCCTTATCGATTCGATGCAAAGTTTACATGACCTCTGACTGCTTTCCCAAGGAAAAAAACACTCTTGATAATTACTTTTTGTTGGGGTTTTACTACAAATCATTATATCTCAATAAGCTCGTAATTTATTACTTTCAAATTATTTATTTTTAAGTAATTTATTGTTTTAAACCAGTAAAAGCGAAAATTAGCTCTAAATTTTAAGCATCTCTGATATTTTACTCTTTTTTTATCTGCCAAAAAAGTAAAAATATGATGGAGAAACATTCTCAACTTTCCAATCAAGTCAAGTTTTCAACAAATATCAGCAGAGATGTGTCTGTTCTTTGTTTCGGAGTGTGGAACGGACAGACGCAGATAAAATATATTTCTGCCAATTCCCGTGCGTCAGTGGGAAAACTTTTCCGAGCAGAAATTCAATTTCACTTTGTTTCTTCCATCCCGCCCATCCAGTCCAATTTGAAGTCCAAGTTAATAAAGAGGAAAACTGCTTCTGGCATCTCAATAACTTCGCGGCCGCGGGCGAAACGCAGACTTCTTCTTTGTTTCATTCCCGAATTTCCCTGGTCGATTGCTATATATTTATAGCCGAGCGAAACCCAATCTGCAGCTCCCCGCAAGGAAAATCGAAGAGGTCTTTTTTAATGACGACGAGAGAACAGCTGGCTGACGCCAACTTGTTGTGTTTGTCCGAAAATAGTAATCAATTGCGCCACACACGCTGCCTTTTCCTTGGAAAACTCAATTACTTATCGCTGATGGAGGATGCGATGGAAAGAGAGGGACAAAGTCGTGTGTGTGTGCCCCGGGAAATGCTGTGTATTATTTTATAATGCAATATGTATACGTCGAATGAAGGGTTGCGTGGTGGTTTTATGGAGCACCCCACGCAGATGGTATCCCATGCAAAAGCAGGGGCGCACGCCAGCCTGATTGATTGGTATTGATGAGCGCGCGGTGGTTCTTTTTCGGCTCGTGCGCCACGCCATCCAGCAGCACGAATAAATTTATAAGTTTTCTTACTTTTTGCCGTTCTTATCGCACGGCATAATTTCTTTCTCGTCTCGCGATAAACGCCGGAGACTTTAAAGCTGCTTCTTTTTATTGCCGCGGCGTAATTTCAATCAATCACGGAATTTTTTCCAGTGTTTCTTATTCGCTCTCAGAATGGTAATGTGTCCGTCTCTCGGAAAACTCTATAAGGAAATTGGAATGGGAGCGTGCCGCCTATCAGGCTGACTTTATGGTTTTTCAAAGTAAAGTGATTTTCAATTCGAATATATAGGAAAGGAGTTCACCATATTTTTATTGATGTTTGTGTTAGAATTTTTTATTAATTTTGGAATTGGTAATTTTTTTGAATTTTGATACCTTTCCAATGATGATATTCAATATATAAAAGTGAATTTGTTTTGAAATGATTTTAATTTCTTCATAATTTATTATAAATTGCAACTTTCCTAATAAAAATGTATTGCTCTTGTTAACAAAAATAGATGAACCTTCAGAGCCACAGATTTAAAAAATCAGTTGTAATTATTACTTTCAAAGCTCTGAGGAATTGCAATATATTATTTATTTTAAGTTTTTTTTATGCTTTTAAAACAGTAAATTATGTGTACCTTCTCTTTTATTGTAAAGATTTTGAAAATACAAATTTTAACAAAATTTGAAATTAAAATTAAAATAATTCAACTGATATTTAATCAAAAATGAAATTGTTTAAAATCTTGAAATTATGTAAAGTTTTAAATTTATTTGTTTTATTTTAAAATTAATTTTGTGTTTTATTCTTACACATCCATCCCATCCCACTATTCAAAGTCTGCCTTCCAGAGATAAATTCAAGCCCACAAGAATAAAAACAAAGCAGAAAAGCCGCAATATAAAATTTTGGCTTTCCATTTTTGCCATGCGTAAAACATCAAAGGACGAGACAAGCATTTCTCCTGAGCCGTGTAATAAAATTTTGTTGCCTGCTGCAGTGCTTTTCCTTTTTTCGGCGGTACCGGCCAAGCTCCACCTAAGCCTGCACGAATTACGGCCTGAATAATTTAATTCCACGTCTGCCGAGAAAACAGACAGTTCCACTATCTCGTTGTACGCGTTGTTCTCGCCGCTTCTTATTGCCGACTTACGTGAAATATCAGTCCGTGAAACTCGCAGGAGACGACAAATTTATCCTGGTGGGCCGCGCAAAAAAAAAAAAAAAAAAAAATGGGGCGCGGCGCAATTTATCGCGAGGATCCCTCTCGGCTCGGCGGTGCAAAAGCTGCTCGCTCTCTCACAAGCACGTCGCGCCGGCCCAAATTTACTCTCGGGGAACATGTGCGCTCGCGTCAGGCGTAATTTGAATAATTCTCGGCAAAACACACGACGCGTTGTAAAATGGAATATTGTATTTCGCTCATGCGGAGATTTCCTTTCCGCCGAGTTGAATGGAGATAGAGAGAGATTTTTTTATTTATTTTACGCGACTCGAGGCGCATTGATTTCGAGTCGGACGTGATTCTCGGGAATAAATTATTTAACATTATGTAAAGGAGCAGGAAATTTTTGGTTTTATTCGTCCAAGCGTAAAATATCTCCCTTTTAATATTTTTTTCCCCGTTTCCATTGTTTTGTGTTGGAAAGCGAGCGGGATGGAAATTTTCATGCAAATTAATCGTTCTCATTAGAATAATTTTAAACGAGTAATGTGATTCTCGGGCTCATATCTGCCGTCTTGATCGTCCCATGCACAATTGTCAGCGGCGTTGTTTGCAAGACAGAATTTCAAATTTCGCCGCCGCTTTATGGGCTAATAAAACTTGACTTGAATTGTCTCTCTCTGTGCGCTCATTGCATTTACAATATTCCGGAACACGTTTTGTTCTGTCTGGATAATCTTTCTGGTTGCGCGACTAACTCCAATAGCATTTTTGACCTCTGGTGACACAAAACTAAAACGCTCGTAAATGAGATACACGTGGAGAAGAATTACAGATGTTCTGAAATTTTTGAGGAGCTGTTAGAAAAATAAGCAGCTTTATGAAAATTATTTAATTCAATTTCTCTCACCTTATCATTCTAAAATCACAATTTCTAAATAAAAGACTTTCAATTAGAAAAATTAGAAAAACACATCTACTTTTTCAAATGTAATAAAAAATAGTAACATTTTAACTAGACTGAACTTAAAAAATTAATATATTTATATATAATTTTTTTTGTAAAGCTTTCAATTTTTGCTGAAAACTCAGCAAAATTATTTAAAACAAGAATTTTTTGCACTTGACTGTGATGAGTTCGAAAATCATTTAAATAAATGCAAGGGGCCATTTAACTGAGAATCGTTTGGAGATTTCTAGGCTATATTTATTTCTTCCGGGTAAATAATTTTTTCCAAATTTAACTCTGACAAGCCAAGTACATGGCTAAGTATATAGCTTGTATGCAAATGGAGCACTTGAACAAAAGCATATGTATTTGAACCCTTTCGGTGCTATAACGATGGCTCTTTATCACCCGCCGCATATAATCGTCAGTACATGTACCTTTTTTGTTTGTTTCGCGGCAGTCAGAAAAAAACCTGCGGTATGTGTTGCCGTGCGCCGCGTGCACTTACGCGCGCCGCAACTTTTTATCCTCCCAACCCGCATGCATTCATTGTTTGTGAAAAGTGCTGCTGAACTGAAAGTCTCGTTTGTTTCAGGCTGTGCCTTTGTTACCTACACATCTAAACAATGTGCCATCAACGCCATCAAGGCGATGCATCATTCCCAAACCATGGAGGTGAGTTTCTTTCTCAACTTTGCTTTTACACTCCAAAATTTTTTCCAAGTGATTGCTCGCGTTGATAAATTGTCGTTTTCATCCAACCGAATAATCTCCGAAACGTGGAATATTTAACGAGAGAACTTTTGTTCGGATTTGCTCACTGCGACTTTTTTGGAGGTGAAAATTTTTAATGGGGGGAATCTCGATAATTATCGCGGTGCAGAGGGTTTCAGGGGTGGTGGAGGGCGAGTGGGCGGTGCGCTGCGTGTTCCAATTTGTTCTAAATCCAGCGACAGAGCAGCCCTGGCAAAACTCAATCAACAGCCCCGAAGCCCCGAGAATAATATTCTCTCTGCCATGGAGAAAGAGCCCCTCTCTCATTTAATCAGCGAGCAGCCACCCGCAGATGATTTGGCAATGAACTCTCGGGGCGGCGTCTCATGTTGCGGGATTGCTCTCCGCTGTTTGCCTTTGGCTTGTTTATGGCGCCGGATCTGTTTGCAAATGACACCGGCTTCAGGGAGATTCAGAATTAAAAGCGCAAATCCAAATTGGAGTATATATTTTAATGCGTCTAGAAACTTTTGCTATAAAATTAGTTCCTATCAGAGTTTTAAACTTTATCACTATGTTTTATTATTTATTATTATTATTATTATTATTTTCTAAAAAAGTTGAATTTATATTAACTTCAAATTAAAGATTGAAGACTTCGATCTATCAACAAGTAATGAACGGATTTTTTTAAAACTTATTTGCATATTTGCTTCATTTTTCTACAACTTTATAACTTTAATTCATTCGGAGGTGGACAACACAAACAGTTTCAATAATTTTTAGAAACATTTTCAACAAAAGATTATCAGAGAGTTTAGTAATTTTCTGTATCCACGAACTTATTGGACTAATTTATTGAAGATTTGCAACTTTCCTCATCACTTCCTTTGCGTCGTTTTTCTTTTCAAGTTTGAGAATTCTCAACACTCAACCAAGACACTTCTTTCCCCATAATTACAAAAGTTATTTGCTTCCATTTCGATTAATCATCTCCTCCTACTTTAATTACAAGCAGCTCTTCGCCAAACCAAGGCGTCACTTTTCATTAAATTTTATTTGCCGCGCAGGGCTGCTCGTCACCCCTGGTGGTCAAGTTTGCGGACACGCAGAAGGAGAAGGACCAAAAGAGACTGCAGCAGATGCAAGCCAACCTCTGGAACATCAGCGCACTGACGCCACAGTACCTGACTGTGAGTGCCAATCCGAACGTAAATTGCTCCTCTGCCTGGAACAGACTTCGGTTGACGTTCGTGTGTTTTAGTTGCTCCAGCAGATGCAGCAGCAGCAGCAGCCCACACAGCAGAGTGCGGGGGCGGCCAACTCGCCGGCCAACCTGCTCGCCAGCATGCAGCAGCTTATGAACATGCAGCAACTGCAGGCAGCTGGGTCAGGTAAAAATCAATAAAAAAATTAATATTGGTTCAATTGTTCATTAAAATATTAAATTAAGTTATTTTATTATATCTGTTTATTTTATTTATTTTCTTTTATTTCTTTGTAAATATTAACACGTTTATCAATATTATTTGTAATTTGATATCATTATTGACAAATAATAATTAAATTAAATTTAGACTATTGAAGGATTTGAAATTGTATTTACCATTCGTTTAACATAATTATAAATTTTTGCCTAGCTAACTCATGAAAATCAATATTTAGCATTAAAAATTGCTACGTCGTATGGATCCAAGTCATTTTTAATATTATAATTCTGTCTAAGGATAATTAATAATTGAAAATTTGCTACATTTAGCATCTAGTTATACAATTTCAAAAAATTATCTTTATCAATATATAATCTCTGTTGTATTGAAATTTCCCCACTACCAGAGTTAATTGTTTTCTTATGCAAAATTTTATTTAAATTGTTCAAAACTTTATATATTTTAGATCTCAACTGGACTCAATTAGGTTCAATTTTCATTCCAGCTGGTCTGCAGACGTTGGCTGCCCTCCAGGGCTCGGCAGGCCTCAACCTGTCCGGCTCCGCAGGGTCAGGAGCCACCAGTGATATCAGCGCGGCCAATCTTCAGGGACTCGCCACTCTGGCGAACCTCTCTGTCGCCAATCAATGTGAGTGCCACCCTCTCTCTTTTCATGCCATTTGATTAATTATGCCACCCCTTCAGCTGTGAACCCGATGAGCATGCAGAATTTGGTCACTCTGGCCGCCATTTCTGGCGGCAACGGAGCCAATTTGCAGGCCGTCTCGCCCACTGGTGAGTTCTTAAAGTTCTTCCTCAAAAGAGAGCCGCCGCTTTTTGGTATACTGCGGGAAATTGAATAATGATTTTTGCTATGTAAAAAGCAGGCTCTCTTATCTACATTTTCGGTGTTTGACTGTTGTTTTATTTTTTTTATTCACTCTTGCGTCAATTAGAAAATATATTGTGACGAAAAGTAAGCAGGGCTGACACGCTTTGTATTCCGAACGAAAATTTGATGCCGCGATGACTTTTCATAATTTATTATTTATCTTTTCTCTCCTCCACTCTGCGTTGTTTACAATAAATAAATATCTATTCTGTGGTTTTACTTATCGATGCTGTTTTCCCACATTATAGGATCCAGTGCCTCTGGGTTAAGTAGTCCAGGTTGGTTTCTCATAAATTCTCCACAGAAGTAATATTTTGCATACTCTGCTCTCTCGTATATATACATAATTATTTACTTTTCCAAGATTTTTGTATACTGCTCTCTCTCTTTATATATTTTTTGTAATTATACATTTATTGCGTATACATTAGTTGATTTACATTAGCTGAAACATGCATTTTGCTGATTCACCTTTTTTAATGCCCTGCGCGCGCGCTCCGCTACTTGGAGCGCGTGTCTTATTTTATTCTCATATTTTTAGCCTTGGTCAGTGTTGTAAGAAGCGATCCATTCATATTCGTGACCTTTCGGCTCGAGTACAAATAAACACGAAAAATTATTGTTGACCTGCGAGAACAAAAATTATAATAGAGAATTCTTACAATGCTGGATTACGAGTGTGTTGGTGTAGTTTTTCTAGTATTTTTGATCCGACTTTTCTATGTATCTTCGGAGGCGCATATATTAATTTCCCTCCCAGCAGATGATTTCTCTCCCAGCTTGGAGTTTTGTATCATATAAAAAGCATGAAGTTTTTTCGAATTTTATTTTTTACATGCCTGCTTTTATGGTGCTGCTTTTTGAAAATATATATTACATAAATTCATTATTTTCCCTCTCTCATAATATTATATACGCAGAGTTAGTACATTTATTCATAATACCAATAATTTTACTTTTTCCCTCATTGATCCCTCTTTAAACCCTTTTGTATAGTTGATAATTTATACGTCCAGTTTATGGAAAGCGCAACGTTATAATATATTCTCTTTTGAACCTGTTTTCGATCAAAGCCTTGTAAAAATTTTATATATAAAAAGGCACTACTCGTTCCTGTTCCGCGTTCAAACGGCAGGGATGATATGAAAAGTTAACGCACACCACAAATATTAAGCCCACTCTTTCGGAACAGACCTCTGTTGTAGCCTCTCTATCTCTCTCTCACTCTCTATATTATCTCTCCCTCTAAAATATTAACAAAATAATTTTGTACATAAACCGGCGGCAACGTTTCGAAATAATCCCTTTTTGTAGAGATTTTACCACATCTTTTGGGATTGTGTTTTGTGACGGATACTCTATTTTTTGTTTTGTTTTTGTAGCCCTCACGGGGTTGACTAATTCAACGGCAGGTATGTGTAAGTGTCACTTTATTACATATTCTCTTTTGCATCAAGTTTCTGTTCAGGCAATTCAGATATATATTTTATAAATAATTTTAACTCTGGGGATTGAGGTCTTTTGAAGAATTGCAATTTAATTGTTAAACTTAGCAATCGGTGCGCATTTATTTCTAAAAAAAGAAGGAAATTCGATTCTCCACTCAATCCCCTTTTTCGTACTCCTTATTTTCCAAAATCCTATTATTGAAATTGGCAAAAAGAGAAAAAAAGCTTTTATACTGGTTACGGGCAAAAATCCGCAGTCCTTGATATTCTCTTCTCTATTTGTTTCTGCCTACCTAGCCCTCCTTGGCAAACCCAAAACCAAAGGTGAGGGTGCTACACACTACATTACTCGTGGGTTTTACTCTCTCTTGTTTCGGTTCAATTCATGTCGCCCCACGAATTTATATTTCTTTTGCCCTCCTCTTCTTTCTCTCTGCAATCCCACTTTCTCTCTCTCTAACTCTTAAATTTTGCGTCTATATTTTTTTTTCGCTTCTCCACTGTTCGCGAATCTACTCTATACATTATTTCGACTTTTGCTCCATTCTCTCTCTTTTCTGCACTCTGCGTGTTTGTGTGTATGTATATTTTTCTCTTTTCGCACTCACTCCTTTCTCTCCCTCTCCTATATTATATACTCGTGCTGCGTTTGTGCAATATTAAAGTGTGTGCGCGTCTCTCACTCTCTAGCTCCATTCTTTTTGTGTCCGTGTGTAGCTGGCCTTCTCTTTCGGCGTGTGTTTCTCCACCATACTTTTTTACGCTCTCTCCCAACGCTCACCGAATTATTACTCAATTAATTTTTTTACTTAATTGGTTTTTTTGGCATGAGGTCATATAATAATAAATTCCATAGAACATCCTCCTCCGCTATGTTATTTTTTTTCCAGCCACCAAGTAGATATTAATTTGGTTGTTAATTTAATTGCCTATTTATTTATTTTCAACCCCGGCGGAGATTTGACGAAAGATTATTAACTATTTTTTTATTCCTCTGGCGCGTCTGCAGGGTCGATAGCGCCGCAAACGTCGAGCGCGACCAACTCATTCAGTGCAGTCAGTCCGGTCACCTCCATGGGGCTGGGCGCCCTTTCAGGGACCACCCTCACCAGCCTCAACGGCCTCGGCTCGGCGGCCACCAACGGCTCCAGCCTAGACCCCCTTTCCTATTCTAGCATACAACAGTACACAGGTATGCAAGTTACGGAATTCAGGGAACCTCTTTGAATTTTTCATTCTCCCCCTCAGGGTTCCCCGGTTTTAGTTCAAACTCCATAACCACGGCCACGGCGGCTGCGGCGGCGGCAGCAGTCAATTCAGGAAAGCAAACTGAAGGTCCCGAAGGTGCCAACCTGTTCATCTACCACCTGCCGCAAGAGTTCGGTGACACTGACCTGGCGCAAACGTTCCTCCCATTTGGCCAGGTGCTTTCCGCTAAAGTATTCATCGACAAGCAAACAAACCTCTCCAAGTGCTTTGGTAAGTACAAAATTTTAATTTTTATAATTTTCAGTTTGCATAAACTTGTGTATTTTGAATGAGAAAAAACCATTTAAATGATCAAAAGAAATAAAAATGTAACATTTTAGTTGCTAATTTAAATCAAAAATTTTTGTTAAATTTTATCAAAAATAAATTTAATAATTTATCTTTTTTTCATCTTTTTATAATTTATTTATTGCATAATAATATTTTTTTTTAATTTTAAAAATAATTAATTAATTAATTTAAAGTTTAATAATAAATTACTGTGTTTAATTTTGACGTTATTTGATATTTAAAATACAACTTTTTATTTTATATATATAAAGAATAAGTTCAAGTTTACGTACTTCAGTGTTTTTAAACGTAAATATAATAAAATATATGTTTTTTTTCTATGCAAATTTTTTATGAATTGTCGACTTTTATTGATGATAAATTATTTAAATTGTCAATTATTATTATTATTTAAATCTTGAAATGATGAATTTTTCAATCCCCACCTTTTTTCGTCCTCATTTAAAATATAAATTTGAAAACCTCTATGTAAATTAGTTTATTAAAGTGTATATTTTTATTAATTTGAACTAAAGATTTCTTTAATTTTTGTCTGCAGGCTTTGTATCATACGACAACCCTGTGAGTGCCCAGGCTGCCATTCAGGCGATGAACGGTTTCCAGATCGGAACCAAGCGCCTCAAGGTGCAGCTCAAGCGATCCAAAGACGCCTCAAAGCCGTACTAAAGAGTAAGTATGTGCGGAGAGGCGCCAAGAAAGACCAAAGAGACGTGCGACAATACAAACTCATGCCATGGCATCCTAACAGGCCTAATAAGTGATGATTTTGAAGAGCGAGAGAGAACGCGACATTATTAGAAAAGAGTCTTTAAAAATTGATAAAATGCCGATTTGTAAATTTGCCTATGTGCACAAGAATGATGATAGATTTTTTTTATTATGATGGCGCTGCTTTCGGTTGAATTTTCGATTTTGAGAGCGGTGGTTGGTGCGCCGCCGTTTTCAGCGGCTCCGCCACCCTCTCACCCATTCAGCCATTCCTGCCCTGCTAGCCGAGGAGATGCAGTCCTCGTTGTCTTGAATTGATTGTTTTTCGTGGTCGATATATTAAAAGCAAAAATATCTCGGTGTCCAATTACTGTTCAGTGTGTCACTCTCTCTTTAGGAACAAGAAACTTGCTAGTCACTCTCTAGTCATTTATTAATTGCATTTAAAACAAAAGTTTGTGTTTTGCGCGGACACATGTCACACTTTTTTTTTATTTCCTTGCGAAAAACAGTGTGCACTCCTTACCACACTCTGATTATTTCGCGCACCCGATTTTCCAGTGATCACTTAATATATTGAGATTAAATATCAGTCAGTGTACATATCTGTGTCAAATGAGTGGTTTTTTGCACCCTGCCACAATAATATCTCGGTGTTTCTTTACATATTTTCTAAATGTGCCTTGGGCTCTCTCTCTTTCTCTCGGTGGGGAAGTTCTTGTGCAAACCTAACCAAAAATACGTTTCATGTCTCGTACGTTAGTTCTTCTCATAAACCAATACTTAAATCAATTGCTCAACTGTTTTGAAAAGTGGAAACATTTATTCCACTGTTGGGTTTATTATATTTTCGAATGACTCAATAACTTGTTTTTGTCGCTGATTAACCAATGTCTGAATTGCAAGGGGCCAAAGTAATGCTTTGTATTGTAACTATGTAGTTTTTAATTTGTAGTTGGAAATTTTTGGCTAAAACATGATTTAAGGTATTTTTCTTGATTTTCCAAAACGGTTAGGATGTCACAAGACTGCCACCCACTGTTAGAGCTAAAAATAAAATAAATGGATGACACAGGGTCTGCCACAAAACAGGATGATCTGTGTTACTAGAAATAAATAATTGAGCTGTTCAGTGTTTGTGTCTATAAAAATCTTAAAAAGTGGGAGAATAGTAAACACTAAAATGCTCAAGTAACCGTTAATTTAAAACAGAAAATAATATTCAACTAAAAATTTAACAATAAAGGAAACGGTGTTGAGTGTCGCCACGTATCAAATTTCTCTATACGAAACACGAGGCTTGTCTCTCTTTTCTTAATTAATATATTATATATAAATTGAATAATACTTAAGTGTGTGGACGGATTAATTTACCTTTATTTTTGACTTGTTGTTTGCTTTCTGTTTCCTAGATGTAGGTTCTGAGACTGCCACAACAATTTGTTGGTTGAGTGTTGACCTTTTGACCGCCGTCCCTCCTCTGCCTGATGTGTCAACGTCTTAGGTGTCATGTTGTTGTACGTGCGAAGAAAATTTCTCTGTTGCTACTACACTCACTCATTCACTCTGGATTCAGACAAAAAGAAACAGAAAAAAAAATAATAGTAACGCTCGACCTGTCTCGCATTATTGATTAATACTATACGTTGTATGAATCAATTGTACTCGTTGATTGGTGGATATTTACACTTTTTTATTGTTGCTGGTTGGTGTCGAAAAATAACAAAAATCACAGTGTTGAAGCGGTACGTGAAGCTGAAACGAAAGATTTCTATATTATACCGAGAAAACAAAGTAAAAATAATACAGCTATATCGTCATATCACGCAGATAAAATTTAAATGTCAAAGATCAATAGTGCAGCAGATTTATACATATTTTTACAGAAAATTATTATTACTCCCTTGACACATAAAGCCGGCGAAGTCTGTGTAAAATCAAACACACTTCGCCCGGTCTTGCTTTAGAAAATTTGATGGATTTGATATGAAAAAAATTCCCAGGTCGTGAATTAAGTGGATTTAATGTTACTCTTACTTTTACGATGGTTTCTCCCCTTTTTTTGATTTTGTTTGGTGTTTTTTTCTTTCTCTTTGATTTAGTTTCTTGCATTCGGCACGCAGTAAAGTATATGTGTCCTTTTTCTCTATTTTTTTCTTTTGTTATACATAAATATGAAAAAGATGATGGATTTCTGTTTGGTAGATGTGTAGTAGAGGAAAAATCATTTAAATGAGATGTGTTAATTTGTTTAATTGCCATGTAACAAAATGGAGCAAATCAGCAGACGATGTTTTGTGTGTGCCTTTATTGTTGTGAAAAATGAATTTATTATTACACTATTATGTACTTAAAATCGAGTCATGTAATTGATTAATTAATTAATAATTTCTTTGAAACATATAGAACATAGAACGTATATAATTATTAAAAAACGGAACGTAAATAGTCACGCACTGGGTTGAGAATATGTAATTATGCGAAAAGAGAAAAACAACCATTTCTAAACATGAATACAAATATCAAACAGCAAAAAGTCGACACTGATTTTAATTCGCAGCAAATTCTTGTGCGTGTTGATTTTTATGACTGACTGTACCTTAAAATCAATATATTTGTTGTACTTTATGTTGCTTCTTTATCACCATAATGTGGTTCTCCAAATAGTCCCCAAAGAACTTAATTATTTTCTATTCTAAAGAAAGACGATTAAGGAAAAGTTACCATGCATGAAAACAATATGTGGGGAACGAACACTGCTTTCCCGCAGTTAATCTACGGTTGCCAAAAACGCTGAGATGAGAATCAAACTGAATTTGCACTTTTCATCGGATAATGTATTCAGAGGCGATATTTAGAAACACACAAAAGCCAAAGAGAGGATTTTCCCATGTTCATTACATAAATTTCACATGCAACTCTGCATTCAGTTTTTTCTATAATATCACATTGAAAAAGGGACCTTGATGTACAATTTATCTGTTTTTTTGTGAGCTGTCACTCGGTCAAGATCAATTTGAGTAATTAACACATTACGCGGTCGGTAAACATGGATATGTTCCTTGGTTATTTGTTTTTGTCATTAAACTGCTGGTCATGAAAATCTCAGGAACGCTACATAATTTTTTTTTTAATACATCATATGATTTTGTGTGTATTTTTTTTTGTCTCTGAACGTCGTAAATATTATATGAATTATTGTTACCCGTCAAGCTGAGCGTATCTAGAGTGAGGAATTTAATTGTTTATGTCGGTTGATCATTTTTGTGAAAAAGTTGTTCAATGTCGAAAAAGTCTAATAAATTTCCGTAAATGACTCCCAAATCAAAATTATTTATAATGAGAAGAAAAATTGAATGGTTCCGGACAAGAGGCAAAACTGTTTGATTGGGCAGCAATTTTGTTGACAAAAAGTGCAAATAATGATGTGTTTGTTGTGTATTATGTTTCCTGGATTAACACAAGAAGGAAAGAAAAAAGCAGGTGGAAAAGCTCGGGTCCTGCTTTAAAAAATAAATAAATAATCGTTTCTGACTATCAAACAAACAATGATCTCTACACCCAAAAAAATAATTGCTCGTCAAAATGTGGCAAAAGTGTAACAGATGATTTTGTTTTTCTTGTCGCGCTAAATTATAATTTATGAATTTGAATTTTGTGCTCCTTGAGTTTATGTTATTATGCAAACGAGAATCACGAGAGGTGTTTCTCCATACTGTCTGTTTTTTTTCTGTAATATAAAATTTGTTGAGATGAGAGAATATGATGGAAAATGGTAAAAATCAATTACATACAAGAGATAACATAAAAATCCAGTTTCTGTAGTCGTGTGCAGACTTTGAGACAGAGAGTTTATATATAATTAATTAAATTGTAGTCTGAGAGGAAAAATTTTAAATTATTGATTACGATGATGAAGATGAACAACCACACGAGTGTAATTTTATGGCGAGAGGATATTTTATCTTTGTACCAAAATTACTGTGGTGTTTATTTTAAGTGATAAACGGATTAATGTACTAAGGGCAGCACATAATAATAAATCCTATTTTGGAAGTAAAATTGACGTCTGATTTTTTATTTAGTTACCCCATCACATCCTATTATAATAATTCATCCAAACGACTGCAGTGTACGTATAAGGATGAAAATTTTTATCAATGAATTTTTTGTTTTCAAAAATTGAAAGAGAAAAATAATAGGACATTAGAAATTTCAAAAATCGTTAGGTAAATATTGATGCTTAATACGCTAAATATACAGTGCAATGTATAAGGGCCATGCCTATTTGGCGCCAGCATCATTTTGGGTTTGAGTTTGTGCCACGCCCACATTTACATGGGCGTATCCCCAAAAGATTTTTCAGAAAATCAATCAATCTCTGAGAGTTGTTTTCTACAGCCGAGCCAAGAGTTAATTCGGCCTGTACAAAATTGAAATTTCGCACCACAACTTTAAATGAATAACATCTGAGCGGTAAGTTCTGTAATTATAGAAATTCCTGTCAGCAATTAATGTAATTTTTATTAGAAATTGTTGCCAACAAATTATGTACATAACAGAGTTGGCTGGAAATTTTCAAAGCTAAATAATTTTCATTATCAAAAGCTATGTACGAGTATGACGATGAATACGAAGACGTCGCAGGAGCGTCGATCAGGCCTCCAGAGGTGCAGGTTGGCATCACCAGGTCACTGACCACTAAATTCAGAGAAATGAGAAGCGAAAAAATGGACAGTTACAACACCGACATAAACAAATTGGTCATCCGTCTGGAGAAATTGATGAATGGCCTTTCCAGCGATCCTGTCAAAGTATGTCATTAAATCAAAATTTTTTTCATCGTCCATAATTATGTAATTTATTAAAAAAAAATATATTGTATAGAGAAAAACTCATGAGCAAGCAGTTGTTTCTTGGATGGATGACTCGTTGGTCAACTTGTGTCCGAGTTGCGGTTCGTCTTTCAACCTGACCAGGCGGAAGCACCACTGCCGATTGTGCGGAGCCATCACTTGCAACGCCTGCTCTCAATATTTACCAATTGCGGACGCACTCAAATTGTCAAACAAAAAGCTCTCCGAGGAGTCGATGCAACAGGCGAGCCTTCCTGACTTCAGGGTCTGCATGCCCTGTTACGAAAGACTGGAGCACCGGACACAGAAAGTGGCAAGCAAGACTGCAAGACCAATTATTTGTCAATTCTACGACAAACTTCAGGTGTGTATAATAAATAGAAATAAGTAATTATATCATTCAAATGAAAGTAAAAGTAAAAAAAAAAAAAAAATGCACAATTTTACTATTTATCATTGTATGCATTTTAAATTTGCACATATTTTAGTAATTAATATTTTTCAAAATCTAAAATTTATTAAAATTTTTAGCACCTTCAAGCAGATGCTTCCGTTCTCCTTGCCGAATACAACAAAATGCATTCCTCCCTCTGTTCGGGCGAGTCCATGTACGACTTGCGAGATGCTCAGATGACTCGGCTCAAGTTGGTGCAGCTGGCCGAGCAGATCGAACACACAAGCAAGTCCATTTTGATCCTGGGTACCAAATCAAATGAGGAAAGCGCCCCTCGCGGACGGACTCTGCGCCTCCAGCAGTCGGTCAGGGCATCAGCCTCGAACTTTATTCGGGACAATCTAATGGGTTTGCCAACGCTGCCGTCTGAGATGGAACTTAAGGACCTGAGGAGCCGTGTCCGCAGTGGCATTTCAAGCAGAATGAACCAATCCGGAGGTCCGAAGTCGGCCCACGTGATGCAGGGGGCAGGCTGGGGCACTTACACAAGCAGCAGTGCAGTGGTCGAGTCGGATGACCCCATCGTCCAGCAAATTAACCTGGTCAGGGGCTACATCAAGCAGGCCAAGGAAGCAGGGAGACTGGACGAAGTCTTTTCTTTAGAGGAAAACTTGAAACTCCTCGAAACCACGTACTGGCAGCAGCAAGGCCAGTAAGCAGCAGGTGAGCAGCAATTTCATTGTGATAAATTTAATATGTACGCTATATAATTCCGTTACCAAGATTTGTGCTTTCAGCCGTGATAAGAAATAAAATGTTTCTTTAACTCTGCTATTTTTATCCAAGTGTTTAGTTATTTTAAATAAAACCAAATTTCATCGACTAGATTTTTTCTTTATCTATTCTTTTTGGCACTTTTTTGAATGGTGAACAAAAGATAAATTGTTGCGAGGATCATTGTGAAAGCAGTGACTACCATTACAATACCACCATGGTCGGAATTTCCCACTGGAACGTTCAGACTCACTTCCAGCTCATTCTGAAATTTTTTAATTTAATATTTAGCAATTCAATTAGACAACACAGCCTACCGAAGAGTAAGGAAGGTGAGTCCAGTCGCAAAGCTCCCGACTACAGTACACGCAGGGTGCAGGACCCTCTGACCATCCAGGGCAGTTTTGCACAGCCTCTCCAGGCTGGTATGGACAGGAGGCCAAAAGGGATGGCTGAACGAGCACCACTTCCTTGTCCTTAGGGCCTGCTTCGTGGTACCGCAAGTGGAAGGGCAGATTCATTCGAACCTCTATAAAACAAAATTAAACTGGTGATTCAAATAATTTGCTGTCTTTGATACAAACCTGTTTGACCAGAAATTACAGGTAAGCTGTAACTATAGACCCGAAACGGTTGGCTTTTAGCTTCAAAAGCTTCGATGTCAATGGGCGCCAATAAACAGTTGATCCCGTTCTGCTTGTCCCTGGCAACCGCGTCTGGATCTACAAAAGCTCCCGACGGAAACTTTTCCTCCAGCAAGATGAGACACCCCGTCAAATTCCACGGAATGTGGACACTGGTGTGAAGAGATCTGAATGAAAAAAATTTAATTCAATAATAATGGATAATTATATTTTTTTTTATTCACCTGTGAAAGCCATTTTCAGACACCCATCTGTGAATTGTTGCTGTTTTGTGGCAGGAATTTCTTTTTGCCAGAATAAGACTCGGGAGAAAAATTGTGAGGATGAGCCACCCAAAGACAGACCTGGCCATAATTCCGTAATTTTGTCCAACAGCTCCTGCACAGGCAAAATAAAATTTATATTTTCAAAGAATTATCTCAATGATCGAGCTTTATAGTTTTTCAAGAAAAAAAAAAAAATTTAAGATAAAATGTCCAGAAATAAAATATTTCCATTAACATCAGGATATTTTATTCAGAAAAATTTACAATTTAAATTATAATTTAGAGATCACTTTAATCGGTTTAACAAGTCTTTTTGAATGACTTCAACTACAGACAGCTTAGGAGCCAAACTTTCCGCACTCAAGTGTTCAATGTCTGATGGATAAAAGTGAGCGTCGTCCTGGCCCAAAGTCATTGTGGCGAGTGTGATGTGACTTTCGATTTGAGCAATTTGACTTGTCATGTACTCGATCTGGTGCTCGAGCACCTTCAGTTTGGCGTTAACCACCATCAGAGCGTCACTCAGAGTGTATTCCATGAAAAGGTCAAGGCCTAGGCTGACGAGAATTCTGTCCGGCTTCTTCACAACGGCGTCCACGTAGAAATCACAGCCCAGGTTCACCGAGGTTTGCAGTCCATTCTCCTTGATGTCTTTGTTGTCAATCATCAACTCGACTGTGTGCTTCAGCTCGGTGTAGTCTACCAGCTCCTGTTTCATCTTCTCTCGACGCTCGTAGGCGATTTTTAGGTCTTCCTTTTGAGAGAGGAGCATGCTGGAGAAAATTCGTTCCCTCGTCGCGGCTGGCTGCATGTTTTATCTAAAAAATTGTTCAATTCTTGCATTAATTATAAAAGCGTTTGGTAGAATTTTATTACTTATAATTACTTTTTATCCTTTCCAGGATCTAGATTTGATCAGAAATTAGAATGATCGATTAAATTGCTGGAATCACACGACACTGCTGCATGTATACGCCATTATTATTTTATAGTAATCCGAATTCTCTGCCATTTCAATACTTTTGGCGCTTCTGATCCGCATAACTTACAGTCCGAAAATTTAACTTACTTATTACTTGAGCGATAAGTTCCAATTTCCAGATAAAATTCCAGCAAGATTAAAATATTAACAGTAAATTCGCAAACAGCACAATCAAGATGCGTTTTCTTTTTCCTTTTATGCTTTTTAATTTTTTTTGTTTGTTGATATTTTACATGTGCGCCATGATTGCCTAGGGAGAGCCAACATGAAAAAATACTAAACGTTTTGCAGTTTGCACTGACAATAAGAAGAAAATAGAAAATGTGCAAATTTCAGCTTGAATAAAATTTGGCTGCATGAAAAATTAAGATTGATTGAATTTTTATCACATGATGATAATTTTGTGGATTCTAAATAGAATCATGTTATTTTTGGTAAATTGGTATAAATGTTTTTGGCTTGTTAGTTTGAAGATTTTGTTGGTAGAGGGGAGTGCATGTGCATTTTAAAGTTTGTAATCAGCGCGTTGAGCGCGAAGGTGATGAAGCTAGAGAGATCACTGACTGGAGGAGATGAAGGCCACGAAAACAGGCACACTAAAGACGAGGGGGTGGGTTTATTGGGAGCCGGGGGAGGGCTGGGCCGTGGGCAACTTTCTCTTTTGGGACAGGAAACACAGCAGTAAACACAACAAGAACAATTCATTTCCCTTCCCTTGAAACTTGAAGGCTGCAAAAGAAGAGGCAGAGGCAGAAGAGCGTCGTGACTCGAATCTCGAATGACTCTCAATTAGAGTTGCAAGCACTGCACATGGTTGAGTTTGTGTGCCGGATTTGGATTTTTGCCTACTTTTCGACCAAATTTTAGCGCAACCCGGCCAGTGTTGAAACTTTAAGGTACCCATACATACGTATCTTGACTCTAAAGAGTTAAGTAATATTATATTTCTTGTGAGAAAGAGAATTCTCTTTCTCTTAGTAATTTTAAATTCTTTTTTAATTATATTCCTTCATTTTAAACGACAAAAATCAAAACTAATTTATTCCAATTATGTAAAATAAATATAATATTCTAGGTTCGCTTCCATTTTTGGGCCCACAATTTTGGTTTGGAGAGTGGATGCTTTGGATTTTTGCGCTTTTGAATCTGTGAGGAAATTTTTTACACGAGTTTGTATGAAAATATCCTCAGATCAAGAAAGATGGACAATAATTTGGCAGCGATGAGGTAACTATGCATTGTGTTTTATTTATGTACATAATTGAATAATCCAAGCACATCGTTAAAAGCAGCCGCCTGGCAGGCTGGCTTTTAAACGGTTTATAGTTAAAACTATAATTATATGTTGAAATTTTGAAATACAAATAAAATGGAATTAAACTTCTTTTTAATAGGCCAGGAGATGTAGAAATGAATTTAATCGTTGATGAAATCAAAGCAAAGAGGTTCACTGAAGCCAACAGGTCAATGTCATTACGAAATCTGGCAATGAAGTCCATAGTTTTCAACCACGAATATTTCTTAAAACAATGGCAACAAGATTTCAATCCGATGAATGTATTGCGTAAGGACCTGATTTTTATAAAATTTATGCAAATCACCAAACTAAAAAGAAAACTTATTGGGAAATAATAAATTTTTAATTTGCAGCCAATTCGATCATCCAAGATTTCTTCAAAAATGGCAGACAATTCTTCGGCAATGGGAGCAACCAACCAACCCCAATCTGCAGGGAATTTCTATGGATGTTCCTTAATGAAAACTTAATGGAGTTTGATTTCAACGAGGATACTTTGGTACCCCCAGATTGGGAGCAGGGATTTTTCTATTACATGAAGCGCCATTGCTGTAATTTGAAGAAAATTGTCCGAGGCCATGAAAATTTCCGCGGACCAATGGTAATAAAGACGAAGGAGCTCCTCAGATGGAGCAAGCTGACGTACATGGGCTTCCGGAACTACACTTGCACCGATGAGCAGCTCAAAAAAATTCAAGAGAGCATCCCTCAGCTTCAGTATAAATCAGGAAAGGCTTTTTTGTTTTGTTTTAATATTATATTGATCTATTTTAGGGGCATGGAAATTTCTGTCAAGGAAAAATCCTTTACTGAAAAAGCTATTGAGCCTTTTTCTAAAATGCTGAGTCTGACACACCTTGAGCTACGTATTGAGGGATGCCGCATTTCTTTGGAAACTGTTGTTCACTGTGTTGGAAAAATTCCAAACCTCAAAACTTTTGCTCTTATTGAAGAAATACAAAATTCAGGCAATCGGTTCCTTGAATTGTATGCAGAGCATTACCCAAACAAAAAACTCATCCTCACTGCTTTGTGGTAAGAAAAATTCTGCATTAAAGGCACCATAAATAATTAATAACTCTAATCATTTCACTTTAAGCATCCACCTGCCATTTAAAATTGAGTGGCCTGCAAACATTATTGCTCAAAAACTGCATATAGAGACTAAGTCTGATTGTCCGTCGAGTGTGGAAAAACTGATCGCCATGCCTTTCCCACCATCGAAGCTTATCGTGCATGCAGTGCCAAACTTGGTCCACCCGATTGTTGAAAAATTTGGACCACATTTAAGAGAATTAACCATCAAAGCTTTGGGAAGGGCTGAATCTTATCCGCCAGCCCCACTTGGATTATATGCCATTGAAAAAAGCCCAAATTTGCAAGTGCTCACTTATACTTCGACAGCTGATGAATTTGAGGAAGTTGATATTCCTTTTGCAAAATTTAAGAATTGGAAGAGGCAAGCAGACATTTTTGGCTTTGACGTTTGACAATCAAATTTATTTTGTATTTTTCTTAACTACAGATACGATGTCACTGACGACACATATCATGCTGAAGGGATGTACTTGGCTCATAACTCGGAGGCGGATAGAATATTTAAAATGTTTCTTCTTGGTTCAGAAAAATCTGAGCAAGTCCGCCTTCATCTCAAGACACCAGGGCAAATTAATGTGCTTGAAGAAGTTTTGACGATAAAACCAAACAGCCACGCCATCAAAAAGTTGATCGAGGTCAGCCTTGACCTTTACAGTGTAGACACAATCAAGCCTGCACTGAAGGTGAGAACAAAAAAAAACCTTATTAAGGCTGAATATATAACAAAAAATTTGTCATTCTAGATTGTTGCGGGCTTAATTTACCATTGTCCAAGTTTTGAATTGGTCAAATTTCGCACTCTCAGTGATAAATATGAACTTTCTGCGGAGGTGATATGCCGACGTAACTCTTGGTTCAAGCATCTGACAACTGCAGTTGGAGTCAAGATGTTGTGGAAATATTATGACATCCCGCAGAGGTTTGATGATTTTGATGAAGATTTTGGGGACGACAACAGTAGTGTGTGTTCAGGAATTCATTCAGAAAATGAAGTTATGAACACTGATTACGAGGAAGAGGAAGAAGAAGAAGAAAATGAATTTGATGATATTAGCGATGACAGTGATGCATCGCGGGATGAAGAAGATGATATGGTTGAGGGAAAAGAAGAAGATTTATCAGAGCAGAAAATTGATTGCTTGGATCTGTAGTTGCTGAAGCAAAAATACCAGTCAAGCAGATCTTCCACTTTTTTTTTTTTTTTTTTTGAATTTTCATAACAATATTTGGGAAGCGATAAAAATATACTCAAGTTTGTAAATTAAGTATTTCAGTGGTTATCTCAAATGTTTCTTCAAAATAAAACCATTTATAATACTCATCACAAAATAAAATTAGAAACCAATTATACTTTTTCAACTTGGAACCCTGCATTTTTAAAGAAACAGTAACAAAATCACCGAACACCAGACCACCATATTGTTTATTGTTGTGTGTGTAATAGAAATTTTAAAATTATAAATTAATTTTTGTGATTTATAATAATACTTTGTCTTAATGACTTTTCTTATATATTTTGCGCACTAATTAAAAGTAATCAGCAGCTTTTAAATTTAATATTTTCTCAAAAACGAAGACAAATTTTAGTAAAACCTTGCTAAGAATATTTCAGAAGAGCAGTAATTGTAAAAGAATTTTTGAAATGTTGTCTGAAGACAAAATATAGTTAAACTTCAGGGCATCCAAAATTTTTATCGCTATATATCAGTGTTAAGAGGAAAAAAGACATTTAGGTAATTCAAAATTTTAATCACTTAATTTCTTATACCAGAAAAATAAAAAATTAATAGTTTTAATAATATAAATAATGAATTTAAAAAATTGAATACTTAATTTTTATACAAAAAAATTGCACTCGCGCAAAAGCCATTAAACCACATTGTTAATATCAGATTAATATTTAATTTGCTATTATTGCACTACTTGTCTTGCAACAAGCGAATTCAAAGTAACATTGGACATTAAATTTATAAAATTAATTTTTGCGCTGTCGTGTTCCCCGCCTTCGCGGCAACCCTTTTAGTTTACATAGCGGTTAACAGAGCGCGTTAGCATCCTCTCCTTCAGGATTTCGTAAAAATTTTTGTGCAGATTTGAAGAGAAAGCAGGGCGCACGCGCACTCGACGGACAACACTTTACGAGCGCCGCTCTCGTTGGTTGGTGTAGCCGTCGGTCCCATTCGCTCTCCGTGTTTTGTGTTTTCGTCCGAATTATGAGACGCTAGGGTCGGACGGCGGCGCTAGGCAGACTGTTGTTCGAGGCCGGACTGTCCAAAATGCGCGTCTGGCGCCGACTGCTGTGAAGAAATCGTCTCTGCGGAAACCATGGGCCCTGAGGCGTCGCTGCACCTTCGTCGGCCGACCCTGCTGCTGTCCGCCGTCTCGGTGCTGCTGCTGCTGTCAGCCTGCTTTTGCTCCTCCACTTCGTCGGCAGGTCAGTCTTTCGGCCGCCGAATGCGGCGTTCGCAAAATATTTCCTCTTTTCGGCTGCGTTCGAATCGCGAAGGGGCGAAATTTTGTTGGTAAACAGCGGCGCCTGCCTCTCCGAAGCACACCTGTCTTTTTTTCTATTCCCCTCGTATAACATTTCGCATTACGTTTGCTCGTGCGGACACTACGTACCGTTCATGCATTGTAATGAAGAAGTGAATTATGATTCAATTCGATGAGGCTGCCCTCCCTTCGGAAAAGAGGACAGGTGATGCTGCAGTTTGCGGCTTTCATTCACTAAAATTGAGAGTTCACTTTTATTTTATTATATTTATTTGACCCTCTGCACCTGGACTCGAAAATGATTGATGCTTGATTTATTATATATATTTTATAATTATTTGATCTAAATCAGATAGATTATTCAACGACATTTCTAATTAATTTATTAAAAAAAATCAAACTCTGCGTTGAGCTTTGTTTAGACGGACCGCGTTCAAACACCAACGCCCTATTTCATATAATTATTTTATTGATGCTGTATGAGAACTAATTATTATTATTATTGAACTGATAAGGATAACACCAGTTCATTAGCTCGTGAAAAAAACTATCATCTGCTATCACTTCTCTCAAGAATTTAACATGTTCGATTTGTCAATTCTTGTGCTGGCTGAGCTTGATAATGACATCACAAGCTAGCTTCTTAAATTAAACTTGAGGATAACTTATCCTGTAATTTAAAAAAAAAAACTCGATATCGTAGCTTTAACATAGTTTCAGGTTTTCTTATTAATTACAAAGTGATAAAATGAATAAAAATTTAGGCCAAATACAGAGTAAATTATTTATACTTTTAAAAAAATACAAACTAAATTTTTTGTATTCAAGAATTTTTTTTTTAAATTTAAATTTTAAATATTGATCTGTAATTTTTAGCATAGAAATTATGACTAGCAAAAAAATTAAAAAAGACTCATTGAAATTCAATTTTTCATGAAACATATTGCATGTTAAATTATTGAAATTTAGTTGAAAAAGTTCACAGTTGATTAGAAATTCTTGTTAGTTGAATTGAAACTTGGCTACTCCTTGATGATTTGGATACAACTTTATTGTGCTTTTAATTGGGTCTACTTTTAACTGTAGAGAAAGAGAGTGAATTTAATTTAATCTTCCAAAAATTAGCACTATTATAATCCTATATTTATAAGGGATTTGATTTTAATTACTTTTCTGACAATTAGCCTAAAAAAGTGAAAATTAATATTGGTTAAACTAAAAAGAAATTTTATTTTGTCATTTTGATTTGTTATCTTTGTTTGACGACTCAGTTGAAAATGTAAAAAAAAATTTTTTATGGAAGTCATAATTTTCCTGCGACAGTCCCACAATTGTAAAATTTATGGCCATTTTATTGAGCAAAGCGTTTCTTAATTGAGTTAATAGACCACTGTGGCGCATTATCAAATTATCTAGGAAATGAAAGAAAAAAAATTCAAACCCTTTTGGGAGCCGTGCTGAATTGTTGCGGCACAGAAGGCAAATTGCGTTCCACTGGACAAGCATTGTAAACGGCGGTTAATCAGCATTTCATTACAAGGCTTGTTGAGCACAAACACACAGTGGCGCCTCGTGAATGGACAATGGCTCAACATTTCATAATTCTCCGATGGTTAATTGCAACACGAGCGGATAATGGGGTGTGTTTTATATTTTTTTATCCACCGCTTGCACGCACAACGACGGCGGTTGTTCGGCTTCTCGCCTTCCGCGACGGCCACACATGCATCCAGCGGATCGGGTTGCATTTTTAATTAAGAGCACTCTCCATTAAAAATAGCGCGCACGGATAACGAGCTGCGGTCGCCGGCGCTGCTTTATTGCCTCGCTTTTGGCTCGCGAAAAAGTTCGGCGAAAAACAGCGGAGAGAGGCTTTTTCACGCCTCGCTCGCCGCCCTAGCTGTTGAAAAGCGGCGAATATATGTGATTTTTTTTTCGGAAAGCGATTTCGTGCCGAGCCATTTTTCCAGTTGGGTTTGTTTTTACAACGTGAGTGACGCGCTCGTGTTTCATTTTGGGCCGAAAAGCGACGGATTGAGTGGCCTAAAGAGCGACGGATAACTTTTAATTGGAGTTTATTCGCGGAATGGAAAGCAGGCGAAAATATCAAAAGCTCTTCAACAAACCATTGTAATTTTTAGAGGCAGAAATCAATGTTGTAAAATATGAATTTTGATGAAAGCGACTATAAATGTTTGAAGTTTTGAATAAAACCGCCACTACCAGGGGGGAATTTTCACATTTTATTTTCCATGGTAATATTCTTTTTTTTTTTTAAATATTTGTGATTATTATTTTGTTTGATGCCATAATTCCCATAAGTAAACTAATTAATTAATTAATTAGTTCATTATTTGATTTGATTCAAAGTTTGTTTACATCAACTTTAATCTACGCAATTCTTAAATGGTGGTAAAAATATGATAAAAAATTCTCAATTTGCTTTTTTAAAACTTTGTTTATACTTGAAAAAATTCAGTTACAATTGTGTTTGTTAAAATGCTTAAATATATAGTTATATAATATTTTTCATTAAAAATTAATTATTAAAATGAAGTTAAATAATTCAAGCACCTCTAGCAATTGAGTTTTGCTGGAATTTATTATTTGCTTATTGTCAAACTCTTGAAGAACACAATTTTTCTAGGTTTTTTCCTGAAGATTTAGTTTTATTGGTTTCCTTTTTCTGCTGGATCAAGATGTTAATTGCCTTAAAAACCGAACCTAGATTTATTGTAAGGCAAAAACCATCAATCTAACCCCAAACAATCCCACCTTTGAACACATCCATTCCAATTTTCCGTCGCACCACTCAGATCAGATCCGGTGAGCACAAATAAATCAGCATGGAAATTAAATTTCCTCCGCGTCTCGGATTTCTTTCTCGGCTGCAGTTTGACACAGAAAAAGCATCGGCGTGATCACTTTGCGGCCCAGATAGAAAGAAGCGGCAGGACCAAAACAAAGAGATCGGATTAAGTGGCGTGTCCGTCTGTTCGGGGTGGTCCCGCTTTGCAGGGCTGCTGCAGCGACCGACCATTATTTTATTGGACTCCCTCGGGAGAAGCAACACAACGGTTGGCCCGGCGAGCCGAAAACCCTCGCCAGGGGACCGACTTGGGCACTTTGGCCGTCAGAGTCGTCAGTCGCAAGTGCCGACAACTGTTTGCGACCCACAATCGCGCGGTGATATGTTTTCATAACAACAAAACGTAACGGGACCCGGGGGTGGATTTCTTATGGGGGTGCCGGTACCGAGAGTGGTTGTAGTGCAGCCATGAGTCATGATGGCGCCCTCATCGATCCGACGGAGCATCTCCCTTTTTTTCATTCTGCTCTCTCTCCCGTGGGAGTTGTTCTTTTTGAATTTCCCATCCGAATTTGGGAAATATGTGCGCACGTGCCTTTTTCTTCTTCTTTTCTTTGGTCTTTTTTGTTCGCACAAAACTTCGAAGCTGCCGTTTTGGAGAAGGAGCAGTTTTCGTGCGCACGTGATACAAAAGTTTCCGAATTCACTTTTGCCGCGGGTTGTTTGGTGCCGCCGTCGGCAAAGAGCCCTCGAGACCGAAAGTGATGATTCCGAGTGACGACAACGACGGTGCTGGTTTTCATCAATTCGGCGAAAAGTTTGCTCGCGAATTTTGCGCTCTTTGCGGAGCTCTTGAAAGTTGAAAGAATAAAGAACGAGATAACTTTGGTTTTGTTAATGCAGTTTGCGGAGAGAAATTGAATAGTTCTCTTGAAAGGGATGAGTGTTCTTTGAAGAAGAAGAAGCCTTAGATGTTTTATTTACTCTCCACCGGTGCTCCATTCAACAATCTTCAATAATTCAAATGGCAGAAGATTTAAAAGTTAGATCAAAATTGTAGAGAAACAGTTATGAAATTTGTTTAGACACTTAAATTCAATCGAAATTTGAAGAAATTTTAAATTTTCTATTTATTTCAAGCATAACCACAAATGGTATGCAAATTGTTTAAGATTGTGAAATTAAATCCAGTTATAAGCAGTTCATCCAGTTTGCTTTGAATAATTTTGAAAAAAAAAATAATAATAATAATAACGCAGAAACAATTAATCTCAAGAACCATTTTGAATTTTTTTGCACATATATTTCATTTGGATAATTTCAATTTATTAACTTGAACAAGTTTTTATTGAAATCTTCTTTAATTAAATCGATAAAAAAATTTTATTCAAGCAGATTTATGTGCCAAATTTATTTAGACTTAAACGCATTGTGGCCTTTTGGATTTATTTAAAAAGTAATTCTTCACACAAAAAGTGCACTGGGCCTCCCCTTGTTTCTAATTCCGACGTCAGATTCAATCTGAATGTGCAATCTTTCAAATTAAAGCCGTCGTTCGACACATCTGCGTCTAATCAGCACACGAGAATAGACCTTTCACAAAGTCGTTTCAAAGTCTTTTCGTCAACTTCAAAAGAATGTCTGGTCATGGCGGCCGCGACTATTTTTGCCTGCAGCCCTGTAACTGAGAAAATGAGTTCAACCCTCGTTTCGCACGCAGGCCTCATTTTCGGCTCGAAAATCCATTAAAAGTTGCCGCGCCTGCTGGAGATAACACAACAAAATCCGAGCGTGCGAAATTCGCGCCGTCGTAAAAAAAAAGGACGAAAGAAAGAAAGCCCACCGCTCATTTGGCTCGGTGCCGCCGCGTGCATTCTGCGCGGATTAACGCCGCTGAGAATAAAGGGAAACAACAAAAGAGCGGAAACCCTTGCTAGGAAGAAGGGCAAACAGGGTGCACAATCCCGCGAAATAAGCCAGGCTGCATCTCCACCGCACCAGAGCGAAATTGCTGCGCTGCATGTTTGCAAGAAGTATAAAGGAGCAGAGAGAATCGCCAGCCGTCTCTCTCCGGCCATGCGAAACGGTTTTGTGCACTGTTTCAGCCCTTTTTTATATCGGCGAGGGCGAGCGAGACCCTCTCGAGAGTATGGGCTCAAATTGGACGCTACTGCAGAAGCTGCGGAACCACTTTGGAGATTAGGCATGGAGCGTCTTGAAAATAATGCTCAAGGCTCAATACAGGGATTATGAAACTTATTGTTAGTGGGAATTTAGGCATTTTATGTAGAGAAAATTGAAAGGAAAAAAAATTAATAACAAAATTTAATTTTATTTTTAATTAATAAGGGCTTATTATTTTAACCTCTTATGGTTTTTAACTTAATTTATTTAAAGTTCAAAGCTAAAAAATTATATTTTATTCTATTTTTTAAATATTATTAAATGGATTTTCTTGTTAATTTATAATTAATAACAATAAATATATATTTTTTTATATAAATTTCCTTCTATAGCATATTTGATTGAGTCTGTGCAATCAGCAATAACAATAAATGAATTTTGGTTATGTTTTATAAACTGATGCGGTTACATTGTTATTTCTAAATATGTGACAAACAATTTTCCTTATTTGGGTTTTGCTATTAATTATGTGTTTCATTATTCATTTATATTTATATGGAATTAATAATACCAAGTGAATTTACGCATTTGAGTCTGATGCCTGGCAAATGAATTTTCCAAAAATTTTCTCCTAGAATTTCCTGCCGATTTCACTTTAATGTGGCGTGTGTGTTGCCAACGCGAGCCACTTTGCCGTCGCTGCATTAAACTTTTGGGCCCACGCTCACGGCGTCCCGATCTCCGAGGGTTGTAAATATAAGAACTCACGAGAGTTTCTGGCGCCCCGCCAGGCAATACATTGATGCAGGCAGTGCGGGGGAATGCGTTGCGACGCTTGTTACCGAGCAGAAGATTCATAAATTATTCGACAGAAATTCGAAAGTATTAAAAGGGTTTTAATGGCCGCTATTTTCGCGGCTTTGATGTCGCTGCTCGCGACGAGCGCATAAATTAAAAAATTTTAATTTGGCCCCGGAGTGCTTTAATCGGCCGAGAGGAGGTTTTGAGTTTTTCGTTAAATTGCGGTCGGGCAGCACGTGCGCTTCCCTCTAGCATTATATTCTCTGCTCTCTTGCGTGTATTTGTTTGCGGCCCGCATGATTTATTCTGGCCGACACACACACACAACACAGGCCGGGATTTGCAGGCGTTGTGAAGTGGCAAACTGTTTTGCAGCTCCTTCCCTTCCACTCTCTCGGGTCGGCTCCCGCACTCGATTATGGAAATTACCGCCGTCGCTTTGATCCTTGGCTCTCTCGCGTCCAGATGAGTTACGCCGGCGACATCAAAATTGGAAATGAATTTTTAACACAATTAACCCTTTCTCCGCACCGGCGCGGTGTAATCCCATTTCGCCGGTGCCGGAGAGGGATGGAACTTTTTTTTTTAAATATTATACCTCTTGCTCGGAAAAGGCGGAGGCGAGGAAAAATGAGCTGTGTGCCGCGAGGATTACGTTATAATTTGAATTTCCCTGCCGTTGTTTGTTGCGAAATAAAACCAACGTTGGAGGAAAAAAATTATATGCATACCAAAAACCGTGTGCGCGTCCCAAATGATAATAACAATGCGAAAGTGGACGGAAAATTGATACGTTTCGCAGAGAGTGTACCGGGTTAAAAATGCTGAAAGCAATTTGGACAAATTGCTTTGTGCGCTCGCGAGCGCGACAAGTATATATTCATGGAATACATAAAAACTTAATAATGCACGGACGCAACAACAACATTCTAGGCGACGCCGGCATATGTAAATAGATTTCGAGACTGTGTTGTGCAAAATTGACTGAAGATTGAACGGCGCCGAGAGAAAGGAGGAGTTGCCTTCTTTTTGTCCCGGCGTCGCATATGCTCGGCGTAATGAAATTTTTGCTCTTTGCCCCCACGGCGAATTTTTGTATTCATCCCTTTTGCTCGCGGTTTGTCTGCGGCAAATTTGAAATCGGAAATCCATGGAGGAGCATCTCATTTGTCTGGAGCTTTTTGTATAGAGAGTCTTGAACAGTTCGTCGATAGAAATGAAAAAAAAAATATTCTGGAATATTTATTTTAAAGTTAAAAGCAATTTAATTTCAATTTCACATGAATTGTTAAATTTCTGCAGATTTTTTAAATTTTTTAATTTTATTACTAATTTTAATAACTACAAAATTTGTAAAATTTTTGATTAGTTTCTTTATTGTATTTATTTTTACATATGACATGTTAATTTTTGCCACTTATCAATAATTTATTGTGGCTGATAATTGGCAACAAAAATTGAATATTACGTTCAGATTTCAGAAGAAGATTTATTAAAAAAAGAAATATTCACAAAAGTAACATGATTGAAATTTTGCTATTTACTTATTTTTCATTCAAAAAAATGGAGATCTCATGCTTTCATGAATTTGTAACAATTTTTTTTTTATTATGACTTTTTATACATCTCTTATGTTTTCATCTGTAACAATTGCTTTTGAAACAGAAATTAGCAATATTTTGCACTGAAAGAGCTTTTGCTACGTTTGTAGCTGTCTCTGCGTAAACTGCAAAAAAGATCAAAAGAGTGCACATCAAAGGCGTGCGTAATCCGTGGCCGTACTTGCGCTCGCGGTGCGAACATTAATCACGGCGGCTTTCGCGAGGAGCGTTTTTAATCAGCAGCAAACACCACTGGCCGCCGGACTAAACGACGTTCGGCTCTCGTTTTGACGCGGAATTCAATAGATCTGCCCGAATAATCCACTTTCACGGCGTTGTTATTAATAAAACAAGCGGCGCCTGTGTTAGTGAGCGGCACAATTGATTATGGCCGGTGCTGCTGGGAAAGTAAGCTTATTGCAGAGACCGGCGGCTTTTGCTTTGCTGACTGCACGCCAGCAACACACATCAGGGAAAACGCGATTACCTCTGTCGGTGCAAATGCAAACAGGCGGGAATAAATAACGTCGCGCGCACGCGATAGTGATTGCAAAAATTATATACATGTTCATCCGACTCGGCAAAGTTCAGCCAGGGGAAAGCCATGACCACCCAGTCAGCTAGCAACCCTTTGTTTTTGCCAATCCATAGTTCGATGAACCTTTAATCAATTAATATCTGAGAAACCAATTATTTGTTTAAATTTAAAATTCTGCAAATTCATTTTAAAACTGATCCTAAAATTCTTATTTTCCTGATATATCTGAATTTTTATTCAAAAAAGTTTAGAGTTTTCTGAATATTTGTGTGTAGTTGTATAAAACTTTTGAACGTTTTGTATGTTCAATCAGTGAATCGGAAAAATATCTAATAATATGCCTCATTTTGCGATTTAAATTAGAAACCAAAATTAAAGTTTTTGGATAAATATTGAGAATACTTTATTAATTTAAAAAGTTAATTTTTTCAGACGTTTTGCCATGTGATCAGCTATAATCTATACTTTTAATCACATTTTTGGAAACAATTTGAGTGATTCAGAGAAGCTTTTTTTCAAATTTGTTAATAAATAATATTACCTAATTGAATTGCTATAATTGAGCGTATTTATTAAATCAGTAAAACCGGCTTACATCAAATTTTTGGAGATTATTTGTGTGTGATTTTATATTAAAGCCGGAAATATCATATTTAATATTAAAAAATAAATGTAATTTTAGTTTGAATTAAATCTGAAAAGAAAATCTCTTCTAGACAAACATGTGGATTGTTAGGGGCTCCAGTGTTTCATCGTGCGCCACACGTTTTTCAAGAGAGCTTTACTCCACTTCCTTTATCTTTTAACCACGCACATGATGCAGCTGCATTTTAATTCACAACAGCAGCAACTGCCACCAAATACCATTTACTCACTCCTCAGAGCTGTCACGCGTTGGTTTGGAACAAAAAATGATTTCCTCGCTCGCACTGGAGCACTCCACTCTAGTTCTCTCTCCCGAAACATAACTAAATTTAGATCTGCATTCGTATGAGTTGGGGCGAAACCCGAGAGCCGCCGCAGCTAAATTTCAGGTCGCGCGGCGGTGACAGATGGCCCTGTTTTAATTGTTTCCCCGCACGGGCAGCCTTTATTTATTGCCCCGTCGCACATTGCGCAGGATGGACCTGTGTTTCGGGCAGTTTATCGCCAGCACGCCTGCATGGCACAATGGGAAACGTCCCCGGCAAAAATTGACTCCATAAATTAATTACTCGGCGGCAAAGCTCCTCTTTGCACGATGGCGGCGGCTTTCATACAATTTCCTAAGTAAGTTTGCACAGCAGTCACCTGAGGGTTGACTCACTTGCATTGCGTGTTCAGTAAACCACCACCCACCCTTTCAGCTTCCGTCGAATGCTGTCTGGCCTGCTTTGAAGTCGAGCGAAAGCCAGGGGGACTGTTACGGGGAGCGAAATAACCCGTGACTGGCTGATTTTTTTTCTTCCACGAGTTCCGGCTTGAATCAAAATATTTTACCGAGTATGTGCTGAGTGGCGGAAATTTCGCAACCCCGCATATATGAAAATGCGTCGAATCGCGCGTGAATTCGATTCAGAAAGAAGTGCTTTCGAACGCGCCGTCTGGTGAAAAGGGTCTTGCAGCGTTTGATATTTCGGCACGAACTGACGCTTTTTTGCCACCACGACAGATATATCGAAAATGGATTTTTACATAAATTTGACGAGGATTACAGCCGCTTTTGCACCAGAAAGGAGAGGGTGAAATTTTGCAATCGCGTGCAAGCCTGATGGAATAAATAAATCCACGTGAAGAGGAAAAATTCTAAAAATAATAATCGGTTTTTTCGTTTGTAAATTTTTTAAATCGTTGCCTAAAAAAAAGTAATAAAAAACTTTCGTTTTTTGCTAATTTTTTTTTCTTGTTATTAAAAATATTAATTTTGGTTTGTGTAAGAAAACGTGTATTTTTAATTTTTACTTTTCTTTGATTAAAATTCATTTTAATTTCAAGATTTCATTAGAAGCACTCAATTAGAAGTGAAATTCTTTGTCAAATAAAAATCTTATCAGAGATTTGCAATCCCGCCGAAAAATTTCTCCTCGCTTTCATACCTTATTTCAAACTCATTTTTCATGCATATCATTTCAGTTGAACGTGTAATTTTCCCGATAGAAAAACTTTAAATTAAAACTCGGTCTGGAGGAAGTTGGCTGCGAGCAATGAAAATCTATCAAAACAGGCGGCGCCTTCACAAAGGACGCGCGAGATGAGAAAAGTTCAAGAGGGGCTGCTCGTCTCTCTCGCTCTCTCTGAAGGCGGAATTAGTTTTGTCGAAATAAATTAGCCCTTGTTTAATTAATTCGCCGGCGAATTGAATTGATGAGACAGGAAGCAGCGAATATCGTTTCGAGCAAGACGTATCAAGTTCTCTTGACTTGAGCGTCGTCTTCGGGCTCTCTTGTTACTCTCGCAGCGCGTCTCAAAGGCTCGCTACTCTTGATCTCAACGGCTCCTTGTTTATCTCGTGCCACACACACGCACGCCGTGCGGTTTCATGCCCGGTGAGCCTTTTCCAGATTCAATTGTCTCCGTAATAATTCCTGCTCTCGAGCACGTTCTGGTAATTGGTGGTGGCGTTGATGGCCATCGCTGCTCCTTCAGGTGTATGAATAATGCGCGCTTTTTTATTATTATTACATACATGTTCGCTCGAGTGCACAAGTGGGAACAACACAAGATGATGGCGCTGCCGAGTAGAAAAACGTGCCGGGGATGCTGGAAAATTCATATGGATGCGCTCGAATGGGGTCGTAAAAGTTTTGTCTGCTGGCTTTTTAACTTCGTGGAATACACATAAGAGAAAAGAGAGGAACAAAAAAAATTCAATTTGCAGCCGTGAGAAGTCTTGAAAATAAACTTTGTGGGAGAAACACACAAGTTACACTGACAATGAGACCTAATAAAAAGTTTCACACTGCAAATCTTGGAGAGATATAATATTTTATTTATTATCTGCAAAGTAATGCATTCAAAATGATATAGTGGAATTCTTGTTTGCTCCAAAATAAAGAATTAATTTAGAAAAATACCACCATCAGTTTTTAAAAGCTCAATAAATATTTATTTAAAATTAAGGCTCCATTATCTCCCCTGTTTTCATTTTTCATTAGGATTTAATAATAAAAAATAGGCTCAGCAGTGAAAAGAAATCGCATTGAATCTTTCATCAAAATTTTGTTTCGTGAAAAAATTGAAACATATTGATTTTTCCCTAATATTATTATGTTTTTAATTTTAGAATTTAGAATTAATTCATAATTTTAAATGTTTACTTCTCAATAACTTAATATTAAATGAATATCTTGCAGAAAATCTTCCGTTTGGAATACATCCTGGAGCAAAAGAATCCTTGTGCAAACATTTCCACTCCGCACTTTCGCACTCGATTAAACTTTCAGGGAGAAAAAATTGCACCCAAATTGCTCTGCTCTCTTTTCACCAACCCCAAGCCGCTAAAAGCTCTGATAAAAAGAATTTGGTCCCAGCAGCAGGTGTTGGGCCAAATCCTCTCTCTGCAAATTCCAGAGCAACCCTCTTTCCCGCATATCTCGCCGATTTGCGCAAAAAGCGTCCTCCCCAATCGCATGTTGGCCCGGGCTTTTGCTTCCTCGCATGGAAATGAGAGAGGGAGAAAGGAGAGCAGAGAGCAGTTTATGGATGTGGACGCATAAATATACTTGAGCTCTCTTTTGGCTGCTGATTTGATTACTCAAAGAGAACTCGCTCGGCAACGGGCGTAATCTAATGTGCTCTCCACGCCGGGGATAAATCTCTTCTTTCTTCTTCGTCCATACGCATGTGTAATGGCAGCAGTGAATGTTGCGCGTAATCCGACTGTCGGTTGACTCGCTGACTGACAGGATAAATGGGAACTCAACAAATGATTCTTGATTACACGTTATTTACATTAGGGAGCGAGCTGGAAATGAAAAGACGACGCCTGCGTGTGGTAAAATAAAGGAGCTCTCAACCGCACAGCACAAAATTGAGAAGGGAAGTGAAAAATTTGTGTGTGCACCCGGAAAACGCGGGGACGTTGTTTGTTTTGACTAAATTACTCGCGCTGCAAACAAAAACAGGGGAAGCTCAAAATTGGCCCCAAAAACGGTTGTTTTGCATTATTTCTGCCGATTTTTCAACGAAACACTTATTAAAATATTTCATTTCTCCCCATTCTGAGAGAAATATAAAAATATCATTTTTAATTTGTTTGGAAATTTTAATATAAATTAAAACTTCTCCAATAAAATTGACAACAACTTAATAATAAACTAATCTCGAAGTATCTTATTGATAATTTATTTTATACATGTAATGTGTTATTCTTAACAAATTCTAAATATTTTAAAATGTTTTTCTGATAAATTTATTAGTTTATTTATTTGATTTATTTTAAAATCCATATGTCTGTCGTATCCCACGCTTGTCTCACTGCCCCTTGGTGGTCTCTAGCTCTTGACAAACGTGAAATAAATTTTGTGGCTCTGGAGAGCGGACATAATTTGTCTTACAAGCGCTAATCCTGCTCAGACTTCTCGCACCGCTGGTGCAGCATAAAGTTTGCTTTCACAGCGAAGAGCTCTGGCCGCGCGTATAAAAATCTCAAGCATGGCGAACCGCCAGAATTATGGTTGTTTACGCTGGCAAAATAAATAAACGGATTTATATAGATATTCGTGGCGGCAACTTGTTAACATGCACCGAAGATGAAAGACCAGCGGATTCATTCGGCTGGGCAAAATGAACCCGGACTGAAAATCAATCGGCTCATCTTTTTATCTGCAAGTCTCAAAGGAAATTTCCGATCCGCCGAGCAAAGCTCCTCCACTTCATAATGATGCCGGGCCGAAATCTCCAGCTTGTGATAGCGTTTTATGGAGACGTCGGTTGCAGAATAAAAATGGCCTCTTTACTTTTAAAGCCGAATAAATAGAGAAATCCGCAGAGAGGAATTAAGCAGCCGGTCAAATGGCTCTTCGGAGACTTTTCGGCAAAAAGGGGCCTGTCATTGACAGATAATACCATTTTTTTTACTGGTATATTGATCTTCGATGACTTTCCACATCCCCGTCCGGTCGTTTTTGCTCCTCTGCTTTGCCATCCGAACGAATTACTTCGCGCCTCCGGATTTATGGCCGCCCGGGTCAGATAGTAAAAATTATTGCGCGACGAACCGACTGCTGCTGTAAATCTGAATTTCGGCTCGGCGTGGGGAGCAAGCGCCGCTCGCTGATATATAAACAGGCAGAAATTAATGGACCCCGATGGACATTAAAACTCGGAGAAAAAATATTGCCCATGTAACAAATCAAAATGATGATGCTACGAAATGAGTTGTTTATTGAAAATTAAAAGGAGGAAGCGCATAAAAGTAATTTATCGCTTGTTGTGAAACACACAGAGAGACAAAAATAACAAAACGTTGAAGCTTTTTCACTTGCGAATTCAACGAAGTGTTTTAAAATTATATAGAGAAGCAGTGCAAAAGTTCCAAATAGAAATGCTTCGAATGAGAGTAAAAAGCGAGAGTGCAACTTTTTGCTGCCGTGTTTATCCAGAAGCAAAGATTGGCGCAGCCCGCCGGCGAAAACCAATTACCGGAGCAAAGAGAGCGCGCAAATTTTGCTTTTGGAACGACGCAAAGAGATTTAAGAGTCGCTTAATATAAAGAACAAGGACGGAAAAACTTCTTTAACTCGTTTGACGTTGCAGAGTTTTAAGTAAACGGAGTGAAGAGCGAGTTTTAATTAAAATCCGATTGCCAAATACGCGTTTGCACATCGGATAAATATATAAGCTTAGCTTAATAGAAAGGCCAAAAGAAAGGTCCATGGAAGGAGAAAATCAGCTGAAACTATATTACAATAGTCCATATTACTGAAGGTAACAAAAGATATAAAAAGAAGTTTTAATAAAATATCCTAAAGATTTTTAATATATATTTTTAGCCACATTAGTTGAAATTAATCAATTAATAGAAGACCTTTTATTAAGAATATTATTTGAAACTTTTACTTTAAACAGAAAGGAAAATAATATCGATTTATTTGAAATCATCTCACTTTACTTTAGATGAATCTAATATTGGCTATAGACAACTTTCTTAAAAATATATAATTTATTTCATCATGCAACGATCTTACAAATTTATTCATACAAAAAAAAAGTAAATAAATAAACACCTTTTTATGTTTCAAGCCTTTGTATCCTCCGTTCTTTTCTTCCTTCCTCTTTTTTTTTTATAAACAAGCAAATTTGGTGCGGGGGCGGCGTAGTGGCAGTGAATAAAATTTGGGAGCGCTTTGCTTTTGCCCGCTCGTGTTCGTGTAGCGACAGCTGTTGTTTTCCCATCTGACACCAACATGCAGCAGCCGCTTCTCGTTTCTGTGCAAATCTCTTTCGCTCGCCAGTGTGCGATTGTGGCTGGAGAGGAAATTGTCAATTTGATGCCATTTGCTGCAGAAAGTAAGCGACGGCGAGCCGCAGCATGCAGAGATCAATATTTATCGGACGATATGATACGCCAGCGAAGTAATTTGGCTAATGCTGGAGCGATGTCGTCCCAAGGGAGCTGTTTCGAGCCGGCGTGCTTTTAATTGGAAATTTGCTCTTCTCTCCCGAACTCTGATACGTGTGTTTTAATTCTCGGAATATACATACATCAAATTGGAAGACGGAGCGGCAGAAGAAAATTGCAATCTCGGGTCGTTATGTGAACGGAGCAGGAACTTGATCTGAATGAAAATAATGCTGCGGGTAGAGGAGCGAAATTGGTTTTGTGCTGCTGGTCCTTTTCTTTATTATTTCCAACGAGAGATGCGAATGCCAAAGTAGTCCCTCGCTCATCCGAACTTTTATCCAGCTAGGGGCAATCGGAACGTTGTTCAAATTTGCAAACAATGCTACTGGGGACTGGCTAGGGACGTAAAATGCCAGAGTGAAGACATGATAAAAGAATAGGGCTATAAAAAAGTCGATTCAAAAGAATTTAAAAAAGTCAATTTTATGCAAATTCATTATGACAGAAGTTGTCAAAAGATTAATTCAAATAAAATTTTTAATTTTTTTTTCAGTGAATCGATTTCTGCGTTAAAAATTCTAAATTAAGAGATTTCTCCAATACCAAGCCCGTATTTGAATAAGAATAGGTCACAAGATACCGTTGTTGGAAAACTTTTCCAGCAATTTAACCACCATAGTTGGTCCAGCAATCACCACAAATTATATTCATCACTCAATACGGGTTTGTGGTGTGTCAAATCTTGATTTACAAAGATTTATACCCTGTAATAGCAAGGGGATTATATTTCAATTCCAAAATGTACTTTTTTATTATTAAATTATTAACAAATTATTACATTTTGTATAAAATCACTGGAGTAAAGGTCCGTCGTTTTTTTAAAATTACTAATTCACATTTTTAGCTAGTCGAGTACAAATTTTTAAATTTTTTTATAACTAGAATTCCCTGCATAATTTAAAAGAATGCTGAAAACGATCAATATTCATTTCAAGGAACACCATACGTCAATCAAAATATAAGATGATTGTTCGAAAGTAATTGAATTTTCATAAATTTTCGTCAAAAACTCTTCTGATGTTATTAAATAATATGTAATTTGAGCCGTCACTCCCACATCTCCTGGCCCAGCTTTTGTATTGTGATGCGCGGAACGAATCAAGCCTTATATCGCCAGGAATCCAAGTAATGAAATTTCAGCTGCGAAATTAATATAGAAATTTGATATCCCCTTTGAATGGTGTAATCTAAGCGGCGCTGAATAGAAAATTGATTTGCATCGCAATGAAATGCTCGTCGCATCCAAAACACAATTTGGCTTGAATAATTTATGAGCGGAGAGTCGTCGGTCGCTCGTGCATGCAGCGGCGTTCCCAGAATTGTTGAAAAGCGATCGTGTCTGCTGCATTTTTGACGGGAAAAATGATAAAAGAGGGCTATGTATATGCACGCGTGCCTGCGAACGCCACGTTTAATTAAATAAAAAATGAAAAAAGGCAGGCAGAGTTCCTGGCGTGCCCTTTATCAGCAGAAACAAATCTCGACGGGCTTCATTCCGAATGCACCAGAGTAAAAAACCAAAATAACTCTCCAACCCAAACATCCGAGTATAAAACAAGAGACTTTTTGTCCCTTTTCCCCCTAGAGCAAAAACAAAGGATTGCATGTATGTTTAATTTGGGCCCCCCTGCTTTAATCTTTAACTCGACAATATGGACGTATAATGATGGTGAGCAATTCATGCGCGAACTTTGCAAATTGCGTTCGGATCCAATTCCAGAGCGCGATGGCGCCGCCGGATCAATCCTCACTCACGCCCTCCTGCTCTTTTCGATGGCTTGGGGCGGATAATTTTGCCCGTCGAATGTAACAGACTGAGTGTGTCACGCAGTTGCTAATAATGCGCCGGCAACAAGCACCCCGAGCTTTTCCTTTCATGTGGGCGCAGGAATTCCAATATTGGAGAGGCACAAGATTTTCGCGCCCAAAAGCAGCCGCCGGATTGTTGCGAATTTAATACCATGAAATGTAAGTACGAACTACTGGTATATCCTACGGAAAGGCGGGGCACACCACGATTGAATTTCGCCCGAGATGTCTTAATTGTCCTCTTTCACGCGCCACCGCCGATCGAATGATATGCAAATATTTGATACGAAAACCGCATGGTAGCCTTTTGATTGCGGTAAAAACAGTCGCGCGCAGCTGTCAGCCACATGTTTGCGAGATTCGCGCTGCACGAGCTGGAAAAAAACACACACTTGACAGCTATTTTAATCAAATGCTTCTCTGTCGAGCAGGAAAAAAACCAAACGACCCAATAAATCTGAGCCTGAATACCAATTAGGTTAATTAAACCCAGTTCGTTAATGTCAGCTAAAATTGCCTCAAAACATATTTTAAATGTAATTTTAGTCTTTTTGTCCATCTCTAGGAAGGGTTTAAAAATTAAGCAAAAATATTTCAGTTCATTTAGCTAATGGAATTTTCAATTTTTCCAATAATTCAAATTGAATTATTTAACAATTGGTAAAAAATTAAAAAAAAAATGTAGTTTTTAAATATTTTTTCAATTTTTTTTTAACAAATAAGTGAAATAATAAGTATGAATTATTCATTAATTTTGTTTCAGTTCTATTTATAAATAATTAATCAGCAAATTTTATTTAATAAACCAAATTAAAAACATGAGCAGATCCAATCAATGCAGCTGCCATTTGTCTTCAGAGACATTCAGATTTTTATTTGTCATCGTCCCAGATGGCAGTACTTCAAATGCAATCAGCAAATCGTCTGTTGGACTGAATGTCTAAAGGATGGCGGTCGTCCCTGGGTGCAATTTCGACTCTGTGTGTTCGCCGCCGCCGCCAACGCCGCGTCATTGAGGCAAATAAACAAACAAACGGCTGCGAGTGAGTGTCTCTGCAGCTTTCATTACACAAAATGCATGTGCGGCATTTCCCGCGGGGCTGAATTAAATCGTCCGTCTCGGCCGGTTGCAATAACAAACGGCCGAAGAAGAAGTAGAATTCTCTTGAGATAAAGCGAAAGAAAGAAAGAGAAACCGACGGCCAGTCTAATGGCGCCTATTGTAAAGAAACAGCCCCGACGGTTATTTGCAACGAATATGTATCATCCGAGCGCGACACAGCCGGCAGTTTAAGTACTTCCTGACGGATGGGTGGCGATCCGAATAGCCTTTTTTGTTATTTCAAACTGCGCCGATGTTATTTACCGCAGTCGCGCCGGCTCCGTTCGCGATTTATTGCGTTCGTCGTAAATTTGCCAAATCGCGCCGCCGGTGCCTCGATGGCCGCCCGGTTTGGTGAACGATGAATGTATCTTTGTTGGCGAATTATTCGGAGGCTTTTAGCTGCCGCATCTCTCGTCAGCAAAGCTTCTTTTGTGTCTGGAGCAAGAGAGGGTCTTGAAAGGGACCACGAATGGGTGTTTGCCAAGGGGCTTTTAAGAAGAGATGGGAAGTTATCAGGAAGGAAATGACCATCGTTAAAAAATAATTCTCGTGTAGATATGCAAATTGTGCAAAGAGCTTGTGAAAGAGATGCCTTTTAAGTTGCATTAAACGTACATTGTAAGCCTCCGTGTCAATGGATTTATTTTCAAAAGACTGAAATGTTCGCTCGTTACAAGAATGAAAAATGTTAAAAGGTACAAAAATAAGCAGCTTTGAAAGACGAACAAATTCTGTCAGCTTTTTGATGACAACAAAAAATCGTCTGGTAATTTTTATTTTTGCACGTTGTTCTTTTACAGTCCAAACTTTTAAAATTTACGGAAAAAACAAGCAAAAATATTACACACAATTATTTGTAAATGAGGAAGGAAACTGTTAAATAATAATAATAATATTATTATTATTAATGTAATAAAAATAATTAATCTTTTGCTGAAATTATATAAATTTTTGCAAATATTAAATGGAGCAGACATTAAAAAAAATATGCTTCCTTAGATATGGTATAATGGATAATAAAATTTTTTGTAACATTTTAAGTTATGGTTGGACCAAAGAAATTAAAAAAAAAGTTAATTTTTTATCTGCAAATATTTCTGCAATATTATCATAGCCTGTTTTCGCACCTACTTTTGCAATTTTCTCCCCTGAAGTTATTATATTGTGGCTCTTAAATCATTAAAAATAATCTAAACCTTTAAAATTCATATCCGCAGCATAATTTTAGAACTTATACCCAAAGAGTGCCAAGCTTGTTTTAAAAGTCTCAATGTATCAACTCAATTTAAATTTCATTCCAGGAATTTAAACAAAATAATTTCCAAGGGATGAATTGAATTTTTCCAATAAGGAAATTCTCATTTCTGAAGAGGTAACAGCAATAAAAAATGAGATAAAAACCAGAAAAAAATCTATGATTGGCAATGTTTATAAAAGAACTCAATCTAAAAACACTCGGCAGAAATAATTATTTTTCCTTTCAATACAAAATTGCAACCATCCCGAACTAAACTCAGTCCTTTATCAAGTAGCAGCACCCTTCTCTTTATTATTCTTTTCGCATTCAACCCTAGCCCTTGATTACTAGCTCCGAACTCAATCGCACAAGTTATTATATACGCGAAATCAATTTGAAAGGGCGGCGGACGCCGTCATAAATTCAGACAAAACGAAATTACATCCGAATGACGGTGGCAGCTTCATTCTCAATAATGACCTTTAATAAATCAGCCGTCATTCAGTACATTGGTGCGTCTGGTCTTTTGTCTTTTGCAGAGCGAATGGTCGCGAAATCTGTGTGACGTCGAGAGCACTCTTTTGTGCGCCGAGGAAAGGGGGCAAAAAAGAGTTTGTCGTCGTCGATGACTCTGTCGCTCCACTCGACGCCGCGCTTTCGTCTGAATGCAAATCCCAGCGGTATAAATGTATGTGTGAGAGAGAAGAGAGGGTGTGCAAGCAAGAAAGGGTTTTATTATCTCTCGACGCAAAAGTGCTGTGCGGAAAAGGGCCGTAAAGCGAGAGAGATCTTTACCTGTTTAGCCAAGTGCATCTTCAAGTACAAAGTAATCTGCATCCAGCTCGGCGTCGTTTTCGCCGACATCTTGCAACTTTTTATCGCACGAATCAGCTTCATTAACCTTAATTAGGTTGGCAACTTTGCGTCCGGAAAATCCATCATTCCCGCGACACGTGATGCTTCACAGCGGCGCGTGATCCATCAAGAAAATTGCACCTTTTCGATCATTCCTGCGATGACACTCGAAGAACTTTGGCCTAATTTAATGGAAAGGAAATTTTGCACCTAGTCCCATTTTTTACTCTGGTGGAAATTGAATTACTTGGACCGCAGAGAAAAGTTTTAGGGTGTAGATACAGAAAAGGGTCCTAACTTATTAAATTATGCAGTTTTCTTGAGTTTCTCAGCGTGCAGGCTGGTTTATCTGCAATTTAATTAGCTCGTAAGAAGACCCACCGCCGCTCTGGCTTTGCGTAATTCGAACTTTATGGCGCGGTGCAAACACGCGAAAGTGTTTCTCGTGGTGTTTTGGTTTGTTCTGGTTTTATCTCGTGACGGAAATTAGTATTAAGAGTTTGGAGAATAAACAGCTCGGGTGAAAAGACTTTAAAACCGAGTTGCATGGAATACTGATGCCGCGTTAATTTGACTTTCAAATTAAGTGTTACATGTTTGCAACTTTGCATCTCCTTTGGAATAGATCCCCGTGTCATGAAATTCGCCAAGGAAGTTGACAGCGAGCTCTGCAATGCTATTTTAAATTAACAGTTACTTAATTGCGAGCCTAAAACCATACATAATTTACAATAATTAAAACATCAAGCATAAAGCATTTTAAAATATTCCATTTAATTTATTCAGGCTATTTCTCTGCTATTTAAATGCAAATTTCTAACAATTTTTAATTAAATTTTAATTTTTTTAGTACATCACTTGACCTATGTAAATTTAATTGTTTTTGTTTGTTTGTTTAACTCCCTTGAATTAAATTGCATTGCAGTTTACCTTGTTATTAATTAATGATTAATTTTCACTTGTGAAAATAAATATTTATTATTTTGTGTGAAGAAAATTAAATAAAGTATAGAAAGCCAAACTCTTCACCTAAATTTAGAAATAAGTAAGTTGCAAAGTAATTTTTTGGGTTCCTAAATTTATTAACGCTCAAAAGTTTAATTTTTGGTATTGTATCATTAATTATTCGGATACAGTGCAAAAATTGTTAATTTGTCGTAAATAGCGCAAAAAACTAAAAATAAATTTTATGTTTAATAAATGTTATCTAAAAATTTTAATTTTGCAGCTATTTAGTGGGGGGGGGGGATCCATTTATATAATAATCACTCTGAAATTTCCACCTTATCATTTTTATTTTATTTTGGCAATTGTTCACTGAAAATTTAAAATTAAAAAAAAAAATTGCTTTTATTATCATTACGTTTTATATTTATGAAGCACATTCTAGGTCAATTTTTACGTTCATGTGCATCATTTTTCACTTTGCAAAATGAACTCGCCCCACTTTTGCGCTGCAGTCCATAAAAACCAAGCAGCTCCCTAGGCAGCAATAGTTGGAAGCAGAAAAACCAGTCAAAGCGACGCTACCTTGTGTCGCCGAAGACGACGACGCCGTCAAGTGAGCCAGAAAGAAAGGCCATTGTCTGCCGACGCTGCAAGTCATTATTTCCGACTCTCGCTCGCACCTCGTTTTTTTCCGCTCGCCATGTTCACATTTTCTGTATGTAAAACTCTGCTCGGCGGCACGTGCAATCGTCTCGCAGCCCCTCGACTCGGCGGTAATTACGCGCGTCGAGCCTCTCCACCGTGATTATACGTAGCGCGACTCCTCCCTGCATGTGCCGTCGCATGAAGAGCATATAATGGAAACGGCGCCCGATGGGAACATTAACCCCATCACGGAGGCCTTTTCACTGTTATTCGGGCAGAGCTTTTTGGTTTTATTTGTTATATTGACTGTCGATGAAAGGCCTTTCAGCTTTTTTCTCTCGCTCTTGCTCTGTTTGTGACCGGTCGAAAAATTAAATTACCACTCGCGTGCTAACTACAAGAGCACATGCGGAAAAGGCCTCTGATTGCAAAGGGCCACCTTGCAAATTGATTCCGCCCTGCTTTGTTAATAAGGAAATTGGTCTCTCTCTCGCTCTCACGTGGCAAAGGGAAACGAGGGCTGCCTGCAAATGAAGGCGAAAATTTGCGGACCTTTTTGTTGGAAAAGGCGCAACCGCACTCGCAACGGAGAGTGTGCTGACACTTTTTGGTGCATTATTCATTGCCTCTGCTGCGGTTTCCCGAGGTGTAATGAGAATCGGAGAAACCCGCGCTTGTTAGCTCGCTTTTGAGTTTTCATAAGCAAATTCATGCGAATTGCTTTAACGCAAGCAGAAAACAGTTTTTCTGGATTTTTTTTAAATTTCACGTTGAAAAAAAAAATTAAAAATATGTAAATGAATTTTCAAAAGAAATGTAATATTTTTAAATTTGTTAAGTTAACCGAGCAGGGCTTCTTTTGAAAAATAAAGACTCTGCCTGAAAATTTAATTGAAATTTGAAATGTAGTTTTCTTTTTTACTTTGAAGTTTTTGCTTTTAATTAAATTTGTTTTTTTGCAAAACTCACTACATTGTTCTAAATTTCAGCAACGAATTTAGCTCCAGATATTATAACAATTTTTCTTGAAAAATTTAAAAGAAAATAATCTACATAACCCTGCGACAAATCACACGGCTTCAAGCGCAATATTTTTTAATTCATGATACCCAAAAGCACTGTATAAAAGTCTGTATAATTCTCTGTAAATTATTAAATGGGTTTGAAATAACATAGAGATTAAAAAATGAAAATTCCAAAAATTAAGTAATCACAAATTTAATAACAAACGACATAGGCTTTCCTTTGTCACTTTTAATTTATTTAGGATACTTCTTTAGTCTCATAATTCATAGGAGTTCCAAAAATCAAGTAATTCCCACAAAACTTTGTTTTCTTCATCTGTTAAAAATCAATAACATTTCAAATGGAATTTTTGCCAACCAGCAAACACGCTATGATGTATGTTTGCAGCACAACTGACACCCTAGCTCAAGTTTTGTTATTCACGATAAACTGGCAAAGCCGCAATTCCTGTTTGCGCCAGAAGGGTTGGTCGTTGGTGGTTGCAGAAGCAAAACACAATCGGAGAACCGTTCAATGTTGCGAGACAGACAGCGTTTCCGCCCGATCGGCTGCAAAGGACACACTCGAAGGGCGCACGATTGATTGCGGTAATTAGGAAATTGGCTTTCTCTGTCCGTTGCGCCTTGATTGAAATTCACGACGTCCGCCTGCACCGCAAGCTCTTTGTCTATTCCGGTCCACTTCTCTTCGGTTGATAATTTATTTAGAAGAGAAAAAGAAGAAATTTGCCAAGGTGACAGCAGGTGCTGTTCTCTCTCGGAATCAGGCCTCGCGCCTCCAGACGTGAGAACACTGCAGTATGAGGCCGGCCGAGGGTTGCATGTCCGCCGCGCAAATTGGATTTCGGGAACGGCCCGAAAACGCGGCGTGCTGAAATGAACGCGCACATTTCGCCGAATTCAATTTCCACGCCAAGAGCGTAATTATGGTCAGCTCATGAATTTGTTGTGCCCCGCGGCCAGCGCAATTGCATCGATCTCCCGCAGCGTCGCTCGCTTTTTTTTCCAAATTCAAAGGCAAAACGTTTACAAGAACTGTTCAATCATCAACGCCACTCGTTTCACCGAATGCAATCAGCAATCATTCATGTGAATTTCAAAAGGAATTAATTGGAACGATAGATAAAGTAATTGGATGTTTGGAAAGGGTAAAATAAAATAATGAGCTCCCTTGTATAGCATTTCTTTCCATTACAAACAATATAACATGTAATATTTTTGCTAGACCTTCATTTGTTTAGATTACACGCCTTGAAGCGTGCAAATTTATAATAAGAATATTATACGGAAATGAAAAATATATTTCCTAAAAACGATAATTTCATACATCATATTTGGTTCAGGTGATAATAATTTCTTGCAAATATTACTTCTGTCAAATAAGTTTGCACTGAATTAAATCGTTTGAAGAGCTATTGATTTTATATTCAAAAAATTCACATAAAATAAAGTTGGTTATTTATTCTTTTTAAATTGATTGGTGAACGAGTGGGTGATGATTGAACAGTTCTTGTAAACGTTTTCTTGGGAAAAAAATGCAATACTCTCAGTTTGTAAAATCAAAATATAAATAAATAATAAGTTATGAAAAATTTGATTCAATAAATAAACCTGTATTTTTTTCAATAATCCAGTATTTATGATGAAAAGAAAGATTTAAATCACGTTCCGGTCACTTTGAAGACTCGAATTTATATACGTATATTTTGTATGAAAAAATTTAACCCGATTAGTCGATAATGGCCAATGGACCAATCTGGCGCCAAAACAGATCTCCTGTCTCTTTTGACATTTCCCTCTCGTTCATACTCTCACTTTTTATGAAAAACTATATTGGTCTCATCAATTTCTCCAGAGGAAAAATCTTCTTGGCAGTCGGACTTCCTTGAAAGCGTGTCGCTCGCCTCAAGTCCGGCAAAAGTGCGTTCCAATTTCCCAGGGAGGAAATAATAATGACAATCTCTGCGCGAACAGACATCATCCTTAATGACAACGCCACTCAAATCTCTTCCTGCTGTAAAAGGCTAGAAGGGGTGCCTTTTCGAAAGAGCGAATTCATACAAAATGTACCCTTGGCTGCTCTTTCACATAATATTGATTTCAAATCACTGCGAAGGGAAAAGGGGGAAAGTTATTTTGGCCCGCGGCGGCAACATTATATTCCTTGACGAAATGTCATCTCGCCATTTTTGCCGCGCTAATGGATGTATGTGTGTCATTAGTCACTCCATCCTATTGATTGAATTCGGAGGCGATGCCAAGAAGGATCATGTTTTGCAAAGTGGATTACGCGGGGGCGAAGAAACAAAGGAAATAAGCTGTGCCAAAAAGCCGCGCCATAAAAGTGGAGCTGCTTATTGCCATGTTTGGCACGTTCGCAATTGCTGCGCTGGCCGATGAGAAAAGTTGCTTTTCTTCTATCTATGCATTCCGCAGTTTGTTGCCGGATCATATCGTGCATTTTAAAAATCTCCTTTCGCACGGATAAGCAGAAAAGCTCCAATTTTGTGTTTGAAAGACGCACCACCTAGCTTTTGCTGAAAGAGATCAAGTTAGTTTGAAACTTTTCTCGAGCGTGCAAAATGGAAAGAAAGAAATAAAGATCGAGTCGGCGGAAAGTTAGTTGCGCTGGTGTTTTTCCGCAAATTCCAAGGAGAGGAAGAGACAAAAGGAGCAGATTGAGATAACAACCGGCGCGCTATTGTTTGATCGAACTTTCTTGCGCTCGCTGTGCACTTTGTTCGTTTTGCTGAAACCCGAAAACGCCGTCGTCGTATTTTACACTAACAAGATTTGCTGGCAGAATATTTTTTTGCGGTGGGCTCGCTTTTGAATTTATGGTAATTATTCATCCGGCGGTGTCCCAGAAGTGCGGTTTTTTACACTCAACCCTCTCCCAATTGTGGCCAAGAACTTTCTGCGATTAATTCATTCTGGGTGTTGAGAAATTGGTTTTATTTGTGGGGAAGTTTTAATTGCGCCTTTTCTGTGAATTTGGATAAAATCAAAAGAAATACGCATTTCAAAAGAATTTTTCAATAAAATTAGTTGAATTCAAATCATTCTTAATTATTCTTTTCAAAAGTTCTCAATTCAATGATTTGTTTCCATCATTAAAAGAAAAAAAATTTAAAAAAGAGAAAAATCTTTGCAGCGGTTGGGAAACATCTGACTTTCTTCCAGAAACGACAGAATGTAAAAAATTAAAGTAACTTATTAAATAAAATTGTATAGAGAAGTTTATTTCCATGTTTTTTTCTCTTTATTTAAAATTCAATACAATATTGTTGCAAAATATTTACATGATTCTCGATTTTAATGATAAAATAATTTCATCACGTTTTGTTCACTAAGAGAATAATTAATGAAAACAATCATTGTCTTTTGTTGCAGCTCGGACAAATGCAGGTGTTCTTGAGTTCAGTGAGGAGCCGCAGGACACGGTTGTGCCGCCCGGTTCTTCGGCGGCCCTGCACTGCGTGCTCAAACCTTCGGCGGCCTATCCGTCCTCGTTCATCACGTGGCGTGGGCCCGACGGCAGCGTGCTTAATTTCATCGGCGACTCCCTTCGTCGGCAGCTGGGCAACGGAACACTTTTCTTCAGCAGCGTGCCCATCGGCATGTCCACCCTGCTCGGCACCTACCAGTGTCTGGTGCACCTCGACGGCGTCGGCACCATCGCCAGCAGGAAGGCCAACCTCTCTATTGCTTGTGAGTGAAATTGTTCAATTATCGTCTGGGATATTCTTAGCTCTCCTGGTTTCAAACATAATTTGGAATCCAAAATTGGGTGAGGGAAATTGGAAAAAGCTTTTTTCAGTTAAAATTGAAAAAAATTAACTAATAATTTTATTAGTTAATTAATTTTATTAATTTTTTAACCAATATTTTATCAAAAGATTTATTTTCTTTTTCGTCAAATAGTTGGCCCGCACGTGAGTCAACAGCCTCAGAGTCAAACCGTCCACGTTGGACAAATCGCCCACTTGGTCTGTGGCGTAGAAGCAAACCCGCCAGCGTCCGTCGTCTGGCTCAAGAACGACCAGGTGCTTACTCTGGACGACACGCGCATGATGCAGCTGCCGTCCGGCTCGCTGGACATCAGCGACGTGGAGTACTGGGACGCCGGAATGTACCGGTGCAACGCCACCAGCCTCAACAGACACGCCCTGAGCGAGAAAGCCAAGCTGACCGTCCAGCAGGACCAGTTTGCTCATCCGACGGCGCCGAGGTTTGTTGCCAAACCGGCAAGTGCGGTGGTCATTGAGGGCAGCACGGTCACTTTGGGGTGCGCTGCGATAGGAAATCCAACGCCCTGGGTCACCTGGCTTAAGGATGGAGTCAACATTGATTTTGCGTAAGAGATTATTTTAATTAATTTCACGTAAACATAAATTTATTTTACTTTGAAGTGATTTGGACAGCCGATTTTTGCTGATCGGGACGGGCTCTCTGCAAATCAGCAATGTTCAGGTCAGAGACGCAGGTGCTTACCAGTGCAGAGCTGAAAACAAAGAAGACTCTCTAGATGCTATGGCTAATCTTGACGTTCAAGGTTGGTGTCAATTTCATTAAAAATAAATTTTGCTTTCGCTACACATGATGAGTAATTTTGCTACACATGTTGAGAAATTTCACAACACATGTTGAGAAATTTCGCTACACATGATGAGAAATTTCACAACACACGTTGAGAAATTTTGCAACACATGTTGAGATTGCTTATTTCAAATGTTGTTTCAGTGCCTCCAAATTTCAAGAAACGTCCACAAGATTCTTTTGCTGAAGAAAAGGAGGATTTGGAACTGAGTTGTGACGTTGAAGGGCACCCTGAGCCCAGGGTGGTGTGGCTGAAAAATGGAGAGGAAATCAAACAGAATGAATACATGCAGGTATTGCTCTGGTTAGATTAAAAAATTCATCTTTTTAAATGTAATCTTGGTAGGTGCTCAATGGAAATAATTTAAGGATACTTGGTTTAATGTCTTTGGATGCTGGAATATTCCAATGCGTCGCATCCAATCCTGCAGGGGAAGTTCAAGCAGCAGCACGCTTAACAGTTTTGAGGCCTGGTAAATCTCATTTCAATATTTATTTATTTTGCTAGATTAGAAACATTATGCTATATTTTTTGTTTGAAAATTGTTTATATTTTATTCTATTTCTATTTTTTGGTGTATTGCAATTTTCATTTTTCATTTTATGTTTTATTTTTCTCCTTATTTTGCATGGTAGGCATGAACAAGTTGTCTCACAATCAGCATCACCCAAAAGAGAACATCATTCCCAAACGTGCCCCACTAGGTGAATCTGCGTTCACCGACGTGCCAACTGAGCCTCAAGAGGTGATGGCTCCGTTTACAAATGCGCGCTTCATCACTCTCAAGTGGAAAGAGCCAGAACACAGCAGCACTCCAGTCTTGGCCTACTCAGTTTACTACAAACTGAAAGACTCAGACAGGTAACTAGATCTATTTTAACCGTTTTGTGAATAAAGTTTCATCTTTCGCAATTTGCAGAGAAAGGGTGGCCAACACGAGCAGGCCTGACATCAGCATTTCTGGGCTCACTCCCACCAGAACGTATGTCTTCAGAGTGGCGGCCATCAATTCGCAAGGCGTCGGAAAACTTTCAGACCCAATCGAGGCGTCCACCCTGGCCGAAGCACACGTCCCTGGCATTCCTAAAAGCCTGAAGGTCTACGCCACCTCCTCGTCATCGATTGCATCAGAGTGGCAACCTCCAGAGGGTGGAGAGGCCCCGGTCAGTTACTACAAAATGTTCTACATGCAAGGAGACTCTTCAGTCGAACACCACGTCGTCACCTACAACACCTCCTTTGAAGTCAGAGACCTGAAGAAGTACTCGGAATACTCTGTTTGGGTTGTTGCTTTTTCGCCAAACCACGAGCCAGGTGCGAGCACTGAACAAGTCATTGCCCGCACTTTGGGAGACATTCCAGATGAGGCTCCGTCTAATGTAACCTTGGAGGCTGCTTCATCGACGGTAATTTTTGTTTTGTTTAATTCACACTGAAAATAATTGGTTTATTTCTCTCACAGAGTATTGTTGTGCGTTGGGAGCCACCTCCAGAACACACTCAGAATGGACTAATCAATGGATATAAAATCAGATATAAACGGAAAGGCCGAAACAAGGGAGGTGAAACCGTTTCAACGGCTGGCAATCGAAGAATGTACGTCATCACAGAGTTGGACCGAGACGCAGAGTACCAAGTGCGGATGTGGGCTCTGAATGCCAATGGAACCGGCCCTCCAACCGACTGGCTTTCTGTCTCCACCTTGGATAATGATTTGGATGAGTCAAAAGTGCCAGATGCGCCCATCAATCTCAGAGTTCGTCCAGCTGCTGATTCGGTTCATGTCACTTGGACGCCAGCTCCAGGCAAAAATGTCATGGTCCGAGGATACACCATTGGCTGGGGACCAGGAATACCTGATGTTTTCAGTCAGGTTGTTGAAGGAAAGCAGAGATACTACCACATCCAAAATTTGAGTAAGTTTTTAAATTATCTGAAATTCTCTTTGATAAAAATATGTTACCAACAGAACCCAATTCCGAGTATGTTATTTCGGTGAGGGCCTACAACAACATGGGTGATGGACAGCCAGTTTACGAAAGTGTGAGAACCAGAGAGGAGCCTATTTTGGAAGTGGCAACTCCTCTTTTACCTCCAGTTGGTCTTGAGGCTGTTGTGCTGACTGCTCAGTCTGTTGTCGTTTACTGGACGGACTCACAGCTTCCGAAAAACCAGGAAGTGACTGACGGTCGCCATTATGTTGTCCGATACACTTCGTACCACCATTCCTCCAACCCTCGCTACAAGTACACCAACACCACTCAACTGAACACGGTTATTGTTGACCTGAAGCCAAACACTCAGTACGAGTTCACAGTCAAAGTTGTCAAGGTAAAAATAAAATTATTTGATTTTAATATCTAATTTAATAATTAAAATAAAATTCAGGCCCACCGTGAAAGTCCATGGAGCATGGTTGTTTACAACACAACTCAGGAAGCATCTCCTGCCACAGCCCCAAGGGACTTGACTGTGGTTTCATCCGAGGGTAGCATCACCAACGTCAACCTCAACTGGCAGCCCCCGAAAACGCCAAATGGTCAGGTTGTTGGCTACATCATCACATACACGATAGACCACAACAAGCCAGAGAAAGACTGGGCCATGGAGGACATCAGTGGAGACAGAATGACCACATCCATCAAGAATTTGAACCCTGACACTACCTACTATTTCCGCATCCAGGCTAGGAACAAAATGGGCTACGGTCCTTTCTCCAATATTGTCACTTTCAAGACCCCATACAGTAAGCTAAAAAAATTGTTTTCTGGACTTGAAAATTTAAATTGATTTTCAATAGCAACTGGAGGCTACTCTCACGGTTCTGTGCACAACCATGGCGGCCCAGGTGGATTAGGGCAAACGAACATTATGCTTTTGGGGGTTGCTGTAGGTCTAGTTGCTCTTCTGTTGGTGTCTTCAGTTGCCATCTTTGTCTGTTGTCGGAAAAAGCAGGAAGAATCTCCTGAACGCAACAAGAAAATGTATCATGACCTTTCCCAAAATCCTGATCTGATTCTAAAATTACTTTTTTTTAAGTGTACAAAAAGGAAAGCCGAACATCAAACCTCCAGATCTGTGGATCCATCATGACCAAATGGAACTGAAGGCTCTGGAGCAGAAAAACGGTCAGAGCAGCAGCTCCTCTCAAGACCCCTTGGACCAGGATTCGCCACCTTCTTCCGATCCACCCCAAATTACAAGAACGAACACAAGCTCAATTGACAAAAGAACCTATGTGCCCTCGTACCTCTCTCAAGGTAAACTTCTTCAAAATTTGTGCTTTACAAGGAATTCCCCTTTTGTCAAGTCGTTTTTGTCCCTTGGCTTTTACCATTGCTTACAAACCCGCATGATATTCCACGTTTGCACCTTGATTTGCCCTTTCACTAGGCGGTGGCAGCAACAGCAGTCGCCTCAGCGACGACGAACGAAGCTCGACTGCCCGTCGATCGAAACCTGTATCGGTGCATGTGGACGCCACATTACTGCACATGGACATCCAGAGAGACTCAGGTACGCTCCCTGCACTAACATTGCTCCTGCACAGCTGCTATATCTTTACTAATCAAATCAACCCTTTTGTACTTTTATAAATACTCAAATTTGTTGCATGCTTGTCTTTTCCTGTATTTTAAAAGTGTGGTGTCAAAAAAAGTCAAAATTTGAGGAAAATTGAATTCAATTACACTAGACGATATCAATTTCCTTAAATTTTTGTATTAAATTAAAAAAAAAATGTGTGGGATTTTAAATTATGATAAATTCTTGGGTTGGAACTTTGGCAGCTTTAGAGGTTTGGGGTGAAACTTTGAAGGATAATTTCTATGAAATTTTGAACATTTTCAGCCTCATCCGTTTCAAGCAATGATCCAAGGCCCTATCCCCGTACGCAGTACACTGTCTCGCGAGCCCATGTTACCCTCGACCCTGGCACTTCAACAGTTGCTTGTAAGATTTATAATGAAAATTTTTCTGAATAAGTATTTAAACATCATTTTTCCCAGCATCAACAACCATCTCTGAAAATCCGTACTCCCTGCAAGGCGGCTATGATTCGGTCGACAGACCACACGCACATATATCAGGCGCACACGCATCAAATTACAGGTTTTTAATTTGATATTTTTTTCTATTAAACCTAACAAATTTGAAATAAAAACTTAAAGTAGTTTTTATATAATAAAATTTTAATTTTTTAATTTTATGAAATTAATTTCAAAATAATTTCAGCGCCCTGGCCGCAGGAAGTGGCAACGGAGACACAAACACGCTGGGCAAGCGCATGCAGGGCCACCCCCTCAAGAGCTTCAGTGTGCCTGCTCCACCTCCACAGGCAGGCACTGGCATCAGGCAGTCCAGCCCCTACAAGAATAAACTGCCTGCAGCAACACAACTGCCTCCTGGCATGTCCTCGCTGAAGAGAGGCTCCGACGCAGGGCGCGTCTCCAACTGCACAACTCCCCTGCTCACTCCCTCTTGGGGTGAGAACGAAATGCCCAACGAGACCACAAGGCTGCAGGTTAGAAAATTTTCCATTTTCATTGTGAAATATGCTCATTTGCCCTATTTTAGCCATCTTTGAGCACAGAAGAGTTGAACCAGGAAATGGCAAACTTGGAGGGGCTGATGAAAGACTTAGACGCCATAACCGCCAAGGAGTTTGAATGCTGAGATCTCACCTTGTAAAGACGCTGCTGACGCAGAAAAATTATTGTGTAGATAATATGTATAAAAATTAAAAGAGATTTGGTTTTTGATACAAAAAGACCTGTCTCGAGTTGTGCGAGAAAGAAAGAAAACCACGTCCATCTGATCTGTAGTCGTAAGTGACACACGTTGACGGACGCATTTCAAGTGGATGCAAATGTTTTTAAATTTATATATAAATTATTATAAATAACATGTTGACTGATTTTATATAACGAGCTAAATTGTAGAAGCACAACGGCTTTCTGTGGAAAATTGACGAGCCTGAATGGAAACCGGTAAAAAAAATCAGCACGAATGGCTAAACTTCTAAATGTGACTATGTACTATTTGAATTAGGTTACTGTGGAAATTTTACCTACCTCTTGGATGCTTTTATGAGAAAAACGATTGTGCCATATTACGATGAACGCGGAGAACTTAATTTTTCATTTAGCTAATTAATTTTGTAGTGAATTATTATTTTTTGTAAATCGCAGGCAGCTTTTTCTGCATTTTCTACTTTTGCAATAAACCGACGGCATCTAGCGTAGCAACTAATCTCAATCAATGAAGTCATTGATCTGCAACAAAACAACACACCACACAAATTTTATTTTTTGTTTAAACATGTAGGAGACTTAGCAAAGTTTGCGATTAAGATTAGCTCACTTGACGGTATCTTCGTACAAACAGCCATTTGTATTAATATTTAATAACAATTATTGCCATGTTGGTAGGTGTCGCCTATTCATGTAATACTCTTTGTCCTTTTTTATATTTATCCTCTTCCACTCTACTGTATCTCAAAATTTTATATGTCATACATAAAAAATACCTAAAATTGTGTTTTGTAAAATCTGAAAATAAATGGTTGATTAAATTGAAAATAAATCAAAGCAACTGGAGTTTTTTTATTTACACTATACTATGATATTTTCTAGTTGGTAAGTATCATAAAAAAATTTAAATACTCCCTTTTTTGTGTTTTTTACAGTTTTATGCTTTAATAATTTAAGTAAAATAACACAAAAGCTAATCGTATTTTATAATTTCAAATTATACGTTGATTCAAATCAAATAATTCAATAATTAGTTAAGCAAGAAGTTCTGCCTACTTGATGTTATTTAAATAAAAAAATTTGGAAAATTGATATAATGATATACATTTTATTTTAATTATTTCTTACAATATCTCATCATTAAAAGTAAAGAAACATTTCATTTTTATCACAATATTACAATATTAGCAATTGACTAAAATCCAAAACTCTGTGACTTACAGGAAAACTAATGAAGCAGATTGAGAATTCATAATTATTATTGGCAATTTGAGGAGTTGAAATGAGTAAAATTATACAAGTTTGCTGATGTTGAATCCATCAGTGGACTGGAGAGAGATTCTATTGAGACTACAGTTTTCCATATTAGCACCTTGGAAAGGTAATTGATGAAAGGTTATACATGGCTTCAGAGATTACAAAGGGAAAACACAAGCAAAATTGGCATACTTTCAAATTATAAATTAGCTCACGGCAATCAATGGCAATCATTCAAAGTTGAATACAGATCTTACTGGAAATGACTCGCAAAACATCGAGTTGATTATTAAGAACTAAAATAAAAATCTTGTATCAAGTTTATCCTAAACTATGTAGGCGAGGATTCACGAGAAAAAGTTTTTGATTTGTTTGAAAATTTTAGCATCATTGAAAAGCCGTAATTCTATATAGCTGATGTTTCACAGAAACTTGTTTTTCTTCAAATCAATAATTTCAGCACCTCCACTTTTGCGTCCAATAAGAGGAAAAATACTTAAACGTTCCATAATTAAATAAAACGGTAAAATTGTGATCAGATCATTCAACAAGCGTATCGGCAAAAAGTGGTGTTAAACTCAATTTGCCTTATTGTTTTCAGTCGAACTTGTGAGCACTAACTAGCTCCAGATCTTACAAGAAGTGAGAATGGGGCTTGAAAGTAAAATTTATGGAAATCTCTTCTTAAAAATAAGCACCTATTTCAACACAATACTTAAGTCAGGGAGTCAAACAAACAATCTGTGCACCAAATGGCAAAGAAAAATCTAGCTTAGGAATGCGGTAGATTATTATCCATTTTTCTTTCATTTTTCATCACACGTTTCAATTTTTATCTTTGATTCTAGCACGGGAAGAGAATCAGCAGGCGTCTTCATAGCTACACTTTCCTATGTTTGGTATTTAGTAATTCTTACGATTAGGCCGGGATCGAAGAGTGATATAAACTTTTCCTTTGAAATCGCATGCAATTTTTCGGACGTGGGATCGGCAAAGTCTGCTTCGGCAAAAGTGACGCGAAATATACAATACATCTTTAGGAACAAAATTCAGGGGCGTTCTAATGTGATGTTTTGCAGTTTAAAATGAGATTATGTTACAAGTTGTTAAAAAAAATATGAGAAGAACTGATGACACAATGGCACTATCAAGAACCAAGATGAGCTATCGTAATGCCTAGTCTAACGCACAACCTCATTTTTCAGTCATCTACCTGCTCTCTTTCTCAGATCGCAGTTTGTAATTTGTGCAAAACCCCTGACGCCGCCTTTTGCAAACGCAGAATTCGCAGCATCGCCTCGTCCGAATCCGCCTACTTGGATCGAATATATATTTATACAATATAATAATTTAAGTTAATCATTATTTCAAGTCGAATAATGGAGTTCAGGCTTTTCAGGCACTTGAGATATTTCACGTATCAAACACAGACCGAAATTTTCTTGCCCTTCTTGGTGGGTTTTTTGGCGGTCGGCACCACTTTCGGACACACAAGGCTCGGGTTCTGCACGGTGGCCCACACCGTCCGCATGTCGGTGCTGTTCATGTGGTGGCTGGTGAACAGCTGGTTGCGGTAAGCGCACGGCTCCAGCTTGCGTTTCTGGTAGCTGAAGCCAGCGTTGTCCAGCGGCCGAATTTTGGCTGCCTTGGAGCACAGGCCAGTGATGTACACGTCCTCGAGGTGAAACAGCGGCGTCCGCAAGGCAGCTTCGTACAGCCTCTTCACCACCTGCGCTGACATGACGTAGCCTGTGCCTGACAGGTACTTGGGGTATGTCCGATCCGGAAACATGTATTTGGGCGAGTACCTGAAATACGCAAAATTAATTAGAAGATTCTAACTAAAATTAATTAAATGTGTGTATTGCAGTCCTGATTTAATAATGACTTTCTTTTTCAATCCAAAAATATACAATTATAAATTATTTTTTTTCTAGTTCATTGATTAAAAAAAGGATAATTGATTTTTTTTTTTTTTTTTTTTTTTTAATTGAAAATTGAATATTGAAAAGAAAAAAAATAGATTTATTGGACAAAATTTCTTAAGTTATTTTTCAAAAGTGATAGAAAATTGAATTACGCCTGCATTTTTTATTTAATTATGTGATAAATACAAGATTCGCCAAATACTTTTAGTAAAAACAAGATGAAAATATTTTACTATCAACTTAATTTTTATTTCACTTTATTTAAAAAAAGATTATGATATTTAATTTTAAGGGCCAAAGTAACAATTTAAAGATGAGACAGAAAATTGAATTATCCTCCCTCCAAATTGCCTTTAAGTTTTATGTTAATTTGGTTATATCTGGTTATTTTAAATGATTAAATAAAAAAAAATTATAATTATGTTATAAATATAAAGATCAGTCCTTACCACTTGCTTCTTGAGTTTGAAATTGGTCGAGCACCGCAAATAAGTGTGCCGACAAGCAAGGTGCTCTTGGCTTCCGCAAAATCAGGCAAGGCGGTGGTCGCAAGGGTGGGTGTCAAGGCAGGTTTCGCTGGGGGCTGCTTGGCAGGACGGAATTTGGCCAGGTCCTCTTGGAGGAAGGTGATCAGCTTGGGCAGGTTGACATACATGTCGTCGTCCGTCTTCATCACATACTGCGCGTGTCGACAGTGCGAGCGAACCCACTTCAACAACATCACCGACTTCAGGGTCAGGTTGTTGTAGGTGTCGAGGAAACCCTCCTGGATGACGTCCCCGTACTTGGCACTTTCGGCCTCAACCCGCGTCTGCAACTCCAGGGAGTCGGTGTCGCCGAGCAGAAACGCCAACCGCAGCGTTTCGTCGCTCACGTTTGCTGGAGAACCTGACAAGATAACAATAATTTAAATCAATTGTTTATGCAAACATGGGAATTGTAGAAAAAAATTTAACAAAATTCAAAGCAATTCTTTAATGATTATCAAACAATTTGAATTATTTAAAAGTGCAACATTTTTACTTCTAGTAAAAATGTAATTTCCACCACGATAAACATTATTTTATTTTTGGATTTTTTTTTTTAAATTTATTACTTGCACAATTTTAATAATTCGCCCTCTTCTATTATTTATATATTTTTAAACATTTCATATTTTTCTTTTAATTTATTTATGAATATTTTATTCTTGTTATTGTTAAAAGTAATTTGAATCCTCTCAACGAGCTTTAAGACTCCTCTATCCTCTATCTCTTCGCTCCGGAAATTAAAATTCAAGAGGCTTGTGTGCCAACAGCGAGATAAAACTGAAATTAATTTTCCTCTTTGCCAAGAGATCACGCAAACGTCGTGAATTTTTGCCTCTGCCAGCAGAAGCAGCTCAGTCTGTCAGATAGCCGAGCAATGTATCAAGAAAGAAGAAGGAAAAATGATCCGACGTGCGAAGTGGATTTCCACGAAAGCAGTCACCCTTAAGCTACTTGAACTTTATCACTTGGAGACGTTCTAGAATAATTTATCAGAGGACGCCAGAGGTCGACACATAAAAATGAATTAGAGTTCACGCGCTCAATTACAATATGGTGTCACTCGACAAGTGACTCAGAAGTAGTGCAATTATTCATTAAGCGTTTCATTTCACAGATAAAGTGGACACTCAGCGAGACTTTCATGAAGTAAAAAAAAGTTTATCCTTGATGAAAATTATTTTCATTAAAATAAAATGACACAATTAGTTCAGGTCTCAGTTTTATCATAACTAAGAATACAAAAAATAATCAGCTAAAATTAAAAATACTAAAATAAAATATTATAAAAAAAAGTACCAGTCCATTTTATTTTGATATTGAGTAGCTGAAACAAATATAAGCATTAACTCTAATTTGATTTTTTTTTTAAATTTTAATTGAGATTTGAAATTAATCAATAAAATTAATGTTAGATAACGTGTCTTATTCATATTTAAAGAAAAATTAATAAAAAAGCCAGTTTTAAATTAAATAACAATTGCATACCCCATGTTTCTCGAATGGCCAGCCGAGCGTCAAAGTTTTCAACGGAGGAGCAGATGATGACCAGCAAAAGGATGGGGCCGTTGGAGGCGCAGATCGAGGGCTGTTCAATGATGGCCGTCACGTTGTCCGGCTGGACGTACTCACGCAGGTTGCGGCTCGAGTTGCGCTCCCACCCTGCGACGGGTGCTGAAATTTCCGAAAAAAAGGCTATTAGCTCGATTTGCTTCCGGAACTGGAATTTCAAAGAGCAACGAGGCGCAAACCGGAAAGACTTTGTACAAGAGCGGTCTAGCGATGGAAAATAAGATCCGAGTGCCGACACCGGAGTGACCAACACACGCACACAAACACACAAGGACCCTTGGGCCGTTCATTTTTATTAATTTTTTTTTTTTTTTTGTGAGCTATTCTGTAGGGTGAGAGAAAAAAGTAGTGAGAAAGAGAGCGTGTTGAGCAAACACAGGTGGGGAAAACGCCTGGAATATTGATGGACAATTGGGAGGAAAATTCTTCTTTCCGTGTCAGTGACATGCCAAAGTGAGAGTAAAAAAATTGCGTCGTTTGTATAATCGATTGCAACTGTGAATGGAGGTGGTCATGTCATGTTCGCCAAAGGCAAAAAAGAGCTTTCGGCTGCACGGACTAGGGAGCGGTTGGTGGAAAACGAGTGTTTTGAAAATGGTTGATGAATGGATCTGAAAGGGTGAATAATCACCGACTGTTTGTCTGCAAATCTGCAGCGTCAGGATCAGGAGTTACAAAAAATTTAGATAAGCAAACAGTAAAAAATTATTCTAGTAATAAGTCTTTAAAAATGATGATATATTGCCTGATGAAAGATAAAAAATAAAAAATAAATTGCGACTGTATCAAGCAATCAAAATAATTTTTTGGTTTAAATCTCTAAAAAATAATTGAAATCAAGAAGTTTGTTTGGATTTTTTCATTTGATACGTGTAATAAAAATTTGAGCAGCCAAATTTAAAAATAAATTTCTTTGAAAATGCATTTATTTATTAATCAATAGATTGTACTCAATGACTATAAAAAATTAAAAAATCCACAATTTTTTCCAGTTTTGTGATCACATGAGCATAATTATAATAAAAAGATCATCAAATAATTATAGAGGAAAACTGATTGATTTTAATTTTTTTTTAACAAAATATTACAGAGGAATAATTTATTAATTCAGTCTGTAAACTAATAAATTATTTGTAGGAACTCTGGTGTTAGTTTAGCTTTTTAAAGGATTATAAAAATTGCTATTTTGGCTGAAACCAGCTGAAAGCTTGAAGCACCGGTTAAAACCAACAAGTTATTTATGAGCATATTTATATTAATCAATTGCACAACACATGTGATACACTTGGCTGAAATCGCGCAAGGAAGTGTTAGCGACAGTTAATAAATTATGTATGGCCAAGTCGTATTCACAGTTCACCTGCAATCAAAAGACAATAGCGAGAAGATGATTTCCTGCCACCGAACGTGAAGTAATGGAGTTGGCGAAATCGGGCGGCCCAAACCGGTGCGAGTAGACTCACAGGTGCACACACGAGACAAACTAGCAAGCGGTGAATAAAATTAATAACCATTATGCCAGCACCACGGGCGAACTGAGAGATGATTGCGTGGTACGTGAGTGAGAAAATGCCAAGGGAATTTGGCCAATAAATATTACTGCGAGTAATTAAAATAAAATCATAGTAGTGAACGGTAGTGAAGGTGGAAAGAAACAGAAACAATGAATTTGTCAAAACAGTAAAAAAAAAATGAAAAATTAAATTAAAAAATATTTTAAGGTAGAAAAAATTTAAAAAAAGTATGAGACTGTATGAGGAATATTTGAGATTATTATAAATAAATTTATTTCATTTTATCGTCTAAATGTAAAATGCCAAAAAAAACAAGACTGGAACAAATTTTGATTGAATTCATTACAAAATTTTAAATAAAATCATTAGAATCAGAATCAAAAGATAGTAAATTAATATTTTTTTTTTAAATGAATTCAATGAAACCATTTAATTGGTGAAAAAAGTTCAAACATTTGAAATGAAAAAAATTGGGAAACTGTGTCACCTTTCTCAATTCAAAGAGGCAGGCTTAGAAAAGTAAGGAATACATTATCATTTATCATTGTTCCTTATTTGGGCCACCTTCCTCGTATGCAAATGTTGAATCTTGGCAAAGTTCCCTTGTGTGAGAGAGAGTGAAAAAATGAGTACATAACACCACCCGCACAGACACACAGTAGCACATAGTTGAGGAAACAAGGTGAAAGATTGTTTTGCGAGTCAGCAGCAGCAGCATAGCGATCTTTGTTTCCAGCTAGAAATACTTAACTTGGTGGGTAGGTTTAGGATGGGCACGGCCGGCACCGCGGCTCCAAAATTCGCCCCAAAAGCCTGAAAGCCACAAACGAGTGTCGTTTAATCATTTTCATTTTCTACGCTGCGTCCGTTTTCATTCTCTTTTGATCCGTGCACAACCTGCGGGTTAATTTTCAAAGCCTGGAAAGTTTGTTTTTCATTCAAGCGGGGGATTTTTAGAGGAGCTCGTTCTGCGGGTAAATCGATGAATGTCGCTCTGCTGCTGTGACATGTTCATGAGAGTAATGTTTCGTATTTATTTTATCACTAGTCATTATTTGCTCTATCTAACGGTTTATCTGCTGAAAACAATCCAACAATGAAAGCACACAAACGCTATGTTTGGAAGCAAATTACTGAGACAACATCATCAGCCTCCAATTTTGCTTTGGGAAAATCGTGTACGGCTTCGGAATACGCGGACAACACGCGCGTCTAAACTAATTTACCTCCAAGCACACCTAAATGTCTATGCCATATTTTGTCTATTCATATTTTCACATGTATTTTGGAATGAAAGGTAAATGCGTGCAAAGCACCAATGTCACGAAAAGCACTAAAAACAATCCATTAAATTTTACCCGCCTACAAATTAAATTGTTGATTTTCATTGCAAGTTTCTGCAGAGTTGTGAACATAATTTAATGTTCATAAAAAAAATTTTCTTCCATCGTCAAAAATACCATAAGAATAAATAAACTCATTTGCAGTTGACGTCTCTTTTTAGTTATACAAAATAATAAAAAAAAAAATTAAAAATATGGTATTTATATAATATTTAATTAAATTACTTGTGATATATTTAATAAAAATAATTGGTTGTTGCAACACTATTGATATGATGAGATTTTTATTTTAAATAATATTATTAAGTTTTATTTTAGTTCATTTTTAATTTTATTAGAACTTTCGAAAAGAAATTTAAAGTGGATTCAGTAGCTGAGCGTGAAAACTAATGCTTCGTAAACAAATTAAAATGTCCAAATGTAAACCTTTAATTTGGAAAACTTTGAGTTTTTAACAAGTTTCAATTTCAAAGCCATTTTTACTCTTAAATTAAGATTTCAAATTTTGTTTAGCTTTTGTTAAAATTTGATGAAAATTCAGCTAGCTCAATAAATCCAAATAAGGCCCACGACTGATAATATTAAAAATTTGGGAATTCCCCGCCTTGATCATTATTCTGTATTAAAATAGCAACAAACTGACTAACTCCATGTTCATTTTCTTCGCCGTCGACAAAAACACAAAATTATTAAGGAAACCTTTGCCTTATTTCTTAATTCTGAAGCTCTCAAAGTAAATTTACTAATTTGAATAATAATAATTAATTTACGTTTTGCATAGCTTGTTCACCTTGGATAATGATGATTAATTGAAGTAAATGGCATGACTATACTTTGAAACCATAAAACATCAATTAGACTCTGGACGAAATTTGAATTTACGACCATCCTTGCATTAAATTTTATGTGCTTTTGTGAGAATAATCAGATATTTCATTTTTCTCATATGAAAAGAAAATGTTTTCACAATACGCACAATAAGAAAGCTGAGAATAAAATTTACGAAAGACCCACGCTGGTTAAATTTTTGATACAATTATTCAAAGAAAAACAAAGGTTTCCTGATAAACAAAAAACGCAGCAACAAAGATGGAATGGAAAAACATTTAAAATTAATTAAATTACAGACGGAGCGAGTGTGATGCGAACAAGCGGCGACCAACCCGTAAGCAGACAAATTTCGAGTGTGGGACAAAAACACACACAATTGGAATTGGCCATGCACGATCGATCCGAACACCGCAATCCCCAGCACAGCGAGTGCAGAAAAATGTCCGTTTTTACCTTCTCTGACTTGGACATGGTAGTAGACGGGGATGTAGAGCAGCACCAGCAGGAACAGGAAGATGCAGCAGACGGCGTAGAAGGACGACTTCTTGGGCGCGACGGCGAACTCGTCGTCGCCCAACAGCAGTCTCGTGTCGTCGGCCAGCCCGTCCACGTTGTTGCAATTGTCCACGAGCAGGGCCGAGTAGATCTGGCCCCGCGAGTACGCTCGACCCATCTGTCAACATAATTTTTTCATTGATTTACATTTTTAACTAAAACAAAAATTAATGCTCTAAAAAGAAAGCAATCGGCGTAAAAATATTTGAAAATAATTGCTTCACAAAAGAAGACTTATAAAACTTTTTTGACTCTAAAATAATCATTACTGAACAACATATTGCAAGGGAAATTTATTACGTTCCCAGCTTACACACAAACTGCAATTGAAATTATTTTGAGTTCAGTTACTAGAAGCAAAAAATAATAAAAATAGCATTGATTTGAAATATGAAATAATGAGATGTGGTCGCTTCAAGTGGCGGATGGAGATTGATCAATCAATGTCTACGGAAGACTGCCTAGCTGATACCAACTTCCGCAAAAATTAAACTCTTATCTTTCATATGCAAGTGCGACAGCGACTTTTTTGAGGGTTTACATGAACGTAGGCGTGTGGGTTGAAACATGCTTGCGGTTGAATTTTCCTTCAAACACTTCCTTATTCTAATCAACAAGCCTAAATTTACTTAAGTTTTTCGTCCATTTTTTTCTATTCTATCAAATATAGTGTTTTTGTTTAAAAGTTTCTTATTTTCAGAAGAGAGGATAAAATTTTCTTTAAATTATTAATTCCTTGTAAAAATTTAAAATCCATGCTATTTTATTTGAGGACAGTTTTTTTTCAAATAAGTTCACATTTAAAGTCTTTCTATTGACCGACAAATTCAACAAATGGGTTTGAAACCAGACAAGAGAAGAGAAAAACCAGAAAAACAGGTCATTTAAATATTTGCCAACTTCCTGCGCAATGTTTGCCTGGCAATTACAAAGATAGCTGCTAAAATGTACTGAGCAAGTGGGCTTCTTATCAGTTGACTTGATAAAGTTAAATTAATAATTAAACACCTTGTGAAAGAAAGGAAAAAGGGTGCTACCGAACAAATTAAAGCGGCTTAAGACGTTGAAAATTAATAAATAATTTAATAATAATATTTCAAATAGTTTGGCATCTTTTCTGGCCATAAATGCTAGGAATTAATAAAATATTTTCAAACTATTTCAATTAAGTCTTATCCTCAAAAATTTTCTTCTACTTTTATCGATTTTTATACATTTCTAAATTTGACGGTAATGTAAATTTTTAAATTTAATAATTCCATTCTTAGTTCATTGAAAATAAATATTTCAAAACGATTGGAATGTCTTGGAAAAAACTTGAGGTCTAAAATCCTTTAAAAAATTCTACTCTAATCATGAAAAAAAAAATTAATTCTTCACAAAATTATTCCATGTATGAAGAAAATAGAAAAAAATCGAGTGAAGGGAAAATTCGCACGATTAGGAAATTAAGTTTTTTGATCAGTGCTGGTTTTTAGCAGGTATTCAGTTTTTTCCAATGTCGTAAAGCCAAATTTTTCAAAATTTTGGTGGAAAAACCCAGATAAAACTTTAGCCAGTGAAATCAAACTGGATAAGACTATTTATATCGTTTTTAAACGTGAATCAGCAATAGTATTTCTTGTCATTGAAATAAATAAATCTTTGCACAGATGATATTTGCACGTACAATTTAATAAATGGCGAAAACAAAACGACAGTTGGCACCAAGCTGGTTCATTTTTCAACCGGCTGTCGCTTTACGCATATTATGTATTTCTCTCTGACAAACTGCCAAGCACTCAGGCCGAAACGTTGACAGCTTAAAAGGCGCAAAATTAAATAAACCTGCCGGTCTGTAGAAGCGTAACTGTAACTCGGCATAATTTCAAGTCGTGTATTTTGACGCGTTTTTAAAATGCAAAAGGTGAAGTGCGCGAATAAAAACGAAAGCTCGTGTGCCGTAAAACCAAATTATCGCCGTCCGTCGCTCTTTAGCCAGAATTCAATTGCCTTAGAGCTAATTATCAGCCCGAATGCACACATTCGTAGTTGGATGTGTCGCGTGTCTTTACTGACATCAATTGACTTTTAATTGAGCCGATCAATTTGCGTGCTCAACGACCCATTCAAAGTTCCAATCGATTTGCAGTCGCCACAACAACTATTTGCTTAATGAGACTCTAACTACACAACAGTTACTATTATTGGCTCATTTATTTCCAAAGGCAATAAAAAATTTTAAAAAATCCAAAATTAAATAAATAAATAAAAAAAAATAGAAAGTGCACAATTTTTAAGCCTTTTATTTTTTAGGCATGTGTATTTGTTGATATAAACTGACTCGATTTCTTATTTTTTGCGGTTACCCACTGCAAGCTGTAAAAATTTACACAGTGGTGCACACATGGTGGCCAAATGATCTCCAGCCTCGCAAAAAAAAATGAGTCATTTTTTAGTCGGCCTGGACCAACCGCCAGCGCATCATTCGAACGCGATATGATTTCGATAAAATTTTCAGAGGAAATTCTCACCCAATGTTTGTATCGCGGAGGCTTGTTCTTCCTAAGGGCGGGCAGAGGGTACGGAGTGAGCAGGGGCGAAGGTTCAGGCGGGTCGACGGACCTCGGGGTGGCCGCGGTGCGAGCAACCCTCTGCAGGCTGGTTGTTTTCAGCCGGCGTTGTGGCACGGCATCGTCGTCACTCATCAAAACGCGATGCCTTTTTCTTCCTGCTCCTCACCGTCGTGGCTCGCATGTTTGATCAGCTCCCTGGTCACACTGGCGTCCACGAAGCCGCTAAAAAGGCGAGAGACTCCTTTCACGCACACATTATTGCCATCTTGCCGTCGCCATTTCTGCCACTGCTGCATGCCGAACCGAGTGAATGGTACTAGAAAGAATGTGAAAAATTCGTTTTAAATAGATATTTTCTTTTAAATGTTAATTAGGTTACCAGATAAATTGAGAATTCAAAATCTCTTTTCAAAATATTTGTCATTAATCGTGATTTAGTTTCGTAAAGCTTTGTTTCGTAGAATATATTATGTTGGCAACATTGCAGAGTCCCCACATCTGCAATTCGCTGACGATTTTGAGAGCGCAGCTCCATGGTCGCTCACATATCTGCAACCAGCGAAGCACCCTATCACATTGCGTTATTCACAGACAGGAGATGGTCAATTTTTGGCACACAGCCATATCCAGGACTATCACGAAATCTACTTCCGTCCTTCGAAACAAATGATGCTATCTTGACTGAGCGTCCGTCCAATTATGGAACCGCTTTTCTATTAATTAAATTACTTGTTGTACTAAAATAAGCATTACGTGAGCTTCACAATGCCGATTAAAAGTGCTCAACCTTGACTCCTCCAAATAAGCCGCTTTGGAACGCAACGGGGAAAACCTAATGTTAAAATAAGAAGAAAAACTAGAATTTGTTCACATTGAAGACTTTTTGAAATTTCTATTCACTTAAAAAGCATTTATGTTACAACCGAAAGTTAACTCCACATTCTTTCGTTTCAATACACAATATTTACAGTCCGTTTAAATTCATTTATAAAAAAGCACATATTCGCTCCCATTTTCACTGACTGAAGTCTTCTCACGTTTAACAGTTGAAGTGGCGGCGCCCGATTCATTTCATGTTGTCAATTTAGTAGCACCAGATCAAAATAGGATGATTTCAGAATGTTTGTTACACAAAAAAACAAGGACTCTCCTGCAGGAATTCTACTGTGTGTAATTATGAGCCATTTTTTTTTAGTTTTAGTTACTTGTATACACGAGAATATCATGTGTGAGACATACATGTTTTACAATTTACCCACATGGAGGGCTATTTCAATACCCACTATTTGACATTATCATCATGGAGAGTACAGTGGGTTAAAACATTGAGATTGATATAATTTAAAAAATTTTGACTACTGCAATTATAAATGCACACAAGGTCTAGTACAAGAACATAAAAGACAACAAAGATATATCATGGTTTGGTGGCAAAGATCTCCAGGCTTACACTATACATTATCACAGAAAGTTAATTATTTTTTGTTTGTTTTTATACATCTTGTAACTGTCTTAAAGCTTATTTGAATTCGTAGTCAGAAATAGAGGCCGGCACCAGTTCTAGAGCAGTGTTTCTCAAGCCTCTTTCAATGTTGACATCAAAAAGCCTGCAGGAGTTTACTGGTAATAATTTTGCTTTCGGGGGCTACTATCATGTGACCTCCATGACATGTCTTAAAATCGCCTCAACAGACTGTTCATCGGGAATATGTGATTCCTTCTTCATTTCAGCCCCACCTTCTCCAGGGAGTGCCCTGTAATAAAAAATTCTGTATAGCCAATAGTCTTTCACCAAGGCCAGGTGCAACTAACGGTTCTGCAGTGGATGATGGCTGAACCGGCTTTGTCAGTCGTGAAGAGGTGGGGGCATCCGAGGTCCACGAAGGGGTGAGGGGTGAAAGTGCTGTGACCGCTGCTGGACTGCCCGAGTTGTTTGGCTGAGGAATTCCAGTTGCTGCTTTAACTAAAACAATGAAGAAGATAAACAGCTATCAATCACCCATTCATGTTTTTCGCATAAAAAAAGTCCAAGACCAATAAATTATAAGAGAATGTGATAAGATAAGAAAGTTTTCTAGAGAAATTCCAATTGTTTTGTATGACTCACCACTGTGAGGCCCGTTCGGAGTTGTGCCTCTGTTATTTTGCAACTGGTAAATTCGATCCTTGAGGGCCAGTCGTTGAGTCTTAAGTGGCGGTGGGACAGGCGGCGGAGGTAAAACAACAGATGAAGTCGATGGAATGGGTGATACAGGTTTGGGAGGAACATAACTTGAAGCATCGATCACTGAGAACTTCGAAGACGACAGTTCTGAAAAATCCAAGTCCGCACTGGGCTCTTGCGAGGGCGCCATTTCAAAGTCCGTATCCTCCACGTCCAACTCTTCGAACGGCAATTGGCAGTCACTGAACTCGTCTCCACCTTCGTAAACAGGACAAAAGTGGAGCCAGTCAGCAGTCAGGTCGGCCAGCAGCTCCGGATCCGATTTGTTGGCAGGTGGGGAAGGAAGCGGTGGAGCTGTCGATGTAGACGGTTTGGAAGGAGAAGTTGACACGGACGCAGGCGTAGATGTCGGAGGTAGTGCTGAAGGCCCTGGCGAGGCGGGAGTGACAGCAACAGCAGCTGGCGCAGTCTCAACTGCTACTGGCGTTTTCGGCGCAGAAGAGTCCAAAATTGTGAAGTCTAGGGTGGACCAATAGTCGTCCAGCGACGAGGTCGCCCTATCCAATATTACTCTGAAAATTAGTAAAAACGCACATTAATTTAGGCAACGAATAACTCAATTTAAAGGTGTTTTGATTATAGCTAAAAACTTACCTTCCGCCGCGGCCCAATCTGCGCCTGACAAATCCAACACACCTGGGCGATGGCCGTCGTATTGAACCAAGTGTGTACCTATATTTGACATCTCCGTCTCCTCCATCCTCCTTACTTGCCCATGGCCAGTTACCATGTGCAAGAGGTTTTGGCTAAAGCAGAAAAAGAATCATTTAAACATTTTTTGTATCAGATTTAAAGCACATTTAAATGATTAAATTTTAGATAATCTAATTCAAAAAAATATTTGTTTTAAAAACTAGCATTTCTTAATTTTCTAGATAAAATTAAGTATTTTCTTTAGGCATAAATAGCACTCACAGCAAGAAAACTGTCGCAGTTCTTTTTCCGCTTGAAAGCGTAAGGTCCATCGGAGTCTGCGTCATCTTCAGTGTCCGAAGCCAAGCCACCAAGCGGCTCAACACCCTCATCCTCAGAGCTGACTGGAAGAGTTGAGCTTTCCAAAAGAGCCCCGCCACGATTACTATTCGATGAACTCTGCCCCGATCGATGCTTCCGCTTTTTATACTGTCTCTTTTCTCTCCGTGCAATGTCCTCCTGGCATAATAAAAAAGTAATGTTTAATTTCAAAAGCAGACTTGATAAGAGGCGCATGACTCACCTTAGCAGCAACGGGGCTTACTTTAGGAGGCGGCATTTTATGCACCCAATTGTGATTTAAGTGGTTGTATATTGGAGTATACGCCGGTCTTGGTGGTTTAACTGCACTTAATTCGTTCACAATAGTTCCGGAGAAATCTTGCGCTTGGTATCTGTTGAAAAATAACTTAAACAAAATTGTCAAAGTTCAATCTAATGCATACCTCTTTTCATAAATTTCAATGGCAAGATGCAGGTTTTCGCGTTTGTACTTTTCCCTTCGTTTGATGAGCTCAAGGAGCGAAATTGCACGATACAGATCCCGCCTCAACTTAAGCATCTTCTCATACGAGGCCTCATCATTTTTACGATTCTTTCGAGTTTGCATCTTTTCGGTGCGTCGCCTAAACGCCAGGTAAGGATTGTTGGTCGCTGCACCTGGCAATCTAGTCTCCGTTTTGACTTGAGGTATCAAAGGATGGGCCTGACAGAGCAATGCAATTTATTAAATTGGGCGGCTCGAGAACACGGCGCAGGTCATTACTGTGTTTAGACGTTTTGTCAACCAGTAGTCGTAAACAGCTACAATGAGGTCATCATCCTCCTTGAGCAATGTTTTAGCCTCATTCAGTTCCAAAACGGTCTGGCCACAGCCCTTTTCGAGACGGTCCATCATCTCCTCAAACTGCCATAAGTAAAATCAGAGTTTTATAAAAACAAAATTAAACACACGGTGGGGTTTACTTTATCAGGAGATATGTCCATCTTCTTGGACTGCTGCTCTTTAATCCACGCCTCATCCTCTGAATCCATGTCATATTCCGGGACTTCTTGATCAATAAGGAATGCTAAAAAAAGAACATTGTAAGATTTTTTTTTTAATTTTGAAAATTTGGTATCTACGTTGCATGTGTATAAGTTGCTTTGGCATTTTGTAGTCGGCCGGGTATAACGATTCAAAGGTTGTGCTCTCAACAATGTCAATAACTTCAGGTGTGGGTATAATGATGCCTGTACATATTGCTCTCTGAAGATGATGTTCCTGCAAAGCAAATTGAAATGATGTAACCATTATAAAGTAAATAAATATAATTTTGAATATTCCAACCATCTTTCAAGTTCAATAAATTCCATCTTAAGTTCAGTTTCATGTTAAAAACAGTAAAAACGTTCAAACAATTTTTAAGTGCCGCCAAAATGTTATTATTTGACAAAATAATATAATTTTATAGATTTTAAGTCTGGAATACGACTTGTAAAAATAATTTTATGTTGAAGAGTAGATTGCCGACAGAAATTTCGACTGACAATCCAAAATATGACTGAAATTCGATAAAAGTCCAAGTCGATTTTTGAAAAATTTGAATATGGCGCCAATTCAAGATGGCCTCCCGAGCACGCTACTGAAAAAGGCCTAAAACTTACACATTCTTCCTCTTTTTCCATCCCACTCGGCATTTGGGGGACTGCTCGATTGATTGCCGAATACTCCGGAAGATCGGGCAATTCCTCCGACATGTAAATGGGCATGGGCTTCGAGGCATCGAGGGCCCTGGCCCGAAATGAGAGCTTGTTCATGGTTGTTGACAGGCTAAGCACACACTGAACGCCGCGAAAAAAGAGCACAAGGGCTTGTTCAGACGGCCACTGAGGGTCCTTGCCCTGGTTGAACTTAAACTTAGATACTTCTAGTTTCTACCCATGATGACAATTAACGTGCACTCAGTTAACTTTTAGAAAAAACTGCATGCAAACACCAAACTATATCTCCTTAGACTCATCGCCATCTTGGCGATTTAAGACCATCTTGATTCTCCCAAAATGCAATGCGGCGCGCGGGAAGCTCTTCCACTAGTGCGTTGGTCCAAGTCAACATAGCGACTATTCCACCTTCAAACACTTTAAACATAAATTATCATGCGATTATTGGTTAAAATTAATATTGAAAATTATTATTTTATATTAAAATGTAGTTTTCAGGGGCTTTACATAATCTCATTGATGGAAATGCGGCTATTCACAATCATCATTGATTGAAGCGGGAAACAATTTGAATTGTAGTGGCGGTAACATCAGCATTCCATAATTATTTATTTTTAGTGTCAATTTATAAAGAAAAATTTAAAAATAGCCCAAGTTATCGTTGCATTGTCAACTTTTAAAATGGGAAAGAAAATTTTTTGCGATTTTTTCAACGTATTTTTAAAAAGTAAATGATTATTATTTAACAAAAAAATGTATGACCACGTTTTATTTGATATATTACCGAGAGAAAATTATCTTTAAATGTTTTTTCGTTTTCAGCTTTGCAGGCGGCGCGATAAAAAACGATGTACGTATGACCCTTTTCGTTCCGCTGGAACCTTGTTCCACAGGGGGGTGGCATGGCCCATTTTCCCATGCGATACTCGGAGGGGGAGTGATTGTGTGCTTCCAGGGTGACGGCACCCTGGTAGTTCCGCTTTAACTTGAACTAGGACTATAATTGATTATTTTATTTATGTATCAAGTATCAATCTATTTAAAGCAAATGTTTAAAATTGGAAAAAAATAAAAATTAATTATCAAAGTTCAATATTTTGTAAGGTCACAGCCGCCAATATAGAAAATAAAACTTAATTTTTTTGGATTAGAACAAAATAAAGGTTTTTTTACCTTCTGGTTCAATATTTCAACCATTTTTTAAGTTATTTTCACAACAGTTACACCAAATTCTGGAAAAAATAATTATCTAAAAATAGCAGCCTGCAAATTCCCTCTTCCCCAGTCGCCAAAATTTTGGGCAAGGAACATCACAACAATGACACTTGAAATTTTTGTTTTTTTAATCCCTCTGATTGAGTGTACAAGTAAATTAGTACGAAATCAGAAGCGCTCAGCAACAAATTTGCTGTAATTTTTGTAAAGAGCAGACCTTGGAGCACCAGGCATGAAACAATAATTTTCTCTAAAAAAAAAACTTAAAAACTCAATTTCTTTGTGGTGTTTTAAAGCAAAAAGTATTGATTTCATTTAAATAATAGATCATTAAGAAAGAAAAATTAAGAAAATTGTACGTTATTTTTATAAAAGTTCGATTCGTTCCATTGTAAGTGTATGAAAGAAATATATATGTTTCCATCTCCCATTATCTTTTTCCCATACTCCAATTTCTATATTTCACAAAGTGAAAATGAAGCTTGCAGATTTGCGCTGCCAACAAAACACTTTAAACTTTATCTATTTTAAAATGCAAAGCTATATTTTTTAATTTTTAGACAAAATTTGAATAGAATCGCAATTGTCGTTAATTAAAGGTGCCCAAATTGTTCTTATGTTTTAAATTTACCTCAAAGTTCAAACCAACCAATTAAACAATAAAATACGTTTAGTCTTTTTTTAGCCAAACTTTCCATGAAAACGACATACACCGAGCAAATCCTGTTGAATATGGCCAGGAAAATCGCAAGTTTTGTTTTAAATGCTTATTTTGATAAATTTTAAGAGTCCACATTTAGAAGTACTGTGTACTAAAAGTGCAACGAAGCAACTTTATTTTGAAAAAATAAAAATGGTAGTTTGAATAGAAAATGGTCGACTTATTCAGTCGGCTGTGATGGACGAAGACCCCTAATGGAAAGATCGTAGACGACCTCCTCGATTTTCTTGACGTCATACTTGAGAGCATCAAACCTCTTTCTCAAAGAGTCATTCTTCAGGTTAAGCAACCTGAATCCAGCATTCAACTCAGATACAAACTTTGATATTTCAATGGGCCTTTCATAATTGCCATTTGTGACACTGTTGGTGGCAAATCTCGCCTGGAAAATTAAAAGTTATTAAAATTTGACAATAAATTTAATAACCATTTTAAACTAATTTATTTACCAACTCAGTTGCCATATGCAGAAGTCCAGTCAGATAATCCTCCAGATCTAAATGGAACCCTTTCTCCCTTGAAATTTCCACTAGAATACAAAGAGAAGGTTAAATTTATTTCACGATCCTTTGATCATTTAAGCTTATTAATTATGACAGTAAAAAAAATACTTACAGCCTAATATGTCTGCAACTTGCTCTCTGCTAGCAAGTTTTCCAGTCTCCAGGAAAATTGTGAGTGAGATCAGAAAAGTCAGTCTTTGGTTCACAAATCGCCACATGTCATTGTAGTGGTAGAACTGGTTGGCAGGCACAATAGCTGCAAGTTCTGAGTACTTTTCCTTCAACTGCCCAAAGAAGCCTCGTGCTTTTTCGCAGCACACCAAAACTTAAAAAAATTGTTAAGAATTTGTGGAACTTTTTCTAACAAAATAATGCATACCATCACTCTGGGCTGGATTTTGATGAATGTCCTGCAAAACCATCAAAATCTCTCTTGATTGCTGCTCAAGATCTTTGATCACACCACGAATTTGCTGAAAAAACAAAACACTTTACTTATAAAAATATATACAAGGGGCCGCAGTAACTAAATTTCATTTGCAAATAAATATCAGGATTCTGTCAGAACTTTAATGTACTCCTTCGTTTCATTATTTTGATCATATTCTCATGTTTACCTCTTTCAAATCCTGTTCTTGACTGATGAATTCTTGGAAATCCAAGAAGATTTTGCTAATTTGTGCCGAGTCCATGTTGCTGAAAATTTTAGGCCACCAAAATGTGTATCTTGCTACCGCTCAAGACCAAATATCCAGCTGCCTTGTGTGGAGTCTACAAAGAGAAGTGTAAATGAACGTTAATTTTGAGAAATCACGTCGAACCGTCAATTTCTCGGAACCGAATCCTTGACGAGAAACAAAAAAGCCGGCTTACTGAAAACAATTTTCTTTCACGTTTCACGTCCAACAACAACTGCGTCAGCGATGACGTCACAAAACGGTAAGAAATACCTGAACAACCGGTTATTGCGGTATCTGAAAACTAAAACAATGACAAAATAAGCCTAATTATACACCAATAAAAGATGAAAGTGCGTGAAATATGTGCTAAATATATGTTTAAAATTAGAAGAATGTTCAAATTTTCACATTAAACATGTATGTGCAGTAATTATATAATTGAAATCGATAAAATGTTAAACCGGTACTAGTAATTTAGATTACCGGTTTAAATTTAAAAAAAAAACACACTGGTTGCATAATCTGCCGGGGATTTTAACAGCGAATTGCTGGTGGAGCATCAAGAAGAATAATACTGGAGAATGGAGATAAATTTAAAATTTTAAATGTTGACAGATTTTGTCGTTTTTATAAAAAAAGGTCTCAATTTTTTATGGTACGTTTATACAAATAATGAGAGATAGGGCATATAAATCTTGCTTGACACTTTATATAATAATATTTTAATTTAAAATTTCAGATAAATCTAAAAGTACATTATGTAATGTACATTATATTTTCGTTGCTATCTATTTTGGAAAAATAGTAAGTTCAAAAAGTTTCATTTAATGTGCAACCTATTATCATCATGAGCCACGGTGGTATTGGGGAAGAACGCTTTCTAAAAAATCTTAATGCCGCATATATTATATTCTAAAACAATTTCATCATTAACTTTTTTTACGAGGTCTCTCTCTGAAATTTTTTATTAGAAGATCTCTTGTCCTAGCGCTAGCAACAGGGCGCCAGGATAGGAAAGAGCGAGTGAGGGAGAAGAAGAGAGAATCGTTCCTCCTCCACCGCAGCAACACGCGGCCGGCGTTTTCTCATCATGTGTGTGTGAGGATTGCTCTCTCGCGAGAAGAAACAGGCAAAAAATTTGCAAAGACAGGCGCCATCTAAGCACCTCGCGCCGTCGGGTCTGGAGGTCGATTGAGCTGCTAGCTGTTGTGGCGGCGGCACTGTCACATTCCTCGCTAATCTGATCCTACCAACAATCTAGGATAATTCGCTCCCGTGCAAAATCGTTATTTTTCTTTCTATATACTGGTGTTAATGTAATTGATCGCGCGCGCTGCGGTGCGAGAGCTGCCTGTGCAACAATAATTCTCACACTTCTTAAGTTTTGCATGTTGATCTGTCACCGTTGTTTGCTCTTTGCCGTTTTTAATTTGTGTTCACGGGCTTAAAATTATTAATGTTAAAAATTATTTATTTAATAAGGAAATTGGCGGAGCTATTATTTTTGTTTTGTTTCTTAATGTTGCAAAAATTTAATATTAATTATACAAATACTAAAAAATGGTTCTATTTTTAAATTTTTATAATTATTTTGACTATGATGTAAAAAAAATATCGTTGAAATTTGAAAAAAAAAAAATAATCCAAACATTAGTATTTAATTTTTTCTTTCTTGAGCATAGTTAAAGAGCAAAAGTTATTTTAACTTATTTTACGAGAAATTTTTAAATTATATTTCAATCTTCAAAAAGTTTTTTTTTATTTAATTAGAAATCTTTCATTATATGCAAGGCAAATACAATTTACAATATTCTACTCTTTTGATCGCCGTGGCGCTTTATACTGGCAAAATCGGTTGAGTGGGTGGATGCTGTAAATTGGCGAAAAAGGATGTCGGCCGGCACCGGCTCCATATGTGTGCCCTGTCTGGATGGACTGCATTCCGTGCGCACCTCTCACATACCTAAAATTCTTCATCCCGCGCGCTCTTTTTTGCCTATACGCCAAGGCCGTCTTTGGTCGCTCAATTCGAAACTGCTACAAAAGTAATGAAGATGAGTGACGTCACACCTGCCGCTCCAGCTCCGCATGTCCGAATACACAGGTAAATTATATTACAACAATGCCCAAGTGCAAAATTCGCGAAATATTACTTTTTCCGCCAGTTGAGATTTGAGATATTATTTAGCATTGAAATTGCAAAGATCACTGCCAAGGTGTGGAGGCCTGCGTGTTGTGCGCTTGTAGAAAAGTGATTCACAGCAACCTTGCACTTGATCAGGGGCCGCCCGACTAAAAACACATTCACCTCTCAGCCGCACCAATTTCATGTGCTTCGGCACAATCGGAATCGGATAAATATTTTATCTCCAAAATTTTTCCGACTCCTTTACTAAAGAGAATTAGAATTATGCAACCGTTTTTATACGGTAGATACGAAGGTTGCATACCTTTCTTTTCTGCAGGGGTTTGTAATAAATCTGAACAATTTAATAACAAGTTGTTGTTTGATATTAAAAAAACCGACTATAAAAGCAAACCTTTTTCCTTTTAGTTGTTTATTCTTTTGTTTTCCCGATTGAGGCTCATAACAGTCACTGGATTGTTTGCGAAAAGTCACGCGAGAGAAAAATGGGAAAACCAAGAATAGCACGCTGCTCCATTATGCCATTATTTCTGTAGGTCGTTTGACGAAAAGGAGTGTTTTTTCTGCACAGCGCACAATCAGAGGAGCTGTAAAAAATGATTCGCCAAAAGTCGGCACATCCTGTTAGCATCAAGGATAATCTTTTTGCTCCGGAGCACAATGCATTTGGCGTCGAACTCGGAGCAAAAAGCGCTACCCTTCAGGACTCGCGAGCTGCCCCGCGTTTGATTTATATCGTCCCCCTTTAGCAAATATCAAATTCAGACGACGAGAGTGAAATTTTCTCAAGCGTCTCTCTATCATATTATTATTTATATATGAATTAGAGAATTAATTTTTTACTCTGCGTTCCGGCTTTTTTGCCGAGCTTCTCTTTTCACCCCCACACGAATGTAACGAATTTCGGCGCGGAACCTCCTCTGCAGAAAGAGATGTCCCTCCTGCTTTTGTGTGTGGTTAAATAACTCGGCTGGATGGCGCCCATTCAAGGCCCTCGAGCAGTTACAACAACTGTTCCTCGCTGATTCTTCTTTATTTCTGCGCGAGAGGCACACAACCCTCGGCCGGCTCTATCTCGACTGGTTCATTGGCAGGCGACTTTTTAGGCAATCCTTTCTTGCTTGCTTCACTCGCCAGGTAACCAAATCTCACTCACTCAGCGCCTGGTGAGAGCGGCCAAATAAATTTTCGGCGCGCTTTTTTACTTTTTGTGCAAACAGGTCTGCTCGGTTGGAAATCGTTTTTATTTTTATGACTTCATTTGCATTTTAGTGGGTTTTTGTAAGATGCAGGCGCGAAATTTGGCTTTTGCAGGAAAAGTGGTCCTAATTTATTATAATTACTTATTTTAAATCATTTGCAAAACTGATTTAAAAGAGAAGGGATAAGTATTTTTGCCAGACAGGACTAACTGGGCAGGTCAGTAATTTTATTTTTAAATTGTTTCAAACAAGCAAATTTATAATATTTTTCTTAAATTTTATAAAAAGTATTAATCGAGAAAGGTGAAAAGAAAGAATGAATAAATATATGCGGGGCAAAGATTGATTTTAATTTTACCAGGCGGAGTAATAATTTGTATGAAACTAATAAAACTTAATTTTAAAAAAGGGGAAAAAGTAATATACATGAATAACATTTTTTTTTGTTATTTACAGTGTTTAGTTATCAACAAAATGATCAACTGAGATTTTTTCAAATTTTATTTTAATTAAAAAAATTAAAATTAGCTTGTCCATCTTTCAATCAAATGATTAATTATATCATTATATTTTTTAATAAAATTGTTCCTCCATTGAAATATTTTAAATTTCGAAGAATCGTTGGCTCCGGTTCAGTTTCACGATTGCGTGAGTGCCGCGAATTTTACTTAAGAGCCTATTCAACTCTTCCTCTTGTGCCGCGGAACATGAATGGCCATCTATCAATTATTATAATCCAACACAGAGACCGAGCGTAGATGTTTTTTGTGCAAGTCACATTCCTCGCATAACTGAGGGAAGCCCTCGCCATCGTCACTCAGGCAAGGCCGAACCAAGGACGCCTCTTTTGTGCCGAGAGGGGTTGCCCCCGCTCTCTCAACGTCTCAACACAGGCCGAACCATTAAGAAGGGAAGCACCACGTTCATGTACCACACTCGACTCGCCGGAGACCTTAACGCACTACCTGCTCTTGAGATTGGGATGCTGTCGGTCGGTCGGTTGGTGCATCTAGTGTGCGAAAGTGTTTTGAACCAGCAGAACACGCAAACCGTGTCAAAAGGCCGGCCGGCTTTTTGTTGCTTGCAGCGCATCACGTGTTTCTATAATGTGATCGTGAGTATTACATATTTTACTGTTCAAGCCAGAATGCTTTGTTTTATTTTTAAAACATTCTTATTTTATTTTAATTAAAAAAATTTTGATTTGTTTTCAATATAAAGGATTTTTTAATGATGAATTTTAAATAAATTTAATTTAATGTATAATTTTGATAATTTATCCTACACATCTAAACGTTTACTTTGATGTTGCAAATTATTAAAAAATATATTTTTTTTAAATTTAAAAATATTTATTATTAATAAATTACCAGTAAGTTTTCAGTACTTGAAAGCAAACCTACTCTTCTGAGAATTTCATTCTCTTCTGCAATTATTTTACATTAAATATAATATTGAGTATTTCATTAAAGCTTTTAATAATATTCAACTCACTTCAGATATAAAATATAATTTATTTGCACTTATCTAAATATAACATTTATTAATCCTGTTAAGCATTTTCATATTTTTATTAAAAAAAATAGTGCAAATTTTAGTATGTTTCAGCTGACTGCATTCAACCATGGATGGTGCGAATTTATTTTCATAGTGACAGTTGATCGTAATTAGTGCGGTCTACAAAGCACACACTCCTGGCTCTGTTCTTATTCCGCTGGAGCTTTTATTTCGTACTCAATTCCACACATCTTGAAATGATGATCCTCCTGGCATGACGTCATTGATGCAGATCCGAGGCGCCTGCCGGGTCTGAGAGACTACACAACGTACAAGACCTCCGTGGCCATAGGGTGGAGGATGATGAACCAGTCATGGCTCATAGCGTGTGGTGCTCGCAACATCTGCTTTGACCTGCATCTTGGCATATAATCGCGGCTGCTTCATCTTGCTCTGAGCCGGAGCATTTTGACCGCAAGAAAAAATACTTGTTTGTGTTCATTTTACTTGCAAGAACTTTCCATGTGTGATATTTAAAATGTGATATTAGCGTGTGTTTTGAGAAAAAAAGTGATTTTTTTTTTAATATTTAAAATAGAAAAATATTTAAATTGCTTTATTTTAATATTTGGTTTTATTTCAGGATTCGATGGAAAGAGTTGTATAAAAATCTGGAATTCCTACAAGGTGACGTGAAATAGCCTCTCCTAGGCTTTGTCTGTCACTGTTTAGGGTTCAGACATAGCCTGTTAGAGGTTAGTTCTAGTTGCTTCTTGCCACAACTGCAACAGCTTATGAAATTTGCCCCTTTTGTAATTATAAAGCTTTTGTTAAATCTTTGATTTTAAATGAAAATTAAGTATTTAATAATAAATAATGTTAATTTAAAATTTCATATTTTTATAGCAATTATTTACTGTCATGGTTCATGGTTTTTAATTTTTTGTTTTACATTATATTGTATTTTTTATAATATTCTAATAAAAAGGTAAAAAGAGGTAGCATTGAAATTATTATTATCCTAATTAAATACTTGTATGTATGTAAATCTGTATACAAAAGTGTCCCCAACCTAGAGATCTACTTTCTTAATAGGAATAAGGGGGTGTATGGTAAATGACATTAATCATCAAATGATTTTAATAGACATTACATAGATAGTATATAATTTTAATCAAAATACCATTTACCACAGAAGAGATTTTAATAGAAATTATAATTATTAATAAATCGCCTATGTATATCATATCAGTTTAGAAAGTTCTGTTTTTATTAGATTTTGGATAATAAAAACTAAAAATTTTAAAATGAAAGTTAATTTTTGATTATTTCAGTTATAATGTAAGCACTTTACCTGAAGAAAGGAGAGCAATATACATTACACCGCTCTTGTAAAATCTCAGGTAAAATAACCAGATGGCGCAGCCAGGTAGTTGCCGACTCGGCACCTGGATTGCAGAAAAAGGTTCCGCGAAACGCCACCGCAGCCGCGAGAGCAAAGTCCGCCTCGCAATTCAGCACCGGTCGCCGGGCCTGCCTCATTGTATTATTAAACGTGCTGTACTCAAAGCACTCCAACTGACCGCGCGGTCTTGGGTTCCGCATTCTTGAGACCACTCAAAGAGTGCAAAAAAATCTTGGTTAAAAATGAGTAGCGAAAATTTTCATCGAAGGAAAAAGACTAAAATGTTTTGAGAAAATTGCTAAAATTCTGATTTTTAAATTTATCAGAATAATCAACTATCAAACGTATCTAGATTGATCATCCTCTTAAAATTAACTTACTATAAGTATGGGGTGTGGTGTGTGGTCCAATACAATTACTAATTATTGTAAGTCTCCCAATGAATATTGAGATTGAATTAAATAAAAATGAATATCAAATAAAATAGTGAACAGAAATGCATTATCAATTATTTTTTCAATTTTTCTTGTAAAAAGCAACTAATTTATTATTCTATGATAAGCAAGAAACAACAGGGAAAAAACTAAACATAAATCAGATTAAAATTTGAATTTATTTTGATACTCTGTGGCCAAATATTTTTTGTATTGATTGTAAAATACAATCATGTATGCAATCATTAATAATTATAGCGATTATTGCTCACATTTCCACAGGCAACCTGTGATGCAGAAATGCAATGCGGATTGCATACCTTTCAGATCTACATTTTCTGCGATTCGAGAATTTCGATAGGATCAAGACGGTAAATAAGTGTTGTGCAAACCATATTTATACGCTCAGATCCAAATTAGACGTTATTAGGCAACTTTGCGAATTTGCCGGGAGAGTTTCTGGTTGTTTTGGAATTATACTGTGAGAACCAAATCACTAACTAGAGTACGCAGCGAGCAATGAACATAAGAAATCAAGATGATGATGTTGCACTCTCTGTCGTAAAATTAATTCTCCTTTGTTCCCGAGGAGAAACTTTCAAATTCCTGGTCTATCACAAAAGAAAAGGCACGCAGATCATCTCTCGAGATGGACGGTCTCTGGGACTGGATTTGCAATTATTTACATTTCGCGCGCGTGAACGGTTGAGCCGCCGGCATCAGCAGACGCGGGAGCAACAACGGCGTGCCCAAATTTGGAAGTTGGAAGCATAAGAAAGGCGTGCAGCATCTCCTTCCTTAATCTCTACTCGAGCATTATTCAGATGACGAGGGTCTCGATTATTTAATCCGTCGAGTGCGTGATGCTGCATGAATAAAAATATTGCTAGCATCGCTTTCCGCAACCAAATCAAACTTTTATTTAAATACGTTCTTTTGCTTTTTAATTCATAAGAAATACATACGCGGAGCTCATTTTGTAATATTCCATGCAACATAACGAAAACATGTATTTGGTGTAAAGGAAAAATTATTATTTAAGATATCAAATAACAGTATTTTATCGTGAAATAGTAAAATAAATTTCATTTTTAAACACATTTAGAATCAAATCTTGACTATTTCAAAAATGTCCAGAATTACTAAATTTTTGAATGAATAAAAAAATCAAATGTTCTTTTTCGTCAGTTGTTAATCTAAACGTTAAACAGCTAATTGAATATAACAGTAAAAGTGAAGCGAATTTTTGCATGACTCTGCCCATCCCGTTAGATCAGCTTTGGGAAACAAGCTTTTTTCCCTTTGGGCAGGTGTCCACCACTAAGAGCGAAAACAAGCGAATCTGACTGTAAGAAAATGGACGAGAGCGAGTTTGTTCCGCGAACAGGTTGCTTTCTTTCTCGGCTGGAGTGCGGCCAAGTCTCGATTTATCATCTGAGATAAATTTGCGGACCGAACCAAAATCTGATCCGGAGTGTCTTCGACCTGCACAAAATCGTCCCACAAGAACTCATTTCCTGTAGTGGATCTGGCCGCGGAGTGATATATGCCCCGGTGGCCAATAGGCCAGAGGTCGCAGCACCAGCGAAAGTGAACACTAAAAGCATGACGCGCACTTTTTGCTCGATTGGAAGTGCTCGATGGGAGCGTTCGTCCGATGAAAGCGGCCAGCAAATTAATATCAGCGAGTGATAATTGTCCCACGATGAGGTGTCGTCGCCGCTAATTGATTCAAGTTTCTTTTCGTCCAACGCTTCATTGCAGCAAAAAAATTGCCAATAAAATTCTACTGTTGGATTTGGTGTTGAGAAACACGTGTTTTATATCCACGAGCTCAACCGTTGAGACCAATTAATTTTTTGCTGCCTTACTGTTGGTGTGGGATTATGCAAAATCAACATTCCTAGCCATTTTTGGCAAAAGCTAGGTATGATCCTGTAATTTGAAGAAATTAATAATAGGCATTACTAATGTATGTGTATGAGATAATAATTATTATTGTATTTAAGAGAATTCATATGACTTAGCCATTTATTAATTTATAAAATTGGTTTAATGTTAGTGTTAAGTTGTGGCACGCCTATTCAATAAACAACAAAATTTTGAATATTCATCATTCAATATTTTCTTATGGAAAATTAATTGATTAATTTTCATTTTAAATTTATAATGGAAATAAAAATGTTAATATGAAAATAACTTTTTAAATGAAGATAAAGAATAAATTTTTTTTGCAAATTTAAGCAAAACAACTTAATTGTAAAATAAAATTACAAAATTGAATGTATAACACTAATATTATTTTTAGATAATAAATTTTGAATAAGCTTGGTATTTTTCAAAAAGATAATTTTTATCTTTTTGTTCTTTATCTCTTTTTCAAAAGTTAAATAAAATCGATTGCATCCACAATGACACTTATTATGCGTTTTGACATTTTCAAAAGACGAGTCACACAGCGCGCGTCTCCAATTCATACGAGCGCATCAAAAGCATCAATTAACCAGCGCTGGAAAGTCGCATGGCGTTTCAAGGTGGACCGTAGCCGCCGACCTGAGGGAAAAGTCACTCATTTTCGGCACAAACCAGTCAAATGATGCAAGCAGAAAACAAGTATTATATTCTGTCGACGTGCATGACTCGTGCTCGCACTTGCTAAATTTACGCACCGAAAATGAATTATTTCTTGCATAGGTCAAGGCGCGACTTGTTTTTAAGGATGGGCTCGTTAATTGTGTGCCACCGTTGTTCTGCAGCATCTTCACTCGAACGGCTAATATGTTTAGTGCCTCCTGTCCGTTTTAGCATTTACGCTTAGGTATTAAATATCGTCAAGTCGTCATAACTCGTTTATTTTCAACTTGATTTGAGTAATGTGCCGATAGATTAAGCTGTACAACGAATAAGTAGGACGTAATAGAATGCTTAATTTGTTAACTGCAAATGAAGAAATGTTGAAATTATTGTTCACTAGTGTTAAAAAATTAGCAGTTAAAATATTAAAGTTCATGAAACTGACCCAACAAGAAGGAAAAAAATTATTGGAAAACTTGATCATTACCTAATTCTTAAAATCATATAAATAACGTTTAGGTAGAGAAAGATTTTTAAATCGATTATTAAAAATATTGAAAATAAAAGATTAAGGCAGGGAATAAATAAAAAGTAAAATGAAAAATCAAAATTTTAAATATAGTGAGAGGAGCATATCTTAAATAAGGGTTAGTTTTGGGAGGAAATATTATTTTAAAAAAGCAATACAGAGAGTATATTTATTGCATAATTTAAATTTTTAGTGGCTTTTCAATAGCATTTTCTGCATAGTTGCTATTGTTATCTGTTGGTATCCAAGGAAACTTTGTTATGTGCTGTTGAATACGAACGCATTGGCCCAAAAGTAACCCAATAATTTAAAAATATAAACAATGAATAGAACATCAAACGAAACGTCGCAAGCATAGTTTTATGTTTAGTTCATCTCATAATACATAATTATTTATACTTTAATAATGTTCTCAAAAGGAGCTAAAACATAGTATAAGATGCAAGCAAATATTTAGACCTTTCAAAATTTTGAGACAGTTAAAATAAGTCTATCAACACAAATTGAAAGTAAAAAAGCAAAACATTTAACCATATAAATTTCGTTTTAAATAAAGTTATTTTTAATTTTCTCTATGTGTACAAGACAAAAGTTTTTGTTTTCGCAATCAATTAATGCTACCTTATGGAAATGATTTACCGCAACAATTTCAGGTAGCCGAAGAACATAAATTCGAAACTTAAAATGCAAATGCGGCAGATGGCATTTTTATGAATTTATTATCTTACGAAGACATTAGCGACGATTAAACGTTGTCGCGGTTGCTCGCGTGCTCCCATGTTTCCAAACAGCCCATCATTAAAACGAGCACCTCTTTCTCTGTAGTTGGAGTCGAGAAAGAGCGAGAGACGTTATTTCCAAGTAAAGCAATAGATAAAAGTCGGCTCTTTGGTGACTTTTGTCGCGAGCGCCGTGGCTAATGATGATTTATTCTTCTTGCAATGAAAGTCATTTTATGTGTTGCATAATAAAAGAAATAACTGAAATGACCGCATAATGAGCGTCTTTCTTATCGTCGACAGGAGAACTTGGTTCAGCAGGAAGTGGCACGCGTGAAAAATAAATATCGACCCTCTCGTCATATATCAGCGGCCGAATATTTTGCCGAACAAAGCAAATTCTTGCGCCAGCGAAAGTTCTTTCTTCTTTCTCTCTCTCGGAGACAGCGCGTGTTAATGGCTTTTTTATCTGGCGTGCAGCGCCAAGGATGAGTTCAAACGATGCATTCCGACATGCTAATGACAATTTCGGAAACGATGAATCGAAGACGACGCCAAAGTATCAATCACCTCTCTCGTCGCTGCAACCGGCTGATTATGGAGGAAAGTGTTGCTTATCGCTATGGTGAAATAAAATAAATCCTTTTTTGTTGAGAAATTGACACAATAATATTTATAATGCGACGAATTAAATTAAATTAAATAAAGCCAATCATATCACATGTAATAAAAAATGTCGTACTCGGTCACATAATATAAAAAAATTAGGAAGGGAAGATTTTGTATAAAAAGGTTTAGAATTCCTATATATACACCAAATATATTTATAATAACCTAGATGGCTGCGCTGTAAATTGAGTTTATTTTCATAATTAAAAGAATAATCTATGAATTAAATTAAAAAAATGATGGTTTAAAGCTTAAGATTTTAAGTAAAGATTAAAACGTGAAATTTTAGAATTGTGTAATTAGTAATTATATATAAATTAATAATTATATTTTATACTAAGAGCCAAACAGAAGATTCTGAATATAGAAACAATTATTGGTACTATTTATTTATTTATTTACTTTTTATTAATTGATATAATTACAAACAAAATATGGACCAGTTGTTATTTTTGAAGGTAATTATGCTACTTTTAGATTCAAAATTTTTGGATATTGGTGTAAGCTTTTGATAAACTATTTTTTAAATTTTTAAAAGACATACAGTTTATTACAAATTTCGAAACCATGCCGCTCATCAATGGCAATATGTACAAATTGCCAATGACTGAAGGCGATCACCTGAGAGAAGAAAAGGGCAATAAAAGCGATTGTAAAACTGACATTGAGCGTCAAGTCTGCGAGTTGCACACAAATCGATTGAAACTATAAAGGGCTCCGTGTTGGGGCATTCGATAGAAACAGGTGTGTGTGTAGTATGTATTTTATGCACGTATTTGGGCTGTTCGGAGGAGATGAGTCAAGAAGCGCCGCGAGTGAAATAATACGTATGCAAATTGGCGAGCGCTGTTTTTGTGATGGAAAACGCGCGCATCACCTTCTAAATGCTCACTGTGGCGCACGAGATCTAGTGGTCTGCGCCCTTGACATAATGGCCCCAGCGAGATAATTAAAATTAGCCGCTGTCTCTTCGTCTTTACTTTCCAACTGTTGATTAATTTCGGTTGAAAATCGGCACTTTTGTGCTGGAAATTAATCACTGTATTCTCATTGGGCCTAATGACTTTTCGAATTATTATGTTTTGTGAACAGTGGAAAGTTCTTTTTACAAATATAATGCAACACTTTATAATATTGATGATATAAGCCGTTTATAAATATTCCCTTCTTTATTTACACAATATTTTAATATTTATCAATAATTTATGTAGATTTAGGATTGAAATCGTTCAAAGTGGCCTATAGTGATTAGATAATTGACTAGACACTTCTAATTTGGTTGCAAAAATAAATAGTTGTTTTTGTCTTCAGACAGGGATACTTTGCCCCATTCTGGAAACACAATCTATAATAAGGCAAGTAAAAATATAATAATGTAAATGTGAAAAGATGGTATTTAATCAGATTAAGTTAAACAAACATGATATTAAAAAAAAAGATAAAAATATTACCAGTTAGAGCAAATTAATAAATGAAATAGCGCAGCTCCGTTTAAATTTGACCTAAGAAAAGATAAAAAAAACGTACTTATTTATATAATACAATTTAAAATAACATAAATTAAAAAATTACATTAACAATATTTTATTATAATTTTTGTATTGTATATTCATATTTTTATTATAATAAGGAATTTTTTAAATTATAACTTTTTCAATTTTTCAAGCAAAATCAAATTATATTTCTGTTTGGTAAATAATTAAAGTTACATTATTTATGTATGATGACCATTAAGGAATAATTAATATGACATATGAATTATATGCTGAATTGGTCAAAGTTGCTTTGTTAGTATTCATTAGTATAATAAGATAGTTTGCAAATATTTATTCAATATTAAGGAACTCAATTGACTAATTGATGCATGATTGAGAGATAATTAGATCGCTTTAAGAAACTGAGAACCTTCGAAAGCTTCTCCAATTACAACGAACAGTAAATTTTATAAATTCCTCATTTCTTTTTGCAAATTACTTCTTATGTACAATAAAAGGGATAAAATTATAAATTTCTTTGCGTGATCAATTAATCTTTACTTTTAAATACATCACTGCATTCCAATCTTGAGTCTCTGTACTTTCTATACACATGGCGCCAAAATATTCAGAGGACGTTCCGGGACGTTCAAAGTAACTGATCAGCAGGAAGTATTTTTCGCATATAAAATGGTAAAAGCCACCTCTTACAAGAAAAATAAAACGTCCGCCTTTCATATAAACAATACAATTTCAACTGCACCATTAACCAATTTAAACACATCATGTAATTTTAATGTCATAATTGAGCGTGAATATCACAAAGCGAGATGAAAGTAGTTCCTCACGAAAGATCACTCAATTTCCGAAAAGGTCTGACAGGGTCATGTATGCAGTACGCGACACACAAGCGAATAAATTTCGCTTGCTATCTTTGCAATAATAATAAAACGCTAATTGTCATGATTGTGTGCTCCAGTGAGAGAGAGAAGATGCTGGGCTCATCTTTCTTTTTTTCTCTTTGCTTGGAGCCGAAGAGGGCGGGATCCGCTTTTTGTAATGAGTGGCGGATGAGTGTGTGCCTTTCTCGATCGGCGTGGGCGTCGCGGAAAAACGCTCGGTGCTGCACACACACATTCATGACGGAGGGCACACATAAAATATGTTAACAAACATGCGATTGTCACGGTGATCATCGCGCTGAAAGTGAGAGGATATGCGGAGAAAGCAGTCAAGGAAAGTGCACGCGAGGAGGAATTCGAGGGGCACCTCGAAATTAATATCTCGTAACACAATTGGACGTCAAGCGTTTTTTATTTAGAAGAAGACGATTCGTTTTATTTCTCGCGGTGATGTAACCTTGACACAATGCCGTTTGCATCTCTTTCGCAGTTCACATTTATTATTATTTGTGACTTGGTGAATAATTCCAGCTTGGTTTTTACGTAAAAAACCATTTCGGCAATTTAATTGACAATTGACTGCGGTGGAAAAGTGTCTTTTTTCGTTTTTTCTGACTGAAATTATTCCAAGGGTATAACAATTTTTTAGCATGAATTTGTATAAAAAGTAAAGCCAGATTTTTTTGCCAAATTTTGCAATAATAAATGATTATATGAAAACAATGAAAGAAGATAATTTAATTATTTTCTAGAATTTTTTTTTGGCAGGCACTGTTATTGAAAAGATGCGCAATTTTAACGTTATTGTGTTTTCTTGCCATAAAAATTTGCTCCATACTGATAGTACCAAAACTCAATTAAGAAGGGCACGGTGCTAAAAAATTTTACCGATCTAATTTGAAAATTCACAATCTGCACGGAAAATGGGGAAGTATTTAAAGGCAAAGAGAAAAGACTAGACGCTTTTTTGCCCTTATTTGGCCAATTTATGTAATGTAAAGGAGCGCGGTTTTGACACGCAGAGTTTACAAAAATGAGTATAGCAATTAGCCAAATGCCTGATGTTACTTAGTCAGAATTCTCATCTTAAATGATAATGAAAAAATTATCTAAAATTGTTAAAATTCAACATTGTCTTTTCTCATCGTTTTTTTATTTTATTTAGGAAATGAATGGAGATTTGGAAAGATTTTTTTATCAGAACTCATTTTCAAATGATTAATAAAAATTTGACCTAATCAAATTTCAATAAAACATTACTTGACACTTAAAAAATAAAATCGATGTGGATTTTCACCAGTCTGGCAATTGTATTTATTTTCCAGTGTCAGGTTTCGCCTGGATTATGACCCATCCACCAGAGCTTTCTTTTTCCATTTGATTAATCGCACCAGCACAGACCGGTTTTATTGCCATAATGCACTTTGCTGCAGAATGAAATTTTATTTACTTATTATATGATAATGGATGCAGCTCTGCTGGCGTCTCTATTCACTTGTTTCTACAATTAATCGCGATCGTTCATTGATGCACCTCGCAATTGCGCAACAATCAGCCTCGCGTGTGTTGGGAATTTTAATATAAATACTTTTCCTTCTAACTCTTTAATGCTCTTTTCCTTTTGTAGGTTTCGAAATGAAGATTTTCTGTACACTCCTTCATGGCGTGACATTTAGAAGGAATTCTGCTTTTGAACATGCGAGATGATGTTGTTTTTCCCGACTTGCAGCTCTCCATGTCAATAAATTCTCCAGACCACTCAAGGTCCTGAACTGCATTCGGCACTTTATGGACTCTCATTAAGCAATTAAAGTTTTCGGGGTTTTAAACATGCATAGGCTTTAAAACGGAAAGGGAATGTGCAAAAGGTAAAGAGATCGAAACTGGCCGAGGGCAAATAAGTTGTTGGAACGCACTTAAGACGAGTAATTGAGCTGCCCTGAAACCTTTTTGAGGTGCAAAGTAAGCCATATATTTAGGTATTTGAAAGTTAAAAAATTCATGGTTGTATATCATCATAAATTATGACTTCGAAGAGTATTATTATATGGATATGTTGGCAGATTAAATTAATGCCGAATTTTCACTTATTTTTAAAGACCTTGCTTATGGAAATAAGATTGCAAGTCCTTAAAAGGTTATCAAGTGGTTCACACTTGCTAATTTATGATAGTTAGAAAAATCCTTAAACCAAATAGTTTTTTTCTTCATTTTTTATATTTATATGTTTCATATTTTTCTCAGTCGGAAGGAGTAACTGATAATTCTATATTTTTTGTACTCGTTATTGTGCTCGATATAGGATAAAGATTATACAGTAGTTGCACCCTTAATAATCAACTGGCTCATGCTAATCTTTGATTAATACAATACTCGTAGCAGTTTCGAAATTATAAAAATATTAAATTCTATTAAAAATATTTTTAATAATATCTCGATTTTTTTCCCGAGATTTCAGTAATTTTTACATATTTTTCTTACGCATTTTTATTTGAAAGTGACAGTAAATGAGATTAAATCGTGGTTTTTTCTAAGAGGTGATGTTTTAAATTATATTTAATAGTTAAATTAATATTAAGACCTATTAATTTGTGTAAATAGATTTTAGGTGGTTTGATGTAAATGTAGAAAAAAGATAATGAACGCCAAATCATGCTCTCTATTTTTTTTCAACAATTCAATAAAAGTTTTAAATACAACTGCTTCTATAATTGTAAATTCCATACTTCTGTGCATTTTTTTTAACTTCATTTTTTTATACTCATTGCCACTGATCTGATAAATATTTAAACTTTGGCGAACAGTTTTGTATATAAAGAATATTCCAAATTTATATTGCATTTAAGATATTATTTAATTGTATTAGGATCTTAAGTTACAATTTTTATTACAAATTTTAATTTAGCTTGTTAAATAATGCAGGAAATTCACAATTTCCACATATTCAGAATGAATCCGGTTAATATGTCGTTTATGGACATTTTCGACATTTTAATGGTTAATTGCAGCTTATTATCTTTTTAATTTTATGTCACCTCTACAGCAGTAAACCGAATTCGAACATCCGCTTGTCGCAACCACGCTGCTGTGCGCTATGAAAGCTCCCCGCGGTTTCCACATTTCACGGCGAGCCGGTCCATACATCTCTCATCTGGTGCGGCTGCTGCTGGAGAGGTGCCCGAAAGCTGAATTACGTGCTTTTGCGAGCGCACGCGGCCGTCTGTCCATACCAGCCACGCGGCGAGGAAAATAACACTTGATCCTAAAACTACATATTAAACAACATAAGCAACACAGCGGCAGATGAGCCGACACGCAGTATCATCTGGAAGATCTTTCAGATCTTTCTTCAGAAAGCCAAGGCGAACGACAAAACGCGCGCCGGCGGCCCTGGCTGGACTTTTAAACTTTGCAGGAAAATCAAGACAAATTGCCTCTGATCCACACTCACTTTAGAGAGGGTCTCTGTGACGGCAATTAGCGAAATTTCGCGCCAACCAAACGCGCGGAAATGTGATTTATATACTCTCTTGAGGTTACAATGACGCGCAATTAGCAACGTGTGGGCTTTGTTTGCAATGACACTTTACTTTTTCTTTGCGCGAAATTTTGCACTTTATACTTCTTTTGTGTTTTTGGGTGGACTGCAGATTTTATACGCTTGTGAAATCCAACAAAGGTCACTTGTCTCTGAAAAGAAGTTGGCAATTTCAGCAAAATAAAATTTTGTGAAACACGTGTAAAAGTCTTCATTTTTTTAAATAGAGAGCGGTATTTGTTTGTCAATTGAATCTGACTTTTATAATTTTAAGTTTCTTAAAAAGAAATTTTTATATAATTATATATGAGGGGCTTCTCTGAAGATAGTTAAAAATTTGCATCTTTCCTACAACGCTGGAGGAACTATTACTTTAAGTCTGAATGCAATCTTTCCCACCAATGTTCTTCTAGCTCAAATTGTAGTTGATTTCTGGGTGATTTGTTGCTTTGCAATCCGTTGTGCATTTGAAAGACCGTTAAAATATTGGGTGCTAATTAATGCTATTAAGTTTTGTTTTGACAAGGAAATTGGTGCTTTTGGGTGAACTCTTACCTTTTTGAAAGAGATCTTATGGCGATTCAAGGTTCTCCGCTGGAAATAATCGTTTGCATCAAGAATCTGCTGCTTCTTTGCGTCGGAATGCGTTTTTTGTGTCTTTAATTGACGCGCGCAGAGTGCAAAGCGCTCGGTTTTATTGTCGAAAGGTAGAATTTTTTCTACGAACTGAGAGAGTGAATAAATTCTTACTATATTCGTTTAATTTTTAAGTCAGGTCTGCGTTATATAATAATAAAAAAATACCTAACATTATTTAAAAACAAAAGTGGCTTTCTTCATTACGACAAGTATCTATTTCTTTTTTTAGAGCAAAAATTAAAGGAGCAGAAAAGAGCAAGAGGTAGATAATGTGTATTTGTGAATAAATTATTCCATAGATCGAATAAATGACGAAAATCTTACTCTGGTTAAAAAGTCTCCTAAAAAGACACTTTTTAACTGAAACTACCAAGCATAATATAATTTTTTTATAGCAAACAGTTTCAATATTTTTTCTAGTGGCAATCTTTACTAAATTACGCTGAAGTAAAATTTAATTAATATAATAATTTCGTTTATAATTTTTATTATATTATGCAACATACATGAAGAAACAGAATTTGACAAAAGTCAAGTTTTCTTAAGTAAATTGTAATCCATTTAAAGTAACAACAGCTATTATATAAAAGAAATCAAATAAAAAAAGTAAAAAAAAAATGATTAATTCATTGTTAAAAATATTTTTATGTATAAAATAAAAATTTATTTTATTTTACAATAAAAAAATTAAAATTAATTTAGATGTAAAATTAGAATGAATATTGTCTGGAGTAAATAAACAATAAAAATTACATATAAATTACATAAATTCAGAGTTACAACTTTCATGCCAACTTTTTATTGCTAAATTATGTAAACCTTATAAACCATAAATTTGATTTCAAGATTTTCCTCCATAATAATCCAGCTTGCAGACGCTTCTTGACTTACATTGAAAAATAATGCACATTTTAAGATGCAAACTTAAAAAAATCTGAGAATTTTAAGGAAGCTCGGAAGACATGCAAAAATACGGCACGTGCTGTGACTCAAAGAAATTCTTTGATAAAAAAAAAAATAGCCACTTGAGAGGGACCTTCGGTTTCCGAGAAGAATTTCCACGATTATATGCAAATTTCAAAGCACAATGGTACTACTTGACGAAAATTACGCGCCTGCCATATTTGGCGAGTGAATCTCTCTCTTGTCGAGGAAGAGACAAAAACCCGCTCCTTGAAGTTTCCGAGGGTGCCTTTAATAATACGGCGTGATAAATCGTGGCAGATGATCCTTGAAAACTCGTTCCTTTTGCCACCAGCAGACGCGCTATAATTTTACAATCTAGAGGGATTTATGGTGGAAAAAGGTGCTGGGGCTGCAATGGTGTGGCTGGCGCGGGGATGTCCTTGCATCTCCGCCGGTCCAGAGAGAGTGCTCGGTGGGGGCGACAGGCTATAAGAGGAGCATCCTCTTGCTGCAGGGATCACAAATTCGTGTGCCTTACCTTCTTCACTTTCATCTTCGACAGAGGTGAGTGTGCTTTTGCTCTCGGTGGTGCTCCGTCGCAACCAGCAGCCAGTGCTCTGCCCGACCTTTTTGGATTATTTCTGCGAAACGCCGACCAAAGTGTGCAGATTAGTGGCAATACTTAAATTTATTCTTTATTTTCAAAATATTATTCAGACAAATTTGCAATTTATCCGCAAACTCAATTTTTTTCTTCAAATCATTACTTTGTAAATATTAGATATATTAAGTGGAGGATATTTTTTGATTAAATAAAACGATTACAATCGTCATTGCTTTACTGGATTAATTCTTAAAACAATCTGATTTGAAATCACTTAAATATCAACAGATTATCAATTGCTTTCAGTTATTTACATTCCCATTTTCAATCAATAAATTACACTTTTTGTCACTTCATCAATGATTTTTCAAATCTTATTCTCATTTATCACGTTTTTAGAGTATATCTTTATTGAGAGTTGCCATCTATTCTTTTTTATGTAGGGTTCATATTTAATTTATTTATGAAATAAGACACTCATTTACATTCAACTTACACTCCAGATAAGAATTGTAATTTTCTTACACATCCTATCAATTTTTACAAATGCAACTTAAATTTGAATTATTTTGTTTCCTATTTTAACTGTTTCAATTTGTTTCTTTAAACATAAAATTTGCTTTTATATTAGTAGATATTTTTAATGCAAAATATGGTTTAAAAAATAAAGTTAACTTAAAATAAAATAGTCCATATATTTAAAAATAAATAATCAAATAATAGAAAATTATATAATTTTGAGTAAAATAATTTATATTTTATATAATCAAAGACAAAGTAATACACCCGTTTTTGTGAGTATTGAGTATTGATCAACACATTAAAATTTTTATTTGTCTTTCGTAATTCGCTGTAAAAAGACGCGTCATACAAAAAACGCTGGAAAAAAACTTTAAAGGTGTCGCCGTGCAATTAGCATATTCGCAGAATAAATAAACGCACCTTCTTCACATGCTCAATAATAATAATAATTGTCACTTGAGAACTGCGCGCGCCTTAACGGTACGCATTGAGTACTTCTTGATTCTCGAAAAAGAAAGTTGTGTAATCGGCGATCTTCAGCGAGTTACGACTCATCTCTCTCGCGAAGGATTACGCGCCTGTTGCATAATGACCCGCGCGCCTAATGCACACGGCGATTAATTATTGAGAAAGGACTTGAATTTTTTTGGCACATCGAGAGTGACATGTATTGAGCGTTGAGAAATCGACCGCGGTGACTATTCATTAATTTCACTTATTCGAAATTGAATCTTAGCCCTGGGACTAAAGAGGTTTCCAGGTTAACTATTAATCGTTCGTTTCTTGTGTGTGTTTCAGAAAATGCGGCAACTCGTAGCTTTGTTGCTCGTCGCAGGTGAGTCTTGAATAAAATTGCGTGTAATTTCCTAATGTTGTTAGCATGCATGCTCCAACCTCTGGTTTTTATATTCTTGAAAGTAAGCCAGACGTTGAACTCAGCAGAGAGGAAAGAAAGAGAAATAAATATAATCGTGGTTGGAATTTCCTCGTCCAATTTGAATGCTACCCACAGCATGCAAATCATGTCTCTAATGCTCATTGCGTGAAGATTTTTAAATAGTTAAATTTTATTTTACTTGACCTCACAAGTAACACCAATTAAGGTACGTAATATTTGCATAGAACATAACCCGCTCAACAGGAAAGACAAATTTATTAGTAAAGAAATTCTTATTTCTTTCTTCATCATTAAGGGCCTCAAATTCAGAAGGAAGGTGTTATTAATGATTTTAATTTGAGCAGTTTTTGTATGCTTAAAAAACATTTCAATAGCACTTTAATTTTATTTTTTACCCTGAGAACTAAATTTAATATTATTTTTTGCAAATGTCTGTATAGGGAATTAAGCATTTTATGAAAAAAAATTAACAGGTTTCATACAAATATTTAATCTTTTTGAAATGAAATTAATTTCTAAATTGTTTCTTTCTCTCCATTCAGTGATTGCGTACGTCTACACTGACAACACAGTGCTGCACAGGGTATGTTGCATTATTTTTCTCTCTCTCACCAAAGGTCACGCCTAAATGGATAGTTCACGTCCAAATTTAACAAGCTAATTATTTCAACACGAAGGTGTATTTATTTCTAAAATTAGTAAACCCAACTTTCGTTTTCGGCAGTCCAAGCGATGGGAGGAGTTCCCGAACGTGACCTTCACCTTCGACTGCACCAACAGGCCGATTGGATTCTACGCCGACGTTGAGCACCATTGCCACATTTTCCACATGTGCGACGAGGAGGGCCGCAGGATCCCGTACATCTGCGCCAACGAGACTGGATTCAACCAGGAGTACAGGGTCTGCGACTGGAACTACAACTTCAACTGCGAGGACGCTCCCAACTGGTAAACTCAATTTTATTTTAATTGTGCAATTTACTTAATTTCCCAATTGCAACAGCAAAACGGTTTTCTTCAATTGGTCGCTCAATTTTATTTAATTTTCAAAACCATATCTCGTCGTTATCTTGTTTTCGCTTCAATTTATTTCTGACCGCGAGCTAATTTGAAAATTTTTAATTCTGGTCGGTTCTAATTAGTTAGTTGAAGCGGCTGATTTAGCGTTTTATAACCTCCGTTTCCTTCCGGCGCTCTTTTCTAGATAATTTATTTGTTCCGAGGCGGCGCGCGCGTGCCTCTGCCGCTATAACTGCACGCGTGAAATGATTTTCCACACATTCACTCCTTCTCAGCAGTAAAAGAATAAAAAAAGTGCCGCTTATCTTATCGTCCATCATCTGTTTATGTCGTGCTGCATAACGGGGAGAAACAAAAATTCGCCTTTCTTTCACCTGCCTGCACTTTTGATAATTTTTTAAAATATTTATGCCTTCAATTTAACCCAAAGATAATTATTCAAGTTTTAATTGGAGTTTTTAATCGTTGCTCTAAAATATAGTAATTTTTCACGCTCTTATTAGAATTAATTCCAGAAAGAATTTTGAATAAATTATCCTGAATTAGGTTAATCTAGTCAGTGGGCATGGAAATGAAACTTTTGTATCTTTAACTGCACCTCACTTTTGTTAGTAAGTTGAACTTGAGAGGCGAATTCAAGTAGCGTTATGTCAATATTAGCCAGTAGCACGTGAGGTGGAACAAAGAGCTCTCTTGGTTTTTTTTTTATTGTCTTGTCGCCGGTCTATTGACTCGGCGCCCCAAATTTGTGAAAAATAAGACTTTATTTGTTCTTTCTTGCTTCAGGTACTACCTCAACGAGCTGACTTACGTGACTGATCCTCCCAAGGAGAAGAAGAACAGAAACTAAGTCATCATCCCCGCAACGAGACGGAATTTCCAACAGTGCCATTTTGTCGCACGAAAATGTAAATAATATAACTCCTCGCACTTTCCATTTTTTAAATACTTAGTAAAATGCTCATTTCTTGGTAGAAAAATAAATAAAATAGGGTTTCCATTGTATCAACTGTGTGTAGCTTGGGGCCGAAATCAAACCTGACAATCTCTCTTTTACTTCGAATGTTTTGTATAAGACACGTGTTCATATATATTTTTTTTTAGCTTTTTGTACAAAAGCAACTGGAAATTTTACAAATGTAAATGCAAAAAACAATGAAAATAAATATATATCTCAAGATGAATAGATAAAACGCAATCGAACGTTTTTAATTTCTCACTCTGCATTGTGCAAAAGCTGCAGGTGTTGACCCGAGGCAAATGGGTCAACCCACCTCCAAAGGTCGCGCGGAGATGCGCTGCGTTCGTGCAAGAATGTCTCCCTGTGGAAACTGACGGAGATTCTCAGCCGCACTTTTACTTTTTAGTTTGATTATTTGTTGACATTTGCCCTTTGCTGAGGTAACGCGCGCGCCGCGTTATTCATTAGTATATTTACATAACAATGTGACGGCCAACGAGTCGCCAAATTTCTCGCCGCGGCCCCGTCAGATGGAGAGAGAGATGCTCTAAAGGTTAAGAAAGGCTATCTGTCCGAAGATCTGGACGAGCTTGCACACAATCTGGTTTGCGTTGAAGAAACTTTCAAAACGAGTCGGTTATTAAAAAATCTCTTGGGTGTGTAATTAAGGCCGCTGAGATGGTGCATTGTGTTGCGCTTGAATGTTTTATTGCTGCGGGGCTGTAGATTATAAATTTGCTCAGATGGTCCGTTAGTGGATCAAATGCCATTTCATTAGACCAACGGAGCCATTAAGGAATTTGGTTTGGGAATAGGAGCAACTGTGACTAATTGATCAATATGAAATTCGATAAGATTGATATGTAATTATGGTTATGTAGTGCACACAGATTAGATGGTGAGATTTTGGTTCATCTTGTCTTCTACAATTTGAAGTATCGGAATCAGGATCAGGATTTTCTCGTTTTATTATTATTAATTTTTTTTGTTTAATATATATTTTTGTTTTGATTTTAATACCTTATTAAATTAATTTAATTACTAACGCAAATATTTTTTTCTTATGTAGATTTATATTATATAAATATTTTTTAATTTTTCAAAATTAATTTAATGGTAGAAAAATTAACTTTTAACGCTCCAGAAAACCAATGATGTATCTTTGGATAAAATTTTTAAAGTTTGTTAATATTTAAAATAATATCAAGTTTAATCACTTTTATGTTGGAAACTTCGCGATCAGATTTTGATTCAGAACTGAAATGAAACAAAACTCCCAATCAAGAGAATGGAAAATTTCAGAGGTAACTAAAGTAGAGTATTAATTCAATATAAAAGTGTGCATTTATTCAACTCCGTGGAAGAAAGCAGAAAAAAAAATGAATTTTTAACTCCTCTTATTCTAAGTTGCAAAATAGATCTAATTTTAATGAATTTTACAATTAAATTTAATAAGTAAAATGTATTGAATAGTAGTGGAGAAAAAATGTAGTGCTGATTGGTGATAAACCCAAGATTAATATTGGCATATCCATATTGCTTTCATCGTCTCTCGCGTTATTTGGTAATGGGAATGTCGGCGACGACGCGGTTCGGAATTTGTCTTGGACGTGACAAGGACGCAAATTCATAGAAACGACCGGCTTTTGAGCGTTTATTGCCACGCTTTGGCTATCTGCGCAATCGACCAACACCTCACACACCACTCGAGTTCAAAAGGTCATTGAAAAGGATGAAATATTGTAAGTCGACTGCCATGGGAGCAAATTTGCAAAAATTAGTTTATTTGCTTGCACGACCTTGAGGATGGGCATTAATTTATTAATTATGACCAATTTATCGGTTGATATTGAGGCAAATGGAAATTCCAGGAAATCTCAGTGACGTCTTTAAAAATGTAATAAGGAAATAATATAATTATTTTTAAATGCAAATTTCCGGAAAAATAACTAGGAAAAGCTTAAGTTTAAAATTTATTTCTTCTTAATGTGGCTAGAAAATATTACTCCACAATTTTAAGTGCTTTCAGTGTAAATTTCATGGAGCTTTGAGGAAATTACATAATTTAATGTCATGATTGATGACTAATTCTGAAGAGGCGGATGATAAAACAGTCGTAAAAAGTCTCGCTCGTGCGTCCCTAGGCTTTTCCTCTACGTGTTTGCATAACACTTTCATTGTTCGGCGGCTAGTTTGTGGGTCAAAACCAACGGCTGTGGTTTTTATATTTTTCTTTTTTGCATCTTCAGAGCTTCTTCAAGGCGCGCCCGCAACATTATCCGTGCATTAGAGTGACTTTGGCCGAAGGCTCGATGATTTTGTTGAAAGAGCACCGACGTGATGACCATTTGTGGCTACCAGCGGCTGTCATTAGTGCGCGGCCATAAAAAGCGAGCACGTCTTACTCATGGCTGCAGGGCCAGTTCGGTTTTGGTTTCCTGCGCTCACCGTCGCCAGGTGCACTCGAGATGCATCCATCAGAGAGCGCACGCGAGCTCTATTAACTTAATAAGACTCAAATGACCACACGAAATTCTCATTCAGCCAGAGTTGAATAATTAAGTTTAATGTAAGAATATTTATTTAATGATTAAGAGTAAAGTATTTTTTAACCCCAATCATGAAAATTAATGAGTTATTATAATTTTTAAAGTTCAGAGCAGATCGATCATAAAATAAAATCAACTATTTCCGTCAAAATAAATATCAACATATTGAGACATGACAACGACAACACCATGCTATTTGTTCAAAAAGTGTCCATAGAGAGCTATATTATTTATAATTATGTGAAAAGTTTCTATTTAAAACAAGTAGTATAGTTTTATTTCAAGCTTCAAGCCACATAAAAAATAAATGTTTAAAAGTTAATTTGAATCTTAAGATTTTTTAGAACAATTATTATAAACGCAGGTCATGAAGTATTGCCAAATATTGTATTTTAATAGGCACATTAGGCACAAACCGTTCGAATAACACAAAGATTTTTAACTTTACAATGTTGTGTTGCACTTGGTGACCAGTTTATTTATACAATAAATTTTCATATTCCAAAAGTTATAACAATATCGAAACAATTTAAATAAAAATTTTTAAAATTACTAAACACAAACTTTTCAAATACAAGCTATGTAATTACAATTAAAATTTAACATAAAAATGGTTGAAATTTATTATAATAACTTTAAATATAAAATATCAAAAAGATATTTATTTTAAATTATTTGTTTATTTTATGTACTAATTATTGCAGAGGCAATCACTGCCTGACTCGATCAAGTGAAGAAAAAACACTGGAAAAAGAAAGCATCTGAATTATTTCTATTAAATCAGAAGAAAAAATAAAAATTAATGCACGCATACAAATTATGCAAACACCGCTACCTAACTGACCTTCCCTGCGACATGAAGGATACGCATATTTTCTTCCGATTTGAGTCGATTATCCGCCACAACTATTATTAACTGTATACCCTTCGTGTCGAGCTTATCTCCCGCATTCTCCTAAGTGCCGAAATCCATCGTGGAAGCATTGGATGCTTATCAAGTGCAGTTATATAAATGGAATATCAGATGACCGTTCGCTCTCCTGTGAATAATAATAGCGCTGGGCGGGATAATGGCACGTTTAAGACACCATCTCCGTGTCTAACAATGTGCGAGTCGGGAAACTGGAACATTCGGGCACTGGTCCTCGCCGGCTTGCAGGAGTTGGGAGAAGCGTCTGCTATTTCCTACACGGTCTGATTCGTCGCGATGAATAGCCCGCGATTCAGCGTGACCGGTGTACATAGCTATCTGTTTTCACAGCATTGATTCGTGTGGTAGATTTTTATATTATTGGCCGCGAGCTGCGTTATACACGAAACAGCAGGTGCGCGTAATTTTTATTGGTGGGTCAAAAATGATTGCAAAAATAAGTATAGTGTAACGCAATAATCCATTTTTAGGTACGTTTCTTCCTACCGGATTGCATCATCAACAATAACAAATGAAACTAACATGCTATTTACTTTTAAATCGAATGTTTAATGCTGGTCTCATGGATTTTAAACTGAAATAATATCAATTCCATTCAAAGGGAATTTTAAAATTTTATCAACCATAATCAATAAAAATATAATTTATTAATAATAACGTTATTATTATTTATTTTTATTTTTACAGAGTGATTTAAATTTTTTAGAATGATTTTTTTTATGGGCAAAATTTGAGTGGTAAACGGTTGGAGTTTTGATACTCTTGTCTGTTTTGACATTTTTTGGCTAGCAAGTAAATTTTCAATGACATATAATGTACCCACTCGCCACTTCTGAAAGAAATTTTTCACTTTTTGATAGCCATGCAAAGAAAGCAAGAATTGTTGTAAATATAACAAAATGCAAGTGAATAATTTATTTTAACAATTAAATATCAAACGGATATTCTTGACAGAAGAATTTTTTTAATTCATCAATTTCAATACAAATTTAATTGACAGCTCTTCATTGGAACTCTTACGAATGGCTGATTTTGAGGAAGGAGTAAGACAAATAATTGAAAGTCAAAGATGCCGTTAATTATAGATTTTAATCAAATATATCATGTGACGTATAAGGCCCCGAAATCCGGTTTCGGACGCTTACGTCACTGATGCTGCAGGTGAACTCGGCTGGAATCAAAAGCTCAAAAGATCAATTCACTCCAATTTGTATTTGTTTGTGTCGCGCCTTTCGCTGAATCACGGCGCATAGCGGTGGTGTCACCTGTCAAGTTACAATAGCGCACGAGAGAGTAAAAAATAACTTAAAAAAGTAATCGGCGTGTATTCGACAACTTTGTTAAATGTCAGATTTTGTAATAATTTGGAGTTCGTCCAAATATTTCGCAAGAACTATTGGAGCAAAAAATGGAATATTTTATAATAATGACTCTTCTTGGAAGCAATTTAAACTGGCCTAGGTACATTATACTAACTGTAAAGCTAGTTTTTATAAGAGACGCCATTTCACTATTACCTAATAGCAATTTGCTGAAAAGTAATAAAACGCGGAGAGGAAATTCCATCAGCAGGTGCTTCACCGTCGACCTACGCATTCAATCCTTTTGCAAACAGCGTCTCTAATTTCATCAGAACAAAAGGAAGCCGTTTTTCCCAATTAATAAACAGTTTCCTACTAAAGCGTGAAGGACGATGGAAAAGGGTTAAGTGGACCTGTGGGATGAGATTATAGAGTAAATAGGGCAAAGACAAACAGAAATCGCTTTTTGACACTTCAGCCGCGCATCTTGTCATCGGTTTTCATTTCACTGCTGGTGAGATAAGTGACAGACTTTCTAAACGCCGAAAATCGGTGCCAGCAGACGTGCGTACCCTCATCACTAATTTACTGCTCAATTTGAGAGGCGATGACAATGAGAGTATAAATAAACAATGACTTTTGAACTTGCCACTGGTTTGGGTTAGGAGGGAACGCGATCAGGCGTGTGCGATATGCTAATTAGGAACCACTGGAGTAATATTGCCATAATTTATTCAAAACTAAACAAAAATGAACAGGATGAAATTTATTTACAAAAATCATAACAATGTGAATTTTACTAACTTTTATTTCAATAAAAAAAAATTAATTTTTTATGAGGTGTAGGAATATGTAATTTTTTACAGAATGAACTTGTAAAGAGCAATCAGGCAAATTTACAATTCTAATAACAAATAATAAAACACTTTTTATATTTTCACTAATTAGTTTTTGTTTAAAAAAAATATAAAAGTGCGATAACATTATTTATAAAAGATGAAAATTGAACTGTTTGAGGAATGCACAATCGATTGAAATTCAAGAATTTAAATCCGGAAACGCAGACAGGGGAAAATTCTCCGTTCATTCATCTCTCTTTCTCTTTCGCCAATTCGAGCTATCGGGATCTAATCTGCACTCGAATCACGCGTTGGTCGTCGACGGACGACTCATTTCGTTTGGCACCCACCGGTGCAGGTTAGTGGGTTAGCCGGCGAATAAATAATGCAGCATGTGTGCATAAAGAATTGACCATTCAGCAGAAGCAATTTCCAACGCGAGGCCTCGATTTATATTTTCTAAAGAATAAACCACTAAGCTCCCATAGGAAGTATAATATTCTGTATATAGAGAGCATTAAATCGTGATTTTTATACGCCGCACTTTTTGCCCCTTCGACATGTCAGCGGTGAAAAACTTGAGAACCGTTAAAGCCGGTCAGCGTCCAACAAGATAGTGGACAGCAGATGCTTTTAAAAAAGCAAGGCCGAAAGATCACCTGCGAGCGAATTAAAAAACGTCCTCCAATTTGCGGATGAGAGATAGCCAGGCCATGATGGGTGATGAAATTTGCGTATAAACGAGATATTTGTTTATAGCCTGAGAAAATGAATGGCCTGAGATAAAGTTGATATAAACATCTGAATAATTTATGTTCAATAATTTTTATTAGGGAAAATACTCTATCCCACTAGAAAGTATTCAAATATTGCAAAATAGTGGATCTGATATCAAGATCTATGTTATAAGCTTTGCCAAAAGAATATATAAAAATTTAATACAGCTTACAATAATTAGTTTTTAATATAACCAAAATAAAATTAAGGCTAGGAAAAATTACTAAAATAAGGATTGATTTCAATAACAAACCAATTTTAATTTTTTTACATGAAAAAAGTACTGAATGAATTAAATGATTTTTTAATTTACCGCGATTGTAAAATTTTATAAAAAATATTGTAAAATTTTAAAATAAAAACAAAAATAGATCAATCAGCTAAATAGACTTTCAACGGGATTCAAGTTAAATTTTGGCTTTGAGTACCCATAAAACTACAAAAATTCAACTAATAAAATAACAATATCGATTGTTTAAATACTAAACAGTCCTCCATTTGTTTGCTTGAACTAGATTAAGCAAACGGAGAAAAAATTTGAAGGATTTGGAAAGAAGAACCGTACAATATTTTTGGCAACGAAAATTGAGCACAATCGGCGTTCCGTTGCTCAAAACAATATAAAAAAATTGTCAATTCCAGGAGCTCGACTTTCATTGTAGTCATCAACAAAACGGATAAAGGAAGGAAACGCGAGCTGTGCAATTATTTGGGCGTGTGGGTAACGTGATCAGAGGCGCGGTTTTCCAGGTCAGTAATGCGCGCATTTTACCGAAATGAGAAACGGCTAATTTTTTTTAACCCGCGCGCCTGTAAGAGAAAAGAAAGTAATTTTCTGCCAGGCGGATAAAATCAAGAGCAAATATTACGTAAGACGCGGAGATGACTTTGCTGCGAGGAAAAAGAGACTTACTGTGTTACATTACTGTAAACGCAGCCTCCGACTTCTTACCTGAGACTGCACGTTCGCGCAAACGATGCATGCGGTGACGTAGCTGACCCTGACCGTCAAGTGAACTTCATATTCAGTGCTTTGCATGCGACTCTAGCTCTTTATGAATTTTAATAACCTTTTCATATCCACATGCACGACATCTCAAATTTTTCAAAAATTTTATTCAACATTCTCACAAAGGTGATTTTTTTTTTAAATCATACATGAATTTTGTGAGAACGTTCTTTTTTAAGTAATATATATATATATATAGCTTTATATTTCAATACAGTTAATTGATGCTCTCACAGCAAGTCAAAAAGATTATCTTAGAAATTTAATTACTGGAATAGCAGCCAGGTCACTAAAAATAATTGGTCAAATTCGAGGATAATATTGAAATTAACTCTTACAATTAAAAGCTTTAAAAAGTGAACTAGATATTTCATAATTCCTCAATATATTTCTGAGTATTGAAAATTAATATTAATTAACTGGTTAAAGACATGTCTATGCAAATTGCGCACTTTTCCAATTACCATGATTTTTCATTGTTTCTGTATTATAGAAATCATCAGAAATGCAACCTTTCTAAGTTTCTATAAGAGATATTCTCAAATTTTAATTCATTTATGGAGTGATTTGAAATCAAAATCTTCCAATTTTATCATAACCTACTGTAAGCTGTGAGTCAATTTTCCTTATACTCTTGTGGGAATGTAAAAGTGGAATTTTCTATATTAATTTTATTTACGTTAAATCAATTAACATCATTATCATTTAATTGATACAGACACAAAAATTGACAACCGACATCGACAACTGAAAGTGATATTGCATATTAATTATCTTCAACATATAAATAATAGGGTGGCTAAGGGTAGTATAAATATCTTTTGATTCTCTTACAATTAGTATACTAGAATCATAATCACAATAATTGTATATTTCAGTAGATAAAATCTCATGTATTATAAAAAAAAAATATAATTTTATGAAAATGATTAAAAATATTTTTAAGGAAAGCTAATTATTATAATTATAAATAAGAAAATAAAATGTTGTCTTAATGCAATTTTAAAATAATTATTATCATTATTGCTCAAAATTTTTAAAAGACGCAATTTTGTTACTTTGATATGCAGCCTAGCATTATAAATAATTTTATTCTGAATTCCATTCTCATAGCAAAACCACTGCACATTTTTATCACTCGAATTTATCTTCTGATCTAAGACAATGGAAAACAGGAGCACTTGTATAAAATTTGCATGCGCCCAAATAGGAAAAGCAGATAGAAACGGATGGGTGGGAAAGCGCAGTATATAAACATTTGGCAGGTCGGTAGCATATGCAAGTACTAGCACTACTCAGGTGAGGCGTGTACCTGAGCAAATCCACCTTGCGAGGATATAGCGACGCGTGCCCCACATTTGGTATCACCGCGGCGGTCAACAGCACCGGCTCTGCTCACTCGGCGTTCAGTTCCCACTCAGGCAGCCCCGCAGCAACATGCTCCGCGCCCTCGCAGTGCTCCTCGCCGCGGCCACGTGCGTCCTGGCCCAGGCGACGCCCTGCGCCGACCTTTTGACCTGCGCCACCGTCGGCATCGACCAGGGTCTGCGCCAAATGCAGAGCAGCTCCCTCTACCCTTTGCTCGGCAAAAGGTTGTATCTGGAAAAGAGGGAGGACGTGCAGAACGAGCCTGACCTGACTCAGGGCAACGTTTTCCAGAGGGTCGGAAAACTGCTGGACACGCACAATGTCAAGGCGCCCATAACCGACAATTTGTCCGTCAAGCTCTTCAAGACGCCGCAGGGACCGTTTGACATTTCGCTTGACGTCGCCTCGCCGGAGACTAACGCTCAGGGTAATGATTTTTCACATTTTTTTTAGTTTTTCTTGTGAAACGCTGTTTTGCAAGATGCACGCCCGTTCCATTATTATTATATAAACTCGGGTTTTTGTAATCTTGCAGAAACAAAATTACATGATATTATGCTTTCGCCCTGCACTGTTACTTTTTAATTAATGCTGCTTTTTATATCTCACGGGTAAATTTATGATTTATGATATCTCCGAGCCATGACCATTTATTCAATTTTCTGCCGAGTTCATAACAACATTTTACAAAATTATTTTTTCATTAATTTTTTATTTCGGTTCCTCCAAATAACAGAAAATTAAATAATAATAATATTGATAAAAAGATTCTTATTGTAAGGATTACAGTGTTCCTCCCGGCAAGGATTGCATTCATATAAAATTTTTCAGGAAGCACTTAACATTTTGATAATTAATTATGATTTGAAGAACTTTTGTCCTGTCACAACTAAATTACTTAAATTTTTATATTCAAAATTAGAAATCAATACAGAGGCTAAATTAATTCATGTTTATATCTATACCTTATGGCATGCAATTACCATATTACCATTATAAAAATATTTTTTTTTTTATAAAATTTGATTTGCTAATGAAATTAATTGTCATAAGTCATAATGCAAAAAGTGGGATAATGAATAAAAATCGTTCAGCTAGATACATTTTTAAAGAACAAGTAATTTATAATATTATTTAAAATTTTATTATTGGTAAATTGAAAGAATAGTTCAATAAAGTCAGTGCTTTCAAAATAGATTTAATTTTTAACTTAATATTTTTTTTTAATTAACATAAATATAATAAAAACATAAAAAGTTGGTGATCTGAAAATTTGCAATTATTTTACAAAACTAATATTTGAAAGATGATTGCACATAAAGAAATTTATATTTCATTTATGCAAACTTTAAATACTTAAATATCAAACAACTGTGATGCGAAGAACTGGACGACTTTCTGAATGGAAGAGTGAGCGGGATAATAAGCAATAACAACACACTCTCTGCACGTTCTCTTCACACTTTGATTCCGCTCACTCTGGTCGCACATTGACACAGTTTCCGCGCGTCAACAAGTGCAAATCATCGCTATTGATTAATGTCCGGATACGTATTTAAGTGCATTAAACAATTTTAAAAAAAAGATAATATGAACAGTTGTTCAAATAATTGGCAGGTCACGTACACATCATATTTGCAAGCTTTGTAAAAAGTAACGACGTGCTAAATTCCTTTTGTCATTAGCTCCATAATTTCGCGGCCCAACCTTCGGTGATTTGCATCAAATGAGTTTTGTCTTCCGCAGAGCCAAAGTGCTTCATTAGCTTCGGGCCGGCGAGAGGCCAATAAACTTTGCCCAAAGGTTGGCTCCCCTTTATTATTCGCGTTTTTCGTACATAAATTATGCATGAGTGACGCGGCTAATCATCGCGTGGCTACTTCTTTCCTGATGATTTGCGATCGAGACGTTTCTGGACAGTTAAACTCACTTTTTACGGTTGAAGCGTTTAGAAGACTTTTGCCGTTTGATATTTTTTAGCATGATATAATTACACAGGAGAGTTGAAAACAGTTATCAGGGGTTTTTGGAAGCTGGTTTTCACTTCATTAAATAGACTCGTTTACTATGGAAAACCGGTTGCTTTGCTACAGATCTCTTTTCAAAAGATAAATTTGGAGAGAATGTGACGATCTCATAAATTTTTCGGCAGATCAACCGTTAGACTCAGCCGTTTGGAAATTAACTTTTGCTTCTTGGAATGCATGAGGGCTGGATTTTTGTTTAATGTTAATGCTGTCAGTGGCACTCAACTTTTCCGGCTAATTGGTTCTCATGCAAGTAGAATTGTTTTAGAAAATAGATTAAATTCAATAAAATATAAAATATTTCCATGAATGCCTCATAGTAATAATGTGCTATGCAGTCACTTTTTTTAAAAGAAGTTTTTATTTAATAAGTGGCATTTTGTTAAATTTAGAGTAAACATTGAGTTTGAGAAAGCCGTTGAACCAGCATTTTAAAACAAAAATATTCTTACAAATTTAATAAAAGTAAGTTGAAATTAGGAAAAGGCAAATTAATAATACATTAATAAGGCGAGTTAACCAGTATAATTTATATGGAATAAACTTATTGAAAGTTTTTATGAAATTAAATTAGCAAAGAAACTACATAATAAGAGCGGTAAAAAATTAATTACTGAAAACTAAATACATTATAAAGAAAAAACAAGTTATTAGACTGATATTGTATACTTGAAAATTAATATGAATGTGAAATATGGCAGAAATTTTACGAGTTGACCAGATTCAAAGTTTTGAAAATATGGCTGATTATGTGATTTCCTACTTCTGCATAATACAAAACTGAGAAATAATAAGATAAAATTAAACGTAATGAAAACTAAGGTTCAAAGTGACTAATTTTGATTGATTTGCAGGTCGTACCTTCTTCAAGCGCCGCCTTCAAATGGCCCTGCTGCCCATCATGTACAAGCTGGGCGTGATGACCACCCTGATGGGCGTGCTGGTGGTGATGGTGGCCAAGAGCCTGGCCATCGGCGTCATTCTGCTCATCCTGGCCGTCTCGAGCGCCGTCAAGCACAAGCTGTACTGGGGCGGCGGCGGCCACGTGGACGCCCACTCTGGCGGCTACTCGGCCCCCACCGGCTGGGCCCAGGCCCCGCAGCCGGGTGTCCACCTGCACCTGCACGGCATCAACAAGGACGCGCTGACCCACGCCGCCCCTGAATACCACACCACCGGCTACAGCCGAGTCGGATACGCCGGCGCCACCGGCCCCGAGTACGCAGGACCCTACAACAGGGCTGCACATCTCGCTCCCTCTGCTCAAACCGTCCAATAAAGGAGGACCAAATACTTAAATGTTAATCATATAAATATGAAAAACCAGTCAGATTTAATTTATTGCTACAGGAGAAGTTGAGAACCTCAAAATATGTATCAAATTGATTTAGTACCTAGATAATATTGTTTTAATGATTGATTTTGAAGATTCTCTGCTCCATCCAAAGTGAAATAGTCAATTAACGTGCTATAATGGTGTGTTTTTTTAGAACAGAGAGCGACATCATGCTGATGTTAGTTATAAGCAGTTATAAGTCTGGGCTAAATTATGTTGTTAATTTATATTAATTTATTATTATGTATTTATTTATGAGTATAAGACACTCGCTGGATCAGTATTTATTTATTTATTGTTGTCTGACTTTGAAGAGGTGCATTTGCGAAAATGTGTCTTTGTAATAAAAATTAGTACAGCGGTTCAAATTTAAAAATCAAAGTGCCTTAATACTTAAGTACTTTTTAGACTCTGTATAGTATAAAATTTCAAAGCCATTGCAACTGAAGTGTTGCGACGAAATTCAGTAATAATTATTCAGTTACCTGATCTTCAATTTTATGTAGCGCACACTTCCTCTATAGATCAACCAATTTAAATGCATTTTTATACAGATGTGCAAGTCTCAATAGAATACATATTTCCTTTAGAATTTACATAGCTCTCAAGTACTTACTGTCAACCCAAAGATTATGTATTATATTTTGTCCTTCTCTCAACACTGTACACTACAGATTGATTGTTCAATAAAGCGTTAGTTGAAAAAAAAATGAAAGAAAATGCAATAATTTGTGTTTTAATGAGTTTAAATCAGCTATAATAATTAATAAATAAATGTTTTTATATTTAAAATAATATTTATAAGCATTATAATTAAAATTATTGACATTTTTAATTTAATTATATTATTATTTTATTATATTTTATTTTATATCTTTACAAAAAGTTTGTTATGATTGAATCTAGCAGCATTAAAAACTTGTATACAACAAATTATTAATTAAATAGATATATATATTTTCATATGACCACACATTTCATAATTATCTCAATTTTAAGCATACTTGCTTGTCATACGTGCGGACTGCGGAGCATAATAATTAATTTATTTTTTGGTAATTCAAAACTCATAACCAATAATTTATTGAATACATTTCAGATTTTAGTTTTCTAACTGAGATTTATTATTATACCTTATTCCCATTTCAAATGAAATTTAAATTATATAAATATATTTTACATTATATTACGATTTGTAGTGCGCCGTGCGTCATGGTACCAATAAAACAGTTTGTGGTTTTTCCGGTATGCAACCAGATAATCGCTGACGTCCTGCAAGTTGCATACCAAGCTACAGCGATCAGTTGTTAGATACAAACCAATTATTGCTGATTTGAATTGTAATGTGTATTTGATTTTAATTGTTGCTTCAGATTTGCGACGAGAATATCAAATATGTGAGTTAATTTTGATAATTCCCTCTTTTGTTCAGAGCAGAGTTTATTAGTTAGATAAAGACTAGCATTGTGAAGTTAAATTTAATATGGATTATTTTTTGGTATCTCTTTTTATGATCCTTTTTTTTGTAATGACGAGTTGAATAAACAATATTAATAATGTTATTGTAAAGGAGCGGATATTTTTTTAAATTCTGCAGTTTTGGGCCACCTATTGGAGACCAGTGTAACAAAAGCGGGCCTCTCAGGTGGCCAAAGGTTGGTGCCAGTCTGAAGCGCCCTCACCTGGAGAACATTATAACGCTCTGCGGCAGGTAAGCGGTTTTTCCGACAGATCCCGCTTGATGTTTGATAGTTTGTTTTTCTTGGACCTGCTATATCACTTGGCTGTATGGGATTTTATGATGTAAAAAAATATAGCATTCAATTGTGAACAAAATTAAATAATTTTTTAAAACAAAAAAGGCTGTCCTTATCATAAATTTCTCCACACCAGCTAAATGTAAAGAAAACTCTCTACATCGGCTCAATGTTGAGATTTATCATCCGTTTCTAACTTAATATAAAATTTATTGATAAAATAAAATAACTGATTTGTTATGTGAACGCATTATTTAATGTTTTTTTTTTTTAAGATTTACTTTAAATTTTTGGATTATCACAAATTTTTATCATAATCTGCTTTCTGTATTGAATAATACTGAAACAATATTATAATTAGCATAATTAAGTACAAAATGAGCACAAAACTTATTAAATCAAATTTAATTTATAAAAAAAAATCTATAACAAACGCATTTAAATCATATACAAGTTAAAAATTATATAAGAAAACGATCAAATCTCAAATTTTATTTTTCATACTTGACATTTTCAGCAATTAAAAAGCTCTCATGTTTCGTAATAGAGTAATGACGCTTCTCACAATCAGTATGACATGAGTAATGGTTGAAGTTTAAGAGATGTTCATTCATTTATCACACGCGTGAAAAGTGTGCACGTCGCTTTTAGCATTTTGCAACTTAACTCCCACTTGTTGTGGTTGGCAGCGAACATCGCCTCTTTTGCATAAAATTTTTTCGGCGCCACTTCCTCGACGCGTTTACCATGTCCTGTAATTATATTAACTGTAAGTGTGTAGTGATTAATTATCAAAAAAGGAGCCGACCCATCTAACTGTGATGGAGAAGAATATATATCCGAATGCTTCCACACGCGCGCCCATCGCATCACACACTCTTAATGCCCGGCCAAAATATATATAAAAAAGGAGAGAGACGCATCTCTTTAATGCTATTCACGTAACGGTAAACACAAACGTCTCCGAATGAGAGGAATAAATAAAAATTTTACGGAGATCATAATTTAATTGAACTTCTTCTTTTTGTTCCGCCAGGCCTAATGATTTCCATCGTGAGACGAGAAGAAAAATTAATAAAGAAGAATCAACTCTCTGCTAGACGTGATATTTCGTTACGCTGGAAATGAAAAATCGTGAAGGTCGTGGCGCCAAACTTGACCCAGAAAACGCGCCGAGGAATTAAAATTTAAATCCGTGGTATTTGCTCGGCGCAATCGTGTTTTGCATGATCACGACGCCTCACTTTTAATTGAGAGCGATTTTTTTTTAATTTTTTCGTCAGTGAACGGTGATTCCCGGCAAGTATCACGACCGCAGAAATGCGTAACCGTAGAAGAAGTGGTCACCTCTGCAATTTGAGGAGTGGTCCTGTATATATATTTAATTTAATCACATTACATTTTCCTCTTGAGCCACAGCAAATATTGCACGCTACCGGAATGTCCCTTTTTCCAGTAAAGCCCAGCGCCGTTATGATGATGGGGCGACTGGAATTTTTATTGCAGGCAACAATCGGAGAGACGCGCAACACACCCAAAGGGTATTATCATCATTTGTATTTACTCGAACAACACAATCCCACCAATTAGACGAGGATAAATCATCCAACGCGCATTCCTGCGTGGATGAGATTTATTTTTATTTATTTTCAATTCCGTTCATAAATCACGCACTTGCGAAATACTCCTCTCTCGAATGCGGCCGAGCATGATCTTGGTGTCAACGGGGTACGAATGTGTTCCACTGGGTTAACCAGAGAAGCATCATGCATCATGCATGCCGCCTCTAATCTTTCTTCCTCTCTCTCTCTCCCCCTCATATTCCGCACCGGCAAACTGTACTTTTGCGAAACCACTTTTATGCATTGAGCACGCCGGAGAGGAAAGGAGAGAAAGACGGAAAGAAAGCCGTGGGATTATTACTTTGCTAGTTGAAGTGGTTTATCTCGGAATAGTAATTGCACCCACGGGAAGCGAAACATTTAGTGCTGCGTGGGTAACCCTTTTATATTCTTCAGGACCTATTGTTTCATCTTTTTATTTTCGGAATAAAACACCAAAGAGATATAAATTTTTAAAATTTCTTTTATTTACGTTTTTTTTTCAACAGAAATAATTTAAGCAATAAATTAACATTGTTCAACAATAAATAGGTTGTACAATAAATTAACTGTGCGTTTGTGTGCGTGTGTATGTGTTTGTTGTGTGCGCGTCTTGTGTATAAAAGTCGCCGTTATGTAGTGCGTTTGTTTTTATTTTATTTCATTGTGTGCGTTTGATTGAGCGTCAACTTACAAGGTAAAGAGTCGAGGTGTCTTAAGTCGGGGAGCATATAAAATTAATAAAATAATTGCATTTTGATTCGTTACAACTATTTTGGCACGTGGAGGGGAATTTGATTGAGCAAAACAGAGTTTATTGCAAGTGAGCAGCAGAGAGGAAAAGGGCAAGTGCAAGAGAAAATGCAAAGAAAGCAGACCTGATGCGAAAGTAAGGGGTAATTACTCAGCTCAGCCGCTGTTTGTTTTTGAGGAGAAAAAGTCGTAGTACATCAAAGGAAGCGTGAGGGAAAATAAATCAACCAACAGTCCCCAGTTAAAACTGATATGTCTGTTCGTCTGTCTGCGAGTGAGCGCCAAGGGTACTACCTACAACTCTCAGATTCCACCGACTGGTAACTGACAAGGCGCGGCCCTCGGGGCCAAAGTCATGATAACACCCTAGGGCGCTAGAAGAGGAAGTAAAGTCACAAGTCCTTAAAGTTAACAGTTGGAGTCTTTGTCTGCATTAATAAATTAGGGGCCAGAACGCGGCAGGTGCGTCGCTTTCTTTACTGGGTCTTGGCGGGTTCCTCGTCACCCTCGAAGAACTTGGCGGCGGCCTCGATCATCGAGTTGACCTTGACCTCGGCCTCGTCCAAGAAGCTGCGGGAGTATCCTCCGTGGTGCGAGCTGCTGGGGCTGCTGCTGCTGTAAGAATCGTGGCCGTGGCTGCTGTCGTAAGAGCCGTAGCTGTCGGAAGAAGCACCGCCGATTCCGCTGAATCCGCTGAAGAGGTTAGCGCCCTTTCCGCCTGAAACGATTGAAAGTGAAGTTTAATAAAAATTTACAGGAAATATCGATAACTTTTTTTTGAACAAGGAGAATAAGTAAATTCAATAATGAAAAAATTATGCAAATTTTTAAGCAGGTGCAAAAGTTTTTCATTTTTGGAAATGGTGAGACCTGAAAAGTTGGTTGAATACGAAATTCTTCGACTTCCATTAAATAAATAATAAAAGAAAAAAATTGGATGTACTTAAAGATAAATAAATAATTGAAAAATATTTATAGGATGAACAAAAGAATTAAAAATTCAAATAGCTTACTGAAGAGGGTGCGGCCAGCGTTGATGAGAGCGAAGACCAGAGCGATCTTGGCGATGATCAGGGCCTTCAGGGTCAATCCCTTCAAGAAGAGGATGGCGATGGGGAGGAGGAGCAGCTTGATCAGGGGGAAGATAGCGAGGAAGGGCAGCAGCTTCTTCAGCTTGAGCTTGCCTCGGGCTGCAAAGTTAATTCATTATGTTATAGAGGGGCCGTTACGCCCTGGCAGGATGAAGAACTTGTTGCTCATTTTGGGGTCTCACACATGACAACCAAGCATGCAACCGCACATCGTCTCACTCTGGCACACTTATCATATCCAAAAAATATTGTCGCAGCGACCAAAATTATTCACTAGAGGTTTTCAATGAGAGAAACTAGAAAAAAATGACCAGTAGAATCGGTCATCCGTGAAAAATGTGTCATTTACAAAAGCAGAAAAGAGGAGAAAAAAAATCTAAAATTGTTGAAAACTACAGGAAAACTAATTACGTAATTTATATACAAAATCATTCATTACTAAAAAATGAACTATAGTCGTGATCAATTAAAAACCTGTACAAGTTTGTGTTAAAATAAAATTTATATCTTGAGTGTAAAAATTGCACGTTTTCTATGTACACTATCTACCGAACACGTGTAAAATACAATTAATCAATTAGGCTAATGACTTGATGTACTTGTACGGAACCAACCGCGGCGCAAACAGAGCGAGCAGCGTACAAGGTGTGTTCTTGGTAGGCGATGCGAATTCCGCGCGACCGTAGTTATGCGCGCCGAGTGTCTTCCGACGCGCCCTTGACCCTTTGGTACACTAACGAAAACCCAGAGTCATCGAACCCGCGTGCTCTCCATTCATCTGCTGGTATTGGGCAAGCGCCGAAAATCCGTGTTGACCACCGGAATAAATGAATCGGGTTTTGAGACAGAGAGGAGAGAGAAAAAAGTAACGGACATGGAAATTGAGCAATCCTTCTCTGGCTTCTGAAATAGTAATTAGGTGGGAACAGTTAGGCCCTCCGATCGTAATTAATTTCCTTTTTTGTGTGCAGCTATTAAGGGCGTTTTCCGAACGCCAAAAGCAGGTGACCGCGCCGATTAATAAATAATTTCGCCTCGCAAGAGCATCGATTTTTTTTAGATACAATTTTTACAAGTCACGCGTCACAAAATGTTTTCTAAAATTTTAAATTATTTTTAAAAACATTTTGCAACCTCCATCCACACTTTGAGGGAAATTTACACTCGACCGAATTGAAAATAATGTTTTGAAAATTCCTCAATTGAAATTTTAAGACAAAACGTTAAAATTTTCAGATGGAGAATTTCATTTGATTTTTCAATTCGATCTCGGGGGAAAAAGAATTTGAACAAGAAAAAAGGTCACTGCGATGCTTACCAGACTCACCTCCGGCCTCGGCCAGCTTGAGGGCGACACGGGGCAGAAGTCCAATTTTGTCTTCGTCTCCGGTGACGGCGGCTTCGATGATGTCGGCCAAGTCACGGCCGGTCTCCTTGGGGGCCTCCTCCTGGACGACGGGAACGGCCAAAGCGGCGGCCACTAGGGCCAAAAGCAGACACACTCTGAACACGGCCATTTCTTCTTTTTGTATAAGTCGGCGTTGGCGGCTTGAAACTGAGCGCTTCCTTTGACTGCGGAGGATTTTTTGAAGCAAATTGCGTGCTGCACTCAGGGTCTGCCCGTTTTATAGGCTGCCCCCCTCCTGACGCCGGTGGCTAAGGAGCGCGTACGTCTCTCGAAAATATTGTAATATGGGATGAGAGGAGGAGTCTCGGGGTCCAAGTGACACACATCTCATCCTGCCGCAGCGACTATGTGTTTTATCGGCGCATATCTATTTGTATGCATCCCGAGAGGCCGCGACTCCACCTCTCTTCCACTTTTCCCGCCGCACACTTTCTTTCTTTCCACTGCAATTGACGACACAATGTCACGGACACGCGCTTGCTTGCTTTATGGAACAATATCATTATAAACGCGATGTTGCATCAGATCCGTCCCGAATGAGAGTACGCAGGAAATTGATTTCTCGCCTCTCTTTCTCGGTGATCCGCATTGTTGCGATCCGAGATGGAAAGCTATCCGCCGAGTGCATCATCAAGTTCGCTTTTGTCGAGCCAATGTCACGACCGCAGACTCTCGCAGAATGTCAAGTCCATCGCACAAGAGCAACGCAGATATTTCACGCTCGCTTCGCGCCGTTCATGAATAAATGGTTTCTCCGTGAAACTTGTGCACATTTTGATTCCGTTTACGTGCTAACGTGTCCGTTTTTACACTCTGAAAAATATGCTAATTTTGGTGCTAATAATAATTGATTTGAGGAGAAATTAATTTTCTATTTTTAACTGGGTTTCAAGTGATTAAATGTTTTCACTCGTTTACAACCAGTAAAATTTGATGCAAACTAATAAAATGTAAACAATTTATTAATTTTTTTTTATTTACTTTTTATAAATAATTTTGCCACCTTTTATATCAAAATATATATATTTGGTCTTTAAAACTTAAATCAATATTTATTTTATTAATACAAAACTATAAACCATATTAACTTTTTTCTACTTTTAATAATATTCTTATGATAACTATAATTTTTTGCTTTTTACTACATTTAATAAATTTGTGGCTCGCAGATCTAGAGGTGATGTTGAAATTAAAGTTACATATCACTTGATTTAGAGAAGATTGGTGAGTCAATATGGAGTTACGTTGTTTTGAAATAGGAAATTAATAAATGCATACAAATAATTCTTAGATGGAATCAAAGTTGCGTAGCATAAAAATTGAATTGAGTAAAGACGTTTTACATTTTATTTATTTTTATTTTAAGGCATATTGGTTTTTATAAACCTTTCCAAAGACAAAGTGACTTTAAAGTGATAGATCTGGGAGTAATAATTGTGGACCGAATTTACAATTAACTCACTTTAACTAGAAATATTGATTTTAGCAATTACAATGCGTGTTATAGAATAAAAGAAATTTTAATAGATTTTTATAAATTAAAAAAATAATCAAGCTTAAAGATCAAAGAATCACAGGAAAGCAAAGTATGAGCTCTCATAAGGTAAAAAACTCAAGAATTCAAAAAGAAATAAATCTTTTGCATTAAAATAATTAATCTTTATAATCTGGTTTTCGTGTAATTTCTACATAGAAATTTTTATGTAAAAAAAAAAATTCAACTCTGCGGTATTTTTGAACTTCAGAGTCACTTAAGGCTGTTTACAATAAATCCCATACCAAAAACAAATTTACTGTTTTCCCGGAAATATCACAAGCGTTAACAGAACACAATGGCACAATCTCAATTTTAAATTAAATTTCACGTTCACCTTACAGCGTTGCATAATTGCAAAACAACCAAAAAGTTCCTTTGTCTTTTTTATTTATATTCGTCATCACTTGGCAGAACAGTTGACTTCGCCCGTGGCACTCCGTTGTGATGTGCAAAATTTTCAAACTTGTTTTATGGTTAGCAGCATCTAGATCGTCCCACGACTCTTTTCGCACATTTGAAACAAAAAAACAACGCACTTGCAGCAAGTCAGACTTGCCAATTAAAACAACGGTGCACTTAACTCGTGTAATTTCCTAAACAGCACCTTTATACAATTTTACTACGGATGATAAGTCCCATTACCGCTAATTTAATCAAACCGCCATAAAAGTTCATTAATTAAAAAAAAAATCGGCGCCTTTGTTTTCCAAAAGTCGATCAACGGAGATGATGGCAATCGATAACTAAATCAAGCGCAACACCTGCTGAGAGAAATTGAATCTAAAGAAAGAACGTCGGGAAATTGATAATTTCGCAGAATCATCTTTCTTCTTTGTGCTGCATCACGCTGCTCTGCTTCGGAACTGCTAATTGGCCAAATTATACGGCTGATTGTTGCGCTTAATTGCCGCACAAAAAGGTCTCCCATCAAATAATTTGACACAATGTCGTACACATCGGCCGTTAGAGTGACTAACCAGCCGGCGAGTAATGCACTGCAAAATATTTATAGGTGTGTGCCGAGATTTATGAAAAAATGGCACGTATATGAAAAAAATAAACGTACGTCCTCGCCTATGCGTGCATGGACCGTAAAATTAACAGTTGTCTTAAATGTGCGAAATTCCTTTATCACCGGACTGCCGCAGCAACACCCAGCTGGAGAGATTTGCCCAGCGACCTTTACCTCCTTTAAAATAAAAAAAGCAGCAAACAAGACGGGCCAAAACACGCGGTCGGCGCCTTTTGAAAACCTTTTTCTTTAATTGGACTCTTCCTTTGGGATTTGGAACAGAACAAGTGGTAATTTTAGTGTTAAAGAAAACAAATATTATAAAATTAATAATTCGGCTCTCGACTGATTTTTCATCTCGTCAAGAGGATTTTTTTCTGTGCATGACTTTCTGCCGTAAAACCGTTAGTGCTCGATGCAAATCCACTCAACTCGCTTATTCGTACACGGCTATAAATATATTATGGAAGTAAGGCGAAACGAGAGAGCAGGCGGTGTTTGCACGAGCGACAATTTATAACGTAATGTTGGTCACTCGCTCCGAACAAGAGAAAGAGAGACGCATGAAATTCGAACTCAATGAGATCACACACATGAATTGGCAACAGACTCGATCGAGTATAGTTTGGAATAATAAATTTATTATTTGTCTCCTGACGTGGAAACTTGAACGCCTGCATCAAAAAGAGTTTTATTTTTTTTTACTTGTATAGAGGAATTTGAGGTTGATTTTTAAAGGAGAAATTTTACCTTGTTCGAAAATGAGCTGAGGGAATGCGCCGGCTCTTAACATGCAAATTGCTGACGGCATCACAAAAGCTATTAGTGGCATCCTTTCTTTGTCGCATCACGCAATGTGTTTTTTTTTTCGGAGGAAACGTTAATTTGAAATAAACAGTTTCGTCTCGTCTGTGCTCCTTTGGCGCCCGATTATTCATTCAAATTTCCACATTTCTCGAAAAAAAAACCATTTGATCAGCTGCGTTTTTATTTATTATCTTTTTGGAGACCTCCTTATTATGTTTAGGGATATTATAAAATTTGAGGATAAAAAATATTTTATGAATGAACACACTTTAAATGGAGAAGCTTCTATAAAGGAACATTTTCATGACAATTAAAAGTTTTTACGATCACTATGGTTTGAATTATTAAATTAATAGTTATTTATTTTTACATATCGGACATCGGACTAAGCTTTAACTGTTGATAGAAAAAATTAAGTTTGCCTAACTAATAAAATTATTATTATATAGAGCGGAGAGAAAATTAATTTTTTAATTTTTCTTAATGTTATCTGGAATTCTTAACAGTTTAGCGCAGAGTAACAGAAAAAATATTGAGCAGAGTTGTTGAAAATAAAACTAACAATAAATATTATAAAAATTAGGAAAGTAAAGAAATCGTCTAAATATATTTTAAAGTTGGATAAATTTTGTTTTATTTATTATTCTTCTTATAAAATATAACAATGTACTCTCTAACTATGATCTTTTTCATTTTCTCATGCTTTTCGTGGAGCCAACAATATAAAAATTTTATTTTAACAATGATTATAGAAGCGATAACTAAGTTCATGTATGAGTTTTGAAGAATTTTCTTTAAACCAAGAACATGAACTATATTTATTTATTTAAAATTAATATTTTTTCTAATAAATATTTTTTTTGGTCTATATATTTAGCAAAATCACATGAAAAAAAACCTACAAATCGCACTGGGGTTTAAATGTTTTAGAGTCTAATCGGCCTCCCCCCAAATCCTATTATAATTTTGAATTTTTATTCATTTTTCTCAAACTGCTCCTGACGCTAAAGTGGATCTTGATTTTTCAATTATAAAATAAACCCAGTTTTAATATTCAATCAAGAGACTGTTTCTGACGTATTTTTTACTTTAATATAAATAATGTGATGTTTAATAGTGCAATGCATATTATTCGCAAATCTTTCCATTTGATATCAATCTGGCCAAGCTAATTTAGCATAGTGTTATTTTTCATATTCAATAAAGAAGAGACGTTGGCTGATTTGCCAAATCAGTGCAGCGCTATTAATTGAATTATGGTTATTGTTATTAATTTATGCCTACAGCGGCGCAGAAGTTTCTCTTTTCACAGTTTTATCGCATGCACGGCTGCGCCTCGATTTCGGCCGCTGAGAACAAAGCGGCGATATAATAATAATTGAAGCAAATATGGCACACACATCATTAGTGCGTGAGTGATCTCGGAATGGTGCGAAAAAAATGGTGCATATTTGCGGCGTTATATGTAGGATTTTTGGTCAAACGCAGCCGAGTGAAAAGTGAAGAAGTTCTTTTAATTTGAAAGTGAATTATATTATTACGGGGAATGAGAAGCGCGACGGCCGGTCATAAATTATGCATTAAATTTCTCATCCATATGTGATGAAGACGCAGTCTGAATGGTCCGAGCAGATTTATATTTATTTTCGTCTGCCGCTCCAAATTCGCTGCCGTGGTGTATTGTTCTGAAAAAAACTGGCTTATCACGCCCGCAGGATCGCGCAATTACATTAGGCTTATCTTTGGCAGATCTTTCTTTCTTTTCTCTGATTCTCCGCCCGCCGGCTATTTGATGTGTGGAGAACAAGTAGTCTGGAGAAAAGAGAAGCAGCTCAATTAGATGGACATGCACACACACCTATCGTTTCCTTTTCATCTCTCGCGGCGAGGAAGAGAAGATGCAAAATTCAATTCGATCTTCTTTCGACAATGACCCTCTTCCTCAATTGTAATTAGGAAGAATGAGATCGAATAATTGCTTTCAAGCAATATGCAGCGTAAAAAATTTGAATTAGTCTGTAGCCAAATTTGGCCACATTGGATTATAGGTAGACCTTCTTTATATAAATGAGATTTACCTTTGCAAAAAAATTAATAACCAAAAGCAAAAAATATTCACATTTTTAATTTAAAAAAGATTGGAAGGAATTCTACTTTTAATAATGGACTGTGTACAATTTATTGTCTCTGAAATTTTGTTAATAGTTTTAGAATATTTTTTCAAATATAATAATTTACTTCCTCCACTTATTGTCAAACTTTTTTTAACTGTTCTTAAAGAGATTATGAACCTTTCCTTCAAAGAAATAGGTATTTATAAATAGACACATTTTTTAAATCAGAAAATTACAGCGAATTTTATGAAAGAGAATCAAGATTTTTACAACTTCTATATTTTAGAAAATTTCAGATATTTTTCTTTACTACTTTATTTTTTGGTTTCCTCTTTCCAAATAAATTATTGAAAAAATCTGCAGGTTTCAGTCTAACTTCTGTAAATAGGAGGACATCCTTTTTTGTAGTCTCTTCCACCACTTGCAAATCTTTGACCCCGTAAATGTTGAAATTGTACAAAAAGTATTCCATGAGGTAAATTTGATCTGGCGACATGTGGTGGAAAGCGATCGGATGTTTGGTGCGGTGGTCGTGCTCCTAAATTTTCCCAAAAAAAGCTAAAAATATTGGTGGCTGTTACATATATTTTGATAGTTTACCTCATTGTGAGGCCACTTCACTCGAACCCAGTACCAGTCCCCAATGGCAGTCATGTTTCCGATCACGTAAGTTTCCACGTCAAAATGGAAAAAGCGGTAGTGCCCATTCGAGTCCCTGGTTTCTCCGGGATAAACTCCCACCATGTTCAAACATTGAGCTTTAAATAATAAAATTGTAAAATAAATATTCAAAAATGATATTTGAGTCCAGTAATGATTTTGATAGTTTGCTTGAATTAAAATTTAGACTAAATATCACTGGGTGGTAGAAATTTAAATAAAGATATATAAAGAGGCTAATTATTGAGGGTTCACTTGTTCCCGCCAAATTTAATTTTTAATGTTGAGGGAAAGGCCACTTTTAAAATGTCTAAATAGAGTAATCAGAATATTTTAATTTTTGTCATAAAATTTTAAATTTTATCCTTTCTTTATATTTCAAGGATAAAGAGTCTTTAAATTTACCTAATAGAACGTCTTCGTAGATCAAATTCGTTAGCATTGGGCATTCAGCACTTTTTGCTTCAAAAGCTTTGGTCACCAACCTCTTGAGAGCCTCTTGACTCAAAACATAAGCTGGGAAAAATTATTTAAAATAAATTAAGCGAAAATTGTTTTGTCAAAACCTGCTCCTGTTGCGTATCCTTGTGGGGCGATATCTTTCATATGCATCCCGAGATATTCCGGATCTTGCGGTTTGTAAGGCAGTAAGAGCTTCCGTAAATTCTCCATTATTACGTAGCTGTGCAGAAATACTAAAATAAAATCTAAATTTTTATCTTTGAATAAATTACGTGTCGTCGTCAGCCTTTAAAAACCAGTCGTAATCATTGCCGAACTCATTGTAAATGTACTTAAACGCCTGAATTGTTTTCACCCAAAGTCCATCTTTGCTTCCAAATGATCTTACTTTGACGGCCGGAAGTTCATTATCTACAAAATTTTGTAATAATCTTAAGTTTCCGGTCAGCTGGTGGGTAATTTCCACCTTCCACCTCGCTGATAAATACGAGTTTGTCGCAGCGACGACCCCAAGTCGCTTTCACGTGCATTGCTTTTGAATGTTGAGTTGTTGCTGAAGTGCAAATCCAGCATAAAATTCGCATTCGGTCAGCAATAGCTTTAGAACGCATCATCTGGAAATCTTCAAATTTAATACATGAATGAGTTGTAAATTAATTCAAAATTTATTTTTCACCATAGGTAAGTTGTTCGATAATGGTCGCATTGAAATTCAAAAGCATTTGCATGTCTTCAATTCGATTAACTTTTTCGTGTTTGTGTCTAGTGGAAAAATTATTATTTCAATAAATTTATAAATTATTAATAAAAATTCTTAAAACTTGGCATAAATATTTTGTGGAAGCATCCAGCACGTCAGGGTACACAGTAGTCCGCATGTAAAGCCGTTGATCAAGATCACAACACACGTCAAATCTGTCTCTAATTTAACTTTAAAATTCTTGGGAAGAAATAAGCTCAAATAGGGCAAAAAGAGTTTTTGGTATTAAATAGGAGTATATAATTTTTTATATTATTTTTTTAACAAAGACAATGTGCCCTTTTTCCACCACTACAATTTTTGATCAGAGTAAACATTAAACAAACTCTACTCACTCAAACTAAATGAACGTAGCAAGAAGTTCCTCTTTTTCATTTTATATTCAACTTCAAAATATACTGCGTTCGTTCAAACAATAGCGGCTTTGGTTGCTACCTGCATACTAAATGCAGTCCACGAAGTTTCGGGAAACAATTTGAATGACGAGAGGGACAATTAATGTGATAAAAAAAAAAACGACCAAATTTATACAGAGTAAATAAGCGCTCTTGGAAATTTATGAATACATTGCAGGCAAATGGTATTTTATTGAAATTTCAAATATAAATTTTTTCAAGTTGAATGTAAATATTAAGCAACTTCAATATCTTCTAATTGGAAATATTTAATACTATACAATAATTTATTATTTAATACTGGTGATTGTATAATAAAAAAGCATTAAAATAAACGTTAAATTTAAACCCAAATTATAAATTAGTGCTAATTTTCTATTTTTTCGTTACATAGCAATTAAATATAAGTTTAAAAAATGTATTAAAACTTTTAATTAAAATGTATTGAAATTTTTAGGATAATAAAAATTAATATTTTCATTTCAATAAATTTATATTATTAGTGTACTTTTTTATCTATTTAAAAATTGTTTTTTAATTTATTTGAAAAAATTTTATATTGATACATTAATAAATAATATTTAAATTTTGAGATTAATTATACGCGTTTTTTATTTCTAAATAAATATTACTGTGTTTGTCATCTGCAAAAATGAATAATGTTATTTCTGATTAAAGATGATTATTGTGTTCTTCTGCTTTTTTTAATGCCACATTATAAACACATAGACTTATTTAGTTTTGTATCATAAATTAAATCTAAGGATAATTATGAATGAAAACAGAATAGTACGTGATAATTATACACAGATCTGACCTAGGTTAATTTTAATGCAAGTCAGAAACAAGACAAGAACGCAAATGTGATCCGAAAGGACTTGCTCGTAACACTTTTCCACGTCCTAACACCAAGGACAAACAAAAAGTGGAATTTCTCCGGCTTCATCTTTCGAGGGTTCGTTAATTCCAAACCAAACATTAATAAAGGAATTGAAGCCAGTCGGACTGGCATAAACGGCGAGTAACTCATCTGCATGAACAGGTGGATAGAGGCGCCGAGCACACACGGGACCCGAAATGAAAAAAAAAAAAAAAACTCGGTGGAGGTCATGTGCCGCGAGAGAGAAAAATGTAGGTTCTCGGCCGGCGAGCGAGCCCGAAGCGCCCTACGCCACATCATCCCAAACGAACTGTGCGGTATTTTCGTTGGAGAGTGACCTCCGGGGTCACCAAGGAAGAATCCATCATCTCGGTGCGCTGCTCAGTTAGTGTGTGGGGGTCGCACGCGGCCAAATTAAACGCAAACAAAATCAAGCACATAATTTGCCAGCGAATTGTGCAACGGCCGGTCGAATATTATAAGTTTTTGTAACAGGATTTTCACGCCGCGTATACAGTATATCGTGGAACAGGATTTGTTTTGAAACAGGTGTGCGCCCAAAAAGTGATACAAAAGGTGAATCAAATTTGTTTTCCTTAAACTGATTTTTAAATAATTGCAGACTTGCAACTTCTAATCGAAATTGTTGGCAAATTAAACATCAAAATATTTTTACTCTGCCGTCTATAATTATTTGAATTTATTTTTGGGCGTCACTTATCACAAGATTGCTAATCGCTGTATTGTTAATTATAATTAATAAAAATAATTCTTGGACAATAAAGTAAAATACCTTTAACCTTTAGATTTATACAAGGAAAGAAGTAAGCGGTTGAAGAAAATCAATAAAATGCAAATTTACCAAATATTAAGCTCTTTTCTTGAAACTGTAACTGATCAATCAGGTATTTTTTTCATTTTTAAATTGATAGTTGAATATTTTCCCTCCGTAAAAGGAAATATAAATAAAAACCTTGACACTGTGTTAAATGATTTAAATATATGTCACTGTAAAATTCAAGAAAGTTGTTAATTTAGAAACCAATCTATTAGTTAGTTGTTTTCAAGCATACATGAATTAAAGGCCGATTGAAGTCTACTTTATTTTTTTAATTGGCTTTTAATTCTGATCTGAACTTCACTGTAGGCATTTTTTGTGCTTGCACGATTTTTTTTTTATTTAGTTCTACAAATTAAGGACAAAGCAAAAAATATCTTAATTTAATTATACACTAATTATTATTTTATTGACAGAAAAAATTCGTCTATTATCTTAATTTATTCAATAAATACCTTTGACACTGAATCATAAATACTAAATTATAATATTTCTTTCGGAATTGAAGTTTTTATTTATAGGAAAACCTGAAGTAACTTAGCAAGAGAAGCGCAAATAATGGCTTTTACATTCGTTATCCAAGCAAGTAGCGATTTTCATCTAATTGAAGTCATGTTTATGTTTGGCAACTGTCAATTGCGCAACAGAATAATTTCGTGACCATTCCTTCGAGTTAACCCACATGACCAGTTTCAGTTGTAGCGGGCAATGGACAAATAGGGGCATTGCACAGCAATGCATAAAAGTGTCACGTTTTATGATGCTATTGCTGGCCATTCCATCGATTTGACATTCCATTTTAAAATGCTCTGGAAACCACCCAAATGGATTGTTTTACGGCTTCCAAAAGTATAACGAAAATTCTCTCAGCCTTTATAATTGAAAATAGAGCCCAACTAATGAGCGAATTCATTAAGCTTGTTTGTTTATCAAATCGTAAAGGAAAACTCGTGAGCATAAAGCAGAAAATTTATAATACAATCGTGCATCCGAAATTCCACGAAAATAAAAAGCTAGAGCAGATTCGTGACTCTCTGGCCGGTTGTAAAAATCAGCGCTGATCAGGTGCTAACGAAGGAAATTGTGCGTTGTGCCCAATTACTGCGATTTGTACGCTTAATTCTGGACCTGCGCTTGCCGCAGTAAAATTATTTTCGTTATTATAAATTCAGACGCACTTTGGCACACATCAAAGTAGGCTGGAGCAACGCGAGATTTATCAGGTGCTATATGAGAGATGAGAAAGCGAAAAGCGATAAAAAAAATAAAGAGTTGAGGAGAGAGAACGGTAAAAGCAGGCTCGAGTGTCGGCAGGAAGGAATTCACATTAAACGAGAGAAACAAAAGTGGAGGAGGCGCCGCCGCCGCGTGCGCGAAACAAAAAGACAATGGCATCAATCTGCCGAAGAAAAGCACAAGTGTGTGCGTCTGCATAAATAATAGAAGAAAAAAATCTGAAAAATACAGGAACAAAAGCTTCAAAGTTGTGACAAAAGTTTCCGGCTATCCTTTTTAGGTCAAGTAACTTCTTCTTCATTTCAGTTGTTAATTAGCAGAAACACAGTATCCAAGAGGGAGTATGTTTTATATTTTTGGTTTATGAAAAAAAGTGGGTTATATCTTTTTGTTTTTGTCAATAGGTCACACCGATCGCGTTTGACCACCGAAGATTCCACATTTTTCTTCTGTGAATGACTCAATTAGATAATTATTCCAAGTTCTGCGAACGGATCTGGAATGGTATCCTCTTCAAAAAATTATGTGTATTTCAGCGACTGAGTTTTTTTTCCGACACGCACATCAGCTCCTGATCAGGATCCGGCACTTGCCGAGGAGAGAAAAAGGAAACGCAATTGCGGTTCTCACTCAATTAAGTTTGTTTTCAGGCATCTGCTCTAATTTTGGATTTGCGGAAAGTGGCTCCCGGCTGAGTTCATTAAACCAAAAAATTGCTTATCACGTAGATAATGAAGTAAAATTGTTTTTTAAAAAAAATGCATATCCCTATCAGCAAAATAAGACGAGAAAGATTCGAATTTCGAGAAAATTTTTGATAAAAATTATTGAATTATTGTGAAATTTTTCTATCCTTTTAAATTGTAAACTGAATCTCTGAAGTTACGCACAAAAATAATATACTTGTTCAATTATTAAACTATTTTTGAATATAAATTTGTTTGAATTTATAATTTTAAACTAAATTTTCTCTCAAAGAATTGTGCATTAAGAAAGAATTTTCTTGACTCACAGTCACGTTTAAGATAGTAATTTACTGTAATTAGGGCGTTATTTGTTTGACCGCCTTCACAATATATACTTTTTTTAAACGCAGACTCATTGTTCGTTGCTAAAATAATTGTCGTTTCAATAGCGTGAGCAAAAAAATGTAATTTCACTCGACAGGAACCACAAGCATGCCATTCGCAATTTGTATTCGTAATGAGTAATTTACTTTTCGCTATAGCGTAAAATTGTTCACAAATTTCATGCCTCTCCACGATACTTAATTTTGAATGAAGTCATCAGCAATGTTTTACAGTTTTCGGTTAATTAATTTCATAAAAGCCATCGTTTTAATCAGTCATAAAAATCAAGCCGAAAAATGCAATAAAAACTTTCAAACTGTTGTTCCGCACCTTCAAAAGTGCATTCTTTTCGAAAAAATGTTGAAAATTGCCTTTCGACGACGACTTCATTTGGGTTCAGCAGGCAGGAAAAAACATAAACGGCGCTTCATTGATGTATTTTCACCTTAAATAGAGAATTTAGAATTTACGATTTGATGACTGGTCCAGTTACAAAAACTCGCTAGAAAACCAAGTGACAGAAACAGCTGGACGCACAGAACCGCTGCGGGCGTGTTTGCCATAAGATAAGAAAAGAAAAAAAATTTGTTGGTGACTAAATACGCGGCCGGCCGATTATAACAGGATTCGCCGCGTGCGCGTTCAAATCTCCGGTAATATTCCTATTATTCAAATCAACACAAGATGATAAATTGTTTGGTTTTAGTGCAGGGAAAAATATTTTTGTGAGCACCTTGACCTTTGATGGCTCCGGTAGTAAAGAGCTCAAAGGGATTCTCTTTCCAGTTAAAAAAATATAGGTCACGTGGAGAGAAATGGGACTTCCGGAAAGATGCATTGTGTGGTAATTAAGCTGGAAGTAGTGCCGCGGCTAGACGAGCACGCGGGGCAATTACAAATTGATAAGTATCTGCTCAAACCTGCACGAATATTCACACAGCCTCCTCGTGAGAAGAGCATAAGTCTGGAAATATCATTTTTCTTTTTATCAAAAAATAATAATGCACTCGCCGCGTGAGCCGCATTATTGTGAGAAAGGGAGATTAAGTTAGGAAAAGATTTCGGCGCAGATATGAATTTTGACGTTCGGTTGAAATTAAGAGCACGCTAATGCACCTCAACATCACAAAGCCATGGAAATTAAAATATGTTCTAAGTAAGCACTTTTAAATTTGAGTAAAAAAAATTGGAGCTCCAAGAAGACGGTACAAAAAAATGCCGTTTTGTTCTTACCAAAATTCAGGAATTAATTCCAGCAGAATAAGCGATTATTTTTAGGTTCTGTTAGCCAAAATTTAGTTTTTAATGTTAAAAAATTCAAGTTTAAAAAGTAAAAAAATTCTATTTGGCAAAACTGAAATTTTCAAGCAGAATATTTGGCGACAAAATTGAAATTAAAAATGGCCCATTACTTAGCATTTATATGTTTGAAGTAATTTTCCGCACTTTTTTTTATTTTAAAATACTGAAAGTTTCCTATATATTTAATATTAAATAAAAAAATTTGAATTATATAATATTTAAGCAAATATTAATATTGCAGCATTCCTTCATAATTTTATCTGTTATTCAGAGGTTTTCTTCACAGTTTGATATTATTGTATTGTGTTCGATTTTGTCATGAAATAATTCATTACTTTTTTAATATTTTCATTCTTAGCGACTACAAAGAAAGTATTAAATGATTAAAAAACCTGATGTTTTCGTTTAATAAAATCGAATGCAAACCACGAAGTAATAATCAAATTGCATATTCATAAAGAATCACATAAGTATCTAATTTACTATTTTTTTTGTCTGAAAATCGGCTAAACGAAAAAGGATTAGAAAAATTATTATAAATGATTTGCAAGAAGTAAATTTCTTGCTCTGTCTTCTTCATGTTCATCAATTTTCCAGATGGTTGCTGTCAAGACTCATTGAAAACAATTGCTCGTGAGAAAAAACGCAGCGATGATCCGCGTCTCTCTGGTAATCATCAGGAATGTAGCCGCGAGAAACGCATCCTCTAGAAAATAGGTACAATTGCGCTATTATAGTTTATAGTCCATTAAATTGTGTCTAGAGGATGAATGTACCGTAAATTGTTAGGAGGTGCAATAAAACAGTTGACACAAGGAACAAAATTTTATTTGGCGGTCCAGATAATTAGAAAAAAAACCCGAAGAACTCTGGCGCGGGTGTGAAGCTGCTGAGAATGAGGTCTCGCACGAGATCGTGAATTTTGGCAACCCCTGGGGGTGGAACGGACGACCTCACGTTTCGCAGTGTGGAGAGGGGAAGGAAAGATGACTCACTCGCACCTTACAGCTCACTTAATTGCACCGACCTGCCCACCATCCGTCCGCCAGTCACCGCAAAAAACAAACAATTGAGTTCGCTGAGCTCGCGTCCTGGCTTTAAGTAAGAAAAAAAGATACATTCATATAAAACTGCTACAAAGAATTACAATGGAATAAAAGTTAAAGGTTTAAAATAACATAATTACAAATTTTTTATTTTATTTTATTAAATATTTTTAATAAATAAGATTTTACGATTATTTGTGTTTAGTATAATTAGCCAAGTTAATTATTTAAAATATTAATTGAATTGTGTTTATTTACCGCTGAAATCAATGAAGTAATATGAGGTATATTTGACAAGATTTTAATATCACACACATATTATCTTTGGAAAAAATTAAATATATTGCTTGCTAGTAGCAAGAAGTGAAACCTCCTAACTTGAAACTCAGTTACTTAATTGTCAATTGTCAGTATAAGAAAATATTAATCAATGCAATAAATTAATAATAACAAGTTAATAATAGAAAGTCGAACCCTATAAATGAAGGAATTGACACAAGAGAAAAAGCAAGGTTATTTTTAAATTTATTTTTTTAGCGTGTGTTTGAAAATAAATTTTACTAAGGTCGTGCATTTTGTTCATTAAAAATTTTAATGTAAAAAAAATTTTATTTGAAAAGTGTAATATATATTTTTTTAAATTATTTCTTCTGTTTTTTTCTCCCAACAGAAATAGGAAATTTGCGTAAGTGAAGCAACGATGCATGTGATGTGTCATTCAAAGTGAAGATGTCTGAACGCAAATGTACAAGCCAAGCAAAAATAACAAACGAGGAGCTAAGCGAATAAAAATTGCCTCCTCTTTTTACAAAGAAGGTGCCAGGAACCCATTTCTCGGCCGCCTTTTAAGGCATAGTTGTGCATTAGAGGCGCTCCCCGTCGAGCAGCGATTCACATCAAAGAGAATAAAATATATTTCAGCAGGCCCGTATATCTTCAATTATCCGGCCGGGTATCTAGGCTGGAGAAGCAACCGCGTGGACCATGCCATAGGTCGGGTCTGATACTTCTTCTCATTGGCCTAAATAGCTTTTTAATTGATAATAAAAGGCAGCACATGTACATAAATTTTAAAGAGAAGAATAAAAAATTTAAAGCCACTTCCAGGGCCGTTAACACGGAAATTCATTAAAATGATCACCTGACCATTGGAATAACAATTTCTTCGTCCTCGACCCCGACGCAAGGATCTTCCTCAGCTCCTGTTGGGAGGGCCAATTATCATATAATACTTGGATAATCTTATGTAATAATCTGGCTCGTCGAGAGTGACCCGAATAACCCTTCCGTCTCTATCTCGCTCGTTTCGGAGCTTTTAAAAAAAGTAACTGTGTTTATGTATGTAAAGAAAAAAGATTCTTGGCGTGGCCTGCCGCCGTAATTCCGTTCAGACGCTCGATTTAATTGTTTTATTGGCTGCTTTCAAGGGGCTCGCTCCGAATGCGCTTTTTTAAACGGGTGACCGAACACAAGGCCGAAAATTAATTAACCTCTGTTTGGCGCGGGTGCCATTAATTTCGGCGTCGTGCTTCGCGAATTACGTTAAATTAACGCCGGTGATTTGTTTTCGGTGGAAAAATATTTCATGCCTTCGCTTGATTGCCGTAAAGTTGCTGCTTTAGGGCAATTTTCGTTTACCATCGCAGGTCAAAAGAAATTGCCATGTGAATTAGGCGAGGAAATCGCTGTTTGCAGTGGTAATATGTAGTGGAACAAGTGTATTAACATAATTGCGAAAATTGCTAGGTTAAAGATGCGCATTTTTTCACTAAAATATGTAAGGGTTGAGCTAATTTTTTTAAGCAAATTACTCTTTACAATTTGTATGTGATTGGCATAAATTAATTTTGGATACGTTGAAAATTAACGCAAACCTAACTAAATATCTAATAATCTTTTTTAATTCTGAGTGAAATTATTTACTGACTTAATTGATGAATTAATTTAATATCAATTAAAAAATAAATAATACACTGCCAAAACACTGATTGCATATTATTTAATTCCTAAAATATACTTTTAACTTAAGGTTCAAATAACATGTATATTTTAAATAAAAAAAATATTGATCAATTATGAAAATTACTTGTGGTCCACCTTAATTTTCTCAAAATTAGTTCACCAAATGAAAAATGCTCTTCTTTCTGAAGCAATTTAAGCGGGAATGCGTTTCATCTTCTTATCGGACATGACCTATAGTAAAACTGGATCAACACTTCATCAAAGAGGTAAAAAACCATTAAATAGCTGACCGGCCTAGGGTGTTCTGGGTGGAGGCCAAGGTGAGGAAAAGGATTTTAAACAAAGAGCCCAGCGTAATATATATACTGTTATAAAATATAAAATTATTTCGATGTGTATCAGAGATGTGTGGCTGTAATTATGGCTCACATGTTGTGCGGACCCCTGAAATTCATTGTCAGCTCCGCGTTGTCTGGCAGCTAGGCCCGATTCTATCAATCATATGCTCGTGACGGCACTCACGGGAAAAGAGATTTCGAATTTGGAGCTAACGAGCCGCCGCTCTTGACAGCCCGAAAAAATTCCGACCTGCAGCCAAATGGACTGATGATTTTCATTAACAGTGACGTGTGTTCCTTCCAAGTTTCAATTTTCAGATTGGTACACATAATTTATTTGAGAGAGGAATGAGAAATATAGGTTATTAAGAAGGTGTATAATCTTCCATTGAAAATGATACTAAATTACCAGTTCAGGCGGTTCAGAATTGGAATGGAGTAAAATTATTTATATTTTAATATGTATTGTAATTTTGAATTTGCTTCAGCAAATCTAATTTTTTATTAAAAAGAAATAAAAATTTGATAATTTTTTCAACACTTTACGCATTAATTTTTTTTAAGTACTTAAAAATTACAATTAAAGCCTGTAATTGAACAATGTAGAGCAGGATATTTGTTCTTTTTTTTCTTTAACAAAATTGTACGAAACATTGAAAAAAAATATAATAAACCCCCAGTATCTGATTTGCCACAAACGTTCGACGAGTTGTTAATGCTTTTTATTAAAAAAAAACCTACTCGTTGGAAATGGACAACTCAACTGTTTATTTAAAATGACGTCAGCTCACGCATAAACTGAGAAGTGATTTAAAAATAAGTTATGCATATTCTGTGGGAACCTCAACGTTTAAGTAATTTTTTCACACTTCTTTTCCCAAATTTACGACGTTTAATTTCACTCCTCTGTATTTCTCTTTCCTGGCTCATGTTTAGAAATCCAATTTATTATTTGATTCCAATCCGATATTTGGAACCGCAGATAAAAATAGACAAACGGATGATGTAAAAATAAAAAAGTGGTTTATTTCCATCGCAAATGGCAGTTGTATCAAAACTAACAGTATTTACAGATGATTCCGATAGAGATAACTCCGCTTAATTCGCTCTCTTTCTTTTTAATGCTTAATTTATGCAAATTATCTTGTATTCAAATTGATCAACCTGTGCTTTTTTTCTTTCTAAACCGCGCCGTCAAATCCTATAAATTTCACTTGTCCGTAAAATTTGGAGCGAATTTCTTTCTTAAATTTACGACGATTTTTTAGCCACTAGGATGCCCACCGGGGGGTATTAAAAAAGCGGTGGCTTTTTGGTAAAAGCGGAGTTGCAGCCCTTGCTGGGGGCAAGGTTGGTCAGATTTAGGTTAGTGAAGCAAACGCACCTCGCTCTGGAAGATGCAGCGAAACTAAAATTCCAAATTCTCTACTGATGCACGCATTCGTGTTTGTTCTCGGAACTGCTGATTTAGGAAAAGACGGTCCATAATTTTTTTAAGAGTCATGAACTTCCATATCATGATCCTTTGAGGAATCCAACTGGGCAACCTACGCCGCTTACCCTACTTTCCGAGTCGACAATTGGAATTTATGTGCGGAGAGAAACATGCAAATCACTCCGGCCGATCGTGCTTTATGTGCCACAAACTTTTGCGCTCACTTCATGATTAACTCTCGTCGCGAAAAAAGTGTAATAAAAGAGAATGAAAAGAGAGCCGTGCGAAAACCAAGTGACGGCTGTGCATGAGTGGGTGTAATTTTCAAAATGTTGCATGAGTCGAGACTAAACGCACGTTGTGACGCCAAAACCAGCTTCGTGCATCTTTATCTCTTAATCTAAAAGATGCTTAATTGTGTAGGAAGCAGTTTGCTATTAAATTACTTTTACTGCGGGAAAAGTTGACAAATTTTGCAACATTAAAAAATTATTTTGCATTTAAAATCATAAAACTTTCATTTGTTTGGTTGTAAGGAATGAATAATTTTGTGAAATTTTTCCACCTTAATTAACCTTTTTAGATATCACGTCATGAATTTTCTTAACCTTTTTACACCGGTTTGTCTCAAATATCTCTCGGAACATAATTCCACGTAAAGGCGATTAGTCTAGTTACTAATTAGTTTTTAAGGTCATCATTTTTGTTCTCTGCGCTTCAATATTGAAGAGATTTTAACATTGAAACAAAGGTTTAATGTATTGTAATAAATAATCCTGATAATGAAAATTTACGACATCCTCAAAGTCCATATAAGGCTAAACGCACGCTTTTTTTCTAACCGTAATCACATAAATAAAGTTCCACTCCGTTTCTAAATTTATTCTACGACCACGAAAATTGCGCGTACTTTTGGCCGCGGCTATAAACGCCGATAACAAAGATGATGCGCCGGATCGCGCGGCTCATTATGCAATTTTCGACGATCATGAAGCGCCGACAGGCGATTTTGTGCAGCGTAAGTGTGAGAACCATAACGCAAACAACTTTTCATTCGACCTGTGCAGCGTGTCCGAGTGAGCCGGTTTCGCGACAAGAAGTTTTCTGCGAGCGACACATAATTACATTCGCACTCGGCGGAATATAGGTAAACGGGCACACCCAAAAGCACGGAGATTTTCTGCTCAACCTTTGGCCAAGTTCAAGACCTCGGCCTACGCCACGACCAAAAATAAAAAGCCTCACTGTCAAGTTCAACCGAGGGGCCTCGCATTTGGGGAACGTAAGAAAAAAACTTCTGACCCACATTTCTTATTCCGAGTGATTTATTGGCCCTTCGATATCAGATAGATCTCTAATTAATGCGCACCAAGGAGTGGATTGTGTTGCCGTCGAAAAAGCAGTGCATAATGGAATTTTTATGACACGGTGTAATTTCACGCGGAGGTGCTAAACAAACGAAATCGCTGCTGCTGCTGCTGCGTGAGTGGCGTTCCTGATGAATGATTATCCGCGAAGCCGCAGACGGAACTGCTGATATTGTTTTTGTTTAATACTGATTGAAAGTGTGCCAATATGTGTATTGTTTGTCCACAGATGATGCGAACAGACGGTGGGGATCTAAAAAATATTTTCTTTCTTTTGTGATGCGGACAGATGAATTGAATGTGGCTCCTTAATGAGATCGTTTATTGCCTTTTTAGGCGCTGACTGCGTGTTTTTGACTAACAATGGTAGACGTCTGATGTTCATCATACTAAAGCAAATCCTTTTTTGCAATTCTTTTCTGTTTGGTGGAAAATCCTCTGCTTAAAAAATTTATATTATTTATCGTTGTTCAATAGTCAAAATTTGAATCAATTTTTATATGAAACAATTCTTGGAAAAGAATGTTTCCGAAGAATGGAACATTGGACAGAGTTTTGTTGAAAATTCAAGTTTTTGGCTTGATTTCCATCCAACGTAATTGAGAATTTTCGTCTTAAAATGCCATAAATTATAATCATAATTTTGAAGCCGTAAACTACATAAATTAATAAGATGTGATGCGTAGCAGAAAAAAAATTGATTTTAATCCAATGAAAAACTTAATAAAACGCAGCGTAAGTAATTTATATTCAAAAAGATGAAAAACAATTTCATACAAATTTATCAATCTTAAACTGGAATTTGAGTTACAAATTAAAATTGTACATTTTGTCAATACATAATTGAAATAGATTTTGAAATATTTCTATGAATTGAAATCAAAATTTACAACAGAAAATAGAAGCATAATTCTTCAGTCTGATGATTAAGTTTTAAAACTTTTGTGTGGTTTCGATAAATAGAGAAGCTTTTATCATAAATAAAAAACCTGACAAAAATAAAAAATGAGATTCCAAATCAAGATGGACAAATTATATAAATCAAATTAAATAAAGGCTACGTAGAAAACATATTATTTAAATAACTGCGGCCCATTAGGATTTATATAAAAGTTTGGCAGAACTCTACGTAGAGACATGAATCATGGTTTTGATATTAATTGAGTATTATTGTTTTTTCACTGATTATTATTTTGATAAATTTCAAGCGGAGTTGCTATATTGAACGGTATTTAAAATGTGTTGAATATTATAAGTTTTATTTTCTTTAGATACTTTAATTCACTATTAATATACATATTCATGTATATGATTAGGTAATACAAACACTTATTTTAATTCCAATGTCCTAAACCAAATAATATCGCGTTTACAAAATCTTAATGATTATTGGAGATTCACCAATTATATTTTATAGGAGTTTTTATTTTTAAATCTTACTTTTTGTTTGTTTTCATTACAGTAAAACGGTGCATTCTGTAAAAAAATAAAAGCAAATTTAAAAAAATCTTAAATAATTATATTATATTTCAATGAAAAATAATATAAAACAAAACAGTAAGTTATTTATAAAAAATATTTTTATTTAAATGTTATTATAACTAATGAAATGAAAAATAAAGATGAAAAAATCAGTTATGCATGACTTATTAAATTCATCACCACAAAAGCGTCTTTAAATGTATTTTGACGAACGAAGTGCTTGCATAATTTTGCGATTCGCCGTCTAACACTTCTTTAGCCAGATTGGCTAAGTGGCAATTTATTAATGCGGCGAGCGATCAGCGGCCGCTTCGGAGCCGAATATTGTGTGTAGGGTGTGTTGCTGCCATAACGGTTATTCACACACACACACAAACCTGAGCCGTACATAATTTTGGAGGCAGCATCTGCGTTGCTATTGTCTTGGTCGCTTAGTCGCTCTCTCGCACCCATGCTCATAATTCGAGAGAGCTTGCTAGTGACCCAATGAACCCTTTCCTGTAACCTCTCGACACCCACCGCCGGGCAGGAATTTTGTCCAAACAATACGTAACCCTCACGTGGCCTCATTACGGAACCAAAATCCCGAAACACACGCGCGGCCGTCTCGGTAATCAATCCGGCCGGATTCCCGCGACGCATCACGCGTCTAATTATTGTCTATTTGTTTTCGGCTATTGATTTGCGTCCGTCGGAGAAGAATGTCTTGACCTGCTTTTAAACATTTCTTGCTTGGGTGTAATATTCGCTCATGCCTCGTTAATGTACCCGTGTGTCTGCAGGGCCGCTTTCAGCAACACAAAAAAATCCGCCGTCTTGATTTGCGAGTAGTTTTTTTTTTTTTATTAATTTTTAATCTTAATAAAAAAAAATTAGAATTGCTGTTTTAATGTTTTATGCCTCAGGTCGTAAATGATTTGATTGAACTTGAGAGTTAAAAAAGCATTGCTTGTAGTTAAACTATTTTTTTCTTTTTTAATTTAAAATTTTCTACCAAATTTCAATTGCCAGTGTTCATTACTGATTATATTAAATTATTAAATTAAAAGCTGAAAAATCAGCGGGATTTTAATTTAATAACTGTAGTAATTTTTTTACTAATGTTTACACCATTCATCGTTCATGATATGAAAAAGTTCGTACTAATCTATAAAAAATGAAAAAAAAAATACTAAAAATTATTAAATAATTATAAGATTGAGCAGTCATTGCCTGATGATCTACAAACAAAGAAACTTTGGAAATAAAAGAAGTTCTTTGTATATAGCGGGTTGTTGTATATTTTAATTTATTTATCCCAAGATCAATGAATTCGATTGCAATATTGCAGTATTAATCAGTATTACCTTAAAATCGGTTTTGATCCTATGAATAACCTTTGAGATTACATTTTTATTATGGTGCGCATATGGGCCATTCTACTTTGATGACTTTGTGAGGATACATTGAATTCTGTTAGGAACTCAATCAGAAATTTAATTTTCAACTCAATTGTAACATAACGGAACAATCGAAATCTAAAAATTAGTGTTTGATATTATATTTATTATCTTTAAAAAATATAGTGCTTTCTTTCTCACATAATAAATTATTACAACCAGTTTCAAGTTCACTAATTAATATTTCTATTTTCTACCTTTGGCAATATTAGTTTTGTACAGAAGCAGTCTGTTAATATTTGATAACAGTATAATAGAATAAATTGCAATTATGTAATTTTGAGCGGCAATCTGGTATTTTTGCTATTGAATTAATTATTTGAACCCATTTAAAACAATTATAAATGAAATAAATATTTTAAAGCAAATAATAATGTATTTAACTAATTAATAATTCTTCTAATATTAAAATATTTTTAAAAACTAGCAATTAAAATTTTATTGTACCTGTTCCTTGCAATAAATTGGGTTTATTGTACTTAAATAATTAACATTATTCTTATTCTTAGTTAAATCTGTCGGAATGAAAATTTCAGTTGATAGTTGAATAATGTTTATCGTTATTTTTTTTTCTTGTGGCACTCGTGAGGTTTATCTAATATAGGCATGTATAATTTCATTAATATTGTTAAGTAATTTAATTTATTTGAATGAATATAAAGATCAAAATGGTCAACTCTATCACTTTGATAATATGAAAAAAAAAATTAACGAACAGTATTTGCCAACCTGTATTCAGATCCTACATTTTTTTATTGTAATCAAATTTGCATCAACTCTTTTTGTCATCAATTTTCGACTAATGCATAGTTTTTAGTCCTTAAATTTTTTACATATATTTCAAAGTTGAATAAGAAAAAAAAACAGTTGCATTTTAGAGTTCGTTCAGTGGCTGCTTGGGAGCGTAAACAAATGGGGATCAGGTTGCACGTCAAACATAATGAACGTCAAAATTATTTGCCACGGCGGTGGCATTCGCACTGGCGGCGCGGCAAACCAGTTCTGTCTGCACACGGGTAGCCATTAATCTGCACCACTAATTATAGGGAGCCGATGTTGCGATTCTTGCGGCTTATCTTTCTTTATTTCTTTCTCCGCGAAATTAAATTAGCAACGTGGCTCTCTTGATTATATGGAATTAGCTTTCAATCTGCGCCACCAGAAATGCGATCATTAAAAAATCTGCGCGAAATTAGCAGTTTCGAAAATTGTTGAGCCGTTTAAGAAGAGCAGCCTTTTAATTATGCGAAATCGATCAAGATTCGGTTACAGCCGTGACAAATTAAGTATGGTGCGCGGTGCACTCGTTACAGTTTTCTAATGCCCAGTTTATGTGTTCATCTGCGCATCACATTCTAATGATTGAAAGGTGGAATTATAATTTCTTCGCAGTACATCAAAATTGGCTTGTGCTAATTAATTGAAACGCTGCATTTATCCCACACAATTATCATTTACCACTCTTGAAATAAGGTTAAATCAAAATATAACCAATCAATTTGTTGTATTGGCTTTGATTAATCACATTGAAAAAATGAGCTAAATATTTACAAAAGGAATTTAGATTTTTATTATTTCTACGCCAGTTACATTAAATTTCTAATCACTGCCGAAATTTGAGAGACAATGTAAAAAGGTTTATAAAATGAAGGAAAAGAATGTGAATCTAAAAATGGTGTAAGTGATTAAACAATGCAAATTAAATCTTAAATCAAATCGGTAATTCGGTAGATTTACCTTCACACAAGTCTGTGTCCTTTTAGCCTGGATGCAATGCTCCTCCGATTCCTTTCATCAATTTATTTTTGGGCTTAATTCAAATTGTTGTATCAAATTATTTTCAAGAATGGGTTAATTAACATTTTTAATTTAATTTATTTCTAAATTTTGTATTTAAAAAAAGGGAACAGACACTTCATTTGCCTCTAAAGATTTGTGTAAGTTTCTGTAACAATTAAATATCTTTTTATGATTATGCATTTTTTTTGCAACATTTACAATTCTTAATATTTTGTAAAAACAGTTTTTTGCAATGAAGAAGAAAATTTTTCCCAGTTGAAGAAAATTCTCATTCTGCTGAGAATAAATTATTATTCGATTTGCAAGGAACACTTTCTTCTTTTCCAAGACAACACACATTCAAGCAATGGCAAATAAAAAGTGGCTTTTATCATCTAGGTGAACCTCCACATTTGGAAATGCCGCACGCACTTCTACGATGCAAAAGGAAATTCAACTCTTGATGAGAAATTCTTTCAGAAGAAAAGAAAAAAAACCAGAGCAGGCAATTCAATAAAATGACTGTGCACACATTTAAATAATTCTCCAAGAGTGACATCATTGGTGCATAGCACAATTGGGCCGATTATTTTGTTATCCAGGTAGGATGCAGAAGAAAAGAATTGGATCCACGCGTGTGGTGTTAATCTGGCGGTGATGAGTATAACGGTGACTGAATCTAGCCGCGGCACTCCGGGCCCCGCATTCCACCGAAGGTCGAGTCCTTCCGACAACAATCGTTCCACCAGTCATGCCGAAAACGTCCGAATTGGATCGACCTGAGAATTAACACCTCGGTCAGAGATAAAAGCCACTTTGAAAGTGATAGTGTGCAGGTGGACAATGCTTTTTGTGTGGTTCGTTTGTTTCTTTTTCCGTCCTCTCTCCAACGGAAGCAAAAGTATTACTTTGTCATGACTAAGCACTTCGCGGTGCATGAGCAGCGACGCGGCTCATTATTAGTTCACTCGTAAGTGAAACCTCTCTTTATTGAAGGTACACTTGATGGAATAAGATGTTATGGCTACCATGAACCTTTTTTACTGCCGCAGTTGGTTCTTTTGATAAAAAAGCAGGGATCTTCAAATATTTGGACAGGAACAAAGCCTGGAAGGCAAACATAATGGATACTTGTTTTTCTTTTATTTGCGTGACAAGTTCTTATTTCTTCATTTCAAATGATTTCAAAGTTTTGTATTCATAAAATAAAATATCAAGAAATTGATGATTTCTCACGTGAATCAGCACTAAAAAAAATCGGATTCAGGAAAATGGCGATTTTTATATAAAATATAGTGACGAATGCGTGGCTTTCAGTTTAAAAATCCAAACAAAAGAATAATAGGCGACTTGCTTATTTTTTCATATTAAAATTGCGTGTTTTGTGTAGAAATATTTAAAACAGTTTTTTTTATAGTGATTTTCAGTGAAATTTTTTTTTCATAAAAATTAAATGTGATACATCTCAAGATCTTTGAAAATATGTGAAAAATAAGTAAACCTAGCTGATTATAAAACTCAACTTAAAAAAGGATGTTTTGGCTTTATTAGAACATTTTAGTTTATCTCCAACAATAAAGATTCCCTTTTTTCCCCCATCACTCCAGTAAATTTTGAACTAATTTATAGACTAATATAAACGGCTTCCCAAAATTTCATTTTCCAGGTAAGCATTTATAGTAAATTATTTGTTCTTTAATAAGAGACAATTATTCTTGGTGATTTGAATTTTAAGTCAGCTTTTCCTTGATGGATTTTTGTGAGTTGTTTATTGTTTAAGAAAAACAAATATCCTGCTCTACATGTTTCGGCTGCGGGCTGCAGCCATAAATCATGAGCTTTCTCGGCAGTGGTCGAGAGAACTCACAAAACCCATCAAGTAAAAGCCGATTTTTAATTCAAATCTCCATGAATCAACCCTCGATCGTGAAATTCTACCTGAAAATAAATATTCTTGTTTAAGGTAAATATTATTTTCATTAAAAAAACTTCCAAAAATGTAATTTGTCTCTGAAATATCTTTGATGAACTGCGTCAAAACCATCCATAAATCAATTTCCAATCACAATGAGTTGCAACAGGGAATTAATTTTACGCGTGAGCTGCTTATTAACTGCACCTGACCACTGCAATTTGCTCCAAAATTCGTGCGCGTGTGTTAATGAAATAAGAACATAAATTTTCAACTTAAGGAATGCACTTGGTGTGTTTCTTAATCAGGAGCACTAAATTACCTCTCGCGTCCGAGTCCCGAATAATGTATAATTATCACGTCCAAACACAAGAGATTTAATATTTCGTAAGTTCCGTGCCAATAACTTCATAAAAATGTTCTTCCTCCTCCTCATAGCGGCGTCCAGCACCGGGAGGGCCAATTTATAGAAACTGCTGTTTGCTCTCCTGCTGCTGATGCAACCCGGACCAACCGAGCACACGGCAATTCTTCGCACTCTACTTTAGATTTTCATCGCGTGCGTCTCGATCTCTAATAATAAATTTTCCACACTCGGCTGGATATGTTTTTTTTTTTTTTTGCAGCAGGTGCTGACTTGATGATTTGTTTATTTGCTCTCCAGTGCAATTGTACGTGAAATTAATTTCCTGCGACGAGATAATTTGCTTTTGATGCGATCCTCTTTTACTGCCGTTGTATGCTTTGTTTTCTATCAAAGCCATTTCCTATTTAAATAAAAATGTAATTATTTTGCACTACTTTGAAGATGAAACATGGTATTTGGCAGGAATTTGGTGTTTCTCTTTCAATGTTTAAAAGGTAATTAAAATATTCTGGAAAGATTTAATTTGATTTCAATAACTAACTGTGATATTAAATTAAATTTTAATTCTGATTACTATTTGCAATTTTATTTAATGAAGCAATGCAACAATGAACATAATTGATAACATATTGTATTTTGTAAGCATAAATTTTTTAATCCCGCTCCTGTTTTGTTCAATTTAAATCATTTCTTTTATACCCTAGCAAGTAGTGAATTTATGTAATCATTGAACTTGGTGAATATGAATTTTATGAAGTGTGTCGTCTTTAATGGAAAATCCTATAACATCATTGACAAGTTATTGAACATTGAAACTGATTATTAATTACAAATCAATTTTAAATTCCCTCAATTATAGCTGTTATTGATTAGCTGATATAATCAGTTTTATGAAAATTAGTTATAAAATTTAAATTCCTTAAAAAAAATTAAATTTAAAATTGGCTTCCTATTTCATCAACTGCAATGCGGATTGAATTTTCAGTCCAGTGTCAAGTTCACGGACAATCAGTAGCGAAAAGGACGCGCAACTGAAACGAAAAGTACTGCCGTGCCTCGGAATAATTAAACGCCGCCGGAATATATTCTGTTTTCGCGTGCCGCGGGAAATGATGCGCAAAAATCCACTTTTGCCGCGCGGTGGTTTACATTCGGCGAGATGAACAAATGAGTTCTCTTGCGGCGCGCGGCGAAAAAAAACCGGCAGAGTGGGCGCCCTCCAGGTGCCTTGTGAGCCTCGGCTGACCCACATTTTAGTGGGCCAGAGATGGCCTCATCGGTCTGCTTTTCGGTCTCTCCATCCGCCTTTGAATATTCGTGTGCGGCGGCCTGAGATGCAGAGAGAAAAAATCTCCTCAACTTGGTACTCTCTTTCTCTCCCGGCAGCTGCTTGGCTTGGGACAATTAACGTCTTGTGCTCAGATGACACTCGGCGCGTCCTGGAGAAAAGTGAAATTTCACTGATGGTCCACTTGGATTTTTGGAAATCATGTCCGTTCATAATTAAATAAGCGAGAGTTCATGTTTGTTTTACATATTGTTCTTCAAAGATTTTAGAAATTTTCGTGGAAATATTCACTTTGCACGTGTAAATATAGAGCTCATGAAAGTCTTCATCTCACTGAAGGACTCGGAAATTTAATATTATTAAATTCTCATTCTTGTTATCTTCTTCTAAAATAAGTATATTAGTTCATTCAAATTTATTAACATAATTATAAAAAAAAAACGAGTGGATAAAAATATAATTGATGATTTATTAATAAAACACCAATGGCGAGCAAAGATTATAATTTGTAAAAAAAAAAAAAAAATTAGATTATCATTAAAAAATTTGAAATTATTATTCTTGTATTTGCCAACAACTTGTGCGTATTAATTCTCAATAAAAATCTTTTTTTAAAATATAAAGTGATTTTAATTATTATATAATAATGGATTCGCTTGTATTTTCAAAAAATGTGCAATTTACTAGAGTGTTTATTTATATAACAATTATTCCGCTTACGCTTATAATCACTTCTCAGGACTTTAATTTTAATTTCAATACATTTCTCTTTATCATAATTAGATTTTACTAAAAATCTCCTATCATTGTAGTTTACCCAGAAATTTTGAGAGAAGCAATTTTAAAAAACGTATATTTTTATTGAAAAAAAAATTATCTGTTTTATGCCTTTGCTTTGTTAGGCGCTGTGAGGTTCAGAGTTATTTGGAGCTCTACTTTAACAATAAAAGCGAATAATATGCAAGATCCGTTCTCAAAATGTTTTTAACCTGGACAAATTCTCTCAAGTCTCCTCCGCATAGATTAATTTACTACCCCGCCTTTTGAACGTTCCCAAAGCAAACCATTCACTTTATAGTTAACCTCGTGCCAAAGTTTCCACTTCTAAAGCATTCAAAAGTTGAATAATTTAATTCTAAGGATCCGAAACTTTGATTACATTTTGAAATACATGGCCAAGTCTGCGATATTTTGTAGTATCTCAATTAATTTATTATTTATTCTAATGTTCAGAAATAGAGACCGTTTCTTGATAGCAAGCTTGGGATTGTCTTTATTAATACATACTTGACCAATTCTAACATTTTTTTTTCTGTAGGTTCTTTTAATCAATCATTTAATAATCACGTGTTTTCAAAAAACTAAGATCATTGGAGAAATTGTAAAAAAAGCTTGAGCACGTTCCTGTCAAAAAAATTCTCTTCGTCATGGCATCAGTCTAATAAAAGTGAAGAAGAGGAAGGCAATTAAGAGTCGGCTTATGCAACCCGCTCGTCTTTGACGTACCTCACGTTGCATAACCGCTCAACACTCTTTATAATTAACAAGGATTACTTTTCTTCATAATTCTTCTCTTTTAATTATCTTTTGGAATAATCCTTTCAATCTTGACCCAGAAAAATGCACTTTTATTCTAGTTAGGTTCAAGACAGAACCTTACTCTCCAACAATCCAATGTTTCCCTTTCTTATATAAGATTTATTATTTAGAAAGTAATTTATTATTCAGCAGATATATCATGTTGGTTGATATTTGGTTTCTTTGAACTATTGATTTTTTTAACTTAAAATCAGCTTATAATAAAGAGAAAAAGACATTAAATTTCTTGGCTGAATGTTTATTTTTACCGGAAGACAGTGTGTTAGGGTTGGTCAATCGCGTGACAGCGGCGGTGGTGCAAAAGTACGCTTCGGCGGCGGGTTTGATTGCGGCAGTTTGGGCAGGGGTATGTTTTCTATTAGCAGCGAGGACACTTGAAGCGGCGGCGGCGGCGGCAATGCGAATCAGTGCTGCCATTTATTTGCGCGCACCCACCCACCCGCGCCCTCCAATTACTTCTCGAGGGCCTCACGAGTGGCTGGGGTGCCCACATCTGCGGCTGACACCACCGGCGTCGCTTTCCGCGCTGCACTCCGCCGCAATTTCGGTTCGGAAAAAGGAAAAGCGCCCGCTGACGTCAAACGAGCCGTGACAAAATGTCAGCCCGCAAAATTAAATGCGGATCGCCCTGCTTCGTCATCGCGCCGCCGATGATTTGCTAATTACGTGCCACACACGCCTGCACGTGGACAACTCCACTCATCCATACGCAAGAGAGGCGGAAATAAAGAGCAGGCAAAAAATAAAACAATGTTTACTACAAAAATCAGACAATAATAATACATAGGCAAAAAGCATTTGTTTGTAACTAGTAATTTAAAAAGAATTCGTAAGTCAAATTTTAAACCTTAATATATATACATAACCTGTTTCCTCTTGATTACAGAACTTATTTATTTTTTAGTATATTAATTTTTTTCAGTAAATTTAAAAAAAAATAAATAAAATTATTTAATTTAGTTCAATTTATAGAAGATAATTGAGAAAAATTACATTGTGTGTGATTAATTTTGATGACATTTTTAATAAATAATGAAAAAAATAACACTAGGAATTTGTAGCATTAAATTTGTTGTACTTTTCACATATAAAATGAAATGTTTTTGCAGGCCATCTATTTTTATTATTAACATTATTATTATCACCAGTGTCATCGCGGTCATCCCGATCATTACGGTCATCACGGTGAAAATCAATGTGAAGCACACAAAATTATCATATGTAAGGAAAATGCGATTTGTTGAATATTGCACATCTGATATTGTGATTTAGTGCCAGTAATTCCCATAAGCTAACTTGGCATGTAAAAATTTGAATCAATTTTTCCATTTTTTAAATTACACACAATTTGCGCCTCTCTATTCGAGTCGCAGCACTTTTCTGCCATCAATAACAAGAAGAACCCCTGATGCTTCTGGAAGGAGATCGCGCGGCCTGTGAACAAAACAAAGGGCAGCACCCTCTACTTGTGGGGTGCAAAAAGAAGGGAATGGGGTTGGCGTGAGAGATGACGAGACGACTTCATTATCGCATATTTCTGCTCGCATTCCGACGTGCGCCGCAGCCGCCGCACTCAAATGAATAAAAGTGGAGCTTTTATTGGGGCGAGCCTCGAATTCCTCTCTAATCGACGACTGACTTGCACGCGCCCCTGCCTCTCTCTCTCGCCCTGTGATATGTAGGTCGGCGGGGGCGGCTATCTAAAAGCATTTCTCTGTTCACTTGCTCAATTTTTCTCCAACCCTTCGCTAGGCCAGAATAAAAAAGCCCAAATCGCTCTCTAATTAAATCGGCGCCTCCGCAAATCGTGCCGGCAATAAAACCTGAGAATTGATAAAAAAAAAATCATTAGATTTTTTTCCTATAAAATGAACTTGAGCCGTCAGATAACTTTTGTAGTCAAAAATCTTTAAAAAGATCACAAATCATGGCAATTTAATAACCAAAATTGTATCGACTAACAATAAAACAGTCGAAATTTTACATTCCTGTCTATTTTTCTAAGAAAACGTCCTGTAGAGATGTTGATTTTGACTAATAATAATAATAATTCACTTGAAATTTCATTTTTTTTTAAATTTAATATTGATGTACATAGTGAATTCATGAAAGACACGCTTTTTTAATTTGAGCTAATAATTTATAGATGGAGAGTTAAAATTTTAAAAAAGACCATCTCGTCCATCGTTGATTTGTGGTGGCTAACATTAAATTTTTTTTTTTTTTTTTGATAAATTATAAATTTACAAACCATTTTCCTCTATTAATAAGTCATTAAGAAACTGTAACTGAAGAAAGAGAAAAAAAAAATCATGACATAATAAGAGATTATAATTTAGCTCAAAATTTGCAATTCTGTTTATGACTCAATTGTGTGTCAAATTTTGTATGTGTGCGTGTCAAATGTAAAAAGTCAAAGACGCCGATTCTCAATTTCTGTCGGCGCTTCTTCTCTCTTGAGAGATCAAAGCTCTCTTTCGCCGACGTCTTTTTGCTGACGTGCAGAGTTAGCGAATGTGTAACGCCGAAACGAACCTGTTGCAGTGAGCGAACAGCCCCAGACCTGTTGAGTTATACATTGTGCAGCGGCGCGTGACACTTTTGCGATTCCGCCAATTTTTCCGTCTTCGCGTAAGGAAAAGTTTCTTCGAAGTGAAATCACAGCTTTTACATGGGGAATGGAGGCAGTGAAGATAAATAACGCAGATTTTAAGCATAAATAATATTTTTATCAGACTAAATTCCAAATTTGAAAATTGGGATCCATTGCTTCATTTTTAAGTTCGAAACAATTCAAAACAAAACTGAACTTAAGTTTTGATAATTAGTACAATCATGTCAATTATAAATTATTTCAATCAGCTAGCTTCTGCCTGTTGAAATTTTATCAATCCAAATTTCTTGATACTACTTTTTATTGAAAATTAACCATCATTAATACAAACTCTTTTACCAACCTATTTTACTTTCCCACATTATATAATTAGGAATTGAACTGAAACCATTTGATTTATACAAGATTATTTAAATTAAAAAATTGAAACTAACTAATCAAATTTATTATAAATTTAAAAAAAAAATGTTAAATATAATGCAAAGAAAATAGATTTATGAGATTTATAAAAAAAAAATTAAAAAAATTATAGTTGTGTAAAATTTAATATTACAAGTTATTATTGTATAGTAAAATATTTTTCTATTAGTATATTTTTTATACGTTAAGTAATGATTGTAGTATAATTGTTATAAGGATCAAGCAATCATAAGCATAATACATTTTGTTGGGTAATTTCTTTTCAGATTTTATCAGGTATATCCAATGAATAATCAAATTTCCACATAACTTATTGTGGTTTTCGCTGCTAATGATTTTATCTTTACATATATGATCTTTACAGGATTTTGAAGGATTTTATGCATGAGACGTTGAGTGCTTAGTTCTGTGAAATTGTTATAAATTCTAAATAAAGCGTTTTGTTTTCCGGAAAAATATTCCACGTACAATTCTGATTGAAATATTACGTCTTTTGATCATCACACTACATGCCTGGCACTTCAATAAGTCGTTTCTAGTAAAATTGGCCCAAGGAGAAGCAAAACTTTTCATCAGAAAAAATCAATTCTCGTTAAAATTTGAGATTTCACTAGCATTTTTTTTTTTTTTTTTTTTTTGCTTTTTACATAAAACTCATCAACGACACAAAGAGTAAGTTATAGCAGATGGAAAAACCGAGAATGTTGTTTGTTGGTATCAAAAGTTTATTTTAATAAAAAAAAAAGTGATGAACCTCCCGGAGCAATCTATCAAATTTAAATCTGGAAAGCACCTTGAGCCACACGAAGATGAAACGCGCGTTTGGCGCAGAGGAAATGAAAGCAGGGTGGCTTTGTGCCGTTTCGGTTTTGGCTTTGAAGCAGCCAAATCCCCCACAGCGATACAAGTGCTCACAAGCAAACAATAATCTGGCGACGGGGTGATTTTCGCCGCGTGAACAACACCCCAGCTCGTGCGGGGGTGGATGATTAGCCCCGCGTGCACGCCAATCTGCACTCGCTCTGATATCACGAGAGTTGGAAATTAATTTACCGGCGCGCGACAAGTCACTATACTAGCGATGGAGAAGGCGGCGCCGGAATCGAATTAACACCTTGGCGTATCATGCTCGGGCGGAAGGCGCTCGATATCGCGCGAGTTCGCCGAGGAAAATTATTTCGAGTGCTGCTGAAAACGATCCCAAAGCAACTTGTGTGCAATTTAATATTGAATCTAGTCAGTTCAATAAAAGCAAAATTTCCTTCTCGGAAATCAACTAATTTCTAGAACCTAAAAGAGGAGATAATTTGATTTCAAACTTCTGACAGTTTTTGATTGAAATTAGTGTTAAACTTATTTAGGCCTATTTACATAGGAGGAATAAAACAATGTTTGAAACAACTTACAACATTTTGATTTAAATGTTTACAAACATTGGAATAAATTCAATAATTTTTTTCTTTGGAGATTATCAATTAAATAAAGATGAAAAATTGTTATTATGAAATGTTTTCTTATTTCTATAACTGCGTAATATATAATAGAAATATTATTTGTATCAAGAAAAATCGTGTAGGAGATATATTTGGCAATAAAATTTACTGATATTAAAATTTTATTTTGAGGCTTTTTTCTGTTTAGGAACTAAAATAACTTTTAGAATATTTTAATTGTAATATTATTAATTTTAATTTATTTTTATTTGGGTATCAAGTTTTATTTGGAGCCATGTATGTCATAATTTTTATTTTTAAATTTCCAACTAAAATGTCATTAGGAACCGCTACACATTTTGACATCTGCTATATTTAGAATGTTTCAATTTAGAATGTTTGTATTTAACTCCCAACAAAGAAAACGATTCATATTTTCATCATAATTTGATAAGATACATTGGACAGGACACAAAAAAATTTGAAATATCTATTTTTTGCCAAAAATGCAAATTTACCAATATTTTAATACCTATCAACTGATTTAAATTTTATTAAACAATCTAAATTCAATTAAAAAAATCACTTGTATGGCATTTAAATAACAAATTATAATACCTCAAATCCCATTCAATGCAAATCAACAGAATTCTACAATCGACAGTATTGAGTAATGATTTGCATATTAAATGACGATTTTCTCAAAACTGAACACACATTTCTCTTACTTCTGAAAATAAAATTACTTTGAATTAAGCTACTTCAAAAAATGAGTTAGAAACAAAAAATTAATTTGTTTTCTCACGTTTCCTCTGCAGATTTTCAGAGCTACTTCCAATTTAAACCGATTTCAGATGGATTCCCTTAATTAAATAAAGTTCCAAATTGACACTTCTCAAAAGCTGGTGAATCCCACACACCTCGCGTTGATCGTGTTTTTGTTGGCCCCGAAACGCTCAAAAGCACGCCGGTGGAGCGCAAAGGAAGAGATTAATTGTCCTGATTTGATTAACGGCGCCGTGCTAATGATCCGGTCTTGTTCCTGTCACGGGCTGAAAAGGCAAGTCTCTTATCGGTTCCGAGTAATCACAGGAGGTTTTCTCTCTCTCTCTATCCTCTCCACCAGTTGATTATTATTGAAATTCGCGTCATCTTCCTGGCGGCGTAAACAGCGCGGAAAATGGGTTCAGGACGTGTTTCGACATTTTCATACATGACGAGGGCATGAAAAATAGCTCGGGAAATTGGTGTTGTCTGTTGCTCCACTTTTGGCTCTCGCGAGAGGATTTCCATGCAAAACGCCACCGCGTAGGAGTCATCATTTTGCTCGCTCCTCTTGCCACGGTAAATTTGATACCCGAAGTGGTTTCTCTTGTTGGGCCTGTATATTTTAGCGCCTTTCGGCTCGCAGAAAAGCCTTTGAGTCTGCCACTTTATTCTGCTGACATCAATCCCTAGCTGCAACCCCCTTTAAAGTGGACCCCTCGGCGCGTGCATCAGCCAAGTCAAGGCAGCCAATAAACGACTCCTTAAAACTCAACTTCTGCGAAAAGATCTATAAGTGGAAAGTTACAATTCTGCAAAAAGATCAATGATGGGAGAACCAAAAATAAAATTTCATGATTTGGGTAAAAAAATTGTACAATTTCAGGGGTCACAACTAAACAAAACAGTGTGTTTTTTTGCTTGGATTTGTCATAAAAATAGAAATGCAAAAATTTACTGACACCCAGCTGACACCTTTACGATCATTGCGTTTGTTATTTGGTTAATCGATTTATTTTTTAATTAATATTTGATACTTCCAGGTCTTTAATAGTGAAATAATTTTAAGCTTAAAACTTGATACAAAGGTCATTAAAAATTGATGCGAGGAAGTTTTGTTCTAATTTTAGTACATATATAGCATTATATCATTACATTGAATTATTTTTTAATTCTGCATGTGGATCTATGTTTTTGATATGTAATTATCATTACAATGCTGAAATTGTATGATGATTGAAACCTATATTGTTTTTAGTTTTTGTTATTAATCAGTCCAGTATGTATCATAATAGTTGTTTGTTATTTCATATTCTAAAAATATATTTTACTTAAATAGAAAAAATTATTTTAATATTTTTAATCAGTAATACTGCAATTTTGAATCTCTTAGATCATAAATAAAATAAAGTAATAAAATAGTTAATAAGATTTGACATTGTTGTTTGTTTGCATTTTGTTTTACTTTGAATGGTGATTTTATTTCTCTCTGAATCTTCGAAGTGGTGCCGCTTTTCGCGGGCTGCTGCAACGGAGCACTACACCTCTGACGCAATCAATCGCTGTCGTTGCGAGAGAGGGATGCTTTGGGGTGGCGCGGGGGTGGAGCGCATGCCCAGTGGGGCGGCCGAGGCAAAATGACGACGGGCAGCACAAGGGGCGACGAGAGCATCAGACCCTGCCAAAATTAAAACTCGGCATCCTGCGGGCGGACCAATGGAGCAAGGGTTGCCCCTCGACAGCCAATAAGCGGCGAGTAGTCACCTGTGTGCTCAGAAGGGTAGCACGCCATGGGGCGCGTCGAGGGGTGCTCCGGCCGCGGCGCCACAGTCCCAAGCGGCCACACGACGGCGGCACTCGCGGCTCTGCTGCCGCCGATGACCACCCAAACCATGGAGTAGGACGACACCCTCAGCCCCCGGCCAGCCCGGAGCCACACGGTCAGTCACAAAATTCTTCCAAAATTTCCTGATTCAAATTTAATCAAATGTCATTTTTTTAAATTTTTTATTTCAAATTTTAAAAATTTATTTTAATTTTTCTTCTTCTTTTAGGTTGTAGCCATTATTAATTTTGTCTTACTGATTTTTTCATTGAAAATAATACTTAAAATTAAAGAAAAGGAAATTAAAATAATAATAATAATAATAAGGGTTAATTGTGAACTTCTGAAACTCAACTCTTTTCAGAACCATCAAAGTCAAGGATGTCTATTAATTTAATTAAAAGCAAGTATTGAAAATTGAATTAAAAGTTCTCTGTTGGAAAATTAAATTTTTCCGACATTAATGGAAAATTATTAATGGAAATGAGTTGGTGCGTCAGATTTTCGCAATGAATTTTCAAGTTAAGCAGCTGGATGTGGGTGCGTTTGTTATCGCTGCCCATTACTGGCCCTCATATCAACCAGCGCGCACCCGAGAAAACACAGGAACCGACGGACAGAGATTAATCTGTTTCATTCATCCAAGCAGTCTTTTGTGCGTTGAATATTTCATGTGTGGCGGACGAGATGGGAGTCAAAGAAAATTTCACTGTCAGCAGGGAGCGTATTTTGGAGTTCACTCCGCAAAATGATGCTTTTTAAAAGTTAAAAGGTTTTTAGGGAAATTTCACAATCACTATTTGGATATTAGATCAAAATTTCTGTTTGCTGAACATAAAAGTTTAAGATCAAATAAGCTGGAGGAAAATAATATCTTAAAATATTTTTAATTGAAGTTTTGAATTTATGTTTTAAATTTGTAATCAAAATTAAGCAACTAAACCTCAAAAGTTTTGAGTAAAATCGTTTTCATTACATTTTTTTATGTTTAAAAAACAGAGGGCTCAGAGTCTTGCAGAAGGAAAACAGGTGAATATTTTTACGAGTTCTTGATTGAGCAAAAACGTTGCTAACAATCTTTGGTGCCCTTTTAGCGTCGCTCCATCAAAGCAAATAAAGCAAATCTACTTATTTACGCCTGGCGTTAGCAAGAAGCGTAGTATCTCTGCTTCTTCTTTCTTCAAAAGCAACAATGCTTCTTTGAGGAGAGGGAAAGACGCGAGATTTTATTGGCACCCTTCTTTTACTCCTCGCAGAGGAGGTGAGGAGAGCATATATATTTTTTTTTACATACATATAGCTGGGGATGTACATACAAATATAAAGGGCTTCTCTCTAATGGAGAGACAACTCTCTTTTGCTGACTATTGATTCAAAATCGCAAGAACTGCAAACTCTGCTCGCACTGCACGCTTCTCTCTCTGATGTAGCAGGTGCACCGTAACAAGAAGAACTTATATTTCGCAGAGTGAAAGAGCTTCATGCGAGTTTCCGTCAAGAACAAAATACGATTTTCGGGGTTTAGATGGAAAACTTTTGTTCGTGTGGCGGGCGAACTTAACCACTATAATATATGCATGTTCTACAAGTACAAACGTAACCATCAGGAAAGGAAAAGGGTTTATTTAGTATGAAAATTACTAAATTAAAAAAAAAAAAAAACAATAAATAAAAGTATATTTTGAGAATCCACAGACACTAAAGCGTAGTCAAATCTGATCAATCTTAACCGATCAAGTTTTCTCCTCAGTTTAAAAAATTATTGTTGGACTCGTTTTACACGGAAGGCTTTGTAGAATTTGTAAATTATAAGTTCTCCTTTATTCATTACAAAATTTGTGCTAAATTATTAAAAAAAAAATTATTCTTCTATCATGCTTATGAATTAGGACTGCAGACCGTGATATCGTCGCGACTTTTGAATATTTTTAATCAAAACAATTTACACCAGGTGGCATATTCAGCTGCTTTATGTTTCAATTTAATATCAAAAATTTTAAACAATTAAACCCACGCAATTATATTTGAAACAGTGCATTAAAAATTACAGTTAAAATAATATCATAAATCATATGATAATATTACAGTAAACCTCAAAAATTAAATATTTATTTTTTATAATCAAATTTGTCACATTTGATTTAAAATTTTAATTTTAAGAGTTTGAGAATTTAGTTCCATTCAGGCAACATTTATTTCCAATTAATTTATAACTTTGGGACGAACTTTTCCAATTAAGAGTGGTCTGGTCAGCACGCCACCCTCATATCAAAATAATATAGGACCAAAACTTCTCCCCCATGAATTCCTTCCTGGCATTGTGGGTCTTTATCTTCCGGAAAAATTGCGTGGAACGCAGCCGGCTGCTGGAATGTCGGAGGTGCGAAATGATTGACCGAGTTTGCCGCAGACAGCTATTGGAAAAACATCATCACGTCGAGAGAGCGTTATTTCTCGCGCGACCAACACGAGCGGGGCGTTGGTTGCAAAGAACATAAGCGCCCTTTGCACATTTTCCGCATTTTCAATCAAGCGCAACGGTGCCGGGCTATTAAATTTTGAGCTTCAATTCGGCGCGCAAATTCAATTCCGACCCCTGCTCTCTCGCTCGCTTGCCAAACTGGTGACGAAGGGTGGCCCCGAACAGGGTGCTGTGCAGCTCGCTACTTTTTAATAATTCGTCCCTGCCGCCAAAATATCGACTGCTGCTGGAGCGCTAAACGCGACATGACTTGCTAATTACGCGCCAATTCAACGGGGATTCGACTCTCGCACTCAAAGGACACCCGTTTTTCATTTCGAGAGCATAATTTCGTCATTCCGACTGTGGAAAAAAGTGCTGAAAGTACATGAATAATTATATGACTGCGGCCACTCGTCTTTTTCCCTTTGTCTTTTGTCTTAGCAAAGCGGCCACCGGCAACCATGATCTTCTTTTGAATCCAAATAACACAAAATTCTATCATAAATACGTTGAAAATTGTAGTAGATACAATTTAAAAATGATCCTTGTGATTTTAAATTATTATTGAAAATATTTATTTAAAGATGTCACTGGTGTAAAATGTATTTTATTGCGGTTAAGAGGATAGATTGATACCTTCTATTTTGTGTCAGATGTTTATTAAATTTTTTTTCACTATGTCAAAGTGATTTTTATATTAATAAATGGAAAATATTTTAAACCACTTTGGCTGCCTTATCAAGCAACTTTTTGTGCAACATTAAATTTTGCTTAAAAGCTACTTTTAAAACTTTGAATTTCAATCATTAATAATTGTAGGCTGCATTCAAGCCAACCAGTATAAGTATTTTTGGGGATTTTTCGGCAAAAGCATTGATAACAAAAGTTTTTGTTTATTTCTTGCAAAATTGCAAGTGCAAGTAAAACGATAGATCTGTATTCTGAAATTCCCAAAAAAATTACCCTTTTTTTATTGCTTGTTCCTCTAAACCCTGATCCTCTCACATTTATTTGCCTTTTATAAATTCGCAATTCACAAATAATATAGATTTTCTTGTTCTATGGTTTTCTCGTCATATCCATTTTATGGTTCTGCTGGGAGAACAATTGCTTAAAATTTCCCTCTTGCCAGAGCGACTGGCTGAGAGGCAAGTGATCAGGGAATCGAAATTGCTGCACAGGTTTCCTCTTGGGAAATCAGACAGGCGTCTTTAATATTGGCTGAGAATTCGTCGCGTTCTCAACAGGTAAAATGAAAAGTATACCCTATTCACTGCTTGAGAAAATCTTTCTTTTTTCCACGTATGAAGAGTATAATACAAATTTATCGATGCATAAAAAATGAACTGATATGGAGGAGGACTGGATTAGCTCTGCATATTGAATGATGCAGACTTGTGAAAAATCAATTATTGATCTTTCACTTTTATTTTCACATGGTGATGATTAAAATTTTTTGTATATCGCGGTGGTGATGTAATTTAAACTAAAATTTTTCATTAGGATTTGAAAATTGATAAGATTAAATAAAATATTTTATAGGGTACTAATATAATTATAATCGTGTGTCCTGTATGTATCTGATATACATATATGCATTATATATATAGTGGTTAAAAAATTTTAAGTATTGATTTTAATTTTTTTTTAAATATTTACATTAAATTTTGTGGTGCTGGGACCTCAAAAGTTCTTATTTAAACTTACATTCCCTGCACATATTGAAAACTGAAGACTTTTTTTCTCAAATCACAAATTGAATTTAAATTTAAAAAATCCCTAATGCTTTATGCCACTTTTATCAACGAATTTTACACTTTCAAAATAGAGGAGCACAAAAAACTTAGTAATACGTCACTCTAAACATTCTCCAATAAACTGCCGATTGAATCGTTGTCAGAGATTATTTGCTATCGCGAGTATTCAGAGAAGGAGACTAGGGAGGAGGAGGGAGTGACAGATGGGATGAAATGAGCACCACATTTCTGTGTGTTGAATAGACTGGATTGTTTGGCAAACATCTCACGGTTCTTTCTTAATCCCAACTTTTATTCTCTATGTAAATAAAATTGAATTAAATATAAATGAATAAAATGCAAAATATTGCGTGATAACATACAAGGATTTCAGAGGAGCCAAAATAGTATTCAAGTGTCCTTATTTTTGAAAATCACGATGACGAGATGGGAATCATAATTTGCTGGAGAAGGCATCGTTTTCCGTACCATTTTACTGGCGCTCTGCCGCAGATTGTGTTTGCCCAGGCGGCGATTGTCGAAAGGGACGAGAGAGCAAACAACGCGTAGAGAATAATCGCGCTTGCAAACAGTCAAATTACGCGAAAAATCGAGCGTTAATTGCACACGAGCGTGGAATAATTAAAAGCAAACACCGCAAAAGGAGCAGCCGGCGCGCGCCTAACAATTAAAATCGACAGACGCGCACAAAATTCGCACCAGGGCCTTTTTAATATTTCACGCCGCAAATGCGTCTCGAGCAGACAAAAGGAAATTGATTTGGAGCGCGCGAGAAAAGGAGCGTACACGATTATATATTTCGTTGGAAAAAGTGAGTAAAAGCGCGTCTTCCTCTTTCTCGATCTTCGACTGCAAATCGCCTCTCTTTTCACGACGACGATTTTTGTTCTCCCTGAGTAGGCCAGGACTTCTAAGTGACTGATTGAATTTAACGATTTCCCGACCGTTCTCTGTTCGACCGACGACTTTTCCCAGAGACGAGAGTTATGTGCCTTCATGCATGGCACACAATCATCGGCCCCCTATCTTCTCTGCTGCACTTATTTTGTGCCGCGCTCTCTCTTTCCACCCCCGTGTTTATTTGCCGTCGAGTGCTTAGCGAAATTAAAAGCCGCTGCTGGATTTCCTCGTCGGCGGTGCCACGCTCAAACTGCCGGCAAAATTAATTACGAGCCGGTGAAACATCCGGACTGGAAATGAGGAAAATTGAAAACGACTGATCTTTTAACAACCCCAGTTTCCTTGGAACACTGGTGCTCCAGTTGGTTATTTTTTAAACATATATTCGTCAAATTTTTTCGGAGAAATCTGGAAAATAGATAATGATTTTAGTTATTTTTGTTATTTTCAATTTTTAAAAAATTTAAAAAATATGAGACAAAAATAATTTCCTAGTCTTGATTTTAATTATTCTTTTAAGATAGATATACGTATATATTGATCAGATAAAAATACACAGAAATAAATGAGTATTTCTTTTTAATTTTGTCTAATGACTGAATTTTTAACATGAATACAACACGCTCTTCAAAATGCGGGTGTAAATGAAAAAATATGGCCATCCTTTTCTGAATTTATGATGTTTGAAACTCTTCCTCTTTTACATGCCACAGAGTGTCCCTCCATTGCAACCGCTGAAGGTTCATCTTTAACATGGCATGCGGGGCTGAAAGTTTGTTTTCAAAGAGGGCTTCCCGAATTTTGAGCAAAATCCATCTGCAAACTGTGCGCCTGCGGCTACCCAGGAAATTCAATATACTCAAGCAATACTGTTTGTTTTCCCCTGAACCAAGCAATATGCAAATTCCACTCGCGGCGTGCAAGCGTGCGGCATCAATTCTCCCGACGAAAGTGCGCGCCGCCGCTTTTTACACTGATGAAATTGACATGGCTGCACTGATGGACTCTGCGTAAAAAAAATATGGGTGCAGAACAAGTGGGTGGAAAAATGAATTCCGATAAAGTGACACACATAATATATGGTCGGTGCTGGCCATTTTTCCTTCCTCTTTGTGTGAGGAAAAGTCCACTTTTTTCGCATCGATTTTTCCATTGGTCCGGCGCTGGCCCGGCTCGAATGGCAACAAAAAGCCTATAGCACACTTAATGTAACAAAAAAGTGACGTCAGAGTATTAAATTAATGCAGTGTGCAGTAAAAATTAGAGCAGCATTTGGCTCAAATGGCGCATAAATAAAGGCCGTCAAATTTCTGCATGAGAGAAAAGCAGGCGGTGTTTTTACGAAAAGCGTCAACAGCAGCACCCGCCGGCCGTAAAATAGCTCTTTGTCAGTTTAGGGATTTGTTTGGCCCGGAATGGTTTTATGGCCACCTGTTTTTACGCAGATTTATTGCTCGCCCCGCAGGCGGATCGCATTTTTCTCCGCCGTTGTCAATGAGGTTGAATTGCAAATCAGGGAGCTTTCGACTGAAATTTATGAGGGTTGAAAAACTGTAAAAATGCCGTGCAAAGATAACAATACATACTGTCAATTTAAACAAAACATTATTATCGTTTTGTAGAACTTGAATGAACCTATTTCCAATATAGGTGTATCATGTATCAAATTTGCAAAGTTTAAAGTATATAAGTATAAAATGCACCGATACTATTGCATGCATTTTTATTTTCATGTTAGTTAAACGGACTTACTTACTATTATGCTGAATTATACTGATACAAGCATTAACATTAACGTAATTATTTATTTGCAACTCTTCAAAATTTTAATTCTAAAAAAATTTTATGAACATAAATTAAATGATTTTTATATTTAACATTAAAAATAATCTAGATTTTTGTGGTTCATTTCTTTAAATATTTAATTTAACAAACTTAATTGTAAGTATGATTTAGAGCAATAATTTATGTGAAAACTATTAATTGGAATTTACAGGTAAAATCAATTTTAACAAATCCACAAAGTGTATTTCAATTTGGTTCAGCGTAGGGGCCCTTTTGAGTAATATGCATGGCAATTGCTTGAAATAATGACATAGTAAATATCTATCTATTTTTAAATAATCATAGCTGAATGATTCATATCCTAAATCGTACGCTTAAATTGTTTTTTGTAATAATTTAAAATTTTAAAATAATACACAATATTTTTTGTTAAAAGTGCAACCAAAAAATATAATTATTTTCAAGTCATATCAAGTTAAATTTTAAATTTATTTTTGCTTTTGTTAAACACGAAAAGGTTTAAAAAGTTTTACCCTGAACCGGGAATGTTATTTCCCCAAATGATGTGCTATGTAAAGTTGACAAGCCCCTTGTAAATCGTTTTAATTTTTAATTCCCACTCTTCTAACTTGCGCTTAAATGAATTTAAACTTAAATTGCAGAATTCAAATTTTTATTTTTATTTGTTTACTTTGAAAATAAAAAATGACTGAATTTTTCTGTTTTTCTGATAACAGGAGGCCAATGGGCATCGCGGAGCTGATAGGTGGGCCGCGGTTCGCGGCATACCTTCAGGAATGTCGCGAGTCGAGACGCTTGGTTTTGATCATCGTGGCGATCGCCCTCCTCTTGGACAACATGCTCCTTACCACCGTTGGTACGTAGACAACTAAAACTTTGCACAAATAGCCAAGCACGCTCAAGTATTGGCTTTGCATGCGGGTTGCCAAGAAGGTGGTGAATGTCAAGTGGCTGGAAACATGAATTTTTCTTTTCTTTTTTTACCCCCGCTTGATCCCACTTGTTGAGTTTGCCTGAGGCGGCGACTTTTTCCAGTCGCAGTAGTTGGAAAAATCTCCGCCAGCGACCTTTTCTCCGGTCGGACCCTCTCCGTCTTTTTGTACTGGTCAATATCGGCTATAGGGGTGGATTTTCTGCCGGCGCTTGATGGCGGACTTAAGTGCTGAATAAAACATCGCGAAGTTAACACCCGGAGGCTTTTAAGCTTATCATGGAATTTTTATATATACACTTGGGGCCGAAAGTTGGAGAACATTGGCTGCGACGAGCTGCGCTGATATGCATTTCTATAAAAGGCGACGTGATTGATTTCGTTGCATTATTCATTATATCACTTCTGCCGACGGCTCTTTGATTAATCTTCACGTGAGGAAGGCGATCGTCTAGTTTTTGTTCTGAAATAATCCCGCGAGAGTTCCTTTCCTCGGTGGACGAAGTACATTGTGTGGAGTTAAACCTAATCCCGTTGAGTGTCTTTCTTAAAGGCAACAGAAACAATCTAGAAAATTCCAACTTCTATGAATTAAGGAGTATTTGTTTGCCCGTCGACTATTCATTCATAGACGCTAAAAATAAATTAAAAATTATAATATGCATTCTTAATAGTTTTGCTTTATGTATTTTCAGTTATTTTTTTTTTTTTTATCTTGTGATGCATTGTGATATAATTATGAAATCATATTTTATGGGCATGGAAAGCCACACTTTTTAATTTTACTTTTAAATGTAGTTATCAAATTAAAGATTTACTGAGCCAACCTTAGGCTCAGGGCAGGACTTAAGCTAGAACGCATCAGCTCGTCACCACTCAACCTTAAAAGCGGCCACAGCTCTAAGCTTTTTCTGTAATTTTACTGTATTGAGATGGCTTTTAAAATCACTTTATTTACTAATGGTTCATTTAAATCTTCAACCCAATTTAGTGAGTTTAATCTTTTTTAATTCATTAATTTATTTAACTTTCAATTTTAATTTGTTAAAAATTCATATTATGAGTTCCGCAACCACAATCCAGCGGGAATAATTGTATTTTGTATTTAATACTTATAACCTGGTTTTGAATATTTTAAATCAATACAAATATGTACTAGCTTACATAAAATGAAAATCTAAAACAAGCAAATAAATTAATTTTTAATCGACATCATGAAAAATTTTAATTTCTATGGATTTACATACTCGCCGCATAATTTTTTCATCTAGCTCTATATTCGCAACAAGTTTTCACATTCATACACTTGCGATCTGATAACGATCAGAAATTTTTGAGCAGGCATATGAAATTCTTCGCTTAATGTCTTGAAATGTTTGGGAGATTATAAAGTTTCAAGGTCAACTTTTGTACAACATAACAAGATTAAGTGCGCGTGATTGCAGTTCTCATACCTTATTAGAACATTAATCGTTTTGGTTTTTTTGGCTTTCTCTCACGGGGTCCTTGAATTCAAATTTTTTATGGCTTAACGCATTTGATTAAGCAGTCCGAACAGCACATTTTTTCCGGGTGAATGAAATTCGGCTCTCGTATCGGCTCAAATCGGAGTTGGACTATCTCTGCGCTTTCGCCAGGTTGGCCCGCTCAGTTTTAAACAAGAGAAATGCATGGATTCTACAGTTATATATCCCTAAATTTTTAATATAAAAATTTAGACGACAATTGACAATTAAAAAAAAAACAGATCTGGCTGTTATGGCACCCACCAAAGCCACAACCTACAACAACAATAAACACAACAGGCGCGAGAGGGGCAATTCATGTGCACGCGGGCCGATGCGATATGGCAAACCAAACAAATGTGCCTGGCGCACGTTTAAAAATTATATTGCGGTTTCCCCTACCTTTGGGGGCACGGCGATGGTCCTTGGTCCGTTTGGGGTCCTCGGCAGGTCGGCGAAACCCTCCGTCGGCTCAAATTCGGCGAAATACGGGCCGCCCATGCACCGAGAGGCGACTTTTGTTTTTGTTAATTTGTTGAACTGAAAACTGAACACTGAACACTGAACACATGAGACTCTCCTCCCTCCACCCCACCCTGCTGGCGGTGGCTGCTGCTTGCTGCTGCTTGGAGCTTGAGAGCGAAGAGCGAACAAGTCAGGACGGGGATGAGAGCCGTACAGATGCGTCGCGAGAGGCAGGCAGAAAAATGAAAAGGACGTCTCGCCAATTATTATAACATTTTATAACGCGTTTGAAAATAATCTTCATAGTTTCTGCATTGATAGATATAGGTGATGAAATGATGTAACTTAAAAAAATTTTAAGCTCAGTTGTAGAGCATTTTGTGGAATTTTTTTAATGAATATTTCTTAACAAGAAAATTTTTGAAAAACAAAAACTTTCATACGAAAATGTAGCCAATTAAAATATCTTTTTCTTTTGTTATGAAGGCAATGCTTAAAATTTTTAACATTCATTATTAATAAAATAAACCTATAGATTTTTCTTACAATAAGATTTCAGTTTTACAAATTCACTACCAGTAGCAGTAATAAAAACTGACAGATAACGTGCAACGTTTTTTTTTTGTAAGAGCTTGTTTGATATTATGCAACGTGAAGTACGTCGTTGCAGTGCAGGTTGCATCTTTCGCTTATCAAGGCGTTAGACTTAAAGCATTTTTATTTTCTTCCGAGTTGCAATAAGAGTGGCTTCAACGAGTTCGTAATTCACAAGCTGTTTATTTAAATTGCAAATATTTTCAATATCGGCTTACAAGCACTGGCTTTATCCATATTTATGAGCCAATAAAACTTTCCAGGCGCTGCAATCTGAGCCGATAAATTACCTTTATTCCTCTCCAGGGGAAATGCATTTATAAAATATGAGAGGGACGCAGGTGCTTTTTACAAATCACTGATTGATTTATAACGATTAAAAAAGTGTTAATATAAATTAAAGCCAAATAATTTAAGAAGTAAAAAAACTGACCATTCCTCATGGAGGTTATTCCTTTATTAATTAAAAAAATTATCAGCGTGGAAAATCCCAATTTTTCATTTCATGATCACCTCTTTGAGAGTGAGAGCCAAGTTCTTCAATTGAAAATATTTTATAATATTTCAAATTAAAATGTTATAGTTCAATCTCTCTTTTTATTGATGGACAAAAATTAATATAATCCTTTTTTTATTAAAACTCCAAATTCTCTACCTTTAATTTTTAAGTAAATAAAAAAATTCAAGCTTATAATTTTTTTTCTTCAGTGCCGATCATACCTGAATTTCTGTACGAGATTCGGCACCCGAACGAGAGCCGCATGACGACCACCGTTGCCCCGTTCACCGTGACCACCCCGATGGCGCCGATGACCGACCTGGAGGACGCGAACTGGTCCCGAGGTAAATACATCGTAGATATAATTAGCGGTTTCTTTTTGCCGGGGCCCGACTAATGAGACCGCACCGCAGTGCAGGCTTAATTTCCGAGTGAGAGAGGGTGGTCTCTCGATCTCTCACCGAGGTCTGTGTGTTTCAGGCCTCAACGTCTCCACCACCATCTCGCCGGAGCAAGAAAAGAAGTTGCAGCGGCACAAGGACTTGATAGAGGAAACCGTGGCTGTCGGAATTATGTTTGCTTCAAAGGCTTTTGTGCAACTTCTCGCCAACCCCATCGTCGGCCCTTTGACTCACAAGTAAGTACGGATAATTACTCACCTGCCCCACCGGCACACGTAAGTGATGCAACACAAATCTCGTTCTGCAGGATCGGATACAGCATCCCTATGTTCACCGGCTTCATCATCATGTTTCTCTCCACCATTAGTGAGTTGTACAGAAATTAGTAACTTCCGAATCAGTTTGGACAGATTATTAATTTAGAGAGTGACACTGAAAGAAGTTTTAATTAACAAACCGTTGAATCTATACCAGATTTAATTGATTTTAAGATTTAAATTAAAAATGTTTCTTTAAAAACATTATAAAATTCATCTTTTTTACATAGAGATGTATGTAATTGAAATTTAAGTGGAATTTTAAATTAATCTTACACATTTGTACATAAAATGATAGTTTTTTCCGTTTTTTTTTCATTTGCATTACCAAATTTTGCATTCATCCAGATAAATTTTTTAATTTAATTTGTTAATTTTTTTAATGAACAATTTGTGTTTTAAAATGCTTAAAATTTGGCTTTTTAATTTATTAATTCCAACGCCTAATTTTGTTGAAATTAAAATACATTTCTTTTCCTTCTAAATTTGCAGTTTTTGCTTTTGGTCGAAGCTACAGCGTTCTGTTTATCGCACGGGCACTGCAAGGAATTGGTTCTTCGTGTTCCAGCGTGTCAGGTTTGAATTTTCACTTTCATCTTTTACGCAAAAAGTGACCCCGGAAATTAGGAATGGGCATGTTGGCTGAACGATACCCAGACGACAAGGAGAGAGGAAACGCCATGGGCATCGCTCTGGGTGGTTTGGCGCTCGGAGTTTTGATAGGACCACCCTTTGGCGGAGTCATGTACGAGTTTGTGGGGAAATCTGCTCCTTTCCTGATTCTATCTGCGCTTGCCCTTGGAGATGGATGTAAAATTAAATTAAAACTTTGATGGATTAAAAATTTTTTCTTTTAGTGTTGCAACTTTTGGTCCTGCAGCCCGCAGTGGTAAAGCAAGAAGCCGACCCGCCATCGATGAAGGCACTTGTCAGCGATCCTTACATCATTATTGCTGCAGGTAAATCAATTTCTTCCAAGTTTTTTTTTTTTTAATAAAATTTAGAGTAAAAAAAACTAGACAACAAGAAGTGCTTGAAGATCATACAAATAATTTTCTTTCAATCAAAGAAGCCAAAGAAGAGAATTTTGTATATTTGTTAATCGAATTTGTATAATTATATAAGAAAAACGTTAAATTGACTCCATGTCGCACACATTTTTTTTCCACTTTACAAAAAAAATTAAGCTTATTTAATTTATGTTCTAGTACATTAATTAAAAATTATTATTCCTCGAACACCCCTTAATTTATAATTACATATAAATTCACGGTATTTCTCTTCTAAGCTAAATGTTTTTAACGAATTAATGCAATTTCAGTTTCCCAGGAGATTATTAAAAATAAACTGATAAATTTTGCGTCAATTTCAGGCGCCATCACTTTTGCGAACATGGGCATTGCCATGCTGGAACCCTCGCTGCCCATCTGGATGATTGACACAATGGGTGCAGACAGGTGGAAGCAGGGTGTCACCTTCCTGCCAGCCAGCATCTCCTACCTGATTGGAACCAACTTGTTTGGGCCCCTGGGTCACCGCATGGGACGCTGGTTGGCTTCTATGATAGGACTCATTGTAATCGGCATATGCCTAATGCTGGTGAGGAAAAGTTTATTTTTCAAATTATTTAAGGCCATAAAAAAACCAGAACTCATCAAATTAAAGCTTTCGATATTTTAAACAATTTAAAATAAAGATTTCGATAAAAACTTCAGATCCCTCTGGCAACAAGCATCAAACACTTGATCATCCCAAACGCTGGACTTGGTTTTGCAATCGGCATGGTCGACAGCTCGATGATGCCGGAGCTGGGTTATTTGGTCGATATACGACACACGGCAGTCTACGGTTCAGTTTACGCAATTGGGGACGTTGCATTCTGCCTGGGATTTGCAGTTGGTGAGCTTCATTTAACATAGAATTCCAACTGACTGGTGTCTCAATTGAATATAACATGATTAAACTTTAAAATTCAGGGCCTGCTTTGAGTGGCACTTTGGTCAACACCATCGGTTTTGAGTGGATGCTGTTCGGAATCGCGATTCTGAACTTCCTGTACGCTCCGCTTTTGTTCATTCTCAAAAATCCACCCACTCGAGATGAGAAAAAGGTATACTGGTTTACTTGTGTAAATTTTAAATTATTAAAACTTGTAAATTTTTTAAAGACACTGGTGGCCGGAGAAAAAGCATCTGTAAGGTATGTGACCTACCAGAATGAGGAGGACGATGAATAAAAAAGAAAATACAAGACACGGAACAATAAGTAGGAATGAGCTTGTGGTGGAGATATTTCTGACCAATCTCTGCCATGACCTTATTGGAATTGATTTCTGAAATGTCGATATTTTTTGAGAACTTCTTTAAAACGAACGAGACAAGAATTTGAGAACAATCACAATGAAATTGAACGAGTTTAGCGATGACAAATAACAATAATAGTTATATCGACGAAGATCATACTTTAGGCCTACTTTGAAGCAACAAAGCTTGAGAATCGATTATTCTTTCAATCATTTTGCTGGATATGACAAATAAATGATATCAAATGGAAGTGGCATAGATTCAAACTGAAATTCAAAATTTAAAACAAAGGACTTCCCTTGATAGTTTCTCGAATGGCTGCGCGGAACTTGCTGCTCAAAAGTGGCGGAAAAGGGGTTAAATTTTGTCAAAGTCCAATTTCGGCTCTGCAAATAAATTGAAGTTCGGCTCGTTTTGCTCAAATTGAGACTCGAAGCCCTTCCATGCAAATTTACCTACCAAGCATTTAAAATCAAATATCATAATGGAAAGACTCTTGTGGAATATTACCAAAGAAATAATGTGCGTCTATAAAAATGCCTCCCACAAAAATATTCGATATTATATATTATACACAGATTATACACCACTGGATGTTAGGTGTTTGCTGTTGATGTATGTTAAGTGGAAAACGTAGTCTAACCCATTTATGTTTTACGTTAACGTACCAACAATCTTCAGTGTCCGAGCTGAAGGAAAAATGCTGAGAACAACATCAACACTAATCTCGGTGTCTATTCTACTACCAATATTGACGAGTTAATTAATCACACATGATTGGAGTATTTGGTGTTGCTACGAAAGCCCAGGGCGGCTGAAAATATGTGTATTCCAAAGGCAAAGCTGGTTAAAAGGGTCCGACAACACTCATATAATCTACCCTTACTGGGGGCTGCGGCCACTATGGAGCCGCTATGGCAAAATAATCAAGTCAAAATTATTGTAAAAGATACACGTCTATCAGTCGAAGAATAACTATGTGGATTATAAGTGTGAATATGTAATTTGGGTTTCAAGATGTATTGAGTGCCAATAAACAAATAAATAACCTGATGTTTGATACACGCAACGAATAAAGTTGACGTTCTGTGTGGAAAAAATTACAATAAGACAATTTGATTTAAAAAATAAATCCTTTCAAATAATTATGGATAATTTTATCAATAAATTATTATTAGATAGTTTTTTTTCTTGAAAACTGTAAGTAATGAGTTTAGAAGTAAGTTGCGCTCTCTTAAAAAGTGCTGACGTCCAGTTAACAATAAAACGGACGCTTTGAAAACCCTTGAAAGTAAATCCATTTGATTGAAAATGAATTATTGACTCTATGAGTATTTAAATCAATTTGCAAGTTTTTTTTCTGTTCCAATATGTTAGGTTATCTCTGTAAAAGCAGGATACAAGATCAATACCATTTGAAAGCCCCACATAAATGAATTGGTTCAGTTGAAATTCTTCTACTATTAACTAAAAATCAAAATTATTCCTCAATTGCCATGGAGCATTTAATTTATTCAAATCCTTTATCACATGTTAATAGTTGGTTATGTTAACAAATACCGTGACAGCTACAGTCACACCAAAGCTTAAAAAAAGAGTAACTCGTTGAATGGCTGTCAGTGAACCAACAAACAAACTTGGGAAAGGGTTCTGAGAATGGCTGCAACACTGGGTTGTGGTAGAAAATAAAAGACCGGCATGGAATGCAAGAACGGAATGCGAAATCGGCTTAATAGGTAGTACCTTCGGGTGGCTGAGCTTGCTTCAGATTCTCCTTGGCGGTCATCAGTCTACGCAGGTCAGTCAGCAAGTTCTTGATTGTGTTGTCACTCTGCCACTTGCACAGCACAGGCACCATTCTGCTGTCAACCTGCATCACGATTTTATTAGCTTCTGGCAACTGAATTTGAAAGATGAACTCACGGCGCCTGTGGAAGTGACGCAGTTCATGTTAATTTTGGTGTGGAATTTGACTGTTGGAGGCTGCTGAGGGTACTTCGGACCACACTCAATTCTCAAGCTGTACATTCTGTTCTCATAAGGGGTCTGCAAAAAAAAATTTGGTAAGATTTCATTTTTTTTTTTAATATTCACAATAAAAAACTTAATTATTGATTCTACAAACCAATGCTCAATTGCCTAAAAATGGATAAATTCAAAGTTTTTATTGAATTTTTTAGCAAACAATTGCAAAAAACTTCAAAATAGTTTTATTTATGTGAATTATTTATGTTTTCTTAAAGATAAGCCAATTGTAAAATCATATAAAATGGAAGTCAAGACGAAAATTATGCATGGGCATGGATGAAATAATTACACGGGGAGGCCCGATGATCATCCCAGTCCAGTGGGTGAGGCTCATGTCATCGTCGCTCTCCAATCCCCAGCTTATGGTGCCGTCACCGACACCTTTCTGTCCCTGCTCCAACTCTTCTAGAAGACTAAAACTTCTTGGAACGGCAGCTGGAAAGTAAAAGACCTTTAGATTTACAGAAACATTGACCCGAGACAAGATTATTTTGACCCAATGCGTCGCAACCATGCGATCGTGACAGCCAATATTTTGACACCAAATTGCACTCGAGTGCACGAATGCAGAGCGAATACTGAACTCACCCATTGTATCTCAGTCTCAAAACTAGGATTCTAAAAGAAATTTGGCTAATATAGGCGACGACAACACTTTGAAAAACGAGAAAGTTTCACACTGCGGCCAAGTGGGATTGACTCATGTCGTTTTTCAAGCCTCCCGCTAAACTTGGCCGAGTTTCTAGAAGCAAAAGTCCGTAAGCAGCGCCGCCAGGGGCCAGGCCGGCCAGGGTGAGTGGTCAATTTATCAACTAAACGTGCAATCAACACACCGATTTCATGGCAGGTCCGCTTTTTACTTTTATCTGCAAATTTTGTGTTATTAACCCATGAAACCTCATTATTTTGATGTCGGCACTGTTTCTGTTTTCTTCCGGTGAAAATTTTACCCATAATTTTGAAGTTCCTCATTTCTTTCAAAATTTTTATCGTTGGGAAATTTGATAATTTTGCAAGTGCAATTCTTCAAATTTCTTGCTCATATCATATTTTGGATCATTTAAATCGTGTTTTTGCACTGCATGTCGTAATAAGGAAGACCCCAGTTTCAAGTTGTAATTGTTGTGTTTTTTCAGGTCGACGATTAAATGTAAATATACGTTATTTACAGGCCAAAAGTTATGTGATTGATGGACGCGGCCAGAATCAAATAATAACCATAAATTAATATGGACGCTAAAGTGGTAAGACTTTTAATATCATATTTTTATTACATTTAAGTTGAATTTTAATGGAAACTTAATTCTTGCCCACTGAAATCTAATCTAAATATATTCTAAGAAATAAAAATTCAACTCGTCTAATTTCAGCACAAAAAAGGCAGTGAAACAGGTGAAGCCCTGGCCCAACAACAGGCACCACCAGACGCTGCCTGTCACAAAGAACCTGTGTGTGGTGACGCAGATTTCTCAGGAAACATCCTGTCCGAAGAGATGGAAAAGACTATTGTTGAATCGGCAATAAGTGAAATGGGCGAGGAGGACTTGGACGAAGCAGTTCGAAACTTTGCCAATCTGGCGAACTCAAATTTTGACGAATTTTTGGACGATGGACTTGAAGCAGTTGCAATTCCGGAGTTGCCCACATTAGAAACCCTGTGTCCTGTTCCTTTAGAAATTGCGACAGGAACTGCAACAGAAACCTTAGAAAAATCTCCACAAGATACGCCTGCACAACAAGCATCTGCAGAAGACTTGGAAATAGTAATGCTCGGCTCAAGTAGTGAAAATGCAGCCCCGTTTGTCATCAAAGAAGAGCATGTCTCCGATGATGAGATGATGGATACGACTGTTGACCACTTCCAATCGAACCAGCCAGAGGCACCGCAGCATGAAGAATCACTGATGCCCAATCTTCCTGCTGACTTTGGCTTGAAAAGTTTTGACTGGGATGAGCCAGAGAAGGAGGTGACTAAGGTGGATGCACCCAGCACCTTTGAATTTGCAATCAAAATTAGAAGTGACTTGATGAAATCCCAAAAACAAACTCAAGAGGAGGAGGAGGAGAAAATCGAGGTAAAGAAAGAAAAAGAGTTGGTTATTGAAAAGCCAGAGGTGGAGGCAGAAGAGTCAAATTCGACAAAAGCAAGTGTTCGAGATAGTTCTGATGAATCCGACAGCGCCTCCAAAGTTGAAAAGAAGAAGGTAAAAAAGAAAAAGAAAGAAAAGGAGAAACAGAAAAAATTGAAACCACCTGTTTATCCAAAACCTGCTGCTGTGAGGGCAGGGGTGCGACTTGTGGAACATGGAACACCTGCTCAGTGGTTGGTGGACGCTGTTCGGATCATGTTGAGGCAAAAGCATATCTATTCAGCTCAAGATATGGACACTTGTCTTGACCAGCTGACCACTCTTCCATGCATAGTCAAACTGCAGCAGCTGACGGAAGCCCAGATCAAAGAGGCGTGCAAGCTAAAGAAGAAGGAAAGCAGCCCACCACAGAATTACACTTCTCCAAAGGTGAAGGTCAACAGAAACGAAATGCTAGACATGGTTTTGGCCAAAGAGGAAATGTGGAAGGACGAAGCCAAGCAGCAGAAGAAGGATGAGGAGCTTAAAAAGCGCAAGGTAGAGGGGAAGGACAAGGAAAAGAAGAAAAAGAGGATCCGTCTGCTGTCGTCCGGTGATGAGTCGGACACCGATACCAAATTGGTGAAAACGTCAAAGAAGGTTGAGACTGAAAAGGAGAAATCAAAAAGCGAGAAGAGGAAGATTGAGACCCCTGAGCCAGTGGAGGAAGTACCATCGGAAGGAGAGCGGTCCAGAGACAGTAGCATTTCAAGAGGAGATGAAAGGGCAAAAGAAAAGGCTGACCAAGAAAAGTCGCTGTCAAGGAGTGATTCTAGAAATGAAGAGCAAGTCAAGGAGAAGAAAGAGAAGGATGTATCTCTGGAGAGGAGCGATTCCAGGTCGGAGGAAAGAAAGGAAAAGGAGCGCAAGGAAAAGAGGCAGAAAGAGAGGGAGCAACGAGACAAAGAGAAGGAGAAGGAAGTAAAAGAAAAGGAGAAAGAGTTCAGAGAAAAAGAAAAAGAGCTGAGGGAAAAGGAAAGAGAGAAAAACAAGAAGCAAAACAAGGCAGAGAAGAGTAGTGATGCAAAGCAAAATGTAGAAATTCCAAAGCCCTTGCAAACACCATCTTTCAAGATTCCAAAACGAGCCGAACCTGTTAAACCAAAGGAAACTAAAGAATTTTCAATCCTTCCCACACCACCACAAGACCCACGGAGGTTTGAAAAGAAAATTATCGTCCAAAAGATGCCTCGAGTTGAAAGAAAGGTAAAAATTTGAATCCATAGAAGTGAATTTGAGATTGATCATAATTATTATACAATTATTTCCAGGCAATCACAGTGGAGAGGTCAGCGCAGACAGATCCTCTGAGCTGCTTGAGAAACTACAGCGGGCCCTCGGTAGAAGACCTCATGCTTTTGGCCAGACAGCAGATCCGAGAGGCTCCAATTATCCTGGCAAGATGGTCTCGAAACCCGCCCGTGGCCACTGGAGACCTTGTGCGTTTCCAACGTGAAATGCAAAAGTCCGAGGCTGACAGGAAGGCCAACAAGATTGACTTGGAAAAGCGCAAAGACGCAGAGAGACTAAAGCAGAAGATTTCCATGAACGACTACAAGAATAGGAAGTACACTCCAAAGCCGCTTAGCAAACTGGGCCATTCGGAGAGAAAGCACCAAGAGGCCCACATGCGCAGGGAGCATAGACTCCATGAAGGGTCGATGACAAATGGAGCCAAACAATCATTAGCAAATGAGGAAACGAGCCAGGCTGTTGCTCAAAGGATTGAAGATAGGAAAGCTTCAAGTTTGAGTTCGCGGCACAGGAGAAGCCCTTCAAAATCCAGTCACCACATTCCACCTGATGGTGATAATATTGATAATGAGCCATTGTCTTACACACCTCCGATAAATTCCCCGGACGCTCCTCCCACTCCCACACAGGATGAGTTAGACCTGAACAGTATTGTGAAAACGGGAAGTTCATTCCTTGCCCCCAGTACTCTACAGCCTGGAGGGTAATTTAAAAAGTTTTTGATTTGTTTTTTATTAAATATTTAAATATGATTTGATTCAGCCAAACTCCGGGAAATATTTCACTTGACGAGAGATTGCGGTCAACCCCGTTCATCATGCAAATTGCCCAAAACGCAGTTCCGCTTCCAGTTCCAGTATGTTTAAAAATAATATTTAAAAACTACATGATAAATTTTTCAAAATTTTCAATACAGCATCCGAATAGCTCACCATTGACCCAAAATTCACCAAGGCACTCAATCTTCCCCATGCATTCTGCAACCCCTCCACAAATAGGAAGCGACGCTTCAGGAAGTCCAGCTGTTGGAAATGGTCCTGGATTCCCATACAACTCGCCAACTGCCTTCAATGTTCCTCAACCAGTGCCTCCACCAGCGGTACTCGCACCTGTACCGCCTCCATCGAAGGTCAATGCTTGGAGTGCAACAAATCTTGAAGTACAAGTATGTTAAATATTATATTATTATTTATTTTTTTCAATGAAAAAAATGATCCAAATATCATTTTTGCAGGACTTTGATAGACACATTAGTGGCCACCACTTGCCTGCTCATTATAGGGACACCTCAGGTATAAAAAATTTTGAAAAAAGACAAATTAATGTAATGATTACAATATATATTGCAGTTGAAGTTGGATTCTGGAACAAAATAAGAGATGAATACTGCATACCTGAGTTTCTTATAAACCGATGCATTAGAGAAATGAAAGGTCCACCAGGCTGCAAAGTTCCAAGGTGTCCTCAGTTGCACGAGGTACGCGCATTTCCTGTAATGTTAAATTTGTATTTCATTTAAATCTTAACAGCTGGTTCCAATGAGCTCGAACATGCATCAGTTGAGCAGCACCAAAGCTTTGGAGTGCTTCTTGTCCATTCGCCAGAAGCAGTTCGTCGCCTACTATCAAACTTGCTTCGAGGAATTATTGAAAAAATTAGTCCGGTCTAGGGAACCACGCCTTCTCTTGTGCCTGTGTTATGAAGTTATGTTCCGTGAAGATGAACTCGGCTCTTACTGGTGGAACAGACTGATAGAAGCGTTGCTGCAGCTCTCTGACGTCATTGAAGTGGAAAACGCCTTTGAAGTCAAGCGGGTGTTAGTTTATGTGATGAACCACAGGTGTTGCACCCTGATGCTGAGGAATGACATTGCCCGCCTCAGCATCCGAACGTTCCAGCATCTGCCCGACGTCCTCAACCAGTTGTTCAAAGATAGAAACTTTGTTGCTCACAAGAGCATTGTGGAAATTCTCATCGAACATGTTCTGCTGAACAAAGAACAGCCCTGGGTAACGTTGGCCTTGGAGATTCTGATTGCCAATGTTTCGGAGACAGTGTGGCGCTGCTTCAAACACGTAAAGTTTTTAATTTCCCCTGAAAATGTAGAGGCATTAATATTAATTCTGATTTAGGGAGTCATCCAAGACTTGGCACTGCTTTGCGGAGAAGCCGAAAGGGTTTCTCTTTACTCAAAATCAGGGCGAACGCCACCTTCAGCCACTCAAACATTTTCAGCCCCTAAACCTTCAAAGCCAGTGCAACTCCCTCCCCCTCCAATGCAAGTGGTGGTGCAGCCACCACTTCCTGCACAAAATCCTCCTTTGCCTCCTCTCAATCCTCCCTTGCCTCCACCAGAAGCTCCAGCAGCTCCACCACCACCCCCTCCTGTGTCTCTTATTCCACCTCCCCTGCCACCGTCTTTGCTAATGACTGGAGTGGACCCCAATGAATTGAACAGGCCATACAGTCCCACTGAAAAAGCGGACGATGAACTTGACGATCCAATTGACCTGGAATACAATCCCGAGACAGTCACCAAGCTGTGCTTTGGCCATGACAAACCTGTAAGCTTAAAAATTGTGTTTTTATCATTCCTTTTTATTTATTTAATTATATATTTATTTTTAGGAATTGATTAAAGATCTGTACGCCCGAATGTTGAGAGCAGCTGAGTCAAATGATTTGTCACGAATCACTTCCATTGTGCTTCGACATCCAGGTGACAAATTGCCTAGAGGGCGAATTTTGTACAGTGTTTTGAAAGAAAAGATGTTAAGACCTAGTCAAGGATTTCTCAAAATTTCTACAGCTGCGAATGGTAAAATTTTGTAATATCTCAATTAATAATTGATATTAATCTCAAATCTAACAGCTAAAAGCAATACACAAGCTGCTCTGGTTCAAAAATTCCACATTCTCTTGGGGACTGTTGGAATCAACATTCTGCTGGACTTGGTTGACCAAGATTTAATGAACGACGCACTCGCTGTTTATTTGACTGTGAAAACTATGTCACAACTTAGTTGGGAGAACGTTACCTCTTACAGAGACAACCCAATCACACTAGAACAAATTCTCCTTAAAAGCTGCAAAATGTGCTTCAGAATGGGCCAAGCAGCTGAGGCTTTTGAACTGCTTAAAAGTTAGCACCTGTGTATATTTAATTGTGTCAAAATTTAAAATCCTTCAAAAATTCAGGATTTAATCAGACGACGGGCCACAGAGGGTCTAAAGACTTACTAGATGTGCTGGAGCTGCTGATACAAAACTTTGTCAATGAGCACAGATACAAAGAATCCCTTGTTCTATGGACTCACGCCAGAGAAACCAAGTTAAAGTTTTGCCAAACTAACAACCTATCAAAGGGTAAATTTAAACAGCTTGTTATTTAAGCAATTTTTAATCGTTTTTAAATTAACAGAGCTCCCCAAAAACACAAACTCTCTTATGGTGCGGCTACTGAACAGCAACGACGTTGATCTGGTGCTGCAGATGTGGAAAGAAATGAGGGACTTCCCTCAATGTCTCGACAAGATTACAACAAGGGCAGTTGTGCACAGGCTGTGCAGATTTAATTTAGACTTTGCATTGGATGCTTATCATGCAGGCAGACTAAACTCTGCTTATCCTCCACAAATGGTATGCTAGCCTTGATGTTCTATTTACCGATCTCAACTCTAAAACTTTTAAATCTTTAAATTTCAGACAAATAATAGACAGGTGAAAATATTTTCATATTGGACATATGAAGAGGTTTATGTTATTATGGAGGATGTCTTAAGAAGACTAGAGAATAACATGAAAGGAACTGACATTTCCGACTTTTCACTCAACATTATGTTGGAGGTATTATCGAAGATAATTTAAAATAAAAAATGCTAACTTAACTTTGGGTTCAGGAATTGCCCGAGCCGCCGTCATCAACAGACACAATTGAAGATGTGACAATGCCTTTTGTAGAAAACAGCTTGCAAAGTTTGCAGACTAGAGTGGATGAAGCCTTGTCAAAAATGAACCCATCTATTGTACTGAATCCAACTCGTGGAGATCTGAAAAATCTTCGAGCCAATCCAGTTTCTCTCAGGTGCCACCTTGTCCAAAGACGAATCAGGGCCCAACATGTTAGGCAGCAACAACAGCAGCAGCAGAAGGTTATGTCTCAGTAATCAAATTGTTACTCCTCTTATTTATTTAAAAAAAAAACACGCTTCGAGAGCAATTCCTCCCGATGTTTTTATTAACAGATGTTAAGCGACTGTTCGTGTTGCACACAGCCGTTAGAAAATAAAATAGCTTTAATGATAAACATTAAATTTTGACATTTATTGCCAAGATGACAACTATAGTAAAATAAAAATCTCCAAAAATTTTTAAATTTTGCCTTTATATCTTTTATTTCAAATGTAGCAAATACATAAAATGTGCACCATTAAAAAATTTTAAGGTTTTTAAATCTGCAGTATTAAAAAAAGGAAATATCTAAAATCACAAGATACTGATTTTGTAAAATTTGATTGACACAGACTAGGTGATGAAGCAGTAATAATGATTGGCAATGGAAATATTCACGCTAATATTTAGAAATCATTTGAGTTTGAGGTTGTGAAATGTTGATATGACTCAGAATTTTGTTTCCTTGCATCTCTCCAGTTTCGAAAGCACCATGAGTTGTTGAAAAATGGCAGTCATGAGCCGCCTCACCAGCCAAGAGGACGATTGGTATCTAAATGTGAATGACATCAAAATAAATGGGAGCAAAATTACAGAAATATCCTACCTCCAAATTCAGCTCAGCAAATGAAGCAGTAACAGGTTTTAGCAAATCACTCGGCTTTGTTCCAGACTCGTCACATCGATCTGCCGAAAAACTGTAGGCCCCTTTAACATAGGGATTGCAGAACCATTGTGTCCTAGAAGTTGGTAATTAAATAAATTATTCTTATAGAACGACTTTCAAAATACAAACCTGAATACTCTCTTTGGGACTGGGACGTTTCTATTAAGAAATTTTCTTAAGACTTTAGTGCAGTCCATTCCAATTTGATCTTCCGGCAAAGTTTCTACTAACTTGGCGCTCTCGGAACCAACCCAACCCAGGATGACGTTGCCATAGTTGCTTGGCATTATGTCAAATCCTGTCATGTCCTTGCACCAAGCTGCTTCCTGATTGAGATTTTATTTTTAGTAAAACATTTTTTTTAAAACTGTAGTATTTATACTCCTGGCAAAACCATTGAATCTCGGGACCAAAGCAATTGAAAACCTTTTTCGTCTTCCCTCCACCACTTTTCTTCGTATTCAAGATATATTTTGGTTATATTTTCATAACCAAGATTTTGGATTGTCTGCAAAAAAATGTATGATTTAGAATTGAAAAGAAGGACAATTATATACCTGGCTCAGATTATCTGGCAGAGCAGGAAGGAATAAATTTTTATGGCAGCTTTTCAAAACACCCAATGAGCAAGTTACTATCACAAACTGAGCTCCGAATCTTGCTCCATTTTCACAGGTGACAATCACAGGTGGAATCCAATTTTTGTTCATCTTACTTTGACCAGCGACAGTGGTATTGATGTTTTCTCTTGTCAAGTTTGTTTGATAAACAATAGTGTTGACAGGGTGAGAAAGGTAAAGACTCTCCTTGGGCAGTTCGGAGACTATAGCATCAACCAGAGATGAATAGCCATTTTTCAAATTATTGCAGTCCGTTCCAGGGAAGCTGTCGTAGTCACCCCAGGACTTAGCAGAAAGCTCGTCCAGAATACGGCAAGAATTGTCAATAATTTGAAACCGCAAATGCCAGTCAAGCAGCTGCTCTTTGATTATTCGATCTTCCTCTGAAGTCGATGTCCTGTCAATGTACTCGTAAAACTTTTGACGCAGATAATGGCCAACGGAAGGTGGATAGTCTTGTCCCTCATCCTCTGAAAATCGCTCACAATTAACCAAAATTTTTTGTACCTCCTCAGCTGCTTCTCGAACAATGGCTAAATCAAGTTTATCCCCATTTTCGAGTAAATAAGGACCTGCAAGCAGTTTTAAAATTATTACTACCAAATTTTTGTTATTTCAAAATTACCTAGGCCCTCAAATGAGACTATGTTATTCAATAGATTGTGCTCTCTTGCAATTTTGAGAAGTGGGTTTCCATGTTCACCATGGATCCATTGCGCACCTTTTTCTACAAAGGTGGAACCATCACCCCAGCGGACAGTGCAGGCTCTGCCACCAGCATAATTTTGAGCTAGAATGCAAATATTTAAATAAATTTAAAAATATCATTTATTTTATTTTTAATTGGTACCTTCTATAATTGCAAAATTCTTTAATCCTGCTTTGTATAAAGTCCTAGCTGCTCCTAAGCCGGCCATTCCAGCACCAACAATTATAACATCAAAGAGTTGTGTCGGACCAAAGTCAAGCATAGGTCTTTGATAATAAAACTTTATTAGATTTAATTATTTTTTCTCACAAGTTTACCGAGGTCTGGCTAAAATGCGATCAGCTTCTCTCCAGCCAGACTCGATTGCTCCATGAACTGTTGAAAAATAACCTGGATGCGAAGCTTCTCCAGCAAATTGGACAATCTACATTTCAGCCAGTCAATCATCAAATGTCATTAGAATTTTAAAATAATTACAGCATTTCCGTTGGCATCAGATAATGGAGTTGCCAGGTGAATAGCTGCAGTATCGAGTAATTCCGTATCCATGCTACGGAATGAGTAGCTGCCTCGAAAATGTGGATTTGAGTACCAGGTCGACCTATATTAATTTGTTACCATTTTGATTATGATTTTTAAAGATTATTAAACCTTTTGATTCCAGTGCAGTCTACCACTGCATACTGTTTTCCAAGATATCTTTGCAGCAGCTCCATGCATCCATTTTGCACCTCTTCGTCTGGCAAGGTTTCAGCATATCGGGCCATTTCACCAATCATCCAACCACAGAGGACATTGGGAGCACTTGAAACGGGGAAGAAACCAAAAACACCACGATGCCATTTCTAAGAGTAAAATTGTATGAACACGGCACAAAATTTTGTGGTTCTATTATTTACCTTGTGCAGAGGTAGGTCGTCATCAGCATTGCTCCAAAAAAAGCAGAAGCCTGGTGCTTTGTCGTGCCACCACTTGTGGGGGAAACTCAAATAAATTTTATTTACACAGCCAATTGCGAGACCCTGTGTAAATAATCACACCAATTTCAAAAGTACTCTGGAATTTATTTGATCAAATATACCTTAATTGCGTTCATCTTGTACTGTGGCAAGCTAGGAGTGAACAAACTTTGTGCTTGTTCTTTCAGCACACCCAGAGATACAGTTACGATGACAGACGTAGCCTCGTATACCGCGCCTCCTTTGCATTTCACTTTGACAGGCATTTTGGAGAAATCGATGCTCTCAACTTCGCAGCTCAGTACAATTTTTTTCTCAAAAGTTTCTTCTTGTTTTGTTTGCTCCTGAAATAATTGAATAATAATTTATTTTCCAGTTAAATAAAATTAATTAAAATAAATAAATAAGTTAAAAACAGTGAATCTCACTATAAGCATTTTGATGGCAGAGAGATATCCCCCTGAATTCCATTTGTTCAGAAGTTCACCCGGACAATCAACATAGGCCAAGTGACCTTTTCCTGAAGTCTCGAACCACGAGTCAGAACCGTCGATTGAATTCTCAAACTTCTCGAACCACTCCATGAAAGCGCGAACGTCGTTCTCTGCGATCGGCTCTGGGTATTCTTTGATTCTTTTTGCCAACCTTAAAAAGAGAATATGTGATGTTCAAAATGGCACATAAAAGAGATCAAAATAAAATTACTCTTGATTGTAAAAATCTCCCAAAGAACCGGAAAAGTTTTTAAGCTTGATAGGCATAGTGGCCTCGATTTCACCAATCCAGGAGTACAAGAGAAACACAATATCCATGTTAAATTTTTCACCATTTTCCAGAAATGCCTCTGCGGAAGCGTAGTTGTTCATTTGCTCGTCCACTGACAATCGGTGGCTGGCCATTTCATAAACAACGTTATTTTGTTCACCGTGCACCCACTGGGCACCCATGTCAACGGTGCATCCATCTGGAAGTAAAAATATTAATAACTATGTAAAATAAAATATTAAAAAGTATTTTCCTCACCAAATTGAGCAGAGTTAACTCGACCACCAATTCTATTCTCAGCTTCCAAAATTACTAGAAAAATTAATTAGAATTACATAGAAAGTGTTCTACATTTTATTACATGATTTAAAAAAAAATTAAGCTAAATATCATAAAAAAAATATTTTTTGCTTGAAATTACAGTAAAATTTAAATAAAGAAAACAAATCATTTCGGCATAAATTTTTTCTTTTAATAATTTACCGAAATTTGAAACTCCACCCCTGAGGAGCCTGGTGCCGGCTGCCACCCCCGCAGCCCCAGCACCGACGATGACGACGTCGTACATGTTCGCACACGTCTACACCTGTTATAGATAAGACTCGCACTTCACCAGATGCATTTATCTGTCTAATTTGCACTTGACACTAATTTAAAAGCCGACAAATTAGGCACCGTGCGTGCTTCAAAAGGGTTATTCGCATTAGGGGGGCGTGGTTGTCAGAAGCACCTGACTTTTCGACAGCAGCGCCGCCACCACGTTGTTATCAGTCAAAAGAGGGCGTGTCCATCCGGTGGCTGCGGCCGGCATGCACTCGTCGGTGTAAATTCCGCAATTTTGCTTATCTCTGGCCGCCTGAGCTGACTCACATAGCCGTCGTAATCACCAAAGATTTAATCAGGTGCCTCATCTCACGCGATCCAACGGGTCACCGTCGCAATGGTGCCCCTGGACATGTTCCACGGCCTCTTCGAATCCATCAAAGCGCTGCAACATGTAAGTTTGTTGGATGGAAAAATTACTTGGGTGTTTATTTTAATTCTTTTGCTGCAGGCACCTGTTTATCACTTGGTGTTCGAGGCGGGTCTCATCGTGTGGCTTATGTGGCTGCTCTTCATGAAGAGCTACAGTCTGACTGACAAACAAAAACTGACCAAAAAGGTTTTCAATTTTATGAATATCTTGCAATATTTATTGTTACATAATATGTGTTTTGTTTGCTGTAATTATTTACCCATTCATTATCGCAGGAAGAGCAAGAACTCATCGATGAGTGGATGCCAGAGCCGCTTGTCCCAGTTACGCCTGTTTCCAGCAGGGCACTCCACCCTAGGATCGTCTCCAGCAAAGTAAACATTTCCTTACCTTTACAAACAATTCTAATTACAAGCAACTTTTTTAGGTTGGAAAGTACATTCAGCTTGGAGACAGACAGTGTTTGAATTTAGCCACGCACAATTATCTCGGCCTTATTGAAAATCCAAAAATTGAGGAAGCTGCTCTCAAGTGTCTCTCTCACTACGGTGTTGGTTCTTGTGGTCCTAGAGGGTTTTATGGCACTACTGGTTAGTTGTTGCTGATTTTTTCCCCCCCACAAAATCAGAAATAATGATTGTTGCAGAGGTTCATCTGGACCTGGAAGACAAACTTGCCGAGTACATGGGGTGTGAAGAAGCCGTTGTTTATTCCTACGGATTTTCAACCATTGCTAGTGCGATTCCTGCTTATTCAAAGCGCTCAGATGTCATTTTTGTGTATGTTTAATTTGGAATTTTCAATCAAACAATTAGAATATTTTTAATTTTGTAGCGACGAAATGGTGAATTTTGCCATTCAAAAGGGTCTGGATGCATCGCGCAGTAGAATTTTCTTTTTCAAGCACAATGACGTGGAAGATTTGGAACGGATCTTGATGGAGCAGGCTGATTTGGACAGAAAGGTATGAATTCGCCAATTTTCTTATTTCCTTTGGCTAATTTTTTGTATAATTCTTTAGAATCCAAAAAGAGCCAAGAGGACTAGGCGCTTTTTGGTCGCCGAAGGAATTTACATGAATACTGGAGAAATGGCCCCTCTGCCTAGGTTGCTGGAACTGAGAGAAAAATACAAACTTCGTTTCTTCCTGGACGAATCTGTTTCATTTGGCACTATTGGCAAAAATGGTCACGGTATCACCGAGTACTACAACATTGACCCTGCTGAGCTGGACATGATTTCCGGAAGTCTTGAGTATGCAGTTGGGTCCATTGGTGGCTTTTGTGTCGGTTCTCATTTCATCATTGAACACCAGCGCCTTTCTGGACTTGGTATCTTTAATTGAATGTAAATTGAAGTCAAATTTGATAATTTTCAAATCCAGGGTACTGTTTTTCGGCCTCGGCACCTCCGCTCATGATGGCAGCAGCGATCACCTCCTTGGACATCATGAAAAAAGATCCTTCGATATTCCAGACACTGAAAAGCAACTGCATATTCATGCACGAAAAACTGAACAGCCTGTTAATATCAGAGCTTCGAGTCTTCGCCCATCCAGAATCAGTTGTGAAACACATCCGACTTGCAATTCCATCAGGAGACAAAACCAAAGACGAGGAAATCTTGAATGATATCGTGATGCAGGTAATTTTTTTACCTGCTTTATTTTTATTTAGAAAAATGAATAATAAGATTTTGTACTTTCAAATAAAATCTTTAATGTCTGCAAGTTATGTTCAATCCTTTTTAAAACTCACTAGTTTAATTTATTTGTATTATTTTAGTGTGAGGAGGCTAATCTAGCTTTGACCACTGCTGCCTATTTGACTGATCAAGAAAAGAAACTGCCCGAACCAAGCATTCGCATCACCGTGAACGCCTTACTCACTAAAATAGAAATGGAATCTGCCATCAAGACAATCAATAAGGCCGCAGCGGCTGTTCTCAGCAGCAAATGTTCATGATTGTGTGCTTAATTGAGCTAAGACTATGTGCTGAAGTGCTCTTTTTCCCTTTTTAAATTTAATTTAGCCGAGCCAGTCGTACCATTTTAAATCTATCAAACCTCCATGTATTTATATGCATTTTTCTTTTTAAATTTAATGCACATTATGATTAATGCATTCTTGTTGCAATATTTTTTTAAGTATTCAATAACTTTATTATTATTGCAACTTCATTGTGTGTTTCAAGCACAGCTGAATTTTAATAAAGGCCAATAATATAAAGCGTGAATGAAAAAAAATCTGTTTTGATTTTACTTCAACCATTAGAGATTCAAATCAGGTCTATTTTTTTTTTTGGAAATAAATACTACAAAAGGAGTTATTATTTGCAGTCTTGTTTCTTTTAATCCACTGCTCGGAAAGTACAGTACAAAGAGGTCAAGTACAAAAGTTCATAGGTGTGTTCAGTTATGCATAAGGAATTATCCATAGTTGATTAGAAAAATCAATGCCATTTGTAGGTTCAATTAAATATTTTTACCAATCTTAAATTGCTATAACTGTTCCATTAAGATAATTTATAACTTTATAAGGCACAAGGATAAGTTGTTTTAAAAACTTTCAAGTCATCTAATTGTAAATATGATCAACAATAAATAGTTCGATTAAAAGATTTAATGACAGATGAAGTTTGAGCAATACAGAAATATAGTGATGTAGGAAAATTAAAAGTTATTAAGTATTTACATAGTTTCAAATAAATTATTAACACTAATAATGAGGTATAATAAATTAATAACAACCTATCATCTATACATTTAGGAATATCCACACAGTGGATTTTACATGATTGTAAAAACTAGTTGAAATATTTTGGCAGTCAAATAATTTCTTAATTGGTGCCAAAATATTTATGATCAATTAAATTGTATCACAATTACGGTTAAGTTGCAGTGTCAAATGATAAAATACTCAAATTACAAAAAGATTTATTAAATTATGAGAATTTTTTTTTAAACAATTTGTAAATTGAGCATTCAATCACTTTCACCATTGCAAAGCGTAAATCATAACACTTCAGCCAAAAATTAATTCAAGCAAATTATTTTGAGGCTGAATTTCTCCATAAATAAATTACACACAACTTTTCAGTCTAAAAAAATCATCTAACTAAACATATTTCTCCAGCCCCTTTCAAGCTTTGGAATGCAACAAGTATCACAAAATTGGAGCTCCTTCCAATATTTACAGAACGATCATTAAAAAGTAGTCGCTCCAAGTTTGTTTTCAAATATTGTCTTGCTCGGCGCAGTCTAAAATATAATCAAAATGCATCTGAATAAATTACTATCATGATATGTAACTTGTGGTTTGGAATGGCAGTGATTTTTCTCTTCAAGGTGCTGGCGTTGTTGTCTTAGGTTTCTGGCCCTGTTTCTTTTGTCTCCGCTGACCACCCCGGCCGCCTAATCTTCTGCCCGCCCTTGGCCTCTGCTGGCCCTCGGGAGTCTCTCCCTTTTCTTGCTGATTTTTCTTATTTGATTTTCGCTTCTTCCTGATGGCAGGTTCAACATTCTTCAAAAGGTTTTTGATGATCTTCTCCCACTCGCCCAAGTACCTCTTGTACTTAAAGATGATGCCCAGGTCTAGGACCAGTTGCTCCGTCTCGTCTGGCGAATCCTTTAACTCCTTTTCATTGATGATGCTGATCATTGGTGGAGATGGCAGCTTTTTTCCATTCTTGACGCCTCTCAAAAACGTTTGAACTTCACACAGCAACTATAAAACAAAAATTAGTTTTCATACTTTTGTGATATTGAATAAATTAAAAATTAATAAAAGAAATTAATAAGTGTGAATATTTAATTCAACTTACCAGTCTCAGTTGGTGCTTGATTTCTTTAAGCATCGCCATCCTGGTCGAAGAAATCTTCTGATTTGGCTTTTGATCTTGCAACTCTTTGATGATGTTCTTCCTCTTCTTTTTCAGACTTTTGATGATTTGCTTGCAGCCACTGTGGCCCATCATGCACTCGATGGTGACTGCAAACCTCTGCAGGCCTTTGTACAACTGATTTGCAACTCGAACAGTCTGAAACATCTGAAACATAAAAATATGATATTTTAAAACTGAAAAAAATTAAATCACACTATTTTTTAAAGAAATAAATTAAAGAATGTGCCAAAAATGTTAATATATTTAAAATTTATTTGAGGCAATTTACCTTTTGCTTGGTTTGATTGTAATCTTTTGAAACCTCTGGAAGCCAAGTAAACTCAAAATCTTCTTCCGCAAAATGTTGGATCTGGAAAATAAAGGACAAAAAGTTTTATTTTACTGATTTCAATATAAATGGTACAAATGCTTGATTTAATTGCTTTAATCTTTAATTGACTTAAAATAATTAGCAAGCAAGCCAGTCTTCAATTAATTTGATTATTTTAGCAATTCGTTAAATGAAATGCAAAGAAAAAGAGCATAGTATATAGCATGCGTGTACTAGAAGAAAAAGTACCTCTCCAACGTCGATCATAAGTTCCTCTTGAAAACTTCTGATCAGTTGAAGCAAATCTTTGTCTGATAAAGGATGCTTCTGAAAGTGACATAGCCCAAAAAAGTTAAGATTAGAAATTCCAGCATGCCATTTTGTAATGTATAGATTTAGAAGCAGCTATATTTATTTGCGAACCCGATTCACCAGAACTAATTTTAAAATTTAGGGAAGCGTTATTAATATAAGTATTGAAATTTTAAAAGGAAAAAAGGTCTGAAGCCTTTAAATTTGGTTTAAAACAAAATATACTCCACGCAAAATCCCGTGTTTAAATAATCCAACCAGCACTCTTAGCAGAGCAGCAGTCAATTACATACAGAAAGTGACCAATTTTCTCTTTCAAAAGGAAATGTTGTGTGAGAGCAAGACAGTATAATTAGGCGTTAGTTTTTGCGTGGACGCAAATTGCGGCAAAATTAACTTACATCTCTGTAGCGCTCCTCGATCTTTTTGATGTGGATGACGGTGCTCCGCAGCTGAGTGACCCAAGACTCTGTGATGCTGTTGGGTTCGTTCTTCATCTCGAAGATCTCCACCTCTTCGGAAGAGGTGAATTTCGGCGTGTGCAACTCGCCACCGCCGCTCACACCACATGGGTTGGCCCACCACAAGTTGTCCCTGTTGGGTTTCTGCAGTTTGCGCGGCACCTTCTGGTCGGCCGTCGTGTTCTCCACGCTGCCCGTCAGCAAGGTATCGTCGGACGCGTCGGGCTGCGGTCGCGCCGGCCGCGGTCTCGCTGGGTTCGAACTGCAAGTTTGGACCAGCAGAAGCAGAGCCAGAAGGCCACTCGCTGTCCTCCATCGTTCTCCGTTTGTACCTGAAGACAAATTAATAAGAAAGTTAAAATTCGTTCCAATGACCTTTTAATCAAATAGAAAAATTTATGTATTTTAAATTATTTTGATTATTAAAAGCTTCCGGCGCACTTATAGGTTTTTATAAAACTCAATGTATATTTCATTTTAAAATCATATGTGAATTTTATTAATCATTAACTTTAAAATAATAATTATAAAAATATTTTTACACTGGTACATGGTATGTACATATAATATATAAAATACAAAATAGTTTAAAAATTACATATTTCAGTATCAAATTGTAAAAAAAAAATTGTTTCTAACGAACTCCTAGTTGGCTGACCTCTGAATACTGTTAATTAATTTTCGGGCACATAATTGCACAGACAGTCGTGAAAACCTTCAGGTTAATTTTTCGTTTCTAATTAGCCGAGAGTGATCCACACAAGGCTATCGATAATTGCAGCAGCAGTTCACCTGATGATGTTTCTATTAACCGGCGCAGCATCGCGTGTAAATCCTATCGCACTACTCAAGACAAGGGAGCATCTGCGGCGCACAACTCGCGGACAACTACTGCCGAGAGAAAGAAACTGACTCTTGGCGGATGATTTGAAACAAAATGCCTCGGTGTAAAATAATGGAATAATATTCAGCTTCCGTTTGGTGTTTATCCCCTCTCTCATCAACCATCTCATAAGAGAGGCACTTTTCACGTATGTTTTCTTGCTCAAACGTCATAAAAAATTAATTACCCCCACATATTTAATATCCTTCTCTGCTTTATATTTTAATTTGCCTCATTAGTTTTGGGGAACAACTGTTTTGCGCTATCTGTGTGCACGGCTCAAATATTTTCCTTTCCAGCAGCATGCAAGTATAACCCATACGGTTTAAAACAAGAGCAAATATGAGCATAATGATTCGCCGTTGCGGCTTAATTGCCCCTTGCTCGTCAGCGGCGACAATAGAGATCTCTCGTCGAAGAAACGCGGACGTCAATTTGAAAAATTATTTTAATGTTATTTTCCAGGTATTGCGGTCGAGATGCGTGCGACCCTTTTCCCGAGACGGGCCAACCCATTGTCACACATTCCTTCTGTTTGACGAGAGCAAAGCCAAGAGCCGCCGCCGAGCTACTTTTATACAATATTTTTTGTGCAGCTAAAAAGAGGCCCAGCTTTGACGCAAATTTCAAAACACAGTCGTCAGTGGATTTGTTTTAATAGGCGCATAGTGCGCGCGAGGTGCCTGGTCAAATTTGCAGAAAAAATCGCAAAGAGAGCAGAAATTTCTATGGTATATCTCAAAAGTCAAGAGAAAGAGGAATTCCCCTGGTGACGACTGGCGTGTGTTGGGTATTCTAGCTTATGACGTCTGCGTTTGGCGAGAGGTTAATGCTTTGGACAAATATTATTAAGCTCGCTCGCGTCAGGATCAAGCATAATATCAAGTTATTAAGAATTTGGTAAATAATTTCTAATAAACGCCTAAAATAAAAAGATATTTACGTTAAAATCGCAAATAATTGGAAAATTTTCAAACCTTCAAAAGCAGTTCCTGACCATTAATGACTGAAACCAGATTTTTTTCAATGCAACTTGTTAATTTAGACAATGATATTAATATTTTTATAATTTTTTTTTATGATAATCATATCTTTTGATAAAATAAAAACGTATTAATGGATAGCGTCGGCTTGTCTACGTTGCTTTCTTTTCCGACCCTATCATAAAGCACCGGCATATGCCGCAATTTTTTGTGTGGATGGTCGAAACTCTCATCAGCACACTTAATTTGTTTTGTGTATCAGAGCGCGCGGCCGTAAAATGGCAGGCCATGCAAGTAACCCTTTGACCTGGGCCAAATATATTTTAAATCATAAGGGACCACCGGAGATAGTTATTATTTTCTTGTTATAACCTTCAATTTATTATACGACTCTGATGCGCCTAAAAGAGAATCACTCACATTTTAATGATGTGTGTGCACCTCGGCAGCTTTTCCCATACACAACACGCGAAACTGACTCTCTCGTATAATAATAAAGGAACATCGCCCGGCAGTTAAAAAGAGCAGGACCCGACCGCCGCGCGGTGAACCATTTGACTGCTGAAGGGCAAAACGCAAATTGTGATAGTTTCAGTGAAAAAAAAAAATATGAGAGAGCCGCTCTCGATTGTGAAACCGCCTTGGCCGAAATTTCTCCGGTGCGAATCTTGATTTGATGGAATTAAAAAAATGTGCTACTGCTAGAGTGACATTAGATCAAAACTCCAGAGGCGTTTAGAAGATTGAGTAATAAATTAATAAAACAAAGTGCAATAAATTATGCAAATTGAGTTGTAAGACACGTCAAGTCTGACTTATTTAGAAAGATATTATGATTAAGCCATATGCATGAGAAAAATATTGAGCACAAATTGGTAAAAAGTTATGACTTTATCAATTTTATTTTTGCTGGAAAATAGCAATAAACATTTTAATCTTTTAAAACAAACGCAATAAATGAAACTAAATTTAATATTCTTTATATCAATTTGGAAATAAGAAATTTGTTCATTTTTGAAATGTACAATAAGAAAGATTGTCAATATGTTATATAGTTTTTATTAATTAAATGTCAATTTTTATAGGGAATAATATTTTTTAAAGGAAATTTATTTCATCTGCATTTCAATAAAGAAACTTATTATTTGGTTTTATAAATCACTCCTCTCTATATTTAAAAATAATTTTTTCAATTATAATGAGTAATGAGATCGCATACATAATCTTAAACTCTTCTCATTTGAGGCAAATTTTACGACCATTGGAGCAATGCAAGTGTCAAAGTAATATCCATTGCGCGCGAATGTATATTTAATTTATTTAGAAAGGAAGCAGCCGGCGTTTATTACTTTTTATCACAAGGCGAACATATATTTTTACGATGTCGCACGCACTTAATTTAATTCATTGGCGAGAAAAGAAGCCATTCGAAATTGTCTCCGGGAATCGCAAACCGCATCGTAAAAAACAAGAGGAGGAAATTTGCGCGCGGGGGCTTAATCGCGGCGGCGCGTAATAACAACACACACGCGCGCTCGGCACTTGAATTATTGCAACGTCTTCATAAATAAAAGAAAGATGCGAATATACGTGTTGCTCCATACGAGGCGAAAATAATGAGCGCGTGAATGCACCGCGCGCTCATTATTTAATTCATTGAGCTGGCCCAACCGAAAGAGAGGCATGGTGCACTGGAGCCTGCAGCAATCCATTCCGTGTTGTGTCACGGTAATGGATAAATTATTGATGCTCCGGAGTGTGTATATTATTGCCTTATGGTTATATAGAGGAAGGTGTGTTCCCGCGCGAGCGCACCGAGAGAGCACAATTTGCGCCGTCGCTGACTTATTGCCTCTTGACAAACAAAAGGTGCATGTAATAATGTTATTGTGTTTATTGGCGCTTTTGTGCCGCGATTTCCATTCAGATATTTCTACAATTGTCGGCAGAACGGCTCAAAATGGCGCGAGGCTTAATTGCGCAGCTCTGACAATATAACAAAACGCTCTTTGCGGCAGCAACACTGACTCCAAAATACGTATACAGGTATTAGAAAATTTGAAATAGGATAATTGAATGAGACTAATTTTTATTTTTATGATTATGTTACGCATTTAAAAATTACATTCTATTCATTAAACCAGATGATATAATTGAAAGTGTACTTAAAATAGCCAAAGAATTAAGTATTAGAATAATTTTTATCATCTAAGCTTTATAGGTGAACGAATATGACTTATAAATTTGTTAATAAAATTTAAAATGAAAAGCAAAACAGAAAACATCGTAAAAATGACATAAAAATATATGAAAATATTCGTAAAATATTATAATTAAAAAAATTGTTTCTTGAAATATTAAAAGTTAAAATAAGTTTCATTTTATAATATGATTTTATCTTCATGATTTAAAAAATAATTATAAACTGTTTTGCTTTTACAAATGGGCTTTTTTATTAAAAATTTGGAATCACATTACAATCTAGAGTTAGAGAAATAAAATTTCCAGTTCAGTGTCAATCTTCTTGAACGAATGGGGGCTGCTGCGCTCACATAATAGATTTAAGTAAACGTTTAGAGTGGGCCGTCATTCTCGTTCTACGCTTTTCTTGTATATACGCAGGTCGCGATGGGTCGGTTTTTCTCTCTCTTTCTTGCTGGGAAATAAAAATATGCGAGGTTTGATTTATGAATTGTTCTGTTTGTCTGCATCTTTCTTCGCCGCCGCACCGCCGTTTTCTTTTTGTCTCCTCCGACGACCCTCTCTCTTTTTCAAGCGCCGAGAGCAGAGAGGATTTTCTCACCAACTCATCTTTTTTTGGACAAAATATATCCGTGAAAAGTCTGGCCTTTTCGTAAATATACGAGTGTTATTATTAGCGGTGTTATTACCGGGAGATTTATGACAATTGGCTAGACTTAATAAAATGAAAAATTGGCAGGTAAAAACGGTGACGCGCGGTCGTTCGAGCCGGCAGGTAATGTATTCTGACGGCTGAGTTCTTTTTCGCCGCGGCGCATGAATGGTAGGTGGTAAAAGTATAAAGAGCACCTCGCACAACACACTGCAACGATATTAAAATTTTCTCTTTTCGATGGCGTGCGGTGTAGGTGGTAAATTGGCGAGTTATTTTTTATTAAATAGCGTGTCCTACGTGCCGAGTAATGTGGGTAATTTGGACGCAAAGAGTGATTTTCGGCGCTCGCCCGCAAATTTATAAAGACAGCTCGGGCATGTTTGCTATTATTTTGTGAGGGAGTCAAAGACAAAACACATACACCGCCCGCGTCTCGAGGTCCGATGTGTATAAAAAAACCGTTTTTAGATTATCCTCGTCTAATAGTTAGAGTCTATTTTATTATGTTGAGGTGAAGCGATTTACAACCTTTGTCCTTTATTTGGAGTGTATAAAATTGAAATAAAAGAAAGGCATAAAAGTTGGTCATAAATTGATAGAGTTAAATAAAATTTGAGCATATTATTCAACATCAATAAAAGGAATTTTATTTTTATTTGTGTTAATAATTATGAAAAAAAGGTTGATATTTTTCTGGAAACATTGATAAATTTTAATTACAAATCACAATTTTAAATAATTCCAACTGAATATTGCTAAGAATTTCAAATTTCATTTCAATTTATTTTCAGTTGAAATTGATACGAGTTTGAAAAATTCTTCTTACTGTTATCTGAAATTTTTAAACAATTTATTATTTCACTGTTGAGAGTTAAGAGAAACTTTCAATAATTAAATTTTGCCTTATTAGAAAATGAGTTCTACAAGGCATCGGTGTTTTTGTACTTTCAGTTTCAATAATTAAACAAATCTCTGAAAGCTCGACAAAAAACTTCAGAGCAAACAAAAGAGCGCTGAGAGAGACAAAAGCAATAAATTTTATATGACTCTCTTGCTTTGTGGCACAGTTTTCCCCTTGCAATGTGGGCGACTGTTGGGTTGCACACATTAGAAATAATTAAACACACAAATCGAATGGCACATATATAAATTTATTCTCGGCCGTTTTATTTTTTAATAGAGCGCGCGCCTCTGTTCAGGGATGCATATAATTGGTTACGTAAGAAATAATAATAAATACGAGCGGTCGCGGAATAATAGATTATTGCTGAAAGAGCACGAGCCCGCATAGCATTATGGACTCTTTCTATAATAAAGTATAGGAGCTCTCATCGACGCGGCAGCTCATTTTCTTCGGTGTGCCCTTTATTGTTATTTAACCTATATCGTGCTCAGACATCTCTCCGAGTGCGCACCACGTAAGTATAGCAAATAGTGCTGTTTTTACTGTGTTATTAGTGCAATTAGTGATGGCGTTATTAGTGTGTGTATTATTTGTATAATGCAGCGAGAGCAAAGCTCTAAAGTCAGGAGAGAAAACTTATAATTGAGCCTGGGAAATTACAGAAATATGAGAAGAGGAGATTAGAAGCCCAATTGTCAGACAATGAACCAACAGAAGGAAAAACGTTTAAAAAACTTAATAATGAGAGATGAAGAAATAAAAAACCTTGGAACAATAAGAATTAATTGCAATGTAGGGCTAATACAAGGATTAACTTCTTGTATAATAAAATACTAGGAAAATTTTTCCAAAAAACTAGGGAAAATTGAATATATTTTTCTTAAGTGTCAAATTAAATTGATCAATTAAATTAAGCCCACATGGCCTGGAAAATTTGTTAAATGCAAAAAAAGTGGACTCATCTAAAATTAATTTTTATTTATTATTAATGAATGATAAAAAATTCTTTTCTCCTAAATGAAATCCTTAGTATGATATAAAATTTACATTTTAATTTCATGTCTGTTAAAATATCAAGTCGTGCGGGTTGCATTTTTTTCATTATCAGAATTTCTCGTCAAACGCAGAAAAGGAGTTCATTTTGAAATAAAAATGTTTTTTAATCCCAGATCATTACAAAAATTTTCCCAATTCTTGAGCGATGACGTTATCACTCAACCACGCACATCACCTGAGTTTTCTCAATCATATAAGCAACAAAACAAGTGCCAATATAACCAATAGAAGAACTCAACTCCGGGCAGAGGTGATCTCTCGGTGCCAAAATGTCTCATGTACATTTTTATTACGAATAGAGATGGCTGAGAAGAATATATATTGGTCGGATCGGCACTGTGACAAATTGCTCGCGCCAACGAGAGAACACAACAAAGTCAGCTTGATTGATCTTAAAATTCATGTTCGCTTGTCATATTCTGGCAAAACACCACTAAACCCGTTGAATTGCACACCTGTCAACAGGAGAATCCTGTTTTATATACACTCGTGGTGCGCGCAACGAGAAAGAGAATAAAAATACTCACGCATACGTATATAAGAAAAGGAGTTGCTCATTTGTATTCCGCCCAATGAAAGGTGCCAAACAGTCTGTGCGCAGATAATATTATGAGAGAGCGCGGCGCAGACATGAATATTCTATGCCAAGAATCTGATCCTTTTGTCGCTTTAATAATGACATAAAATTGCCAGCAGGAGAAAATAATTCAGAGTGCGCGTGCATTAATTAGTTTCTCCGCAACCGACAGACTATAAACGTTGATTTTGGATTTTTTTTTAAACTTCAACTCGCAGGAGCAACTTTTCTCTCACAAGTCCGAGACAGACACTTATCTATTTCGCATATGTGTGTATAACGTGTTTCATCGACTTTGGCGCAGTTATTTGTACGTTTTATTGTTGGCGCGCCGTCAAATAATCTCGAGTGTCGCATCTTTAATTATTCAGGTGTCAATTTCCACAAGAAGTTACCGAGAGACCGTTTAAATAAGTTTAACGTTTTAATTTTCATTCAATAAAACGCATGCAAAATTTAAATTTCCATATGGCTTGGAAATTTTGTTGTAAAATAGATATAAAGCAATTAAAATTAATATCCTAAGATCAAATACATTTTAATAGAAAGAAATGATTTATTATAGTATATTATAAAAATTGTTATTAATTACTTGGATTACTCCTGATTTTCTCTCTTAAAAAATAAATATTGATTTGCTTACTTTTAAGAGTTAAAAAAAATAAATGATATATTTGGTAAATTTCAAAATATTTCTAATATTTTCTTTTTTATTTCTTCTGTGTTCATATTTGCCGAATTCAGCATGAAAAATAATTCCAAATAAACCAGTTTAAGCTTTTCTCATTTTTTTCAAGCCATAGTGACAAAAATAATTAACTGTCTTTTTGCTCCTCTGCTGACTAATTTTCACATAAAGACAACAGACTTGTTGAGATACACAGACGTGCCCACTTGGGCTGATGTAATTAATTTACATTTGGCTGACGAAGCTTTCTATTAGCGCATGTCTCGCTCACCAAGAGACTTCATTTCATTCCAAGACGGGCATGCATCAGGTATTATAAATAATATAGTTAAGAACCTGAAACATTCCGCGACCATCAATCACCGCGCTCTTGACCAGCAACATCACCGTGTTTGGACAATTATTTACACAAGGCAAGCTAATCGACAACATTAGCCATGTGTGCCGGCCGAGATTTGGTATTTTACCCGGTAGGATGATTCACGGCTGTGGGTATTTCGCTGTGGATGTTTAATTGTCAAACAACTCGTAACGCGCTCGGCGGTTAGATTGTTGTGGGCGGAATATACGTTTAAAGTGCTGCCGAGTCTAAAACATACGAGAGAGTGCTCCAGAATTTTTTGCCGCCTGAATTTTCTTTCTCGAGACGACCTTTGCATAAAATGAGTCACGGGTAATGTGCTGGAGACGTGTTCGTTGGAGTAGGGTTTTCTCGAGAGTGCGTTTTCTTTGGAATCGGCAGCTCGATTCTCGGAGACTCTCACTCGAGCCGACAATACGCGAGAGTGCATTAATCATACGCCGCGACTTGTGAATGGAACGATTATCAAAGTTATAAAAGTATATGTAGTTGTAAGTGTTAAATTTACCACAGGAATTTTTTACTATAATAAGGAAAGATTAAGTTCTTTTTTAATGTATCACTTTAAACCAACAAAGGAAATATTTTTTTTACAATTTAATAACAAAACTATGTTTAAATTTTTAATTACTATAAAAATGGAAATGTTTGGTATCATTCAAGATGTAATTTATTAAAATTGGTTTTTTATTAATTTTTTTACATAAGATCAAATAAATTGAAAGTGGCAATATTGATTTCTTTAAGTATTTTAATAAATTATAATTTAACGATGACTGTTTAAATATTTTGAAACAAATTAAACAATTTATTACATTTTTTCCATGTTCGAATCTTTCCAGAGTTTTGCAATTTTCACAATTCGCAAACAGGTTTTTAAACAAAAACCGACGCTGACACTTAATTGCAGAGGCGGATAATTAAAATTATGGACATTTAATTAAAATTATTATAAGCTCTCGCAATGGAAATCTCTCCTAATTGAATCCGGCAATTCGTACCAAATAGGAGAAGAACTGCCAGACGAAAATTCGACGTTTCAAAATGTATAATGTGCTCATAATTGCTGCACGCCGGTAATAGTGCCTATAATTAAAAGAATAAAACGCGTCTCGCCACCGCGATACAGAGAGAATCTCCTTTGCCCTCACCGCGCTCGGAAAAAAACACACAGGAATGCTGACCCATATTTAATTTTCGCCAAACTTAATTAGCGGCGCGAGCGTTTACCTTGGCATTTTCGCCAAAAATGCGAATTAGCTCCCTGTGAGAAAGATTAACCGCTCAAAATTTACGTGCAGATTTTAAAATATTTGTTGCCTGCTGGCGAGGAGGAAACTTGACGAAATCGCCCAAAACCCATAGACCACCGCCAAACTGATGTTCAACATTACATTTTATCACACAATATTAAAATAAAAGTCTGGCGGGAGACCGTCTGGTCGTTATAAAAAAGACCAGATTGAGATTTGAGAAGGTAGGCCAAGCACCTTAATGGCCATCTGACACAGAGCGCAACAGGTCGTTATTCGGTCCACGTGTCTTGTTTATGGACCCAGGTTGCGAGTAAATTTAAAATATATTAAATAATTTCATTTAACTAAATTCAATAATTTTTCTCCCATGTAGATTTAAAAAAATTATGGAGAAGGTTTTTAAAAGATTTATTTTGAATAAAAAAAAACTAATTGTATATTTTGGCAAAATTTAAAATAAAATTGATCTTCGCTAAATCTTTTAATTAGTCTAACTATAACTATGAACGAGTAATCAAACCAAAGCGAGACTAACATTAAATAGATAAGCCGGCGTGCATTGCGACTACGAGCTGGATAAGCTCATATGGTGCAACGCACTTGACCTACCGTACGGCGCGGCGCCGGTTGAGGAAAAGAAAGATCGAGCATTGGAATCTAATAGTCTTACCTTTCATGTGTGATGAATGAACTGGCTAGGTCTCGTCACATAAAACTCTCTCGTATGTCTGTGTGAGTGTCTCGCTGGGACGTCCTGAATGGGAATAGGAAGCGTGTTGCAAGGTAAGGGTCTGCGTCAGGACTGAGTAACTTGCAATGCTCTACCTGCTTTATGTATATATTATGCGAGAGCAAAATTTAGTCCCTCCCTTCGCGGCCCCCCCTCCACTCGCCAGTTTTACCACCAATTTTCACCCACGCTACTCGCGCCTGGCAATAAAAAATAAACACACACTCAGGCACAGGTATAGCTTCGCCCCTCCTCCCCATTCAGAGAGATAATTTCTTGATCTCTCGCGGGATCACTCTCCTTTTTCGAGTGACGTCACGGATAGAGAGATGCAGTCACTGATGATCGTCTCTGATGTGGGCTCACCTGGCGCCCTATGCCGAGGTCTCCTTATCTCGCGCCCGTTAATGAGCCGACGATGCATATCACTGCGGAAGTTTGCACTCGATCGCGCAAATCCGATAAGGGTAATTTTCGGAATTGGGTTTATCACCAGTGCGCTCACCGTTACGCGTTCACTGCATAATAGGTTATTCAAGAGCGGCGCTAATCTCTATATAAGGAAGTGCCTCGATTTAGGAATTTTGCATTTTGTTGATAATAAATGTAAAGGATTGTAATTTGGTGATTTTTTGCGTAATGGAATTACGAATTAGTGCGAGATTAGATAAGATATTGCTTTGGAGGAACAAGGCGCAATTATTTTGCATACAAGCAATCAATTATTGTTTTTTTTACACTAAAAGCAAGTGAAACGTAATTTGTATACCGTTTCAATGGTTTCAAAGTATACAAATCGAATTTTAAAAAGAAAATTGATAAAAGATAATAAACCTCATTATTATATATTTGAATTCTAGGAAAAAAAGTTATCAAAGCCTCGCGAGAGATACTATATTTTAAAACAATTAGTCGCCACACAGGACGTAAAGGTTATGTTTTTCAATAATGCATTAAACCTGTGAGTCATATTCTTCAACATGCAATTTCCAGACTGCGGCAGAATGCAAAAAAGATTAATCGCTAAGAGTTCTTACAAAAGATTTGATTCATTTCCGATATCATTTAAAAAACTATAATGATCAATAACCAAATGCTGACCAATGATTAATTAATTCTTTTGATTACAATAGTGAATCATTAAGCACCTTCCGACATACTCGCTAAGAATTCTACAATGCGAGATATCAGATTTATAGTGGATTTTTGATTATTAATTTTTAATATTATTGCAGTTTTTTTTTACAACCTGTTACAACCATGATGTTGAATGTTGAGATACATATTACATTTTAATTAAAACACGCAATTTGTTTAATTATTTTTTTTAGTAAATAAAAATATTCTATTATAACACTATTATTGTTAATCATCTGATTATATTGAAGTTTATAAATTAAAATATTTAATACTATTATACCAAAATAATTTTTAGTAAATTGCGTTAAAAAGCCAAAAACCAAAAATAAACTTTGTATATTATAAAATAAACCGCAAATAAAATATGTTAAATATATTTTAAATTGAATTTTGATAGTTTATCCTTCATTATACAGCTATGTAATTTAACTATGTTTATGTTTAGCTATTATACATACATTTTTTAATTTAAAAAATTAATATTCAGTAAAAATTGGGTGGAGGTCAGCTAATATGTGTGCACTGCAAAATTTCAGAGCCAACTTCTGAAAGAAATTTGGGCTGCGAGTATTTATTTGGTTATAATTACTTTGAAATATGAAAAGTTTTTGTTTTTAGTTATTAATAAAGATTTAAAAGATTATCTCTATATGCTCTGCCAAAAATGTTAGTTGATAATTATTTGATGTCATAGCGCGCTTTCGCGAGATGATCGAAGGAATGCTCTGATGATAGAATGATCACCAAGCATACCATAGTTTAAATTCACATCATGGATTCGGAATTCGCAATTTAGGTTAATATACGTTTATCTAGAAAAAGCCAGGTCCTCTCAATCACAATAAGCAGACAATTAAAAAGATGACTGATATGCTGGTGTCATTCGCCTCGGAATGTCTGAAATGCCAGGTATCACTGGTTCAGAAATAGAAATGACATTTTTCTTTATTGCAGGTGGGATTGGGTGAGAGATTTTCGTTATGAGATTTTCAATTTTATCTTTCAAACTCTATTAGCTACTCTATAATAAAAAAATTGTCGCGCTCGCGGCTTCCAAAGATTTGATCTCATCTTAAGATTTTCATATATGAAACAAAGGGCCGAGCCTCTTTCTTGGAGCCGCACTGATAACCGCGAGAGAGCTATCGCGTCTCCCGAACGATCCCAAAAGGAGCGCATATGCAGCAGCTCATCGGAATGCATGTCTCACAGGTGAATCACAGGTTAGCTCCCCTCAAATACGACCGTATAATCAATTGGAGAATAGCGGCATTGGAGAGAAGGAAGAGAAACGCAACATTATGCAAGGAAAGGTCTCTGGTTGGAGATAACGCTGGAAATCCCAGACGTGCTAAAGGGGCCAAACGCCGCGGTGGTTTGATAATGCAAAAAAGCAAACAAAAAGAAAAGTAAAACAATCCAACTGTCTGACTCAAGCAGTTCGATTGATCAGATAACCAAGGTTATGCGTTATCATTTTAATGAACGTGGCGGAATTTCAGATTGCCAGATACTACCGCTTTGCCGCCAATTTTTTTTTATCTCAATTCCGATTGGTCCGACTGTTCCAGAACGCAAATTACAGTAATTGTTTCAATCATCTGAGAATAATTACCTGGCCATGTGAAATTTGAGCTTTGAGACCAGCACTTTAAAAATCTTGATTATCTTATTGACAGTGATTGGGATTAGTAAACTGGAACTTAATATCATATCGCGTAATAAAATTTAGTTTTAACTGGAACTTGAATTGTGTGATGCGGAAATGAAGTGCGTTATTACGTCATCTAAGCAAACACATAAACACTTCTGGAATAGCAAAGATTTGTGCCCTCTAATTGAATGGGATAGAGGTTGTTTACTTACAAGAGGGTCCGTCAGATACCTCAACACTCCATTCATTGGGGGGAAAGGCAAATAAAAATATCAGAATGTGGCCTCGGGCTGTAAGTTTTTCAGGCAGCGATTTTCATACTTGAGTGACAATGAATGGGAAGTGCGGGATTTTTCTTCCAACAATGGCCCTCAGCGTGAAAGTCTGGGGCTTATAATTTACAATGTGGCATTTTATGGATGTTTTTCACCTCCCATTCAGGGTGGCTGAGACGATTTTCTAGCCTCTTACTGCAAGTCTGTGCAAGTCCTGACCATATGAGGCGCCTCTGATTGTCTGATTTTGTTTATTGCATTCACAGAAAACGTTAGGAATGGAATGCATCAGTGTAGTCAGGGGAAGTATGATGCGTTTGGCCAGCCATAAAACAATTAAAAGATAAATGATTCTTAAAAAATTTTATTGCCTACTTTGGTGAGATTGCCAATTTTACTTCCCCATTTTTTTACTCTTCTCACAATTACAATCAAAATAATTGTAATTTTCTTAATTTATATGTATTTATTTATTTCCGCAGAGAAGACAAAATGTTGCGCATTATAAAATTGAAAAAGACAGTTGCAACTCCTGAGGCAGCATCACATTATGCTCATACCGCGCGCCATATATAAATCCAATGGCTTCTGTTTGGTTTTATTATGTTTTAAGGTCATATCGTGATCACCCCCGCGCTTCTGTTTTTTATTGAATAACTCGGCTGAGAGCCATTATGTATATCTCTCTCAATGCATCATCAAACAAAAACACACACATAAAGCCAAGAGAGAAAGATTATCGTGGACGCGGCGCACAAGAGCAAAATCATTTCAATTGCCGCCGCGCAGAGTCGATCGAGGTTCTTTTCTTTTTTTCCAATCATCAAACGAAATGATTTATTCGTCCTGAATCCATACCAAGTTGAGAATTATAAAATACACATTTTCACGAGCACAGCGCACTTTACCTTTAAGGAAGGTTAAATCGTCTCGATGGTATATTAAGTAATAGAGAGCGCCTCTGTCATGTTTCGAAAAAAGCATCAATGCTCTCACATTCCATTGATGGAAATCAATAAAGTGATGGTATTGAATGGTACATATATCTCAGCACTATGATCATGACAGGCTTTTTTTATCATATTTTTTTCTTTTCTAAATATGCAAATCATTTTTGATTTGGTTTGCGGCAATTACTAAAAAAATTAGCATATAAATTAATGATGTATAAAAATTTTTTAAATTTACTAATAAATAAATTTACAACAAAACATTTTTTTTATTATACTGAAAATTAAAGTTGAATAGATGTCATTTTTGGGCTTCAAGCTTTATATGTATATTTGAATTTAAAATGCTTATGTACGCGGCTATATAAAATATACATCTTTGGACGCCATAATACTGTACGCATAATCTCTCAATATATAGTCTAAGCTCAAAGCTGTTATAAAAATCAATTAATTAATAATCTTAATCCTTTCAGTTGACAAGTGGGATTTGCCACCAAGGAATGCATCGTCTCTGATCAAATATTCGAATCCAATTCACGAATTTCTTTCATCCTCTCGTCCGAGTTTTTTAATCAGGCTATACTGCTGACGTCTGCAATTTTTTGCTTGATCGGAAGATTTTTTTACATCGTGTGTTCAGTATTAGTTTAGTTAAGAGAGGCGTTATTAAAAAATGGTCTCATTTTGCTCATCAAATCTTGCACGTAGTCTTCGCCCTTTGTCCTCCCTCACCTGGGCGCTGCGCATTTTCTCCGTAATCTGTGTCCCACACCATGAGCACTTTTCGTTAAGGAATTTTCCATTCGCGCCACTGCGGGACCTATGAACTGAAACGATGACGTGCGTATTTTGTGTATCTACTGTGATTCTGAAGATTATCGCAGTACTTTTTAAGAAAGGCAAATATTTGATAAAAACTCTCATGTCTAAATTTTTTTTATATAAATTAGTAGATTCGGGTGCCTAATATAAAGACATTTTTTTCTAGCAAAAGGGAACGGTGCCAATTCACAATAAGTAACCAATTTTGGCCAAATTTGCCTGGAAAAGCAAATAAGGATTTTTCCTTAATTCCACTCCTAGTTTCAGTACAAATGCTCTATAATTTAATTAAACAAAATTAAGATTAAATGTGCTGGGAAAAAAATGGCGATACCTTTTAGAGTGGGATTAGAAAAAAAACGTATTGGTGCGTTTGTGAAATGCAGATGGAACATGCAGAAAATACATCAATTCTATTGAATTCCATCATGTAAATATATTTTTCAGACAAAAAATATAAAATTGAGAAAAATGGGCTCTTTTTAAAAGAAGTATTTTGTTTAACTTTAAAAATTTCTCATTTACTTAGGTATACTGTAAAATGCATGAATTTTTATAACCTCTTCTCAAATTTTTTCAATTAATGAAATTTGAAGTTTACCTAAATAAATTATAAGAAGTGAGTTTTGAATAATGTCATAATGTTCCCTTTATATAAACTCAATAGATCATCTGATTAAATTAACACTAATTTCTTGGGTTCAAAAATCAACTTTGTGGAATTTAGTAATCATAAAGAACTATATGTTATGCTCTGATGTTGAGAGCGGATAATTCAATATAAAAAGGGAAATGGCGAGCCTCCCACAAGGTCTGAAATTTTTGATAAGAGCAATTTTGTGCGCGTTGACCGTTGTACTTTGCACCTTTTATTATTAATTAGGCCATTGGGTATTTCCAAATTATACTAATCACATGTTAAGCTTCTCGAAATCCACATTTTTATATATAGATAATAATAAAAAATTTCTTATAATTTTTCTCCCTATTAGATCCTGTTTGCTTTGTACTCTGCGTTTGATATCTGTGGGTTGAATCTACAGGCATATAGTTTTTTTTATTCACTTGTCACAAGCGGCAACGTATGGCGGCGGGCAAAAACAAAAGACGTGTGGTAGCAAAACGCTCTCTGTGCAGCAAAATAGGCCGGGCGGGCGGCGTCTCTCTTTTTTCTCTTTGGCAAGAAGAAAGAAACACCTTTTTCTGTCTCGTGCGCAGCAACCTTGCTGTTGATATGTTTGTGATCGCATGCGAGACTCGTTTTATTTCTGGAGCGGCGAAAATCGGCTCACCTTTCCATTAGCCGAGTGCTGAAGAATCGCTGATTTTTCTGGCGAAAATATATAAATGCACTGCATCGAATTAAAATATAAATTGCCACGCCACTTTCTATATGCCGCGTGGAATCAGAAAGGGCAATAAGTCGTGCGGTCATTTTTACACATCCGAGAAAAGTGATATAATAATATGGAAGTTATAAGTGAGGGCCCGGCGCAAGAGAGAAATGACCACTCCTTTCTGCACCTTGACTATATTAAACGGCCCCGGCTCCTGTTGGTGCCGTTGTTTTGCTGAAAGGTTGTTTTATCTAATATCACACACACTCACAAGCCTGGGAAAGTGCGACCGTATAAAATAAATAAATAAATTTTATCGGCCGATAATCACGAATGTTTCCTTTGGGCAAGTTTATATAAGTTTTGCTTCCTCTAAAATTAAGTAAATAAATTAATTGGCAATGATCATTATAATATGTATATTAGTCCTGTACAGTGTTTATGAAAATATTTTTATCTTATTTAATGTTTACTTCCCAATATGTAGACCACCACAAAATTGATTGAAACAAGAAATTATATAGATAAAATTAAAAAGAAATAAAATTCAAGGTATTCAATTATAGAATTATAAAATTTGTTTGCATATGATCATGATCAAGTTTCGTAAGCCTATTATTCTCTTTCATAGAAACCTGACTATATGCCATGATTTTTAGATCATTACTTATATATCTGAATCCTAATCCTAGATATGACTTATTAGGCATTTTTGATGCTCTGTTTGCTAAATTAATATTTTTTTGTATTAGTGACTAAATTATTTTTATATTTAAATATATGTAAAATTCTGTTTACCACACAAATTTAAACAAATAAATTATATATTTTTTTTTGATGGTATAAAATTTTAATTTTAAAGATTTTATTGAGAATAATATTAAACGTGTAATTCTAATTAATTTCTTTTGCCATTAAAATTGAGCCCTAGAATATAATTACGCGAGAAAATGCAAATTGCGCCAGAGAGCAAAATGATAGAGGTTCCCCTGCGACGAGATAATGATGCTTTCGTCTGGTGGTAATGATACGTGTTTCTCTCTCATTACGCCGGCACTTCTTCTTTGTTATTTCGCACGAATTTCACCTGCCGCTTTAATGCACATATAACAAAACCAACGCACGCTCTCTGCTAATTTTCAACCTGATATATAAAAGCGGAAGAAAAACTTCAAATGTATCGCCCTTTAATTTAATTCGAGGCACATACATAAAAAAGAAAATAGAAATGGGCGTCGCGAAAAATAACTTTCTGTATATACACATTTACACACGCACACCGCACTCGATGGGATAATAATTCTCTCCGGCCCCACACACAAAGAGAAAAACAAGTCACGTTTGCATATCATTTCGCAGTTCTTTTTATTCGCGGCTCACCCGGCTGCCGGGGAATCTCGCTTCAACAACACAGCACACATTTTTTCTCGGAATCAGACTCCAAATTCCGCGTACCATTACGATATCTCGTCGGCACAAGGTGGATACATTTTATTTCCCTCTCTCTCTAAACAGTCGAGAGCTGCCGATCGCCGCCGCAACTCTCTTTTTTATTTTTATTATTTTTTGTTTTATTATATTTTGCTCGAGCAAAAACAATAGTGATGCAGCGTGTATAATTGAAAAGCAAACAATGCCGTACGCTGGCTGCGGAGAGCAGAACAGGCAAATAAATAAATTAACAACACCTTCTACGTGGGATGTGCGACCGATTAAAATATTAAATTGCCCCGCGTGCAGACACTGCAAATGAAATGCCGGTTGATTGGACGCGAAGAATTATTGCATCGTTGGCCGGCGTGCATTGCAAATTTATGTGCAGCCACCCAGTATCGTTTATTTTCCGTGTGTGGCTTAATGGTGTCAATCCCAGGGGTTATCACACGTGTGCACAATAGAAAATAAGCGCGCGCGCCTTATTCAGAGGTGTTTTTTTTCTTCTTTCAAATTATATACACCCGATTAAATAAGTTTGAATCCTCATTTGCATGCATAAGAAATGAGCTTGTAAAAGCCTAGCAAATAATCAAGCACCAGCTCAAAATTTTTAAAAATAAAATGAAAAATTCACCCCTTAAAATTGTCTTAATTAATTAATTCTTTGGTGTGACACATTTAAATGTGTTTCAATTAGATTTCTACAAGATCTGTGATTTTTAAATACATTTTTTAAAGACATCAACTGCCTATATGCCTAATAAGATACATCAAAATTAAAGTAAATTAAAGTAAGGCAAATACACTCAATTTAATTGTATGAGGAAAAGAAAAGAAATTTTTATACAAAATGAAATTATTTCTAAGAATCCATTAAAAACTTCCTTTAATTAGAATCAATAAACACCTGCAGCTTAAATGTACTTGATTATTGATCTATGTTTTCTTGAGATAGAACTATAAAAAACTTACCAACAATTAAAAATAACCCGACAAATAGAAATTTTTTTATTGGAGTTTTGCGTTAAAAAAGTAAAAAAAACCTAAAATTTATCAAATTATTTTGCCCCTCTTTGACCCTTTTTTTCGTGTGGATATTTTGATATTATTAATCTTTGAGTTATTAGAAATTCTAATATGCAGTGGCTGGATAATGATTTTATAAAGACTTAAATATTTTTATTAAAGGAAAAAAAATTATTCATCGATATATACAGGTGTGTTTTTCAATAACTTAATTTGCATGAATTCAAAATTTAAAATTACAGTCATTCAATTCTATTAAAGCGCCCAAAATGAATTCTATAAGTAATGTCCAAAATACCATAATATACAAAACCCATAACTTCCCATAACAAGCATAAATTTTGTTATCAGCATATGCAGATTCAGAATTTAGACTCAAGAAATATTATTACATATGCGAAAAAATGTAGGGGGGTGGGGGACACTTATTGGGGTTATTTGTAATCCAATTAAAAAAAAAAATGTGTTTCTTTGAAAATATTAAAAATTATGTTAATCAGCAAATATGGGCATGAACGACCACTAATAAGGTGGAATTGAAAAACGAGAAATATGTTGAAGAGAGAGATCTTTGGAAAACCCCTGGGAGTCATCAAGCCGCGGCGAATTGAAAGCTCAAATAATAAAAAAATGGACCATCCGGGACCTCTGCTCCTCTCTCAGAAGAAAGCGTCGTTATATATTGTATCGCATGAGTCAGTGTATTGATGACGTCGTCATTCTGGTGTCATTCGCACACCTTTCCGCCTGTTTCGAATATATTTTTTTCGCTCGCGTCACTCCCTTTGCCGTGGTCTAGACAAAGCCAATCTCTGATTAACGTGCTTTTTCCGAATGTGCTTTCTGTTTGAGTTTCTGATTTGCCGCATTTGGTTGCGCGCTTCATGCAGCGGCACCCCGGACGATTTTTTCCCAGAAACTGAATTGCGTGCGAAGCTCGGCAAACAAACAGCAGAATTTCTAAAAATATATTATGTGTATGTCATAGGGTTTTTGCACTTAACACAGATCTTATCACCGGTGTGAACTACTTGTGCAAAGAAATAAAAATGATGAGCATATTGATGATGATATTACCTAATATAGGCATACAGATATCATCTTTATACACGCTCACGCCGGCGCCAATTTTTTTACTTTATCGTTTTTATAACTGAGACAAAATTAAAAAAAATAAAAATATATATATCATTTGTATATCTATAACTTTAAAAATAAATATGATCTTATTAAAAAAAAATTAATAGTATTAAAAGACAAAAATTATAAAAGAATTTGCATTTTTTTTGTGCCAAATTTTTCATCAACACAAATTAATTTGAATTACTTGGATGACCGAGCCCTCAAGACAATGTTTTGACTTAAATACAAAAAACCAAAACACAAACAAATGAGAATTTTTATCTGCTCACTGACGAGGATACGCTCCTGAAAATATTAAATTGCAATTGGAAAGCAAGATAAGATAGGCTCTTCATTGACGTACGAAGCTCCATCGGAAAGAGGTGTATAGATTATAGTTCATTCATATGTTGACTTTTGGTGGCAATTACGTGCAAAACGGTATGCCGTATGCCCTTAGACTCGATTGTGAGAGATTATAAATTCTGCTGTTTCATTATCTTTTATTTTTTATATTATATGCTAAAATAAGTGTTTACTTAGTGAATTCCAGACACCTGCTGTTGCTTGAAGTGGGAGTTGATTAATATAAGAGAGAGATTTTTGTCTCTCTCTGTTTCTGATGGAACAACCTTTGAATTGTGGCCTGTTTTCCACGTATCGGCTGCAGTCGATGTGCGTAAATCGAAAGAGGACCACACAGTTATTAGACGTCTCCGGTTATTGCTCTGAAAAGAATTACGAAGATAAAGCTGCGTCGGCATATCAACCTACTTCAAAATAACCTTTGCATATGCCAAAAGAAGGACACCTTTATTAATACAAATTGATTATAGTCTCTCAATTTGCGTCAATGCTTAACACGAGTATCCAGCTAATGCGAGGATTGGATGAAGAAGCCAAGAATATAAGGGTTTCTAATTCAGATTGATAGCGAATTTACGTAAAACAATAAATCACGTACGCCAAAATTTTTGCATCAATAGAAAAATTCAATCAAAAGCCTTTTCAGAAACATCACCTTATAGAGAAAAAGAAGGCAATTAAGAAGATTAAATGCTATATAAGGATCAAACTTTGTGCCTTTTAACATGAAGAGGCAATTCTCATTTGGTCAAACTGCGTCAATGCTATGACTGTCAAACTTGACATTCCAATTCTGCCAATTGAATCCGGCAGTCGATTTTCAAGTTATAAAAATAATCTACTCAAAATGATTTTCAGGATAATTTACGTTAATCAAATATAATCAGTTAAGAAGAATTAAAAAAAAATTATTATTGAAGATTAACACTGCTAATTTATTGGCCCATAAATAAGCCGATAGAAGTATCAAATATCAAAATTATAAGCAGCACTGAGTGCTACACAAATTAAATCAATTTCAAATTGCATCAATGTGGGCGTTGATATTAAACAATCAAAAACTGACATTCTAATCTAGCCTAAGTCTTTCTGCTGGCTAATATAATACAATTCAACGAAACGTGGTAGCTAATAATTAATAATCATTTCAGCCAAAAGCAAATTTTTAACGCACGCAATATAACCAAGTAAAATATGTTTGAAAATTCTCATTTATAATTTATAACCTAAAACCCACATTGGTTTTTATCATATTTTTTTTATTTTAATAAAATAAATTTTAATAATAAAAATTATTTCTAAAGTTAATGAAATCAATTGTTATGCCGCCATTAAAACAAGCAAAATATTTTTTTAAATAGTACCCCTGCTTGGACCATATTACAATTTTTTAATGCATTTTTTTATACATTTTAAATTAATTTGAATCTCGAATATTAATGTACAATGCTGATTGCTGATTTCCATGTCCCATATAGTTGATTGAGCTGAAATTTTCCAAATTAGATTCGATTGAATTTAATATCAAACTGTTTTTAATAAGCTAATTTATTTATTTGTTGTACATTCAGTTAATATCAATTCAAGTAGCGAAACAAAATGTTATTATTTTATTGGATTACTAATTAATAAACATAATTTCAGTTCCATCGCCGAGACTTGTGAGTATACATATCCTTAACACAGCGATGAAAGAAATTCTCAAGCCTAATTAAAAGTAGCGAGAGCGTAAGTAAACAATTAAAAAACAAACTGGCAAGAGGGAAGAAAACATAAATCAAGAGAGGAAGGCTCTGTCTCACAGCACCGAGAGTTATAAATTCTAGATTGCCGTTTAATCTCATTAATTGAATCAAAAGACAACAAGCAGAGAACAACACCAACTGGCTCGATAAGCAGGCATAGAAATTTGCATATTTCATTAAGGCCCACAGCGTCCGGCCGGCTCGGCCGGTCCGAGATCTCTCGGCGCAATTTGAAATTCACGCAGGCAGGGCAAAAAATAAATTCACTGCTCTGCTCGTCTTTTAATGAGGCAACACTCTTACTATTGTGCACCGCATCGCACCTTAATTAATTTAACGTTACTCATGGAAAAGCAGAGGGGCCCACGGCCGGCCTATAATGTTATTCATAGCTGATGTGAAACTATATCAGAGCGCAGCTAAACAAGCGTTTTATTATCGCGCCACATAGCCTTTAATGTTGCTCCCGAGCTGCTTAACGAGAATGGAAATATGCCAATTTATATTAAAAAGCACCGGCCGGCCGAGCCAGAGGGAGGGTTATCTCGGCGGAATCTGTGCGCGCTGCTCTTCGCTTCGCTATGCGCGCGGCT